>NW_024543223.1:900000-2100000 GCF_018167655.1 Microtus oregoni | reverse complement strand
TTCCTCTGCCAACCAAGGTTCCCCACTGTCACTGCTCACTGGGCTCAGGATGCTGCTGGGAGCTTTGCTCCTGTCCCTGTCCCTGATTTACTTGGGAGGTCTCTGAGAGTCCTGATCTGTGTAAGGAAAAGTTAAAACATCAGATGTTTGCTGCATTTGCCACGACGATTAAACAAGCTATCCGAAGAAGTTAGCTTGGAGCAGGGTGCGAGCAAGCAAGCTCTTAGTAAGCCGCTCTGCAGCCATTACCATCCCACCATCTTTTCCAGACCACCCATTTAGTGGATGCTGAAACTGAGGCCTGGGGTGGTTATATTCTGGGAAGAGAAAGGAAGGGGAAGGGGTGGGGGGTGGACCCCTGCTGAGACAGGAGCTGGTAGGGAGCTATATTTGAGCTTCTGGAAGGATGACTAAGGAGGTTGATAACAGGCTCCCGGGCTTAGGGCGGCAGGCCGGGGGCAGCTGCCACGGAGAACCGCCCCCCTGAAGACAGCTGTTTTCAGAAGCCCCTCCCAGCTCCCTGCTTTGTCTCACTCTGTGGAGGTTACAGCTCAACCTGGCACTTTCTGGAAACTTCTCACACTCCCCTTCAGACTGTTGAGGTCAGGGAAGGGAGAGTCCTGGAGGGGGAGACTAATCCAGTCCCTCTCCCCATCACCCCGTTTTCCTGCCCAGAAGGTCCCCAGTGACAGAGGGAGAAGCTGAGCTTAGGAGAGGACAGGGTGGACAGTGCTCCTTGGGAGGAAGGAGATGAGTAGTTCTCCCCTACAAAAGAGGTCACATGATCGTCGAATTCTTGCTTGGCGGAGGAGTCTGAAGTGACAAGGAGAAGAGAAATAAATGTCTGGGTGCCAGGTGACGGCTAGGGTGTGGAAGATTCACCTGAGGAGGATTTGAAATTTGGTTCTGTGCCCTCCTGGCCTTATAGCCCAGACGGAACACATGAGCAGGCAAAGGAGAGAAGGCCCCTCCCTCCCTTTTCCTCCTCCTCTCCCTCACTTCTTCTCACTCGCTATCCTTTATCGTCTTCTCTGCAACCCAACTCAGACCCACCGTCAATGAAGTCACTGTGGCACTATGTGAGAGATGCCTACAAAGGAACAGAGGTAGGCATCAGGGAGCATGGCGGCCACAAAAGGAGCCCTCCTCCTCCGAGGGTCCTCATTGGTAACAAGTGTCTCGTCCTAGGGCTGGCTCCTCGCTCCCACTTTGTGGGACAGATGGATGTTCTCCTCATCCAAATGCTGTCATGCCACTCAGTAAGTGGGCTGGAGGAAGAGGAATGACTTTCCCAAGGTCACACAGCTGGGACTGAGCTCAGACATCCCTCCTCCCTCTTCTCTGCTCCCCCTCCTCCCAGGCAGCCAGGCACCCGATGTCAGCTGCTCTGAAGTGAGTGGCTATTTTTATTCTGGTGCGAGGGACCTGAAACAGCAGAGCCATGTAGGTTAGAAGACTCGAGGACACCGGCCTCAGCAGCAAGGAAAAGCTCACTGCAGCTACTGGACCCTGCTAAGCTTGCCTGGGGGAACTCTTGTTCCTGAGCTTCTGGGTCTTCAAAAACTTCTTCATGGGAGGTCAAGGTAAAGCACAGAACCGGAATAAGGTCTATTCGCGGCCCTCATCCTATACCCAGCTTGAATTCTAACCTTGAGATTGACTGAGACTTGATCCCATACCAAGACAAACCCTCTACTGCAGCTCTCCAAAGAGCTCTGACCATCACCTTAGAACTGCTCTCTGAGCCGGCGGTGGTGGTGCGCGCCTTTAATCCCTGCACTCAGGAGGCAGAGGCAGGTGGATCTCTGTGAGTTCGAGGCCAACCTGGTCTACAAGAGCTAGTTCCAGGACTGGCTCCAAAGCCACAGAGAAACCCTGCCTTGAAAAACCTACACACACACACACACACACACACACACACACACACACAATTGTTCTCTGGCGAGCCACATACTGACCCTGACCTAAGCCTGATAGAAGGCCAATCCCCGCTTGAGACCTTCATTCTGGACCAAGACTCAGCCCTGTTCCTAGCCTAAGGATTGAGCCCCACTCACAGAGAGCTCATTAACCTCAGTCAGGATTACCTCTTGCTGAGACCAAGTCCTTGCTCTGATATAAGTGAAACACCGTTTTGTCCACAGATACCTGAGCTTAATTATTGACTGATTCTTGATCTCATAATGAATTCTCACCATGTATCATACAAATTCTGTTTATTTTGGTCATAAATGGAGCCTTGAATCTGGTCAAAGTCCAAGTCCTGAGTTTAGTTGTTGACTGAGCCATAACCCTGGTCATACACTGAGCCTTAACCTGGACAAAGACTGAATTCTGACTTCATTCTAGAATTAGTTCTAAACCTACTGTGCTTTTGTTACTGCTATTGTTATTGATGGTGATGATATCTATCTGTCTATCTGTCTGTCTGTCTGTCCATTCATCCATCGTCCATCTTCTGAGAAGGCATCACTATGTAGCTGATCTCACAGTTGTGTTCCTCTTCTGTCTCCCTCTTCCTCCTCCTCTTCCTTCTTCAAGACAGGGTTTCTCTGTGTAGCTTTGCCCGTCCTGAAACCCTCTGTAGACTAGGCTAGCCTCAAACTCAGAGATTCCCCTGCCTCTGCCTCCCGAGTGCTGGGATGAAAGGCATGCACCACCACCACCTGATTTCTTTCTTAAATCTTCATTTAAACTAAAAGCTGCCCCTGACTCTGACGAGCCTAAACTCATCATCACAGGCTAAGCTTCACTCCCGACCTACCCAGGGTTACACTCTGCCACCTGAGGGGTATGGGCTGTGAGCAGAGCTCTATCCTGGGATGCCTTGTGCTGCTGATGCCAGAAACTTCCTGATATTGCTGTGGCCTTTGTCTCCCTTGCTGGTTCCATCATCTGGTAGTCAACCCTCAGCAGGCCAATCTGTGGTCCAACAGCCACAGCGTCTAGGTTAATGCAATGAGAGTGGTTTGGTGGCATATGTCCAGTGAACAAGAAGGGCCCATGGGGCACTGGGGCTTGGGTGTGTCAGCAGAAAAACCACAGGCTCTGTGGGGCCTCTGGTTGCAGTTGCCCTGGGGCCCTTATTAAGATAGAAAAGGGCTGGGGGGTGGAGGGAAATAATGTGTTATATTCCATAGTTTTATAAACACAATTTACGACTTGTGTTTAGTTGACATACACTTACAGAAAATACAGAAAAAGGTACAGAGAAGAAAAAAATTACCTATAGTTTCAACCTCTAAGAGACAGCCATTTTTTATTTTTAAATTTTTTTCTTGATTGTTTTGATCTAGTCAAATATATTTGTGTATGCATAGTTTATAATATTGGTTGGCTATGTTGGCCATCATCACACGTATTACCATCTACGTCTTTCTTAACAGGAACAGGGATGTGGGTGACCTTGTCCCCAGCTTTAGGAATGGGTCAAAATTGGTTATTCTGATGAGAAACTCTCACGGCACATGATTGGATCATGGAAAGATTAATGGGATAGAAGGAGATTTTTACTGGGAATTTGAAAAAAGAACCTTACTTTCTATCCTGGCAAGTTTGAGAACCCACCCTTCCTCTCTTAGAAGTGAATGTTGCCAGCGATTCTTCATCAACTTGACCTTTTCTATTTTTATTTTTTAAGATGCAGTCACACTGTGTTGCTCTGGTTGGCTTGGAACTCACAGAGATCCACCTGCCTCTGCCTCCCGTGTGCTGGGGTTAAAGGCGTGCGCTACCACACTCAGCTTTAAGATTATTTATTGCATGTATTTATTATGTGTGGGTGTGGGCATGCTATGGCTTGCCCACAGGTCAGAGGACAAGTTCCAGAAGTTGGTTCTCTTCTACCTTGTGAGCTCCAGGGATTGAACTCAGGTTGTCAAGGCTTTGCAGCAAGTACCTTTACTAATTTTTTTAATACGCTATCTCACTGAACCCAGAGCTCAACGATTTGGCTAGCCTGGCTGGCCAGCAAGCCCCCAGTATCTTCCTCTCTCCTGGTGTTCATTGCAAACATGGCCTGGTACACTTGGCTTCTTATGTGGATTCTAGGGCTCTCAACTCAAGTCCTTGTGCTTGTCTAGCAAGTACTTAACCCACTGAGCCATCTCTGCAGCTCTAAGCTTGTTTCGAAATCTTAGCAGTCAAGCCAGTGAAAAGGAGATGTAGGGGGCTCTTACTCTGTAGCCAAACTGGGCCTTGAGCTTGAGGCAATTTTCTTGCCTTGGCCTCCTGAGAGGTGGGATTACAGGAATGCACTGTCATACACATGGCTAAAATCCCTTGTGTATGTGTATGTCGTATTTTTTAAGACTTATTTTCTTTTATGTGTTCTGATGTTTTGTCTGTATGTATATATGTGCATCACATGTGTGCAGTGCTCATGTAGGCCAGAAGAAGGCATCAGATACCTGGATGGGTGTAGTTGTGAACCACCATGTGGGTGCTGGGAACTGAACCCTGGTCCTCTCGAAGAACATGTCCATGCTCTTAACCCTAGGGCCACCTTTCTAGCTTCTCTCTCTCTCTCTTGGGTCTTATAGGTTAGGCTGGCCTTGAACTCACTATGATACTGACGATGACTTTTTAAACTTTTTTTTTGTATATTTTGTTTTGACTTTTTCAAGACAGGATTTCTCTGTGTAGCCCTGGCTAGACCAGGCTGGCCTTGAACTCAGAGATCCACCTACCTCTGTCTCCTGAGTGCTGGAATTAAAGGCATGTGCCACCATGCCCAGCTCTTTATTTATATTTTAAGTATGTGACTATTTAGCCTGCAAGCAAGTCTGTGTATCACATTTGTTCCCCCAGGACCTGCAGAGGGTAAGTTGAGGCATAGGATCCCCTGAAACTAGAGTTACAGATAGTTGTGAGCTGCCATGTGGGTGCTGGGAACCAAACATGGGTCCTGTGGGAGAGCAGTCAGTGCTCTTAACTGCTGAGCCATCTCTCCAGCCCCTCTGAGGATGACTTGAACTCTGATCCTCTTGCCCTGTCAAGTGCTTTATTATCACGACCAGCTTCTCACATTGGTGTAGGGACCCAAACTCACATCTTCATCATTATGAAGCTCTTGATCCTACATGTTAAACTATCTCCCCAACTCAAAAACCCAATTGTTTGCATTTACTTATTAGTGTGCATGTGTGTGTGTGTGTGCACATGTGCACACATGCACGTGTGCAAGAATGAGAACTTGACACCACATACATGTGAGGATCAGAGGACAATTTATGGGAGTCTCTTCTCTCATTTTGCCATATGGATTCTGGGAATTGAACTTAGGGCGTCAGTGTAGGCCACACGTGCCTATAATCACTAAACCATATAAGCCTCCCCGCATCCCATTTTTAATATGCACTTTTAAAGTGGGGAATAAGTTCAGGGAGGTAAAAATACCTCAGATCACCAAGCAGCCTTGGCTCAATGTTGACAGGGCTCTTTGGATTCAGTGGGAAGGGGCACAGAGTATTTTTACTGTCGGCCAGCGATTAGTTCCAGAGTGCCCTTCCATACACCAACTTGAAAGACGAGGATGCTCAACCCCATAGGTAAAAGGCTTAATATTTCCCTCCAATCTGTGTGGCTCTCTCTTGTACTCACACCGTCTCTAGATAATTTATAACACCTAATACAATGCAAGCGCTATAAATAGCTGTCGCATCTTATTGGCTGGAATAACGACGAGAAAAAGAGTTGGTGCATGTTCAGTACAGAGACAGCTCCTACTTGCCGATATTTCTAACTTGGACTGGTTGAATCCAGGGTGAGGAAGAGCTGACTGTACTTGCTGTGTCTGCTGGAGGCGTAAGGAGGTGAAGTGTGGCGCCTGTATCATCTTTGGGCCGGCGACATGACCCACAGAGGTGTTTGGGGTTCAAACCCAGATCAAGGCGTAACTGGGTCTGTTTTACATTTCTGAAACCGTTCCTAACCTGCAAAACGGAGTTCGCTGGGGGAGGGAGAGTTTTGATGAGGAAAGCGGAGGAAGGACAGCGGAAGGCTACACAGCAGGAATCTGTCCTGATAATCCCAGCCCTCGGGAGGCTCAGCTCAAGGACAGCCAGGGATAGGTGTGGGGGGCAGGCTGTACAAAGTGAGTCACCCCCACCATCTCTGACCAGATACTGTTCTAATGAAATGTATTATGAATATTAACCCTTTCAACCTTTCTAGCTAAAAAGGATAGGAAATAATCCTTTTTTAAGAATTCATATTTATTATTATTATGTGCGCGCTGTGACCCGAGGTATCCTGAGCTTATTCCACCACTTTAAATATATATATATATATATATATATATATATATAAAATATCGGTGCAGACACGCTCATGTCAAGGTGCGTGAACTGGGGCGCGTGTGAAGGACAGAGCAAAACTTGTGGGAGCCGCTGTTTTCCCTTCACATTTTTGCGGTGTGGGGGTATCAAACTCAGGTGTCAGGCTCGCATGACTTTTATCCACTGAGCCTTCTCGCGCTGGGGCATAGGTAATAGTTCTCTCTACAACGTGGGCTTTGGGGGAATTGAAGCTTTGATCGGAAATTCGTTCAAAGACATCAAAAGAATATAAAGATTTCCTAGGTTTCTATATCCTTAAGTCTGACCCAGTTATCCTCGCGTCCGCCTGCGACCCGCCTGCGCTCTCTGGTGGCGAGAAGTGGCGCTGTCTTCTGGCATCCTGCGGGAACGTCCACACTCAGTGGGCAAAGACAGCATGGGAATTGTCAGGACTGGGAACGTGAAATCTGGAGGACCCGAGAGCAACAGAGACCAGGAAGGGGGCTAGTAGGAGGCGCCCACCGGATTCTGGGAAGGTGGTGTTTCTAACTCGGGGGGCGTGGGCTATGGATGGGTGGGCGGGGCCTTTAGCTGGGGCGGGGCCACCCTGCGGGCCAGACGTGGCGCTGCGGCCGAGTTTGGGTGCAGCCTGCGGAACGCCTTCTGCCAGGCACAGATGAACATCCTACTGTGGCCGCCGCCGCTGCTGCTGCTTCTCGCGGCCTTTGTGGCCCAAGCCACCGCCGCCACCACCTACCGACCGGACTGGAACCGTCTTCGAGGTCTGGCCAGGGGGCGGGTGGAGGTGAGTGCGCCTTTTCCCATCCTTAGTAGGACCGCCCTAGAACCCTGCAGCCCCTCAACCCTGGACTACAGCTCACTCCGGTCTCGGGAACACCAGAATTCCCAAGGCTCCCTCTTTCCCTCCTGCGTGGCGCCGGGGATCATTCCTTCTATTCCCAGCCACAGGATGCGCAGCATGCACTGTGGAAGCAATAGACGTCGACCTTGCGGCCTGGCATTTTGAACCTTGGCTCTGCTCCCGATTAGGCCGTACCGTGGGTCTCTGAACACCCAGCCCCTCTTTTCCAGGTTATATTTCTCCTAAAACTGCTCCTTAGAACCCAGTTCCCCCCACTGATAACCCCACTTTTTTCTATTATTCCTCCCACATCCCGTTTTTAGTGCCTGGAGTTCAAGAATCTTCTGGGGGGGGGGGGGAGAAAAGACCTTCTAAGCTCCTCCCCTCACTGTTCTATGCCAGAGCTGGAGGAGCATGCAGGGAAATGATACCAAGCATCCCAACAGCCCTGGACCACCACCCCCATCACTCCAGCCCCACAAAGGAATTTCCTAGAGTCGTCCTAAGTGATTCAGATGCTTACAGACTCTTCATGGGCCTTGGTTGTATTTTGTGAAAAAGGAATGTAAGGGAGGCCTGAAATAGGAGGCTGTGAGGTCTGCGCTTTTTGTCAGAATGTGGCCTCCCTCCGGGGGAGACAGAGGGTCCACCCATCCTCCATAGTCAGGGAAGGGTAACCAGATGGTTTGTGGAGCTGGACCACAGGTGGCTAGCAGGGTTAGCTCTGCAAGGGGTGGGTAGGGACCAGATGGCTGTTACCTCTAATGCGGCCCTTAGGGCAGTTCTGAACTGTTTTCTTATGGTCTGACTTCCCAAGTGGTTCCAAGGGCCAGAGGGCAGGTTTAGAACTCTTCTGGCAGAAAGGAGAATGCTGTATATGTGTCTCCTGGGCACTGGTCAGCTATCAGTAACCTGCAGGCAGGAACCCATAGCTAGCTCTTCTCTCGGATCCTCTACCCCATGTCTCTGGGTCTGAGTTTCTCTGACCTGTACAGAGGTCTTCTTTCCACAGGACCCTTTTCCCCCCTCCATACCTTGATGCTTCCAGATCCCAGCCTGACCCAACTCGGTGTTAAAGATAGCATGGTCTTGGCTGTATAGTGATGGGCTCCTGATTTATCACATTTTATCTCTCTCCAGACCTGTGGAGGATGACAGTTGAATCGCCTAAAGGAGGTGAGTTCGAAGGAAGTGGTCCCCTTAAGGAAGAAGCAACACGGCTTACTGACTGGGGGCCAGGGAGGAATCCTTGGACCTGGCATTTCCCCATGTCTAGAGAGTTCTGAGGTCTCATTTTCTAATGTTGTGATTCCTCCCCAGGTGAAAGCCTTTGTCACCCAGGACATCCCACTGTAGTATCCTTCTGTTCTGGGGAAGGGGAAGGGGAAGGAGAAGGGGAAGGGGAAGGGGAAGGGGAGGGCTACTAGTTTTCAGAGATAGAAAATGATTTTCGTCGGCCAAAGAGGTTGATTGGCCAGGGGATTCTGCGGAAGTCTCAAAATTAAGTAGACAAGAGAGATTATTAGCTGAGAGAAGGGCCCTTTACTTCTCTGAACCCCAATCTCACAGTGAATGAGGATCGGGTCCCCACCTAGGCTCAAAGTAAGTGATCAGCTAAGGGGGTCCAGGAGCCATCATCACTTTGCCTCTGTCCCCACCCCCTTAACATCTCCTCCAGCCACAACCTGGTGATGAAGCACCTCCCTGGGGCAGACCCCGAACTCGTGCTGTTAAGTCGCAATTACCAGGAACTAGAGGTGAGGCATTGACGGGAGGGGCCCCGGAGCAGTGCTGAAGTACTGACCCCGCCTTTTCTCCATCTCAGCGCATCCCACTCAGCGAAATGACCCGCGACGAGATCAATACGCTGGTACAGGAGCTCGGCTTCTACCGCAAGTCGGCGCCAGACGCGAAGGTGCCTACCGAGCACCTGTGGGCGCCCGCTAAGCCACCCGAGGACGCTTCAGAGCGCGCCGACCTGTAACCCGGAGCCCCAGTGGAGCTGGGACCCCCCCCCCCCACCCCTTGCCAGCGCCCCGGAGACAGAATGAGGCGCTCAGTATCCCGGGAGCATTTCTCTTGCTGAGAGCTGACGCCAGTCTCCGAGGCAACGGAAATGGGGTGTGTGTATGGGGGTCCTCTCAATCCTCCTTTTTCCCTCCCCAGCTCTACTAAATCCCCTTCCACCCTTACTAAGGCTCTTCTCTTTACTTGCTGCGAGTAGACGGTGTGGGAAATCAAACAAGAGTTCTCGAGTATCCTAGGGTGACTCCTCCCACTGCCTGGTTGAGGGAGTTGGGGACATTTGGGGGATAATTCAGAACCCGATACCATTCCCAAAGACAACAGAGAGAAGTCGGGATCGTTGAAAACCAATAATTTATCAAAAACGCTGCGTGTGTACAAGAGGGAGGGGGGTTCCGACAAACCGGGCAGCAGTGGGCAGGCGCACTGGGGGGGAGAGGGGCGGGAGCGGTGCTGGGGTGGGGTGGGGACAGCCTGCAGCGCGGGTCGGGCGGTGTGAGCAGAGTGGCTAGACATTCTTGCCGCGCAGGCGCAGCTCATGGCGCCGCAGGTGGTTGTACAGCGATTGCACGTAGGTGAAGACGCACTTGGGGTCGGGCTTTTTGCCCATGATCATCATGTCCTCCACCTCCACCAGGGGCACACAGTCCACCAGCATCCTGCAGGGGAAGGGGCACAGGAGTTGTCGTCAGTGCCGGCCTGCTTTTTGCTGTGTCCCTCTACCCCGAGGTCTTTTCTGTGCCGCAGCATGTTAGTCTTTCCATAACTCCAGACTGTCCATGGATGAGAAACACTTTCCAGGAAGGGAAAGCCACAGCCAAACCCAGAGGCCATCCTGCCCATAGGCTAAGCAGGTAGAGAATAAGATGGAGCTGCGGAGTAAGTCATGCCCCACCTCAGGCAGGTAGGTTCTGGTTCTAGACCCCAACTTCTCTCTGGAGGGTCCACCTCCTGCTCACGCACTGGTATACCCCAGTCGGTAGTCTCAGCTACGCCCCTGAGAGCGTTCCTCTTTGGTTAATATCTCTCTACTGCCAGGATTCCCCAGTGACCCCTTTTCTCCTGGGGACAGGTCTTCTACTGGAAATAGAGGCCAGGGGGCTATGTCAGGAGTGGCCCTTTAGCTGTTATCACCTGCATTGGGCTGAGCAAGGGAGGCAGGTGAGGATCCCAGCCACATGAGCTGGATCGTCTTCCCCTACACTATGCTCTCTGGTGCAACTGCCCTTCTGATTCTCCTTCAGAGTGCTGCACTTCACACAGCTTCACAGCTCAAAAGGTGCCAGGCTGGACCTGGTATGGGATACATGCCCTTAACCGTGGGTGCTTGCAACTGCCTGGAACTCCCCTTTCCCTACTGTAGGAACCCTTCCCCCACAGCTTTAAGACGGGGTACAAGCTCAGCTTTACTTTTCCTCCTGTCCCAAACTATGACAGGAGTCTCTTCTGTGTTGCCTCCTGTTTGTGCCGGCCCGTTGTTGCTGCTGCTCAGTAAGCTTACTTTGGCAGGGAAGGGAAAAGCAGATTGCTGCTGGTCCCCAGACATGGGATAACTCAAGACCCAATCTGGTACCTTCAAATCCAGGACTGTGGTAGGACAAGAATCTACTTCCAGCTCACCTAGACCATCTTTGTGGTGGTACTGGAGATTAAATCCAGGGACTCAAGCTTGAGACAGAAGCTCTCCATCACTGAGCTACATCCTAGCTCTTTACCTTTTGAGATTAGCGTCTCAATAAATTGCTGGGGCTAGCCTTGAAATCACCCCCAAAGCCCAGGCAAGCCTGGAATTTGTGGTTCTCCTACCTCTGCCTCCAGCGGAGTTGGGATCACAGCCCAGCTCCTCACCAGATCTTTTACAAAGACACTGAGAAGCTGAAAAGTTTCTGTCCTGGTTCCACCTCTGACCACTTGTGGGTGCTGGACAAAACTCTGCCCTCTGTGATCCTACCCCACCCCCATTAGTCATCCCTGATCTCATCTGAGACCTTGGAAGTACTCAGGATAAGTGACAGGTACCTGGCTCTACTGATGATGGACTACGTGCTTTGGGGTCATCCCCATCCCACATTTGGCTTGTTTATCCAGCTGTACCATGGTGAGAAGGCAGCCTCTCTCTGGAGCATCTTCCAACTGCAGCTATCTTCCCAAGGATCCCTGCCCCCAACCCCCCTCCTGCCCATGGTGCCTTCCCTGGAGACCTTATAAAGCCATTGTTTATACCGGGGTACATGGTTCAGGCTACCCAAGTGACAAGCCAAGCACCAGGCAACTGAAGCAACAGCACATAGCTGAGTCACACTTTCCTACCGGACCAGACCTACACTAAGCCCCTTTCTCTTTAGAGTGGCCCGCTGAGCTGCAGCTAAGTCCATATAAGACCTAGAGCCTGTACCAAGTCTGTTTTCCACACCTGGACCTCTGGGTGTATGCGCACATGTGTTCCTCCCCCCCCCCCGGGGACCCTGACCCAGGAGGGAGCCCCAGCGCATCCTTGTTGACTCTCTGAGTCAGATACCTTCCAGCAATCCCTTTGCTCCCTGGGGACCTCTCTTTGGTCCTAGCTCTAACCACTTGAGGATGCTGGATATCGCTCTACCCTCTCCTGTGCTCCTACCTTCGCCTCCAACTTATTTCTGCCACAAAATTGGTCAGAACACAGTGGTGGAGCTAGAAAAGCAACCGCTAAGGAGTCTGGAATCCTTCTGTGGCCAGCCTGAATGCTTTCCTTATCTTTCTGGCTTTCTGAATTCCTTATCTGGAATGGGACATTCAGTTCAGGTGGGAATTCTTTACTGGGGCCCTGAGGTGAGATGACCAGAGAGGAAAGCCATATGGCTCAGGCAATGCGGCCAGAAACATCTTCCTGTTGAACTGGCCCTGTTCCCAAGCTCCCCACTTTGGAGAAGGACACCTCCAACTCCCCATATGGCACATTCCAAGCTTGTCTGTGTCTTGACTCTCCTCCCTTTCTCCAAACCAGATCAGAGAGCCTGTCTACCTTTTTTTTTTTTTTTTTAGATAGGGTCTTGTAGCAAGACAGTGCTGGCATACATCTTTAATTCCAGCACTCGGGAGGCAGAGGCAGGCAGATCTCTGTGAGTTCGAGGCCAGCCTGGTCTACAGAGTGAGTTTCAGGACAGCCAGGACTACACAGGGAAACTCTGTCTCGAAAAACCAAACCACAGGGTCTTGCTATTCTGCCCAGGCTGGCCTTCCACAGTGATCCCCAAGCTTCAGGCTCCTGAATGCTGGGATTGCAAGCTCACACACCACACCTGGCTCTGCCCTCCCTACTGCTGCTCCATCATGAACATCTCAAGTTTCACCCGAGGATCGTTTTAGAAAGCTAACCTGAGCACACCTCTCCTGTTTGGATACCTTTGATTCCTGGGTCCTCACAAGGAAGTTCAAACTCAAACTGTGGTCGTCTTCTCTCATCAAGACCCTCCCTTCCAGGTAATACTATATTCTCCATCTCTCTTGTTCCTGGCCCTGTCGGGCCTGCTCCTGTGCCTGCAGCTCCTTCTCTTCCTTCAGGCCGAACTGCTCGGAGCCCAGTTTACTTTTCTCTTTTTTACAGACTGCCCCACCCTGGGCCTGAAGCCTGAGTCTGGGGCCTCCTGGGCTCCCCCATCTGTCTTCCTACTTTATCATCACTCCCCATGGGCAACGGTGTCACCTAGGGTACTGCCTGTGTCTCCTTTGGCTTTTCTAAGGCTCCCCCTGCACTCCCCACTTTCCCCTCATCCCTCTTTGTGCACTGATGAGCAGATTCCGGAGAAATGGGACAGGTGGGAGAGGCGACATTTCTCACCGTGGGGCCCCAGGCAGGGGTTAGGACTTTTTGGTTTTTACCAGCCCCTTCTGGACCAGACAGCGGTAGAATTCCTGGATGTACGTGTACACGCACTTCCAGTCAGGCTCTCGAAGCCGCACCATGTCCTCTGTATCCAGGAGCTGCGGGCAGTCCGCATGGGTCCTGGGGAGGGTAGGGGGCCAGGAAGGGGCGGGGGCAGGACCCGGTGGAGGAAGGAGGGAGAGAGGCCGAGAGAGAAGGGAGGACAGAGACACACACACACATACACACACAGAGACATGAGTTCAGTTATGTTGTCAGTGCCGCAGTCTGCCAGCCTCCCGCATGCCCCCTCCCAACGGTGGACGTGCCGCTCACTACCCGTCACTAATGGTGTGCGGTGCAGACAAGGGTGGGGGGTCAAACCAGTCAAGGTGCAGAGAACTCTTGGGGCAAGCGGGGACGCAGGGGAAGGGGGGCAACGGCACTGGTGCCGAGGTTGGAGAGGAGGGCTGTGCCCCAGGGATGGGGGGTGAGGGAGGCGTGAGAGGAGTGGGGGAGGAGGAGGAAAAATCCAGGAGGGAACCAGAAAGAGAAGGGGAGAATAAGAAAAAGATGGAGGAGGGTGCTTGGGTGCAGTGTGCAGAAGGGGCAACGATTCCAAAGTGGAGGGCTTTTGATGTCCTATATAAGCCTATATAGGTCACTCGGGCACGGTGCCTGGGCCAGGAGCCTCCTTTTGGAATCTCCAGCTGGGATCCCGTGGGAGCAGGAAGCTCTGGTGATAGTGGGAGGAGAGCAGGACAGAGAAATGGAGAGAGGAGGGACAGGGGCAGAGGGAGGAGGGAGAGGTTATGGACTGGGCCACCTGGTGGGCTGTAGCCTGGGTTGGTAGGCGAGCCTGCTGCTCCTTCCTTCCGGTGGGCACCTGGCACACTCAGCAACAGGTGGGCATGGGTGGAGGAGGATGGAAACTCTCTGGGGAAGGGGGGTCTCGTCTGCAGACCCACAGAACAACTGGCCACTTCCATGGGGTCTCGGGGCTGCTGAGCCCAGCTGACACCAGGAGGAGGGGGCCCACACTTACTCAGCAGATGAGAAGGCCATTTCAAAATTCTGGCGCCTGTTCTGTGGGCTAAGCTGCCCATAGTCAAAAGCCTCGGGGAAGAAATTGTGCACCAGGGCACAGAAGGCCATCCCGTCACTCCAACTGGAGGAGAAGTTCTGAATGTCCACATGCTATGGGAGGAAAGAGCACTGGTCAGGACCCTAGGGAAACCTTCCCGTGCTTGCTGAACCCCCCTTTCCCACGTCCTGCATCCCAGACCTACGGCAGTTGGGTTCAGACAGACTTTCGTAGCTTGTTGAAAGCTATACAGAAGGTGAGCAGTCAAAACATGAGCCTCTTCCAACTTGGTTTATGAACCTCTGAGCTGTGATTTTTAGCGGGGGCGGGGGGAGAGCTACTGAGAGCCCAGTGCCACTTAGCTAAGGCTGTGGCCAATGTTCCAGTCACTCCTTCCCTCGCTATCATTTACTCTGTGTAACACTGACTGGACTCCAAGAGCAGGATTTGTCCTTGAATCATGCCCACCAGCGCAAAGGGCCTTCCTTCGTTAGGCCCTCAGGATCCAGAACAGGATACATGGTCTACCCGATACTTAGTTTTCCCATCTGAGAATGTTTTCCGTGTTTCCTGCCAGAGCACATGGTAGCGGCAAAATAATTCTAAGGAGCGGGTACAAGCTGAGATGTTCCACTGGGCTCACCTCGTAGCCACGGGTCTTGGCTCTGCACCAGTCCAGCAACATCTGCTTGATGCTATTGGCATTGGGGACTCCGAAGCTGGTGGAACGCTGTACAGCTGTACGGGGTGTGCCAGGACTGCTGTGGGGGGCAGTGTGGGAGGAGGGTCACAAGACACCATTAGTGGGCCAGCCTACCTGTTGGGCCTCTGGTCTAGTCTTCCATGATCTTCAGCCTTTCTATCCCACCTCTGGCTCCACCGAGCTTCAGGCCCCATCCCCAATGCCCAGACCACGCCAGCTGGACAGCCCACACCCTGTACCACTCACCCTGCGGAGCCTTCTTTCTCCAGTTTCTCAATCATGGCCTTGCGTGCTTGCGACGCTGAAGTCTTGGGCAGACTCTGGGCCTTCATTAACTCCTTCTTTTTCTCTGCCTGGCGCTTTTCTAGGGCGGCCAGGCTGCCAGGACGTGGGCTGGCTTGGTCCTCTCGGTCGAAGATGCTGGAGGGTGACAAAATGCATGTTGTGGGGCCCGCCCTCTTGGCACCAGAGCAGATCATTAGCTTTGATGTTGTTGGTCTTGAAAACGCTGAAACCGGTGCAGCTCTCTGCACAGCTGCATGGTGTCCTCCTGAGCTGCTTTGCAGCAGCATTTAGGAGAGGTCTTATACTGCATGAAATGCCACCAGCAACAAATGAAGAACGGGTTGGGGGAGTAGAGGGTGGTCCTAACAATGGGGAGTGGTGTCCTTGTCATGCCCATTTTACAGAGAGGGACATAGAGGCACAAACACAGGAAGCTGGCAGTCATGCTTGTCTGCTCAGGCTTCGTTCCCAGGACTTTTCTAGGGGTGTGTGTTATACTGCCAAGTTCTAGACAAGCTCAGCATCTAGGCATTATCAAGTAATAACAGCGGCACAGGCTAGTAATCCCAGCTACTGGGGAGCTGAACCAGAAAGACTGCGAGCTGGAGGACCATCTGAGCGATATGGTGGCTGACTTGGGGAAACTCCTGACTCACAATAAAAAATGAAAGGGCAAGTAGAGAACTTGCCTAGAAGCACAAGGCCCTAGGTTCCATCCCTAATACCTAAACCAAGCAGTAAAAAGTAATGAAGTGAGCATGAGCCTTTAAGACTTTCTCGTGTGTTCTTTTATTACTTCTAGTGCTGGGGGAAGGAATCCAGGGTCTCCGGAGTGCTAAGCAAATGCTCTACAAATGAGCTACACCCTCAGTCCTCCCACTGTGCTATTTAAACACCACAGGGGACTCTGATGTGTTGGTGTGCTCCTGATATCCCAGAACTCTGGAGGATCACAAGTTCAAAACCAGCCTGGGACACAGAGTGAGACTCTGTCAAGTGTCCACCTCTCACCACATCGTAAAAATACAAAAAGTTTAGGTCTATAATACCAGATACTCAGGTAGCTAAGGCAAGCTCACAGCCTGCTGAACCACAGAGGGAGATCAAGGCCAATATCAGCAATTTAGGGAGAGACCCTGCCTCAAAAGAAAAAGTGAAGAGAGGACCAGTGATGGAGCTCAGTGGTGCGGTGCTTGTCCAGACAAAAACAAATCAACTTTGCAAGGGGTGAGAGGAATGCATGCTGTTTCCACTAACAATGTGGAAATCGAGGCCTCTTTCGTAGGGTTTCAGAGGGCACAGTTGCAGGGCTATAGCATCTGCATTGCAGTTCACCAAATGAGAGCTCCTGGAGCCACTGTGCTCTGCTTTCTTCCGGCCCTGCATCCTCTGTACTGTGGAGCATACCTCTCTGTACTGTGGAGCATACCTCTCTGTACTGTGGGCGTACCTCTCTGTACTGTGGGCGTACCTCTCTGTACTGTGGGTTGTATCTCTCTGTACTGTGGGCGTACCTCTCTGTACTGTGGGCGTACCTCTCTGTACTGTGGGTTGTATCTCTCTGTACTGTGGAGCATACCTCTCTGTACTGTGGGCGTACCTCTCTGTACTGTGGGCGTACCTCTCTGTACTGTGGGGCGTACCTCTCTGTACTGTGGGTTGTATCTCTCTGTACTGTGGGGCATACCTCTCTGTACTGTGGGTTGTACCTCTCTGTACTGTGGGGTGTACTCTCCCTCAAGTCAAGCTCTGTGACCCAGAAGTGCCTTGCAGATGTGGGAAGGTGGCAGTGCCAGCAGGCGATGGCAGGTCACTCTCTAAGGTTCAGTGTGAAACCCACACCAAGGGTCTGGCCTCCACAGTCCTCCACCCGTACCCTGTGGTGTGGCTGAGGATTAAGAGAGATCACAAAGCAAGCAGGGCACATTTGGTACCTCCCTTACTGTAGGCCTATCTTCCCAGTAGGTCAGCCTGCCCCCTTGCAGAATGAATCCCTAGCGAGATCCCCATAGGCACTGTCCCATGCTCACCTGCCCATCTTTTTGGATGAGGAAGAGGAAGAGGAAAAGGTCTTGGTTTGGACTGTGGTGCTGCTGCTGCTACCATCTGCGGAAAAGGGGGTGAGATGAGGACCTGGGCTGGACGGGAGGATATGGGGGTGCTGCCCGGAGGGATGGTGATAGACACAGTAGAGAAGTGAAAGTGGGGGCAAGGTTGAAGACACAGAGTGTTTAAGGAAGAACTTAAGGAGGTGAGCAGGCAGCAGGCAGCAGGCAGCAGGAACAGGAGAGAGCAGGTGGCCTTACTCTCCGAGCGCCTCACGAAACTTGACTCCACAGTGGTGGTGCGGGCCGTCTGTGTGCCATCGTCTGGAGGGACAGCAAAAGGACAAAGAAGCGTGTGAAAGGTACAGGGAGTTAGCCTGAGCTCGCCCCGAGCCCCAAGCCCTGCTCAGTCTTACTGGAGTGGACGAGCCGCTCAGTTTTGGTAACTGTGCTGACAGCTGAGCCGTCAGCCGCCCGCTGACTGTGCCTCGTGGTGGTCTCCGTAGCCAGATTGTTTCGGCTCTCCCCTGGCCTGGCCCGTGCCTCCCGTAGTCGCTGTTCTCGCTCCTTGTCCCTCTGGTCTGAGCAGGAGATGCCCCCATGCATGCCCAGAGGGGCCGCCCAGCGCCACACAGCACACATGCACAGACACAAGGGATACACGGGATGGAGTGGAGGCAGCTCATTAGAAACACCAATGACAGAAAACCCGTGCCTCTCTAGGGATGGTTGAAAGTGGGTGGGTGGGGGGACAACCACAACTTGGCACAGAGCTGAGTGTGTGCTGAGGGTGATGGGCTCTGAGATGGGAGGGGGGATATTTGGATCCAAGACAAGTTTCTGTGGGACTAAGCAGCCAGTCAGGAGGGAATAGCTGACATCCAGAGAGAGCTGGGTGGGCACCGCAGCTGACTGGTGAACCCTTCAAACTAGTCTCAGGGAGGAGAGGAGCAACTGCAAGGAGGATGCCGAGATCCAGGGGTGGGTGCAGGTACTGGGAGAAGCCATCAGATCCAGGGAAAGAACACTTGAGAAAGAAGCTGGTGGGGAGGGTTAACTGGGTCTGCTGAAAAAGCAAGTAGGCTGGGGACCGGGGACATCACGGCACAGGCAGCTCAGCGGGAGGGAGAGCGCTTGTCGGGGCTGCAGGAGGCATTTGACTGCCAGTTGGGAGTGGGGTAGGCTGGGGGAGTGATTGTTCTCAGAGAACAACTGTTCCAGAAGTCAATCTAGAGTATGAGGGAGAGAAGAGCCAGATCCAGGGAAGAACCGCAGGGAAGGGAAATGACCACATATGGGCTAGAGGCTAAGGGGAGCAACCCAAGGGAGAGGAGCAACTGGGGGATTATCTGGATTAAAGCAAGGCACAATTAGATGCCAGGTGAGAAGGGCCAGGGAAGGGCTGGGAATGCACAGCTGGACACAGGGCAAGGAGGCCAGGGAGCAGATGGCTCCAGGGAGGGGGGCACGAGGAGGGCAACTACTGCCTCCAGAATGAGGGGGACGGCTGAGGAATGGAGCGGCTACATCTAGTGGGCAACTGGCTCTCTACCTCTCTTTCTTTGTCGGAGCTCACGGAGTGCAGCCCGGATGAGCTTCCGTTCCTCAAAGTTCGTAGTCTGGTCCAGCTGTAGATGAAACAGTTGCTGCATACTTGGGGCCTGCCAATCCCTACCCTCTGCCAGCCCCCAGCCTACCGGAGCTAACATACCATCTTGTCCAGGACTCCTTCATCCTCAATGGCCATCAGCTCCTCGGCACTCAGGGGGCTCCGCCCCTCTGGGGCTTTGTCCACTCGAGTCTGCTCTGTGCCATTAGCTGCTTCCACTGTCACAGAGGGGGGCTCTGCTGGATCTGGCTCCATCTACAGAGTGTGGAGAGGGTGTAGGGTTTACACAGGGATGGGAGTGAAACCTGGGTGGGAGAGGATTAGATCCTGGGGCTGCAGGCATAGCACTGGAAAAAGCCAACAGCGCACCAGGCCTACTAATGTAGGTTGGCTATGTTGGCTTCAGGTCCAGGGTAGTCAAAGTGGAAGCCCCGTATACAGTTTCCCACATATCCAGAATTCAGAATCATATTAATCCAAGTTGGTGGCAGTAGGAACAATGGTTTCCCTTCAGTAGAAAACATCTGTATAAACACTGGGGATAATATTATCCCTGTCAGATACAGGGGAAACTGAGGCTAGGCCCTCTGTGAGTGTGATATGACCTGGGGGTTGAGCTGCAGTAGTTTAGCTCCTCAACTTGAGTTCTTTCTAATATTTTTTTTCTAGCTTCCCCCAGGCAAGTATTGCTTGCCAAGGGGCTGGACCAGGTCCCAAGGTCTCCTAACAAGGTGGCCGAGTCGGGCTACCCCAAACTAAGACGTCTCGTCTCTGGAGGTCCAGACCACTTCCTTTCCCACCTTGCTGGGTACCATTACCTAAGGGGCACCAGCACTGACCTATCTCCCCCAAGGGAACTTCCTCCCACCTTGCCCCTTGAAGCCAAGGCCCAGCTCAACTACTATAGCTGTCCCCTCCCAGCAGGGCCTCTGTCTGTCATGAGGGTAGGGAGAGCCAATGTGGCAGCTGCTCCAGAGAGGCCTGGCCTGGTTGAGGCTGCAGGACAGCTACCAGGGTTAAGAGTCTGGGACCTTCTTGCTCCAATCTTAGAGTACCCATGCTTAGTCCTCAGTACAGTGAGGTAAACTGAGGCTGAGGCAGTGTTGGTCTGTCTACAGACACTCAGCAGAGCTGGGTTCAAATCAAGTCCCTCCCATGGCTGACTTACGAGACTGCTGCTGCGAGAGGGACCCGCAGAGGAGCTGCGGCGGGTGCTAAAGGCAGGCGGGTGGGCCACAGGAGCCCCAGCATCCTCAGCTGCCTGGAAGAGGGCCTCAGGGTCGGCAGCAGCCAGCAACAACTCGCTGGGCTCTAGCTCAGACTCCAGGTCCGGCAGAAGTGGAACACCCAGCCGCAGGCTCAGTACCTCCACCTGCCTAGTCAGTGTGTCTAGTCGCCGGCTCAGAGCGGCTGTCTCTGCTCGAAGCTCTTCAGCTGCCTGAGCCACCGGCTCTACAGTGGCTAGGGCTGCATCAGCTGCCTGGGTCACCGCAGCCCGGCCCGCTTCAGCTACCGCCTGCAGCTCCTGTAATGCCCGGCTCAACCGTTCCTCAAAGGCCGCAGCCATCTCGGGCCCAGGCCCTGGTACTCCTGGCATCGTGCTAGCGGGGACTCTTTGGGGTACGATGGTGGGACAGTAGCAGGGGCTGTTGTCTATGCTGGCAGTGTCAGAGTCTTTGCAGCTGGTCTGAGGGCGAAGGCAAGGGCAGTGAGCCTGCCCCGCCCCTGCTGGCCTCCCAGCCTGCCACCAGCCAGCTGGAGCAACTGCCCAAATAGAAACCTATTCTGGGCTCCTCTATGGAGGGGATGGAGGGGGATGGGTAGCCTGCCCAAACAGGCACACAGCCTGCTGCATGTCTCAAGGATTACTGAGACCAGAGTCCCATGACCCATAGGTAGAAAAATGGAAGCCGGGAGCAAGACATGGGCTGAGACAGCATGTGCATTAGCTGTATATCGTGTATACCGTGTACATTCGATTTGCTGGGCTCCTGCAAATCTCTGCCCTCATGACACGTTGTCTTAGAAAGTTTTGAGCAAGTCAGGGAAACGGAGGCACAAAGAGGTGGGCCTTTAAGCAGCCTGCAGGAGAAGGGCTTGGCCCTGGGAGACATGTTCTCTCCAAGCCCAGATGTTGTGCAAGTACATTACAGACACACCATCTGCTCCCCAAGCTGGGGAGACAGGTGAGTTGTTAGCACCAAAGTCATCTAACCCTGACACCTTCCATTCACCCCGAGAACCTCATCTGTAACCATCCCTCATGACACCCCATCCCAATCTGTTGGGTCCTGCTTTGTGGCAAGAAGGCCACTGTCATTCCCATTATCTTCCTGTCACCCGCTAGAAGACCCAACACTAGCTCCGCCTGACCACCTCACCTCAGTCAAAGTCCCATTCGGTCTTTGGTACAGGATAGAGGGCACTACCTGGGCAGACCAGTGGGAATCTCTTCCCCATCGGAGCTCCCAGCCAGCTGATCCCGGGCTCGGGAATGAATAATAGAAGAAATACATCGTATTTAGTTCCCGTGGCACCTGCTGGGCCGATGCCTCATTGCCTGATGCCCCACTGCCTGCCTGTCTTCATCAGTGGCCCTGCTCTGCCTCCAAAGCGAAGATGCTAATCAACAATCTCCTAATGGACCAGGCTGAGCTTGCGTGAGCCTGTGATCTGATCTCCATGCTGGGGCTGACGTCCAGCGTCGGATGGCAACAAGGGTATCAGGGCTGCCATAGGAAGACAGCGGGAGCCCCTACCACCTTCTCCGAGCCTCAGGCTTCACACTTGCTCATGAAGAACGAACTGATCAATTTAGGTACAAGGATCAGAGACCAGCAAATGGACCCAAGCATGGTGGCTCACGCCTGTAGTGCCAGCTCTCTGGAGGTGGAGACAGGAGGCTCACTGAGTTTAAGTTCAGCCTTGGCTATGTGCAAAGATCATTGCCAACCCAGGGCACAGGAGACTCCACATCAAACAAACTAAACAACAAAAGGTCAGCACATGGGGAAAATGACTTCAGCTATGTCTCTGGGTGATACAGTGGTTCAGTCTTAGTCATGCTACCCACCACCTGTGGACTATTGGCAGTGATGCTCCTTCTCTGACCTCGGTGGCTTTGCACGCACAGTGGCGGAGGAGCATCGCAGAGAAAGCCTGCTAGTCCTGCACCCTTAAAGCAGCCTCTGGAGCTGGTGTATGGTGAGGCTGGTGGATTCAAGAGGGGCTCACCTTAAAGTTGCAGCCTCCTCGGTTACCAGGGGAGGCATGGCTGAAGGAGGTAACCTGAGTGACACTACCCAGTCGGGTCACAGTCCCAGGGCTGCTGATGTGGCTGATGGTGCTCTTGCCCCCACTGCTGGTGCTGAGAAGAGTCGGGGGTGCCCGCAGTCCCAGGGTCAATTCTGGTTGGGGAGAAGGGTTGCTGTTAGGGCCAGTTGGAGTGAGGGCAGTGCCAGTCAAGGGAGTGACACCTTGGACACTGGACACTGCCCTGGCCACACATGCAGAACCAGGAGGGAGGGGTGGCAAGGGCTCCACCCTGGCAGTGAGAAGCCTACCTGCTCGCTGGTTGCCTGTGGGCAGCAGCACCCGGCCTGAGGAGGCCTGGCCACGGCCATCCTTGATCTCAATGGTAAATGTGGTCTTCATACTGCCCCCTGGTTCCCCAGTGCCAATGCCCACAGGCAGCGGGGTACTGGGCTCTTCTGAGCAGGGCCTGGGCCCCCCTGCTCTGTTTTCAAGGGACCTGGGAGCCAAGCCCCGCCCCCCAGGGCCCTCCTCTTGAGGGCAGCTCTGAAGCTGGGCCAGGGAATGAGCAAGTTCTCTCTGCTTCTTGTGGGAGGAAGTGTCATTGGGACCTCGGGAGGAGGAGTTGCTGGAGGAGGAGGCAGGGGTGGTGCCAATGAATGAAGGGCCCAGGGGCCTCGTGGGGGTCAGCGAAGTGAGGGCTGTTCGAGGTGGGCCATCCTGGAGCCTGGCAGCCACCGCTGGGGTATCAGATGTAAACTTGCGGACTCGGTCTCTCACGGAGCCAGCCCGTTGGAACTGGGACCGTCCTGCAAGGGGGACCGGCTCTGGAAGAGACAAGAAGGCTGTCAGTGACTGGGTGGAATAGGGACTGCCCAGAACTTGGGGGTAGTAAATACGGGCAGTACCTCGATTTTGGGTTGGCTGTCGGGGACTGAGCACAGACAGGGAGCGTTGGCAGGGCTGTGGTTCAGCCAGATCTGGTAGGTTGGTGAGTAGGTGGCAGTCATATGGGGGAAGAGAAAGAAAAGTGGATGGTGGGGTGGTGTCCAAGTCACTTTCATCTCAACACCTCGGCGGCACCTCGCCATGCCCGGCACCCCCACTGCTGAGGCCTGCCTACTCAGCTGCAACCCTCGTGCAGGCTCCTCCTTTCTCTCCTGCACTGACCCAGGATGACGTGCGCACTCTTAGGAGCCAGGGGTAAGTTTGGGCCAGAGAAGGTATCCAGATTCTCCTTACTGATGGGACTAGGGGACAGTCCCCCCACCCCCCAGCCAGTACTGCCCATAGATCCAGCTGGGTGATGGGTGTACTCCCTTATTGGGGAGAAGAATGTGCCTGAGGCCTGTTGCCTTTCAAGGCTGTGAGGAGGCCTCTGGCCATGGGTGGCAGGGGCGGGAATACCTCGGGGGCAGCGGTGGGGAGTGCTGGGGACTGCCTGAACCTGGAAGCTACAGCTGTTGAAGCATCAGAACCCATCCTACCGGCAGGGAAAGGGAAGCAGGGGAAAGCGGAAGCCTGTAGCAACCTGCACAGGGATCCTCACCTGTTCTCTTAGTGCTGGAGGAGCCTCTGGTGGGGGCCAAGGTGTTAGAGGGCTCCGTGGAGCCAGGCGGGGGCTGCAAGGGAGACATCACATAGGAAGGGGCTATCAGACCAAGGGCCTTACCTGCCTGTCTTCCCTGCCTCTCACCAAACTCACCTTGCTGATGACCGGCCCATGAGAGCTGGGGGGTGCTGGTGACATGGGGGGTTCAGGGCTGGGAGCTACTGAAGGGCAAGGAAGTGGCTCGGAGCTGTCCAGAGCCTCAGCAGCAGGACACTGGGCTCCAGCCGGCTCTGGGAGAGGCTCAGGGGAAGCAGTGGTGGGTGAACTGTCAGGTGAGGCAGGTGAGCTGGGCGTGCCCCCAGGCGGGGCCCTCAACAGGAGTGTCACTGTGGTTACATCCTGGCTGGTGTCCTGAGGGGCTGGGGCTGGGGCTGGCTCTGCCACGTCTGTCTGCTGTTTCTGTTGCTCTTGCTCTGGCACCTGCAGCGGACCCACAGGACGGAACCAAGGTTTCTCTGACTCCGAGTGCTACCCCCACCCAGGGAGGGCCAAGCTGATAGAGCAGGCCATGCAAAGCAGAGGGGCTGGGCATGGCTTCCTGTGGGCACACCTGCGTAAGGAAGGCTAGTCAGTGCCAAAGGTGGGTTGACAATGACCAGATCCTAACGTCAACAGTTGGTGATGACAGGAAACTGGCTGGGGGGACTCCTATGTCCAGAGAACCTCGAGAGCAGAGCTCTGGCCTCAGATTGGCTAATCAGAGAAAGCCAGCTGTGCAGGACTGGGCAGCTAGCACCCTCTGCTGGCCATTTAGTGGAAACTGTATGTTGTGACTTCTCTTCCACACTCCTGAAGAATAGATGACGCTGAGCACTGCTCAGCAGGGGCCTGGCAAGCAGGCCACGGTGAGGTAAGGATGCGGTACTTTCTGGCGGGTGAAGGGCAGCACGGGACGTGCTTAGTCAGGGGAGGTACCAAGACTAGACTTGCATTTCTAGGAGATCCTTTTGGCTGCTGAGCACAGGCAGGGTGGTAGGGGTAGGGGTGGGAAGTAGGAGTGGAGTTGGAGAGGTGCCAGCGTATCCATGAGAGTAGCGATGGGGAAGGAACAGTAACTTGGAGTTGTGTAGACAGGCTGGCTTTGAGAGAAACACCTGAGTTCAAGGTCTGGAGTGGAAGGCGTACGCCTGAGAGTACAAAAAACTAACTCCAGGGTTTCCTCAAACACTGGCCAAGGGCCAGCTCCCCAGTCAAATGACAGTGTAGCAAAAATGCCCTGTACTACTGGCACCAGGAGGCACAAGACACTGGCTCCCCCTCCCTCCACACCCATACTCCTTACCTTACCAGGGTCCAGTCTGTGCGCTGCCTGCCTCCTGCTATCCTCTCGGGAGTCACTACTAGGAAGTCTACTGCACAGTCTCCCAGCCAAGGTGGCAGCTGGAAGAGCAGGGGCAAGTGTCAGGAGGTGACTGAGATGCTGTAGGCAGCAGCTGGTAGGGCAAGGGGGGGCTCTAGGCCAGGGCACCTACCCTCAATCTCCTGAGCTCGCACACGGCGGATGGCAGCTCGGATCAGCTTGCGTTCCTCGTACTCACCGGCACTCCGAAGCTGTGGGTGACAGGCAGGCCACAAGGGATGGACTGTGGAGTCTGGGTTTTTATTTACCCTTCCCCTATCCCTTGCCTGCCCTGGGCCTCACCAGTGTGGTCAACTCCTCTACATCATTCATGGACTCCAGCCTCCCTGCCAACCGTGCGAGGGCAGCCTGCTGCTCGGCTTCCCGCTGTTGAGCGCTGCAGAGACACCATGAGCATAACTACCATTGTGTGACAGGGTCTGGAGGGTGTGAGCTCAAGGAAAGGGTCAGGATCAGAGGCCTGAACCTTGACAGAGAGACACGGAGCTGTCTGTGTAGAATCTCTGAGCAAACATCTATATATATATATATATATATATATATATATATATATATATATAGTCTGGGGACACAGGCACTAATGCCACACTCTACCCATACGGCATGGCCACAGTTGGCACTTGGTCCATACCCACAGGTATCCTGTGCATTCCAATGCTCACAGGCATCAGACACACCTGTCTCCACACGAGATGACCCCCTGGCACCACCTGCACTTGCAAACCCAGCCCCCTCTGCCACTCACTGTAGCCAGTTCTCCTTGTTGTCTTGCCGTTCGGCGCGGAAACGTTTGGATGCCAAAGCCCCCTCGTCTCGTTCTAGCTCCTGCCGCTGCAGCTCCCGGATGGCTGAGCGGATCCGCCGCCGCTCTGCTAGATCTGCCGTGACCTCCAGCTGCAATGCAGGTGGGAGTGAGGGGTAGGACATTCTGTCAGGGGCAGAGGGACTGGCACTAACTGCCCATAGTTCTGCCTGGGACACAATGAGAGGCTTGTCTCCAGTCTCTCTACCCTAAGCCTTCCACGTGCCTGCCTCCCACTCAGGGTCTTTAGGAGAGACCAAGCTCATGACGCCAAAGATCCTGAGGAGCCCACTGTGCACTGTGGTACACAGACCACCTTCTATGAGTGCAGGGCCAGCAACCACACACCCAGGTCAAGGGCCAAGCAGTCAGGCACTCCTTTCTGTGACTTGATACCTGCTCATTAACCTTTCAGACCAAGGAGCCACAGGAGGAAGAGTATGGTCACCCTTCTGAGGGGCCCTGGAAAAGGAAGGGTGATCCAGGTAGCTGAAGTCCCCTGTGATCTAGACCCGGAGTAGCAGGGCCCTGCTGGAAAAGATGTCAGATAGGGAAACTGAGGCAGAGGAAGGTGCTGTAGGGTCCTCGTTCTCTGCTCGGCTGAGGGTTACTTTTCCCCTTTCCTGGCTCTGGCCTAGCCTTAACCATCATGGAAGAAGTCAAGGCCCAGAATGAGAAGGGCTGGTCCCCTAGAGAGATAAAGATAAGGCAGCTAGCACCAGGGTCTACCTAGAGCCCCCAGAGGTGTCCACAGAGTGCAGGAACTCTTATCAGCTTCTCAGTTCAGAAGTTCATGGGAAATTGGGGACCTGATAGAAACAGGTTTAGAAAAATGTGCTCCCTCTGTGGTGTGTGGGCAATGCCTTCCCCACACCACCCGGCACAGTGGCCCCTCGAAGGGATCTTATGGTAGAAGCCTGGCTCAGGGCTGGCCATCAGAGCAGTGGCAGAGCCAAGCCTGCCGTGTGGGTCTAGCAGGCAAACAGGAACAAGAAAAGCACACAGTGACTGACTCTCCCTTTTCAATGCTCTTCCTTCTCGGGTAGGGAGCTGAGTGGACAGAGATAAAGAAGCTTCCGTTGGGACTGTGAGCTGGTCCAGTTTAGCCAAGAACCAGCTTGTCTTCATCTGAAGAGAGCAGGCAAAGCCTTGAGGGACAGCTCTCCAAGATCCACGTTCCTGAGGAGCTATGGAGGGTCAGTCCCTTGCAGCTCAGGCCAGAGCCCCCATCAGGTTCCAGTCTTGGCTCTACAGTAGGGGTATATTCCTTAACCTCTCTGTCACTGCTTCCTAATTTTCCAGATGGAACAAAGGCCTTTGGAACTGGGCAAAAACAGGGGGAGGGAGCAGTGACTCAGGGTGGCCTCTTCTACATACACAACACGCACATGCAAAACCATTGCCTCTCCTCTGGGTTCCCATCAGCCAGGAGTAGACGGCGAAGGAAAGACAGAACATACTGTCTTTTATTTATTGAGACCCAAATTATGTCAGGCCCTGCACTAAATCCCCACCTGTTGTTTCAGTTTGTTTGAGACAGGGCTTGTGTGTGTGTGTGTGTGTGTGTGTGTGTGTGTAGCTCTGGCTGTTCTGGAACTTGCTTTGCAGAATCTCTGAGCCTGGGGCTCAGAGATTTGCCTGCCTCTGCCTCCAGAGTTGTTGTTTTTTAAAGATTTATTTGTATTTATGTGTATGCATGCGTCTGTATGCGTGTATGCTTCATGTGTGCTGGTGCCTGTAGGGGCCAGGAGAGGGCATCAGATCCCCTGGAGCTGGAGAGGTTGTGAGCCACCTGATGTGGGTGCTAGGAACCAAATTTGGGTCTTCTGGAAGAGCGGCAAATGCTCTAAACTGTTGGGCCTATCCAGCCCCCTTATCTACTCTTGATACATTATTTCTATCTGATAAGAGAGAAATGAGTGTCTTGTTCATGATCAAAAAACTTGAAAGTTTCAACGTAGGTCTTTCTGACAGCAAGGCTCCTCTAAGACTGAAGATGGCTGCAACCCTGGAGTCTCTGTCAAGGTGGGAACTTTGAGGTTCTGTATTGGAGACCCCTCTAGCCTGGTCTAGAAATGTCAAAGCCTTAGGAGACCTTATCACAATCAAGGGAAAGAAGCTCATTTCCCTGAAACATTTGGAGGTTGGTAGCCTTCGGGACAGCTGGTCCAGACTGGTCCAGACGGTAAAGGCCCCGAGATACAACGACTAATCCTTTATATCATGGGTCCCCGTTTCCAAGCCCTAGGGCGTGGGGAGAATAAGATGGGAAGTTGGCCATTTCTTCAACCCCTGGGTACCTCAATATCTCGATCTGGAAACTGGAATCCTCCCTCTGAATCTCCTAAGTGGATGGGGTGGCCGAGGGATGGACCTCATTCTGCTGGCCACTTCCTGGCATGTTCCTTCCTTTTGGGACTGTGGGCAAAGCTCTGACCTGTGTCCCTCTTGTGTGTCTTGTGTTCCCCACCCTCTCACACATCAAAGGTCAGATCACAGTGTTCCTACAGTGTCCAAAGTTCCCCACCCTCTCAGTAACCCCCACTGTGTGTGGAGGGGACTGTGGGAGGGAGGGAAGGAAATACAAAGAGCTATTGTCCACCAGGGGGAAGGGGACGGTTTCCTAAACTGCCTAGTGAAATTCTCCAGGGAGGAAGGAGGGTGCTTCCTCCTCCTGCGGGAGGCCGGAGGGGGCGGGACGGGCAGGACTAGAGTTCTGGCGCTCTCTACTCTTGCTGCTGGGGCGTCCGTCTCTCCACCTGCCTAAGAACCGATTTCTCCTTTCAGGTCCTCCCTCAATCCCAGGATCAGAGCTGCCCACAGTGTTGAGAGCAATGGGGAAACGCCTCGCAAGGGGGCGCTGAAGGTCCGCAGGCTGCGGCCACTAGCGCGGGGCTCGCCCGCGCCCCACCCACCCCAGTCTCCAGCCGGGCGCCGCTGCTAGGAGTCCGGCAGGAAGCCCCCCGCTACCGCATCTGCAAAGGAAGGGAGGTTCACAGCACCTAAGCCGCTTCCCAGGTCACCCGGCTGGGAGGTGGAAGACGCGCAGACACGTGGCATGGGGCACACCCGGCGTGCTTGTCCCCGGGTACCCCTGTCCCGCGCAGCCCACCACCCCGACCTCAGGAATGTG
The DNA here is from genome assembly GCF_018167655.1 of Microtus oregoni. Lineage (NCBI taxonomy): Eukaryota > Metazoa > Chordata > Mammalia > Rodentia > Cricetidae > Microtus > Microtus oregoni. Next base: position 2,071,109 of record NW_024543223.1, on the reverse strand, counting down.
CGGGAGAGGGGCCGGAAGCAGCTGCGGCTCCCGAGTCAGCTGGGCACAGCTTTCCCATATAAGGCCGGGCCCTGCGGGGAGGAGCCGGGCTTGGGACGCCCCCGTTCCTGCCACGAGGCCGGAGGGTGGGACCCTCACAGCTCCGGGGCGCAGCAATGGCGGGTGCGGGGCGGTGGAGCCGCAGGGCTGGGGTGGGCCTGGGACCGCGATCCGAGCCGGAGTTTGGCCTCGCTTGTCCTTTCCTCCCAGGCCCCGGGGCCGGGAGGAAGTGCGTCCGTCAACTACTGCTTCTGTTTCTTCTCTCTAACGCTTCCCCCAGCTCCCAAACTTTGCGTGCGTGGGGTCTGATGCTGGATAATCCCCGAGATGAGAGTGCTTGGACACCCAGCCTGGCTTTCCCTGTGGAAAGTCTGCGACTCTCACGAGGACTCTGACTTCTTGAGGGACGGTGAAGACGGCTGCGGGGCGTCTTTGGAGACCCAACCCCATCTCCTGGCTCTAGGAGTGGCTGCCCTAAACTCAAGAGGAGGTTAAGGTGCTGGCCTCAGGATATACAGGCCAACTGCCTAGGGGAGGTCAAGGCAACTAGGTCAAGTGGCCCCAGCCTCTTTCTCTAGGGGCAAGGATTGCTGGTAGCATGGGGCACTTGTAGAGAAAGTAAATCTCTACTTTTTTGCCCAGGACAGAGATCAGAGGCAGGGTGGTGGGGCTCTGGCCCCTCTCCCCATGGCCTGCTGCATGGCCGTGTGGATGGACACATTACTGACCCGTGTTGTGGCACTGCCTCTCTGTACATGGTCGTAGGAAGAAGGTGGTAAACAGGGATGGTGTGGACTAATCCCAGCCTCTATCCCAAAGTTAGGATCCTATCTTGTTTCACCCCTGTGCTAACACTAGCAACCTTATTTATTTATTTATAATTTAAGTGCATTGATGTTTTGCCTGCATGTATGTCTGTGTGAGGGTGTCAGAAGCCCTGGATTGGAGTTACAGACAGGTGTGAGCTGTCATGTGGGTGACTTGGATTTGAAGCCAGATCCTCTGGAAGAGCAGCCAGTGAGTGCTCTTAACTACTGAACTATCTTTCCAGCCCCCTCCCCCCCATTTTTTAACAAGTAAGAAACAAAACAAAACAAAAAAAACCCCTGAGGCTTAGAGAAGAAAACAACAGACGAGACATCACAAGACCCATAAGGGTCCACAGTCTATTTCTCTCTCATGGCCAGACTCTGGGTATCCCACGATCTCCTCTGGAGTTTGGACCTAGTAAAGCTTATAACCCGGAGCGTTTGGGTATGCGATTTCAGCACACAGGTGGCAGCATCATGGCTCTTGGAGCATGTGTGAGCATTCTGTAAGATGGTGTACTCAGTGCCCTGCTGTTCTGCTGCCATTATCATTGGGCAGGCTTCCAGGAGTGGGCAGTGCCCAGGCTGCCTTCCCACACCTGCGGCAGCCCATGGGTGAGTCCCCAAGAAGTTACTGTTTAAACAGGAGATGACAGTTGGGGGTGGGTAGGGACCAGGTCTCAGCACTGGACATGGACAGGCACATGCCACAAGGGCCTGTGGATCAGCCGAATGGAACCAACTTGGCGCTGTTTCTGTAACCTCTCCTCCAAACCCCTCCTTCTTCTTATGCGCTGAAGAGTGCAAAGCAGTGGCCCTATAGCCCTGGCTTGGCTCTTGCCCACCCCATAGTACAGTAATAGGGCTACTTACCAGTTTTCGGAGGGCTCCCTCATCCAGCCCAGCTAAGGCCTCATCTGCCATCTTGCTGGCCCCTAGCTCCTTAAGTGTGTCAGCTCTCGGTGGCACTCGGGGAATTCTGCAAGAGGCAGACATGAGTTGGATTGCTGAAGCTTGTGGAAATCTCAGTCCCTTAGTTTCACGCCTGTTTCCCTCTCTACCCCCTGAGCATTCGTTTCTGTTCTATACTAACTACCCAGCCATGTGCTCCTGGCTAGGAGCTGTCCTCTGCCCCAGGGTGGTTTGCTGAAAAACTCACTAACCAAGAATAGGTGTTCGTGTTTCAGCCTTACCAGCTTGGCTGCCAGTCTGCCCTGTGGTCTAAGTTGGCATCCTGACCAAGCCCCAAACAAGGAGGGCATGGACCTGGACTGGGAAAGGACTCAGCAAGGCCCACCCAAGCTGTTTACCACCAGGGGGTGCAAGCTTCCTGTCACACCCATTCATCTCCAGGGCTACCCAGCCTTCCCCTCTACCTGCCCTCCACAAACTGGGCGTCTGGCTGTGGGCTGAGGCCACGTCCATCTTTCTGCTCCTGTCACTAATTCCTTCAGGTGTGGGGGCTGCTTGTGTCTTCTGAATTCTCAGAGCCAGCCTTCTGGTACATTTCCTCCCTGCAACGCTGACGGGCCTGGCTCTCTGGAGCCGGGTGTCCAGTTCTCCCAGTCAGCTCACACACTCAGAACTCACCTAGAGTTTGCTTCCCAGCTGGAAGTGCCTTGGGAAGCTGACCCACCCAACCTCTGGACTTTGGGCAAACGGAGAGAATGGGAGAGGGCCAAACGGTCATCACAGGGGGGTCAGTAAAACTCAAGACTCAAAGGGCAGGAAGGATCTAATACAAATCGTGGTTATTTCTGCCTTCTCAAGTCCCCTCCCAAAAATGCCGCCAAGACTCCAGGGTGTTTGTTTCTTGTCCAATCACTATCAAAACGGATCCCTAAATCTGGTGGCAGTCTTTTTAGCCCGACTCTCTCCTTCCTGGACCCCGGAGTCTCTGGAATTTGAGATTCCATGGCCTAGCACACCTAGATACTTAGTTAATATGGTGACTGGAATGGCCTCGGGACCCCCACCTCCATTGATTCATCCCGAAATCATCCCTTCTCTCCACAAGTCACTTAGTGTGAGTCACCCCATCCGGTGAATGGGTCTGGGGGAACCCTAATGTACACTGATTGGAGTTTGAAGAACCCCGTCTGTTCAAGTCAGTGCTTGAGCTTACCAACCATTCTTAGGGTCTTTGCCTCCTGATCTAGCTATTCTGTCTGGGGTAACTCCCCCTCCCCGGTGTCATTTAATGGTCATGTACACATGCTGTGCTTCCTCATGTTGGGCAAGGCTGTTCCTAGTACCACTCTGCTCAGAAATTCCTGTCACTGATTGCCACCATTCCCATGGCTTCATGCTACACAGTTTGGGGTCCTGGAGATTGTTAAGGCCCTGTGGGTGAGGGGTCGGGATCTGGGAAAGTTTCCTCAAGGTATCAGTTCCCCACAGATTAGTGTCTCTGGGGACCGTGGAGCCCTTTAGAGGTCCACAGCTGCCTTCACCAAGGTCTCAGAACCTTAATCCTGTGGTCTGAAGCTCCCATAATTTGGTTGGGGCTCCCGGACCTGAGAGTTCCAGAATCCCTGTCCTGACATCTAGGTTTCACTACCCCACCCCTGACCCACCCCCTGACTCATCTTGGCTCTGAGGGTCGCCCCAAGATCCTCATACCCACCTCTCAGTCCGGCCCGCCTTTTCCGTGCGGGTTCGTGTTTGCTCGGGACCCGGCAGATGCAGAGGAGACGGACGGGCGGGCGGGACGCACCACAGCCCGGGATCCCAGCCGGTTCAGCAACGTCCCCTGGACTCTGCGGTAGACGCCTGTCCCGCGGCGCCTGCCAGCTGGCTGGCCCCGCCCTGACAAGCTGTCCCAGCCAATTCTCTGTTGGGTCCCGCCCCTTCTCGGGTCCTATTGGGAAAATTCAATTTTTGGGTCCCACCCCCATTAAACTCCCGCCCCTCACTGTCCAGGGATGTTGGGTATTGTAGTTTTGGGGGCTGCTGCCGCGGTGTCCTTGACCTCCTCTGGTGGGCTTCGGCAGGACGCAGGCTGTAAACCGAAGTCCAGGAAGGTGCCACAAGCCGGGCAAATATCTTGAGATGGGGTAAGCTCTGAGAGGTCTGGACAGCCCCTCCCCGCCCTCCTCTTTGTTCCTGAGACTACATCCTTTCTCCGGACTCCACCCACTACTGGCTTCGGAACTCAGGCTTGCTCCGCCAACGCTCATGGAGCGCTTTCGGGACACCTGGTTTTTGCCATCGCAGGGTAATGACCAGCAGCATCTTGACCCTGTATCGAGTCGCCAAGGACCCTCTGAGATGGAACAGGATCAATCATACCGGTAGTACGTCTTCCCCTGTCCATAAAGCATGCTCTCCCAAACATTTTAAAGTCTGCCTCTGGGAGCCCTGTAGTCCTAAACAAGGTCTATGAAGTTCACAATCCTCAGCAAATGGGGGGGGGGGGGGGGAGAGCAGAAGTCCCAAAGAACCAATATTCCCAAGATCAAATAAGAGCTCAGACCCTGTAGAGAAAGCCACCTCCAGCGTCCAGCCCTGGAAGCTGTGGAGCCGCCCTACCGGTCTTGGTGGAGACAAAAGTGGGTGGAGCCTCAACTGGGAAGGAGCCTGGCCAGGTCGAGTCTGGAATCCTGCTTGATAAGTAAAAACTGTAAGTCAAATAAAAACTATAAGAACACCAATTTATTTATTTTGTGTGTTTCATGTGCCAGATTATAATATCCATGACAACAAATGAGATTTGAACTGTCCCATCCGTTGTACAGAGGAGGACAAAAGCCAATGAAGCGGCAGTTCATACCTCCTAGCCTTGATTCTAATCTGTGCTTCGGACCTCCGTGACGTGGCATTGTGGGAGCTGAGGTGGGGTCCTGTTGTCTCGGAGAGCGCCAGGTCAGATTTCTCCAAGACCACCCTGTACACACCTAAAGAGAGGCCCTGTGTCCATTCCGAGCGTCTTTTCTCTGTGCCGTTCGTTTCCTCCCACACCTCAAGAGGTGGTCCTCTCATCTTACGCTCACTGGGAAGTGAGACCGAGAGAAAGAAGCTGTTTGCGAGTCAAGCAGAAGTACCCAGCGTGGAGACTGTCGTTCCAAGCCCTCTCTACCTGAGCTAGATACCAGCTTATTCTCCAGAACGAGGGCGAAGGCTCTGCAAGGCCAGATGGGGAGCACTGCAAACCTTGCGTCCCTGGGGACCCACCTTTCTGCTGGACATAACTAAGTCTCAGGATCTGTTTGAGTGGGAGCCGATTGCTCCAGTGAACCGACTGCTGGGTGCTAACACCCTGGATGCCTGTTTAGAGCTTGTGCTCCCTCGCTCTGACCTAGGCATGGCAAGCCCTGGCCTGCCTCCAGGTTGACCTACCCCGCCTCTTTTTCTTCCTTCTTACAAGGGATGGGCGCCATGGGTGGGGGTGACTGGTGGTGGTGATGGTGATCTGGGCATCAGAGGGCAACCCAGGGCAGGTGGCCAGAAACTTTATAACCACGTGCAGGGAAGAGTATACACCCGGTGAGAGTGCCCAGCAGGTGCTGTACACCAGATCACCAAGATAAACACCATGCCTGCCTGCTTCTACAAGGAGCAAGCCGACTTGCTGGGAGGCAAAGGCACCATCATGGCAGAATGTTGCCCACTGCCAAAGCACCTCTCCTAACCTTGTTTCAAATATGGAAGAAATCTCGGAGGGCTTCTTAGAGGTGGTGGTATGCTAAATATTACTGAAGATAAGTACAAAGAAAACTCACCTGATAGAAGGACATTTTCCAGAAGAGACCACCTATGAACAAAGTCTGGGAGGCGTGTGGGTGAGAAGCGGAGGTGAAGGGGCTGTGGGTAGGAAATACAGGTAGTGTTGCCAGTGAAGAGCCCTGGGCACCAGAGGAGAAGGAGGAATGAATTTTGAAGGCACCCCAGAGGCCTGAGTTTCTATCTGCTCAGTTTAGAAAAAGGCAGTGCCAACCTCTGACGGACTGACTGGCTCTCAGTCCTCCAAAGGGCTATAACAGGAAGGCTCTGGATTCCCCCACATCCAACCCTGTCCTGGCAGAGTTAGGGCACAGTGGCTGGAACAGCTCACGGGCCAAGGGTAATATTTTGCTCTAAAGCCTAAGTCCAAAAATGATGATTTTTACCAAGCTGGCAGCATTGGTTCCCTGACTCACTCTGGGTCCCCCCCCCCCCGCCATTCCCTCTCCCCCACCACACCTGGGGCCAAGCAAGAGGCAAGAAAATTATGTTTTCTGATCCCAGCTCTGCCTTGTGCAAGGCCTTAGGCTTCTCAGAGCCTTCTTTGTTTCTTTCTCTGCCCTGCACGTTGGAGGTGTTTTCCGGTGAGGAACTTAAGGACCCAGACCCGTCAGAAAGATCTTAACCTTAGGCTATGCCTGTTTGTGCCTCTAAGTGGCTGTAAGGCTAGCTGAGGCCTGAGCCTTGGAGTGTGAGGTGGTCTCGGAGAAAGAATTGGGGAGCGAGGGGTGGGTTGGCGACTGATGGCACAGCGGAAGCAGGAGGAGAGAAAGTACCTAGAGCCCAAAGGCTGCTGAGAGCAAAGCTTGGGTTGGTGTCTGAGAGCTGAAGGAAAGGCAGCTTGCAGACAGCCAGAGCCGAAGGCAGCGCGGAAGCAAGGTGACTGAGAGGGAGCAGTCGGGCAAATAAGGCTAGACCAAGGTTCCAAAAGAGAACCGGTTCTCGCCGGTGCTGGCTGGGCCCTTTCTCTCTGGGGGCAGAGCTGGGGCCTCCAAGGTCACAACCTTGAGTTTGAGGAGGTCAGCTGACCTGCTTCCCCAACCGGTTTGTCAAGGTCATCACAAGTCTTCTAGCTGTTGTGTCTCTGGGCAACTATAATCTTGGAGGAGAGGAGGGGCTATGAGACCCCTGGGTGGAGTGGATGTCAGAAGAACAGCCCCAGAGACAAAGGGGAGGGCTTAATGTGAGCCAACCTGGATCTCTTATGACTTTTAAGGAGTTCCTGGTGAAGGGAGAAGGAAGGTTCATTGGGGTATAGATGATGTGAACCCTGGTCTGCAATATCATGTGGCAGCTCTATCATAAGGACCCTTGAAGCTTGAGTCTGGTGAGATGTCACCCTTACAGAGATGAGGTGATCCCAGTGAGACTAAGTTCTCTGACACCCACAACTCAAACTCAGACCCTTATCCTAATCACGAATCTGCTGCCCAGTGGGAGGTAGGCCCGTGTGATAGTTTGTTAGCCCCCCCACCACCACCACCAGGGTTTCCCTGTGTAACAGCCCTAGCTGAGCTGTCCTGGAACTCACTCTATAGACCAGGCTGGCCTTGAACTCACAGAGATCCGCCTGCCTCTGCCTCCTGAGTTCTGGGATTAAAGGTGCTCATCACCACCGCCCAGCACTTTGTCAGATTCTTAAAACAAATTCTCTTACTGCTTATGAGCACAGGAGCTGGGTCTCGCCACCCCAAAGTTCTAGATGTACCCTTTATGATACAGGTGGGTAACCTGAGTCCCAGACAGGGCCAGGAGGAGGAGTTAATCACACAGCAAGTCAAGAGCAGAGCCACCGTGGACCTCAGTCTCCTCGATACCTTTTCTTTCTCAGAGTCTGATCCACCCACACAAGCATGAAATAAGATCAGTCCTGGCACATACTGAGCACCTGCTGTGTACACTTCAGTTGTTCAAGGCGGAGCACAGCTCTGTCAAGTAGGTGCTGGGATACGTTCATTTTACAGAACAAAAAACAGGGCAGTTTAGAGACAAGGAGATCCTCATCCAAGTTGGTGTAGCCCAATGGTGGAGGGCTGGCATTTGAAGGCAGAGGTGTGCACCTTTCTTCTTCAGGAGACCAAGGAACCCTTAAGGGATGCATGGAGAGCCATAGAGGGGAAAGCAGATGGCTCTCTCGCAGGCTCTAGAGGCAAGCAGGATGGACTCCAAACTTCTGTGCAGGTCTGACCGGCCTTCTGGGGGCTGATAGGAAAGTGCTAAAGGCTGCAGAAGGCCTCTGAGCCTTCCCAGAGGAGGCAGCTGTGGTGGGAGGCAGTGCTTAGCTCCAACCTCAGAGCCAAGTGTAGACGTGGCTGCTGGACCAGCTGCAGGCAGGGTGGGGCCCAAACCCACATCCAGCCTCCCCGCTGTGATCCCAGCCTAGTCCCTGCCTGCTCCTCTTACTCCCCATCTGGATTGGAGACGAGGACTTTGGGCCTAATAATAGCCAAATGGCAGACAAGGCAGTGCCTGGAGCTATAGCCAGTGATGTGGGGGGGCTTGGGGCCCCATCATCTCCCGCTGGCCTTGAATAGCCTTCAGAACCTTAGAAATATAGAAAGTGCTTATGGGAGAAAAAAATCAAACCACAGCCTACAGTAACTCATTCATCCCTCATGACCACTCAATGGGATAAAGCTATTATGAGCCCTTTTGATGGACAGAGCAACTGAGAGCCACACAGTTGAGCAGCTTGCCCCTGACGACCACTAAATTTGGCACCCAGCAGTTTCTTAGTCCCCTAAGCAGCTGTGTGCTGTGTCCCTCTGGGCGCAGTGCTAAGAAGTTGCAAGGGTGTCAGGTGTTGCCCACAGCCATACTAAGCAATTTCCAATGAAGTCCCACAGCCTTAGAGATAGGCCCCAAGTTGTAACAGAGAAGAGTGATGTGCCCAAGGTTAAACAGCCATGGTGGTGGGAGTTGGGGCCTAAACCCAGGATGCTTCAGCCGTCCATACCTTAGCTTCAGGAAAAAGACAAGCCTGGAGGGAGGTCCTTGCCTCTTGCTGTATGACCATGACACATGGCTTGAGTCTGCCTTCCTCCTCTGTGGACTGGAGGTGTTGGTAGTGCTGTTCATTTTATCCTTACTGTTCTGCTTCTTCTCATCCATTGAAAGAGCTCCAAAGGAAGCTGGGCTATAGTGGCTCATGTCTTTAATCCCAGCACTCGGGAGGCAGAAGCAGGCAGATCTCTGGGAGTTTGAGGCCAGCCTGGTCTACAAGAGCTAGTTCCAGGACAGGAACCAAAAGCTACAGAGAAACCCTGTCTCAAAAAAACAGAACAAAACAAAACAAAAAAAGAGCTCCAAAGGCCTGAGGTCATGGTCACTGATGGGGCCATCTACTCTACAACTCCAGGTAAGTCTGGTTCAGGAGCACAAGGCTGCTGGTTCTGTGAGGCAGAGGCAGAGGCAGGGAGGGGAAACCATCTATATCCCATCACGGCCCTCTTGATCCAGTCTTACTCACTGTCTTGTGGGACCTGCCACATTCTCATGCAGCCCTCATTCTGACCTAGGAACCTAGGGGCCAGTACTTTGTTTTTTTAGTTTTCCTATTTTTAAATTAATTTGTATACATATTGGTGTTGTGCCTGCATGTTTGTCTGTGCACCGTGTGCATGCAGTGACCCAGGAGGCCAGAAGAGGGCATCAGATCCCCTGGAACCAGAGTTACATATGGTTGTGAGCTGCCATGTGGGTGCTGGGAATAGAACCCAGGTCCTCCACAAGAACAAGTGCTCTAAACCCCCGAGCTTTTCCTCCAGTCCTAGAGGTCAGCATTTGAAACAGCACTGGAATCAAGTCCTTCTCTGTGAATGGGAAGTCAGCCTGCCGTATGGCTCACCAGTTGTGTCTCCCAGCTTTTGTACTTGATTGACTTTTCTGTGCAGCCACTCAACTTGTCCATGTGTGCCCAGGACATCTTGGTGCATTTGTGATAACACCAAGTCGTGAACAGGTTCTGAAACAGGTAGACTCAGGACTCAGAACCAAGGCTGGGTGGCAGAACACATAGCCATGGGAGATGGCTGCAGCAATGACACCTAGGCTTCTTGCCTGTTTATTCATCCATTTATTTATTTATTTATTTATTTATTTATTTTATATGTTTTTGAGGCAGGGTTTCACTGTGCAACCCTGGCTGTCCAGGAACTCATACTCTGTCGACCAGGCTGGCCTCAAATTCAGAGATCTGTCTGCTTCTGCCTCCTAATACTGAGATTAGAGGTGTAAGCCACCACTGCCTGGCTTCTTGACAATTTTATTAAATAGAGTTATGAGGCTCAGAAAATTATGCTAACATCTGGAGGCTAACAGGAACTTTGTTGTCAGGCAGTGATGGCACATTCCTTTAATTCTCTGTGAGTTTGAAGCCAGACTAGTTTACAGAGCAAGTTCCATCCAGGACAGCCAGGGCAACACAGAGAAACTCTGTCATGAAAAACCAAAAAATAAAAAAGGTATTTTGTTGAAGTCAAGTATGGAGGTTTCTGCGTGTTATCTTAGCATTTGGGAGGCTGAGGCAGGAGGACTATAAACAGATTGCTCATTCGTTTCCAGGCTGCCCAGACCTGAATAATCACACAGAAACTATATTAATCACAACAATGCTTGGCCAATAGCTTAGGCATATTTCTAGCTAGCTCTTACATCTTAAATGAACCTATTTCTATTAATCTGTGTATCACCATGAGGCTATGGCCTACTGGTAAATTCTGGCATCTGTCTCCTTTGACAGCTACATGGTGTCTCTTTGACTCTACCTACTCTCTCTATCTCTTTCAATCTGCTAATTCTGCTCTGCCATAGGCCAAACCAATAAACCAACAAAATCAACACATATATAGAAGGACATCCCACATTATCTCCCCCTTTCTGTCTATTTAAAAAGTAAAGTTTTAATTTTAACATAGTAAAATTACATATAACAAAACAGGTATCAAAGAAGAATTACACTTACAATATTTAATCTATTTGTATCTGGAAGGTTCATATATAATTTATCATTTATCATAACTAAGAAAAACTATAACTATCTTTTTCCAACTCTTCAAAGACCCCAGAAGGATATAATAATGCCTAAGTCAACAGGAAGTACATTGTGAGTAACTTCCAAAGTTCTAGAATTTACAAACATTTTGCTGCTTGGACAGTCACCCAAAGTTCTTCTGTAATGTTGGGGCATCCATATTTAGCTTACAGGCCCATAATATCTGGCAGACTTTTCCATGAAGCAGGAAATTTGAAGATCTGTTCTGCCTTGTAATGGCAAAGTTTATCAGTTGCTTTCTTCTGTGTTCTGTAGAGTGTCTGGCAGGCTTTTTTTTTTGTTTGTTTGTTTTTTTTTGTTTTTCGAGACAGGGTTTCTCTGTGGTTTTGGAGCCTGTCCTGGAACTAGCTCTTGTAGACCAGGCTGGTCTCGAATTGTTTTTGTTTTTTTTGTTGTTTGTTTTGGTTTTGGTTTTGATGAAGCAGGAACCCTGAAGGGCCCTCCCATCTTTTGGAAAGTTCAGCAGCCTTATTTTTCTGTGGGTCCTGCATGTCCAGTTCATACAGCATACCATCAAGCAGCCCAGGCAAGAGCAGTGTCTTGCCCAGATGTCTAACCTTGTCATTGAAGGCAAAGTCCATAATGAGTTTCTTCAATGCCCATCAACCTCTCTGAAGTAATTGATGCTGCCAGAAGCAGACATGTCTCACTGTTGAGAAAAGTCTAAGTTCTTAAAACCTTTTAAATGCCATATTATATAGGTCTTTGAAGTGTTGAAGATTATCTATCTAACAGAAATATATCTATGCATATCTAGAAAACCTAACTAACATGACTACAAGTTTGACTATTATAAATGACTATTAATCCATAATTTTAAATTATACATTACATTTTAAAATGAGTGTATAAACATAAAACCTTAAACAAGAATAGAAATGTACATATAACAAAATTGACCTTAAATTTCTATCAATAAATCAAAGTCCATACCAATGTAAAGTATTCATTTCTATATCATGCTCCCCCCCCCTTTTTAGAACAGAGGTTGACCATGATCATTAATCAATTATAACCAACCCTTTTAAAATGAAAATAAACATTTACAAACAATCATTTTTGGAATTTGGGCATAGTTTTCTCCAAACTGATTCCTGCTGTTTGTTGGGCAAACTATTTTTCGGGTTCATGGAGACCTTTCAGGAGGGGTCTTGTTCAACAAAACCACATTAGACTGGAATGAATCTACAGATTCTTATCTTCTGTGGAGACAAAAACAGAACCTCTTTTCCAAAGTAATATATCTGTAGACTCAAATTTTAAAGTCAAGATACCTTAAAATATATATGTTGGTTTAGCTTAGCAGCCTGAACAATGATATAGCTCTCTGTACTTAGATCATTCACAGCCAAAAAATTAAAAGAAAACACAATAGTACACATAATCCAGACTCTCTGTGTATTTTCTATCTTTATGTGGATTTTTAAAAACTCTTTTACTTTTTAATATTGAATTGTCTTTACTCCTTTAGTCTATGACTATGACTTTCTGTACTCTTTCTTCTCTCTCATAAGCCCATGTACATTTATCCAACACTGTGACCCATTCAGAGGTCTTTTTTTTTTTGTCTGAATCTGCCTTTATTGCATATCTATAATCATTTTCTGACCAGGAGCACTTTTTTTTTTTAATGCTAAGTGGGCATGGTAAGGACCAACTCCGCGCTCTGCCTGTTTGCTCTGCCTAGTCCAACATACTCCAGCTCCATGAGTCCCCCAGCTCCAGGGATGCAGCGGGTCTGTGTTGCCATTATGTAATTTGTAACACTTTGCTCACAGACCCCATTTAGGTGCTCCTAACAGGACCAGCATAAACCAGGAAGCTAGCTCTTAAAGGAGCCGTGCAGTTTTTACTGCTAATGCTGAGTCAGGAAGCCTTCTCTTAATGGAGTCATGCCAAACAGAGCTCACCGGACAAAATGCTGCTACCAAGAAGCCATGCTTAACTCTGCTCTTTTGTGTCTAGAATTCTTTCCCAAGCTCTCCCAGGTTTTATGTGGATGTAGTCGGTCCATGTTGGTGCCATTATGTAAACAAAGATCGCCTGTTCATTTTCTGACCACCCAGTCCCTAGTAATCATGCAGAAACTATATTAATCACAACACTGTTTGGCCAATAGCTTAGATGCATTTCTAGCTAGTTCTTACATCTTAAATAATTTCTATTAATCTGTGTATCACCACGAGGCTGTGGCCTACTGGTAAATTCTGGCATCTGTCTCCTTCAGCAGCCACATGGCATCTCTTTGACTCTGCCTATTCTATCTCTCCTAACCTGGCTATATTCTGCCCTGTCATAGGCCAAAGCAGCTTTATTCGTTAACCAATAAAAGAAACACATATACAGAAGGACATCCCACATCAGAGGATAGCCTAGGTCAAAGAGTGAAACAGGCGGTGGTAGCACACACCTTTAATCCCAGAACTCAGGAGGCAGAGACAGGTGAATCTCTGTGAGTTTGAAGCCAGCCTGGTCTACAGAGCGAGTTCTAGGACAAACTCCAAAGCTATATAGAAACCCTGTCTCAAAAAATCGAAGCCAAAATTAAACAAAACAGAAAGTCATGGATGAGGGCATTCCAGGAAGAGCCAGTATGTGTGTAAATGTCCTGACATAACCCGGGGACATAGGGGCTCTTTTTCAGGTCTTAGTCTTGCAAATAAAATAATTTAAAATGGACTCAGAAGGAAATTTGATAACAATTCTATTGGTGTTTGAGAAAGAAAGTAACAGGGCAGGCAAGCTGGTGCCTCCATGGTTGCTGGGGGGGGGGAGCAAAAGAGCAGAAAAAAGGGAGCTTGCCATTTGAATTGTGAGCCAAGAGAGCAGCAGAGTGAGCAAAGGAAGGTTTAGGCGGCTGCTTGAGCAAGAGTGAGCATCAGGTGTTGAAGTGCAAGATGGGAAAGGGGGACCAGTCCACAGAGAGAAGGTTTCACATGAGACTCTGCAAGTGTTTGCATTGAGGGAGAGACCTTTGCAGCAAATACTTACCTCACTAGGCAGAATAGTTAGTCTTCCAGGCTCCGCTTTTCTTTCTTCTTCTTCTTTTTTTTTTTTTTTTTTTTTTTTTTTTTTTTTTTTTTTTTGGTTTTTGGAGACAGGGTTTCTCTGTGGTTTTGGAGCCTGTCCTGGAACTAGCTCTTGTATACCAGGCTGGTCTCGAACTCACAGAGATCCGCCTGCCTTTGCCTCCCGAGTGCTGGGATTAAAGGCATGCGCCACCACCGCCCGGCTTTTCTTTCTTCTTATCGTATCTTCAGGTGTATCAAGAGAGACTGGCTGGTCTTCAGGTTTAAGACATGATATTCTCCTTACCAGGTCTCCAGCCTTGTCTGGACAATGGACTCTCCTGCCATCTGCATCAGATGGGTTTTTCAGTCACTGACCCATCCATTTGGAAACTGGCTGCCACACTGTCCCAAAAGAAGCAGGCATCCTGAGAGTCATACTGGGAAACAAGCCCAGGGAAGTGGGCAGCTGCAGAGGGCCCCTTTGATTCCCACTCTTCCTGCCTGGTCCCTCTGTCTCTAAGGCAAGCCTAGGGTCCTTCCTGTGCTGGCTAAATTTTTTTTTTTAATGTTAACTTGATACAAGTTAAGCTCATCTGAGAGGAGGAACCTCAATTGAGAAGATGCCTCCATAAGATCAGGCTGAAGGCAGGTATGTGGGACATTTTCTTAATTAGTGATTGATGCCAGCCCATTGTGGGTGGCAAAGCTCTGGGCTGCTGGTACTTGGTTCTATTAGAAAGCAGACTGAGTAAGCTATGGGGAGCAACCCAGTAAGCAGCACCCCTCCATGCCTCTGCATCAGCTCCTGCCTCCAGGTTCCTGTCCTGTGTGAGTTCCTGTCCTGACTTCAGTTATGAACAGTGATATGGAATTGTAAGTCGAATAAACCCTTTCCCCAACTTGTTTTTGGTCATGGTGTTTCATCACAGCAATAGAAATGCTAATAAGACAGTGCCTCTATTTTCTCTGAGTTCAAAGGGTGAGAGAGAAGTGGTGTGTGTGTAGGAAAGGTGAGGGCAATGCGGGCTGGGCAGAAGAGTCCCGCAGGCAGGACTGCCTACAAAACATGGTGCTCTTCCTTCAGAGAACTAAGAATCTGGGCCAGCGAGTTGATTCAACAAGCTTGCTGCCAAGTCTATAGACTTGAGTTCTGATTCTCAGAATCCTTATGGTAGAAGAAGAGAACTTCTACAAATTGTCCCCTGAGACCTCCTCCACACCATACACATACACGTGAACTGAATAAATATAATAAATAAAGGTAATAAGAATTCCAAGATGGTGGAACAGAGAGCTAACTTGCATTGGGCCTGTGATCTGCACAGTCTTAAAGCCAGTCCTGCCTGGACAGAGGTAAGGAAAAGTTTTTAGGCCAGGCAGTGGCGGCACACACCTTTAATCCCAGCACTAGGTAGGCAGTTCTCTGTGTGTTTGAGGCCAGCCTGGTCTACAGAGTGAGTTCTAGGATAGCCAGGGCAACACAGAAAGACCTGTCTCAAAAAACAAACAAACAAAGCAAAAAGAAAGAAAGAAAGAAAGAAAGAAGGAAGGAAGGAAGAGAAACTGCTGTTCAGGCTTCCAGGAGCCATGGAGAGTTTTTGACCTAGGTCTGCTTAGATCTGATTTGCGTGAGCCTTACTTGTCAGCACTAAGTCACGTGGAATGGTCTGTGCCTCTCTGCACGGGTGTCCTGCTTCAATTCTCTTTCATTGACTTCCTGTTCAAGAGCCTTCAGCCGCTCCTACTCTGTAGCAGACTCAACCCAAACTCTCCAACCAGACAGACCCTCAGGATCTTCAAAATCTTCGTTCACGATGTAAATTGATGTCAGCACAGGCCACCGACTGAAGCCCAGAGAGATGATGAACTAACCTAAGAACAGCTAACATACAGAATGCACCCTGGCCGTGGAACTCCTCTCTACTGAGGTTGGCCCACCCAGCCCTGGAGGAAGAGGCGTTTCACTGTGTGCAGGGTGTCTCCCAACCTACCTTTGAGTCATCCACAGTAGGTCAATGTGTGCCTGTGATGGTATGTTCTTCCTGGGGCACGGATCTGCCAGGTGTATCACAATATAGACTCACTGAATATCCTCTGGCTCCTCCTCCCTCTAGGCACCCACCAGCCCCAGAGCGTGCACTGACTCCTCCACAAGTTATTTCACATAGTAACCCCTATTTTTGTAGTCTCAGCCTAGGTCTAGATTCACACTGTGGCAATTCTTGTGGAAGAGGAGTGGGGGATTCTGCCTTAATTTCAGCCAGATAGTTGAATTTGGGATCCTGAAATAACAGCCCTAGTTGTTGCCACAGACCAGGAAAGACTCCTGAAGCAGATAAGCCACACCTCCTTTGTGGACATGGAGACTCATAATTGTCTGGAACTTCAGTTCAAATCTAGAGGACCTGATGCCCTTGTCTGACCTTGGTGGGTACCATGCATTCATGTGGTACACATGCATGCAGGCAAACACTTATACACAAAAAATAAATAAAAATAAAGATCTTTCCGTAGTATCTGCTTGCAGTTCCTGAAGATTAGCATAGGCACCCCAATTCCATCAACGGTGGTTATTAGCAGAGCAGGTCTGGTGGTGGTTCTCTGCTCCCTTGGACTCTTATCCCTACCAAAGCCAATGGTGGAAGGGTCTCCATGAAGCCAGTGGTCTCTCTCCAAGCAGGTCTGGAACAGGGCCTGACATCAAAGAAGTGGAACAACACTCATTTGTGGAGCAAACGAGGTGCTTGGATTCTCAAAGACCTTTCTCTGGAGGCTGCTGCTGCCATCGGAGAGGTGGGGGGGAGCTGTCATGGGGTTAGCACATTTGCGATCAGAGAGCAATCAGTCACAAGCTGACTGATACAAAGAGGGTTCAAGAAGGGATTAGGGAACCTCAGAAGTGGGGTGTCTTAGCTACTGTTGTATTGCTGTGAAGAGACACGATGACCAAGGCAACTCCTACAAAAGAGAGCATTTAACTGGGGGCTGCCTTAGAGTTTCAGAGGTTTATCCATAATCATCACAGTGGGGAGCATGGCAAGCATGGTGCTGGAGAGATAGCTGAAAGCAACATCCTGATCTGAAGACAAGAGCGGAAGAAAGAGAGAGAAAGAGAGGGGGGAGGGAGGGGGGAGGGAGGGAGGGAGGGATGGAGAGAGGGGACTGATCTTGGCATGGGCTTTACACACTATAAACAGAGACTTTCTTGTCCTGCAGCCACTTTTAAAATAATCACTAAGAGCTTAATATTAATTACAAACGGTTTGACTTATTGCTAACTAGCTTTAACAACTTAAATTAACCCATTTCTATTAATCTGTTTTTTTGTTTGTTTGTTGGTTTGGTTTGGTTTGGTTTTTCGAGACAGGGTTACTCTGTAGCTTTGGAGCCTGTCCTGGAACTAGCTCTATAGACCAGACTAGCCTCAAACTCACAGAGATCTGCCTGCCTCTGCCTCCCAAGTGCTGGGATTATAGGCGTGCACCACCACCACCCAGCTAATCTGTTTTTTTTTCCATGTGGCTCCGTGGTGTTACCTGTTCTCTATTACATCTTTTTGTTGCTCCTGCGACTTGCTGGTATCTGCCCCTGACTCCACCCTTCTTCTACCTGTATCTATCTGGTATCTACCTGGTTCTATCTTGCCTTGCTATCAACCAAAGCAACTTCTTTATTAATCAATGGTAGTGAAATATATTCATAGCAAACAGAAGGGTTATCCCACATCAAGAAACCTCAAAACCCACCATAGTGACACACTTTCTCCAACAAGGCCACAGCCACCAACTCTTCTAATCCTTCTCAAGTAGTGCTACTCCCTGATGGCTAAGCATTCAAATACATGAGCCTGTGGGGCCATTGTTATTCAAACCACTGCAGAGTGCCTCTCAAAATTTTTAAGAAAATATTGAGAGAAGTCTTGAGTAATCCCCAGGGTAACTTTTGGGAAGCCCTTCTGTGCTACTGAAGGAGACTTAAATGCACAGCAGACCCCTAAAAGGGTTTTGGTCCCTTTAAGTGTGAGTGTGCCTAAGACTGCAGAGGATGATGGAAGGAACTGGGCTGAAGTGTGTGTGTGTGTGTGTGTGTGTGTGTGTGTGTTCATCCTGTCCTACTATAAAGGACACTCTACTTTGGGTTGTTAAGGAAGATTCTGAATTGGAGACATAGCTCTATGGCCAAGTGGGTGCCTAGATACCACAGGCAAAGCTATAGGTAGAACCTATATTCCATCCCAGTGCCAACTATAACACACAAACAAACAATCAAAAACCACTTTTTGTTTTGTTCTGCTTTGGTGAAACAGGGTCTCATTGTGTATCTTTGGCTTTCCTGGATTCACTCTGTAGACCGTGCTGTTTTTGAGCTCACAGGGATCCGTCTGACTCTTTCTGCCTCTCCAGTGCTGGGATTAAAGGCCTGCGCCACTACACCTAGCTCACTTTTGTTTATAAATATCAGAAACGTCCCTGTGTTACCCTGGGCAAAAGCGGGTCTTCCTGGAAGGCCACCGTTAGAAGTGGCATCACAATTGCAAAAATTCTAGCTGAGCATGGTAGCATATGCCTGCAATCCCAGCACCTGCGGGGTGAAGAGTTCATAGGGATTTGAGACCCAGCTGGACAAGAGGGACTAGGAGACAGACAGATCCCTGACAGGCAGACAGAGAGGAAGGGGGTTACAGACAGTTAACAGGAAGTCCTGGTTCTTCCTCATCTTCCTGACCTGAGACAATGGTCTGGTGGGATATTTCTCTGGCCAGCAGGGCCCCCACTTCCGGCTGTCCCTCCCAGGGTGACTAGATAGACTCAGGACTGTTCTTAAAAATGTCCTGAGGCTGAGAGCCTGCCAGTTCCCTTTTCTTTAAGCTGAACAATCCAAAATTAGGGAAGGGGCTCTTTCCCCGGCCACCAAAAACACTTAAAACCCCTAGGGAAAAGATGGATTGTGAATTCTGAGTCCCTTCTTCACTCTACAGGGAATCTTTGTGTGTCTTGTTCTCTGTGTGCATAGCTACACTTCTTAGACGTGAATAAAGCTCCTACCCATTGCTGCCTGCTGTGTCTGAGAATTTTCCTGTGTCTTAGTTCTTTAACCAAAGGAGAAAATAAATGGCATCAAGATTCCTACACAGCTATGGGAGACCTGTCTCAAAACAAAACAAAAACACCAACCTAAAACCCAGCTAAGCAAAAAAAATGGTAATCGGGGTTGGAGAGACAGCTCAGCAGTTAGACACACTTTGTGCTCTTTCTTTCTTTCTTTCTTTCTTTCTTTCTTTCTTTCTTTCTTTCTTCTTGATATTTATTGAGCTCTACGTTTTTCTCTGCTCCCCTCTCTACCTCTCCCCTCCCTGCTTCAACCCTTCCCCAAGGTCCCCATGCTCCCAATTTACTCAGGAGATCCTGTCTTTTTCTATTTTCTACTTCCCATGTAGATTAGATCTGTGTAAGTCTCTCTTAGTGTCCGCATTGTTGTCTAAATTCTTTGGGATTGTGGTTTGTAGACTGGCTTTCTTTGCTTATTGTTTAAAAACCACCTATGAGTGAGTACATGTGATAACTGTCTTTCTGTGTCTGGGTTACCTCATTCAAAATAATGTTTTCTAGCTCCATCCATTTGCCTACAAAATTCAAGCTGTTGTTATTTTTTTCGGTTGTGTAGTACTCCATTGTGTAAATGTACCACATGTTCCTTATCCATTTTTCGATTGAGGGGCATTTAGGTTGTTTCCAGGTTCTGGCTATGACAAACAAAGCTGCTATGAACATAATTGAGAGCACATGTCCTTGTGGCACGATTGAGCATCCTTTGGATATATACCCCAAAGTGGCATTCCTGGGTCTTGAGGAAGGTTGTTTCCTAATTTTTTGAGAAATCGCCACACTGACACCCAAAGGGGTCGTACCAGCTTGCATTACCACCAGCAATGCAGAAGTGTTCCCTTTTCCCCACAACCTCTCCAGCATAAGTTGTCATCAGTGTTTTTGATTTCGGCCATTCTTACAGGTGTAAGATGGAATCTCAGAGTTGTTTTGATTTGCATTTCTCTGATGACTAAGGATGTTGAACATTTTCTTAAGTGTCTTTCAGCAATTTTAGATTCCTCTGTTGAGAGTTCTCTGTTTAGGTCTGTACTCCGTTTTTTATTGGATTATGTCACTTTCTGCTCTTACAAGGAACTTGGGTTGGGTTCCCAGCACCCACATGGCCGCTCACAACTGCCTGTAACTTGAGCTCCAGGAGATCTGATGCCCTCTTCTGGTCTCTGTGTGCATCTGCATTCTTGTGGTACACATACATATTCACACACACACACACACACACACACAATTAAGTAAATAAAATATAAAAAAGGTAATAATTTCAAAATAAAAAAGAGGGCTCAAGTTAAGAGCCTGCGCTGCTCTTCCAGGGAACCCAACTTGCGACTTCGGTTGCCAGCTGTGAACCACCTTTTCCTGATGGGGGGGGGTGTTCTGCTGTCTCTGACCCTACGGTTCCCAGCACACACCTGCACTTTTCCATACACTGACACACAATTAAAAGTAAAGTATGTCAGCCAGGTGGTGGTGGCACACCTCTTTAATCCCAGCACTAGGGGAGTAGAGGCAGGTGGATCTCTGTTAGCTCGAGGCCAGCCTAGTTTACAGAATGAGTTCTAGGATAGCTGGGGCTACATATAGAAACCCTGTCTTAAAAACAAACAAAAACAAAAACCCAAAAAGGTAAGTCTTTAGGAAAAGAGAGAGAATGGTCTCTCAGATTTATTGTTTTAGTTCCCCCAAAATTGTTTTCTGGGGCCTTACTTGGTTGTTCAACTCATGGAGGTTCTGGATTCAATTCCCAACACACACACACACACACACACACACACACACACACACACACACACGTGAGCACTGCTGGATGAAAAAGAAAGTTTTAGGACTAGTGCTTAGCTCAGTGGTGGGGTGCTAGGGAGTATTTCTGAGTCCCCGAGCTTCATCCCTTCCTCTCGGGTTGGCTTGGGTTCCCCGGTTTCCAGTCCTTCTCATCAGCCTGTTACTCCGAACTCTGCACTGAAGTAGATTCTTGCTGCAATGTGGGCTCTCAGCCTCTTGTGCTTGACTGGGGCAGGTGCTTCAGAGGACGCTGAGACAGATTACTGGGCACCAAGGCATAGAAGAGCTATCAATGCCCTGGAAGATGGAGGGATAACAGCATGTCAGAGACTCCAAGGAGAGTTCAGACCCCAGCACCAGAGATAGACAGTCAGAATCAGCCTATGTGGCAGGGAGGGAGTCGTATTTTATTATACATTTTGTGTACGGGGAAGGTTAACAGCAAGAGCCTGCAGCTGGGCCCTCCCATTCTTAGGCAGGAGGCAGGATGCGAATTCACTTCCTAAGTGATATGTGGCGGCACTTAGCTCTGGGCTCACAATGACATAGTATTCTAACATTTATCTTTTCTCCTCCTTCTCCTTCTCCTTTTGATGGTCTAACAATATAGTTCTGGCTGTCTTAGAACTCACTCTGTATACCAGACTGGCTTCTAACTCACAGTGGTCCACCTGCTTCTGCCTTCAGAGTGTTGGGATTAAAGATTCTCTACCGCACCTGGCTCAGACATCGCCTCCTTACACAGACCTCATACTAGGCCTTAGTATTCAGGCATCTGTACTGGCCTGCCCTTGGGGTCCTGACAGGAGTGTTAGCATTTATTCAGGGATCTGTACTGGCCTGCCCTTGGGGTCCTGACAGGGTACATCTTCAGCTGCAGCCACTAAGAGCACCTTTGTGCACGTTCGCTGTGTTCCCTTTTAAAAGGTGTACCTTTGCCCACTTCCCATATCGCCCACTCCTCTCCCTCTTCCTCTCTCTCCTCTCTCTACTCCCTCTCTCTCTTCTGCTACTCTTGTCCCCAGGGAACAATCTCGGTCCCCCTACCCCTTCTCTGACCCTTTCTCTGACCGTTTTCCCTCCTCTTCCAATAAACCTCCCATGTGAGAGCCTTGTTACATGGCGTGACTTCGCCGCATTTTTAAATAAATTACAACATTGGTTCCCTGATCTGGAAAGACTCTCCCTGCGCCTCCTCCTGCCCGGCATGATTGATTGGTGAGCTCCCTCTTCTCCACCTCTGGCCATTTCCACGGGTGAGGACTCGTCAAATCCTGGTACCAGGAAACCACAGCTCTTTCCTGCTCAGAGCCCTTGGCCCCTACTCTTTGTTTGATGAATCCCTGAGAAGCCTGTGCCTTCTTCAAATTGGCCCTCTGAATTCCTGGAACTCTAGGAATTACAGACCCTTGGGTCTCACCTATCTGCCTCACTCATGGAAATTTTGACATCATCTATACCTCCAATGTTTGCACTCAGTGCCCGACATTAGGGCTTCTAAACTCGTCTGCCTTTGCCGTCAGATCTGGCCCACATAGGTACTGCTTTCTCATCCGCTGTCTTCCACCTGCAACAAACCTGCTTTCTCATTCGCTGACGCTTTATTTCATTCAGTACCAACAGTGAGGTCTCTGGCAGGATTATCGGCCTCTGACCATTCCCCTTTCCTGAGCACAGTTCTTTCCTTGACTTCTGGCTTTTCTCCAAGTTCTGGTATCAGGTGACTGTGTCTCTGTCGGGCTTAGAGCCCTGGGCCCCTGTTCTTGTGTGATGACGAACTGAAACAGCTTGTGCCCATTCAGTCTGATCCTCCCTTGGACACCAGTGCGTTCAGCCCTTTGGATCTTTCTCTACCTCACTCGCTGTGCCCACTCAATCTTCCTCTGCCTTATCCCTGGGAGCTGTGTCATGCACCTCCTTGTTCCCAGTGGGATGTCTTTTGGAGACCCACTGAACACTCCTTTAGATCAAATCTGGCCTCAGTATTCCTTGGGCCAGACAGGGAACTGAGAAAGAATTCTCCACTTTCTTTTTCATTGCTCCAAACCTGCTTTCTACTGGGTGGGAGACGCCATGGAGGTGTATGCTTTCCTTTCCGACCCTCTCCCCACCTCATTCTCCTGCCTTTAACAACCACACCCTTCTTCATCAATTTTTTTTACCTGTATCTTCAACGATACATTAAAAAAAAAATCTGTGGTTAAACAACTAATCAACTATTGTTATAGGACGACCAACTGTTAGCCACAGAGCTAGAGGTACAAGACCACACTTGTCCAGGAGGTGAGAACCAACAGCACCCCAGAGGTAGCCACCTCCCCCAGATTCAGAAAAGAGACTCACAGAACAGATTCTAATGTGACACAGAGTTAGAAACACAATTTATAGTGATTATGAAAAGCATTCACCGCAGCTAAGAAAGGACAATTGCATTAACAAGATTCTCAAGGATTCTTATGATTAAGAAACCAGTGACGGGGTGGGGGTAGGATGTTTCTCATTTTTCTCATGAACACATGCGCATATGCACATACACACGCACACACACACACACACACACACACACACACACAGTCTCTATATATAGTTCAAGCTCTCCTCAAATTCACTATGGAGACCAGGCTGGGTTCAAGCTACAGATATTCCTGCTTCTGCTTCCAGGGTGCTGTGACCTCAAGAGTTTAAAGCTAGCCCTGGGTCCACAGGGAGTTTGAGGTCAAAGATTCTTAGGCCTTGTGGGAAGGCTGTGGCTTTAGGCTCCAGCAGTTTTAGGGCCCACCTGGGGAAGGCAATAAAAGTCAGCCTTAGGCTACTCTCACCAATTACTGCTCAGATACGAGCTGGGCAGAAACCCAGCCAACAGCTGCCTTTTCCTCCCCCAGGACTGGGCCTGGGAAACCCAGGCCTCTCTGACTTACAGGGGCTATGGAGCCTGGTTGGAGGGAGAGCTTCCTGTGTGTTGATCAGTGGCCTCCCTGAGTTGACAGGGCCTCTGAATGGATGCTCCCTGAGCTGTGGGTAAACAGGTCCTAGAACTCAGCTCTTTGGCCCCAGGATAGGAATAGCTGGCATTTCTTGTCCCTGTAGGAGTTCCAAAGTGCTGTCTGCCTTTATCATGTTGATCATTATGATCTTGGGTAAAAAGCCAAGAAGAAGCAGTGACTGTAGTGGCTGGCCACCAGCTCTGAAACTCGACCCGGGGGACACGAAGCTGAGCTTAGTGAGGTCACTACTTGTACCTCCGTTACGTTTGTTTTTCAGTTTATTATTAAGGGACTTTGTTATGACACACACAGAGGCAGAGAAGAGAGTCCGTGGGAGCACGCAGGCCTTGTGTGGAGGTCAGAATATAACTTTCAGCAGTCGGTTCTCTCCTCCTGCCTTGGCCTCTGGGGCTCAGCACAGGTCGTGGGGCTTGCTGAGCAACAGCGAGTATATTTTGAATCATCTCACCTGCCCTTTCTTGGCTTTTAAAAATTGTCTCTTGGGGCATGGTGGCGTTCACTGTAGTCCCAGCACTTGGGAGGTAGCAGCGCGAGGAGCAGGAGCTGGGAAACCCTCAGCTACAGAGTGAGTTCATGACCAGATCAGACTGTACGAGACACAAAACAAAACAAAAAACATATCTCAAAAAGTTAAAAGTGAAATCAGTTTAGGTGATTGGTTCAGAGTAAGTATATCCTCTTGGGCTGTGATTTTAAGCACAGACAGATCTCTCTCTCTCTCTCTCTCTCTCTCTCTCTTTCTCTCTCTCATTCTGAGATGGGATTTTGATAGAGACAAGGCTGGCTTCAAACTCTTGATCTTCTTACCATCAGAATCAGGCCTGTGTCTACCATCGATGGCTACTGTAGCAGCTTTCTTTCTCACATACATGTCTGGAATACTCTATGGAGTGCAGCAGCTTCCTTTCTCAGTGCTGAAACTCTGTTAGAGGAAGGCCCTGTCTACTTCTCTCGCTCACCACCAGAGGAGGAGAGATCTTTATCCACCACCCCCAGGTTCCAGGTGTCACTCAGCACCTCAAGGCATACTGAGTAATTGCTGACAAGGCTCCAGAAGGAGCTAGTCTGGACAGGACTCTTCTTGTGTCTCCCAAACTTATGGAATGACATCACAGGTGAGGCTTGGCCAGTAGGAGGAAATCATGTTGGTGAGGACAGACAGACGCTTGAGGGCATGAACAAAGGCAGGATGCAAACAGACCACAGATACGTGCAGGCCAGAGCGGAGAAAGGCCAGGGCTGAGGGCACAGAACTAATGATGGTAACCCTGGTCAGTTTCATAAGCACAAGTCCCCCTTCAGCGCCAGCCATGTTGAATAGGAAGGTGTTGCATGCATTACATTTCCCTTGCTGTGAACAAACACTATCACCAAGGCTATTTAGAAATGACAAATTTATTTGGGGTTATGATTCCAGAAGGTTAGAGTCCATGATGGAGGAGCAGGAAACAGAGGGCTCACATCATGAACCACGCAGAGAGAGTGAACGCTGAGATGCTTCCTCCAGTAAGGCCCCATCTCCTAGGCTTTCCCAAACAGTGCCACCAACTGGAGACCAAGTGTTCAAATGCCAGACCCTATGGGGGATGTCTTAGGGTTCCTATTGCTGTGATGAAGCACCATGACCAAAGCAACTTGGGAGGAGAGGGTTTATTTGGCTTAGGCTTCCACATCACAGTTCACCATCAAAGGAAGTCAGGACAGGAACCTTGAAGCTGATGCAGAAGCCATGGTGGAGTGTGTCTCATTGGCTTGCTCCCCCTGACTTGGTCAAACTGCTTCCTTATAGAAACCAGGACCACCAGCTCAGGGATAGCATCCCACACAATGGTCCCTCCCTCATGGGTCACTAATTTAAAAGATGCCCTACAGGCTTGCCTATAGCCTGATCTTATGGAGGCATTTTCTCAATTAAGGGTCCCTCCTTGCAGATGACTCTAGCTTGTGTCAAGCTGACATGAAGTTGACCAACACAGGTATTCTCATTCAAACCACCACGTGTGTGCTCATCCCCCCCTTGCGATCAGGACTGTGAGGCCCACTGAGACCATGGAGAGACATATGATAGTGCCATGGTCTTAATTCAGGGCTCACGCCACAGGGCTGCCTCACAGTGAATAAGTAGGTGACATTTGTGGGATAAAGGAAGAAGGAACGCCGTTTGGTAACATATTGTAAAAATCGTACATGATGAGCAATTTACATCTGTGCCCAGTGTTCAGAAACCCCTACCCCAAGACACCAATCACAAAGCGGTACTTAGCAAAAGAGAAACCCAGCTGACCTCCTTTGAACCACGCGATCCACGTTCACATGACCAGTAATAAACCTTACACAGACAGAGTAGCTCTTGATCTAATGCACTAAGAAGGGCATTCCATCGCTTCTCTGATGTTCTTCCCAGAAGTGCAAGACTTCAGTCTAAACACGAGGGGAAAAACACTATCAATCAAGAAATTTTCAGTCCCAGCATGAAAGAGAAAAAAAATTGGAAGGTATGTGATTGGTCCCAACTGGTTGATGGTGTCTCTGGTTTCTGAAGTCATGAGATACAAAATATAGAGATGTTGGGCACCGGAGTCCCTGCCAAAGGAGAAAAAAACCCTATCTGCAGGTAGAGTAACATGGCCACCAATGAGAGAGAAACTGGGAGAATCCCAGAGACAGTGGAGAGATGCCTGATTCCATTTTTCCCTTGGTGCTGGGAGTTGAACCTAGAACCTCACTAGAGCTAGGCCAACACTGCACGACTGAACTAATACAGTTTGGCCCTTCCATTTAAATTCCTCGATTTCTTTTTTTTTATTAATTATTACCATCACTACTCTTGTTGAAATAGGGTCTCGTGTGCCCCTGACTGGCCCTGAACCTGGCTTTCTCCTGCCTCCACCTACCAGGGGTTGGGATTACAGGAGTGGGCCCCCAAGTCTGGCTCTTTCACTTGCTGAAGTTTACTGTCCTTGCCACAGGGTTAGACTCCCTGTTAGCTAGCCCTGTGGCTGCACCATGGCTGCCAGGCTCCAATGAATGCTACACCAAAACTTGCTTCCAACCACTTTCTTTTTCAAAACTAAGGTAGCAGAGGATTTTCTGTGGCTCTAACCCACAGACAGTGAATATAATGGTCTGTCTGTCTCCCTCATGGGAGGACTGCCAGATGACCATCTTAGATCATGTCCTCTCTGGCCCTGCCTACTTAGAAAACTGAGACAAAGTGGTGAGTTACTTACACAGGTAGTTTTTATAGGTATATCTGAGATTAATGTCTACTATTGTGTTTTATGAGGTGATGGTAACAGTAAAAAAAAATCATTTTTTCCTTTCCCTTGGTGTCTGTCCCATGAGTTGGGAGTTACTGCCAGGCAAAGGCTTCTCTGGGGCACAGTGCCTGGCGTAGGTATGGCCGTGAGATGATCAAGATGAGCTAACGGGCTTAGAGCTCTCCTGGCCTTCTGACTGTCATGTGGGGCAGATCTGGTTCAGAATGCTTCCAGCGTGTTCGTTCACCCAAATCTTTTGTGAGTTTTCAAAGCAGACCTAATTTACTTATTTGAAAAAGGTTCAAAAGAAAATGCCCTCCTTGCCTGCCCTCCCCCCACGCCACTTCTTTTCTTCCCCATTGCTGGGGACAGAAGCTAAGCGTCTGAGACACGCGGGACACAAGCATGCGCTCTACCCCCAGAGCCGCACATCCCAGCCCGCTGACCTCTCCGGCAGATTTCAGATTAACCTTCTCCTCTATCTCGGTCATCTGTTCAGGGGTGAGAGCAGAGGTGAAGCCTCCCCTCTCAGGAGTGTCAGAGACCAGTTCCTGCGGTGGGGAAAGAGACCCAGAATGTGAGCCAGACAACCCTGTGGTTTCTTCTCTGATTGACTGTTAAATTCTCAAGCAACTCGATTCATTTCTCCAAGCCATGGTTTCCCTACCTGTGAAATAAGGATGACTATCCTCCTATTTTCCTTGTGTGTGTGTGTGTGTATACTGCTATACTGAACTTTTACACTAGTGCCTGGGATCCCAATTCAAGTCCTGAATTCAAGCTTTCATATCGATTGCTTTTCTCACTGAGCCACCTCCCCAGCCCCATTTGTTTTATTTATTTATTTATTTATTTATTTATTTGATACAAGTTCTTCTGTAGCTAAGTTTTGCCTTGACCCCTGACCCTCCTATTACAGGCGTGTGCCACCACGCATTAGAGTTATTTGTTGGTGAGTCAGGATCTCAAATGCATGGCCCAGGCTGTTGTAGGGCCCCAGATCCTCCTGCCTCAACTTCCTGAGTGCTATAGCCTCGCATTGACACTTCCTGCCAGCCCACACTCAGCTCAAGGTTGTTCCAAACAGCTGTAAAAGGCATTGGCAACAGCGTGGAAGCAGGAAGTTTGTAGAAGAGGTGCCAGGGATTACTCACGGAGCCTGTCCTGGTGTCTGAAGGGGCAGTACCAGTGCAGGGAGTCTTTTTTCTGTCCCATCATCCAGCTCCCAAATAATGACAAGGAGACTTATTATTAATTATGAAAGCTCAGCCTTAGCTTAGGCTTGTTCCACTAACTCTTATAACTTAAATTAACTCATTTATTTTAATCTGTGTTCTGTCTCGTGGTTCCTTACCTCATCTCTCTATTCTACTGCCCATGCTGCTTCCTCCTCGTCTGGCTGGCCACTCTGCCTCTTTCTTCCCAGAGTTCTCTTTCTGCCTGGAAACCAGCCTATACCTCCCGCCTAGCTATTGGCTATTCAGTTTTTTTATGCCAATCACAGCAGTACATTTTCGCATAGTGCACAAATAATCCACAACAAATGAGAATGAGGGGTTGTGGTGGAACACACTTTTAGTCCGAGCTCTTGGGAGGCAGAGGCAAGTGCAACTCTGTGGGTTTGAGGTCAGCATCTGCAGAGGTAGCTCCAGGTCAGCCAGGACTCCTGGAGGAGGGTTGGTGGTGGAAGAAAGTAGAAGCTTTCCCAGTTTGGCCTCTTATCCTTATCACTGATTCTCGATTTCCTCGGATGGAAACAGATCCTATGGTCTTTGGGGGTCACATGGTATCTCTGTGATTACTTCACAGTGGGCACTGAAGGACGTACAAAAATTGCAGAGAGGGAGACTCTTCAGATAGAGTGCCCCCCATATACAAGGGCTTGGAGTTAAAGTCGCTGTGACATAGGTGAGGGGCATGGGTCTCATGTGTTTGATTTCATGGGAACAATAATGTTTCTTGTTGGGTGGGGTGATCATTTCCATAATCCCATCATTTGAGAAGTGGAGAAGGGAGGGTCAGAAGTTCAAGGTCATTTTTGGCTACTTAGTGAGTCTGAGGCTAGCCTGGGCTATGTGAGACCTTGTCTAAAACAAAGAAAGCCAGATAGGACTAGGCACGTGACCTTGCTTACCGTGAACAAGACCCTGGGTTCTGTCTCTTGTGCTGTAATGGTAACACTTGGAAGATAGAAACAGGAAGACTGAAAGTTCAAGGCCATCATCAACTACAAAAGGAGACTTGAGATAAATGAGACCCTGTCTTTAAGGAAAAGAAATGCCCCAGAGTGGTACCCACATCTTTAGTCTCAGCACTGGGGAGGCAAAGGCAGGGGAGTCTCTAAAAGTCTGAGTCTAGCCTGCTCCATATTGTGGGTTCCAGGCCAGCAGGGAGTGTGAAACCCAGTCTCTCTCAATCAATCAATCAATCAATCAATGTATTCCCTTGCTTGGTGAGAATTGCACAAGACAATGCAGGTGCGTCCTCAGTACCTCCAAGGCATGGGAGGTGCACCATCCTGGTGCACACTAAAGTCACTAACAGCTCATATTCTTGTGTTATTTTATTTTGGAGATAAAGTGGAGTCTCTAAGAAGAGATGCTATATCCCAGAGTCACACGGTCATCAGCAGTTGGGTAGGATTTGACCCACAGCATTTTCTTTGGTAGAGTGATAATTCAAGGTAAGTGCACTACCGCTGAGCTACACTGTCAGTCCTGAGCCACACCTTGACACCGGAGCCCAAGGCTGAAGCCCTGTGCTGTAGACACCTCTCTATGGAGTTTCTCTTCTGGCTGCCTCCCTGACTCAGCAACTGTGGGTGGCCTTATTCCTGTGCGTGGGCAGCAGAGCCAGAGACAGCCTCTCAATTCCTTGGAGACCAAATATGGCTAGTCCTAACTCTTCAGGGCAAGATCCCCAGGCTGGACCTGCTGCTGCCTGTTCACTGGGCTGCAGGGCCCTAATCACCTCTCAGCCTCCTGGCTGTGTTCCAGAAGACCCTGAGAGAGACTCCATTCGGATCACCTCGCCTAAGGATATTGTTCAACAAGTTGCTCAAATGAGCCTAAGACCAGTCTTTCCTCCACGCTGCGGTGATTCTCAACCCCAAGTCTTTCTGATGTTCACCATTTGCTTGGACAGCCTTTTCCTATTCATCCTCCACTTCCCTGCATGATCCCTCCTGACTACATTACCAGGAGGAGGTCCCTCCCTCCCTCCCTCTTTCACTCCCTCCCTCCTTCCCTCCTTCCCTCCAGCTTTCCCTTCCTCCTTCCCTCTCTTCTTCCTCTTCATTCATACACCCCTCCACTCATTCGTCAGTCCACTTGATTGATTGATCCACTATCCAGCCACCCATCCAGCCACCCACTCAGTGAGCCACTTACGCTAGGAACTTTATATATTCTTCCAGATTACAGAGCTCTGAGGATTGAAGACCAAAGGATGATTTTCCAACCAACACCCACACATTTTACAGCCTTAGTGTGTTCCTCACAAATTAACTAAGTTAGTTTTTGTTTTCTTAAGTTTTGTGTGTGTGTGTGTGTGTGTGTGTATGAGAGAGAGAGAGAGCGAGAGCATGTGTGTATGTGAGTGTGTGTGTGTACACTCACATGCTCATGCCAGAGTGTGAGTGTGGAGGTTAGATGACAGCTTGTAGGAGTCATTTCTCTCCTTCCACTGTGAGGATCCTGAGGATTGAATGTATGTTGTTAGGCTTGGTGACAAGTGCCTTTATCTACTGAACCACCTTGGCCATCCTATTTTCAGGTTTGAAAGAGTCTCAGGTAGCCCAGACTGGTCTTGAAATTGCTATGTAGTTGGAGCTAGCCTTGAGCTCCCAATCCTTCTTTCTTTTTTTTCTTTTTTCTTTCTGAGTGCTGGGAATAATTGTGGCCAGGTTCTTCCACACCTTCTTCTCATAGATGTATGCATTAAAATCCAGTCCGATATATGGGGAGAGTAAGAGGCTGGGCTTTGGGAGGTATTGGATGAAGAGGGCTCCACCCACTGAATGGGATTAGCACATGAATAAAAGATGCCTCAGGTGCAATTGCCACGCTCTGGAGGCTGTGGTAGGAGGATGGAGTCAAGTAAAACCCTATCACTCTCCAAAAATAAAATTTGAAAGAGGCCAAGGGAGCTTGATACTGCCTTCCCCACGCAAGGACATATAGAAATCACTGTCTGTGTGGACTGGGACCATGCCGCATACTAAATCTGCTGGCCCCTTCATCTTGAACTGCTCAGTCTCCAAAACTGATTTGATTCCTTCTAAGTCTCTTAGTCTAAGGTGTTTTGTTGCAGTAGGCAGAACAGACCAAAAGAGTGCACTGAGTTCTGCCAGGTCTTTATCATGATGCCCATTTCATATCCCTTTGCACAGCCGCAAATGTTACTCTTAAGGAGGGGATGTCAAAGGGACACACAGCCAGAGAACATTGAAGGTAACTTTTTTTTTTTATTGTTTTGTTTTGTTTGCTTGCTTTCGACAGAGTCTCACTATGTAGCCCGAAATTTACTATGTAGCCCGGGCTGGTCTGGAACTCACACATCCACCTGCCTTTGCCTCCTGAGTTCTGGGATTAAAGACACGTGCCACCACTCCCGGCCTTAAAGCTGAATTCTTAACTGCTGCATGGAACTTCTCAAGTACCAGTGGGAGGGGTCATGATGTTGAGGACCAGGCTGCAGGCAGGAGCAGGGACCAAAACTCCTTCAGGATTTAGCTTGCAGGTGGTCCCGTTAACAGCCAGCCCTCTACTCGTTTTCTGTTCTTCAGCTACTCTGGGATCCCGCTAGATCCTCTCTCTGCTTCCACCTGGCTCAGGTTTTGAGGGTGCCTGTCTTAGTTCAAAGCCCGTGAAGTTCTTAGTGTTCCTGTGGTGGTAGCAGGCGTGGGAGATTTTCTCCGTGGTTCATACTGGAATGTCAAGGCCTCACTGCAGCCCAAGGTTAAAAGCCGTAGTAGCGGGCAGCCCCCTTGTGCAGCCTGTTTGCTTGAAGGAACTGAGCATGCGCTCAGTGTTAGCCTGCGAACTCCACTTCTGCAGCCTTTGGGAGTCACTTCGCCTCTGGCGCGCGGCCTTAGTCCCTGTGAAAAGCAGGAATGATGCTAAAGCCTGTTGGAGGAATTTCTGAGAATGCCTACAAAGCAGAACTTGTAAAACGCTTTACACTGTTCCTGGAACCCAGCGGGTACCCTGGCAACGAGGCGTTTATCACACCAAGTGCCTAAGTTCTCAGCAGTTCTGAACAGTTATCCCATGCCGAGCGCAGTGCCAGGCAGCATTTCTCTGTCATGCCTGTGTGCCAGGCGTACTCATCTGGCCAGCGTTCTGTAACCTGGTGTTCCTGCACAGAGTCTGTGTTCATGGCCTCAGTTTTGGTACACTTTCTGGGGTCTGTAAGAGAGGGCAAGGGACTCATATGAGGTCCCACAGTTAAGGGTAGGTTAGACCACAGTGACCCTCTTGGCAACTCCACATGGGTCTTGATAAATCTCCATAGTTAAGATTAAGGCAGGACCTACCGGGTATGGTGGCACGTGCCTTAAATTCCAGCACTCAGGAGGCAGAGGCAGGAAGATATCTGAGTTAGAGACCAGCCTGGTCTACAGAGCAAGTTCCAGGACAGCTAGGGTCACACAGTGAAACTTTATCTCGAAAAACAAAACAAAAAAGATTGAGGCAGGGCCTGATGTGCACAGGTCTAGTCCTATGGTTTGAAAGAGCTGAACGCCATCAGCAATCAATGATGGTGAGCTTGCCTGTCACGAATAGGGCCTTCGGTTCAATCCCTATCACCAATAAAAGGAAACTTTTTTGGGGACAGTGATACACACCAGTCAACCTTGCATTTGGGGAGTGGAGGCAGGAGGAACAGGAGTTCAAGGTCATCCTGACCACAGAGCAAAGTAGAGGTCAGCCTGAGCTACATGAACTACAGATGCCACCCCTGTTCCAGATAAAACAAAGCAATCTACAAATAAAAAAATAATTGGGTCTGGAGGTCCAAGGCAGGTCATCAAATGACTCTGATGCCCCCCCTTCTTGCTTTCCCCTGGGGCCGTCTTTTCCCTACCCAAGCTTTAATGCATAGGGCTCCCTATTTTTTTTTTCTTTTTTTTTTGTATCAGTTGAGCTTTCTGCCAAAGAAAACTCATCAGTGCCCAAAAGCCAGCTAGCTGGGAGGAGGCTGCCTTGGAATGTCGGAGGGGGGTCACGAAGCTGCCTGAGAGCAGCCAGCAGAGAACTCTGCAGAGAAATTGAACAGCTACCTTTTTTGGGGATGTCAGAGCTCCATGTGTGGGAAAGGATCCAGAGCAGGCCAGTCTCGAGGCTCAGGCCTCAGTTTCCCAACATCTCCACCTCGTCAGCCTTCTCAGGGCAGGATCTTCGGTGGAGCTGGCTGCTGGGAACACGGAGGAAAAGAGCCTCCATCTCTGGTAGGTGGACATGCTGGCAGGAGGCAGCCACTTTTAAAGTTTATCCTATTCCTGAGGCAGGGGCCTGGGGCCTAGCAGCCATGATCAACATTCTTGAGGCTGGATGGATTTCAAAGTTCAAAAAATTTCTTTTGGGTTTTAAAAAGTTATGGTTGGGGGTGGGGAGACATGGTGGCACAGGCCTGTAATTCCAGTGTTTGGGAATTTGAATTGTTTGGGATACATAGCAAGAGCCTGTTTCAAACAACAAAACAGGGCCGGCAAGATGACTCTGTGGGTGAGTGTTTGTCACCAAGCCTGTTGATCCACATTTGATCCCCAGGCCCACAGGCTGGAGCAGGACAACTGACTCCTCTGACTGACACACATGCACACACAAAAAACAATAATGATAATAATAATAATAATAATAATAATATTGTTGTTGTTTTGTTTGAGATTGGATCTCAAGACATTGGCCAGGCTAATTTTCCTGCTGGGTTCTTTCTGCCTCAGCCTCCAGAGAAGCTAGTCTGTGTATATTACCATGCTCTATGAGAGTATGGCTCCCAAATGGCCTCAGCTTATTCATGCCAGGCTTTGCTTCAGAGGACCTTCCTTGAGTGTGCAGGCAAGCCTCCGGGGGCTATTTTTTAAAGATGGTGAGTATGCAAGGACCTGGTCCACCCCCGCCTGCCCCATTGTGAGCATGAGAAGCTGAGGATTAGTGCAGGGAGTAGGGGTGTCACATACTCAAGACCCTCAGGGTGAGTAGAAGGTATGGGTGGGTAGGAAAACAGGGCTGGGCCAGTCTTCATACAAGCCTTGTCCCCCCACACCAGGGTCCGAGTCTGGGAGAAAGGCAGGGCGTGGGGAGAAGAGGTTCCTGGGCCAGACCTCAGTGGCTCATCTGTCAGTTCGGCCAGGAAGGAGTTAAGTTGAATCTGGGCCCTGGCCAGACTTCTACAACACAGGCCTAGCACAAGGCCTGCCTGTCTGTTTACCAGCTGTGCTTGCATCACCGGCTCCAGCATGCAATGCAAACATTCACATTGTTGGGTCATGAGAAACACACGACTGTGGTGACATCATGCCCAGCCAGGAGGCTCTTGCCATCCTCCCTCCTCAAGCTGAAGCTGCTCCATTAGTGGTTTTAACAGGAATTCTGCCTTCTTATAAAAACCGATTGGGGAAACTTAGCCAGTGGGGGCTATGGGGATTGGAGTGTGTTCGAGTGCGTGTGTGTTTTAAGGGCTAAAAATAGCCCATCTAGGACTCCTTTTGGGGTATTTGTGAGTATTAATGCAACATTGTTTATATTAAATCTGTGTCACACCGGACATTTCGTCTGAATTTGGCTTGGAGATGGGATGAGAGGAATCACTTGGGTCTATTTATTCCCTCTGGTTTTTTTTTTTTCCTTTGGGAGGAAAATACATAGTCCAAGTAAAAGGGCCCTGGTCCACAGTTTAGACAAACCTTTGCTTAGCTGGAGAGGAATGGGAGGCTCAGAGCGGGAAGGACCTCCCTGAGGGCACACAAATTCCCGTATCCCTGAGGCGTTTGCATCAAGACCCTCAGCCCCCACTTCAGCTGGAGGAGTTAGTTTTCAGGGTGTTAAAGAGAGAGGCTTCTGCTTACAATTTTCTGGCTGTACAATTATTATTATTTTCTTTTTTAAGCACAGCAGATTAAGGAAAATACATATTTTTTGAGGCATGGTTTCATGTTGCTCAGGCTGACCTTAAATTCCTTCTGTACCTGAGGATGACCTTGCACTTCTGATCTGCCTACATTCTCTCTCTTGAATCTTCTTGAGTGCGGGATTACAGGCGTGTGACATCATGTCTGCTTTATGCAAGCTGAGAATCAAACCCAGGACTCCATGTATGCTAGGTAAGCACTCTACCAACTCAGCAACACTTCCTCCTCTATCAGTTTATTTATTTATTTTTAATTATGTATATATTTGCAGTGCTGCGATGGGACCCAGGGACTCCCAAGCATGCAGTGTACAATTGAGCTACCACAGCGGCAATGGATTGAGGTAGACCAGATGGCCGTGAATGCAGGCAGTGAAGCAGAGAAGAGCAAATGGGACTGAAAACGACCTCAGCCAGGTTGGACATGAAATTGCCTTTTCTTCTCTGACCCTAGACTTGCTTAAGGCTTTGAGCTATCTGTCCCTCTCTTGGTCATCCCAGGCCTCCTTCTGTGACCCTTTCTTAAAAACCCACTCATGGTTTTCTAAAGTGCTCACTAAAGAACCGTATCCCACTGAGGGGTGCTGGATTTAGCCAATGAAAATAAGAACTGAGGGACTGGGGCGCCGGTTCAGTGGTGAAGAGCAAGCACTGCTCCTGCAGAGGACTTTCATCTGATGCCCAGCACCCATGTCGGCAGCTCACAGCTCCAAGAGATCCGATGAGGGCACCTGTACACATGTGTGCATGCTCTCAGACATGCATATACACATAATTAAAAGTAGAAGAAATACATCTTTTTAAAAATGCAGCATTGAATATGACATCATAGCTCCTATGGCTCATGGAATATTAGGTGAACACCTGTCTGGCTACTATTTCTTCTTCCTGTTGATCACTTTCAGTGTGGGACATTCTCACCCATCTCCCTGTTGGCCTTTCTCCTTTCTGTCTTGCTCCTGTGCCCCAGGTGTTGACTCATGACAGGCTTAAGCTAATCTGGACAAGTCTGTCTCCTTGGTCTTCCCATACTCCTCTCATTAAAGAGGATCAAATGATTTTAAAATAATTCCCTTAAAGTTCTTTGACGTCTCTTCTTTCAGACAGTGGCAGAAACTCATCTCCGGCTTTGTATGTAGGCTGGACTCAGTGACTCATTTCAAACAGGGACTTCCAAGGCTGGTTCATAAACGCCATTGTTGCTTCTGTCTCACTCTCTTACTCACTCCAGGGGAAGCCTGTCAACTGGTTGCTAGCTGCCATGTTGTAAGGACACTACGTGAGGCCCACACAGGGAGGAACCAAGTCCTCCCACCAACAACCAGCCTTGACTTGTCTGGTGTGGGCCACCGTAGACATGGCTTTTGAGCAACTAAATCATGGGCCAACAATTGTGGAATATTTGTTTACACTGTAAAGATGTGTCTCTGCCTAAGGTGCCCTCTGATTGGTTTGATAAAGAGCTAAATGGCCAATAGCAAGAGA
This sequence comes from Microtus oregoni, assembly GCF_018167655.1. NCBI lineage: Eukaryota > Metazoa > Chordata > Mammalia > Rodentia > Cricetidae > Microtus > Microtus oregoni. The sequence continues at coordinate 2,034,708 of NW_024543223.1, read as the reverse complement.
TAGGCGGGACTTCTGGGCAGAGGGAAGAAACTCAAGACGAATCTAGGCTCTCAGGAGAAGCCAGGAGACACAGAACAAGACATTCAGAAATGGAGAAGGGGTAAAAAAAAGTCACGTGGTATAATGTAAATTAATAGAAACAAACTAAATTATATGCTATTTGGAGGCAAGCCTAAGCTAAATTCCAAGCTTTCATAATAATAATAAGTCTGTGTTGTTATTTGGGAGCTGGCTGACAGGACAGAAAGACTCTCTACAGCCAACATTCTGACTTTACCAAGAGCTGGTGACCTGTAATTTGTTTCTATCACTACTTCCTCCCTCCCTCTCTTCTCTCTCCCTCTCTTCTTAACTTTCCCCCTCCTTCTTCCTCCCTTTTCCTTTCCCTTCCTCCTTCCTTCCTGTCTCCTCCTCCTTTTTCTTTTTTGAGATATGATCATACTATATAGACCAGGTTTGCCTGGAATGTGCTATCCCAGGCTAATCTTAAATTTATGATCCTCCTAAATTAATTTTATGAGCTTCCCAAATGCTGGGATCATGGCTATGTGCTGGATTTGGGTACATTAGTCTACTAATTATACTTCTTTTTTTTAAAGTTTTATATTTTAACAGGGTTGCTGTGTTGCCCAGGCTGGTAATAACTTGTTAGTGTGCTTAACCATCTTCTTTCCATCCTTCCTTTTTCCCTTCCTTCTCCCTCCCTCCCTCCCTCCCTCCCTCCCTCCCTTCCTTCCTTCTTTCCTCCTTCTTTTGTCCTCCTTCCTCCCTCTTTTTCCCTTCCTTCCTCCCTCCCTCCCTCCTTCCTTCCCTTCCTTCCTTCCTTCCTTCCTTCCTTGTTTTGAGATAGGGTCTCAAATCTGTTCAGGGTTGAATCTCAGACGTCTTTGAACTCATAGCAAACCTCCTTTTCCCTTGGTTTCTCCAGTGTTGGGATTATAGGTATTAGCCACCAGTCTCAAACCCATTTACTGTCTGCCTCCTGAACACTACAGGATTACAGACCTTTGATGCCATGCCCACCTTTACTCCCATATCTTTAGAGCTAATTACACTCCACCCTCTATCAGTCCCAACAATTAGGAGCAGCCCTTACACCCTCAAACCCAACAAAAAGATCCAGTGTGGCCTGTCCTGAACTATTTACCCTGCACTGCCTCCCCATGAAACCCTCAACAAGGCTGTGGCCTGTACTTTCTGAGACTCTTTTTGTTTTATTATTGGCACTGGTACTTCCCTCTGGGCCTTTCATGCCATGTCGGGCCTACAATTCCTACTGGAATTATAAGAGTAAACATGATTTTATCTATTTTTCTTTCTTTCCCTCCCTCCTTCCCTCCCTCTTTCCCTCCCTCCCTCCTTCCTTCCTTCCTTCCTTCCTTCTTTCCTTCTTTCCTTTTTGAGGCAGGGTTTCTCTGTGGTAGCCCAGGCTGTCCTGGAACTCACTTTGTAGATCAGGCTGTTCTCGAACTCACAGAGCTCCACCTGCCTCTGCCTCCTAAACCTGGGATTAAAGGTGTACACCACCACCCATCTTAAACTTGACTTTCAATGGCTTTTGACCTCTCTCTTTTGTCACCTAGTCACCTTTCTAAGTTAATATCTGGGCGCAAATCAACTCATAGATGGTATGATATCCAGTTAATTCATCCCTGGATATCTGACCCGCAAGGCTTGAGAAAACTGAGTCATTGTTGTTTCCAGCAGTCGGAGTTTGTGATGCTGGGTCTTCAACCAGGAGGGGCTGAGTCTAGAGACAGCAGAAAGAGGATGCAGGGTCTATGATGATAACAAACGCCCTACCACTGTGCTACATTCCTAGCCCTAGAAGATATGTATTAAAAAACTTCTATTCCATGGAAAATTCCACCCATAGGACAATTGTTTATGGCTGCTAACGCTGGCTTCCAATGCACACAGACTTCTCAGCTTCTTGAATCCCTGAAAGTTTTCACAAGTGGAATCGTGTTCCAGATGATGTCAAGTGTGGGGACTTGAGGGTACCCCCCAAAGCACAGTTATTCTATCTATATTTTACAGGATGAAACCTAAGACAGGGCTGCTTAGCATGGTGTATGAACTGGAGCGAGGGTGGGTAGGGACAAGGGCTGGGAACGCTGAGCCTTCCTTGTCTCTGGGTAGTGAGATTGCTTCACAGTTCCCTCATCGAGCCCAAACATTTCCTTTCACCTCCAGTCGGTTCCTGAGGCTCGGCTGCTGGACGCTCCTCCTGCTCAGGACCTGTCCAGGATTTCCTGTGTGTGGGAGAGACAGGATGAGCAGATAAGCCCTCCAGGCCCCTTTCCCAAGTGTATGAAACTTTCTCCCTGGTGAGTTGGCAGAAGCCTTGGCCATGAGCTTCCGCCATGGACATGTGTTTTATGTGTTTCTGAACAGCCATCAGAAGGGAAGGCCGAGGCTAGAAATGTAGCCACTTAGGAAGAGTGCTTGTTTAGCAGTCACAAGACTCCCGGGTTCTGTCCCCAGCGTCTGCAATCTCAACACTTAGGAGGCAGAGGCATGAGACGCAGAGTCTGGATCTCTGGCACCCACACAAAACAAGCCAAGCGCAGAATTTTGCCAAAACCCCAGTGCTGGGCAGACAGACAGATCCTCTAATCTTGTTAGCTAGCTAGTCTGGGCTAAGAAAGCCGTATCTTAAAAGACAAAGGACTGGAGAGCTGGCTCAGTGATTAAGAGCAAGTACCAACACCTATGTCAGGTTTGGCCATGTGTGTGGTGGTTTGAAAGAAAATGGTCCCTAAAGGAAGTGGCACTTATGAGGAAGTGTGGCCTTGTTGGAGTAGGTGTGGTCTTGTTGGAGGAAGTGTTGTGGATGTAGGCTTTGAGGTCTCCTATATGCTCAAGTCACACTAGTAAGATAGTCTATTTCCTGTTGCCTGCAAGCCAAGGTAGAGAACACTTGGCTACTCTTCCGGCACCATGTCTGCCTGCACAGCACCATCTCCCACTGTGATGGTAATGGACTGAACCTCTGAAAGCCACCCTAATTAAATATTTTTCTTTATAAGAGTTGCCTTGGTCATGGTGTCTCTTCACAGCAATAGAAACCCTACCTAAGACAAGAGGTAATCCAGCTCCTGGGGATCTGATACTGTCTTCTGGCTTCCATGAGCACCTGCACTCATGTGCATATACCCACACATGAATACACACTACACATGTAAGTAAATAAAACCTTAAAACAATAAACAAAGCAGAGGGCTGGTGAGATGCTCCAAGCCTGATGATCCAAGTTTGATTCCCAGAACCCACACGGTGGAAAGAAAACTGGTGCCCACAAATTGTACTCAGACAGGCTCCAGGCACTCACTGACCGCCACGAGTGTGCAACCGCATGCACAGGCACACACGCACAAAGTCAAGATCACATTTGACTACACAATGAGCTCAAGACTAACCTACGCTACATACCACACTCTCCCAAAAAAGAGTGAGGTTGTTGAGCTGTACCTGGGGGTGTGCACCTGTGAGTCTAGTACTCAGGAATCTGTGTGAACAAGAGGGGACCCCAAGGCTTCCTTGTAAGAAAGTGGGATCCATATAAGAAGTTGAGCAAACATTATGAGGGCCATTGCTTCAGGGCCATTGTGTTCACCTGCTCTAGGGAGCTGTCAGAGGCATAAGCTGGTCAGGGAAGCTGGAACATTTATACAGGTTCTCATCCTTCATCCCGACACTTCCCAGTTGCAGGGAAGTCACACTGTGGGGCAGTCACGCATTACCGGTGTCCCCTGTGGCCAGACTCTGGTAGATAGAGGTCATAGGAAAAGGAGGAGGCAGGCCCAGGGAACTTGTCTCCTGTTCACGGAAGGGGTTGCAGAGGTCATACACAGTATATAGCAAGGGTTTTTTTTTTTTTTTTCCCTGCCAGGATTCCATCACCTTTTTCTTCTATGCCTGCATGTCAGTATTCTTCCTTCAAACACAGGTTACACCTCCCTTGCCTCAGGACCGGTTCCAGACGTCAAAATGAAATGAAAGTTGAAAGGCCGCATGATGCTTCCTGGCTCTGCTCGTTAATATAGATGGCTGCTCTTCCGGTTCTACATCCGTCTTGATGCATCTTTGACAGAGCTCTGGAAGAAGACAGCGTCACACAGATTTGCTACGCAAACTGTCACAGCTTGCTGGCGTTAGCTCCGAGAGAGAGAGAGAGAGAGAGAGAGAGAGAGAGAGAGAGAGATGGAAGCAATGACTGACGTATCTCTGCACTTTGCCTTTGTGACCCAGGCTGGGGAACATTGCTGTCAAAGCAGGTCTCAGAGCCGCCTGGAGGGCATCCGTAAGGAAGAGTGTCCGCCAGCACGTAATCCTGGTGGAAAGGTGATAAGTTTGCCTGGGGGATGGGTAGCCATTAGTACCACCAATAAAAGAAATCAGACTGTGACCAAGGGGGGCCCAGACTAGAGACAGTAGAAAGTGTGTGTGTGTGTGTGTGTGTGTGTGTGTGTGTGTGTGTGTGATAAATAAATAAAAGTGGGGTGCTTCGTCCCCATGCCTGGAGCCTTCTGTCCCAGAGGTCAGGCCTCCAGCACTCATGTGACTCAGGAAGGGCATTTTCTCCCGAGCCTCAGATCAGCTGGCCTGAATACAGTAAGTTTTAACCATGGCTTCTGGTGGGCTTGTCAGTGCGGGAGGCTCTTCTCGTGGGCTTGCCTAGGAACCTTGCCTCCAAGGACTGTTAAACAAACCTGCTGGGCCAGCTGCTGGCCTGAGCTGGGGAGGGACAGCTTCTCCCTGACTTCCCTCCCCCAGTGAAGTGGCCTCCCGGGAAATGGGGCTGGCCCAGCTGCATCCGTGGGAAGATCTAGCCCCCACACCTCGCCCCGACTGCCCCCACTGAGGCCACAGGAAATGAGGCTCTAGCAGGCACGAGCTGTGATCCAGAGGACAATGACAAAGGCGGAAGGCTGTTTGTCCCAGCTAACTTGTTCCCTTGGGTGGTTTCCAGCTGCTAGAAACACAAAACTGAAGAGTCAGTGGGAAAACATATCTTTAAGAAAAAAAGTAAATAAACATCTTTGGGTGTTAGCCAAATGCTGGGCTCTGAAGATTTTGTTTGCTTGCTCTCTCTCTTTCTCTCTCTCTCCTCTCTCTTGTCTCTCTCCTCTCTTTCTCTCCTCACCCCCACCTTGTATGTGTGTGTGTGTGTGCACATGTGCACGCATGCATGTGCGCACACAGATAAGACTCTGTCAAAGGTCTCCGGTTTGGAGGGCCAGTGTCTGGCTCAAGAGGGAGCCCCCGTGGCTTCTCACTTTACCTTTCCTGCCACTCTTGATCCTGTCGCTGGCTCTGGTCACTGTTCTCAGAACTATAACCACCACTCACCACGGAGAAGCCCCCTTTTGGGGGGCAGGGTCTTGAACTAGAGTTTAGGGGGCCTGGAACTCTCTAGGTGGCCTTCAGCGTGGGCTCCTCCTCTTGCTTCTGCCCGAGAGCCGGCCTCACAGGATTGCATCACGACATCTGGCCAGAGAGCTGCTTAAGCCCAAATCAAGTCACCACTCTCAGGGCTCTGCAAGCAGTCCTATCTTTAATTTTTGGTTGCAGCTCAAGTGCTACCTCCTGCAAGGGGCTTTCATGACCACTCCACATGAAATAGCATCTCACAATCTCACTTTCCTTCAGAGCTGGGAAGCCCTGCAGCGTCTGGGATGATCTGGTTTGTTTGCACATGCCTGGCACATAGATGCTTCTTAGTAAATATTGATTGAACTGTGCAATGGTGGCATTCAGACCTAAGTGACTCAGAAGAGCTAGGCATGGTGGTATATGCTTGTGATCCCCACAACTCAGAAGGCTGAGGTAGGAGGATTACGAGATTAGGGCTGATTTGAACTATATTTTGAGACTGTCTCAAGATAAAGCAAGAGCCAGATAGTGCATACGTGTAATACTAACACTTGAGAAGTAGAGGCAGGAGGATTCTGAGTTAGAGGCCAGCCTGTACTACTTAGAGTTCAAGACTAGCTTGAGCTTCAGAGCTAGAATCTATCTCAAAATAAAAAAAAAAAATCTTAAAACAAACAAGCACAACCCTCCATCACTATCACCACTACCAACAACAAAAACCACAACCAAAACCAAAACAAAATTGTCTCAGAAAACCCAGACTTCACTGTAAGTCACTGGACAGAAGCCATAAACTGAGTATTAGGTCAGTGTTAAGTTGGGAGCGTAGCCCCCAGCCCCTGGCATCCGTCCCAGGCAACCTGGCTTGGGAGTTGCATTGCTCTGGACTCCAAATCCCAGTATGCCAGGTCCTGACCCTTCCCTGGGGGGAGGGGGGGTCAGGACCAGGAGGGGTCAGGACCACTCCCACAAGGTATTTAAGTGGGCTCCCAGAGGAGACATGGTTCTAGGTTTGCATGGGCTCCCTACTGCCCTGTCTCCCCGCCATGCGCTTGACCACCCAAGAGCGTCTTACTTAATAAAACGATGGGCATTTTGATTCGGTTCGATTTGACCTAATTGGACTTTTTTGTGCTGGCGGAGCTGCCCTTTTCTTATCTTTTATTAGCAGTCAGCAGTTCAGCCAGTCAGAACTTCATTTACTCTCTCACCGGTGATAGCAGACCCCAGAAGACAGATACTACCAGCTTCATGGAGGAGACAGACCTGTGCACAGTGGTGTGTTAATGTGAATGTCTTTGAGAACGGAAGAGAATTCTATAGTCTGCAGACTATAGAATTTAGGGTCTGGCCTGGCAGTGGAGACGCACCCCTTTAATCCCAGCAGAGACAGACGCAGGCATAGCTCTGAGTTTGAGGCGAGGCTGGTCTGCAGGGTGAGTTCTAGGACAGCCAGGGTACACAGAGAAACCCTGTCTCCAAAACCAAAACAACAACAAAAGAAACAAATAAACAAAAAACCAAAAAAGGAATTTCAGGTCTGATCTTGAGTGGAGCACAGGGAGGCACCCCATATCTGCCGCAGGAACGGAGGGGCAGGTGTGTGGAATAGCTCTAGGTAAAGGAGTTATTGAGGGGCTTGTGTGGAGGCCTCCAATGCCGTGCTAAGCAGTCGGGGCTTGCTTTCCCAGGCCAGAGTGATGAGTCTTGATCCTTGGGAGCCTGTGTAGATACACGGACGCTGTGCACTTCTAACTATCCCTCTGTCCTAGCTCAATAGACTAGTTCTGGATGTTTCTGGAAAACACAGCAACCTGCAGTTCTTGGAAGAGCCTAAATGTAACTTGAAAAAAATATATATTTATTTTGTTGTTGTTATTGTTGTTGTTAGAGTTTAGCCTTTCACGGCTGAGCTGTCTCTCCAGCCCGAAGGTGGGTGTTTACACACTTGCTATGTGATTTCTTCCCCTGTTCGTTTGGGGATGGTGAAGGCTCCGAGAGGTGATGACGTTTTACCCAAGGTCTGGAGGGAGCACAGAGGGCACTGAGAGGCAGCTGCTTGGTTCCTCTGTGCTTTGCCTCCAGGCAGCTCCTCTGGGCTAGCTCCTCTCCCTGTTTTTCTTTGCCCTTGGTGAAGTAGTTGGGCTGTAGTGGAGCCTTGCCTGCTCAGCTCTCCCTGCCCCCCACTCCCCAGCCTTAAAGGTCAGGTACGTCCCAGCCTCCCTCAGCTATGGCCATTTATGGCTCTGTTGTTCCAAAATGTGGCCAAATTTATAAACTCCCCTTTCCTGGAGACACAAAACAGTTTGTTCAGGGCACGGTGTGGGGGTGGTGCTAGGAGCTTTGGCTAGACCTAGACGTCAGTCTTAGGCCTGGGGTCCACTGAGCTCTGGGCCCTCCCTGGGCCTCAGTTTCCCCACTCATAAGAGCAAAAGGACTAGACAAGATCATTAGCTTAAGTCTTTCTAATTTAGACATACCCAGTTTACTGCTTAAAATGCCATTTGCTAAACCCACAGGCCTAATCTTTGTAAAGAGGCTGGGGGTGGGCGGTGGGATGGCTCAGTACTTCATGGTGTTTCTGCTCTAACTTGGCGACCCTGAGGCCATGTGCAGGTGGAAAAAGAACCAACTCAGAGTTGTCTTCTGACGTCCACCAGCTGTTGGACTCCGACCCACAGTTTACCCTTTGTTCTGGGCTGTAAGAAATGGAACCTGGGATCTCCGCATAGTTAAACAAGAGCTCTAATTCTGGCCTTCACCACCAGAACCTACATGTCTTTGAGACAGGGTCTTTTTATGTAGCCCAAGACCCTATCTTTAAAAACATAATTATCAGGTGTCAAAACCATGGGGAGGAACTGTTACGACAGGCCTTGGAACATCTATTCATTATGTACTCAGGTTCATGTGAAGCATTTTCATTTATACTTTGTTTTTTTTTTTTTCATTTTCTGTTTCTCCATATTAGCCTCATCTTTTCATAGACATTGCTTTGAGGTGCAATTTGCATGTGATAACCACACTAGGATGCAGAGGCCAAAAGCATCTAACATGTTAGAAAAGCTGTGTGGCCACTGCAGCCCTCTCCTCCCAAGTCTGAGGGTTACAGACGCGAACCGCCACCCCCAGCCTGCGCTGCTTTTACAGGAGGAAAAGAAGTGTCCTTTCCCTGAGCCACTCTTACCACAGAACTGAAGCTGCTTTTGAAGCCTAGAGCCCTGTGAGCTCAGCACTGCGACTGTTGAGTGGGAGCCCCAGGAAAGCCAAGGGCAACCTGTGAACCAGAGTGACTGCACTGGGGAGCCCACTGACTGTTGGTGCCCAGGGCCTGGGTTTCTCAGACAGCAACAACCTTGACTAAAGGAGGCCTGATCCACAGGGCGTCGTAAATCTCTCCCAGAGACCATGAGACGTGGGGCGGGTAGAACATTTGTCTAGCATCTAGAAGACCCCTAGATTCCCTCCCCAGCACTGAAGAGGGGTGAAAATGAGAGGTAGAATTACTTCTCCTTTCTACGCCTGAGAGAATCAAGGCTGGGACAGTGAACTTGCTTTCCAGTGTCACGGAGCTAGGTAAGGGCAAAGCTGGCTTTAGCCTTCATGGCGGTGGTGTGCAGAGTTCCTGGAGATTGAACACAACGATTCTTGTTAAACAGTATACCACTGAGCTACATTTTACTCTGAACCTAGTGTTTGGGTAGTGCTTGGGTTTGAGAGGTAAACATTTTCCAAGGACTTGGTCCATAGCCCGGGCACAATCGGGAGGTGGTGGTACCTTTAATGAGTGGGGCTAGTGGGAGGTCTTTGAGCCATTGGGGAAGTGGTTGTGGGCCCTGGTCCACTCTTTACTCTCCCCCTCTTGCTTCTTGGCCATAAGGTTGGTTGATTTTTTTTTAAAGATTTTTTTTAAATGTATACAGTGTTCTGTCTGCATGTATGCCTATGCGTCAGAAGAGGACATCAGATGGCTGTGCATCACCATGTCGTTGCTGGGAATTGAACTCAGGATCTCTGAAAGAGCAGCCAGTGCTCTTAACCTCTGAACCATCTCTCCAGTTCCTGAGGTTGGTTGATTTTATTATAGCACTGGTTGCTGCCACGATGAGCTGCTGAGACCAGTGCAATGGGGCTTGGTTACTGTCTGAGTTTACTTTTTTGATCTTTTTCGTTTGTTTGGTTTTTGTTGTTTTTCGGGACAGGATTTCTCTGTAGCTTTGGAGCCTGTCCTAGAATTCGCTTTGTAGACCAGGCTGGCCTCAAACTCACAGAGATCTGCCTGCCTCTGCCTCCCAAGTGCCCGAATTAAAGGTGTGCACCACCACCATCTAGCCTGAGTTTACCTTTTAGTGCTATAAAAAAAATGCCTGACAGTGGTGGCACATGCCTTTAATCCCAGCACTTTGAGGCAGAAGCAGGAGAATCTATCTCTGTGAGTTTGAGGCAAGCCTGGTCTACAGAGCTAGTTTTAGGACAGCCAAGGTTACACAGAGGAAACCTTGTCTTGAAAAAATAAAAAAAAATGACCAAAAGCAATTCAGGAATGGAAGGGTTTGTTTGTCTTGTACACACCGATCAGTCATCGAGGGAGGCCAAGGCAGAGACTCAAACAGGAGAGGAACCTGCAGGCAGGAGCTGATGCAGAGGCCATGAAAGGGTGCTGCTTATTGGCTTGCTCAAAAAACCTGTTTGTTTGTTTTTTTTACAACCCAGGATTACCTGTCTAGGGATGGAACCAGCACAGTTGGCTGAGCCCTCCTCCTACATTAAACAATTAAGGAAACCACCCCATAGACTCGCCTGCAGACCAAGCTGATGGAGGCAGCAGCAACACAAGTTCCTCTTGCAAGATGGTTCTAGCTAGTTTGTATCAGTTGACAAAACCTCAGGAGCACAGTTGCTCCTCCTGTTGCCATAATAAAACCCCCTACAAAGCAATTTAAGGGAGGAGGGGGACACAGAGAAGGCGACAGCTTGAAGCAGCTGCTTATGTTGCAGTCTTGATTGAGAAGCAGAAGGGAAGGAATGGCTCAGCTCACTTTCTCTGGTTTACACGGTCCAGGACCCGGGGAGAGGTCTCGCCAGCCTCAAAATAAGATGATCCCCACGGACCTTCCCAGAGCCTAGGCCTAATCTAGATTACAACTTACAGGTATATCTGGAGTTGCCAGAGTCCTGGAGACCCTAGTGAGTTGGCACAGTCATCCGAGGTATCTTTACTAGTGATGGAAGCCGACTTATACCTGGTATCCAATAGCATTGTTTGTCGACAGGGCTGGGACGGACCAAGATCAGGTCTGGGGTCCCCAGCTGGAAACTTAGTAGGCCCCGAACAAGTGAGCCAGAAGTTGTTTCCAGTCATCAGAGCACTGGGATGGACAAGAGGACATTCCTTTTTCCTAAGGGTGTTCAGAGGGGCAAAGGAACTTGCTTCAGGTCACACAGCCTGTGAGCGGCTGAGACAGGATACAGGTGTCCTGAGAATCAAGTGCAGACCTTCACCTGTGTTCTGCGGCTCCACTCGGGTCTCCTGGCAGCTCCCTTAAGCCTCAAAGAGGAACACCACAAAGGCTTTGCTCTCCCTCTGCTGCTTGCCATTGATGATTTCTTGGGATTTTTGTCTGCAACAGCTGAAATCAGACATGTGGAAAAGGTGTGAGTGGCCCAGCAGCATGCCCTGTCTACCTCCCTCCCTTGCCTCAGTCATGGACACGAATCCAGTCCCTTTTCCCAGGTCATCCAGCTCCCGGGGCCTGGCCCACCTCAGGGTCAGCCTAGGTTCTCTGCACTTCTATCACGTGACCCCGATGACAGCATCTTTTTAAGTGACACTTTCCTAAGCCACAAACAGGAGCTTACTTATGTCCTGAGTCACCTAGTTCGTTAATCTGGGTGAATGGGCTTTTCATAGGCCTGTTGGCCTGAAAAGGGATCCTCCCTTAGCTTTTCCAGACATGTACAAATCCAATGGGCGGGAAATACGGTTCAGAGAAAAGTTAAACTTTTTTTCATGGCGTGAAAATTTCTAGGAAAGAAAATATGTCAATTTTGTGATCTAATTGTTTCTCAAAAACAACAGCAACTAGTAACCCCCAAACCAAGCTCTTTTCTATGGCGGCTTGATTTGTGCAGGCTGCTCAGGGCCTAGGCCAAGCTGTAGGAGGCCATGGAGGGCAGTTAAGAGGACAGGGAGTTCCCCAGTGGCCTTCCATCTCTTGCCACCCCGCTTTCTAAGAAGCTGTGAAGAACCCATCAGAAAGCCCCTGGGAGAGCTGAGGTCTGTGAGTCAGAACCGTGTAAGTGTTCTGGCTGTGAAGGGTAAGCATCCTGGCAGTCGAGAGTCGAGGAATACCACAAAGTCACACACCACACACACAAAGACTCACACAAGAGATTTAGTGGAAAAGGACTCACGAGGGTGGCTGCCTCTGCTCGGGCAAGAAGCACCAGGGAACTGAGTGGGAGGCAGGCTTAACATAGGGTCTCTGGGGGGCAGAGCTTTCCAGGGTGAGCATTGGTGGGATTTAAGGTTCTGGGTTTGGGGTGAGGGATTGGTGGGGTTTTGACTTCAGAGTTTGGTAGCTTTCTTTCTTTCTTTCTTTCTTTCTTTTTTTGTTTTTTTTGAGACAGGGTTTCTCTGTAGCTTTGGAGCCTATCCTAGAACTAACTCTTGTAGACCAGGCTGGCCTTGAACTCACAGAGATCCACCTGCCTCTGCCTCCCAAGTGCTGGGATTTAAAGGCGCACGCCACCACCGCCCGGTGTTTGGTAGGTTTTCAAAACCTCAAAGTGAGCTCAGACTTTTTACCCCACACTTTGGATTTGAGTTTTACTTACAAGTCACCTCAGGGAAGTTAGCAGGCCTCTTGACCCTCAGTTTCTGAAGAAGGAAGTAGCACAATAATACTAAATATGGTTGTGCCCTCCATCTACAGGGGACTAGTTCCAGGATTCCCGCAAGGAACATGGATAACGGAGTCTGTGGGTGCTGAAGTCCCATATATACAGCAATGCAGTCACATCACTCACACACATTCTCCTGGATACCGGGATCACTGCTGAATAACAAGAGTACCTAATACAGTGCAGATGAGATGCAAATGGTTGTCAAATGGTATTATTTAGAGAAAATGACAACAGCAAAGTTTGTACAGGTTCAGCACAAGTATAGTGTTCCCCCCAAACATTTATTTATTTATGCAGTGTTGAGGACAAAACCCAGGAATGGAAACCCAGGGCTTCAGGCATCACCACTGAGCCACTCTCCACTCCCCCAAGTACTCCACCCACAAATTTTATATATATATATATATATATTTAATTTATTTATTATGTATACAGTGGTCTGCCTGCACGTATCCCTGCAGGCCAGAAGAGGGCATCAGATCTCATTACAGATAATTGTGAGCCACCATGTGGGTGCTGTGAATTGAATTCAGCATCTCTGGAAGAGCAGCCAGCTCTTAACCTCTGAGTCATCTCTCCAGCCCCAAAAGATATATTTTCATGAAACTAATGTGATACCTACTGTGTCAATTGAACACTTAAATTTTTTTTGCTTTCTTTTGTTTTTTTTTTTTGTTTGTTTTTAATTTTCTGTGGACTGGCATTGATTAATCCCAGCACTAGGAGGCAGAGGCAAGTGGATTTCTGTGAGTTTGCGGCCAGCCTGGTCTCATAAACAGTGAATTCTAGGGAAGTCAGGGATACATAATGAGACTGTTTCAAAACAACAACAGAAGTGTGTGTGTGTGTGTGTGTTCCATGTGGGTGCAGGTAACCCCAAAGGCCAGAAAAGGGCATCAGAACCACTGGACTGAAGTTACAGGCACCTGATGTGGGTTCTTCAGATCAAATTCAGGTTCTCTTATCTGCTCTGCCATCTCGTCAACCTCCTCCAAATACTTTTCTTTTTAATTTAGTTGAGATTTTTTTGTTTTGTTTTGTTTTAAGACAAGGTCTTATTATGTAGCCCTGGCTGTCCTGGAACTCATTATGTAGACCGATCTGGCCCTGCACAGAGACCAGGCTGCCTCTGCTGTTCCGTGCTAGGATTAAAGATATGCACCACCACAAGCTGCTATGCCCTACTCCTTCAAATACTTTTGTCCTGAGGTTGCTTCAGCCCATCAATATGGACGGTTCTCCAGATTTCCTAAATTTTCTTTTAGCTCTGAAACTGTTTGTTGGGGGAATTCTGTCCACAGTGGAGGATTAGTTGATTGTATACATTCTGAGGAAAAAGACTTTGGTTGCTGGAGACAAGCTGGGAGGTAACAATTGTGGAAAGTACATTCCAAATAGAGTTGCTGTGTGCCTCCTTCCGGGAATGGGCACAGAAAAACAAGTTTCAACATCAGCACGTAGTTTAAAGCTGTCTCCTGCCACTCATTTGTGGGATCAGCCTGTATTGTGTGCAGATAGTTACTAACAGTGGTGAGGGGTGTGGTGTTTGTGTGTGAGTGTGTGTGTGAGTGTATGTGTGAGTGTGTGTGCGTGTGTGTGTGAGTGTGTGTGAGTGTGTGTTGCTGTTGTTGTTCCTTTCATCTGGCCTTTTACATACGGAACGTCTAACAATGGGAGGATGAGATTTAAAGAATAATTAGACGTTTTTGCAGAGAAGTCTTGGGACTACCAGGTTACTAGAAATAATTTAGTAGCACTTAGCTGATCCAAGCAGACGGCAAGGGCCACACCTAATCTTGAGTGGTCTCTTCAATTTTCTGGGCTCAAATGACAATTTTTAAAATTTTTTCCAACCTTCTCTCTCTCTCTCTCTCTCTCTCTCTCTCTCTCTCTCTCTCTCTCTCACACACACACACACACACACACACACACACCTCATCTCTGTTAGTAATTTTTGGTACTGGGTATAGAACATCATGTATGCTAGGCCAAGGAGTCTACCACTAATGACACCCCAGGCCTGAGAGGTTTCTGGTATGTTTTAGAAAAGTCGCACACACATAAGCAAGATGAGCACCCTTCCTGCCCTGGATGACTGTGGGGTTTTCTTATTTTGTTGTTGTTATTTGTGTTTTTGGGACAGGGTCTCACCACGTACCCTGGCTGGCCAGGAACTCACCACACAGATCAGGCTGGTCTCAACACATAGAGACCACAGAGATGGGCCTTTCTCTCTCCCAAGTGCTGGGATTAGAGGTGTGTGGAGCCATACCAGGCCTGGGGGATTGCTGAGATGCTGAACTTTCAATCTAAAACCAAGGGGGTTGCAGGCTGCAGGCAAACAGGGTTGAACAGCCACCCTATATAAAGCATTTACTGTGCTGCCTGACACTGCTCCAAACATTTTTTAAATACTAACTCTTTGTGAGGTTGGTACTATTATTATCTTCAGTTTATAGCTCCTTAGGGAAATCTGGAGCTCACAGGGGTTAAGTGGTTTTCCAGGGACACACACAGCTGGCCAGATGCAGAGCTGAGGGAAACTCCTGAAGCCTGGCTCTGGGTCTGGGGTGGTAAAAGCTGTGTCATGTCATCTTGCTTCAGTGAATCCCAGAACCAAAAGACCAAGGCTGACTTGATGCCCAGGAGAGCCAGCTCTGGATTGCTGTGATGTCAGGAGACCCCGGCTTTTCTGGGCAAGGCTGTCCCAGTGAGAAGTGGACTATGGAGTAGCACTTTCTTTGTTTTTCTAAATTAAAAACTTTTTTTAAAAGAAGTAGGACTGTTGGCCCATTTGACAAGGACCTCGCTCTATGAAACATAAACTCTAGCCCCACAGTTTATGTCTTCTGTGTTTAGCTGGAAATTCCTCATGGAGTACAGAATTCTTGAAACCCTACCCCATAGCCCGAGGCGTCCAGAAATACAGTGTGTGTGGACTTTCAGGCTTTAGCAACAAATAAGCATCTCATTTGCTCATGCTGCAAATATGTTTGACTCATGTGGCTTTCTAGGTGACAGCCTAGGCCAGGGTCAACCTATCAGTTGCTATTGTCATTTAGGGCTGGATCATTCTGTCGCGAGGTTTGTGGCCTGCTCCGCAGCCCTCCTGCCCTCTGCTAGCTGATGCCTGAGCCCCTCTCCAGGGGTTCCAAACATCTCCACGCACCAGATGTTCCCTGTGGGGAAAAACCAACCCTGGTTAAGATCTGCTGACCTAGACTGAAAAAAACAGATCTCTCATCTCCTTCCCAGGGGAGAAGCCGAAAGGAAGTACATTAAAAAAGGTGGGGTAGATGTGGGTTATGTGATTAGAGATTTGATCCCCAGCACCGGGCTATAAAAAGGTCAGGGAATGATAAACATGTGATTAAAATAAACCAAGGAGCACATGCCTTTAACCCCACCCAGTACTCAGGAGGCAGAGGCAGGCAGATCTCTGTGAGTTCAAGGCCAGCCTGGTCTACACAGCAAGTTCAAGGACTACCAGGGCTAGATAGAAAGACCCTGTCTCAAAAAAGAAAAAGAAAAATAAGTGAATAAATAAAATGATAGGCTGGGTGGAACTGGCCTGGTTAAGGCGGTCAGGAATGTGATTATGGACGGACAGTGGGAACGAGGAGGAAGGGCCTCAGAGGTCAGAGGACAGGCTAGATGTGGATGTAGTTAATTGTGTGTATATTGTGTTGAGCATGTGGTATGGGTGTGTACACACATGTCCAGGTGTGTGTGGAGGCAGGAGGATGGCACTGGATGTCTTCCTCAGTCACTTTCCCATATTTTTTAAAGATTTATTTGTCTATGTATTTTGTGCATACGAGTGTTCTACTTGCGTAAACGCCTGTACCACAGAAGAGGGCTGAATCCCACTACAAGTCAGTCACTATGTGGTTGCTGGAAATTGAACTCACGACCTCTGGAAAAGCAGTTGAGTGCTCTTAATCACTGAGCCATCTCTCCAGCCCCCCCCATGCTGCTACTGCTCTGTGTCAGTCCTGTTGTGTCTGGAAGACACTGCTTCCTTGGGGTCATCCATCACTCTGGCTCTCAGAATTTTTCTGTCTCCTCTTCCACATAGCTCCCTGAGCCTCGAGGGAAGGGCTTTGTTGCAGACGTCCCATTTAGGACTGGGTGATGCAAAGTCTCTCACTCTCTGCGCATTGACTGGTTTCAATCTGATTACTATCTACGTCAAGAAGAAGCCTCTCTCTTGAAGACTGAAGGAGTTTCTAAGGGTACAGCTTGTGCCGTGAGGAGGCGCTGGCCTAAGGGTACAGCTTGTGCCGTGAGGAGGCGCTGGCCTAAGGGTACAGCTTGTGCCGTGAGGAGGCGCTGGCCTAAGGGTGCAGCCGTGTGTCGTGAGGAGGCGCTGGCCTAAGGGTACAGCTTGTGCCGTGAGGAGGCGCTGGCCTAAGGGTGCAGCCGTGTGTCGTGAGGAGGCGCTGGCCTAAGGGTACAGCAGTGTGCTGTAAGGAGTCACTTCCTCTCCATGCTTCAGCAGAACAGTGATAGGAGGTTTCCCCTAGGCCCCTGACCTACTGACTCCCAGGTTCTCGGTCACTGGAGCAGTGTCTGGTGTGGGTTCCGTGTCATGGAGAGGGCCTTAAAGCCAAGCAAAAAGTAGTTGGTAACCCCTAAAACACTTGTTAGGAGTGTAAAAGAGGATTATTCTACAGCAACCCACATACAAGATAAAACATACAATATTTGGGGCTGGGTCACCTCACTCAGGATGAGATTTTCTAGTTCCATCTGTTTACTTGCAATTTTCATAATTTCGTTTTTCTTAACAGCTGAGTGATATTCAATCATGTAATGTACAACATTTTCATTATGTATTCATTATGCATCCATCTGTTGATGGACATCTAGGCAGTTTCCAGTTTCTGGCAATTATGAAGAGAGCAGCAATGAACTTGGATGAGCAAGTGTCTCTCTAGTAGCATGTTGAGTCCTTTGGGTTCCCCCTTATTGTCTTGAAACAGAGTTTCTCACTAAACCCCAAAGCTTTTCTATTAGGCTAAGCTGGCTAGCCAACGGGTTTCAGAGATTCTGCCTGCATACACTCACCCATCCCTGTCCCCAGCTGGGGTGACAGGTCCATTCCTGGCTTCTTACATGGGAGCTGGCTTTCTGAACTCAGGTTCTGTGTTCGCCTGGCAGGTACTTTGTCAGCTGCGCCATCTCCCCAGGCCCGTGATTTTCCTCTTAAATACGAGCATGGACCACATGCAGAGTGCTGGGCCAGGCCCTGAGGAATGTGAGATGAGACAATGAATTCTTTGTAGGTTAATCAAGGAAGCTGCAAGAGAGAGGTGATGTTGGAGCACACACTGGAGGATAAACAAGAATCCATTATGTGGAGGGCAGATTGTGGGGGGAAATTGCCTCCACCACCCCCGTGTGGGCGACTGTGTAAGCTGCCCGTGTTGACGCCTAGGCCTGGAGTTGGGCTGGAGCCCAATAACTTTTAACCAACGTTGGGCTGATTCTGATGCAGTAGGAGGAACCCCAGTCTGAGAATGGTGCCCAGCAGCTTTTATGAGACTCCTCTAGGGGGTGTGGGTGTCTCCACAGATATCAGTCCAGTTGGGAAGGAGAGAGAGAGAGCCAGTGAGATACACACACACACACACACACACACACACACACAGACAGACAGACACAGAGAGAAAGAGACAGAGACAGAGACAGAGAGACAGAGAGAGAGAGAGAGAGAGAGAGAGAGAGAGAGAGAGAATATGAATGTCTCCACAGATCTCAGTCCAGTTGGGAAGGAGAGAGAGTGAGAGTGAGAGAGAGAGAGAGAGAGAGAGAGAGACAGAGAGAGTGAGAATATGAATGTCTCCACAGATCTTAGTACAGTTGTGAAGGAGAGGGAGCAAGACAGAGAAAAAGAGACAGAGGCCGAGAGAAACAGAGAGAGAGAGAATATGAATGTCTCCCCAGATCTCAGTTTGCCTGGGAAGTGCTCAGTGAGAGTAAAGCACTATGGACCTTGCCTCTATGTCTCCCCACACTGCTGTCACACAGGGAAGGACAGATGTAGAGGGTCCAAGGCCTATCTGGACACGGAATTTAGGTTAGGGACCCTCAGCCCAGTGTGCTTCCCCTTCCCTCACCACCAGACTCGGGGTATTTTAACCCCTGAGAAGGCCTCGAACATGCCGCCCACAGAACCAGCAGCTACCAGACGGCCCAGCAAGTAAAGGTGCTTGCTGCCAAGGCTGAAAACCTGGTGATGCAAGGAGGGGGGAGATGGTCCTTCAGTCTTCACACATGGACTGTGGGCTGTGCTGCACGTGTACTTGTGTGTGTGCGCATGCACACGCACATTCTCTCGCTCACAAATAAAATAAATGTTTTCTTTTTTTAAAGAAAAAAAAGGAAAGGAAAGGAAAAGAAGAAGGAAAATCAGTTCTGACTCACCCAGCAGAGCCATCTGAAGGCAGGCCGCTCGCCAGGGTGACTGAGGAGACTATGCGCAGAACACCACACACAGGCCGTGAACACACACGTCCTCTAACCTATTTTTCTTCCAGAGTGACGTGGAAATGAAGGGGGAAAATCCACAAAAATGTGCAGAGCATAGGAAATATGCTGGCTGGCAACTGTTAGGGGTGTGGCCAGGGCCTCCTGCCAGACAAGCCAGCACAGAGGCAGAAGCCAGAGAGGAGAGGAGCTGACTGCTGGGCTTGGGACCAGAAACTGAAGTCTCAGAAATCGACCCGGTCCCCACCAGTGGACCCCATCAGACCTGGCTGTCTTCACAGGTAAGTGTGGAACTGAGTAAACTTTAACCACTGAAGTGTGGAATTGTATTAGTGACAATTAGTTGTGGCGCACACCTGTGACCCAGCACGCAGAAGACTGAAAATAGGAGGATAGTGAGTTTGAGGTTAGCCAGGGCGACAAAGTGAGACTCAGAACAAAAGGGTCTGTGGAGGTGGCTCAGTTGATAAAGCACTAGCCGTACAAATATGAAGACCGAGTTTGATTCCCTAGAGCTGGAGTCCCAGTGCTGGGGAGGTGAGGATGAGCAGGTCCCTGGGGCTCACTGGCCAGCCAGCCTAGCTGACATTGTATGTTCCAGACTACAATGGAGAGACACTGCCTCTTTAAAAAAAATGGTACCCAAAGAATGCTACCAGAGTTGTTCTCTGGCCTCCACGCGTGCACCTGCACACACACAAACACGCACACATAAAAACACATCCTCATAAACTGTGTGAGTGCTGGAGCAGGCAACAGCTGAGCATGCACTTGAAGACAGCAGAGGGGCGGGTGCTGGCACGTGGGTGTGTAAGGAGATGAAGACAGCAGAGGGGCAGGTGCTGGCACGTGGGTGTGTAAGGAGATGAAGACAGTAGAGGGGTGGGTGCTGGCACGTGGGTGTGTAAGCAGATGAAGACAGTAGAGGGGCGGTGCTGACATGTGGGTGTGTAAGCAGATGAAGACAGCAGAGGGGCGGGTGCTGACATGTGGGTGTGTGAGCAGGCGAAGACAGCAAAGGGGCGGTGCTGACACGTGGGTGTGTAAGGAAATGAAGACAGCAGAGGGGCGGTGCTGGCACGTGGGTGTGTAAGCAGACAGAAAACCCAGATGTAAGAAGGCGAGCCAGGAATAAGCAGGGAATGAGGCAGACAGGGGTGTAACGTTAAGCAAGCAGGGGTGTAAGGTGTAAATGGACAGGGGTGTAAGATGTAAGCAGACAGCGGTGTAATGTGTAAGCGAACAGGGCATACGTGTAAGTGGACGGGGTGCAACGTGTAAGTGGACGGGGTGTAGCGTGTGAGTGGACAGGGTGTAGCGTGTAAGCAGATGCTGCACCAGGTGAGATCACGTGTCACGGTGTCTGTAAACAGGCAGTCACACTAGCACAGCGGTTCTCAACCTTCCTAATGCTGTGACTTTTTAATACAGTTTTTCATGTTGTGCTAACCCCCGACCATGAAAATATTTTCACTGCTACTTCATAATTATAATTTTGCTAGTGTTATAAATTTAATGTAAATATCTGATATGCAGGATATCTGATATGTGGCCCCATATGGGTTGAGGCCCACAGGTTGAGAACCACTGCATTAGTGGGTCAGCATTGGGGGCACAGTGCTTGGCAGCTGCATGTGGCATAAGGGTAGAAACTGGCTGTAGCTTATCAGGATTCTCACCTACTATATGGTAAAATAGCAGCATCAAAGACCGCATCCAGAGTGCTCTCCACACTCAGATCACATTACTTTGGTTGTTTTGATTTGAGGGTTTCAAGTAGTCCAGGCTAGCCTCAACCTTTCTCCTAAGTTGATGATGACCCAGTGATTCTCCTAGTTCCGGACTTATACGCATGTACCACCACGTTAGTATATGCAGTGCTAGGGCTCAAACCCAGGGCTTTTTGCATTCTAGGCAAGTACTCTACCAATTGAGCTACAGCCTAGTCCTCCTCCCCTTTGTTGTGACATAGGGTCTCACTGGCTAGCATGGCACTCATAGAGATGGCCTGCCTTCACCTCCCGAGTCCCAGGACTGAAAGAGGTCATCACCAAACCCTGCCTTGACACAGATTTCAAAGTATCCAAAATGCTTAAGGAGTAATTATGACTTAACATAAAAGTGGCAAAATATCAGCAAAGAAACAGGAATTATTAAAAAGAATAAAGTAGAATATATAGACTTGAGAGGTATGTTAATCAAAAGCCTTGGTCAGGGCTGGGGAGATGACTCAGCAATTAAATACACCGACTGCTCTTCTAGAGGACCAGGGTTCAACTCCCAGCGCCCACACAATGGCTCACAACCCTCTGCAAACCCAGTGCCAGGGGACCTGTTACCCTCTTCTGGCTTTTATGGGCACTGCATATATGAGGGAAACAT
Organism: Microtus oregoni; assembly: GCF_018167655.1. Lineage (NCBI taxonomy): Eukaryota > Metazoa > Chordata > Mammalia > Rodentia > Cricetidae > Microtus > Microtus oregoni. Next base: position 2,013,549 of record NW_024543223.1, on the reverse strand, counting down.
ACATGCAGGTAAAAACATCTGTCCATACACACAAAATAAAGAAAAAGAAAGGAAAAGCCTTCAGAAGTAGATAGAGGGTTAAGCAGCACCAAAAGACTTCAATAGGTGTTTGGAGAACACTCCACCCAGCAGGAACAGAATATATTCTCTTCAAACGCCCAATAAACACCCACCAAAGGCCAGAAGCCATGTCCTGAGTCATAAAACAAACTACAGTCTTTTTTTTCTTTTGAGTTTTCAAGACAGGGTTTCTCTGTGTAGTTTTGGAGCCTGTCCTGGAATTCACTCTGTAGATCAGGCTGGGTTCAAACTCACAGAGATCCATCTGCCTCTGCCTCCTAAGTGCTGTGATTAAAGGAGTGTGCCAGCTAACAAAATTTTAAAAAAATGATAAAAATATTTTTATGAGGGAGGCAGAAGCAAGAGAATCTCTGTGAGTTCTAGGTCAGTCTGATCTATACAGTGAGTTCCAGGACATCCAGGGCTGCATAGAGAGACCCTGTCTTAAAATACATATTTTTATCAAATTTGTCCACTCTCTTCTGGGTACAAAAGAGGATGGATTTCTTCTCCTGATACCCAATATAAAGACAGATCAGAAAGAAAACTATACACCAATATCTCCCATAAATTGAAGCACACAAATCCTCAAAATTTTGGCTTGTTGATTTGGCTTAGTGGGTAAAGGTTCTTGCTGTCGTGTCTGGTGACCTGAGTTTGACCTCCAGAATCCACATGGTGGAAAGGGAAAAAGGATTCAGTTAAATTTAATTCCGGGTTAATAGGAATCTGCCACTGCTGATATAATAAGCCAATTAAACCGAATTAATAAATCCAGGTTTATTCTGAGCCAAGCATTTCTGGATGGCCCCAGGGGAAGTTGAGACCACACGGGGCGGGGGACATGGGACCCACTAGGTGGGGACTTTGGAGACCATGAAGGGAACCCAAGAAGTTGGGGCTTTGGAGACCTTGAGGGGAACCCAAGAGGTGGGGAATTTTAATACCCTTGGGGGTGGAGCCATCGATGTCAGGCTTTTTCAGGGGTGGAGCCCAGACTGAGGCAACTCCAGGGGAGGAGGCTTGGAGTGGAGCCTCCACCTGAACATTCCAGACTCTTTGGGTATGGGGGCGCCGGTTCAAGTCTACTTCCTGAGGGCATGGGATGATGTGGGGAGGGGGAACACTGGGAGTTGGTGGGCTCATCTTTAGCAGGAGGTATGGGTGGAGAAGCATTCAGTTAACTGCCATCCTAAAGACTTCAGGCCTCTGTTTCTTGAGGGAGATGAGAAAATAGGTTGTTAGGAGAAAAGATAGTTGTTATTACCGGCCCTATGAATGGAGCTAGCCATGGAAAGGGTGATTAATTGCCAGAAAGACTGGGATGGAGAAGTGCCCTGGTTGTACAGGAGAGGTGAGGGTGAACGAGTGAGATGAGAGCAGATACGCTCTTTAAATCCAGATTTTAGTTGCTGGGTAGGTGCCCATTTGAGCCTGGAGAGGTGGTACCAATGGTGACGTTCCAGGAGCTGGTGCAGGTGTTGGTGTTATCTGGAAGTTGGTCTTGGCCCAGGCAGGAGGAGTGAACCTATACAATGTGCTCAAAAATGGATGGGATCAAAATGGGCTCCAGAGTGTTGTAATCTGCTGGCCTGTCACCTGGGTACTGTTAGATTTTCCTTAAGACGAGGCTCTCCACCAACACAAATAATTCCAATTAGACAAAATTAGACCAAATAAAAGATACCCATGTTTAATGCAGTGTTCCTGGGTGGCACCAGGAAAGCATGGCAAGGGGAAGAGAGAGAGGGGGACGGGGACCTCACAAAACCCAGAGACTATGTGTCCATTCTCTGGGAGGCAGTTTAAGTAGCCCGCGGGAGTGGTCTTGACTTTCCCTGGGGAGGGGTTACTCGTAGGCTTTCTCGTAGGTGGAGTTTGGACTAAGGCAACTCCCAGGGGAGGGGGCTTGAAATGGAGTTTCTGCCCAGCATTCCAAAGATGGATGTCAGGGGGCTGGGATGAGGCCCCTGACTAAATATTCCAGACTCTTTGTATAAAGGGGTATTAGGGAAATGGGGTGATGCTTTTGCCCAAACAGGTACCCTGTCCCTTTAAGAGATAAACTCTGCCCACTCCCAATCTCCCCTTTCTGCCAAGGCAAGTGGATCTCCTGCCTTCTCTCCAGCCCTGTCTCTCTCTGTTTGTCCCTCTTCTGAAAAGGTAACTATAGCCTCTTTACCTTCTGCCCTTCCCCCTTCTTTCTTCTCTCTCCCCTCCCTCTTTCCTCTGTGATTATTTTGGTTCTGGGTGGCTGGGAAAAACAAGCAGCCTCTTCCTACAGATTGTCACCAAAGTGGGTAACTACATCCATGTAAAACCTGAGAGGGCTTGCAAAGGAATTCTAGACAAAAAAAAAAAATACAGAGTTTAACACAACATTTTGCTGTTTGCTGGTGGTGTGTTGCAGCTTCTTTAAGAGAGATTTTCCTGACTCAGCAGAAGCAGGAGGAAAAAAGCTGTGCAGCCATTTTGAAATGCAGGTTTTCTGGGACCTACCCCCAGTGCAAACTCCGGCTATGGAGCATTTCAATGGCATCTGTGGCCCCGGGTGTTTGTGTACCCACTTGGAGTAGGGAGGAAAGTGGCTGAGACCATGCCTGTGGCTCAGCGCTCCTGCCTGGGTAGGCGGTGGGATCAGATCTACTAGGCATGGTCTACAAGCAGGAGAGCATGGCAGATTCCCCCACCATACACAGAAATGTTTCTAGGCCACACAATTCGCTGCATGCCAGATTTAGCTATTACTCGGATAAAAAGGGTTTATGTGCTGCACGCTCATTCTCAGAGTTAAAGTGCTGAGCTTGGCTCCGACCAGACCTGGCAGTAATGATATGTCCACCATTCTGAAAGTGGAGAGAGGCAGAGACAGCATCCAGAGCAGCTGCAACCAAGCTGCTTATCATTTTAAAAGCTCTTCTAGACAGCAAAGAATAACAGATATGTAATAAAGATAAATCCAGATGAGTCATAGTGTTGGATAAGTGTATGTAGGCTTGGAAGAGAGAAGAAAAAGAGTATAGAGAGTCATAAAATAAAGTTAATGCCTATAAAAAGGGGAAAGTCTTTAAAGAAACAGAGTACACAGTCAGGTGGTGGTGACGCACGCTTTAATCCCAGCACTCGGGAGGCAGAGGCAGGCAGATCTCTGTGAGTTCAAGACCAACCTGGTCTACAAGAGCTAGTTCCAGGACAGGCTCCAAGGCTACAGAAAAACCCTGTCTCGAAAAACAAACAAACAAACAAAAAAGAAAGAAAAAGAAAGAAAGAAAAAGAGTACAGACAGTTATAGATTAAAAGGAATAAAGAAAAATAAGCCATGTCTTCAAACAAACAAAAAAAGAAAGAAAAAGAAAGAAACAGAGTACAGACAGTTACAGATTAAAAGGAATAAAGAAAAATAAGCCATGTCAAGATGGACTATACACAGAGAGTCTGGATTCTGTATATTATTGTGTTTTCTTTGAATTTTTTGACTGCGAAGGAGCTAAGTACAGAGAGATATTTCATTGTATGAGCTACTAAGCTAAACCAGCATGTATATTATAAAGGTATCTTGACTTCAGAATTTGTGTCTAAGGATATGTTGCTTTGGAAAAGAGTTTTTTTTTTTTTTTTTTGTCTCCACAGAGGATAACATGTGGATTCATTCCAGGCTAATATGGTTTGATTGATCGAAACTCCCTGAAAGGTTGCTGTGAACACCCCCACAAAGAAAATAAACAGCAAGAACCAGTTTAGAGAAAAATAACTATATCCATATTCCCAAACATTGTCTACAAATGTTTGTTTACATTTAAAGGGGGATATGGTATAGATATGAATAATTTGCATTGGTATGGATCTTGTTTTATTGATACAATAATAAATTTAAGGCCAATTTTGTTATATGTATATTTCTGCTCTTGATTAAGGTATTGTGTTTGTGTAGCTCATTTAAAAATGTAATGTAAGCTGGGCGGTGGTGGTGCACGCCTTTAATCCCAGCACTCGGGAGGCAGAGGCAGGCAGATCTCTGAGTTTGAGGCTAGCCTGGTCTAAAGCTAGAGCTAGTTCCAGGACAGGAACCAAAAACCTACGGAGAAACCCTGTCTTGAAAAATCAAATAAATAAATAAATAATAAAAATGTAATGTACAATTAAAAATATAGGTTAATAGATAATCATCTATAATAGTCAAGCTTGTAGTTATTTTAGTTAGATTTTCTAGATATATAGAGATAAATTTCAGTTATATGGGTATTCTTTAAATCTTTCAGAGACCTTGAGAATATAGCATTTAAAATATTTAAGAACTTAAGACCTTTCACAACAGTGAGACACATCTGCTCCTGGCAGCACAAGCTACTTCAAAAGGAAGATGGGAATAGAAGAGGCTCCTTATGGAGTTGGTTAGCCATTTGGGCAAGAAACTGCTCTTGCCTGGACTGTTGCATAAACTGAACATGCAGGACCCACAGAGCAATGACTGCTGAACTTGCCTAAAGGGAGACAGTCCTTCAGGGTTCCTGCTTCATAAAAGACTCTACTAGACGTTCTGCAGGATACAAAAGAAAGTGACTGGAAAACTGCCAATATAGGCAGAACTGTCTTTGAAATTTCCTGCTTCATGGAAAAGTCTCCTGGATACTATAGGCCTGTAGGCTGAAGATGGATGCCCCATTGGTACAGAAAAATTTTGGGTGACTGTCCAGGCAGTGAGATGTCTCTGTCAATTCTAGAATTTTGCAAGTTGCTTACAATGTACTTCCAGTTTACTTTGGTAATATTATATCCTTCTGGAGTCTTTGATGGAGTTGAAGAATTTATAGTTATTGTTTTCCTTAGTTATGATAAAAGATAAAATAGATATAAATAATGTAACTGTAATTCTTGCTTGATAACTGTTTTGTTACATGTAATACATTATATATATATATATATATATTATATGTTACTATGTTAAAATTAAAACCTTCCTTTTTATTTAAACAGAAAAGGGGAGGTGATGTGGGAGTCCCCTTTGTGTGTTGTGATTACCATTAATGAATAAAGAAACTGACTAGGCCTGTTGATAGGGCAGAACTTAGGTAGATGGGGAGGACTGGACTGAATGTTGGGAGAAAGAAGGGCAGAGAGAGATGCCATGGAGCTGCTGGAGACAGACACTGGGAATTTTACCCGGTAAGCCACTGCCACATTGCAATACACAGATTAATGTAAGAGTTAGCCAATAAGAAGCTAAAGCTAATGGGCCAAGCCTTGGTCTCCCACCTGCCAGGGGACCTTTCAGGGTAGTGCCACCAAAAATCTTTCATTGATTCTGTGACTCAGATCAGAGACTGATAGTTTTTACCTGACCAGATTTCTTGATACAACAGAACTTCTCCCAGGAGCCACTGAAGCTACATCTGGAACCTGTTAGATTCTTGTAAGTTGCCCTCCAACCTTCACAAATGTGTTGTGGTACACAGGTGTGTGTGCCCCCCATTAAATAAATGTAAAAAAATATTAAAATACCTTAAAATTTTGCCAAATTAAATACAACAAAGTATAAAAAGACCAAGACCAACTAAATTATTTCAGGTATATAAGTTACTTATTTGAAAGTCAATTAATACACTCACTATTTCTCTTAGAGTTGCTATGGCTGTGACGACACATCATAACCAAAGCAATGTGAGGAGGGAAGGGTTTATTCAGCTTTGGCTTCCACATCACTGCTAATCATCAAAGGAAGTCAGGTCAGGGTCTCCAGCAGGGCAGGGACCTGGAGGCAGGAGCCAATAGAGAGCCCATGAAGGCACACTGCTTACTGGTTTGCTACCCATGTGCTCAGTCTGCTTTCTTTATATATTTTTTTATTTTTGGTTTTTCAATACAGGGTTTTTATCTGTAGCCCTGGTTGTCCTGGATATTACTCATTATATCAGGCTGGCTTTAAACTCACAGAGATCCACCTGTCTCTGCATCAGAGTGCTGAGATTAAAGGCATATACCCCTACACACACACACACACACACACACACACACTTGCTTCTTATAGAACCCAGGACAAACAACCCAGGAATGGAACCATTGACAATGGACTGGGCACTACCCCATCAATCACTATTTAAGAAAATGCCCTACAGGCTTGGCTACAGACTGTTTTTATGGAGGCATTTTCTTAATTGAAGTTCCTTCTTCTCAGATGACTTTAGCTTGTGTCAAGTTGTTATAAAACTAACCAGCACACTATTGTATTTAAAAATGAGCCAAAGTCAGGTGTGGTGGCACATGCCTTTAATCTCAGCACTCAGAAGGTTGAGTCAGGTGTGCTTTTATGAGTTTAAGAGTTCAAGGCTAGCCAGGTGATGGTGGCACACGCCTTTAATCCCAGCACTCGGGAGGCAGAGGCAGGCGGATCTCTGTGAGTTCAAGACCAGCCTGGTCTACAGAGCTAGTTCCAGGACAGGTTCCAAAGCCACAGAAAAACCCTTTCTTGAAAAACAAAAAACAAAAAAATTAAAATTAAAAAAAAAAGAGTTCAAGGCTAGCCTTATTTATATGGAGAGTTCCAGGCTAGCCAAAGATACAAAGTGAGACCCTACCTTAGAGAGAGGTAGGGGGAAGGAGAGAGCAATCAGAACTTTCTTGTCTTGGAGCCACTCAGTCCCAAATACCCAGAAGCCACTTCTCAAATTACCACACAGAGGGTTAATATTGCTTATAAATGCTTGACCAATAGCTCAGGCTTGTTATTAACTAGCTTTTACATTTTCCCCATTTTACTTTTTAAAAATTTCACATACTATCCTCAGTCCCCCCTCCCTCCCCTTCTCCCTCCAACCCACCTCCATCCACACCTCAGAAGAGGTAAGGACTCCCTTGGGGAGTCAACAAAGTCTGATACACCAAGCTTAGGCAAGATCAAGTCCCCTCATCAAAGCTGAGCAACGAATCCCACCACAGGGAATGAACTCCAAAAACTAGCTCTTACATTTTAAGATAGCCCATATTCCTTATTTATGCTCTGCTACATGGCAGTACCTTTTTACAGTACAGTGTGCCCATCTTGCTCTCTCTGCATCTGACCAGCACCTCCTGACTCCACCCTTTTCCTTCCCATTGTCCTTAGTTTAGTTGCCCCATCTATACTTCCTGCCTGGTTACTGGCCAATCATTGTTTTATTAAACCAATTTGAGTGACAAATCTTTACAGTGTACAGGAGGATTATTCCACAGCATTCACACCACACACACACACACACACACACACACACACACACACACCAGCAACTGGGCTGGAGACCATTGTTGTTACATTTTTGGCAAAGAATGTATCTGCTTTTGCCCTTTTCCTAATTGTCAGGTCTGAAGAAATGCCTTTTCCCAAATTCTGACAAAAGCCCGCATTCCCTCAGGGTCTTGGGAAGCTGGTTCCCACTTGTCAAAGTGAGTCATTCTCACCACGGTGGTGGTGGTGGTGGTGGTGGTGGTGGTGGTGGTGGTGGTGGTGGCTGCACACACCTTTAGTCCCAGCACTCTGGATGCAGAGTTGAAGGATCTCTATGTGTTCAAGACTAGCCTACAAACAAGTTCCAGAATAGTCAGGGGTACATAGAGAAACTGTCTCAAAACAAAACAAAACAAAACAAAAACAAACAGACAAACAAAAAACCAAAAGCAAGCAAATAGCACAAAAGAAAAGAGAGAGAGTCATTCTCCTTATCTTTAGCAAAAGGAACTTTGGCTCCTCCATTAACATGCTTGTGGGGTCTATCAGCATATCAAGGTCCATGCTGACCTAGAGACCCCTCAGCCACTACTCACAAATACTTGCTCTATTCTGCAAAGCCTCCTACCCTGCCCCTGGTTCCCTTTTTTTTAGGTAACAATTCTCTTATACCCTGAAGATATGTTTCCCTGTCACTTCTCTCTGCCTTCCCGAGGGACAGTGTGGTGTGCTGGTTTGAATAAAAATGGCTCTATAGGCTCATATGGAGAGGCACTAATAGGAAGTGCAGCCTTGCTGGAGGAAATGTGTCACTGGGGGCAGGCTTTGAGGTCTTAGAAGCTTAAGCCAGGCCCAGTGTGGCTCTCTCTTCCTGCTGCCTGCAGAACCTGATGGAGATCTCCCAGCCACCTTGCCAGCACCATGTCTGCCTTCCTGCCACCATGCTTCCTGCCATGATGATAATGGACTGAGCCTTTGAAACTGAAAGCCTCCCAATGTTTTCCTTTATAAGAGGTGCTAGGGTCATGGTGTCTCTTCACAGCAATAGAAACTCTAACTGAGGCAGACAGCCTTGACAGTTTGGAATAAACTTTTTCCTTTTCAACTACGGAACATCTATTTTGATTCTTTACTGTACTCCTCACATTCACCAATAATCTGCCTGAAAGTAAAGTGAAGAGTTTTGGACTGATTTCACTAGCAAAGGAGGTCTCAAGACAGCCTAAAGTAGTATGTTGAGGGTGAAAAAAAAAGAGAGAGCCTAATACTGTTGTGGAATTATCTTTTTGTATACTGTGAAGATATGTCTTTGCCAAAGTGCCTTCTAATAAAAAGCTAAATGGCCAAGGCAGGAGATATAGGTGGGATTTCTGGGGAGAGAAAGAAAGAGGAGGAGAAATCTAGGTAGTCAGAGACACCAGGAGACATGGAAGAAGCAGGATGGGCAGTCCCTGATAAAATGTAGATTAATAGAAATGGGTTAATTTAAGTTATAAGAGCTAGTTAAAATCAATCCTAAGTTAAGGCGAAGCTTTCGTAATTAATACTAAGTCTCAGTGTTTTTATTTGGGAGTTGGCTGCAGGACAGAGAGAGACTTGTTACATATCACTGACTGTGGTTAATGATCACTCTTATGTGGATCTACACTGAAAAAGACAAAGTGGGGCAAAAAGAAATAAAATGTGTATTTGGATGAGAAAAAGAGCACCAGGAAATTTAATGTTGTGATGAAGGAGGGTCATCTGTCTATCTGTTACTTTCATTGGTTAATAAAGAAACTGGCTTGGCCCTTTAATAGGACAGAAAATTAGGTAGGCAGAGAAGACAGAACAGAATGCTGGGAGGAGGAAGCCGAGTCAGGGAGATGCCATTCCTCTCCTCTCCAAGATGGACACAGGTTAAGATCCTTCCCAGTAAGGCACCACCTCGTGGTGCTACACAGATTATTAGAAATGGGTTAATCAAGATGTGAGAGTTAGCCAGTAAGAGGATGAAACTATTGGGCCAAGCAGTGTTTAAAAGAATACAGTTTCTGTGTAATTATTTAGGGTAAAGCTAGCCGGTGGCCAGGAGCTGGGCAGTGGGAAGAGGCCCGCCACTCCTACTACAATGTTGAAGCCTTGGTTTGAGCTGGAAGAGATAAGGAGAAATGGAATAAAGGAGTGGTGCACCCAGGGAAAGACCCCAACCAGCTAATTCTGTAGTTTGTGAAAAGGCCTAAGGAAGTACAATGTTCCTACAGGTCAACAAGAAAATCTTATGCTAATGCAGTCCATGGAAGGACAGGGCCAGGTTCTAACCCAAGCACAAAGCAGAACTTGGCAACTTTGGTCCCATGGTTCTGGTGTTAGAGTCATGAATGATACAGCAGTAAAGAGGTTGTGGAATCTTCCTCCTTGGTTAAGGAAAGCCACTAAGGCCAGTCGTGTGGCAGGGGATTACGTATGTAGAGATCCAGAGAGGCCATTGCATGAGCTGTAAAAATGAAGCCTGGATTGCGTTAGAGAACCCCAAGATGTTGATGATGCCAGAGCCATGGGATGTCAGCATAGGAAAGCCAGCCCTTCTTGGGTAGTAACTTGTTTTCAACAAGCAGGAGTAGTTGAGCTGAAGAGTCACCTAAGCATTTTAATATCAGAAGAGACGTTGACTTTTTAAAGTGTTGAAATTGTGAGAGACTTTGGGGACTTCTAACTTGGACTAAATGCATCTTGTGTTTTGAAATGGCCATGAAACTATGGGGTCCAAGGAATGAATGTGGTGGTTTGAAGAAGAATGGCACCCATGGTTTGGGTATTTGAACATTTGACTACCAACTGGTGGTGCTCTTTGGGTGGTGTAGCTTTGCTAGAGAAAGTCTATCATTTGTGGTGGGCTTTGAGGTTGTATAGCCTTTTCCTTCTTCAGTTTTTTCTTTAGTTTGTGTTTGTGGTAGTATATGGGAGCTTTTGCTCATGGCATTTTATCAAAGTAACAGAAAAAGAACTGACACACTTTGTATTTAGTTTCTGCAGTTCTTGGTAAATTCTGGATCTTAGTCTCCTGTCTAAAGTATAGCTGGTAAAGATTTCCTCTCATTCTATGGACTGTTTGCTCTGCTGATAGCTTCTTCGGCTGTGCAAAAATTATATTTTCATGTAGTCCCAACTGTTGATTTCTGAGGCTAGTTCTTGTGCTGTGGGAACAAATTATGGAAGTTAGTTTGGAAGAATCGCTCAAAAAAAAAAAAAGAGAGAATGACCACATGACCTAGCTATATCACACTGGGTGTTTACCCATTTGACAGAGTGTGGTGGTTTGAGAGAAAATGGCCCCCAAGAGGAGAGGCACTATTAGGAGGTGTGGCCTTGTTGGAGTAGGTGTGGTCTTGTTGGAGGAAGTGTGTCACTGTGAAGGTGGGCTTCAAGGTCTTATATATGCTCAAGCCATGCCCAGTGAGACAGTTTACTTCCTGTTGCCTATAGATCAAAGATGTAGAATTCTCCATTCCTTCTCCAGCACCATGTCTGCCTGCATGCCACTATGTCCCACAATGATAATAATAGACTAAACCTCTGAACTGTAAGTCACACAATTAAATGTTTTCATTTATAAGAGTTGCTGTGGTTACAAGGTCTCTTCACAGCAATAGAAACCCTAAGATGCAGGGCAAGACAGTATGGAGGATTTTCCATCCTGTATTCTTACCAAGGTCATTTCAGGTTTAACCAGAATTTGATCTCCTTAATAGAGAATCCTATGGAAAATTACCTAACTCTATCCTAAGACCACAAGGTCAAAATACTTAGCTTCTGTTAAACTGGTTGCTAGCGCAGAATCACCTTCAGCTAACTGCTTATTTTAGCTTCTGTTGAATTGCTTGCTTATGTGGGTGGTCCCACCCCCGCCCCAGCAGCTGAGTTCTGCCTTCAGAATCACTGTGCTCTGAACACCTGGTGCTAAACGTAGGCACAAACACCTGAGTGCAGTCCAAGCTGGGTGGAATAGACTTTTAATAGGTTATATAAACTGTGTTTGAGTGGTCTCTATGGTGGGTTTCCCACAATATTTTGGAGGATCTAAATGAGAACTCCAGAGATTGGACCCAACACTTAGAAACCTTGGAACCCCCAAGATCGGGAAGAAGTACATTAGCTGGAGGGGACTCTCAGAGTATATCCTAAGGTTCCAGGACCCCAAGAAAATCCTCTCAAACTGATCTCTGCTGAGCATTCCAGAGGCACCTGTAGACAGAGTTTTACTGCCCCTGTAGTTTCCAAATAACCAACATAGAGACTAAACATGAATTATAAATGCTCAGCCAATAGTTCAGGCTTGTTACTAGCTAACTCTTACATTTACACTTAACCCATATTTCTTATCTACATTTTGCCACATGGCTTGGTACCCTTTCTCAATATAGAATGCCCATATAACTTCTCTCTGTGTCTGCTGGTGACTCTGTAGTATAAATTCTAATAGGTCTCAACAATAAAAACCACGAGCCAGATATAGGGGTAAATGCCGGAAGATCAGAGAGACAAAGGAGCAAGCTACAGCTAACTCTTACCTAGCCAACTTCTCAGCTGAAATGGGCTGAGCCCCTGCTCCACCCTGCCTTATCACTTCTTTTCTCTGCCCAGCCATATCATTTCCTGTTTCCTAGGTGATGGGATTAAAGGTATATGCTACTACTCCCTGACCTCTATGGTCAACTAGTGGCTAGTTCTGCACTCTGATCTCCAGACAAGCTTTATTTGTTAGAGCACAAACAAAATATCACCACATTTCCCCTTTTTTGTCTAAAATAAAAAGAAGTTTATAACTAATATAAAAAACTATATATAATAAGTACAATAACTATGTACAATATATAAAGGCAAAAACTACCCAATGTCTAGTACATTTACATTTGATAAATTCATCAAATATACTTCATTCTCTATCCTATATTGATAAGTCCAAAGGGTGGTTGTTCCTCATTCTCCTTCTATCCTAATTTGCAACCAAAACTATCTTTTTATGTCTCTCAACTTTTTTTTTTTTAGTAAATTCCTTTTCTGAATCTGGTAGCAACAAAAACTATAACTATAAAGTCTTCAACTCCATCAGAGACCCAAGAAGGAAATAATATTACCTGAGAAAGCAGGAAGTGCAAGCAAGCAACTTACAAAAAATGTGAGAAATGACAGAAAAGCTGACTGCCTGGACAGTCAGCCAATGTTCCTCTACAACATTTAGGCATCCATCTTTGGCCTACAGGCCTAGCATATCTGACACACATTTCTGTGAAGCAGATATTTTGAAGGACTGTCCTACCTTTTCTTGGCAAAGTTCAGCAAACCTTCCTTTTGTGTCCCACTTGTCCAATTAGGACAGCACACTGTCAGAAGTCAAAGTAAGGGCATTTTCTTGCCCAGTAGTGTTGCAAGAGGTCCTCCCACTCCTCCAGCCTATAGCTGCTGAGATACCAGCCCATTGGGGCATGGTCTCTCTCCCTTTAAAAAAGCGGCCACTTCCCTCTCCTCTCTCTCTTCACTTCCTGCTCCGCCGGCAATTAGACTCCCTTCCTGGTTGTGTAGAAGGCTGTTGCCTGGGACAGTGATCTGTAAGTTTTTTCCCCTTTAAATAAATACCACCCTATTAATCATAATTCCAAACTGGTGTGGCATTGTTTGTGACTTACGCCTTCACAGTAGCTTATTTTTGCCACAAGAAAGTAAACTCCATGTGGAGTTTCTTTAATGCCCATTATCTTCTTTGAAGTAGATTGGTGCTGCCAGGAGCAGATGTGTCTCATTGTCATAAAAAGAATGTATGTTATTAAAATATCTTAAATGTCATAATCTACAGATCTTTATGGAGTTTGAAGTTGATATGTCTATATAAAATATATCTGTTTGCCTTGAAAACATACCTAATATGACTACAAGTTTTTTTTAATGGGTGACTAATCACTAACCTGTATTTCCTTATTATCCTAAATAGTTGGTAATAATAACTTTCAAGAACTATAAATTTGCATTTCATTGTTAAATGAGCTGTATACAATGAACAAATGTAGAAATGTATGTAGAATATGTTCTAACAATAGTAACCTTAAATTTGTATCAACATAAAAAATCCATATCAATATAATCTATTTAAAAGTAGTAAATTTTTTTTGATTTAAAAGTAGATTCCATAATCTACCTTTTTAAAATTTAACTTTGTTTCCTGTGCATTGGTGTGATGGTGTCAGATTCCCTGGGACTGGAGTTACAGACAATTGTGAGCTGCCATGTGGGTGCTGGGAATTGAACCTGGATCCTCTGAAAGAGAAGCCAGTGTTCTTAACCTCTGAGCCATCTCTCCAGCCCCCATCTACTTTTTATCCTATTTCAATATCTCCCCTTTTATCTTTTCAAAATAAGAACTCTGAATCTACACTCCTTTGTTCAGCATTTTTCCTGACCATTACCAATAACAACTTGTAGCCAACCCCCCTAAACAATGGCAAATATACATAACCGAACGGATGATAAAAACCACCACTCTACCTTTTGGAAATGTGGGTGTTGTGTTCTCAAAATTACTTCCTTCTGTCTGGGAGCAACAGCGTCTTTAGGGGATCCTGAAAAGAAAAATTTGGGTTAATTGTCAAATCCTAGGAAAGGGAGCTGTATTATCTGTTGTCTAGTCTCTGCATAATAGAAAAGTGCAGAGACTCAAACCTCAAATCATGTACAGGAAGCTAGATGGGCCTGGAGGGATGGCTCAGCCGTTAAAGGCTAGGCTCACAACCAAAAATATAAGGAAGCTAGATGAAGCCTTTTTCTAGAATTAATTAGTAGTATATGTGACCATTAATATTATGACAAAAGTTTTAAAAATATATACATATATAAATATTAATCATAATATTTGAGATATCTATACCTTAAGAAAAACTTTAAAGAATCAAAATAAAACTAAAGGATTATGGAAATTAAATAGTCCCTCAAGTTTTGTTTTTCTTCTGGCCCATATCAGGTGGCTCTTCTGACATGAGACAGAGATTTTGGATTTTATTTTAATAAGTATGGTTGGGATTTGAAAAGGAGAGAGCCACACTCCAACTCCAAAGCCAGCTTTAATTTTTAATTGGACCAGGACTGTTGTCCATTTGTATTTTATGCCTGTAGAGAACTATGAAACAAACATTTGGAAAATTTATGAAATTTTATCTTGTTGGAAATGTGATATAACAATACGCCAATTTACTCTTTTTCTTGGCCTTTTTTTTTTTTGGATGATTTGTCCTGTTTGTTCAGATGTCTTATTTTCCAGTTATCTTCAGGTTTCTTACCTGGATGCCTCCATTCTTCTGAAAAGACAAAAATAAAACCCTTTCCCAACCATAATTTTGGGGAGGTTCTCTTACAGCAAGTTATATCTGGTCAAATGAAAAGCATTTGTTAGTTTTATAGGTTAGTTTAGATTGAGCAGTCATGCCGGGCAGTGGTGGCACACAGTTTTAATTCCAGCACTTGGGAGGGAGAGGCAGGCAGATACATGTCCTGATTTCCATTCTCAGGTCCACACATCTTTATAGTATACTGGTTGAGTTAATTTCATAGTTTTTTTTCTATTATCCAATATCTCTCTGCAACTGTTCCTTTTTCATTAGAATTTAGAAAATTCAAAGTTAATAAAGAATTATGCAATCTATTTCTGGGGGTCTTTATTACCCCTCTCTGTTTATTTAGCATATTCTTTAGAGTTCAGTTTGATCTTTCTATGGCTGCTTGCTCTGTAGGATTGTGTGATATGTATGTAATATGTTTTATATTGTAATAA
This sequence comes from Microtus oregoni, assembly GCF_018167655.1. NCBI lineage: Eukaryota > Metazoa > Chordata > Mammalia > Rodentia > Cricetidae > Microtus > Microtus oregoni. Next base: position 1,998,493 of record NW_024543223.1, on the reverse strand, counting down.
GCAAAAAACTGTTTCATTTTACTAGACACATTTGCTGGAGCATTTTCAGTTTTAATTTGTACAGGTATACCCATGATGGCCATAACTTCTAGCAAATGTGTGATTATCAAACCAACCTTTTTAGAACTCAAAGTGGTTGCCCATTGAAATCCTGAATAGTTATCATTGGTGTTGGGTACATATTTTAATTTCCCAAATTCTACAAAATGAAACACATTCATCTTTCAGATTTTATTCCTTTGAGTACCCTTTGGATTACTTCTTGTACTTTGTGGAGTTTGGTTGTATGTAACATGAGGGTCTGCTTGTTGGGGTTTTTGTTCTGCCCAGTTCCCACAGCCTGTACATCCCAAAGAAATCACACAGAATTCTACATTAATCATAAACTGATTGGCCCATTAGCTCAGGCTTTGTATTAGCTCTTATTACTTATATTAACCCATTATTCTCATCTATGTTAGACACATGGCTCAGTACCTTTCTCAGCCAGCAGGTCACATCCTGCTTCTTAGGTATCTGGGGAGGATTGTGGAAAGAGCTTCCTTCTTCCCAGAATACTCCTGTTCTCATCACCCCATCTCTACTTCCTGTCTGGTTTTCCCGCCTATACTTCCTGCATGGCTATTGGCCAATCAGCACTTATTTAAAATATAATCGACAGAATATAGAATTGTCCCAAACTAGTTGTATAAAGAACAAGTTGGACATTTCTTTATATTGTCCTTAGCCTGTTGCCAAGTGATGGAAAAATCTTTTTTTAAACCTTTACTATTGACATGATGGGTTTTATGAAATTCTGAGGACTCCAGCATATTTCCTATCAATAGTTGATTAATTTCTTCGTTAGCTTGTGCTAGATGGTCTGGCAGACCCATATGTGATTGGATGTGTGTTATATATATATGGGATGATTCCTATTCCTGATAATTTCTTGTGACTGAATAAATAATAAAGTCAATTCTGTATCATCTGGTATAAATTCAGCAGTCTCAGTGTGCTAAACAACTCTTTATGCATATTGTGAATCAGTTACTGTGTTGAGAGGTTCAGCAAAATCCATTAATACCATGAGAAAAGCATATAATTTTCACTTTTGGACAGAATCATCAGGGCTTTGAGTCAATCTAACTAAATTTTCTGGTTTGTAACATGCTTTTCCTGATTTGTTTGCATCAGTATAGAATGCAGGGCTCCAGATATTGGTGTTCCCCATATAGTGTGAGGAAGGATCCAGTCAGTTCTCTTTATTAATTAAATTCTCTTGCCTTTAAGATACCTGTTATTAATCTCTCCAAAAAAATTACTGCAAACTCTTTGCCAAGGTTTATTTTCTGCCCATAATTTGTCAATCTCATCATTAATAAAAGGTGCTACAATTTCTGCTGAGTTTATTTCTGCTAATTGACAAAGTCTCAGTTTTCCTTTTAGAATCAAATCAAAGAACTTTTTAATTTTTAACTCTGTTTATGTAGTAAAAGATTAATTCTAAGATAATATCTTCATTCTGCATTGATATTCCTGTAGGAGATTGCATAGAGGGTAAAATAACCAGAATGCAATCTGATGGAGGAGGGTCATCTGTCTATGTGTTACTCTCATTGGCTAATAAAGAAACTGCCTTGGCTTTTTGATAGGGCAGGATTTAGATAGGTGGAGTAGACAGAACAGAATGCTGTCTGGTGCTACACAGATTATTAGAAATGGGTTAATCAAGATGTGTGCATTAGTCAATAAGAGGCTGGAACTAGTGGTCAGGCAGTGTTTAGATGAATACAGTTTGTGTGTTGTTATTTCTGGGGCTAAGCTAGCCATGTGGGAGCCGGGTGGGATGAAAGCAGGCCCACCCACAGCTCCATCACTACAGCAATCAAACTCTCGATCCAAATAATTCACATGTGCATTTTGTAATTTATTTTTCACCAAAGCCAATTCTCTTTCAGCTTCAACTGATAATTTTCTTGAACTATTTAAATCCTAGTTACCATGCACATGGGGTTGTGATGAAGAAGCACACGTGGTGGGAGCTGCCTGAGGCAGAGCCAGTCAGTCTAGGGTGGGTACATCTGGTGGTATTTAGATCCCAGGTGTTTCTGGAGTTTGGATGGCAGCTGAAACTGTTGTAGAAAGGCTGAACAGGACACTCTCAAAGTCGATTGGAGGCTTGGGGAAAAAAGGAAAGAAAACCTAGTTGGCAGGGCAGTGACTCTGGTGTAGGGTCCATGGGTCTACCCCTGCTCCTGGGGTTCATCTTGAGGACAGTTTCTGGCCCGCCAGCTAAAACATCCTGTTTGTTCCTGTACTCCTTCTGCCCCCCTTGTGGTTAGCTATAGGCCATTGTTTACTCCATCTATATCTACACAATGTAAAGTAATATTCCATAGGCACTCCAAAGCTGCCACCCAGAAGAAAATAAAAAAAGGCAGCACCCACACACTGAGACAATGGGGATGTTCTATCGGGAACTCACCAAGGCCAGTTGGCCTGGGTCTGAAAAAGCCTGGGATAAGTCCGGACTAGCTGAACATAGCGGACAATGAGGAATACTGAGAACTCAAGAACAATTGCCGTGGGTTTTTGATCCTACTGCACGTACTAGCTTTGGGGGAGCCTAGGCAGTTTGGATGCTCACCTTACTAGACCTGGATAGAGGTGGGCAGTCCTTGGGCTTCCCACAGGTCAGGGAACCCTGATTGCTCTTCAAGCAGATGAGGGAGGGGGACTTGATCGGGGGAGGGGAAGGGAAATGGGAGGCGGTGGCGGGAGGAGGCAGAAATCCTTAATAAATAAATAAATTTAAAAAAAAAGAAAAGAAAAGAAAAAAAGGCAAATTGAAAGTCATCTGGTTTGAACACTATCTAAGGTAACCTCAGTGAGTAAGAGGTGCCATATGGTTAGTGTAATGGTTTAGATAAAATGCCATGGTTCCCCTGAGGGATGCAGCGGCAGAAACACTGCAGGTCCCTGAGGGGTGGCAATGGGCAGCGGGCCACGAGATCACGGTGGGCCATGCGGCAGGTCCCCGTGTAGTGGCAGTGGGCAGCAGACCATGAGACCATGCCACAGGTCCCCGAGTGGTGGCAGGTCCTAAGGTCCAGGGCAGACCACTAAGGCAGCCAAGTCCCAGGCAGGAAGCCTCACGATGGGTGAGAGACAAACACCGATAGGCATGCCATGCAGAGTGAAGTTGGATATTTATTTAGTGGGTTATGGAGGGGAAGGGGAAAAGGGAAAAGACGAGAGAGAGAGAGAGAGAGAGAGAGAGAGAGAGAGAGAGAGAAGAAACAGAGGGGGAAGGGAAGATGTGGGGAGAAGGGAGAGAAAGAAGCTGCCTCTTCGAGATAGAGAGATTGAAAATGAAGGGACTCAGGCTGGAAGCTGAAGATCAGCTTGCCTCAGTGGATGGGGTGGCATGGGAGTGGACATGGTTTGTCTCTTAAAGGGACAGGACAGACCATTACAGTTAGTACACAAGAGGGGGATTGGCTGTGAGTATAGGTCCTGTGTTAGGGATCCCTGTAATACATCACTGGACTCCTCTGGTGTGTTCAGGTGTATTAGTGTGTGGTGACCACCCCTGTTTGTCTTTACTATGTGTCTCTCAGTATGACTGTGTCTCCCTGTGTCTCTCTGTGCTTCTGCCCATTCTGTTGGTTGGAGAAACAGATCTAAAATGGAAGGGGGAGTGAACCATCCTGAGAGTACAGTTGTGGCCCACACTTCCTTTTTCCAGGTGGCCATGATTCCCCACAGCTCATGGGCCATGCTGGGCTCGGCTTTCTCTGTTGTAGTACCCGCTCCCTGCCTGCCTAAGACCTGTGCCCACTTGTTGGGGACATGAATCATTTGCCTTGGCCAGGTCACCTAGAGAAACGCAAAATCTTCTACCTATTCTCAGCCCTAGGAAATTGATGCCCCACCCCTTCCTGCTCTGGAGTACTTGTGCCCAGTTGTTTAATCTCTTGACTCCCTCTCGAGGTCCCGGTCCTGGCCCTGTTCCCTGTGGAGGTGTGGAGGGCCTCAGAGTGTGTGAAGGGAGGAGAAAGATATCCCCAAGTCACAGGCTCTCTGTTTCTTCCCTGGCTTGCCCTTTGGAAACTTTTTTCTATGCACACCAGCTGATTTGGGGTGATTGCCAGCAGCTCCTGGCCACTGTGTTCATAGCCAAGGAGCAGGATCGAATCCCTTTGGGAAGTAGGAAGTTGACTCAGGGACTGAACAGAGGATACTTCCTCATGCCGAGGCCCAGACTGAACCGACCTTCCTGTCTAGCCAACCCAATTAGGATCCTAATACTTAAGAAAGTAAGAGGTCGCTGGACATTTTTATTTCACCAAACATTATTGGGAGGTAAGTCAGGTCATGTAAGGACCTGGTGAACTGCTGGCTTTGTTTCTGGAGACATAGCAGGTATTTAGTTCCCCAATCCCAGATGCCAACCCCCAGCCACTAATATTGCCTTTGTCATTCAATTGGCCCCGGGCATAAATTGAAATCTCCAGAAATGAGAGGGATTTGAAGAGATGAATAGGTCTCAACTTTTGGAAATTGCTCAGAAAGTCTACTATAGCTGAGATCCAGTTGAAGAAAGACAGGGAAGGAAACTCTTCCATGCTGTGATTGCTGCCCTTGGGGAAACAGACAAGAGAGGAAATGGGGGAAAGGGGCCAGGAGAAGTGGTTCAGGGACTCACCAGCATTGTTCAGGGCCCTGAGTGCTGTGTGTTGAAAGTTAGACAAAAATATCCACAAATCACCCTGCTCCGGCATCTAGAAGGCACCCCCATAACTTGCACCTCTGCTGAGGAATGTGGGCCAGCAACTGAAGGCATTTTAGAAAACTCCCAATCCCTGGAGTATGGAGTCTCAGCCAAGAAGGCTCATCTGTACGTTCCTCAGGCCACACGCTGGAGGAAGGGAAGTCAAAGCTTTTACACAACCATAGTTCAGTCATCCTGTAAATCCTCCGGTGTTAGCATTAAAGCTGTGATGAAACTCCAAGACCAAATCAACTTGAGGAAAAAAGGGTTTTTGTTTGTTTGTTTTTGTTTTGACTTACACATCCACATCACTAAGGAAGTCAAGAGAGTAACTCAAACAGGACAGGCACCCAGAGGCAGCAGCTGCTACAAAGGCCATGGAACAGTGCTGCTTACTGGCTTGTTCCCCAGGATTTGAACCAGGACCACCAGACCAGGGAACTGGGCCCTCCTCATCAGTTCCAGGACAGCCAAGGTTGTTACACAGAAAAACCCAGTCTCAAAACACACCACAAAAAGAAAAGAAAAGGAAAGAAAAGAAAAGGTATCCTACAGACTTGCTACAGTCTAATCTTATGGAGGCAATTAAAGTTCTCTCCTCTCAGATGACTTATGTTTCTCCAAGATCTCAAATTAAAAACATAAATAACCTTTAAAAGTCCCACAATCTATACAAATTCAAACATATTAAAAATTCAGTCTCAGTCAGGTGTGATAGCTTACACCTTTAATTCCAGCACTCAGGAGGTAGAGTCGGGAAGATGTCTGTGAGGCCAGCCTGCTCTACAAATTGAGTTCCAGGGCAGTCAGAGCTACAGAGAAACACTATCTCATAAAACAAGACAAAACAAGCAAGTCAGGGCAGGAACTCAAGTAGGGAAGGGACCTGGAGCAGGAGCTGATGCAGAGCCATGGAGGTGCTGCTTACTGCCTTGCTCCCATGGCTTGTTCAGCAGGCTTTCTTGCAGAACCTAGGACCACCAGCCCAGGGATGAGGCCACCTACAATGGAAGGGACCCTCCCACATTGATCATTGATTAAGAACATACCCTACAGACTTTCTTACAGCCTGATCTTATGGAGGCATTTTCTCAATTGAGGGTCCCTTCTCTCCAAAGACTTTAGCTTGCATCAAGTTTACACAAAACCATCCAGCACACCCTGATCCCTTATCAAAAATAGACAAACAAACTCAAATACAGGAATTCCTGGAGGCAGCTGGGTGCTGCTGGCTAAGGATAATGGTTTTATTGTGATAGCCAAATCCTTCTGCACTAGCACTGGGAGTATGCAGCCTTTGGATTGGACTGAGACTGAGCAGAGGGCCCACAAAGCCTTAGGGGTATCCACCCTGGCCCTGGCCCTCCCAGACATTACCAGGCCATTCCACTTGTATGTGGATGAGGCCAGAGGCATTTCCTAGGGGATCCTCATGCAAATTCTGGGACCCTGGGAAACACAGGTGGGACCCTGTAAAAGACAGGTAGCATATCTGTTCAAGAGACAACCTGGTTATAGCCAGACGGCTGGTACGTATAAGGGCCATAGCTGTTGTCACCCCGCTGGTAAAAAAAGCTGACACATCAAATTTAGGACATGAACTGCTCTTGACAGCCTCACTCCATCTTTTGAATGGGCCTCCACTCCTGCATGTTCCTTCCAGGGGAGGAACAATGTAGGTCTAGAGGAAGGACATGAAGGACATCAGACTGTGGAGAAGATTGGCTAGAAAAGGGCCTTCGGGGGTTACAATTTTTTGCATGCCCTGCCAAGGGTGAGTCGTCCTTCCAAGGACAAGATTACCTGGCTTTTACTAACAGCTGGGCTAAATGTGCCTCCTCTGACTCACGGGCAAGTCCCACCCCCACCCTTTGTATACTGCTCTGTGTTAACACCCAGGCGTGTGCCTATAACAGAAAAGAGGGGAGCACGCATATCGACCTTGTCTCAATGATAATGGTCAAATGGGCCCTAAATCTAGTACCTATCCTAGTAGGGACAGGAATACTTGGTGTAGCTGCTATAGGCACCTCAGCCTTGATTGTTGGGAACAAAAACTTTAGGGACCTCATTTCCCAGACAGATTTAGAGCATGGCCATTTGGAGATTCTATTTGTGGGCTGGAGAGCCAGGTTGACTCCCTTGCCAAGGTAGTCCTGCAGAGCTGGAGGAGGCTGGGCCTACTTTTTATGAAACAGGGAGAACTTGGCATGGCCTTAGGAGAAATTTGCCAGCCTATCAGAGGTCATTAGGTAGAATCTTGCCATGGACAGATCAAACTTCAAAGAAAGGGAAGAAAGGAGACGTAGGTCAATTTCTGATAACCTGATCCCCATGGTTGTCCCTTACTGTCAGTGTTAGTCAGACAGTTCGATTCTTATTCTGATCAGGATAATGGTGGAACCCTGCATGGCCAACTATAACAAATAGGGAATACACTCAGGAAAGCTGCTGCTCCTAGAGCAAGACCAGTGAACAATCCGACTCATGTCCACAGAACTAGTGGGGAATATGACAGGACATAACAGTGCAGAGGCTCTTCCATCTTGTCTTCTTGCTGAGTCAATTTCAGGCTTAACTAGAATTTGATCTCTGTGATGGAGAATCCAGTGGAAAATTACCCAACTCTGTTTTAGGAACCAGAGGATTCTGATAATATGTCTGCTTGTGCAGAACCCCCTGTGACTAACCACCTATCTTCGTCTCTGTGAAATTGCCCCTACCTCCATTCCATAGCTGCTGAGAGAGATGCCAGGATGTTCTAGGAGAGCCGCTTGTTTCTGGCTGCTCAGCCCCGAAATAACCACACAGACACTGTATTAATCAAATCACTGCTTGGACCATTAGCTCTAGCTTCTTATTGGCTAATTCTTACATCTTAATCTAACCCATTTCTATTAATCTGTATTGCCACGTGGCTGTGGATTACTGGGTAAAGTTCTGTCATCTATCTCTGGCAGGGCTACATGGCTTCTCCTGACTCTGCCTTCTTTCTCTCAGCATTCAGTTTGGTTTTCTCTGCTTAGCTAAATTCTGCCTTGCTATAGACTCAAAACAGTTTCTTTATTCATCAATGGTAATCACAGCACACAGAGGGGGACTCCCACATCACCTTTTTACTACACCAGGACATGGTTTTTGCCTTCATAAGCTCTGTACTCTGGATACTTAGTATTATACCTAGGTCCAAATACCTCATTGTAGTCCCAACTGGAATAAAGACTTTAAATTGGCTACAAACTGTGTCTGAATGGTTGTCTGTGGTGGGCTCCCTGTAACACCTAAATGCTGTGGCCCCCAAATAGCAGGAAGCATCTAGAAAACATGGTGCCTATTTTCCCAAGAGGTAAGGTGGGTAGTTTTGTTCATTCAATGTATTATGGATATTCGTCCTCATTTAGAGGGTTGTTTAGAAATTGTTGTTGGTCAGGGAGAAAGTTAAACAAAGGAGATTAGATTCAGGGATCTCATCCTGCAAAAAAAAAAGGAGGATATAGGAATGATAGGATAAAAAGGTAGATTATTGAATCTACTTTAAAAAGCAACTATTAATATCAACCATTTTACATCAGCATGGATTTTGTATAGTGATACAAATTTAAGGTTATTTTTGTTATAACATACTGTATAAATGTTTGTATTTTTGTTTAAGATAATTTTAAATATTGATACAAATTTAGGTTATTTTTGTTATACCATATATATGTTTCTACTCTTTTTAAGGTATTGTACCTATACAGTTCATTTAGAAATGTAAAGTTCTAGTCCTTTAAAGCTATTATTTTAAATCATTTAGAATAATTAAGAAATGCAGGTTAGTAGTTAGTCATCTACAACAAACAAGCTTTAGTCTGTAGTAATAGGAGCGGTGGGGCTGCGTCCCCAGCACCCCGGCCGCCTGCTAGCTTATGCCCCGAAATAATTACACGGACACTGTATTCTTTTAAACACTGCTTGGCCCATTAACTCTAGCCCTTACAGGCTAATTCTCATATCCCGATCAACCCATCTCTAATAATCTGTGTAGCATCAGTCTTACCGGGAAAGATTCTAGCCTACGTCCATCCTGGATCGGAGTTCATTGCGTCTGCCTCAAAGAGCAGAGCTATCGCGTCTGCCCGGGAGAGGGGAGCATGGCGTCTCTGAGCTCACTTCCTCTTCCTCCCAGCATTCTGTTCTGTTTACTCCACCCACTTATGTTCTAACCTATCAGGGCAAGCAGTTTCTTTATTTAATTAACCAATGACCTTCCTCCATCATTAGTCTGTAAGGCATGTTTTCAAGGTCACACAGAAATATATTTTAGATGGTCTTTAAATACTTCAAAGATCACCTGGGTGGTGGTGGTGCATGCCTTTAATCCCAGCACTTGGGAGACAGAGGTAGGCAGATCTCTGTGAGTTTGAGGCCAGCCTTGTCTACAGAGTAAATTTCAGGATAGCTAGGGCTCTTACACAGAGAAACCCTGTCTCAAAAAAAAAAAAAAAAGCAAAACAAAAACCTCATACTTCAAAGACTTACAGAATATGGCATTTAAAATGTTTTTACAATCATAAGACTTTTCATGACAGTTAGATACATCTGCTCTTGGCAGCACCAATTTACTTCAACAAAGGATGATAGGTATCAAAGAACTTCCACAGAAGTTTGCTTTCAATATTGCAAAGCCAGCTACTGGGCACAAAACTTTCCTTGCCTTAACTGGTGACAGTATGCTGTCTGAATTGGATGAGCAGGAAACAAAAGATGATTGCCAAACTTTGCAATGATAAGGAAAGAAAGTCCTTCAAAGTTTCTGTTTCAAAAGAATATTGATCAAATATTCTAGACATGTAAGTCAAAGATGGATGCCCCAATGTTACAGTGGAACCTTGAGGTGACTGTCCAGGCAGCCAGATGTCTCTGTATTTTCTATAGTTTTGGAAGTTGTTGTTTTTTTTCCTGCATTTCCTGTTTACTCAGGTAATATTTTATCTTTCTTGGGTCTCTGATGGAGTTGAAGACAAGATAGTTACAGTTATAGTTTTCCTTGTTACCAAATTCAGAAAAGAAACTTACGTAGGAGATGTAAAGTTTATAAGGTTGAGAAACATATAAGCTTAAATTGTTTGTCTAAGAAGATGTTTTTAGGATGGTGAAACTCATGTTTCACGCATGAGTCATGAAAGATGATATCATGCTATTTTTTTCTAGCTGCAACTCCGTCATACCATATCTTTTAAAATTTTTGTGGTGGATATGTGAGTTCAAGTTTGGTCTACTGAAGCACTACGACCCATTTTGACTTTCATTGGACACGGCTGGTTACCAATGTGAGGATTGGACACGACTGGTCACAGGATGTGGGAATTGGACATGACTAGTCACGGGATGTGGGAATTGGACATGACCAGTCACGGGATGTGGGAACTGGACATGACCAGTGACGGGATGTGGGAATTGGACATGACTAGTGACGGGATGTGGGAATTGGACATGACTAGTCACGGGATGTGGGAATTGGACATGACTAGTCACGGGATGTGGGAATTGGACATGACCGGTCACAGGATGTGGGAATTGGACATGACCGGTCACGGGATGTGGGAATTGGACATGACTAGTCACAGGATGTGGGAATTGGACATGACCGGTCATGGGATGTGGGAATTGGACATGACTAGTCACAGGATGTGGGAATTGGACATGACCGGTCACGGGATGTGGGAATTGGACATGACTAGTGATGGGATGTGGGAATTGGACATGACTAGTGACGGGATGTGGGAATTGGACATGACTAGTGACGGGATGTGGGAATTGGACATGACCAGTCACGGGATGTGGGAACTGGACATGACCGGTCACGGGATGTGGGAATTGGACATGACTAGTCACATGATGTGGGAATTGGACATGACCGGTCACGGGATGTGGGAATTGGACATGACTAGTGACGGGATGTGGGAATTGGACATGACTAGTGACGGGATGTGGGAATTGGACATGACTAGTGACGGGATGTGGGAATTGGACATGACCAGTCACGGGATGTGGGAACTGGACATGACCAGTGACGGGATGTGGGAATTGGACATGACTAGTGACGGGATGTGGGAATTGGACATGACTAGTGACGGGATGTGGGAATTGGACATGACTAGTGACGGGATGTGGGAATTGGACATGACCAGTGACGGGATGTGGGAATTGGACATGACTAGTGACGGGATGTGGGAATTGGACATGACCAGTCACGGGATGTGGGAACTGGACATGACCAGTGACGGGATGTGGGAATTGGACATGACTAGTGACGGGATGTGGGAATTGGACATGACTAGTCACGGGATGTGGGAATTAGACACGGCTGGTTACTGATGTGGGGATTGGACATGACTGATCATGGAATGTGGGAATTATTGGACAAGGCTGGTCGTGGGAACTGGACATGACTGTCACGGAATGTATTTTTCACACTAACTCGTTTGTTTGTTTGTTTTGGGGGGAGCAGTTTTGTATTCTGAACATTTCCCCTTTCTCACATGTGATAGGGCTGGAGAGACAGCTCAGTGTGAAGAGCATTGGCTGCCTTCCCAGAGACCTGGGTTGGATTCCCAGCACCGTGATGACTCATAACCATCAGGTAATGGAACTCCGGGATTTTGGAGTTCCATCCTCAACTAGCGCTGCAGACATGTGACAGCCAGACATACATATAGGCAAAATAACCTTATAATACAATAATAATATAAAATAAGATATCTCCCCTTTCTCCTCTGTTTAAATGTTATTTGAAATGTATTGTTAGACATAAAATAAAGTATAGTTAATTTTTTGGAAGGAGTTCTTGTCTCAAAAATTAAGTGTTGAGCAATTGAATAAGACATTTACTATAGATCCCTGGTCTCCACACCCACACTCAGCCACGTGCACACATGTGCACACCCTCGATTACCTGGGTACACATGTTCACATACAAGAGATAAATTCTGGTATGAGCCTTGTAAAAAAATGAATACTTGTCTGGTGAAAATTACAACCTTTTGAGGAAAAAGTCAAAGAAATAAGTCCATGGGTAGACATTCAGTGTTCATGAACTAGAAGGCTCAAGGCAGTAGATCGTTCTCCATAACTTCCTTCTTCCAGCTAACAAAAGTCCCATCCATGCCTCTGTAAGCTGTCCTTCACTGTTGAAGGACAGCGTAACTTATTGTAACATTCAGGCACTGTAGCAATGGGAGGAATCGTGCTTACCATGTAGCATGGCAGGAACTTTTGAGAGGCCAGTCAGAGACTGATGGGACAAACTGCGATCTGGGAGCCACAGCTGTATAAAGAGACCCAGTGAAGGATGCACCAGGCTTTTTCTTGTGGACCACTATTTATTACTAGTTGTGAATGCCTGGCCAACCTTAGGCATGTTTCTGTTTAGCTCTTGTTTGGTTTTTTTTTTTTTTTTTTTTTTTTTTTTTTTGGTTTTTCGAGACAGGGTTTCTCTGTGGTTTTGGAGCCTGTCCTGGAACTAGCTCTTGTAGACCAGGCTGGTCTCGAACTCACAGAGATCCGCCTGCCTCTGCCTCCCAAGTGCTGGGATTAAAGGCATGCGCCACCACCGCCCGCTTTCTGGTTAGCTCTTTTAACTTAAATTAACCTTTTTCTATCTACCTTTTGCCTCAGGGCTTATTACCTCTTATTACCTCCTTTCTCCCTTTTCTTCTTCTTCTTCTTCTTCTTCTTCTTCTTCTTCTTCTTCTTCTTCTTCTTCTTCTTCTCCCTCTTCCCCTTCTCCTCCTCCTGTTCCCCCCCCTCCTCCTCCTCCTCCTTCTTCTTTGAGGCAGGGTTTCTCTGTGTAGCTTTGGAACCTGTCCTGGAACTTGCTCTGTAGGCCAGACTGGTCTTGACTTTCAGAGATCTGCCAGGCTCTGCTACTGGAGTGCTGGGATTTAAGGTATGCAGAAGTCAACTTTATGAAATCAGTTCTCTTCTTCCATCTTCATGTAGGTTCCAGGAATTGACGGCCAGGCTGTCAGGTTTGCAGAGTAAATGCTTTCCCCACTCACTTCCCTCTCTGGCTCCTGGGTTACCAGTTTGTTTTTTAACAATGGAGCAAAATCAAGCACACAGTAGACAGAGTTTTTTTTTTTTTCAAGAAATGTTGCCAACCAAAACAAAAAGGAAGAAAGAGTCAGACCCTAAACGTAAGAGTCCATAAAATTACCTTGAAAGGAATCATGGGCTTTTACATGGAAAGCAAAAGCATAAAACTTCTGAGGAAATGCAGGAGGACATCGTGGGAGGAAGGACAAGGTAATGAATGAGTTGCTAGGTGCAACACCAAAAGTGTGGCCCATACAAGGAGACACTGTCAGGTTGGACTCACTAGAATTTAAAAAAAAATTCTGTATGCATGACTGGGCAAGGGAATGAAAAGAAAAAAATTATGGCTGGGGGAAATTGTTCAGAAGTCACATATCTGACAGAGGTGTGGTTTCTTTTTTTTTTTAATTTTTTTTTATTGCGAAAAGAAGAAAAAAAACATAAACAAAAAACAAGTTTCCACCTCCTCCCAGCCTCCCATTTCCCCTCCCCTCCTCCCACCCTTCTCCCCCTCCTCCCACCCTTCTCCCCCTCCTCCCACCCTTCTCCCCCTCCCCCCACTCCTCTCCTCCCCCTCCCTCTCCAGTCCACAGAGCAGTCCGGGTTCCCTGCCCTGTGGTAAGTCCTAGGTCCTCCCCCCTCCGTCCATATCTAGGAAGGTGAACATCCAAACTGGCTAGGCTCCCACAAAGCCAGCACATTAAGTAGGATCAAAACCCCCTGCCATTGTCCTTGGTGTCTCATCAGCCCTCATTGTTCGCCATGTTCAGAGAGTCCGGTTTTATCCCATGCTTTTTCGGTCACAGTCCAGCTGGCCTTGGTGAGCTCCCCGTAGATCAGCTCCACTGTCTCAGTGGGTGGATGCACGCCTCGTGGTCCCGAATTCTTTGCTCATGTTCTCCCTCCTTCTGCTCCTCCTTGGGACCTTGGGAGCTCAGTCCAGTGCTCCTGTGTGGGTCTCTGTCTCTATCTCTATCCATCACCAGATGAAGATTCTATGATGATATGCAAGATATTCGTCAGTATTGCTCTAGGATAGGGTCATTTCAGGTTCCCAATCCTCAGCTGCCCAAGGAACTAACTGGGAACCTCATCTTGGGCACTAGGGAGCCCCTCTAGGGTCAAGTCTCTTGCCCACCCTAAACTGGCTCCCTTAACTAAGAATTGTGGTTCCGTGCTCCCCTATCCACCTTTCCTTTATCCCAATTCTCCTGTTTCCCAGGTCCCCCCTCCTTCCCTTCTACCTTTTCTCTCCCCATCTCCCTTTACCCCCATCCCACCCCAGCCCCAAGATCCCACAGAGGTGTGGTTTCTTAAATATATAGTTTCCAGGGGCTGGGATGTGGTTCAGGGGGTAAGAGGGTGTCTCTGCCAGATGGAGCCTGAAGTAGTCTTCAGCATGCAGGTATCACCAGCTGGGCCTGGTTGTGTGCCTACCTGTAACCCCAGCACTGGTGGGGAAAACAAGCGTTTCTTGGAGCTCCTTGCTGGCTGATGGCTTAGTGAAAAAGGCTTTAGGTTCAGGGAGGAACCCTATCTCAAGGGAAAAAGGGTGTGTGAGAAACCCGACATCCTCCTCTGACCTCCGCATGCACGCATAAGGGCAGCCCCCTCCAAGACAAACAAAATGAAAACCTGGAATTTTCAGAACTGTCGGTTTAAAGGGCTGGAGAGATGGCTGGGCAGCTAAGAGCACAAACTGCTTTGTCAGAAGACGGTGTTCAGTTCTCAGCCACACAGCAGGAGGTGTGCACCACCTGTCACTCCAGCTCCAGGGGACCTAATGTCCTGGCTGGCCTCTCTGAGCACCTGCATTCAGGCACACTCACCCCCATTCCCTGCACACAAATACACATTAGAAAACAAAACAAGCAAGAAAGCAAACAAAAAACAACTGAGTATTTAAAAACCAAACAGTAAAATAGAAAACAGGCAAAAGACGTTTGCAAGTATCTCACCCAAAGGGTACACACATAGGCATGGAGAGGGTTTCAAGGCCACCAGCTGCTAGAGAAAATCAAAAGACGACTACAATTTTGATAAATACTGTGCGTAGACAAGAATATCTAACACAATAGTGAGAGCACTGGATGGTGCTGAGGATGTGGAGAAAGGGGCTCCAGTATTGCTAGTGAGAATGTAAAATGGCCTGCCCTTCTGCAAAAATAGAGAAACCTTGTCTTTAAACAACAACAACAACAACAAAAACCCTAAACATGGAGTTAGTTAAATTCAGCAGAAGGTCCTAGCAGCTTTATTTGTAACAGACCCCAGACTAGAAACCCTCCAATGTACATGCTACACCGTAGAGTACTACTCTATAGCTTCCTGAGCCCCAAACAAAACCCCTAACCCTAGTTGGTAATTTGGACAAGCCTTAGAAAAGGTACTACTGCTGAGTGAAAGTGAAGTTCAGCTTCACAAGTGCACATGCTACATGCATCTACTCATGTGACTTTTGGAGTTACGGAGGTGGAGGGAAAATCATTAGTGGCCAGAGCTTAGGAATGGAGGTAGGGTAGGTGTGGTTACAAAGAGTTCCACAGAAGGACTTTGTGGTCTCCAGTTAAATACATGGCCTGTAAAACTGCACAGAGCTCTGGGTGGTGGTTGCACACGCCTTTATTCCCAACACTCGGGAGGTAGAGGCAGATCTCTGTGAGTTTGAGGTTAACCTGTGTTGCAGGAGGAGCCGGCTGCTTGTCATCCAGGCTGCCTGGCTAGCTTATACCCAAAATAATCACACAGAAACTGTATTCATTTAAACACTGCCTGGCCCATTAGCTCTAACTTCTTATTGGCTAACTCTTACATATTAGTTTAACCCATCTCCATTAATGTGTATATGGCTTACTGGTCCATCTCAGGCAGGAGATCCATCGCTTCTCCCTGACTCTGCTTTCTTCCCAGCATTCAGTTCTGTCTACTCCGCCTACCTAAGTTCTGCCCTATCAAAAGGCCACGTCAGTTTCTTTATTCAACCAATGAAACAGAAGGAACTCCTACACCATTTCCCTTTTTCTGTTTAAACAAAAAGCTTTAACTTTAATATAGTAAAACTACATATAACTGTAGTAATAAGAGTGGCGGTGCTGCATCCCCAGCACCCCAGCAGCCTGGCCAGCTTATGCTCCGAAATAACAACAAACTGTATTCATTTAAACACTGCTTGGCCCTTTAGCTCTAGCCCTTACAGGCTAATTCTCACATCCTGATCAACCCATCTCTAATAATCTGTAAGCACCGGTCTTACCGGGAAAGGTTCAGCATTTCTAACCTGGAGGCTTGCTTCATCATGTGCTCTGCCCGGGAGAGCGGAGCATGGCATCTCTCTGAGGCGTCTGCTCCCGAGAGGAGAGCTGTGGAGTCTGAGCTCACTTCCTCTTCCTCCCAGCATTCTGTTCTGTTTACTCCTCCCACCTATCTTCTAACCAATGAGAGCCAAGCAGTTTCTTTTTATTTAACCAATGACCTTCCTCCATCATATAACAAACAGTTATCAAGCAAGAATCACAGTTACAATATTTATATCTATTTTGTCTTTTATCATAACAAAGGAAAACTATAACTACCTATCTATTCTTCAACTCCATTAAAGATTCTAGAAGGATATAATATTATCTAAGTGAACAAGAAGCCTGGTCTACAAGAGCTAGTTCCGGGACAGGCTCCAAAGCTACAGAGAAACCCTGTCACCCCGGCATAGAGCCATGTGAGTGAGCACATACACAGCTGCACACAAGTGAGTGTAAAACAGAGAAATCTCAATCATTTCTTCCCTCTTTTTTGGATACAGGATCTCACTCTGTAGCCTTGGCTGGCCTCAAACTCACAGCAATAAACCTGTGTCTGCATCCTGAGTGCATGCACTAAACGTGTGTGCCGAAACACCCAGCGTAACATCTTCTTTTAAGAGATTTATTTAGGATGTGGAGAAATGGCTCACTGGTTACGAGAACCACTGCTCTTCCAGAGGACACTGCTTGCCTCAGCATCCCCTGTTGATGGAGGAGGGTCATCTGTCTATGTGTTACTTTCATTGGTTAATAAAGAAACTGCCCTGATAGGACAGAAAATTAGATAGGTGGAGTAGACAGAACAGAATGCTGGGAAGAAGGGAAGTGAGTCAGACGCTATGGAGCCAGCCATCAGGTCAGACATGCTGAATCTTTCCCGGTAAGCTACCACCTCGTGGTGCTACACTTATTAATAGAAATGGGTTAATCAAGATGTGAGAGTTAGCCAGTAAGAGGCTAGAGATATGGGCCTAGCAATGTTTAAAAGAATACAATTTGTGTGTTGTTATTTCTGGGGCTAAGCTAGCCATGTGGGAACCGGGCAGCAGGAACACAGCCCGCTGCTCTGCACTACACCCTGTCTCTCCAGCTCTGGGGGACCTGACACTTTCTTCTGGCCTCCACATGTGGCATACACATATATACGCATATATAAATTTTCATTTTAGCATTTGGGAGGCAGAGGCAGGTTGATCTCTTTGAGTTCGAGGTCAGCCTGATCTATAGAGATAGTTTCAGAACAGCCAGGTCTGCACAAGGAAACCCAGTCTAGAAAACCCCCTCAAAATCTTTTTAAAGGTTTATTTATTTGTTTACTTATTTGTGTGTATGTGAGTACGTGTGTGTGTGTGTGTGTGTGTGTGTGTGTGCGTGCATGTGTGTCCATACCTGTCTGTGAGTGCAGAAAGTTGGGTCAGTCTGAAGAGGGTGCTGTGTGCCCTTCATCCCTCTCTCCTTAGTCCTTTGAAGCAAGGTCTTTCTGGGAACCTGGGTGTTCTTTTGCTTTGATAAAACTTCTTGCCCCAAAGCAACATATGGAAGGATTTATTTTGGCTTACAGTTCTAGGGGTAAGTTCCTTGTGGTGGGGAAGGGTGATAGCAAGTGGCAGGCTTGGTGGCAGGAGCAGGAACCTGAGAGAGCTCATCTCAGTCAGAGCCATGAAGCAGAGAGTGAACTGGAATCGAGGTGAGGGTTTTAACTCACAAAGCCTGCCCCGATGATATACTTATTCCATCAAGGTTGCACCTCCACCAAACCTCTCCAAACAGTACCACGAACTGGGGACCAAGTGTTCAAATGCCTGAGCCTACGGGGGATATTTCTCACTTAAACCACCACCCTGGCATGCTCCTGGTTTCGGGGCTAGGCTGGGGGCTAGCACGCCCTACTGATTGCCTTGTCCTTCCCCCTCTAGGAACTGGAACTTCCAGATGCGCACTGGATGCCTGGTGGGGTGGTTTGAATGAAACTGGCCCTCATAGTTTCCCAGGGAGCTGCGCTATTAGGAGGTGTGGCCTTGTTGGGGGACGTGTGTTACTAGGGGCAGGCTTTGAGGTTTCAGATGCTCAAACCAGGCCCAGTGTCACTCTCTCTTCCTGCTGCCTGCTGATTCAGATGTAGAATTCCAGTTATCTCTCCAGCACCGTGTCTGCCTGCATGCTGTCATGCTTCCTGCCATGATAACAATGAACTACACCTCTGAATTATGAGCCAGCTCCAATCAAATGTTTTTTAAGAGTTGCTATGGTCATAGTGTCTTCACTGCAATAAAAACCCTCACTAAGATGCCTGGCTTCTTCCATGAGTGCTGAGATACTGAGCTCTGAGATAAAGTGCTCTTACCCACCCATCTGCCTCTCCAGGCCTGGAATCAAACTGTGGGTTGCGGGGATGCCAGTTATCTGGTTTTGTTTTTGTAGTTCCACGTGTGGGGTAAAGCTGTGCAAGAGAGAATGGAAACTTCTCTGCATTTCTTTTTACCTTCCCATGAATCTTTAACAACTTAGAAACAATTCCTAAAAAACTGAATTTGCTGGACAGTGGTGGTGCACGCCTTTAATCCCAGGAGTCGGGAGGCAGAGCCAGGTAGATCTCTGTGAGTTCGAGGCCAGTCTGATCTCTGTGAATTTGAGGCCAGTCTGGTCTACAAACTGAATTCCAGAACAGCCAGAGCTGTTACACAGAGACACCCTGTATATATATATATATATATATATATATATATATATATATATATATACAATCAACCAACGAAACAAACAAAAAACAAAAGCAAAAACATGAGTTCATTTAAAGAAATATTATGTGTACAGTAAGAGAGAGATGAACAGTCACTGTGAGGGTTGTAATGCAAATAACTGTCACTGTAGGGAAAGAAATGGTACAGGAGATTCTGGCTTCACATCCTGCGGTGTGGCTTTAGACAATTTCTTGCCTCAGTTTCTTCATCTCTGGGCACGTGCATTCTGAAGCAGACTTAGAAACTGACTTTCCCTTGGGTGCAACTGTTTGTTTCATTGACACTGGAGACCAGGGCCTAAATTTGTTTGGTGATCCTGGTGAGGCAGCTGTCTGTCAGTCACTTGAAGTGGACAGAGGTGAAAGGTTATCCAGGATGCCCGAGTTGGGCACAGGTATGAACAGAGGGGCAAGTCTGAGCTAACTGAGAATGTGTGTGCCCAAATGGTCTGGATAGACAGTGAAAAAGCCTGGAGATATAGCTAAGTGGGAGACAATTTGCCTCACACATTTGATTTTCAAGAACACACATGCACACAAAGTGCACACATACATATGTGCAACACATATGTACAGACACAATTGTCTGTGACCTAGCTTATCACCAAGCCACCTCCATCCTTATGTTTTAGGAAACTGGTAGTTCTACAAGCTGGCCTGGATTTCTCCTTAACTTTTATTTTTTAATTTTATTTTTATTTTATGTGTATGTGTGTTTTGCTTGCAGGCATCTCTGTGCACCATATGTGTGCAGTAACCAAAGAGGCCAGAAGAGGGTGTCTGATACCCCTGGAACTGGAGTTATACACAGTTGTGAGATACCATGAGAGTGCTGGGAATCAAACCCTGGTCCTCTAGAAGAGCATTCAATGCTCTTAATCACTGAGCCACCTCTCCATCCCCCTCCTTCATATATTTAAGGAGCCATGAGAGGAAGGAAAGGGCAGCTGGGGTGGCAGTCTGGCCAGCAGTTACATCTTGCTCCCCAGAGAATAGCTCAGGATCCAGAGACATTTGTAGACCTCCTGCTCTGGGCATGCAGGCCCTGGCATCCCTTTAGAGCTTTTGTGAGCTAAATCAGGCACTGGGGCTCTAGAACCAAGTGTCTCACCAAAAGCAATGGCCAGGAGGAGCTGGCCAATTACAAGGTGATAGCACTGGCATTCTGTGTCCAAGGTGGAATGACACCATCCTATAACTTAAGCTTGTTCCTAAATATCTCCTATGACTTAAATTAATTCATTTATATTAATCTATGCTCTGCCATGTGGCTCATGGCTGTTACCTCTCCTCTTGCACATTCTATTTATTCTGTGTCTCCTGCCATCTCTGCCATTCTTTTTTGCCAGAGTCCTCTCTGTTCCTAGAAGTCCCACCTATACCTCATGCCTAATTATTGGTTATTCAGCTCTTTATATATGTATATCTTCACACCATGTGCAAATATCCCACAACATTTCCCCCTTTTTGTCTAAATATAAGGAAAGTTTTTAACTCTGACACAGTAAAACTATACACAACAAGAACAATTATCAGTTAGGAATTATATTCACAATGTTAGTCTATGTGCATTTGGCAAATTCAGAGAAAAATTTCCATTATCTCTTCTATCTTGGTGAGTCAAAGTTTTGTACCTAATTTACTTTCTATCCTAACTTGTATCACCAACCCAAACCTATTTTTTTAGACCTGAAAACATTTTCTTAGATAAACAACTTAAGTTTATATGTCTCTCAACCTTATACATTTTACACCTCATTTGTGAATTTCTTTTCTGAATCTGGTAACAAGCGAAACTGTAACTATACGTATATAGTTCTTAACCCTATCAAAGATCTGAGAAGGATATACTATTAGCTGTTTAAACAGGAAGTGCAGAACAAACAGCTTCCAAAATTAACAACATACATCTGGCTGCCTGGACAATCACTTCAAGGTTCCTCTGTAATGTTGGGGTATGTAATGTTAGCCTGCAGGCTAGAATATCTGACAGATTTTTCTGTAAAGCAGAAGTTCTGAAGAACTGTCCTAACTTTCCTTGACAAAGTTCAGTAGTTGTTTTTTTTTTTTTATATATATATCCTATTTTTTCAGTTTGGTCAGCATACTATCAGCATTCAAAGCCAGTGCAATTTTTTGCCCAGTGACTGGCTTTGCCACATTGGAAGCAAACTCCATATGGAGGTACTCTGAGACCTATCATCTGTTTTTGAAGTAAATTGGTGCTGTCAGGAGCAGACATGTCTTACTGTTATGAAAAGACTTATGTCATTAATACATTTTAAATGCCATATTCTGTAGGCCTTTGAAGTGTTTAAAGATCATCTATTTATCTAAAATATATTTCTGTATGGCCTTGAAAATATACCTAATATGACTGAAAGTTTGATTGTTATAGATGACTAACTACTAACCTGCATTTCTTAATTATCCTAAATGTTTTATAGTAATATAAAGGACTAGAACTTTATATTACAGTTTTAAAAGAATTGCTTATGTTCAATACCCTAAACAAGAATAGAAACATGTATACAGTATGTCCTAACAAAAGACTTTAAATTTGTATCAATATACAAAAATCCATAACAGTATAAAATATTTGATATTAGTAGTTGCTTTTTAGTTTATGGTAGACTAAATAACCTACCTTTTCATCCTATCATTCCTATATTCCCCTTTTTCTTTGCAGAACAAGATTTTTAAATCTAATCTTCTTTGTTCAGTTTTCTCCCTGACTATGACCAACAACAACTTGTAACCAATCCCCCTAAATGATGAGAAACATCCCTAATCCATCAAACAAACCCAAACCACTCAGCCCATCTCTTGGGAATGCTGCCTTGTGTTTTCTAGACTGCTTCTTGTTATCATCTAAGGTCACAGCATCATTAGGGAACTCTGAGAAAATTGGGATAATGGTTAAGTCTTGGGAGTGCTAGCTGTATTATTTTTTGTTTAGTCTCTGTGTGATGAAAAAGTGTAGAGCTTATCCGAAGTCCTGGCTGGACAGTCTGTGAGGCTGGACCGTCTCAGCTAGCAGCTTTGAAGTTGTTCTGGATGCGGAATTTTGAGGAGACTGTAACAGAGGCATTCTAAGAGGCTGGATCATCTGGGCTGCTTGTCTTCATTGGTGTCTGGTTCTCTTTTTCTGTAAACACACAGACTTTTATATCCACATTAGCACAGGTATGGATTTTGTGGTGTGTGAAACTCAGCTAAAGATAATTTTTGTTTTATGTTTGAGCAGGTAAAGGGCATCTATCAACTTTGTAAATCCTTTTTGACTGTAAAACCGAACTATAAATCTCCATCCACGTTATATGAAAGGTTGGCATGTAATAACAACTCATGAAGACTCTATAACCAGGAAGATTTATCATGTCTTATCCAGTCTCAGAGCTGTTTCCATGTCAAGGGATATCAGCATATACATCATCTGTCCTGTAGTCTTTCCTGATTTCTTTTCTCATGTCTGTAGCCAATGTTTTTAGGAGCTCTCCCCAATAAAATCTAATCTTCATGAATTTTGAAGAGAACCATAGCTTTTTGTTTCCTGGAAACAAAGGCATAACCTCTCTTCAAATACAACATATTTCTTGACTTCCATTCTGAAGTTAAGACATCTCTAAAATGTCTTGGCTAGTTTAATTCAGCAGTTTTTTTTTCACAATCCAGGATCTCTCAGAGCTGTTGCTTTTTTGTTTGTTAGCATAAAAATAAATTCAAAGTCAACAAGGTACCATACAGAATCCAGATGCCCTGTATATTTCCCATGTAAAAATTCCAAGTCAACAAAGAGCCATACAGGATCTAGATGCCCTGTGTATCTCCCATGTAAAATTCAAAATCAACAAAGAGCCATACAGGATCCAAGCTTTTCCTTTTATATTCCTTACTCTCCCTTTAAAGACTTAACTTTATTGTTTTTATTTATTTTTTATGACTTTCTATTACCCATTTTCTTTTCTTTCTTCAGCATATAAGCACATTTTAAAGTGTATCACATGTGCTCAGAGGGCTTTGGTTTTCATTACATTTGTGAAGTGGGAGCATAAGTACTCGGCTCACAGGCAGACTAGGCAGAGAGTGGATCCTTCTACAGAGCCCGTGTCCTCTAGTCATTTATAGAGATCACTCACACTGTATTTTATGTTAGGTTTTGGCTTGTAGACCCACACTCCTTCATTTCTAGGTTCTGGGAATTAGATGGATCGTCTTACATGCTGGATAAGTGCTCCACTACTGAGCTAGATACCTCCGGCACTTCTAGATTACCTTTTGTTCAAATTGTTTCTGTTTTTAAATACTAGGAACCTCTTCTGCTGGATCTTGTGACATACTTTCATAAATTTTTAAATTCCTTTATTTTATTCTTTATTTTCAGATAGAGTCTTGCTACGAAGCTCAGACTAGTCTCAAAGTTGTTATGTAACCTAGGAGGCCTTTGGCCCCCCAAGTGCTGGATTACGGGTATGTGTCACTGTCTAGGGTTTGAAGAGAACCCATTTCTGTAAAGGAAACCATTTTATTGGAGCTTTGCTTACTGTTCAGAGCTTTAGCCCTTTGTCACTGTGGCAGGAAGCATGGTAGCATGCAGTCAGACTTGGTGCAGGAGAAGTAGCTGAGAGTTCTACATCCGATCAACAAGAAGAGACAGTGAACTAACCTATGTCTTGCTTAAGCATCTGAGACCTCAAAGCCATCTGTCCCAGTGACATACTTCTTCCAACAATGCCACACCTACTCCAGCAAGGTCACACTTAATAGTGCCACTCACTCCCTGAAAGCCTATGGGGGTCATTTCCTTTCATACCACCACAGCCACCATGACCAGCTCATGAATTTTTTAAAAGTTTTAGCAATGTTATTTCTCTAATTTTATTTATAGGTGTCTTACTTACATGTATATTTGTGAACCGTGTGTGTGTGGTGCCCTCAGAGGTCAGAAGAGGGCATTAGATCCCCTGGAACCGAAATTAGAGGTAGTTACACCCTGCCCTGTGGATACTGGGAATTAAATCTAGGTCTTCAGCAAAAGCAGTGAATGCCCTTAACTGCTGAGCCATCTCTCTAAGTCCTGGTTTTTTCCTCTCCTCTCCTCTCTTCTCCTCTTCTTTTCAAGGCAGGTATCTCCACATATCCCTGGCTGTCCTGGAATTCACTCTGTAGACCAGGCTGGCTTCAAACTCACAGAAATCCACCTGCGTCTGCCTCCTGAGAGCTGGGATTAAAGGTGTGCGCCACCATACATGGCCAGCTCCCTCACCACTCTCTGTTTATTAAAAGCATTTTCCTATTTTCTAAGACTCTTCAGGTTCCTATTCTCCTTTGCCTGCTCCGGTCTTCAAAGCAGTCATTTCTCCAGGAAGTAAATGATTCTCTTCCTTTGCAGAATAGCATCAGAAACCACTAAGAATTGCCATGGCTCCTGGGGTGAGGTTTTTTTTTTTTTTAACCCCTCTCAGTTTACAAATGAAAATAAAATGTTTCCCTAAACCCTACTCATACAAGTATCTTCAAATATTTCTCTGTGTAACCATTCATACCTGTGTTAGCTAGAAATGTGCTCATAGTGTCCACACTGATTCATCAACTGCAGTCTATTCCATGGTTCATCTTAGCCCTGTTACCTTGGCAACTGTGAGCTTCTCCAACAGTAGCAAAGCTCACGCCCACCCACGGCACACACTTATTTAATTATTCCACTCCATTGTGCATACCTAGCTGTGTTTGTACTCACATGGGGAACAAGCCCCTCACTTTCAGTGCGCTGCGTATGCCAGCTAGCCTCCCTCCAGTCTACTCATCCAAAAATCATTTTTCCTGAGGTCAGCACCCTGCCCTCACCCCAGTCCCCTGCGGTGAAGTGATTGCACACATTTATCTAAATTTTTTTGTTGCTGTTGAGTCCCTTCATAGGATCCCCCCCCACCTTCTAGAGGATTCTTGAAGTCTTTGTGTATGCTACAGGCTGACTCTTTGTGGATTTCCACAAGGACAACAACGAATGGTACTCACCGTTGCAGTGTGGTACAGAGAACTTCCTCTGCTCTGCACATCTCCCGTGCTCTAGCCCTCCCTCGGACCCCTGGCATCTATTCGCCATTCTATCGTCTCTATGGTTTTCTGTTATTTTTTTTTTCACATTGCCTTCTCTTACTTAGCAGTGAGACTTTTAGCTTCTTCCTCTTCTTATTATGGTTACATAGATATTTTTTTCTACTGCTAAATAATATTCTACTGTTCGGTTCTACCCTCTTTGTTCTCTTATTCAGACTCAACTAGATTGCTTCTGGGTTTCAGCAGTGATAGATGACGCTTCTATGAACATTGGCCTACAGGCTTGGTGTGAGGTGTGTGGCCAGGTCTGAGGGTTGGTCTTATACACTGACAGTCTGTGTGTTCATCTGGTGTGTAAGAAGCATCTCTCACAGGCTTCTAGGTTTTTTGTTTTGCCGGGGTCTGGTGGCAGCCTGGACCCTAAATTAAGTCTCTGAACCAGACCCCAACATAAACTATCTCTCTCTGGACCGGCGTGGAGGCATGGGAATAAAGACACAACTCACATGGCTTTATCGGGAGGGAGATTCTCAGAGGTCCCTCATGAAGTTCTGAGTTCACATGCTGAAGATTCCTCTCGTTTATTCTCCAAACAATATACCAAAACTTAACTGAGGGGAAATACATTAGCATTCTGTCTCCTAGGTAACCAGGTGAATGGCTTTTAGTCACATCCACATCTACCTATCTGCTCTGTATGCTAGGTGGCACATAGGCTTGAATCAGCATCTCTATCAGGCATCCTCCAAATTACAAAGAAAGGAGCAAGCCGGGCGGTGGTGGCGCACGCCTGTAATCCCAGCACTCGGGAGGCAGAGGCAGGCGGATCTCTGTGAGTTCGAGACCAGCCTGGTCTACAAGAGCTAGTTCCAGGACAGGCTCCAAAACCACAGAGAAACCTTGTCTCGAAAAAACCAAAAAAAACAAAAACAAAAACAAAAACAAAAACAAAGAAAGGAGCAAAACAACATCCTGACCCTTTGTTAGGGCAGTGACAGCCTGTCTGCAGGGCTATGGGACCACCTCAGATACTGACTATGGCTTTAGAGCCTGGCTGCCACACCATAGAGAAATATGGGCCTATGTCATTTGCCTTTGATGGTCTGAGGCTCAGACTACATTGCGAGGCTCTTCCTCTCTGAGCTCCCCCAGCTTCAGTCTCCAAAGTGCTGGGATTGCAGGTGTACTACCATGCTGTGCTTTCAGTTTTAAGATGGTCTTTCTTTTTTTTTTTTTTAAGGTTTATTTATTTATTATGTATACAGTGTTCTGTCTGCATGTATGCCTGCAGGCCAGAAGTGAGTACTAAATCTCATTACAGATGGTTGTTAGCCACCATGTGGTTGCTGGGAATTGAACTCAGGTCCTCTGGAAGAGCACCCAGTGCTCTTAACCTCTGAGCCATCTCTCCAGCCCTACAATGTTCCCTGGCTCAGGGATTTGATGATTTGATACAAACTAGTGCCATCTGGGAAGAGGGCTCCTCAGTCAAGAAAGTACTTCTGTAAGAGGACCTGTGGGCAAGCCTGTGATTAATGATTAATGTGGGAGGGAGGGAGTGCCCACGGGTCCACCCTACTGTAGGTGGTGCCACTCCTGGGCAAGAGCTCCTGGGCTGTATAAAACAGGTGGTGAGCCAGGGAAGTCACGTGACCTCTGTTTCAGTTACCGCCTCAGGCTCTGTCTGCCCTGACTGCCTTTCATGGTGGACTATAAGCTGTAAGATGAAATGACTCCTCCCCCTGAAACTGATTTCCATCATGGTGTCCATTACAGCAACAGAACTCAAACAAGAACAGATGCCTTCCTCAGTTTCCTTCCCATGACTTAGACGCCCCACACACCGACAACTTTCCTTGCTCATGCCTCCCTGAGGAACACCTCAGCTAATGCCTCATTGTCTTAGTCACTGTCCTATTGCTGTGCAGAGTCACCATATCCAGGGCAACGCTTATAAAGAAGACGTTTAATTGGGGCTGGTTTACAGTCAGAGATTTAGTCTATTATCATCATGGTGGGGAGCATGGCAGCCCATAGACATGGTGCTGGAGAAGTAGCTGAGAGTTACATCCTGTTTAGCAAGCAGAGAGAGAGACATTGGGCTTGGCAGGGGCTTTGGAAGCCTCCAAGCCCACCCCCACTGAGACACTTCCTCCAACAAGGCCACTCCTTGATGATTAAGCCTACAAATATATGAGCCTATGGGGACCATTCTTAGTCAAACCACCATTCCACCTGATCATTAGTATTCCTTTTCTTCCAATTTTGAGCTCATTCTCTCCTCCCTCAAACCTAGATTCTTTACTTTTTATTTATGTGCAGATATATCTGAGTTTGAGTGTGTGCACTTGAGTGTAGTGCCTACAGACAACAGGAGATGCCCTGGAGCTGGAGTTACATGCAGCTGTGAGTCACCTGATGTGGAAGCTGGTAATCCAGCTCTAGTTGTCTGCCAAGAACACGGCATGCTTTTAACCATTGAGCTTGCTAGTCACGTCCATCCTGCTGCATCAAGTCAGTCACATAGTCTGGATTCGCCTACATTCTCCACCTTTCTACCACAGATGCTGCTTAGAAGTCTCTGTAGTCAGCCCTGCTCTTTGAAGTTGATGCTTCAGACATACCAGGCGATTTCATGTGTCTGGATCTTTGCATAAGCTGTCTCTCTTATGCTGGAACACATCCCTCCTCTCACGAATTCCCTAGGAAATCAAAATTCAGCGTCTGGAGGTGCAAAGCCATCTGTAGACATTTGCTTTCTTCAGTCTACATTCTTGCTACCCAAAGTGTGGCCCACCATCTAGAAGCTGATAGGAATGCACTCTCCAGCTCCATGTCAGACCTGTCACATCAGGATCTGATTAACGAACCAATTAATTAGAAGTAAGGTCTCCTGTAGTTCAGGCTGGCCTTGAACTCATTGTGTAGCTGAGCCTGACCTTGCACCCTTGATTCTCCTGTCTGTACCTCCCGGGTGCTGGGATTAAGGGGTGTATCGCCAGGCTCCAGAATTTTCTTTTAAAGATTCCCCAAGGAGACTCCTATGCAGTTCAAGTGTAGGACATCGTTCACCTGCAGCCTGCACAGAGCTGCTTTGCCCAGCACATCATATTCATTCACTAAAACAACAGCACAGGTTTTATTTAAGTTCTCAGTTTCCCCTGTGACTGCTGTGGAGCGAGACTTAAGTCTCATCAGGAAGCTGACTTTATCCATAACCACTTGTGCCTCCACAGCATTAGCTGATAGGTACCTCCATCACAAAGAATCCTGGATCCACAGTTAAGCAGGACTTGGGGCCACAGTTTTCCTCAGCAGCCTTAGTATCACCTTCCAGTGCTACAGAGCCAGACCACAGGGAGGGGCCACTTTCAACTCACTCCTAGCCTTGCTTATCTATCCTATCACCAAGGCAAGAGACATTTCCAGTGATAGGGCTTGTCTTAGTTAGGGTTCCTACAGCTGCAATGAAGCATCACGACCAAAAAGCAAGTTGTGGAGGAAAGGGTTTTGTCTTACATTTCCACATTGTTGTTCATCACTGAAGGAAGTCGGGAACTCATGAAGAACAGGAACCTGGAGGCAGGAGCTGATGTAGAGGCCATGGAGGGGGGCTGCTTATTGGCTTGTTCAGTCTGCTTTCTTATAGAACCCAGGAACAATAGCCCAGGGATGGCATTACCCATCTGGGCTGGGCCCTCCCCCATTGATCACTAAATGAGAAAACGTCTTAGAGTTGGATCTCATGGAGGCATGTCCTCAGCAGAGGCTTCTTCCTCTCTGATGCTATAGCTTGTGTTATTCTTTTGGTCTCTGGTCCCTTTAAGGGACAAGCCACGCCCACTCCCCACGACCTCTGACCTCTTGTCGCCATCTTGAATCTCTCTTACTGTCCTCTCTTGGTGTGTGCACATGTCTCTCTCTCTCTCCTTTCTCTTCTTCTCTCTCTCTCTCCTTTAAGTAATAAATGTTCAGTTTTATGTCTATTTACTGTGTCTTGTAAGCCTTTTTCCCACTGTCTGCTCACATGGTCCCCGGGGATCTTGCAGGGACCCACAACCATCTCTGCTGGGCTAGTGGCTACTCTGTGAGCCTGCTGGGGACACGGCAGGATTTTTAAAAGAAAGCACAAAAGCTTGGGTCAAGTTGACCCAAAACCAACAGTACAGGGCCTGAGCATTGGTTCTGCACCCCTAGCACTGGGATTTATTTTTAAACAATTGTATGGCCTTTGGGAACAACTGTTTTGACTTTTACAAGATACTTTGCTTTAGTCTTTAGAAATTTTGGGGATTTTTTTTAACTTCTTAAGTTGTATTTGTGTGTTTCTTAAATGTATCTCTAAGTCTGTAAAACATTTAAGGGTTAGATATAACAATAATCATCTTACATAGGGCAGGACAACAATGTAAAGTTCAAAGCCACCCATAGCAAATGGCGGGCTACGGAGATAAGCTTAGTGGAGCACTCTGAAGCCTGTTGTCATCTATCCCAATCCAAGTAAGGGTCAGGTGATTGCAGAAGTTCATTACTAAGAAGATACTAAAGTAAACTGCTAGCAATGTCAACACAGCAGTAAAAGGTTTTGTTCATTTGTATTAATTATCTGGCTGTCTCATCCTGGAGCACTTTTATAGGGCTCTCTGTATTATTTCGCTGAGCCTTGATGAACTCAGTGGGGTGATCCTTAGCTGACTGGTCTAGCCTAGGGCCAAATGAGAAGAGTCACAGGTCTCCCTGGCTAGGTAAACAGTCCCTGCCCCCAGGGGAGAGACAGCTGCACACGCCCCCCCCCCCCCACTGAATCCCTTTAAATTTTTGTTTTTGTTTTGTTTTTGGAGACAGGGTTTCTCTGTAGCAGCTTTGGAGCCTGTCCTGGAACACATTCTCTAGACCAGGCTGGCCTTGAACTCAGAGATCTGCCTGCCTCTGCCAACAAGTGTGTGGCACCCAGCTCTCCCTGCCGGCTTTTCCCTTTGTGTTGACCTGATGGTGAGTCCGTAAGGCCTTCTAAAGTGTCACCAGCACTGTGTTTGGTCTCCTCACAATTTTTTTCCCCAGGAACTCTGGTTTAATGTAAATCTACCCATATTTGTTTTCATGTAACTCAGGCAGGGCTCAGTTTACATTTTGGTCTAGGACATTTTACTTCATTAAAATCTCTTTTACTTTACAAAGGCTCTGTCTTACCATGACAGGACATACCGAAGTCACTGAATCCTGATCCTGAGGTTAGAGAATGTCCTTTGATCTTTTCCTTCATCCTTTTTTTTTAAATATTTATTTGTATTTTATGTATGTTATTCTTTTGGTCTCTGGTCCCTTTAAGGGACAAGCCACGCCCACTCCCAGAAACCTCTGACCCCTGCCCCGCCATCTTGAATCTCTCTCCCTGTCCTCTCTTGGCCTTCATGCATCTCTCTCTCTCTCTCTCTCTCTCTCTCTCTCTCTCTCTCTCTCTCTCTCTCTCTCTTCTAAGCAATAAAGGTTCAGTTCTGATTCATACTATGTGTCTGTCACATGTCCCTACCCACGCACCCGCTCGCTGTTGGAAACCCAAGTGGCTGGACTCGGGGATTTAGGAATATTAATGTGCATTGTTATTTTGCCTCCATGTATGTCTGTGTGAGGGTGCCAGATCTTGGAGTTAAGACAGTTGCGAGCTGCCGTGTGGGTGCTGGCAATTGAATATGGGTCTTGTGGAAGAGTAGTCAGTGCTCTTACCTGCTAAGCCATATCTCCAGCTCCCCTTTTCCTTAACTCTTTTTTTTTTGTTTTGTTTTGTTTTTCGAGACAGGGTTTCTCTGTGGTTTTGGAGCCTGTCCTGGAACTAGCTCTTGTAGACCAGGCTGCCTCTGCCTCCCGAGTGCTGGGATTAAAGGCGTGTGCCATCACCACCGCCCGGCTCTTCCTCAACTCTTAAATGAGCAGAGTTTCATGTGACCTCGTGAACTCTGCATCAGACATTGATTTTAAATATCTTTTACATTTTGACTACTACTTTTATCTTATTTTTTTTCTTTACTATCCAACTCTTCCCATAGGTTCCAAGTGTGTTGGATCCCAGGAAGCTCTTTGGCAGACTTAACCTTAGTCTTGTTTCCTTGTATTCTACCGACTACAAAAACCAGCAATCGTCTCCACCTCATGTTTTCTTGCACAAGCAAATTTCCACTCAACAGTCATCTCACCCTAAAACATAATTTTTGTTATGCATAATAGTGGCTATGGAAACTCTATGGCAACCTAACACTCTCCTATTTTTTCCATGTTACGCTCATAGGCCACAAAATCTGTTCTAATCTCCAGCCTTTTTTAAAATAAAGATTTATTTATCTATGTATTTTGTGTACATGAGTGCTCTACGTGCATGTATTCCTGCATGACAGAAGAGGGCATCTGATCCTATTATAGATGGTTGTGAGCCACCATGTGCTTGATGGGCATTGAATTCAGGATGGCAAGAAGAACAGTCAATGCTGTTAACTGCTGGGCCATCTCTGCTGCCCCCAACCTCTAGCCATTTAAAGAGCATAGCTAGACTTGCACTGGACCACAGTCATCTAATGGGCATGTCACCCTATACCACACGGAGGAAGGCAGCCTCACTGGAATCTCCCCCGTTCTTCCCACTTCCCCCTGGTACAGCATTCAGCCTTCAAGGCCTGTTTCAGCATTCCCTGTAGGGGGTGGGGCATGCAAATGCTGACACAGCAGGAAGGCATACTATCCCATAGCTACACAGAAAGGTAGCCATTTCATGATTTGGTGTAGGAGGTTCTTCTGTTCATGTGTTGCTTTCATTGGCTAATGAATAAAGAAACTGCTTTGGGCCTGATAGGGCAGAACTTAGGTAGGCATGGAGAAGACAGAACTGAATGCTGGGAAGAAGGGCAGAGTGAGAGACAGCATGGATCTCCTGCCTAAGAGGGATGCTGGTTAGAATCTGGCCAGTAAGCCACAGTCACATGGCGATACACAGATTAATAGAAATGCGTTAAATCAAGATGCAAGAATTAGCCAATAAGAAACTAGAGCTAATGGGCCAAGCAATGTTTTAATTAATACAGTTTCTGTGTGGTTATTTCAGGTGTAAGCTAGCCAGGTGGCCGGGACAAACAAAGGGGCACCCTCCTTGCTCAACAATGATTCTTCCTGCGCATGCTTCATCCTTAGTTGCCTGCCTTGGGTACCATACCCATAACCAGGACCATGGACTCGCACATCTGCAGCTCATCTTTGGTTCTGTTGGTCTCTGTTTGGGAACCAATTATTATGTGCTACACTAATCCTGGGGAGCCATCAGCAAACATCAATCCAGATAGAGAATTGTTGACAGACCCAAGTAAAGGTACCACTGAAGTCCAGCTTGGTGAGTCAATGAGTTTTATTGGGATTACTTACAGGGCTATGAATGAGTTGTTACTTATGTGAGCAGAAATGACTCAAAGGCAGTTTATCGCTAAAGCTCACCTATAGATGGGTGTCACACACCCAACAAGGGGGTGATTGACAGCTCATAAAGGCTGGAAGCACGGAGCACAGTGTATAACCACACAGCTCACACACTGGAGAGTGTCCCTGTAGGTAGTTCAGTTGAGCTGAGCCTCTTCCAGACTGCTCAGCTGGTCTCTTCTATCGCCAGACAGCTCAGCTTGTTGAGGGAGGAACCTAGTGAACCTGGTTAGCTTTAGGGACTTCCTGAAGCTGTTTTAAGTTCTGTGTTTCTGGAGCTTAAAAAGCTTTCCTGTAAGATGGAGTATTTCATGTCCCCTTATACATCCTGCTGTTTGACCTCCCTGTAAATAGCCTGTGTCTTAATGAGCATCCCCCTTAGATGTTAGGTTTTTATGTTAGAAGAGCCATCTACACAACAGGAGTCTGCTGGGGCAGCTTGGGAAGATGTAACTGGGCAAGGATGGAGAGAGGGTGTCAGTCCTCAGAACTGAGAGATGGTTGGAAGCTGGGGTGAAGGGATGACCTTTCTCCTGCTGAGATCCCTTCAGCCCTCTGGTCTGGCAAGAAAGGAGCAACCTACAACATTTAAGCATAGGTCTGAGGCTTCAGACAGGCTCCAGACAGGGAGCTAGCGATGGCTCACAAAGGCTTGCCATCTGTGGATCTGACTCTGTTGCCACCTAGTTTTCCTGTCAGTGTATGTCAGTAATTCATAGTTCATCCTGTCTGCTGCTTCTTGAGGGCACTTGTGCTGGTTTGAATAAGAATGCCCCCCCCATACTCATATTTGAATGCTTAGGGAGTGGCATTAGGAGGTGTGGCCTTATTGGAGTGGGTGTGGCCTTGTTGGAGGAAATGTCTCACTGGGGGTAGGCTTTTGGCATTTCATATGCTCTAGCCAGGCCCAATGGCTTTCTGTCTTCCTGCTTATCCAGATGTAGAATTCTCAGCTACTCTCCAGCTTCATGACTGCCTGCATGGCACCATGCTTCCTGCCATGATGATAACGGACTAAACCTCTTAATTTTAAGACAGCCCCAATTAAATGCTTTCTTTTATAACAATTTTTGTGGTAATGTTGTCTCTTCACAGCTATAGAACCCTAATTAAGATATCACTTGTGGAGCTGCGTATATTACTCTGCTCTTAACGTGTGCACTCTCGGGGCCTATGAGATGGACACCTGACCTCCTTCTTGCTCTCTTTCATCTTGTAGACTGCATCATAGAGAGAATAGTGGTAGCCCTGGCCTGGCAGTATTTTGACAAAAACGGCTTAGGAGTCATCTATGGGATCTCCGGGCCATCCACCCAAGTGGATGTTCTTTCTGTCTTCACTGAAGGAGAAGGGCACTTATTTTGTATTCCCATACTTCCTTGGTCATTGGTTCCTTGTGCATCATTGAACATCTTGGCAACACCATGGGAGGCAGCCACACCAGAAGACTTGTTTGTGGTATGAATTGAAAGGGAGACAAGCAGGGTACAGAACTGAGCCTCTGTACTGCTGGGATCTAACTGAACCTGTCAAAATGGCTTTTAGGGTACATTGCATTGTGTGACGTTCTACATCATATACATGATAGCTATACAACTCTCTTAAATGTGTGCATCCTCCTTAGCAAGTCCAATCAAGTTTCCTATGTCAGAAAACAAGGGTTTTCCCCAGCTGAGTATTAGTTTGCATGCAGGGGTTAAATTGTAATATGTATATACACATGCAATTACAAATATGTCTATATCTCCTCAACTATGACTTAAAACAATTCCCAGCCCTTCAAAATGAACTTGAGAAATTTAGACTGATTTTTTCTTAACAAAATGAGAACATATTTTCCTGAAAATTTCTTTCCTTAATATTTTTCAAGTTCCTTCCCTTAAGTCTAGCATATTCTTTTCAAGAATTATACCTTAGTGGTAGGGCACTTGCCTACTATTCATGAGATCCTGGGTTCAATTCCCAGTACTAGGGTGTGAAAGGAAGGAAGTAAATCAGACAAAGTGACAAAGGCCTGTAATCCCAGCATTTGAGACTGAAGTAGCATATGGTAGTTTGAATATAATTGGCTCCCATAAATTAAAAGGGAGTGGATCTATTAGGAAGTGTGGCTCTGCTGGAGTAGGGGTATGGCCTTGTTGGAGGAAGTGTGTCACTGTGGGGGCGGGCTTTGAGGTATCCTATGATCAGGATACTGCCCAGTGTCTAAATTGACTTCATTCTCAGTTGCCTGCACGATGTAGGGCTCTCAGCTACTTCTCCAGCACTGTATCTGCCTGCATGCTGACAGATTGAGAGTTACAGCTCCAGAGGAAAAGGCATTCTGAATTGTCAGGAAGTCAGGCTATACCTGAAGCTTGGCCATGGAGAGAGAGCTCAAACGGGGCT
The DNA here is from genome assembly GCF_018167655.1 of Microtus oregoni. NCBI lineage: Eukaryota > Metazoa > Chordata > Mammalia > Rodentia > Cricetidae > Microtus > Microtus oregoni. The sequence goes on along the minus strand of NW_024543223.1, from coordinate 1,963,719 downwards.
ACTCACTCCGGGCCTCAGCTTCCCCAGTTAGTTTCTGCTTGTAAATTCCGGATTTGATGACATAATCTTTCTGCAGTTGTTTCTTTCATTTGAAAGTCTCACCCTAGAGCACCGTGCTCTGCCTGGACCCTCCTGTTAAGGAAAGCTTTAACAGGGCTTTCTGCGTCTACTTCCACGGGTTGCTGTTGAGACTCAGTTTGATGATGATTTGCTCTGTCATCCATCCCATCTGTCTACCTACCCATTATCTCTTGCTGCTTATTTGTTTAGTTGAGTTTGTTATATACTTAATAAACGCACTCATTTAAACCCAAAGTGTGGCTATTATAAATCACTCTCTGGCTGGGCGGTGGTGGCGCACACCTTTAATCCCAGCACTTAGGAGGCAAAGGCAGGTGGATCTCTGTGAGTTCGAAGCCAGCCTTGTCTACAGAGTGAGTTCCAGGACAGCTAGGGCTACAAAGAGAAACCTTGTCTTGAAAAACAAACACAAAACAAAACAAAACAAAAAAAATCACTCTCTGGATCAAATAGAACAGCCCCAATTTTCAAAATTTAAAAAGAAATTGTGAACTAGTAAAAATATTAAATGTTTTTGTAATAGGTATTATTTTAAATTTTCATGTCCTAAGATTTTATCACCTGACAAATGAAAGTCAGAAGACAACCCAGCAGACAACATGCACTCATATACACACTTACACACTCACACACTCATACACACATTCATTCCAACACACACACTCAGACACACTCACACACTCATTCAAACACTCACTCATACATGTACACACACTCACACACACACTTATACATCCACACACACTTATACATGCTTACACACTCATTCAAACACACTACTCATACACACTCACACACTCAGTCAAACACTCATACACATACACACACTTATACACTCACACACTCATACACACGTATACACTTACACACACTCATTCAAACACACAGACTTATACACACACTCATTCAAACACTCACACACTCACACATGTATACACACTCATGCACACACTTATACACTATACACATACACACTTATACACACTCATTAAAACGCTCACACTCTCATACACATACACACACACTTCTACACTCACATACTCATACATACACTTATGCACACACACATACACACACTTATGATCACACACTCATGTACACACATTCTCACTCATGCACACACACACACACACACATACACTAACACACACATTTTATTACTAAAAAGAGTTTTAGGGCTGGCGATGAGTTCAGAGTCAGAGTGCTTACCCAGCTTGTGAAGCTCTGGTTTCAATCTCCCCATCACAAAAACAAAAATCGAAATAAACCAAACCAAGCCCAAAAGCCCAACACCTGGTTCCACTTTTCTGGGAGAAAGTGATAGAAAAAGGCTGATCGCCAATACAAATGTCCCACAAAACCGGCAGATTGCTTATAAGAGAAAAAAAGCTCCTACGAAAACAAATCTGTTTTTTTATATAAATTTATTAAAACTAATCACAAATTTAGAATAATAATGATTTTCCTTTATAAATTTGTTTGATCCAATAGGAACATGGCACTATTTCAAATTTGTTCAAAAAACAATAAAACTCTTGGGAGTTTTGAACACACACACTCCATCACTTCTGCGGATGACCTGAGGCCTGGCAGGTCTTTAGAACTCATTGTGGGCATGCTGGAGTCAGGCTCCTTGATCTCGTGAGACACAGAACCAGAGACTCTGCTTTGGGAGACCCCAGGCACCACATCAGGCCGTGCCTTGGCCAGTGTGCTTCCTTGTTCCCTCCGTCAGCCTTTATTCAAAAACTTTAATCTTTGTCAGGACACAGCTCTCCCTTGCCAAGATGACAGTGTGGTCGGCTTTGTTCTAGATTGTTACCTGGCTGTCTTTGCTTCTTATCCCCAGCTGTCCCACACAAATCCCATGCACATCAGCTTGACCCTTTCTATCAAAGTTTTCTCCCCCAGAGTTTCCAGTTTTGCTCTTTTTTGGTAGCAAAAGTTCCATCTTTATGTCCACTTAAAGAATTGCTAGATGTAAACTGAATTTGTGTAATCCTGCTAACTTCCTTGCAGTTTTTTTCCTAGACCCTTCTAATTTCCAGTTGCAGTTTCGATAGAATTTATTTTGCATCCACTGTACCACTTTTGTGGATTTGTAGTGTAACAAAGGGTCTTATCTTGCCCAGGTTAGCCTTGAACTCCCAAACCTCTTGCTTCTCCCTCCCCAGATTCCTGAGGTTCTAGGCAGACATCACTGTGCCATCTATCCTCACCCTCCGCTGATTTAGTTTTGATGCTTCGTAGTCCCCACATCTTTTTTTCTGGTTGCTTTTATCAGTTTGTTGGCGCACACACACCTCCTGCTTTTGTTAGAGAAGATGCAGAGAGAAAGTTCTAGGGTCCCTGCTTACCTTTGAGCGCCTTCTTTTGCTTCCATAGTTGCTTGGAAATCTGTCTGGAGATGGAATTTTAATTTGAACCCATTTTGTCTGTACAAAAGCTTATGTGACGGGTCAAAACCAGGAACTTGTCAAAAGGATGAGGAGAATACATGGATTTGCTCTCCTGGGCAGAAAGGCAAGGAGGAGACCAAGGGGGATGGGGCATCATATGGTTTTGAAGGAGCAGAGGACTGGAGGAATAACTAATGTTCCACAGGAAGTAGATTATGTTTTAACTGTGCTTTTGAAAAAAATATGTTCCCAAATTCTGTAGCACTACTCTCCAAGTTAAAGCTGAATTCTTCATTCTTTTGAACACCAGGCAGACTTTGTGACTTATTTCTAAGGAACAGAACAAAGAAGTAACACTGTGTGACTCTGGGGATGAGGTCGTACAAAGGCACCGTGCCTTCCCTCTTGACTGCCTTTAAGAGGTGTACCTGCTAGTTTTATGTTAACTTGACAGTTATCTGAAAAGAGAGAAGCTCAATTGAGAAAATGCCTCCTTAAGAAGGACTGCAGGCATGCCGTAGACTATTTTCTTAGTTAGTGATTGATGGGGGAGGGCCCAGCACATTGTGAATGGTGCCATCTCTGGGCTGGTGGTCCTAGGTTCTATAAGAAGGCAGGCTGAGCAAGCCATAGGAAGCAAGCCAGGAAGCAGCACCCCTCCACAGCCTCTGCATCCGCTCCTGTCTCTAGGTTCCTGCCCTGCATGAGTTTCTGACCTAACTTCCTCTGATGATGAACTGTGATGTGGAAGCATAAGCTGAATAAACCCTTTCCTCTCCAAGTTGCTTTGCTCATGATGTTTCATCACAGCAGCAGAAACCCTAGTTGAGACAAGTTGGTACCAGGAGTGGGGTATTGCTGTAACAGACCTGAACATATGTTTTTTTTATTTTATTTTTTAATTTTTTTAACTTTCTTTTTGTTTTATTGAGAGGATTGTGGAAGCTCTCTGGAACTCTAGAAAAGCCATTGAGTGTTGAGATCCCAGGGAACTGCTCTGTAGGATACCACTGTGAAGGGCAATGTAGATGAGGGAAGCCTGGCTTATGAAGTTTCATAATTTGGACCATTTATTATGAATTAAGATTCTGTGTTCTGGTAGCTGAGGGTGAAGAATCAGCTGCAATGAACAAGATACAAGAACTACCTGAGTAAAGTCTCTGCTGGAATACTTGATGCTGGCCAGAGATATAAGTTTCTGTTTAGAGATACTAGCCAAGTGGGGGTTCCAAAGACTTTGGGCCAGGTGGACGGGGGTAGGTCAGACTTCAATATAATTATGGTATAAAAAGGCATTAAAGACAATTTCATAAAGCTCAAGAACAGACACTGTGAAGCTGAGAAATTAGCAGTGATTAAGAAGAGACTAGTACTGTGAAGGTGACATCTGGGAAGTGTTTCCTGAGAGCACAGAGAAGGGGTGTTCCACAGACAGCCAAGGCTGTACCTCGTGCTAGCAGCCGAACTTGGAAGTGTAAGACTCACTCAGGCGGTACTGGTTTTGAAGGCATGAAGGGGTCGTGGTCAGCAGCTGATGTTTGGTACTGCAGAAGCCCAGGAGATGCTATTGATGAAGGTGCAGCCTCCATGGCAATTGAAGGCCCAGAATTTTAGGGGCCAGGAAGAGAAGTCGAGGCTTGGCACGGTGAAGAGAGCCCAGGTGTGGCTATTGGTGAAAGCACAGCCCAGTTGCAGCAGATGCCCCATTTTGGAGATGCCAGTGCTGTAGGGTGACCACCAAGAATAGCAGCCAGAGTGAAGAGGATTCTAGCCAGCTTAGAAGATGGGCTGTGTTTGCTGCAGAGGGCAGAGCCAGGGAAATGACCCTTTGGAGGAGCCCAGAAGACTGTGTGTGAATATGGAATGGTATTGGCCATGAAGTTATTCACACTGTTTGGTTTTGCTTTGTTCAGTTTGTGGCTATGCTCTAGTTCTCTTCTCTTGAAGTAAGCAAGTATTTAACTTAATTTTGATTTTTTATGGGAACCCACGGAGAAGAGACTTTGAACTTTTAAAAGAGATTTTTGATTCTTAAAGAGACTGACTATTTTTTAAAGACTAACCTCTTTTTTTGTTGTTTTTGTTTGTTTTGAGACATGGTTTCATTGTATTGCTGTTCTAGAACTCACTCTGTAGACAAGGCTGGCATGGAACTTATAGAGATCCTCCTGCCTCTACCTCCTGACTGCTGAGATTAGAAGTGTGTGCCACCATCACCAGGCTTGTAGGTCATTTTCTTAATTAGTGATTGATGGGAGAGGGACCAGCCCATTATGGGGTGGTGCCATCCCTGGGCTCGTGGTCCCGGGTTCTATAATAAAGCAGACTGAGAAAGCCATGGGGAGCAAGCCAGTAGCAGCATCCTTCCATGGCCTCTGTATCAGTTCCTGTACCCAGATTCCTGCCTCGCTTGACTTTCTTTGATGGTCTGTGATGTGGAAGCACAAGCTGAATGAACCCTTTTCTTTCCAACTAGCTGTGAGTGTGGTGTTTCATCACAGCAGTACAAACCCTAAGACAGGAGGTCTAATGGTTTCCACTTTCTCTTTCTGGGGACGATTGCTTTGAGGGAAAGTGCCACACAGAAGTCTGACTTTTTATTTTCAACTTAAAAACAAAGTAACTGTGTGTGCACAAGCATGGTTATTGGTGCTTGAATGCAATTGCTGTGGCAGGTAGAAGAGGGAGTTAGAGTTGGCTATGAGCTGTACAATGTGGGTGCTGGAAACCAAGCTCAGGTCCTCTGCAAGAGCAACAGAGACCTAAACACTGAGCCATCTCTCTAGCTCCAAAGTCTGACTTTTTAAAGGCTACCATGTTACTAGGAAGTCCAAGTCAGCACATGGAAAGACAAGATCAGACGTGCTCACCCTGCATCTGTAACTAACGATATTCAACTTTTCAGAGATGAGGTCCCAGACAAAGAAGTGAAGGAACTGTCTTGGCCATTTGGTCCCGGATTCATCCTGGGACACCGTATGGCTCCAGTGGCGTCCCCAGTCACTCTAGTGGGTTTCTTGTCTAAACACGGAGTTGAGTAATCCATACCGGGCTCTAACCGAAGTCTGACTCACAGAATCCTAAGTATATGCTACAGTTTATATCTTGACTGCCATCCAAAGCCTTAGTACCTAACAAGGCAATATTGGGAGTGGTGGAAATCCTTAAGAGATGGGGCCTAGTGGGAGATCTTAGGTCAACTGCGGGATATGCCCTAGAAGTGGGTAATAGGACTCTAGTCTCTCTTCTGTTCCCTGTTTGATTCTATGAGCTGACCAGACCTCTACTGTACTCTGTTCTTTCCAGGATGTACTATGCTACGTAGACCCAAGCAACAGAACCATTCAGCTATGGACCGAAACCTTCAGAACGGTGCGCCAAACAGACCCTTTCCTGTGTTTAAGGTAATTTACCTCAGGTACCGTTACAGTAAAGCTTACCCAGTACATTAAATGGCTGTCACTTTATGCAGTAAACAATTGCAACATACATGTTAATAAGTGTTTAACTCAAACGTTTTTGAAATTTTTATTTTAAAGATTTTATTAGCAGGTGCCTGCATATGTCCACATGAACGTATGTATACTAAGGTGTATATGGAGGTCAGAGGATGACTTTTGGGAATTAGTTCTCTCCTTCTACCATAGGTACCAGGGGTTGAACTCGGGTATTAAAAAGCCCCTTTACCTACTGAACCATTTCCCCAGCCCTCAAACATCTTTTAAAAGTATTTGCTAGACACTTTTCGTTACAAAAATAACATCTGTATATTGTGTTTCTCATTTAGCATGGCAGTATTGTTTGACTTTTTGGATTGCCCACCGCTTCCTGAGAGAAGGTTTCTCTGTGTAGCCCTGTCTGTCCTGGAACTCGCTCTGTAGCCTCAAACTCAGAGAACCATCTGCTTCCTGAGTCCTGAGATTAAAGAATGCCACCACCATCTAGCATCCTTCTTCTCTTTTTTTCTTCCTCTTCTCTCCTGTACCTTCTCCCCTAGTGCATGTCTCTCTTGTCTCACCCTATAGCGCACAGTTGCCTTGAACTCACAGTAACCCTCCTGCCTCAGTCTCAGAGTGATGGGACCACAGGTGTGATGCAGCCTGTCCTCCTTATCTTTTGCTATAGCTCCCTTAACTAGCCCAACTGTTCACAGGCTTAGTGGAAACATATCGAGTAAACAGTTCCTGCCGCTTTTCTTCCTCCTCTTCCCTATCATCTACCCATTCACACTTCAGCTCTGAGTGTGCTGCTGTGATTCTGCAAGTCAGCAAACTTCTACTTCTCTGGAGGCCTGGACCTCATGCTGGGCAGCTCTCAGACCAAAGGGCTTCCTCTGACCTTCCTTGACTGAAGTAAGGCTGTGGCTTTATAAAAGCCAAACTCCGAGAATAACTCCAAGGTTCACAGCTTCTGGGCATAGTGTGGGCTTTGAGAAAACAGCAGGTAAGCTGCAATGTTAGTAGGAATTTGGAGAGGGAGAGATCTCTGGGTACCAACAGGTTATCTAGCCTTGGGCATGTCCTCCCTTCTCTGCTAGGTGTCCTTATGAGGCTCCTTAGCCAAAGCCAGAAGCAGGAAAACCTGAGGTCATCAAAAGTGAGGTCTGGCAATGCCTCAAAATGTCAGGAGTGACTGCACATGCTCCCCAACACTTTAAATTCTTTAGAAAATGTGGGCTGACATTATGGAAAGAGCAAGTTACAAAACAGGCTGTACAGAGTGTTCCCTGTGTGTAACCTTATCCTGCTCTCTGCATGGGACCAAGTTGGGAAAGGCTGTTTGCCAATGTGTTATCTGTGGTTATCTGAGGGGGCAGAAAAATTATTCCCAGTAATTTTAATTTTCTTTCTGGTGTGTTTCCAAATTTTCTACAATGAACATCTATTACTTTTTATGAGCAAGAAATGAAGAAACCCTTTTTAAAAGCAGGCAGTTTGACACATGCCCCTTGTCACGCTTGGTAAGCATGTAAGTTATTTCTAGATAGTTTAAAAATGAGAACTCATCCATGCAGTTCTGTAAATGGAGGCTGTGAGGCTGTAGAACAAATCATAATTTATTAGCTTAAACCAGCGCACATTATCTCATGAGCTTAGCTGAATCTTCTGATCAGAATCTCACAGGGTGCATTAAGGTGTTGGCCAGAATGTATTCACATCTGGAGTTCTAATAGTGTTTTGGTTTCTGAGGCAGTTTGAACACGAATGGCCCCTATAGTCTCATATATTTGAACACTTAGTCATCAGGAGTGAGTGGCACTGCTTGAGGAGGGTTAGGAGGTGAGGCCTTGCTGAAGCACGTGTGACCTTGTTGAAGTAAGCACGTCCCTGGGGGGCAGGCTTTGAAGTTTCAAAAGCCTAAACCAGGCCCAGTGTCTCTCTCTCTCTCTCTCTCTCTCTCTCCCCCTGCTCCTTCAAATCTAGATGTAGAACTCTCAGTTACTGCTCCAGTACCACGCCTGCCTTCATGCCACCATGCTCCCTGTCATGATGATAATGGAGTAAACCTCTGAAACCTAAGCAAGCCCACATTAAATGTTTTCTTTTCTAAGAGTTGCTGTGGTCATGGTGTCTCTTCACAGCAATGGAACACCAATTAGGACAGGAGTTGATACTGGGAGTGGGGTATTGCTGCGACAGGCCTGACCATGCTGCTTGTTGGTGAAATGTGGACTTTGAATTAGGAAAACTAAGTCGGGTTTAATGGACCACACTAGGGAGTGTGGAAGACAGTTCTGAGAGAAACACTGACTATGGTGGCCCATGGTCCAACTCAAGAATTTCAAACAGGAAGAATAGTAAGCGGCCTAGAAACCATCCTTGTGATATTCTGGCAAAGAATGTGGCTGCTTTTGCCACTGTCTAAATAAATCTGCCTGAGGCTAATCAAAGAGTTTTGGATTAATGGCAGCAGCGGAGGAGACTTAAAAGAAGCTTGATATTGACAATGTCATGTGGTTAACAAGCTGAGCCAAGGAAAAATACAAAATGTTTGAGGAAAAAAGGAGCTTCAGGAGTGTAAAGAAGCTAAATCCTGTGCCGCTCAAGGAGATAAAAGGAAAAGCCTGTTGCTAAATGGAATAAAGGGAGTGGTGATCTCAGGGCAAGACCCCAAAAAAGGAATGAAAGAAAAGTTTAAGTAGTGAAGGAAACCATCAAAACCAGAAAGCTGATGCAAATGAATTTGAATGAGGGGGCCACCTTCAAGCCTCAGCAAGAGCAGAACTTGGTAGCTTCAGCCACATAGTTCTGGCTTTAGAATCAAGGATACAGGAAAGGAGTTGTGGAATCTTTCTCAATGGTTAAGGAAAGCCACGGAGGCCAGGTGGGTGTCAGGAGTGTCCTACTTGGAGGTTCTGGAGGTCATTGCGTGAAGCTGTGAAATCCAGGTGAAGCCTGAATTTCAGTGGGGACCCCAAGATGTTGCAAACACCTAAGATGCCCAAGAAGAGCAGTAGACAAGGTGTGGAGCCAGCTCAAAAGAGAGAAGTGTGTTCCAGTAAACAGAGCTGAAAGGAGTTGGAGATCTGAGGAGATTTGACAGAAGACATAGAGATTCAGAATTTGGAGTTTGCCCAGCTGGTTTTCAATCTTGTTTCTGTCTAATATTCCTCACTATGCTCTAATTCCTCCCCTAAGGAATGGTGGTAATACATATCCTGTGCCATTGTATGTTGTGGTATGTGATCTATTTATTTTGATTTGCATGAGGTTAAAGTTAAGAGAGCGTCCTTGACTCTCAGGAGGGACTTTGAACTTTGGATTTATAAGTTGTCTTGAGATTGTGAAAGACTATGGGGACTTTTGAAGTTGGACTAAATATATTTTGTATTGTAATAAGGTTTATAAGCCTATGGGGGCCAGTGAGTGGAATGTGGTGGTTTGAATAAGAATGGCCCCCATATGGGGGCTGGAGAGATGGCTCAGTAGTAGAAGAAGACTAGGTTCAATTCCCAGCACCCACATGGACGTTCACAACTGCCTATATAACTCCAGTTCCAGATAACTTAACACCCATGTCAAAACACTATGCACACTGATTAAAATATAAACAAACAAATAGATAAATAAATAGAATGGTCCCCGTCAGCTCATATATTTGACTGCTTAGTCATCAGGGAGTGGCACTGCTTGAGAAGGATTAGGAAATATTACCTTGTTGGAGAACGCATGGCATTGTTGGATAAGGTGTGGCCCTGTAGGAGGAAGTGTGTCACTGAGGGTGGACTTTGAGATTTCGAAAACCCAAGCCAGGCCAGTTCTCTCTTCCTGTTGCCTGCAGATCTGGGTGTAGAACTCCCAGCTCCTCTCTACACCATGTCTGCCTGTGTGCCACCATGCTTCTGCCACGATGATAATGGACTCAGAATCTGAAGCTGTCAGTCCTCCATAAGTGCTTTCCTTTTTATGAGTTGCCATGGCCGTGGCGTCTCCTCCCAGAACTAGATCTCCTACTAATTTAACCGTTTCCACACATCTCTTGAAACTTCATACACTGGAACTTTAATCCACCAATCATAGGTTACTTAGAGATCATGCCTTGATAATGTAATTAAAATTACCTGAGGTCATAAAGGTGGGGCCCTATGATGTATTGGTGATTCTGTGGGATGAAACAGTGGCTGTTCATAATACGCTCTGCCATGTTCTGAGCAGCAACAATGCTTTCCCCAGATGTCAAGTAGGTCCTGGCATCCTGCTCTTGGACCCCACAGCCTCCAGAACTGAAATAAATCTATTTTTTCCCTTACAGATTACCTAATCTCAGGTATTTTGTTATAGCGTTAAGAAACAGACTAAGACCATTGGGGAAGAATCCACTTTAATGGGGGAAGACTTCACTTCCGTGTTCAGTCATGCTGTTGGCAGATTTCAGTTTCCCTATGGCTGTAGGAGAGAGCTTCAGTTTCCTAATGTCCTTGGGTTGGAAGGTACTGTAAGTTCATTGAGGACACTTATTTCTTTTCCAACATGGCTACGTTCTTCAATAAACCATCAAAGAAAACTTCTAGAGCAAGCGTGCAAATAAGATGTACTATAGACTAGAATGTGGTAACACACTTCACAGCAGTGTTTCATATACTCTGGCATATACATAGGGTAACATCTCATCCCCTTCGTCAGTCACTATTGGTTAAAGCTAGTGGTCGCAAGTACCACTGTTTCTCCAGCAATGGCGGCTCTGTAGTCACTGACCTGCTTTTATGTCCCGCTGGATCAGCCTCCTGCCCCGCCACCAAATGTAGATTTAAATAAATTTATATCATTCTATTTACCAATAATATTCAGGAATAAGAGGCTGGAAACCCACTAGCTCAGGTTGAGGAATAACTAGCTGGCCTTCCCTCTTAGCTACGATCTCTGAAAGAGAGCTTCCTTCTACTCTGCCAAACCAAAGAGTACCAGCCACACTCAAAGCCCTTCCTAACTACTTTCTGGGCATCTCTATCCATCTTCCAGATACCCTCTGACCTCTGACTCTGTGATTTCTTTCTGTTAACTAGTCGCTAGCTCCACCTCCTGAACCAAGGTTGATTTTATTTAGTTAGCCTAAACACAAACTCGGGGTTCACAGTGTTATCATATATCCCGTAACATACCACTTCAACAGAACAAGGATATTGTCAACTGAATGATTCCCAACATTCAGTTTGAAGGTCTAATCCAGAATGACTGTATTTGAAGATGCTGCTTCAAGGAAGTAATAAAGGTTAACTGAGGAAGGAAGGGTGAGGCCCTGATCCAATAGGATTAGTGTCATTTTAAAGAAAAGATGCCACCAAGTTTTTCTTCATTTGCATATACCAAGGAATGTCACACCAGGACATCCCTGAGATAGCAGTCATCCTCAAGCCAGGAAGAATATCCCACCAGAAACTGATGGGGCTTGGTCATCGTCATCAGAGGAGTCCAGGCTCTGGAAATGTGAGAAATGATTCCTGTTGTTCATACCACCCAGTATGTCTAATCTGTGCCATGACAAGCATGAACAATAGGAGACACAGATCACTGGAGAGGAGACAGAACTTGTCTGCCACACTTGGTATTATGAGGTTGTTGGAATTCCACATAGACATTCTAGAAGCTTCCAGGTAACATGTAGACTATCTGAAGGACACAGATGCTCTGTATCGTTCTGTAGGTCAGTGTGGGCCTGGGAAATGTTAAATGTATTCTCCTAAAGTGACTCCAATAATGGTGTCTGGTGACTCACGAGTGAGGAATCCGAGGTTAGACCAGGCACATCTGAATCCTAACCTGGTCACTTCCTAGCTAGAGGACTTTAGCTCAATGCCTCCTTTTCTAGCCAGAATTTCTTTATCTAATTTGACACAGCAAATTGTTAGAAGAAAATATAAGCTAGGCATGGTGGTGCACACTTCTATTCCAGCACTCAGGAAGCAGAGACAGGTGGATCTCTGTGAGTTCAAGGCCAGCCTGGTCTACAGAGATAGTTCTAGGCCAGTCTTGGCTACACAGTGAGACTTTATAGGTATGGCTTCTGACATTACTAGAGACACAGTCTCACAGAAAACCCCTGATCCTCTGGCTCCTGTAATCTTCCTGCCACTTCTTCTGCAAAGTTCCCTATGACTTAGGTAAGGAAGTATTTGGTAGATGTATCCACTGGACTTGGGGGCTGACTCTATTTCTCTAGAGTACTCTGAGCATTATCTGAGTTTAGCACGTGGCCCTTGCCTAGCCTCAATGAGACTTGTTCTTACATATTGTAGCTATGACACCAAATCCTGGCCAAAACCAAAAGACTGGGTCTTTTGAGTGTGTTTTAAGTTGTTCACCTTTGAGGGGTATCAGAGTAAAACAGGGTTCATTCCTGGGTCTTTTGGCCTGTGCAGCTGCACAGGGCCATACACACAGAAGGGCCTCATGTCTAGAAAGCACTTAAATTTGACTTAATTCATAATTTTTGAACAAGGACCTCTTAAGTTTTCATTGGGCTTCCCAGTTTAGGTATATGTCCAATATAGCTTATTTTGATTTCAATTCTTAGTAGCAATCTGCAAGCGAAGCCTTCAAATTCCTACAACCCTTTGTCTTATCTTATTAATGTGTGTGTGGATGCACGTGTGTCTATGTTTTTACAGGTGTTTGAATGTCAAGATATATGCATGGAAGTCAGAGGACAATTTTGGAGTCAGGTCTCTCTTCCATCTTGTTGAGGCAAGGTCTCTCTTGTTATTCTTGTATTGCATATTCCAGGCTAGCAAGAGATTCCAAGAGACCCTCCTGCTCCCGCCTCTCGTCATACAATAGGAGCACCAGGATTGCAGGTGTGTGCCACCACATTCAGCTGCTTTATATGGCTCTAGGACTCAATCCCAGGCCTCAAGTTTGTAAAACAGGTGCTTTTATCTGCTGAGCCATCTCGCCGGCCCTATGTTTTGAGTCCTGACAGGTCTTGAACGCTTTTCCTTCATATGAAATTTCACTGGGCATGGGTATGAAAACAGTGAACACTGCAGGATTTGAGAAAAGAGCCAACACAGGAGTATCCCCTCGGTGTAGACCTAGTACATAGACATTTAGAAGTGGTTTTTTGCCCCATGTAGGCGGCACATGGATTTTTAGCTCCAATTTTCTAAGTGGAAATGAGAGGGGCAAGCATTGTGGTTTGGGCAGAAGCAGGCCCCAAAGCTCAGGTTGGAAGCCTGATCCCTAGCTCACGGTGTGACAGAGAGATGACTGGATCATGAAGCTGTAACACTGTTTTTAGCTAAATAGGCTAATATGAGACATGGCTTGGCAAAAAGACACTGGGGTGTCTTCTTGCTTTAGGCTCAGTGTGGCAGGGTCAAGACAAACACGTCTTCCTTTCAGAAAGCTAACACAGAAGATGCACAGGTACATCTCCTGCTCTCTCTCTCTCTCTCTCTCTCTCTCTCTCTCTCTCTCTCTCTCGGTCTTTTTTAAGTCAGGGTTTCTCTGTAGCTTTGGAGCCTGTCCTGGAACTAGCTTTGGTAGACCAGGCTGCCTCCTGAGTGCTCAGATTAAAGGCATGTGCCATCACCGTCCGATCACTGTCCAGCATCCTGTCTTCTCTTTCTTGACACAGGCTCTCACATATGCTTGACCTTACATAAGCTAGGCAACTAAGTGTTCTCCTGAACTGTATTCTCACCATTTTATAACTTCTATTTTATAACAGGCTCTCCCTAAATTGTCTGTCAGCTGTGCTTGAATTTATGATCCTCCAGCCTCAGCCTCCCTAGCCCCTGGGATTGTAGACCTGTTCCATTAAAATGTGCTTTTGAAAGTGAAGCAAGAGATCCCAGTTATTGTGGAATAGGTGCACACAGCTGAGCTGAGGCTGGGGGGGGGGGGTTGTTGGACAGAAGGCTAATTGACTGGGGTTTGCCTTAAAAGATGGAACTAGGGGAGGTCTCTAGCTTCCAGGCAGAGATATAAACACAGCCTGAGTCCTTGTTCCCTTTTCTGGTGCCCCAGGCATGAGGAAAAGGCAATGCATTTGGCAAGCAGCTAAGAACAACTTGGTATCAATTTTCTTTTCAGCAGAAGCCAAATCGCCTGCTATTGCAGACTGGAGGTTTTGTGAGGCCTTTCCACATTCATTTTGTATCATTGTAACTTTCCTGTAGTTAGATGTGCTGGAGAATCCCAAAGCGCTTGGGGACTGGGGGTGGGAGTAAACACTCTGAGCCAAGAAAAACTGAGAGGCCATGTGACTTGAGCCATTTTCTCTGGAGTGTGTGGATGGTCTCTTCCTCTCCCTACAGGCTGCCTTCTTCAAAACCCCAAATTGCTCCTGCGCCTGTCTTAGATTGGTGCTGTGTGACATGTGTATGCACACATGAGCATGTTTATATGGTACACCCTAAATGACCGCATTGGAAAATGAATGATACAGAGTCTACACAGAACGTGCTGATGTGTAATTATCCTCGTCACAAGGCAATGTGACTTTAAATGCTAATTCAGTGTTCCTCAGATGGGGTTCTAAAGACCATCATCATCTTCTGAGCGTGTCAGCGAGTACTTGTGCCTGAAGTCAATTTCTGTGGCCTCAGCACAGAGACAATGAGTCTATGGGTTCCCATGCCCTCAGTGTTCAACACTTGATGAGGTCAATGTTGTGCCCTCACCCCGTCTCCTGGATCCACGACTAGATCTAATTACATCTACTGCAGTGGCTCTCAACTTGTGGGTCCTGATCTCTTCAACAAGCCTCTAGCTTCATAACGGTACCAAAATTAGTTATGAAGTTGCAACAAAAATAATTTTATGGTCGGGGGTCACCATGGAAAACTGTATTAAAAGGTCACAGCGTGAGGAAGGTTGAGAACCACTGATCTGTGTCTAAAATTTGAGGCATGATGAAGCAGGATGACAACTAGCAGCAAGCAGTCTAGTGGGCCATTCTAATAGTTTAGAGTACTAACCGAGCACATACATATGCCCTGGATTCTTGTTGCTAGTTCAGGACGTTGTTTTCGAGGCAGGGTTTCTCTGTGTAACCCTGGCTGTTCTGGAACTTGCTCTGTAGACCAGGCTGGCCTTGAACTCAGAGAGCTGACTGCTTCTGCCTCCTGAGTGCTGGGATCAAAAGTGTGTGGTACCATCATGCCCTGCCAGGACAGCTTCTTTTTTTTTTTTAAATATTTAATTGAACTGTGTTCTTTTTTAAGATTTATTTATTTATTATGTATACACTGTTCCTCTGCATGTATGCACACCAGAAAAGGGCACCAGATCTCATTACAGATGGGTGTGAGCCACCATGTGGGTGCTGGGAATTGAACTCAGGACCTCTGGAAGAGCAATCAGTGCTCTTAACCACTGAGCCATCTCTCCAGCCCTAGACAGCTTCTTAATATATTGTTTAGGCTGCCTTTAAATCACAATCCTCTTTTAACTTTTTAAAACAAGATGTCTGTGTATGAGTGTTTTGCCTGCATGTGTGTATGTGTACATGTGTGTGTGCCTGGTGCCATGGGGGTCAAAAGAGTACTGGGAACTGAACCTCAGTCCTGTGCAAGAATAATCAGTGCTCTTAATTTCTGAGCCGTATCTCCTTCACAATCTTCTTGCCTCAGTTTCCCAAGTAGTTGGGATCCTATGTATGTACCAGTGCAGCAGGTTCTGTGTGTGGTTTTTTTGTTTGTTTGATACAGTCAGAGAAATGGGGAAGCATTGTTTGTGTGGAGTTACAAGGCTGTCCTGACACAGAAGAGCATTGAGCCTCCTTAACCAAAGCCTATACCCCATTTGCTAAAATGGCAACAGGCACCAGAATTTCTGAGGGTAGGAGAGAGTTGATTTTCCTTTTAAAAGACATTAAATGTGAAAGTGTGTGCATGTCACAGATCTTAACGGTTGAGGATGGGGTTAAAAAAAGAGCACCCAGGTTTAGTTCCAGCACCCATAAGATTCACATCTATAATTCTAGTTCCAGAAAACTTGATGCCCTTTTCTGGAATCTGCAAACACCAGGTATGAATGTGGTACAGATGAATTGTGCACACATGTGCATGCACACACATCAACATTCACTCACTCACTCAAAATCTAAATAGAGCCAGGTGGTGGTGGTACAAGCCTTTAAATCCAATGAGTTCAAGGCCAGCCTGAGCTAGTTCCAGGACAGACTCCAAAGCTACAGAGAAACCCTGTCTTGAAAAGAAACAACAACAGCAAAAAAAAAAAAAAACACCATCAACACCATCAACACCATCACCACCAACAAAACATAAACAGAAGAAATGGCTACTGTCCACCATCCTGAGCCTTCCAGGGTGTCACCATGGTATGTGTGTTCACTATTCTGCTTTCTATCTGACAGTGTTTGAGGGAGGGATTGTTACTTTTTAAAAAATGAACAAACTCAGAAAGGCCGAGTTGCTTGCCAGCACCCCCAGCTTTGCTAATGCAGAAAATTCCTTGGCTAAATTTACTATAATGAATTGGACCCAGGTTTCTGTCTCTACGAATATCTTTTATGTAATTTCTCACACCTATCACTACATGACAGATGCCAGTAATTTGAATGGGAGGTGAGTGAGTCAGGACACTGCCCAATTCATGAAAAGAGAAGACAAGTTATACTGAATAAAAACAACTGGGATCTGTTGGCTTTCAAAGTGTCCTGGGTTATACTCCCTTCAGACATGGCTGGATCTAGTTGGGCAATTTTGGGAATATCTCAGCCTGCTGTCAGACAATCTCTGTGTTGTGACAAGATAGCTGTCAGTAGTGTTAGGTCTACAACCTGGTAATTCTAAGTTCAAGGCATTAAAAACAAAGGAAATGGCTTCTCTCACCCCACCCCCCCGAAACAGCTCTGTGTGTATAGAACTAGTTTGTCTTAGATCTTATATTCACCCCTTATCCAATTATCCTGACCAAGAATCTTAAGTGCTCGGTTAGTCAGAACTCTACCCTTATTTCTGGGGCCAGAGACAGGTATCAATATGTTCAGATGGTGGGAAACTGAACTAACAACTGATATGTCCTCATTAAAAGAAAGAAGGGGTAGATGGTGAGCAGATGAAAGCAGCAGATATGCACTGCAGGGATCTCTTGGAATAGAAGGAGGTCACCTAGATAGTAAACAAAATTAACAAAGTGTTAATTCGTTAGCGTTTGATGGGAGATAAATGCTTGATTCATGGCTCAACTGGTCATTCACTTAGGGCTCAGCCTGTCTTGTCTGTCAGACAGGTTGACTCTGTAGTACAAAATTAGAACAAGTGGAATGAGATGTTCCTAAGAAATATTTCCATCAAACTATTTGCAGGCACATTAAGGTTTGTTCTAAGGAAGGGAAAAATTTCAAATATGATGTGCAAAGGACCGACATTTACTCTGGAAATGAAGTCCAGAGGTAAACAGTTCTGTTCTGTTGCTCTACCAGCATTCACACAGGGCTTTCTTCCTCCTGGTCAATCAGCAACAAGGCTCAGGACTCAGGCAAGTCCGCCTTCCATCTGGCAAGTGGAAGAAGAGGGGATGGGTACACTTTTAAGGACAAGTAGCAAAAGTTGCTCATCTCTGGCTACAAAAATCTAGTAACTAACCTCGTGATGGTTAATTTTGTGGTATCTGCACTGGACTTGGAAGTTCAAAGAAACCAAGAAAAGCACTATGTTTTAGTGTCATGTCAAGATTAGTTGTGAGCATCAAGTAGAGGAAGGTCTACTTCCAATATGGGTGGAGCCCAGACAGAACGAACTTGGAATTTATCAGACCTCTGCATTTGGATTGAATTGTTCTCTCAGCACTCCAATGTGTAGATGGCCTATTCTAAGATTCTTGAGCCTCCATAATAATTTCCCTAATAAGCCCCCATCATATATCTACACCAGTATCTTGTACATACATACATATATCCCATTGGGTTTGCTTCTTTGGAGAACCTGAATTTGGTGGGGTTTTACTTGCCAAAACAGGGTAAGAAATGTGCTTATTTGAAGAACAGATGCAGTGGCTCTCAACCTTCCCAATTATGTGACCCTTTAATACAGTTCCTCATGTTATGGTGACCCCCCAACCATGAAATTATTTTGCTACTTCATAACTGTAATTTTGCTCCTGTTATGAACTATTTGACATGAAATATCTGACATGCAGGATATCTGATATGCTATCGATCTAGGGGACATGACCGCCAGGTTGAGAACCAGTCTTCTGTCAGAATGTGGCACTCCAACCGCCAGCCTTTTCTTTGCTATAGCGAAGGGCTTATCCAAACGTTGAGCATCTGTTATCTGGAAGGCAAGCATCTTCAAAAGGCAGCTGTGAAAGACTTCATCCTTATCCCGTTCCTTCTTTAAGAGCTGGGGATCCAATCCAAGGCTTTAATACATGAGACAGGTGCTCCACCATTATCTCCAGTTTGTTGCTTTTTTTTTTCTTTAAAAGATTTCAGGAACTAGTCATGATGTTTTTTTTTTTCTTTTTTCTTTTTTCTTTTTTTTTTTTCTTTAAAAGATTTCAAGAACTAGTCATGTACCAGGCTGGCTTCAAACACACAGCAATCTTCCTGTCTCTGCCTCCACTGCTGAGCTACCCATTTGTTCATTACATTCTCATTTGAATTAGACCATGTTCAATGTAACAATTTTAAAAGTTATATTTAAATTATTTAATTTAGAACCAGCATTTTCTTGGAAATAAAGGGCATCTGCTTTGCATAACTACAAAGTCATTGTAACAAGTGTATTAAATAAAGTTTCACCAAACTCAATTTTCAGTAATTGTTCATTCAAGTGTTTCTAATTTTAATTGATGTCAAATCACTTTCTAGAAAGACTGGAACAATGCACATTCTCATGAATAAGGTAAAGAAAGTTCTCATTGATTCTAATTTTTGCTACCACTGTAGATAATTGATATTTTAAATAGGGATAGTTGTGAGCTGCCATGTGGGTGTTGGGAACTGGACCTGGGCCCTCTACAAGCGCTCTTAACCCCTAAGACATCTCTTTAGTCTTTTATTTCATTTAGACACTGTATTTTTGTGTTCATAAATAGAAAACACTATCCTGAGTGAGGTAAGCCAGACCCAAAAAGAGGAACACGGGATGTACTCACTCATAAATGGTTCTAGCCATAAATAAAGGACATTGAGTCTATAATTCGTGATCCTAGAGAAGCTAAATAAGAAGGTGAACCCAAAGAAAAACATATAGTCATCCTCATGAATATTAACCTTCATCAGGCGATCAAAGGAGACAGAGACAGAGACCCACATTGGAGCACCGGACTGAAACCCCAAGGTCCAAATCAGGAGCAGAAGGAGAGAGAGCACGAGCAAGGAACTCAGGACAGCGAGGGGTGCACCCACACACTGAGACAATGGGGATGTTCTATCGGGAATTCACCAAGGCCAGCTGGCCTGGGTCTGAAAAAGCCTGGGATAAAACCGGACTCGCTGAACATAGCGGACAATGAGGACTACTGAGAACTCAAGAACAATGGCACTGGGTTTTGATCCTACTGCACGTACTGGCTTTGTGGGAGCCTAGGCTGTTTGGATGTTCACCTTACTAGACCTGGAAGGAGGTGGGAGGTCCTTGGACTTCCCACAGGGCAGGGAACCCTGACTGCTCTTCGGGCTGATGAGGGAGGGGGAGTTGATTGGGGGAGGGGGAGGGAAATGGGAGGCGGTGGCGGGGAGGAGGCAGAAATCTTTAATAAATAAATAAGTAGCCGTTATAACTTTGTGCATATGTATTTTGCTTAAAAATCCATCATGAATACACTAGTTGAATAATCTTGATCTGTCTTCCATGTTTAACTTTTTTTCTAGTTTTTTTGGGTTTTTTTTTTTGGTTTTTATTTTTGAGACAGGGATTCTATGTGTAGTCCTAATTGTCCTGGAAGTCAGTCTTTAGAACAGGCTGACCTCAAACTCAAAGAGGTCCTCCTGCCTGTCTCCCAAGTACTGGGATTAAAGGTGTGCACCACCATTGCCCAGTAAACTTCTTATACCAATATCTTTATGCCATATTATTTATAGGTTTTTGAGTAAGTTTTCAAAGGGCTGCTGGCTAAAAAACATCCATTTCAAACTTTCATTTTTGTCAAATTACCTTTTAAAAAGATTAACACGAATGTTAAAAAAAATCATGTGTCCTAACTTTTGTTAGCACCATAGAAGGTTGCTGTTTGAAAATTTTGCCATCTGACCAATGTGAATGGTACTTTTTGTGGCTGACTTGTTTCGCTGACTGCTTTGGATACTTTCATGCTTACAGAGATGCAGAAGAACACACTGGCTCAAGCAGACTGAATTAGGCCCATTGTGGAAGTAACAGCTCTATTACCCACTGTGTGACATGGGCAAGAGTCCTTTAAAGGTGGTTTCTTTTGCAGGAGCATTTCCTCTCTCTTAAGGCAGACTGAGAAGGCCCAAAACAATACCCAGCATAAAACAGCACTAAATGACTAACAATTGTGTGCATTTGCCACATTTTGATCAACAGTGAACCACCTATACCACAGTGGTCCTTGACAGATTCAGACTAGTGGCATTGGGCATTTTAGTTAGTGTTAAGTATACTGACATTTACATAACAAAACTGCCTAACAATGCATTTGTCAGGATATATGCCTGTAGTTATGACACACGTCTGTTAGCGTATCAGGGATAGTAATCCTGAGTCTGTTATGTTGGAGATACTTCCTTAGTCTAACATATCTTTTATAGGTTTGTTTTATATAGAGAAATACATTTATCATCCTCTTTCTGGCTTCTAGGGTCTTGGATTTATAAAAATCTATTGGTTTCCCTTTTGGTTAATCATGTTGCTTTTAGGAGATTTTAATAACACTCTTATTTTTTCTCATTCTTAGCAATTCAGAAACTCATCATCAAGTGCTAGTTTGGACTCAAGCACTGAGGATCAGGGTTTTATTTGTTGCCTAAAGGTAAGTCTCTGGACTGAGGCTGTTCTTTTAAACTTACGTCACCCAATGAACAAGCATTTCTGCCTAATGGTTTTGGTCTTGGATCCCCAACATTTGCTTATTATACATTATTCCAAACATCAAGGGAGGATACTGTTTTTAAGTCTCCCTCCCAGGAAAGGAAAAACAAACAAACAAAAAAAGCTTTCCTTCAGGACTTCTAGGTGGGTTACCACTACCTTTAATTCAGTTTCAGGGGAATAATCATTTTCATGAGGGTCAGAAGTTTAATATTTTATTCTCTGGTTCCTTCAGGTCATTTGGTTACCAGCAATAGAAAGTCATATAAAATTACATTTATTTGTACATATGTATCAGCACAAATGTGGATGGTGGTCAGAGGACAATTTGCTGGAGTTGGGTCTCTCCTAATATGTACTGGGGACCCAAAATAGGTTATCACGCTTGGCAGCAAGGACATTTATCTGCTGAATCATCTTGCCAATCTGAGAATTTCATTTTTTTTCCCTTACAGAAAGTAAACTTGTAAAGATGTATGATTGTCTACAATTAAAAGAAAATTTGAGTAATAGGCCTTAAAAACAGGTATGAGGGTTCTTTAGGGGATTTTGTATCATTATCTATATTGTTTCTTTGGAACATTTTCATGACAATGATTCAATTCCTGCCACTTTGCCTCTGATGTTTCTCTTTAAAATAGAAAGTCCTGGTGGGAGACCAATTGTGATAGGATAAACTTTGGCCAGGAGTATGAGGTCAGTATATTGTCATGTACTGTCCCACTAAAATAACAGAAAGAGAAGGTGTTCTTTTTCAAGGAAGAGTGGAGTCGTCAGTGAAGGAAGAGATTTGGAGCAGGCCAGAGCAATGGATGTGCAGTATACTAATAGTGGAGAAGAGAATCATCAATGGATTGGTAGCCAGGATGCAAACGTCACACTGTCAGAACTCAGGGGTGCTTCAAGGCACTCATGGGAGCTTGTCTAAGCTCCAAATCCAGGGTACATGTTAGGCCTTAATGACCTTTACTGCAGTGACATGGGAGTTTAAAAAGTGATTCGTTGCCTTCTCTTTGCCTGATGTGAGCAATGCAACCAGGATTTAGTTTAGCCATCACTTTTAAATCTGGAATAATCTTTCATGTAAAATGAAGCTATCAAGATATTGTAATTTTGATGACTCAAGCTGTTTTAAAGGATACTTTCAAAACTAAGGAACACTTACCAAACTCTAAGCTTCCTAACGTTTAACAGCCTGCCAGCTTACGTAATGAAGACTACATTGCTAGATTTGATATACAAGGGCTATTTTAAATCATTTGACAAAGAGGCTCAGGTTTAAGTAACTTGCCCAAAAGGAGGCATTTACTTTTAAAATTCAGATTTTTAAATAAATTCTAATGTGGTAGTGTAAAATAGTCAAAGTTGAATCTTGCGTAATCTACACTATTCAAAGAAAGCCAGTGATAGACTTTTCTATGCATTTACAAAGGTAAGCATACACTTCAAAATGAGTTCACACAATACATTTCTATAACTTGTTTCATTTAAGGTCTCGTGGCCATTTTTTGATGTCTACTCACAATACATATACCTTATTTATGTAAACAACTATGTACACTTTCTTTTATGGCTGAACCATATATTCAACCAATCTTTGAAGTTTCCCCCAGTAATTTTTATGATTCTATAGTGTATTAATCTGTGTTTTTCTTTTGGAAAATAATTTTGTTATGGCCTTGACCTCAAGCTTAACAAATAGCTTGGACAAGTCAAGCTTCATTGCTGATAAATGTTATTAGTCAGGATTCACTTTCAAATAACAGAAACCCAACTCAGAGTAACTTCAACAAAAAGGG
Source organism: Microtus oregoni (assembly GCF_018167655.1). NCBI lineage: Eukaryota > Metazoa > Chordata > Mammalia > Rodentia > Cricetidae > Microtus > Microtus oregoni. The sequence continues at coordinate 1,940,974 of NW_024543223.1, read as the reverse complement.
TATTTATTGGTTCACATAACTGCAAAGTCCAGGGGATATACCACTAGCTTCAGGCACAGCTGGATCCAGGGGGCATAAATGTTGTCATCAGAACTCAAGTCTTTTGCTCTTTTGGCTGTTTCCCTCTGCACTGGCTTCATTTTCTGCCTGGCTCATTGAACATAGTAGGCCCTGTTGGTTTGAGTTTTTCTCCCACAAAGCTAAAGCATCTAAGTTAAGGGAACTTCTCCACAACTGAGTAAACCACCTAGGGCTGATTATCATTGGACAAACTTGAATCGTGCATCCATTCCTGAATCAATCACTAGAGTCAAGAAGGACTTTGCTGATTGATGAGGTTGGAATAACATGTCCAGCACAAGATTCAACAAGTGTCTAAACCACATGGACTGAAAACTGGAAGAGATGGTTCCAAAAAATATCAGGAAGTTGTTATAGTGAGATGGAATGGGCAATAAAAAAGAACATCCAGGGATAAGGCCAAGTACAGAGCTTAATCTTTGACCATAAAGTTGGCTTATAGTAGTTGGTTTTTCTTCCTTGGTAATAGAATTCTAAAAATCACCAGGAGCGATGTCTGTCCTGTCCATAGGAAGCCTACAAATCACTTAAATGAATGATAATTTCCATTAGCTTCATACTCGAGGATTCACCATGGAGTTTTCATTCAAGTCAGATTGACATTGGTGATGTGAAGCAGGAAAACCATTCTCCTACTTGGCAAACAGTTTGAAGCTGTTTGAGTTAGCTGCAAATTAAGTTCAGTGGTCAAGTTCTTGTGTTGCTTTATGTCTCAAGGTGAACTTATAATTTTTTAGTCCTGGTCAATCATATTCATTTCTTAGTTATTACAGAAAAAAAAAAGCAATGCACTCTTGCTTTTCAACCTGATATACTTCTGTTAGATCAAACATGATTCAGGTGTTGAAAATAAGCAGGGTTATTCTCTACTTAAAGTTGTTGGTCAAAGAGTATGCAGCATGGTCCTCCCTGTTGTGAACATTGAGTTCTGGTAGGGTATGGTACAGGTTCCTTCTATTCAAAATTCGTTGATGGAACTGGGCACAAGCCTGAAACTGATGGTATTCTCAAGGCCAGTTAGTCTGATTGCAGTAGCATGTCAAAATAGGCAGGTTAAGAGCTAAAGACAGGTAAACAGAGTAACTTCAGCAGGGCCAGTCATACCAATAGTAAAACTATAATTTGGAAGAATAGGCAGATTGATAATGAAGCTCTGTAAATTAGTTTTTGTCCTGGGTACTCCAGAGATAATCCAAAGGGTTTACTCCAGACAAAATTTTTTTGTATCTTAAAGGGACAGTTGGGTATAGCAGCTTTCATTTTCCTGCTCATCTGTGCAAGAACTGTCAGCTTAGAAGGCTATATCCTCAATGCAGACTTGAGGTTCTATTTAGGAGTCTATGCTACATCTGAGAGCAACAGGATTTCTTTGGTAATCAAGTCTTCCCCTTCTGTAATACAGCCCATCGCCAAGAATCTTAAAGGCAAGTCAAGGCCTCAGACTGGTTGGTTGGGTGGCACTGTTGTAAGATTTAGATGAGCTCCAAGGCATGAAGACAGTAGACAAGGCCCTAGAATAAGGCTTTTGCCTTAAGTTTTAGTTTTTTCTATTTATCCAATCACTGATTAGATTGATTGCTCGTTTTAACTGAGTATGGCAGAATCAGAAGAAATGACTGGCAGTGTAGTTTTTTTTCCTGCAAATACAGTAAAAAGAAAGAGCTAATGTAGAGATAATAGAAAAGTGAATCTGTGATTTCTTCTTTACAAATAATAGTTGCAGATAAAAGCAGAAATCATCCCGATTTTGATTTGCTGACTGTGAGCAGTTTAGAATAACCCGATCTGAGTTTGATTTGCTGATTTGTGTCAACAATTATACAACCATGGTTAGAGGGTAAGAAACAAGAATATAAAAAGCAGCAGTTCCAACGTTTACCCAATGTACTCAAGAGTAGCTGATGGTAGTTGGCCCTTAGACTATGAAGTTGAAGAATGAGATTTTCTCAGGTCACAAAGTCTTGTTTACTATGATTTCAGTATTCAGGGATTTTATCCTTTCTACAAGAAAAAAATAATCTTAATGTCTTAAGAATACCTCATAGTAAGGAATAAAGTCAGTCACTCTGAACTAGTGTAAAGTGATAATACGAGACAGATGAAACTCCATTAAAACATCCAACAGGACACTCAAGAATATAGAAAAAAATCCTTAGCTGCCATTTACAGATTATTTTTTCCAAGTTAGTCTAATTTTCCAGCAAAAAGGTCGACAATATGCTACTTGAAATGTCTAGCAGGCTATCATGGCCTAGAGTCAAAGAATCTGCGTCCAACTATGCCCATCACATACAGCTGATGGTACCAAGCCTGAAGAATAATCATTAAAGAATATTTCAATGGTAGAGGAAAATTGTCCAGCTATGTTTTAAGTCACATATGATAAAGGATGTTCAGAATATGTCTTCACGATCATCTGTTCCATGTAGAGGTGAGTAAATTAATTTTGAAAAGGCAGAAATAACAAGTGTTGGAGGAATTTAATTTTTCTTTAAGCCCTGGAAACAGTAGTTATTAAATAACAGGAAACCATGGAGCAGTTTAATTAATAGTCACATGAGTTGAAATTGAGACAGTGAATGATAATCAGGTTACAAGTCCCTTTAGGAAAAACTGTATTTGGATTTTGCTTCATAGTTAATGATTATCCTTTGTACGTGGAGTACCATAGTTTATGTGGAGAGGTCAAATAAACAACTTGGTCTAAGATGGCCTCAATGAGACATCAGCTTCAATACCAGCTTTCAGGCAATTCCTATATCCAAGTTCCAAGACTTCCAAGCCACATACTTCCAGTACCACTAGGTACACGTTTGTGAAAGTTAATGGGGTTCTTCGGTGTAGGATACACATGTATTATTCTCTGGCTATATCCAACTCCAGGAAGTCCACCTTGGATGGAATGCTATTAATAAAATTTCACTTGACAACGCTGTGTGATCGTTCTCTGGACAAAGGCATACCCATCTCCAAACATGTTCGGCATCAACTGAATATGAACTATATAGAATTGGAAATACACATAAGGTCAGAATGTCATTCAGGTCAAACATGTTATCTAGGGCAGTGGTTTCCAGCAGTATCTTCTGAAGAATTTTCCATAAAGAAGTCCCTTTAGTTGTCACCATGATGGTAAAGGAATAGTTGTGGCAGGCTGCAGATCCCTACTCCAGAGCAGCTTCACTTTACTCTGGACTTCCACATAGCTTTCCTTCAAAGGACTTCATTAAGCACAAAGCCCTTGGAAAATCAGTGATAAGGATAAGTTGTTCACAAAATGCTGAAACACAAAAAATAGGTCATGGGAACCAGAATATGGGTAAGCAAGCTCAATGCTAAGACAAAGTAGACAAAATATTTGTTTATTCTCCCCCTGATGTGGACCATGTTATTGACTGATGGAATTAAAGCATCTACTGTAAATTTTGATTAGTGACTAAGATGACTAAAAAGGTTGACCATGCTTCTAGGGGTGCCCAAGAGTATCTGGGCAACACAAACTGAGGGAAAGGGGGCACAAAACTGAAAGAGAGCAGGGAGTAGTTTTTGGTAAGTTAGGGGGTAAATATGATCAAAATATACTACATGAAATTCCCAAAGAATTGATAAAAATAATTGTATTAAAAAAATGACTACCAGAGAACAAGACTATTGGTTTTAAGCTGTAATATTGCTGGGAATTTGCAAACAGTACTTTTGAGAAATTCAAAGTTGGATGACTTCACTTAAGCAGTAAGAAGTCACTGGGCCACAACTCTAATTCTTTTTCTTTTCCCTCCTTACTTGAGAAGTGATTCCTTTAAAAGTTACAACATGACTCTATTAAGAAGTTATTGCTAACTTAATTGACGCAAAAGTCAATTTCCCCCCATTCTCCCTTGAATTTCAGAGGCTCCCTTGACAAAAAAGGTAGCATCAAAATGTATAACCCTCAGATGTAACAATAATTCAAGCAGTTAGGACAAAATATGAGAAAGGGCAGTTTCAAAGACAGTGAATTTATTATGGGGTCACCAGGCCAATCTGCTGATAATTAAGCACTGGCAAGACAGTTCTAACAGTTTCCCATTCTGTTAAAAAAGAATACTGGAAAAAACAAAAGCAAACAAAAACTCGCAGTAATCTATTTGAATGATGTATGGCACACTGGGCTAAACAGCTAAATGAAGCTTTATAGCATGTCTTTGAGACCCTAACCACTAAACTGTTTGTGTAGGGACATGCATTACATTTTTTTAACCACCTCACTGGACAACAAAAATTATAAATTATATGCATATTTATAAAAGCAAATGGCTCGTTCTACCTATTAATTTGGGGACAGACCACTGGTAAGCTTTCTCTGTCTAGGAATATTAATAAAATTTAAAAGCAAAGAACAAGTGCAGATCTGTAGTTAATGAGGCTGTTCTTGGAAAGACCATAAAAATGAATAAGAAAATGTAAAAATACTTGTTTCATACTGCATAGCCTTGTTTCCTAACATTTTTTTTTTAAAACCAAATCACCAGCCACCATGAAGACTGCTTGCTCCTATACCTTAGTGACATCATCAAGGGATTCTGGGCTAAATATAGTTATGATTAAACTTCAAACATTGTGCTCTACTAAGGGCAACATATAGTCTAGAAGCTTGAACATTTTCAGTCTCCAGCCATTTTAATACTGTGAATAATATGAAAGCTAAGATAACGCCAAGGGTAATACTGGACTGGGAGTCAGAAGGACTGCCTTCTACTACTGTATCACCTTGGATAATTGCTTAAATTCTTAAATTTCTATTCCCTCATTTCAAAAAGGTGATTGTGTTGATAATTGACACAAATGTTATATGAAAGTGCTCTGAACCTGTAAAGTGCTATACAAACAGAAGAGATTACCATATAGGTTCTATCTTGATGTATCAGAAGTCTTTTCCGGAATCTGGTTGAAGCCTGGTGAGATGGTTAGGTAAAGGGACTCCTTAGTAGAATTTCTTATATTGGTGTGAAAAGTTTTGGTTCCTGAGTAACCCAAAGATGATACTATGAGGAATTCGATGTGCCTTAGTTTTGATCCCAATGGGTCAGAATGTCTGCTTCTCATTCAGTAGACAGCTATAGATTTGAAGGAGGAAAACAAAAACAAAACAAGAGTCCAGTGACCTTGACAGGATCCTAGTCAGTTCATTAAACTTCAGTCATTTGAGATTGTGGAGTATGTTCCAATGCTGTTTTCAGAGATGATGCCATTTTCAGACAGTGTTGACAATTCACAAACAAAACACAAAATCCCCTTGTCCAAGTTTACTATGTGTCTCTGAAGACTTAACTGCAGAAATGAACTGTACATTTATGGAATAAACTTGGCCTTTATTGTGATAAAATAGCTTCAGTTATTTGGCTTGAAGACTCTTGACTGCACTATAAAGGGCTGTGCTGAATCTGAGCAAAGAACAGGAGTGGAGGTAAAGATCACATCATGATGGCTGAATGCTTCTTGGGTCACAGTGGTCCACTGGAATGGTGTCTTCTTCAGTAGTAAGGTGGTAGGAATCACCATGGACAGAAATCCAGGTATCAGTTCTGCGGCTGATGGACTAGCAGAAGGAAGGTCATCACAGGGTCCAGGTGAAGACTCAGCAATCAGGAGGCACAGGACTAGAAAGGGCAGGGAAAAACAGATAAGGTAACAGGCACACAGAATTATAAACACAGGAGTGTAACAATGAGGTGGGGGTTGCTGTCAGTAAATCAACTGTATGGTGGGCAGTCACAAGCCTGGCTTAGCCGGTGATAGAGAAATTGCTAGAGGCAAGGTCAGTTAAAAAAAAAAGTTAGGTTGGGTAAAAAAATGCTCAGAGTTCTCTAATAGAGGTAATATTCTGACTGTCTCAGGGATCAACAAATATAAAATTCCTACTCTGGGGCAGTAATTTGTTTTCAGGTTGCTAGCCATTAGGTGAAAGGGAGGAAAAGTGGTTTCACAATTGGCACAAAAAGTGAGATTTTAGGTAACACACCAATTTTACCCTTACTTTCTCAGTATTGTTCAAATGCTGTCTTATGCTCCTGTCCTATAAAACTCTCCTAACCTTCACTTTAACAAATTCTATCTAGACCAAGACAGTATTAAGGCCTTGGTCGGTCAACCTGCTCTCAATTCCTTTTTGGGTTTAATGGTTCCCTAGTTTTCTTTTAAATCTAGATTTAAGAAATAAGAGTGTGGTTTATATCTAATGAATTCATTTTATCAAGAGTAATGTTAGATATAATATAGCAATTATGGTCCCTGCTTTAAAAAAGGCTTCATTAGAAGTGGTGGCACATTTGGGCAAAGATGAATAAAACCAAGGCTATATGGAAAAATAACAAATGCACCCAAGTAACTTTTATCAGATTTTGCACATAAAAGATTAAAGTCATTATAAAGATTTTCTTTCTGATGTTAAGAGAGCCACAGGGACGAGACCATTTTAGTTGTATAGGAGATAGGAGAGCGGTGCTAGGTGATAAACCACAGAAGTGCATTCCCAAGGTAAACAACAAAAATGGAAAGCAGGGGAATTTTGGAAAATGGCAAGTACCATAGGTTCACTTTGGATGGAGTGTTGTCAGTTTGCACTGAGGGTCTGGACAGAAACCCAGGTCTTCAAGTTTCCAGTAACAACGCTGGTGGCAGTGCTTGTTGTCTTGTTGCCTCTTTACACATGGCAAAATCAACAGTTCCAAAGTTGAAAAGTACAAGACATCTACCTCCAGAGTTCCTGCCACATCTTGACAAGCTCTTCTGGGTCACAGGTCCAGCAATTGAAAATCTGGAAACCTGGAGTCCACAGTGGCAATTACACGGAAAAGTGTATCTGCTCCAATTACTGCAAACACTTCATGAACCTCCAATCCTGGACATCTGTGCTTTGTCACGGAATTTCAAGCTTTTAAATTCCAGTTGATTTTTCTTTTTCTCCTTTCTCCTCCTTTCTCCAGAGGAAAGCCTTTAACACCACAGTCTTAAAAGAGTCTTTTGAGGTACATCCAGATTTAATTACAAAAGAACTAAGACCAACACATTTTTCTCCAAAACAGTCATTTCTCTTGAAGGGAAATCATTTGTCTCTGGCCCTTTGGTAAAGGGAATAGTCAACTTAATTTTTTATATACATTTGAATAAAATATCGGAATTGGTAACCTCTAATCATACAAAATACACTTAAATATGTTGTGTTCACTTGCTTCGAGAGCTGTACCACTTGATAAGCACCACTCCACAAAACGAAAATGTCTGAAATGCAACTGTTCAAACATTTTTATAGTGTTTGCTGGATAATGGCCTGCAATTTGAGGAAAGCAGCTGACAATTAACAGAAATAAACAAAAAACGGCATTTTGGCCATTTCAGTCTCACACTTGCAAGCAATTAGAATACAAGGCTGGCCAGGAAAAAGGTAAGCTTCAAATTACTTCCAAATATACTGATTCTGTGGTTCAACCAGAGTCCAACAACTTTTCAGAGACTGTTAACCTTCAATTAATAATAAGAACCAAACCAAACAAGCCAAACCAAAAATAATCCCAAACAGTCTCAGGAATCCAATGCCTGGTTCAGTCTGTTTCAGGGAGCCCGCTTGCTAAATATCCACCTGCACCATTAGCTGGGTTTGGCAGCACCATTTAAAAATAAGCCTGTTCACTATCAACCACGCAAACCAGGGATACACAATAGGAGCAAACGACGGATGTCAATCATGGTTGTAGAAAATGGTCAATGAAAGAAAAGTAGTCAGGCACCAGTACAAGCAGCAGAAAAACAATTGCTGGGCCAAAGATTACATTTCTTGATACTACAGAACACATTCACTCCTAATTGTAGCTGCTTTATATTGGGTGCCACTGTACCACGTGTATCTGCCACCCTTCAGGCACCCTACGGTGAGAGGAAAGGGCTTAGAATAGAAGCCAAGCAGTGAAATGATGTTACCCGAAATAGCCATTATGCATTAAGAAGCAGCTCACATATACCAGGGACTCAAATGGGGGCTTCAAATTGGTTGTGAAGGGTCCCAAATGACATGTAGGCCTCAGTTTCCTCCCGGTGGCATACAATTGTTCTCTTCTGGGTCACGGCCCCCTTTGAAAACTTGCTATTGATGGGTCCGCCCATTCCCCAAGAATGCTCTTTCCCACACGTTTCTGCACACAAATTCAAGGAGCCTGCCGATCTCCAACTCCAATAAAAGGTTCCCGGATTTAACTCCTGGGAATGAGCAGTTGCTAAGTCTTCTCGCAACTCAAAAAAATAAAAACGATAATCATCCTTTATGTAAACGGACGCTTCTGTAAAAGCGCTTTCAATCCCAGACACACACTGATAGGCAGAGGAGGAAACTGAGGCGCAGACAAATTACAGAGTGACTTGCCTAAGGTCACTCGGCCAGCGGGTGGCTAGGCCCGGAAGCAAACCCAGATCTTCCGACTCCGGAGCTCGAATCCCCACCCCGGAGCTGCCGCCAGAGCTTCCACCCCCACGCTAAGGTGGCATAAGTAGGAAAAGGCAGAGGAGAAAGCCCACCACCAACCATCCTCCCGCGCCCTCCTGTCCCTCCAGCTGCGTCCTAGCAGGCCCGGAAGGGTGGCGCCAGGCCTCCAGGCCGGCCCCGGCCACCCCAGCCTCCCCCGCCGCCTCCCCGGGAGCGGGGCGGAGCAGCTGCCCGCCGCCGCCGACCACCCGGACGACTCCTCGTCGAATCGCAAACGCATAGGCCGCCGCCCGAGTTCTGCGGACGAGAAGAAAGACGCGGCGCGAGCGCCAACGGCCACCGGGCGCGCGCCGCGGCGGCCGGGCCTGCGCCCCAAGAGCTGGATGCCAGAGCAGGAGGAAGAGCCGCCAACCGATCGCTCGATCGACCGCACGCCCGCTCCTTCGCCCTACCAGACCGGGGAGTGGGGGAGGGCGCGCCAGGGCTTCTTCGAGTTAGGGGCCTGACTCCCCGGCGACAAGACAAGATGGCTCCTCCGCTCTGCGCTGCAGCTCCCGTCCGGCTGCGTCGCTCGGCCCGCCCCCGGTACTGTTTCTTTAAATGGCGGAGAGGGTCAGGCAAGCAGGAAGAGAGGCGCGCGCCCTCACGTGACGGGGGCGGGCCGGCGCGGGCCGGATCCGGTCACGTGGGCCCGCGTTGCTCGCCAATCCGCAGGTGGGGGTCTCGGGGCGGGGGCGGGAAGACTTGCGGCGTTGTGATTGGCCGAAGGCGCGGCGGAGAGGCCTGGGAGGCCGGGACCGTCGGAGTGAGCGAGGCGGCTCGCGCTGCGTGCCCTGACGGAGACAAAGCAGTGCCCGAGGTCGCCGTGGCGGTGGCGGCGGCGGCGGCGGCGGCGGCGGCCGAGTCCTCAGCGCCGAGTCTCGTGACGCCAGCCCTGTCGTCATCTGTTCGGGCGCGGCGTGGCGCGCGCGGGCGGCGGCGGAGGCAGCGGCAGCACATGGTTCCAAGAGCGCGCCGCGGTGGTTGAGTTCCAATTCCGCGGGGAGGGACAAAGGCATCTGCGAGCTGCAGGCAACGCCCGACCGGACCCGGGGGGGTGGGGCGTGCTCGCCGCCGTCCTCCCGGTTCTCTGCCCTGGATCCGGAACGAGTGACTTTCTCGGAGGTGGCCGCAGGACCCGGGCCTGGGCGGGCCTGAGGGGCCCGAGGCTGGCTTCTGAAGGGGGTGGGGGAAGGGCGCGTCTGAGGCGATCCGGGCGGGTGTGCTGGGTGGCGTCTCTGGGGGCCACGCTGAGTGATTCCACCCTCCACCTGTGGTGACTGTGGCCTCCCAGCCAGCTGTGCGGGGGACGGGGCTGGGGGGGGGGGTACAGGAATCCGTCGGTCAGCACCAAGGACCTGCCAGTTGGGAAGCGGTGAGGCGGGAAAGGGCATCCATCGCTCCACTGCTGGAACACCTGTGTGAGGAGTCTGGCATCTTCGGCGGTGACGAAGCCTCCCGTGGTAATGACGTAGGTGAACCGTCAGCTTTATGACAGAAGTAGGTCAATCTCTTGGTTCTCTTCAGGAAACTTAGGAGAACAGAAAAGGACTCGAAGAACGTGAAGATGAAGCCGCAATAAGCCGCCAGCTTGGAAGACCATTCCGAACCATTCACTCCGGAGGCTTCGGGAATTGCAAGAAGGACGCTCTATGCTTGCTGCTCTTAAGGACTGTAGGTTTAGGATGTAGTTCTTTCCAAAAATATTACATCATAGTCACTGAAATACGTACATCACTTGCAATTTCAAATATCTGACAATATTTTAGATAGTCGGGAAATTTTGTCCTATGAGTCACTAAGAAGCACAGATTTACCCTTGACTGGATCAACCTCTGGGAAAGCCTGTTCCGTTCTATGTTCTCCCCTGTTAACGGGCAAAGACTGGAGACTCACTGCAGTCATGGCCTTCACCAATTACAGCAGTCTCAACCGAGCTCAGCTAACCTTTGAATATCTGCACACAAATTCGTAAGTATCCTGTAGGTGGCACTGAGGTAACCAGTAACTCCTTGGTGTTAATATGGAAATCCTTTCTCCAGAAAATTTTGCTTTTTTATCCTTTGGCATGTGTCATTGGATGTCTTGAGCCATATTGAAGAACCGAGATCAGTGAAATATTTGTTGCTAATCTAGAAGAAAATGATTTTCACTTACTGGATCACAGTTTTCTAAATGCAAACTTTATATGGAGTCAGTATGTTCAGTTGTCTCATCTGTTTGATAGGAATCCAACAAGAAGGGATCACCAACATTTGGACCGTCTGGTGTCAACTGTTGTACATCTTTAGTGACAGCCTAGACAATTGGGTTTATAACAAGTGTTTCTGACAACAAGATGATGGTGACACGTAAATGACCAACTTGGAAGAAGAAAGCTATTTTTTTTTCAGCAAACAATTGCCTTTATTTATTTATTGGCAAATTGGCAGTATATCCAATGTCGTTTGTATATGCTAAGCAGAGTGGAGAATTCTTTAAAGCCCTTGGTTTAGATAGTCTTGCCCCAAAATGCATGAAAGCACAGAAGCATGCTGTTTTCATGGTTTTTGAGTAAATGAAGAGATAACATCATTATGATTCAGTGTGGAGTATTTTAGGGTTGGTATATTTATTTATTTTGAAGTCCGGTCTCTCTACATATCTATGACTGTTCTGAAAATCACTATATAGACCAGGTTGGCCTGGAACTCATGGAGATCTGCTTGCCTCTGCCCCCACGAGTGCTAGATAAAAGGAGTGCTCTACCACATCAAGCTAGGGTCAGTTCTTAAAACCATTAAGTTACCTTGTAGTGCCAAAAACATTCACCTGTGACTTTTGAGCACAAGGTAAGTATTCTATTAAAGCACTGGGATGAGGAGTTAAGACCTAAATAAATAAATGGTCTAGTTAGTGAAGATCCATCTGCAGATTATCAAGCATAGACTTCAGTTATCCCATAATAGTGCAGTGATTTTTAGCCTATTGTGATTTCATAATACTTTAAAAAATCTTTTCTGAGCCAGTCAGTGATGGTGCACGCCTTTAATCCCAGTACAGTACTCAGGAGGCAGAGGCAGGCAGATCTCTGAATTCCAGGACAGCAAGGACTACACAGAGAATATTGTCTCAAAAAAAACAAAACAGAAAACAAAACAATACCAACTGCTCTCCCCCCACCCCAAAACCCAACCAACCAAACAAAAACTTCTGAAAAGGAAGTAATGAATTTTTGTCGTTGTTGGTTTTTTTTTTTTTAAGCAGTGGCTTGTCTAATGCTGAGAGGTTTTATTTTGCATCATTTAGGAAGTTTTTTTTTTTTTTAACTGAAGTGAATTGGTTTAGAGATGGTACTATATAGAGATTACCTTGGACACATTGCGAATCTGGAACCTAGGTCACTAATCAAAGATACTAGCACAACCTTTGGCTACGCTCTCAGTGTTTTTTGTTTGTTTGTTTGTTTTTTTTTTTTGGTTTCTCAAGACAAGGTTTCTCTGTGTAACGAGCAAGGTGGCCTTGAATTTGAATTTACAGAGATCCACCTGCCTCCCTGGATCTAGGATTAAAGGTGTACACCACCACCGCCTGGCATCAGTGTTCTTTATATTTAAACTACATATTAAGAACAAGCAGATGAAGGGCACTATTCAAAAGTTCATGGCTGATTGTGTGCTATAATGTCAGCACTCATCAGATTTCAATTTTGGACTGTCAGGGCAAATTTGGAGTTACAGATTTTAAGAAATTTGGAAGACCTTTGAAAATTGACCTTCCAAATCTGTCTTGTTCCAGATTCACTATTGACTTATGCAATAACAGGAGTATAAGCAATTCATTGCTTAAACTTACAGGTTGACCCTTATTCTGGTTTTGTGTTTGAGAAAACTGAGGCTCTAAGAGATCAAGTTGTTGCAGAGGCAAATTAACGGTACCCAGATTTGACTACAGTGCTTAGTATTTTTAACCATTATGCAGTGCTGGCTGATGTTACCTTGAAGGTTTTTTTTTCTTGTCTATAAGGCAGAGGACTTAGCTTCCTGATCTATAAGTCTTTCATTTTGGTTTATTTTATTAAGCTTCCGAGTATTATGGATTATTAACAGTTTGTGGACACTGCCAAAGCAAAGAAGTAAACTGAGTTACTTGAATGAGTTGAATTGGAACTTGTGCTAGCATATCATTTGGAAACTCTGGAATTTCTTATCTGGATCACAGATTTGGTCTTTGAAATGAATCTGCTTGCTTTGAATGTGCTAGTCTTACCTTAAGAAAATATTAACTGTACACCACACACAATGAGAATTCTTTTTTCTTTCACTTAGGCTTGTACTGTGTAGCCAGGCTAGGCTTAATCCTCATGCTTCAGCCTCTTGAGTGCTAAGGGCCACCACTCTGGGCCCTCAACTTAAGTTTTCTGTTAGTAACTAATTTTAAGAGGTTTTTTGTTGTTGTTGTTGTTTCTTTTGGTCATTATGATTTGATTGGAAGTTCATTATTAGAGAAACTAAAATTTTAAAAAATTTTACGTGTGTTAGAATCAACTTCAGAGAAGGAAAGATCTTATGGTACCTGCTTTATTCTGTTAAAATCTTAAAAATGCCAGACAATTTTAGATACTACACAAACAATATTAACTATATTTTGAATTGTGAAATAAAAACATTTTATTTATTTATTTATTTATTTATTTATTTACTTTGTATTAGGCTTGCAAGCAGAGCCTGGACTAGAGGAGTAGAAATTTTTGTGGTTTGGTGGAAAGCCTGTACTTAGAAACTCTCAAACTCTATACTTGAATGCTTCTTTTCTTGCGGCTTTTTTAAGCCTCAGTTTTGTTTTTTTCTTTTTTCATTTGTAAGATGGAGATAATATAGTATTTGAGGATTATGCCAAATAACAATCAATTGGTGTTTATTCTTTATACTGTTTTATCTAGACTAAAACCTAATTGTAACCTACTCATTGATGTTAGACATTAGACAATTTTTAAAGATTATTTTTTGTGTATGAGTGTTTTACCTGTATGTATGTAAATGTACCATGTTCATGCCTGATACGTTCCAAGTTCAGAAGAAGGCATCAGATTCCCTAGAACTGGAGTTAGGGGGTGGTTGTGAGCCACCATGTGGGAACTGGGAATTGAACCTGAGTCCTCTGCAAGAGCAACATGTGCTCTAAGCCACTGAGCCAGCCATCTTCAATCCCTAGGCAGATACATTCAGAAGTATATGTTGGAAAGAGTGAACAGGTCTTAATTTTTTTAAAAATTAGATCCTATGATACTTACTCCTGATGGTTATTCTTGATTATAGCTGATAGTCTGAAAAAGAAATCTGCTTTCTTCTAATAGTATACGCTGCTTTTTATGGGATTATGCAGGCTAGGGTTTCCACAGAAAAGGAGTTTTAAGCTCTTTGGTAGTTTTTTTTCATGACTGCTATTCTTGTTATAGTAGTGGTTCCTTTGGCATAAGAGGAATATGTTTCAGCCTGGTCTACAAGAGCTAGTTCCAGGACAGGCTCCAAAACCACAGTGAAACCCTGTCTCGAAAAACTAAAAAAAAAAAAAAAAAGGAATATGTTTTTAATTTAAGATTCGTATCTTAAGTCATTTGATATACTTTTATGTAGTCAGGTAATCAGAATGCTTAAGTATAAGGTGACTTTTTTTCTATTACTCTTGGAACATTCTGTGACTTACCTTTGGCATATGGTATTTCTGAGTGGTTTTCTCCATATGAGAAGTGAATGTACAGGGGCCTATGAAGTCAGAGACTTGTGTTTCATATGATTTACAAGACTGCTGAAATGTAAGGCAATCATATTTGTATGCATGCATGTATGTGCACACACACTATTTGAATGTAAAATAACTCCACAATTTCTCAGCTTGAACTCACAGAGATCCCTGCTTGTCTCTATCTCCCCAGTACTATGATGAAAGGCATGTGCCGCTAGCTTTTTTCTGTACTAATTATGGCAATTAACTATTGTCAGCATATTCAGGAATTCAGCAAAAGCTCTCATTGTTATGAGCTTGTACAATTTTTTCTTTTAAATTCAGGTTGTCTACATAGAGAAACCATTTTTTTTTACATAACAAGCAAATTTATGTTTGATTTTATTCTGGAAATGCTGAACTGCAAAACTATTTTGGATCACATATGGTTAAATCAATTGGAAGCATCAGAGTTTTAAAAACCTTTGTGTTTTCTCGATTAGTTGACTTCAGATAAGGTACAAATGATATTTAGGTCTGTGAAGGTTTTTTTTTTTTTCTTTTTTTTTTTTTTAGAGATTTATTTATTATGTGTACGGTGTTCTGCCTGCATTCCAGAAGAGGGCACCAGATATCATGGATGGTTGTGAGCCACCATGTGGTTGCTGGGAATTGAACTCAGGTCCTCTGGAAGAGAAGTCAGTGCACTTTACTGAGCTATCTCTCCAGCCCCCCTCTTTGTTTTCTTTTTTAAATTTGAAACAGGGTCTCTCTATGTAGCCCTGGCTGCCGCTGCCCTGGAACTCACTATATAGACCAGATAGACCAGGCTGGATTCAACTCACAGAGAACCGATCCACCTGCCTCTACCTGAGTGCTGGGATTAAAGGTGTACATCACCTTGCCTGACTTGAGAAATGTCTTTAAAAATATTTAATTATATCTCACATGCTAACCAGCAGCAAGTGTACCTTTTGAAATATTTGGCAAAAAAGGAACTTCATGCATTGTGTGTGTGTGTGTGTTTTATGATTTTTTAAGGATTATTTAGAACAATGATGTCAACGTCTTTAAGCTCCATCTATCTCATGAGATTCTATTTTTTTCTGACCTTAACAGAAAGCCCTTTAATGATGTTTGCTACCATACAAAATACTCTAGCTACATTTAGTATCTATTAGGTTATCTGAAATATGTGTGTATAAAATACTAATGATACTGCTAGTAACGAGATTTGAAATTTTTTTCTTAGCTCTTATATGTACAAAGCACATTCCTAAACTTTACATAGAGTACAGTGAGATTTTAGCTAGAAGTGCTGCGTGCTTGCCCTTTTAATAGCCTTTTAATAGATTCTCAATGTCTCATTTTTTATATGAAACAGTTGGAAGTACATAGTGCTTTTTTACACTTTTTTTGTTCTTGTGGCAAAGGATGTTATTACTGTCTCCATAATTCTTACTTACAGTTTTATAATCAGAAGCCAGAAACCTTTTCCTTCCTTCCTTCCTTCCTTCCTTCCTTCCTTTCTTTTTAAATAAGGTTTCTTGTAGCCAGGGCTAATAACCTTAAACTTGATAAGTAGCCAAGAATCACCTTGAACTGATAATCTTGCCTTCACCTCTGAGTTCTAGGACTTTAGGCTTATACTACAAACCTAGTTTTTTGTTGTACATGTTAGTCAAGCACCTTACCAACTGAGTTACATGCCCAGCCTAGAAACGTCATTTTCTTTTAAGCCAGAAGAATTTGAGCTCTGTTTTATCAGTTTTATCTGTTTTATATGCAACATTCTGATGCAAGTTATACTCGTATTCTTAGTCTAGTGTGCTTTTATTACCATACATCAGGGGGTTTTTTTGAGATTCACTGACTTACGTTAAAATAAAAACATGTTCTTGTTTAAATAAATGAAAATGATTAAAAATAGAGTTTCTAGTTTATATTTCTACACACCAGTCTGGATTGTATATAAAACTAATTTGATGTAATTTTATGACTTACATCAGAACAGAAGATGACTGAAAGCTTGAGAATAAATATTAGATTACCTACTTTAAAAAAAATTCAGTCTCTGTAGAGAC
This sequence comes from Microtus oregoni, assembly GCF_018167655.1. NCBI lineage: Eukaryota > Metazoa > Chordata > Mammalia > Rodentia > Cricetidae > Microtus > Microtus oregoni. The sequence goes on along the minus strand of NW_024543223.1, from coordinate 1,924,612 downwards.
TGTCAGAACTTTCCAGTGCTGACTGTGTTTTCAAGTCATCATGGTATGGGGTAGTTTTCAACTGCAGTGATTGTATCTCAGAGAAACCTTAGTGGCTGTGAAACAGCCACTGCTCAAAGCAGAGTCCCCACAAGAATTCTGTTCTAAAGATAATCTAGCTATATAGCCTAGGCTTACCTAAAACTTGTTATTGTCCCTCAGCTTTATGGAATTTCAGTTGTGTGCCATCATGCCTAACTGTAGATTGACTTTTTTGTCTTAAGTACTAGGGATCTAACCTAGGCCTTGCACATGGTATGCAAGTGCTCAGATGCTGAGTTATGTCCTCTGTCTCTAGATTGACTTTTTTGTTTGTTTTTCAAGACAAGGTTTCTCTGTATAACAGTTCTGACTGTCCTGGAACTCACTCTATAGACCAGGCTGGCCTCGAACTCACAGATCTGCCTACCTCTGCATCCTAAGTGCTAGGATTAAATGCATGTACCACCACCACTCAGATTGGCTTTTAATTAACATTATCTATAACAATTCATCTTAATTTTCCAACCTGCCTCTTTGTGTATCTGCCTGCTTGTTTGCCTGTTTCTCTCTCTCTCTCTCTCTCTCTCTCTCTCTCCCTCTCTCCCTCTCTCCCTCTCCCTCCCCCCCATGAGGATTAAATCTAACACCTATGCATGCTAGACAGATACTGTGCCACAGACCTGTATCACCAGCCCTCTCCCTATACCAGTGGTTTTCAACCTTCCTAATGCTGTGACTCGTTAATACAGTTCCCCATGTTGTGGTGATAAAATTATTTTTGTTGCTACTTAATAATTGCAATTTTGCTACTGATATGAATTGTAATATAAATATTTTTGGAAATAGAGTATTACCAAAGGAGCTGTGAGCTACAGGTTGAGAACCACTGCCCTATACAGATATGGAGTGGAGTACATGGGGCATTTTTTTATCCCAACTGATAGTTTGGCAAATTTAAAGCAATAATTTTGAGGGACTGGAGAGATGGCTCAGAGGTTAAGAGCACTGACAGCTCTTCCAGAGGACCTGAGTTCAATTCCCAGCACCCACATGGTGGCTTATGACCATCTGGCTTCTGGCCTGGAGGTATACATGCAATCAGAACACTATATACATATATACAAGTCATTTTTTTAAAAAAAGTAAAAATTTTGAAAATTACTTAAATTTTTCTTTTTTTGATAATATCTTGCTACATAGTCCAGGCAGGCCTTGAGTTCTTCATCTTACTACCTTTTGGATGATGTCATTATAGGGTCTTGGGATTTCAGGCATTGCTATCATAACTGTGAACACTCAAATATTTATAATAAAGAGATGACTTTTTAAGGCAAGGTTTCTATTAGAAGTTTGATTCTTCCATGTCAGGTACTTAATATTTGGATTTTATCTGGAAGAATTTGAGCTTCATTCCATAAGTGAATTGGTGATAAAACGTCTGCATTTTGCTGCAACATCTTTCTTGGTCCTACTGCCTTTGGATTAGCAATAGATATATTCACTGATCTCATGGGAGAAAATGTCTTTCTAGAATTCTAGGAAGAGGTAGTTTTATTTATTAAAAGTTTACAGTTTAAAAAACAAGCTGAAGAATAACCTTAAGAAAATCAGTTTTCCTGGACAGTTAGAGTTTTTATAAAGAAATGGTTCACAGTTTAAAACAATATCGTAAGTGGTCAGAGATCCTAAATGCTGGGTACTAGTGTTATATTTCAATCTAAATGTTTAGAAAATGCCATTTTGATTATTGACTAAACATGAAAAAGCAAGAAAAAATTTATGAGAGTTGATTATAGTTTGTGTCTATAACTTTGTATTTCCTTTAAAAATCAAGCCGATTTTGTGGATGGTTCTATATCGACCTGTTCCTCTTTATAGTTAGTGAAGACTGTTGTAGGAAATTGTACAACTTAAGAAAGTGTAAATTGAGCATACCTGTGTGTGAGCTGTCCCAGGGAAAAGAGGAGACGCATGGGTTTTGTGCAGCTTGTAAGTGAAATCCCCTCTTCTCAGAGCGGGAGGTAGCGCAGATCATTTCAACTTCCCCAGATGTTGGCTAAAATCAGGTCTTTGACTAAGATCCTTAAAAAAAAAAATGTAAGAAATTCTCCTGCAAGGGTAAGAAGACCATTGGTATGGTCTTCTGGGTGTCCAAGGAAAAAATAACTTTTTAAGTGGAGGCTTCAGTGATTATCTCCTGGAAGCTTCTAAAAGTTTGGGTTTTGTGAAGATACCTGTCATTATTCAGAACTCAAGATACTTACTTGTAAAGATGTATGTTTATAATTGCTTACAATTCCTCCTGTGCAGAAACCGACAGCTGGTTAAATCAATGAAAGATAAAATAGAGGCATTTTTTTTCTAGGCTATTACTCTTTTTTTCATACTATCACTACTTTTAATAGTACATGTAAAAATTTCAAGGTTCTTTAAGGTGGGTTTTCAATTAAAAATAGGAAAAGTAAACATTCCTGAATAAATGGCAGGGCTTGATTTGTGGGGAATCAGCTCTAGAAAGGCTTGTGTTATGGAGTTTATATTTAGTAGTTCCATCAGTGATGCACATGTGGATTTTAGATGTTTTCTAAACCTTTTAAATGTTTATAACCTTAAGACTCATAGCTCAGGTCATAATTCTTTTGTTAACTCTTAAAATGTATTATTTCAGAACCACTCATGAATTCTTGTTTGGTGCTCTTGCTGAACTGGTTGATAATGCAAGGTATGTAGTCTTCAAGCCTTCAATTGCTTAGAGGGAGAGCTTTATGGATCATCATGACTTTTGCTCTCTGATGACTTGAGAGAAAGATGTTTTTGTTGTATATGTTGCAACTCCTAAGAGACTCGTTAGCAAAAAGTATTTTTATTATCACAGTATTTGACACTTTCTTGATTACCTTAAATTCATTCATTGCTCTTTGTGTTCCAACCTAAAAATAGGAAACTTACCACTTCCAAACCACCTTCCCTTGTGTATCAGCATCTGATAATTGTGAGAAGTAGGGAATTAAGATAGGAACTGGAGAGTCAAACTAATTGGACACATAGAGTATTAGTTTGTGTTGCCAAGACACTGTACTGCTGAATGTCTTTAAAACTAGGCCAGATTTGTGCATCTTCCCCCAAATAGTTATTTTATTACAAGTGACTACTCTTTAATCAGTATCTTCCGTTGTGGGTTTTTTTGTTATTTTGAGACAGGACCTCACTCTGGCTGGCCTGGTAACCACTGTGTTGACTAGGCTAATTAACGTTTACTTTACAGAGATCTGCTGACCTCTTCCTCTTATAGTTATATTAACAAAATATTGTCTTGGTTTTAGTGTAAACTCTAAAATTTAGATACTTATTGACTAGTGTTGACATAATGAAGGAAGAAGAGGGTAAGAGTTGATAGTAGAATTTGAAACTTCCTCAGTTAGTGAATTTACTTGTAATTTCTAATGTCTGTACAACTGTTAGTATAGTGTATACTGTTAGTACTTTTTGTGTTTTTGAGACAGGCCTTACTATACAGCCCAAAGTCCTCCTGCCTCAGTCTTTTGAGTGTAGCCATTATAGATGTGTGTTACCATACTTGACTTTTATTATTGCTTTTGTTACTATATTCTTGTTACCTGCTCATGGAAATGTACTAGATCACACATTATTTAACTACAATCTTACATCTGGCCACTTCTCCTTCAGAGGAAGTCACTGCTAGTTTATCAGACAGTGAAAGATTAATTTCCTCAGTCAAAGTGAGCTTGAAGATACCAGCATGTATGAGACTCTTAAAACTGTACCCAGGTTCTGTGTGTCATGCATCTTAATAAATTTGGAGTGCTTGAAATATTTCATAGATATGTCAGGAAAATTTTGTGGTCAAGTATAAAAACAAAACTTTAATATATATATTTAAATATATGCATATATTTACTATATCTGAATTGTTCATAGCTTGAACAATTCAAAATAATATGCATTACTCTTAAAATACTGTGTATTTTGCTGGTTGATACTTTAAATTCTCATCTATATCTCAGATTTTTTTTTCCTTTTGCAGAGATGCTGATGCCACCAGAATAGACATTTATGCTGGTAAGCCAGACTTTAGATCTTTTATTGCCTAAGAAGTGAGTGGGAAATAAATGGCTTCTGGAGCCTGGAGATGATAGAATTTCTTCATGCTCTAGGTAGAAATGGGGCAGATCCGACCACATATGTCTTAAAACCCAGGAGCTTTAAGAGGGTGCTGGAATAGAGTAGTGGGAAGTACAATGATCCAGTGTTAGTCATCTTTCTGGAAGACAGGGTCTTGTTGAAATTAATCCTTCACTACTCCTGGTAACAGGTTTTTCCCTGGAAAGTTGCTGGTATCAGTTGCAGAAAATTGCTGGTAATTGGTTTATAGAGATGCTGAGATCATGTGTTAGGCTTTTCTAGAGTAATAGAACTTACAGAATGAATCACACACACTATATATATAGTGAGAGAGGATATATATAAAAAGGGGATTTATTAGAATGACTTACAGGCTTCAGTCCACCTAATCCAACAATAGCTAGCTGTGAATAGCGTATCCAAGAACCCACTAGTTGCTCAGTCCACAAGGCTGGATGTCTCAACTAGTCTTCAAAGAGGTAGGCTCCAATGCCAGTGAAGGAATGGATGGGCTAGCAAGGTGGAGGCAAGCAAAGAGCAAAAGCTTCCATCTTTCATGTCCTTATATAGGCTTCCAGCAGAAAGTGTGGCCCAGATTAAAAGGTGTATTTTCCTGCCTTGAGATCCAGATCAAGGCATGTGTCTTTCTTCCTCAAAGGTCCAGATAAGAAATGAATCCACTCACTTCAAATCAAGCAGAAAATCTCTCACAAGTGTACCCTCCATTTCTAGATTCCAGTTAATTCCAGATGTAGTCAAGTTGACAACCAAGAATAGTCATCACAAGTCCACTCCTTGTCAACTTGACATACACTCATATCTCTTTATGCTGTAATTATTTCTAAATGAAGACAATAACCAGGTCATAATAATGCCTAAATATAATGTAATTATCCCACATATAATTAGAAGCACATTATATATTTAACCAGGTCATAATTATGCCTAACTTGATATAACTATCCATTGTATAACCACAAATGCATTATAAATCTAGAATAGGTGGCAGTGTCCCTTGGGAGGCATTCTTTTAGTATCTCAAACTTATATCACAAGAAGGAAAGTGAAGGAAAACACAGATACCTGCATAAACACATTTTTAACAAAATACAATACTCATGTCAACTATGATCCTTGTTTCTGTTACTGGTCATGTGACCTTAGCTCTATTTCCTCCACCCTTGCAAGCATCTCAGCAGGTCTTGGTTCTTTTCCTGGAGGAGGAAAGGCAGAAAAGGCAAATCCATAGCCAGAATAAGCATCTACTCTAGTAAGGACAAAGTGTTCTTTCTATGGAGGAGATGGTCCAGTGTAGTCAATGTGTCACCAGGTGGTCTGGTCACCCTGGGAAATGGTTCTGTATCTGGGGCTCAGTGATTGTCTCTGCTGTTGTCATATCTGGCTCTCAGCAAGCAGTAGCTGTAGCCAGGTCACTTGGTGAGTTGCGGTCCATGTTGTTGAGCCCATGTATAACCTTCATCACTGCCACCATGGCCGCTTTGTTCATTGATCCCATTGGTCAGTGACAGGAATGGCTGAGGAAAGAGGCTACTGTCCACAGAACAGGTCATCCTATCTACTTGATTATTGAGCTTCTCAGCAGAAGTCACTTTTTGATGAGCATTTACATGGGACACAAGTATCTTCACATCCTTTGCCCATTTGGAGAGATCTATGCACATACATCCTCCCCAGATGTTTTTCTCACCTAATTCCATGATTCTTTCCAAGTCCCTGACCATCTAGCCAATCCATTGGCTCTAAGCCCATGAATCAGTAAATAATTGCACATCTGGCCATTTCTCCTTCAGAGGAAGGATTAATTTCCTTGGTCAAAGGTGAAATAGGCAGTATTTCAAGGGATGGTACTGAGGGTACTACTTCCTGAGGTGAGGGAAAAAAAAAAAAACAAACCTCGAGAATCTGAGAATTCAAAGTTCTCAGCCTCAGTAGGTTCCTCCCATACATCTCCACTCCAAGTTATAGGATCCCAGTTTCCACCAGCTAATGCCCTTCCTTTAACTGTGGATACCATCCATCTGAGGCTGGAACTTGAGTTTTCTCTGTAATTCAGCCTTATAATGAGGGCTTTAGCTTGATTTTCTACAACTTGAGTTCTGTGGCTGCTGGACAGAAGATTCTCTTCTAGGCCACACTTAGAAACTTTTAGACTGTTTTTGTGCATCTAGAACTGGTCAGTTTTATCACTAAAATTCTGAGGTACTAGAAGTTGATTGGTTTTTGTCACAGAGCTCATCCCTATCCTTTGTCAGTTCATCCAGAGATAAATTAAGCAACCAACCAGCATGATCATTTCCCTTATTTTTCTCCAAACTGTCTAAAGTTTCACATACAGGGTCCCCAAATTCTTTCCCACTCACAATTGGTGAACCAGGATAATCTAAAGCATTTATCTCACTATATGGTTCATACCATGGGCTTTCAATATTCTTTGAATTCCCAGGAGAAGGGATAATTGGAGAGGCTTCAGTAACTGTAGGTGCTAGCAAATTGAAAAGCCTGTTACAGATACTTAAAAGATTCATCCTTACACTTTTGTTGTTCTAGAGCCAGATTTGGTACTAAAATTTGTAATTAGGGTTCTCTAGAGTAACAGAACTTATGAAATGAATCTCTACATATAAAAGGGATTTATTAGAGTGATTTATAGGTTTCAGTCAAACTAATCTAACAGTTGCTGACTATCTAAGAATCCAGTAGTTGCTCAGTGCACAAGGCTGGATGTCTCAGCTAGTCTTCAGTACATGCTGGATACCAGTGAGGTAGGCTTCAATGCCAGTGAAGGAATGGATGGGCGAGCAAGGTGGGGGCAAGCAGACTATGATATAGAGAGCTTCCTTCTTCCTGCCCTGTAGAGGTTTCCAATAGAAGGTGTGGCTCAGATTAAAGGTGTATCTTCCTGCCAGATCAAGGCACCTGTCTTCCTTCCTCAAAGGTCCAGATAAGAAGTAAATCTACTCACTTCAAACCAAGCAGAAAATCCCTCACAGTTCTACTCTCCATTGCTGGATTCCATTTAATTCCTGATGTAGTCAAGTTGACAATAGGCATTATAAATAAAACATCTTTTTGAAATGTTAGGCTTAAAACTGGATGCTGTGACATCCTCTATTGTTTGCTCAGTTGGTTTTACTTTTATATTGTAAGATCATCTTTGTCCTAGAGTTACGATGACAGTGACAGAGTTTTTAGTTATTGTCAATTGGCTTTTTATTTGTTTTCTGCCCATTCAATATTTATAGCAATACCTTTTTGATCATTTTGATCCTAAAAACTTGAACAAGGAAATAGAAGACAATTCTTAAACTCAGTTTGGCTAATGTGATATATTTTATTGACATTCTTTTCTAAATCTGAAAGATTTTCGGTCATATTTTGAGCATATGCTCAAAAAAAGTTTGTTTATGTGGAATATACAGTTTTGAAAGTCTTTGTTTATGTGGAATATACAGTTACTAGATAACCCTCTTCATGGAATCTTTTGATAAGTGGAAATAAACACAGAACCTCTAGTGTTGTATTGTTAGGAAGATTCTCTAGATAAGACAAAGGACTTAGAGTAAATTATTTTGGAGAAAAAAGAAAATATAATGCCTACATATCAGCTATTCACAAATTCTGAAAGCTACCTGTAGAAAAGGCTGCCAAAGTGGTAGAAATACTTTGGATTTTTTTGTTGTTGTTTGTTGTTTTTGGGCTTTTAGACAGAGACACGCTATGTAACTTTCTAATCTTAGAGGAAAGTAAGAGGAAAAAGTAGTATTGTAAGACTTGAACATGATGATTGCTAAATCTCCTAGATGGTGCCACCTTTCCAGGCCATAGCTGAGTGTGCATGCAGGAGTGCTGGCAGTTACCTCTCAAAGAAACTGACTATTCACATCATTTCCCAGAAGATAAAGAAACATGAGCCTCCACTTGAAGTGATGTTGAAGGAATATATCCTCATAGTGGTCTTTCTAAGAAGTTATAAAGAAAAGATCTTCTTTATTCCCTTCTACCATCTTCATTGGGTAAATTTTAGCAAGGAAATTTAAGAAAGTTAGGTTATAAAAGGAGCGCTCAGTGTGCTTTTTATTTGTTTTGGGGAAAGTTCGGAGGATGAGATGAGGCCTTTGCTCTCAGAACCTAATACCTAATTAAAGAAATGGCACACTACAAATGGTTACAGATGAACAGATAAACAGTCAAGACAGTAAGAAACTGGGTACTGTAGCACTTGGTGTTAATCCTTAACAGGAGGTAGAGAGGCAGGAGGATCAGTGTACTCATCTTGACTATTTGGGGAGTTCAATGCCAACCTGGACTCTTACGGTTTTATAGTACTGTAAACTGAATGAAGAAACTTACTTTAAAAATCTCTCTCTCTCTCTCTCTCTCTCTCTCTCTCTCTCTCTGCGCATGTGCATGCGCACATATGCCACATGTGGGGGGTATACATGGAGGCAAGAAGAGAGCATTAGATCCTCTAGCATTGAAGTTACAGGTGGTTTTGGGCAACTCAGTATGGTTCTTGGTGACTGAACTTGAGTCTTCTGCAAAAAGAGTATATGCTCTTAACTACTGAGTCATCTCTGTAGTCCCATAAAACAAAAACAAAAAGCCAGACAAAAATGAAGCTTTGAGATAAATCCTTGAACTAGGAGAACTTGAACCCACATTTGAAGCAATGACTGCTGAAATAGCCTGACTCCTTTACCCTAACACAAGCCTAGGAAGTCAGCTCTGGGGTATTATTCAAGGGATTTCAGTGGTCTTGGGAACTTTTCAAGTGGCATTTGTCTCAAAACAGTTTTTAGATCCCAAGAGAGTCTTGATAGTTTTCTGACTGTATACAACAAATGTCTCTGGGCAGGTGCTAGGACGCTGCTGCTACATGCTCTGTCCCTTATCCATTGTGAGTCTCTATTTGACTGTTTCTTATAGACGGAACTTGGGCAGCTTTTAATACTTTAAAAACAAGAACAATAAAAAACCCTTGTTCCTGCTGGCCACATTTCTCTTGGATGAGCTAGATTTTGATAAGAAGTGCTGCCTTAGGAGAAATGTTCTCATCTACTACGATCTTCTAGAAGAGCCTCACTCTGGACCTTTGAAGAGGCATTTGTTCAGCCTCCTGAGCATTGAGAGATACTTACAAGTCCCTGTGGTTTATGGCCCATCTAAAATAGTATTTTAATTTGCATTAGTTTGTTTATTTAGCAGAGTGCAGTCACGACTCATTTAGTTTTACCCTGTGGGGGGAAAAAGCATTTAAAACAGATTTGTCAGGATAGATAATTGTACAAAGTGAACTGAAGCTTGGACTCTAGGAACTAGGCTCCCAAGTAGCCTTGGGCCTTGACCTTATATTATTTTACACAGCTTCTTCTTTTTTGGTAGATGTGTTACTTTTATTCTTATGCTGAGCAATGGACCATGAACAACATCTGTACTGGGGAGGTTGATCTTAGTGGTTCTTTACATGGTTTGTTTGGGTCCTGCTTCAGTTTCCGCCTCACTCCCTTTTCTGTTTGATATCTACATATCTGATTCCAAGACTAGTTTTCCCGTTGTTTACATAGTCTTCACTGAATTAAAAGTCACCTTGAAAATTAGTATAGCCTTTTTCCTTATTTGAGAATCTTTACTCTATTGTTGCTACTTGCTATGAGTTACCATATGGTGCTCGTATAAGAATGGAGGCCACAGTTTTGTGTCATGTTTCCTTTTTGTTGGCTAGTAATCCCTGCCAAAACTGTGCTGAATATTATTGCTAAAGGTCTGTAATTCTGACAAGGCAGGTCTATCCCAGAACTAAGAACCACTTGCTGAATCTTGTGTCATTTCGCTTTTCAAGGGCCCATATCTAGGAGGGGATATGACAGATATACAGATAGCTCACAATCTGCAGTTAGTCTAGAGGTGATAGTATATAAACATAGCAATTAATCTTTATGTGGCAACTGCCACCATTGTGCTTATTACTACATGTTGCATCGTTGAATGTTACCTCAGACGTAGATCACAAAGGAAGGTACTCTGTTGAGTTTGAACAGTTGATAAGGTATAATACATAATAGATTACTTAAATGACTTGGGGTCCATGATGTTGGACAGATGTAATAGTATATCATGTTGATATATAAAAAGGTATATAGAAAAATAGATATGATATATAAGAAAGAAAGATATAAAAGATATGCATATTCAGTGATCTTGAATGTTAAGTACTGGTCTCTTCTAATAGATTCTCTGAAGCCTTGTTGTGAATTAGAAAGCACTAGAGAAGCTTCATGTCCTCAAGAGCCCTGAAGTTTAACTCACACTAGCTTAGTAGTACTATTAGGAGAAACTAGATTTGAACTAACCCATCCTTTTATACCCGGCTTCACTTTGGTTCACTTTCTGTACCCAGGTTGTGGCCCTGTAAGTGGTAACAGCCCAGTAATGGCAGCTGCTTCTTTTACAGAAAGGCGGGATGACCTTCGAGGAGGATTTATGCTTTGCTTTTTGGATGATGGAGCAGGAATGGATCCAAGTAAGTGGTTATGGTGACTGTTTCTTTTTCAGAACATAACAATTTACTATCAAAGGTGCTTTTCTGTGACCTCACTGTTGTGGCTAGACGATCCACCTAGGGAATGAGAAGCTGTTGCAACATCTCAGGCTTTATTACACTGTGTGTTTGCTGGGTCTTGTCTTAACATAGGAGGTGTTTGGACAACACGGAATGTCAATCTGAAATCAGTTAGATTACCTGTCTCTTGACAATGTGTTTATCAGCTTGCACAACATCCTGGAGCCGTCACTACTGAGACTTCTTCCCCTGAAACTGTTCACCATGTTCTAGTAACAACACAGGGCACTGTGGTGGTATTGATGGACTAGGCAAGGATTACTTTCTTATGCCTCATGACTGACTTTCCTTCGAGAGAGGTTTTGTTGGCACAGAGCCTTGCTTATATTTAACATGACTCACATCTCTAGCTTTGAGAAGTCTGGGGAAGAAATGCTAACTTTTTATTTCTCTTATCTACCACTTGAGGTGATGCTGCCAGTGTGATCCAGTTTGGGAAGTCGGCCAAACGAACTCCTGAGTCCACCCAAATTGGGCAGTATGGCAATGGATTAAAATCGTATGTATATTGAAAGCCTGCTGTAGGGCTGAACACAAAATCACATGATGTGCTCTTGCTGTTCATCCCTTTGTCCCTCTAGGACTATTAACTCTGGAGCAGTAGGAGAGTCAGAAAGGAGAGATGGTTGGGGGTGGTTTACCAACTATCTAGCTGAATTTTCTCAGTAGTTTTTGAGTAGTATGAGTATCTAAAACACTGTTCTCTACAACTGTCTCTCTTCCCTTATTGAATAATAGATAGTTTTATCCCGTGTTTGAAAATGTGGGTGGTTCTCTTCTGGGCTGGGGTGTATTTGAGATGGCAAGGGAGTCACTTCACAATGTATCAGTATGCTTGTGGTGCCGGACATTGGGGACCCAGAGTGAAAAAGGGGCAGTTCTCCTGGAACGCCCTGTGTGGACATCCTCTAAGGCCATATTGTAGGAGACCCATCTTATTCCTTCAGTCTATTGGGATATCCCTTGGGCTTTGGTTCCCACTTGTTTAGTGCTTAGAATGTGTTGTTTGTAGCATTAGGTCCTGCTTGTTGGGGTTTCTGTCCCACCCAGTTCCTCACAGCTGGCAAGCCCCAAAGAAAATTACAGAGGTCTCCATAAGTTATAAATTCATTGATCCATTAGCTTAGGCTTCTTGTTAACTCTTATAACTTACATTAGTCCATTATCCTACTATATGTTAGCCACATGGCTCAGTACCTTTTTCAGCGGGGCAGGTCACATCCTGCATCTTCGGTGTCTGAACAGGACTACACAGGACTGTGGAGGAATGGGCTTCTTCCTTCCCAGAATTCTCATTGTTCCATCTCTACTTCCTGTCTGGTTGTCCTGCCTATACTTCCTGCTTGGCTACTGGCCAATCAGGGTTTATTTAAGACATAATTGACAGAATACAGAATTGTCCCACACTAGTTGTTCTGGTTTTTGAGTAAAGCTCTGAGGAAAAGGTTTCTGTTTCTGAAATGTTCACTTCCAGCTGTACGTACCTTTGGGTAGAATACTATTTAGTGGAGTTTGTGCAAATGAGATTATGACTCATGTTCCATCTTGCTGTGGAAGTGCGTTGTTTTATGTGAGAAAGGGTGGTGGTTTGATCTGTCAACAGCCTCAGTTGGGCTTCATGTGCATTGTGCTTTGGGTGTGGAGAAGAGAATGCTTCCAAAGAAACCAGGGCCCTGGTTCCTGGGCTTTCTTCTCAGGGAAGGATCTGAATGTTAATAATAAGCATTCCCCATGTGCCAGAAGGTACTGTGGCTAAAAACTTTGTATGGGTGATATCATTTAAGCCACACTTCAGCCTGTGATAGGTGGGTTTTGTTAGCATTCTCAATGAAATTTAGATGTATATGAGTGAAATGACTTGCCTGATGGTATAAAGGTGTTTATTTGAAGGGTGAATATATAAACCAGGTCTTTCTGATTAGAAAATGGAAGGGACTGTCCATTTGACTTTGGTCAAGGGTTCAGATCTCAATCCAGCCATTTATTCACTAAAGTTGTGGCTTCTTGCAAATTGATCATACTTACAAATAGTTAGGATCACCTGTTATTATTGCCTTGAGAGTCCCCAGACTGTGATCACAATGGGAGCCTTCCCCAGAGGATTCTGAAAATCTAAGACCTGTAAAAACCGAGGTCTCCAATAGAGTCAGCTCCTATCTAGTCCTGCCAGTTCTGCAGACTCAGCTTTACCTCTCTGACAGTTTCCTAACCTAGAAAATGAGGTTCTAACTGCTGATACTCTCCTTAGGAGCCGGTTAAGTATGACTCAGAAAGTACTTAGAAGACTGAGAAAGAACATGTACAGAGTTAGAGTGCAGTTATCAACATGTTTTGGAGGCTTTTATGAAAGTCCCTTTGAATTGGAGCCATCTAGTGTTCAAAGTTAAGAAGTTACATGAGGTGATTTACAGTGAGAATAGGGTTTAGCAAAGGTGGTGTTTTGGGGTTTCTGCTAATCGGACCCTATTGTCAGGATCAAAAACAGAAACAAAAAAGATATAAAGAAAGTCTTCTCAAGTTTGAGTAAAGGCAGTGCTGTCCACAACCTGCAGGAAAAGTAGTCCTATCTTCAGGAAAAGGAGAATTGATAGCCCCCAGAGCATCTACTTAGTGTCTTGGGAATTTTCCTGAGTGCTTGGGAAATGCGACATGAGATTCATTTATGTGTCTGGCATGCCAGTCTGAATTGTATATAGAGATTAATGAGGCTTCCTACCATTTTCTACTCCCAGAGGTATTGTAAGGACTAATGAGATAATAGCCAGAAGCTGTTCAGAAAAAAACGGAGCTAAACAACCTCATTGTTGAGTAGATAGTCTTACTGCTGCTTCATACTTCTGCTGTGTCCTGTGCTGCCGGAAGAAGCCTGTCTCTGCCTGCTCCAATAGAGGATTAACATGGCCAGACAGGAAGGAAGCCATTGACATTGATTGCATTTAGATTTTTTTGCCAGATGAGTTTTGTTTTCCATTGATTCTAGGGATTGTACCGAGGCCCTTGTACATGCTAGGCAAGTGTTCTACCATTCTGCTGTATGCCAAGCTCCAAACTGCCTTGTAGAAGACGAACTCGAGGCTATTTCAGAATTAGCTCAAAGTAGCAAAGCAATTCTGAGACCGAAAATGGCTAGAGTTACGGGACATGGATGTACTCCTCTTTGAACTATTTTCAAAGATCAAATTTTGAACTGGGCCTGATATCATGATCGAAGAAAAAAAATTAGCATTTGTGTTTTGATAAATGTTGCATTCATGCTGATTTTTGAAAGACTTGTGAGACTCTTCTCTTGACAGTGTAGTAAAAAGACAGATAGAAACAGGGTGTTGCCCAAAAAGAAGATGATGTGTTCAAGGTGTCCACTTTTGGAGTTAAACGAGTGGTGTCACAGAAGACCCCATGAACCTGGAGCTCCATTAGATTCTCTTGTTAGGGCTGTGGCAGTAAGCTGGGAGGAAAGCAAACCTGGGACTTGTCGTCTGAGCGATTATATTCTAGAAGGATGGTGAGAGGGAAGTTTGCTCAAGGAGGTTATAGACTAAGGAATTAGAGACCATTAGGAAGGCACAGCAAGGAGTGCTGGCTGAGTGCAAGTGGACAGGGGCTGTGGGATCTCTCGGGAGTAGGGCCATTGGTGGTCTTGAAGAGGGCCCTCTGGTCATACTCAGTAATGCCAAGAAGGTGCTCTCCCTTTCCAGATGAGCTTTGAGTCCTTGGGAGAGTGATCTGTTTTCTGTTTCCTTTTCAGGGGCTCAATGCGCATTGGGAAGGATTTTATTCTCTTCACTAAGAAGGAGGACACCATGACCTGCCTCTTCCTGTCTCGTACCTTTCATGAGGAAGAAGGCATTGATGAAGTAGGTTTTATCCTTGTGGCCTGAGTTGCCACTTGACATTTACTGGGTTTATCTGTTGTTCTGAGCTCTTTGAAGTTGTAGAATTGAAGCACTTGCCTGCTCTTATGGGATGAGATGGGTGGATGCATTGGTTGGAGGATGGTAAAGCAGATAATACCTTTATGTGAGAGGAAGTGAAATGTCCAGGTAAAGACAACAGCTTTTCTGTTTTTGAGAAACTGTAAAGTGGCCAGAAGTGAGAGTTGGATTCTAAGCTTCTCCTTATCTGCAAGATACCCCAGTCTGTGGAGAACTGTTACTCAGGCGGGTATTTTGGGCTTCCCTAACTGATTGGAGATTATAGTTGATGGTAATAATAGGACATCAGTGTGTTTGTCCTCTGAGGATTATTTTGTGGAGTGTGTTGTGAACACATTTTCTTTTTGAGGAAATGTGTCATGTCGATCTAACTCATGTCAGAAGCCATGAGTCAGATCCCTAACCAGGCAGGTTGTGAAGCAGGTAAGTATTTGGAAAACATTAGTATGAGCTCATTGTTAGTAGCGCCTTCCACCTGCTCTCACTAAGAGCTGCTTCCTTGCCCCAGTGATTATTACTGTCCTGAAAGACAGACTTAGAAATATATCTTACTTTTAGAATATATTGGGATTGGAAAGATGGTTAGGCAGTAAAGAGCACTGGCTGCTCTTTCAGAGGACCAGGTTCAATTCCCAGCACCCACTCCCGTTCCACAGGATCGGATACCCTCCACTGACCTCTGTGGGTACCAGGCATGCTTGTGGTGCACAGACATACAAGCAAGCAAAACATCCATATGCATTAAAAAAAAACTTTTTTGGTAATTAATTAGGCAGTTACCTAATTACAGATGTCTAGATTATTCTCTTTGTGGTTTGGTGACTTAAATACTGAAGAACAAATATTCTTTTCTTTTTGAGACAGAGTCTAACTGTGTAGTTCTAGTTGTCCAGAACTTGTTATGTAGACCAAGCTGACTTAAACTCATAGAGATCCACCTGCCTTTGCCTCCTGAATGTAGGGATTAAAGGCGTATATCACTGTACTTGTCAAAGAGCTGTTTCTTGCTGGGGGAGTAGGGAAGGTCTGGCCAGCTCTTCAGGTGTGAGTAATAGAGGCTAGAGCTTGAGAGGGATCTAGAAAGTGTGGAAAGTAATTCATAGCTGTCACATAAGTAGATGATCCAATTGAGAAGTTCAGTCTAGTCCCCTCTGTTGGTTAGCAGTGATTGAATTCGTACTGGTGCTGTTGAAATCTGAGTATAAATTTGTGGCAGATTTATTGATGTTAAAACAGGCATGTTTTTCTACCATTTTTATTTATCTAGTTAGTCGACTTGTTCACCTGTTAGGTATGGTTTGTTACCCTATTCAGCATATTTGGAGAGAAATACACTGAGGCTATAAAGAGAAAACTTCTAAAAGAAGATAGGACAGGAAGACAGCCTGGACTAAGGTATTCAGAAATGTTGCCTAGTGAAGGAGTCTTGGAGTCAGTGAAAACATTCTTTTTTTTAAAAATTTTTTTTTAAATATTTATTTATTTATTATGTATACAATATTCTTTCTGCGTGTATGCCTGAAGGCCAGAAGAGGGCACCATACCTCATTTCAGATGGCTGTGAGCCACCATGTGGTTGCTGGGAATTGAACTCAGGACCTTTGGAAGAGCAGGCAACGCTCTTAACCACTGAGCCATCTCTCCAGCCCCTTTAAAAAATTTTTTAATTATTGATTTTATTGAGCTATACATTTTTTTCCTTTCCTCTCCCCTCCCCCTCCCCTTCAACCCTCTTCCATGGTCTCTATGCTCCCAATTCACTCATGAGATCTTGTCTTTTTCTACTTCCCATGTAGATTAGATCTATGTATGTCTCTCTTAGGGTCCTCATCGTTGTCTAGGTTCTCTGGGATTGTGATTTGTAGGCTGTTTTTTTTTTTGCTTTATGTTTAAAAACCACTTACGAGTGAGTACATATGATAATTGCCTTTCTGGGTCTGGGTTACCTCATTCGATATGATGGAAAAGCATCCTTCTTAAGCTCCTGAGGTTGGTGCTGGGAGAGAGGTGGTCTTTGGAGAACAGGACATAGCAAGATTGGGCTGATGCTCTGGGCCTTGTTTAATGAATGGGATTTTAATCAAGCAGTTCTTAGTACCAGAATCTCTTTAGAAAAGTCTATGTGGTTGCTTCACAGTGTTAGAAAGATTTAGAGTGGACCGGCAGAGAGGTCCTGACTGGCTGTGCAGTGATACAGTATTTGATGATTATTGGAGGGAGTAAGGAAAGGATTAAAGAGACTTGCAGGTTCTGTTGTGGCAGTTGGAGGTAATGGGCCACTACCTGGGGAATGAATGGAAGGGGACAATATGGAGAGAGGACGATGTAAGTTAGTTTGGGGCATGCAAAGTAAATTCTGGAATTTGGGGGCAATAGGCTTTCTTTTCTGTTTTTGTTGTTGTTGTTTGTTTGTTTTTGTTTTTATGCATCCTTAGTCCTAGACTCTGGGATTATTAGTAGCAAATAAGATCACTTAAGAAAGAAAGTAGAGCAAGAAAAGGACTTGAGAGCTTAGCAGGCCAATATTGAAAGGTGTGTGTGAGGAGAAAGTCTAGGAAGAAAACTGGGAGATGGTGACATAAAAGCTGAAGGAGAAATGACAAGTAGGAGCAGTAGGGAAAGTTAGTAATTTAAATTGGTTCACCTGGAACTGCTTAAAATTGGAAGGTATAGATACATGTTCACAGAACGCAAATAGAACTTGATTCCCTTGGTAGAAAAGCTAGATGAAATTTTTTCCTTACTTGGTCCTAGAAGGTCACTGTTTTGGATTGTATTCCAGTCTAGACTCTGCCAAGATTTCAAAATAAGATCATTTTCAGCCCAGGAGGAATGTGTCCAGACCAGCCCCTGTGCTGAATGACTTCAGCATGAAGCTTCTTTAGAAAACCAGCAGTGTTGGAGCTCCTAATGAGTTATCACCCAATCATGTGTTAAGATACTGAATTCCTTTGTCTTATGTGGGGGCAATTGGCTTGAACCCATGAGGTGCTTCATTTGGTTTGCTGCACAGAGAATCCCTTCAGCCAACCCATGCTGAGTTCTGCAAGGACTGCTGGCTTTGAGCAAGGGATGAGGACATGATGAAGCCACTAGGGAAGATATTTGAAGGGGATGTTTAAAAAAAAATTAGACATAAAATCAATTTTCATATATGTTGAGGAATTATTACAATAAAGTACACATCTATGTAGTCATAATCATAAACCAAAGTTAGAAGTCCCCTGTCATTCCTGATCTGTGTAGTCCTCAGTGTGCCCCTGGGGAAATCACCTTCTGATAACTTTAAGGATCATCACTTGTAGTGATGAGCTGCAGGCAGGCCTGCTTTTCATCCTGCCTGGCTCCCTCATGGTTAGCTTTACACCCTAGATAACAACATACAAACTGTATTCTTTTAAACACTGCCTGGCCCGTTAGTTCTAGCCTCTTATTGGCTAACTCTCACATCTTGATTAACCCATTTCTAATAATCTGTGTAGCACCACGAGGTGGTAGCTTACCGGGAAGGATTCAGCATGTCTGACCTGATGGCTGGCTCCATAGCGTCTGACTTACTTCCCTTCCTCCCAGCATTCTGTTCTGTCTACTCCACCCACTTGATTTTCTGTCGTATCAAAGGGCCAAGGCAGTTTCTTTATTAACCAATGAAAGTAACACATAGACCCTCCTCCATCATTTCCCCTTTTTCTGTTTAAACAAAAAAGAAAGGCTTTAACTTTAGCATAGTAAAATTACATATAACAAAACAGTTATCAAGCAAGAATTATAGTTACAATATTTATACCTATTTTATCTTTTATCATAACTAAGGAAAACTATAACTATCCATTCTTCAACTCCATCAAAGACTCCAGAAGGATATAATATTACCTAAGTAAACAAGAAGTAAGCAACTTCCAAAACTCTAGAAATGACAGAGACATCTTGCTGTCTGGACAGTCACCTAAAGTTCCTCTGTACCGTTTGGGCATCTATCTTCTGCCTTCAGGCCCATAGTATTCAGCAGACTCTTCCATGAAGCAGGAAATTTCAAAGACAGTTCAGTCTCTTTTTGCTGTGTCCTGCAGAATGTCTCATAGACTCTTTCATAAATCAGGAACCCCGAGAGACCATCTCACCTTTAGGCAAGTTCAGCAGTCCTCTCTGTGGGTTCTCTGTGTCCAGTTTATGCAACAGTCCAGGCAAGAGCAGTTTCTTGCCCAAATGACTATCAAACTCCATAAGGAGCCTCTTCGATGCCCATCTTCCTCTCAAAGTAGCTTGGTGCTGTCAGGAGCAGACATGTCTCACTATCATGAACAATCCTAAGTTATTAAGACATTTAAAATGCCATATTCTATAGTCTTTGAAAGATATGAAGAATGCCTATCTGAAATATATCTATGCACATCTAGAAAATCTTACATGACTACAAGCTTGACTATTATCGATGATTATCCACTAACAACCTATATTTTCTAATTATACATTACATTTTTAAATGAACTACACAATCACAATACCTTAATCAAGATCAGAAATGCATATACATATAACAAAATTGACCTTAAAATTATATCAATAGAGTAAAAATTATACCAATGTAAATTATTCATGTCTATATCATTTCCCCCTTTAAATGTAAAAGAACATTTATAAACAATATTTGGGAAGATGGGCGCAGTTTTTTCTCTCCAAACTGCTTCGTGTTGAATGGGGGCACTGTTATTTAGGTCTTTCACAGTATAACCTGTTGCTAGGTTCATCTCAGTTGGCAGTTGAGCAAAGTAATTTTTTGAAGGTGTTCACAGCAACCTTTCAGGAGGGCGCAGTCTATCATACCATATTGGGATAGAAGCAATACACAGGGTCTCATCCTCTGTGAAAACTAAAGAAGAAACTTCTTTCCAAAGCATCATGCCCTTAGATCCAAATTTTAAAGTCAAAGTATTTTCAAAATATCTATCTTGGATTAGTTCAGCAGCATTTATAAACAAATATCTTTTAGCAGCTGTTGCTCCTTCCTCAGCATTCAAACAATTCATAGTATCAAGATTCTCTGTGCATTTTCCATCTTTGTGTGGCTTTATTTTAACCTCTATTTCATTTATTTTTATTTTTACTTTTATTTTTTGAGGCAAGTTCTCTGTATATCTTTGTCCTGGAATAACTCTGTAGACCAGGCTGTCCTTGAACTCTTAGAGATCCGTCTGTCTCTGCCTCCCAGGCATTGGGATTAACGGTGTGCGCTACCACACCTTGAAGTCACAAAGGTCAATCTACCTCTGCTCCTTGAAGTCTCAGAGGTCAATCTACCTCTGCCTCCCAAGTGTTGGAATTAAAGGTGTCTACTACCACACCCAACTACTCTCTTTCTTTCTTTTTTAGGAACTTTAACCTTTAGCCTACATATATTTTTTAACACATAGTAAACCATTTAGAGGTTTTCTTCATCTTTGAATCTATCTTTACTGTATATCTCTCTTTTTGTGAACACATGCGTCTTTAATTTAATGAGCAATATGGGTAGGATTAAAGCTGTGGCTTTGCTGGCTGGATCCAGCCTATTCCTTAGCTTTCTGCTATTCCAGCCTTGTGGCTGAGGTACCGGCTAGAACCGTGTTCATTGCCACAACTCTACAGTGTTTCAAGGTCCCTGCTAGCAAGCAAGCTGCAGCATTCTGCTCACGGACCACACTCAGTCGGACTGCCTGCCTGAAAGAGTCAGAGTTTGCCTTGGCAGGATGACCCAGAAAGTCAGCATTTTAAAGCGGCACAGCTTTTTTCCTGCTACGGCTGAAAACCGAAAAGCATGTGTTCAGCTTTTCATCAACACCATTTATGTGTTTTGTGGCAGGACCTCTTAAAAGAGCTGCAAGGTTTTGCATCTAAAGCTGAGTCAGGAAGCCTCTCTTAGATGAGAGCGCTTGCTTGCCTCTAACAAGCAGAGCAGACCCGAGAAATTTCTGCTACCAAGAAAACATGCTTTACTCTATTCTTTCCCAAGCTTTCTCAGGCTTTCTGTGGATTCAGTTGTCCACGTCTGGGTGCCATTTGTAGTGATGAGATGCGGGTAGGCTTGCTTTTCATCCTTCCTGGCTCCCTCATGGTTATCTTTACACCCTAGATAACAACATACAAACTGTATTCTTTTTTTTTTTTAAATATTTATTTATTATGTATACAATATTCTGTTTTTGAGTCTGCCTACAGGCCAGAAGAGGGCACCAGACCTCATTACAGATGGTTGTGAGCCACCATGTGGTTGCTGGGAATTGAACTCAGGACCTTTGGAAGAGCAGGCAATGCTCTTAACCGCTGAGCCATCTCTCCAGCCCCCAAACTGTATTCTTTTAAACACTGCCTGGCCCGTTAGTTCTAGCCTCTTATTGGCTAACTCTCACATCTTGATTAACCCATTTCTAATAATCTGTGTAGCACCACGAGGTGGTAGCTTACCGGGAAAGATTCAGCATGTCTGACCTGATGGCTGGCTCCATAGCGTCTGACTCACTTCCCTTCTTCCCAGCATTCTGTTCTGTCTACTCCACCCACTTGATTTTCTGTCGTATCAAAGGGCCAAGGCAGTTTCTTTATTAACCAATGAAAGTAACACATAGACCCTCCTCCATCAATCACATTTTGGAAGGTGTGAGGCATTGTTTGTCACTAGTGTGTGTGTGTTAGTTTTTTGTACATGTACACATGGACCGACAATGTAGAAATTGTATTCCTTTAAGATAATACTGTGTTTGTGAGACTCCTCCATGTTGATGTTTGTAGCTGTGCCTTTGTTCATTTTTATTACCATAAACTATTCGTTTAGACACTGTGTTGTAGAAGGAGCAGCGGGCTGCGTTCCTGCCTCCCAGCTCCCGGCCGCCTGGCTAGCTTATGCCCTGAAATAACAACACACAAACTGTATTCATATAAACACTGCCTGGCCCATTATATCTAGCCTCTTACTGGCTAACTCTCACATTTTGACTAACCCATATTTAGTAATCTGTATAGCACCATGAGGTAGTGTCTTACCAGGAAGATTCTAGTGTACGTCCATCTTGGACTGGAGCTTCATCACGTCTGACCCAGAGAGGAGAGGCATGGTAATTGCCTCACTTTCTCCCAGCATTCTGTTCTGTCTACTCCACCCACCTAAGGGCTGGCCTATCAAATGGGCCAAGGCAGTTTCTTTATTAACCAATGAAATTAACTCCTCCATCACTATGTAGTGAATATTTGAGTTGTTCCTGTATATGTATGCTGGTAATTCCTTTGGGGGTATTTGCCCAGAAGTAGAATTGCTGAGTTAGAGGTTATATTTTGTGTTTCTAGATTAGCTAGATAATTGTAAATGTATTTTCCCTTAATGGTAAAAGTAGAATTTTTACCAAATTAATGAAATGGCCAAAGACATCCCAGATAGGCACAGAAACCTTCAGGGCACAGACTAGCATAATGGTAAGAATTTGAGGAAGGACCAGAAGCTGCAGCTGATGCCAGACTACATAACTGAAGAGACAGGAAAGCTGCATGTTTCGGGGAAGGTGGTTCTGGATCCCCAATCACAGTGTTCATCTGTGCTCACCCAAAACAAAGGTGATAGTCCCATTGCCTACCTGGAATGCTCGAACACGGGAACCTGTCACAGACAATGTGGAGAAGTTTGCCATTGAGACAGAGCTCGTCTACAAGTACTCTCCCTTCCACACTGAGGAGCAGGTGATGGCCCAGTTCATGAAGATTCCCGGGAATAGTGGTAAGTATAGGCTTTGGACATGTAGCCCAGAGAATCTGGGAGCCCTAGAGCCTCTGGTGGTGTAGGAAGGAGCCATGGTTGGCTGGCAGAGAAAGGATTTCTGTTTCCTCAGGAACACTGGTGATCATCTTTAATCTCAAGCTCATGGACAATGGAGAACCAGAACTAGACATAATCTCAAATCCAAAAGACATCCAGATGGCAGAGACCTCCCCAGAGGGCACGTGAGTATGGCTGGAATGGTGGCAGGCCCTGGAACTGGTCTTTACTCCCTTAGGAGATGACTTCAGGGGAAAATGGAAAATCACTTTCATGGCTTTCCCTTGGCAGTATTGATAGAGCTGAGAACTCCTAACTGCTTAATAGCAGGACAGTGGCTCCTCAGTGAAACTAAAACAAAGACTAATGATTCCCTGTTCCAACTCTCCCATTTGATAGAAGAATCTGAGGCCTGGGTCCTAGTGGCGAAATTGCACTGGGTTCCCTGTAAGGGCCAGCTGAGGTATCTGTGGGGCATCTGTGCTAGGGATATGACTGGGGAGGATGTACCTGTGATGAGGGGCCATTCTGGTCAAAGTGTCAAGAGAAGCCAGGATGTGAAATGAATATTGAGGAACTGCAGAGCAGAGAGGAAGTCATTAGCTTTGGACTTAACCTTGTTGTGAAGACAGTACCTCTCAGTTCCTGCTATTTCCAGGAAGCCAGAGCGACGCTCCTTCCGAGCCTATGCTGCTGTGCTCTATATTGATCCACGGATGAGGATCTTCATTCATGGACACAAGGTGCAGACCAAGAGACTCTCCTGTTGCTTGTATAAACCCAGGTAAGAGCCTAGTTACCATGATCTGGGCTGAGAAATGGGGCCTGGCCACAGTTCTCTGGGGGTGATGTTAGGATGGTGTAGTATGAAGACTCTACACTGCTTGCTGATTGTGCCTGTTTAGCAGAGAGTCTTTTCCATGGTGAGGACGGAAGTGACAGACAGGCTGCTGGGTGGTTGGCCAGGCTGGTTCAGAGATGTGCCTTCTGAGATGTGGCGAGTGGCACGGGCAGCTGTCTTATCTCAAGTTCAGGGGCCTAGCCTATAGGCCCTTTAAAGGAAAGGAGAAGCCATGGCTTATTACTGAGGTTTGTTCCTGCTCTAAGATTAGTGATCCCTGCTGAACACCAAAGACACATCAGGAGACTGGGGACAAATTGAATAATGATTTGAATCATTTTACTAAAATGAGCTTGGATCTGTTTCATCACAAAGAGCCAGGGCAGCACCACATAGGAGGAGGCAGAGTACTTCCTGAGCTGTTCAAGTTAGCTACTTGCCCCACTACTGCTTGGCCCTCAGGTTG
Organism: Microtus oregoni; assembly: GCF_018167655.1. Classification (NCBI taxonomy): domain Eukaryota; kingdom Metazoa; phylum Chordata; class Mammalia; order Rodentia; family Cricetidae; genus Microtus; species Microtus oregoni. The sequence continues at coordinate 1,900,789 of NW_024543223.1, read as the reverse complement.
CTTTTTCTACTCTTCAGAATGTACAAGTATACATCAAGCCGTTTCAAGACTCGGGCAGAACAGGAAGTGAAGAAAGCAGAACATGTAGCACGGATTGGTAATGCTACTCCCTGTGTTAGGAGGAGGGATGAAGTTGGGGCTACCGCTTGTATTAAAAGCCTAGGTCAAGGCTGTTCCCCTACTTAGATCCAGTCCCTCTTCAATTTCTCCATCTCTAATGCCATCGGCACTGTTGTCTCTCTAGATTTGACTTTCCCCTCTCACTAGTTATAAGACTTAATGCAGGACTAGAGTGGCATAAAACAAATCTATAGATTCATTTAAGTCAGATACCAAGCCAGATATAGATTCAAGACCAGATTAAATATTTCATATTGCATACTGCTTCAGGTTATCCTGACTCTAGGACAGAAATCTCAAGGTTTCCCCCCGGAATAATTATAATTTTCTTAGCTCTTTGGTGGAGGCAATTGTCTAAAGCATTCTTCAGGCTTCAGTTCATACTGAAGGTTGAATTCCCATTGAATAATTTTTTTTAACTATTGTAAGTCATTTGTGAAACAAAAGGGAAATATAAATAATGCTTTGCTTAGGGTTATGATTTTGAGATAGACTTACTTACTTTATATCCCATGTTGGCCTCAAACTCAATGATCCTCCTGCCTTAGCTTACAGATTACTGTAAATATAAGATGTACCATCTTGTCCATGACAGTTTTGAATGTCAGTCGTTGTTTTGTTGTCTTTTTGTTTGTTTGTTTTGTTTTTTCTGGTGCAGTTCTGTAGTTTAGGCCCAGAGACTTCCCCATTTCGCCCTTGTTGTTAGTATGCACTTCTTGTGTAGCAGGGATTAAGGAAGGATGACAGAGTTCTGAACTTTTGATTTCTTCTGGATTTAGCTGAAGAGAAGGCCCGTGAGGCAGAGAGCAAAGCTCGGACTTTAGAAGTGCGAATGGGCGGGGACCTGACACGGGACTCCAGGGTAAGTCCTCAGACTCAGACTCTCTTTCCTTGCATATGTGGATTGGAACCCAGCATCCTGACCTTAGTAAAATGAAATACAGCTTTGAAGTTTGTCCCCAGTAAGGTCACTTTTCTATATAAAGGTATAATCTTCAGGTGTGTTTTAGTATCCAGGTGATATCATATTACTTAATGTAGCATAAAGCACTTCCTCCCCTGTCTTACTGGTTATGTATTGGCAGGTGATGTTGCGGCAAGTCCAGAATACAGCCATCACCCTGCGTAGAGAAGCTGATGTCAAGAAAAGGATCAAGGATGCCAAGCAGCGGTTAGTACTTGGGACAGACCTTTGGGCTTTTAAAATTATGTACCATTTGCACTGGCAGGTTGCCATTTGCTACCAAGTTTACTTGGAGAAAAGCATCACTGCTGTGATTGCAAATGCTGGTCAGACGCTTCTGATCCTGCAGAAGGCAGGCAGAACTGACACTTAACTCACTGCTATCCTTTTCTTACTCTTTTCTGTTAATGTTGTACAAAATATCCATTGTGTAAAACTTGAAAAATAGACATTTAAATAAATGTGAAACTCCCTTATGCTTACAAAAATATGAAATTTTTTTATATGTTCATAATTTATTTTCTCTACTCATTATAAATGTACAATGATACTATAGATTGAATTTTGTGCCTTTTGGTTCTAACTCATCAGATCACTGACCTTAACTCTGTTTAGAGCTTCTCAGGCCCTAGGGCATGAATTTCTAGCTAATTCCTTGTTACAAGCAGAAGTTTCAGTTCACTTCACTCTAACTTGTCCCAAGATTTTCTTGACATGTCATATGAATGTCTTCTCTTAAGTATTCTTGTTAATTTTTTGCCTTTTAAACTCTTATTGTTGTATAAATCAGGCGTATTAGTGAACACCTTTAATCCCAGTACTTGGGAGGCAGAAACAGGTGACTTTCTCTGTGAGTTTGAGGCCAGCCTGGTCTACAAAGCGAGTTCCAAGATTCTGTCTTGAAAAAACTAAACAAACCGAACTATTGCTGTTAACATAATTGGGATTTTGAGGATGGTATGATTATAATGTTATGTTTATTCTACTCTCTAACTCTCCTTGCAGAGATTTGCAGCAATTTCATAGTACCACATTCATATTTAAATCATCTCTGTTTTACAACATGAAAAAACCCCAGAATTCTGTTTATACAGAGGGTCACTGAACAGTTTAGATCCATATCAAGTCTAACATCACACATTGAATGGAGATGGAAAATTTTAACATGTCTCAAAAATCTTAACACACCATTATTACCATATTGTTTTTGTGCTAATGAGTTAATAGGCTTGATGGTTTTGTTTTTGTTTTTTTCCTCTTTATTAGAGCACTCAAAGAACCCAAGGAACTGAATTTTGTTTTTGGGGTCAATATTGAACACCGGGACCTAGATGGTATGTTTATCTACAATTGTAGTCGCCTGATCAAGATGTATGAGAAAGTGGGCCCACAGCTGGAAGGGGGCATGTGAGTACTGCTCTAGGAGAGGTTTTCCAGCCCAGGGTGAATGGCAAAAGAGTTTTGGTGACAGTTGTGACTTCTTTGTCCTTGCAGGGCATGTGGTGGGGTTGTTGGGGTTGTTGATGTGCCCTACTTGGTTCTGGAACCTACACATAACAAGCAGGACTTCGCTGATGCTAAGGAGTACCGGCATCTACTGCGAGCAATGGGGGAGCACTTGGCACAGTACTGGAAGGACATCGCCATTGGTAATGGGATTGGGAGCCAGGCTTAGCCTCTCTTTTATCTTGAGCTTTAAGATGCTTTTATGGCTTGAGAGGGTGAGTTTATCAGTTAAGAAGATGGTGAGGCTGATGAGGCCTGCTTCTTATGTAATGTGTGGGCATTCGCCTTCTAGCCCAGCGTGGAATCATCAAGTTTTGGGATGAGTTTGGCTACCTTTCTGCCAACTGGAACCAACCTCCATCCAGTGAGCTGCGTTTCAAACGCCGGAGGGCTATGGAAATCCCAACTACTATCCAGTGTGGTGAGTTGAATAGTGAGAACTCTTCTCCAAGCTCCTATCGTGAGGATCTGTGCCCTCCTGCTGGCCTTCTGACTTGACTAATATTCATAAACATAGCTTCCAGCAGGAACAGGATCTGTTTGGCAGTGGCTCTGTGAGCACAGTCTTGAAGCTGTGTTAGTTCTCCAGTTTCTCTTAATGATATGGACAGTCACACCACCTTGGAGACATTTCATACCACAGCTGGGCCAGGCTCAATAGGTCTAGTACTGTGTTGTTTCTAGAATGAATAAATGACTGAGCCTAGAGAAAGGAAGGGCTGGTGGCATTTAGATTCCATAATTTTTTTTTTTTTTTTTTTTTTTTTTTGGTTTTTCGAGACAGGGTTTCTCTGGTTTTGGAGCCTGTCCTGGAACTAGCTCTTGTAGACCAGGCTTCCATAATATTTTTAATCCTTGCTCCAATCTCTGTCCATAAGGTAAATGTATCAGTTTTGTAATAATAAATAAAGAGTGTTGAAAGTCCAGGACATCTTTGCTAAGATGAGGAGCCTGGATTCCAGTAATTGTTGATAGGTGTGGCTGACATGTAGGGAGGGGTGTTTTCTTTCTTGCAGATCTGTGTCTGAAATGGAGGACACTCCCCTTCCAGCTGAGTTCAGTAGAAAAAGATTATCCTGATACTTGGATTTGCTCCATGAACCCCGATCCTGAGCAGGACCGGTGAGTCTTTAACAAGGATTATGTTTGCTCTTCCCTCCCTATTACAGTTTTCTTTCTGTTGCTGTGTAGACATCACAGAACATCAGATATCACAGAAGCAATTTGGCTTATACTTCTAAGTACAGTCCATCGTTTAGAGACGTCAGGAATCTGAAGTAGAACCGTGAAGAAACATTGTTACAGTGGCTCAGTAACTCAGGCTCATGCTTAGCTGGCTTTCTTGTACAGCTCAAGACTGCCTGTCTTGGGATTGCCATCTATAGTGGGTTGGGGCTCCCATACATCAATTAACAAGGTAGTCCCTGACAAACATGGAATGCCCACAGACCAGTCTGATCTAGGCACTTCCTCAATCCAGGCTTTCTTCTCAGATGACTCTAGGCTGTGTCAAGTTGACAGTAAAGCTAACTCGACATTTACCAGCCCCACCACTGTTCCCTCCACTCTTGGGGTATTTCTTGAGGGCAATGCTGCATGGTTTGTGCACAAGAAGGACAAATAAATGTGTCCTGTAACATACCATTTTTATACATTGGAAGCTCTGTGGTGGTTGTAAGACAGCAGGTCTCTATCTTATTGGAATGCTGCTTTGCCACCAGTTTCTTTCCTTTACAGCTGTGAAGCTTCTGAACAGAAGCAGAAGGTTCCCTTGGGGACATTAAAAAAGGACCTAAAGACACAGGAAGAAAAGCAGAAGCAGCTGACAGAGAAAATTCGCCAGCAACAGGAAAAACTAGAAGCTCTTCAGGTACGCCATCATGAGCAAGTGGGCAGAGCCAGCCTGTGTCAGCAGTCTGTCCAGGATAGAAGCTTTCAGTGGCTTTCGTGTCCCTTCCATGTGTTCACACCAAGGTTTTCTGACCCCGAATTCCAAACACTTTTCCAGTGCACCTTGTTGATTATTTAGGTAACAAACTATTTTGTTTATATATCCAGATTGGTCCGATGTATTTAGAATGTATGAGCATTCCAAAAAACAAATATCCTATCATAGAAGAAATCACCACTAACTCAATAGTTTTATAACTTTTTTTTGCCTCCTCCTCCCATTAAGAATTAAACTACTTTGTCTATGTATGTATTAGGCAAGCTGTACCACTGAGCTACATCCCTAAACCCTTTTCTTGCTTTTTATTTTATTATTTTTCTTTCTTTTTTATTAAGATTTATTTATTAAATATACAGTGGTCTGCCTGCATATGTCCCTGAAGGCCAGAAGAGGGCAGCATTTTTCATTCAGATGGTTGTGAGCCACCATTGGTTGCTGGGAATTGAACTCAGGACCTTTGGAAGTGAAGCCAGTTCTCTTAACCTCTGAGCCATCTCTCCAGCCCCTTATTTTTATTTCTTTAAGTCTCTGAGTTTACCTTTAAGGCTGGTCTTAGACTTAAGATTCTCTGGAGTAGCTCTTTCCAATTTTGCATGAAGGCCTACACTTAAAAACCTCTCTATATAGTTTTTAGTGTCATAGCCAACCATCCCATGTTTATTTAATATATGCATATATTATTTTTAGTGCATAATAATTTTTTGGTAATTTGTGAAATTGAAAAGAGTTTACAAGCCGGGCGGTGGTAGCACAAGCCTTTAATCCCAGCACTTGGGAGGCAGAGGCAGGCGGATCACTGTGAGTTTGAGTCCAGCCTGGTCTACAAGAGCTAGTTCCAAGACAGGCTCCAAAGCTACAGATAAACCCTATCTCGGAAAGAAAAAAACAAAAAAAGAAGAGTTTACAAAATGTTATGGTTTTAAAAGAATTCTCGGGGACTGGAGAGATGGCTCATAGATAAAGAGCACTGGCTGCTGTTCCAGAGGTCCTGAGTTCAATTCCCAGCCACCCACATGGTGGCTCATGACCATCTATAATGAGGTCTGGTGCCCTCTTCTGGTAGGCATGCAGGTGTACATGCAGAGCACTCATTAAAATATAAATAAATAAAATTTGAAAATAAAATAAAAAATAGCCTTGCAGGCAATGTACTGTTTTGCATTTTTTCAGTTTATTTCTTCTCATATATTAACATCCCAACCAGTTTCTCCTCTCTCCTTTTCTCCCAGTCATGTGCCCTCCACAATTTTGCACGTTTTCCCAGTATGTAGAAGAGTTATCTTTATATTGCAAATTTGATCAGCAAAGATTTTTTTATTTTTAAGGTTGATCAAATTTTCATATGTGCTTAATGTTTCATGATTTCATATTTTTTAAATGATTAATTTTTATTATTTTAAAAATGTGTCTGCCTGTACATGCACAGGTGTGTGCATGGAATGTGTGCAGGTGCCTGTGGCATCCAGAAGAGGGCATCAGATTGTGGATAATGGGAACTGAACTCTGGTGCCCTATAAGAACAATTTGCACTTTTAACCAATGAACCCAATTTTGTATTTATTACAAAATTATTTTCCTTTCTTCTGTGTCTATACTTAACTAACTGAAAATGCCTTTTACGGGGGGGGGGGGGGGGAGTGAGTTTAGAGAGACAGGGTTTCTCTGTAGCTTTGGAGCCTGTCCTGGAACTAGCTCTTGTAGACCAGGCTGGCCTCAAACTCACAGAGTTCCACCTGCCTCTGCCTTCCAAGTGCTGGGATTAAAGGCTTGCGCCACCACCGCCCGGCTTGTAAACTCAATTTTCAATTTCACAAATTGCAAAAAAATCCCGAGTGCTGGGATTAAAAGCTTTTGCCACCACTGCCTAGTTTGGAAATGTCTTAAGCATGCTGAATTCCACTCCCTTCTCTGGCCTCATGCCAACTTCTCTCACCAGTTCTTTCCCACCTTTTTGGTTTCCTTTTTAGAAACTCTAAAGACTTCCCCAGTCTCTCAGTTGCTGAATCAGTCACTTAGGTACCCTTTATATTTATATCTGTATGCATATAGATGTATATCTGTGTGTATGTATGTATGTATATAATGTATACGAATATATACATGCGTGCACACACATACTGCCTTTGTAGTGATAATAGCAAACTTTCAGAAATAGACCTAGATCACTGTCTTAGGCACATAGTGAGGGTCCAAAAAGATTGTAAAGAATTTATCATTACCTTTGTTTTGCAGAAAACCACACCCATCCGCTCACAAGCTGACCTGAAGAAATTGCCCTTAGAAGTGACTACCAGACCTTCCACTGAAGTAAAGCCCAGGGACATAAGGGAGGCGGGGCTCTTCTGGTGTCTTAAGCTAGGACCAATGTTCCCACTGTTTGGGCTTTTTTTTAGGAACCTGTACGGAGACCTCAGCGTCCTCGGTCACCCCCTTTACCTGCCGTGATCAAGAATGCTCCTAGCAGACCCCCTTCTGTTCAAACTGCTAGACCAACTAGCCAACTCCGAAAGGCTTCGGTTATCAGCAACCCCCCAAAGCTGCCTGCTACTGCAGCCCGAGGTGAAACTAGTGTATCCAGGCTGCTCCAGCCAGCTGAGGCACCTCGAAAGCCTGCAAACTCTCCCATCAAGACTGCACCCCGACCCACCCCTCCTGTGCAGCCCCCATCACCATCTCTACTCCCGAACTCCAAGAACCTTCGGGAGATTCCTGCTCAAAAAGCCATCAAGACTCCAGTGGTCAAGAAGCTGGAGACACCTGTTAAACATTCCGTGGTGAGACACTTTGCCTCCTCCATGTTCCAGCTCATTAGCAATGCAGTAGGGGAAAAGTTATACTAGGGGAGTCCAGGATCACTGAATCTCCATGCTTTTCTGATGCCTTTGAAGAAGAGGAGCCTATATAGCAAGAGACTTGCTCAGAACTTACACAGTGAGTTTTTTACCCAGCAGACCCAACCTTGGTCTGCTGCAAACTTGAGTCAGCTCCATTGGCTTCTTGTTAACTTGGTGACAGACAGCTTTGGTAGATTATGGCAGTGGTCTTTGTTTGTCAAGGAGGGCTTGACTAACTAAGGTTAAACGAGAATCTTCTCTGGTAACAAGTGTTGTCAAAGTCCACATAGTATAAGTACCAGGAAGTTGCTTATGTGTGTACTGAGTAATTCTGAGCAGGAACTGACATAAGCTCTTTTGAATAGTTCAAAATCTGTACAAAATCTGAAGGCTGAACAGGGCCTTCATGCTCCTACTCTCCTGATCTAGGTCACCTCAGGGCGGAAGCGGAGTCTTGTAGTCTCTGATGAGGAAGAGGCTGAAGAAGAAGCTGAAAAGAGGAAAGAAAGATGCAAGCGAAGCAAGTTTTCTGTGAAGGAGGAAAAGAAGGAGGCAAATGAGGTGGGTGATCACATGAGGCTCACAGGGATTGCCTCCCTGGGCCTCTGCCAGCACCCATTGTGTTCATGACCTAAGGCTTTGAGCCTGTTACCCTGATGGGTAGAAACATGGGGCCAGGTAGGATCTTGAGGTTTGTTCTAATAACGGGCCAGTATATATGTGCATGTGTGTGCGTGTGTGTGTGTGTGTGTGTACACCTAGGGGCCTAGAATCACTTGAAATGTGTCTCTTGCCTGTTGTTTTATTCATAAAGGTGGTGGAAGGGTAGATACCTGGGACAGCATAAAAAAAAAAAAGACATGTTATAGCTGGTGACCATGAATAGCCAGTAACACAAAAGAGCCCTCATTGACAAACAGTGACCACTTGAAGAAGCTTCTAATAGACCGTTCTCCTCGCAGCTCTCAGACAGTGCTGGGGAAGATGACTCAGCTGAACTCAAGAAGGCTCAGAAAGGTAAGTTTAGGGAGTCCTGTCAGCCTGTTTTGAAAAAGGAAATAGAGCCTTTATTGTCAGCAGCTTCCTCCTTAAGTTAACAGCTCTCTGGGCTTGGTTTCTATAGTTGGTCCAGCTTTCCCTTCATGATGTTTAGTTTTACTTGTGATGCTTGAGATTTTTGAGCAGACTTGCATTAGATGGTCCAGTTTGGCCTTGAATTTGTAATCCTCTGGCTCAGTCTCCCAGTGCTGGGATTAAAGACACGAGCCATCATGCTTGACTTGTGGTTTTCTGCTTTTGGGTTTTTTTGTTTGTTTGTTTTGTTTTGACACAAATTCTTTGGTGTTTGCCCTTGGCAAGTCACTCATCCTGTGTCTTGGCTCTATGACAGATGGAAGAATCCGCATTGCCAAACTTCAGAGTGCATACTGGGGGACTCACCTGGGGACCTTTTACAAGTACAGCACTGGCTAAGTCGGGAGCACTGATGTAGTTGTCTGGTTTTCACTTGTGTTTGAATTCTCAGATAAAGGGCTGCATGTAGAGGTACGTGTGAACCGGGAGTGGTACACAGGTCGTGTCACAGCTGTAGAGATGGGCAAGAATGTGGTCCGGTGGAAAGTGAAGTTTGACTACGTGCCCACAGACACAACACCAAGAGACCGCTGGTAATGCCCTCTTCTGGGATGTCAGAATAGCAGAAGTTAACTAGGGTAAAGGAAAGCGGTACCCTCATGTCCTTCCTAGCAGCCTGTTAGGAGCTTAGGACAGACATGATACGCTCTGTGTCCTCCATAGGGTGGAGAAAGGCAGTGAAGATGTACGACTGATGAAGCCACCTTCTCCAGAGCATCAGAGTCCTGACACGCAGCAAGAAGGTGGAGAGGAGGAGGAGCCTGTAGCCCAACAGGCTTCGGCCTTACCAGAGCCGTCTACCTCTGATGGTCTAGCCATTGAGCCTGACACTACTGCCCCAAGTACCAACCATGAGACTATTGACCTCCTGGTCCAGATTCTTCGGTTTGTGTTTCTTTGCCTTTTCCTTAGGGCTGACAATAGTTCACTTTTTCCATGCTATTCTGAGTTCCTGTCCCTCCCTTTTTTTCCTACTTAGCAATTGCTTGCGATATTTCTTGCCTCCGAGTTTCCCCATCTCTAAGAAGGAGCTGAGTGCTATGAATTCAGAAGAACTAATATCTTTTCCTCTGGTGAGTCTGGCCTGATCTTTGGTTGCTTATTACAATCTCATCATTCTCCCTTCTTACTGAGGGAAGATTTGAGAAGATAGGACTGGTGTGCAGGAAAGAAAGCTAGCTTCACCCCTTGAGGCTCCTTTTCAGATTTAGGATACATGCATCTCTTTTCTTTTTTTCAAATCTGTCCTAGGTAACACTAAAGAGATTAGACTCAGCATACCTAGAACTTGGGACTTGGAAAGAGGAAGAGGGAAAGTGGTGGTATCTGGAGATGAACATGAGAACTCATGTAGCCCAGAGGACTCTACTGGCTTTTTGCTAGAGGTGGACTTGCTGCTACTAGGTAGCTGGCCATAGCCTGAGAGAAATGAATGTTGTGGCAGTGGCCAGAGAGCCTTAGCAACTTGGTAGAGAGGGAAAACACCAAAAAACCCTAACCAAGTAAAACAACTAGGGCTTCAGTAAGTGCCTGCTTTTGTAAGTGCAGAAGACTGTTTGGAGGCAAGGGCAGGAGGCTTTTGTAAGCAGCAGCAGGCTGAAAGATTTGATGATATGGTGCATCTTTGGGTATCAATCTAAGCCTCATTTTTATGTTGGAAATGGTTGAAGCTGAAAGAATTGTTGATCTGAACCACGCCCAGGGCCAGTTAGCAAATAATAATGGGTTTGTAGACTATATGGTGTGTAAAATTACTCAGCTCTGCAATTACAGCATGAAAGTATCCAGAGGCATCCATCAAGGATAAAGCTTTGTTTACAGAAACACCCAAGTTGATTTTTGTCTGCTGTCCTGGCCTTTCTAGGGGCACTTTTAGTAGCATGTCATGCCACATTCTTGTCTCACAGCAAGCCCAGCCCAGACTGTGGCTTTTGCCCTTGTTTAGACTGGGCTCTCCAGAGGCCCTAGGAGAACAAACATCTACTTGTTACTTTTGGCATCAACTTGTGAAATTCAAAGCAAAAGCCAGAGTACGGCAGGACCTCAGCAGTAAGCACTGTCGCTCAGCCCAAAGAGAATCAGTGTGATTGTCCAAGTCTAAAAATAATATCTAGCTTGTTTTTGTAAAAGTAGTAGTACACAACTTTGATCTTCTGATTGCAATTTCTAAAACCAAACTTTCAATTTTGTTCATTTTATTTCTTATCAGTATGTAAATGGTGCTCTTCAGTAATTTTACAATTAAAAGTTTAATATAATTGTCTTCAAGATATTTGCATTTGGCTTAAATTTTATTTTGTGCAGCCAAGATATTTTTTATGTAAAATGTGAAGCTTCTGTTGTCATCATGGTGTGAGATCGTAATGTAGATTGTAAGCCCCTCAGTGCAGCGACTCACGCAGCCTTCAGAGAAGCAAGTACGTGCACTGGATAGCCAGGACCTGTGGTAGTTTTTCTGTGAGGATGACTTCCCTTCTCAGTGACTGTTTCTGAGCAGATCATACTGGGATACGACTTAAAATTGTTTTTAACTACTTTTAACCACTTCATAATAAAAGGCTTTGTTGTACAACTAAACAAATCTGGGGATAATTGCTGTTGGTAGGTGCTTGGTAGCTCTTTGATCCTAACACGATGTTGGATATACAAGTCTTGTTCTGGAGTTAGAAAGGTGTGATTAAAGCTAGAATGATTCCACAGTCCTTTTTAGCTGTGTGGAAGGTAAGCCATCCTTGCAGTTTACTAAGCACTTTGCTGAGTGCACTGTATCCTCATCCTTGTGGTATCCCCAAAGGACTGCCACTAAAATCTCTTTACCTTGGTTCTAGAAGACTGCTTTCCCCCAGTACTGAAATAAACCCAAGTTACTTGTGAACTTATGGCCCTATCATGTTTCCTTCCACAGAAAGAATACTTCAAGCAGTATGAGGTGGGACTCCAGAATCTGTGTCATTCCTACCAAAGTCGTGCTGACTCACGGGCAAAAGCCTCAGAGGAGAGCTTGCGCACCTCTGAGAGAAAGCTTCGTGAGACAGAAGAAAAGTTACAGAAGTTGAGGACCAATATTGTAGCACTCCTGCAAAAAGTACAGGAGGTGAGCCAGCAAATCCCTTGGAGAAGCTAGACTAACTGGTCTTGGAGTGAGGCTGGACTTTTCACAGGACTATGCACCCACAAGAGTCTGTTTTCAGCCCTGGCTGCTCTTGAGTGGCTTGAGGGCTTGAAGTGATAGAGCTGCCTGGGCCTCGTCCCAGCCAGACCCCACAGACCGTATACAGTTTGCTTTGAGAACCCTTTAAGCCATAAGCAAAATTCTTTTTTTTTTTAAATATTTATTTATTTATTTACTTATTATATATACAATATTCTGTCTGTGTGTATGTCTACAGGCCAGAAGAGGGCACCAGACCTCATTACAGATGGTTGTGAGCCACCATGTGGTTGCCAGGAATGCAAAATTCTTACTTATCTAAATGGGTCCCAGGTGGAGTTGAGTAGTGGAGAAGTGGGATGTTGCCCTTAGGGGTCTGGTACATCTTTCTTCTACACAGTAGACTGGGGGCAGGCTGGTAGAGAACCTAGAGCTACGAATGGGATGGTCTCTAAAGTAACGAAGGAGACTGAATCCAAGGGGAGGCTACTAGACTAGGATGGACTCTGGAGACTAGGATCTGACTAAGCTGTAGTAGGGAGTTATGGATGGTAGGAGAGGCAGGACCTCTAAGTATGTGGTTTGAACCCAAGAGCGGAACATTACTGGGGGATGTGGCATAGTCCAATTTTCAATATAAGACACCAGGTGGAGGGATGCAGAGAACCTGGCATTCCTGGGCATACACAATGAGTTCTAACAAGGGATAACAGATTTAGAAACAGGGCAGGAACAAGAAGCAGAGAGCTGGGCAAGAGAACAGAATGGAATTCTGGCCTAGTCCTAACCCCCAACCTGTTTTCCTGCTCCAACTGACCCCCACCCCACTCTGTTCCAGGACATAGACATCAATACAGATGACGAGCTGGATGCCTACATTGAGGACCTCATCACCAAAGGGGACTGAGGAGCTGGGAGGCAGATAATTCCTCTGCACACCTGCCTCAGCACAGCAGCTTCTGGGGAAGGGGATTTCATTAGTGAGTTGGTGGACTTAATCTTGATTTGACTCATGTGGGACATTTGTGCTTTGGGAAGGAGATTCCTTGAATCTTCCTCCCTAAGTTTACATAAATATTTATTTTTTAAAAGAGAAGATGTTAATGCCTGCTGTGAGACTGTTCTTTTGTGTGACTCTTGAGGAAAGGGCACAGAGTCTGAGCCATTGAGCTCCTGGAACCTCAACATAGGATGAAGCAAGCACCAACCTGAAGTTGGAGAGGCTCCGAGGACAGGAAGATCAACAATGGGATATGAAAAGTATGTGGCCCCAGAGACTCAGATCTACAAGACCCACAAGGGGGTGATCAAAGCAGGTCCAGTATCAGAACGACTTCCTGTAGCAGATCTCCTGGTTTCCAGTCGAGGCTATGTAGGTCTGTAGGCTACCTGAGCAGCTGTCAGAGTCATCCTGGCTGTGTTACCCAGGCAGCTTGGAGATGATTCTTGATGTTCAAATTTCCCAACGCACCACCTACTCTGTTGCTGAAGGAGCCATTTCTCAAGTCAACCACACTGTCCAAGCTCAAACGTAGACAGCTCTGACTGGTCAAATTGCTGGGCTGGATAGCACTCTGAATGTTGAACTCCAAAGATTCTCAGGGTGTGCAGGTGTGAAAGAGCTCTCTGGAGGAGGAGGCTTCCTCAGTGGTGCTAGTTCCTGGAGAGCCTTTGCTGCTGCTTTTCTACTTTGTCCTTTGTGGGCTTCAGAGAGCCCAGCACCTCCCATACTCTGAAACAGTGAGGAGGAGGAGGAGGAGGAGGAGGAGGAGGACCATGTGCTTCAGACAACTATTCAGAACCGGAAAGGCAAGAGTTTCATCTGATGGCCATTGGGAGAATTCTGGTTCTTGTCCCACCAACTCTTCACTTCTGTTGAAGACCACTGAAGATAGAACTGTGACTTTGTACTCCTGATCCAAAACACTTTGGGCTTTGTTTCCTACATCTACCCACTTGCCATGGTGTTTGTAGAAGATGGGGAATTGGTGAGGACTATGCACATGTGGCTAGAAGTGCCTGCTTGGGTTCTAGGCTACCCCAGACTATCCCATCTGACAATTCCTGATGCCGGATTGTTTGGGGGGGGGGGGTATCATTCAGAAGTAGTCCTTTTCTCTGGAACATTCTCCAATAGAAGGATTTCCTGTGTTGGTGCACATAACCCCCAATCCAACTTTCTGTTGACCCTATCCAGGCAGTGTGTGGTCCATTTTTGTCTCTAAACCCACTGTTTAAAGAAAATTGGTCCTGCATTTTTACTGGCAGGTAATACTTCTTTTTTTAACCTACACATGTAATCAAAACGTTACCATAAATTTCTACTGGTGAGACTCCTTAAGTTCAGTACATTCTTATGCGAAATACAAGATCTTCCTCTTCACCTGTTACATATCCACTGTCTTTGTTCTTAGCTTCACTTAACATCCACAGACACGGAACAACTTCATTTCCTAGATGTTTTATCTTTAACTTTCTGGATATACTAAATCCAACCTCAGCTTTTCTTAGTGCTGCTTGTTCCTATGCAGAGGTCCTACTGTTCTGATGGCAAGATAAAATGTAGGGTCTTTCCTGGGAACAGCATGAAATAGCTGACCTTGGAACTGATTCATAAGGTATCCACCGGCTCTAAAAGAGAGGGATAGGGTTGAAGATGCTAAGTGACACGTGGACATGATAAGAATTCACTTATGCTGGGCGGTGGTGGCACATGCCTTTAATCCCAGCACTCAGGAGGCAGAGGCAGGCGGATCTCTGGGAGTTCGAGGACAGCCTGGTCTACAAGAGCTAGTTCCAGGACAGGCACCAAAGCTACAGAGAAACCCTGTCTCGAAAAACCAAAAAAAAAAAAAAAAAAAAAAAAAAAAAGCACTTATTACAAAGGGCTGAACATGAAAAGCAAGGCTTCTACCTGATCCCCATGTTCTCCCTAGAGATCAGATTATTCATCTTGGATACAGCAACACATCTGCCCTCTTGGGTTTCCTTAGGTTTTTCATCAAGTATGTCATACTTTGTTTCAGAGTGAGTCTAGTATACGTCAGCTTTGTTCTGAACCATCAAAGGACATTTCATTATCTTGAATGTGTTGTCATGTAACAGTCTGTGAACACTCGTGTTTCTAACATCTGTGAAAAAAGCTGTGGTGTGTGTATGCTTTTATCTATTACACTTGTATGGAGGGTAAATTCCAGAAAGGACATCAGATACATTCCCATTCTGCTCCCAACAGCTTCAATTGTAACTCATTAATAGTGGGTATCTCCAAAAGTGATACTGGGCATCACAACTGTGACTGGACATTTTCATTGTCTTGCCCAGGTGTTTTTGTTTTTTTTTTTGTTTGTTTTTGTTTTGTTTTTTTTTTTTTTTTGGTGCAGAGATATATGTAGTTCTGAATCTAGGACTAGGGATCTTTTTGTAAATCATGAGTTTGCAAAATCCTCAGGAAAATAACTTAGTATAGTAGGATTTAGAATTTCCAACCCCATTTGGGAGTAAAATACTGTCTACTACCAGGTAAAGACAAGGACATGACACTTGTTTTCCAAGAATTAGTACAGGCTGAGGAAACTTCTGGTTTCTTCATTTCGTCTGTCTGAGAGACACTGCTTTTTATCTTACAGGTTCATATTTCCCATGTTATCAGCACCTGGCTGATAGTTGGCACCTTTAGGGATCAGTAGTAAATTAAGCCAGATAAGACTTCCAAATTTGCCATTTACACAGAACTCAAGTTTGGCCTGAGTGTTTTGTACCTCCTCTGGCTACTTGGCTCCTATTTGGAAGGTCATCCAACAGGGTTGGGTGAGCCTGAAACATCCTGAGAATTCTGCAAGGCTCTGGATTGTAACTGCAAGTTACCACTTCTGCATAAACATTAAGAGGTGTATATTAATTACAAACCTTGGCCTATTAGCTCAGTCTTATTAATTAGCTCTTACAACTTAAATTAACTCATTTCTATTATATACTTTACCACGAGGCTTGTGACTTGTTACCTCATGTCTGTGTTCTCCAGTAGCTGCTGGCATCTCTCTGATTCTGCATTCTTTCTCCCTCTGTTTTGATTTCCTGCCTAGCTATATTCTGTCCTGCCATAGGCCAAAGCAGCTTCTTTATTAGCCATTGGTAATAAAATATTCACAGCATACAGAGGGGCATCCCACTTCACTGGACTTCACTGGACTTCACTGGAGATGGAACCTAGGAGGCTCCATGTGCAACAGCCACACTGTACTGGCTTTGCAGGGTCAGCTTGACCCAGAAGGCAGGACTCCAAACAGGTTCTGCCTTCAGACTGCCAGTTCCCTTGCACTGCCCAGGGACCCTCTCTACGATGGCAGGGATGGTGAGGCAAGATGTTCAGGTGCCAGGACCACTGCTGGCTTCAGCAGAAACTTCCTTCTTGCAAGGTAAAAAGGTCGTTCTGTTCCTTGTTCCTTAGGGGGTTACATTGCAGACAGATCTTCTAGTTTAATAAAGCCACAAGGACAGACAGGTTCCTGCTTGAGAGTTAGCCCAGTGTTTCTAAAAAGTCTGGAGCTGTGGGCTGAAACTGGAATGGGGGCCAGAAACCACTTGCTGTCTTGATCCCCAGTTTTTGCTTGTAGGGTTCTCAGCACTCTACCAGCTACCTGTAGGCCTTCAGGTGTTTACAGAGTGGCCCACATTAAGGACTACCATCATCAGGTCAACTTCATCAGTATCCAAAAGGGAGGGCTGGGCTTCCATGCAGCTTCTGCCAGACCTGTGCCATTTCCTGGGGTGCTTATCCTCAGCAGTTGCCAGCTAATACCTGGAAGGGGGGGGGCTTTTACCTTGAGAGGGCAAAGAATCATAAAGATTCATGTCCTCGACCTTCCTGGGATATTTACAGGATTCCCAGGGTCCCCTGCAGTCCCCTTTTAAAGCTGTGGCCAGCTCTACTCTGTGACTTACTGTCCTCCGCACCCCTCCCAGAAAGCCTCCCCAGTAGTTTGGTCACTAGACTGGCCTTGGGGTTATTCAGTGGGTACTGGAGAGGAGTCTGACAGCCTTTTTCTTCCATTCTTTTGTGATTAACCATCAGCTACCATGGCACCACATTTGCCCGAGGATTGATTATGTAACCCAGAGGACACAGCACTTTAGTAGCCACTCATCTCTGGAGGTGACTGACATCCAACACTGGCCTCCTTACAACTGGCCAATAGAGGCATTCTGTGGAGTGTACCGCCCCCAGTCCAGACAGCATCTACACCAAGCTACACAGATGACAGCAGGCTGGCCATTTGAAGCAAGCTGAACCATACAGCCCTTCCCATGTCCACCATCTTGCAGAAAAAAAGCTCTTGGACAAAAGAGTGTGTAGGGTTACCTGTAATGATCCTCCACAGAAAGCTGAAAAAAGACTGGAGCCATGGCTCCGCAGTTAAGAGCTATTATGGCTCTTGGACAGGACAGGACAGGACAGCACCTACAGAAGGCTCACAAATGCCTCCAGTTGCAGTTTTAATGCCCTCTTCTGCATCTGAGGGCATCACACATATATGTAGTGCACAGACACACTCAAGGCAAAACATTCATACACATAAAGTAAAACTTTGGACCTTGTTCACCTGTAAGATAACCCCAGGGTTTGATGAGTCCCTCGGTGCTTATAATGCAGATATAAATTCTCTTGAGGAGTGAGCCTCAAATCTGATCAGAGAGCAACTGGTTACTCCCATAACAGACTGGCCACTATTGCACCTGTGGGTGCATTTTGCCTGGCTGGTCAGGACCTAGGTTTATTCCTAGCACCCACATGGTGGCTCTCAATTGTCAGTAACTCCAGTTCCAGCAGATCTGATGCTCTCTTTTGTCCATTATGGGCACCAGGCCTGTATGTGGTCCATACACAAATAAAATTTTAAGAAACTATTTTAAAACTTTGTCCAGTATATCTAGTTTTCCTTTTTTTAACCTATTTTTAAATAAAACTGGGCATGAATTTACCACTTAGCAATATGTCTTTTATAAGTGGCTGCCTTCTATTTGATATTGTCTTATTTGTATTTGTGAGAAAACATTTGATAAGGATGGAACACAGGACCTTGCACATGCTCTAAAGTGCTTTACTGAGCCACCTCTCATGCCTGAGAATTCTTTTTAATGTCATCAACTGTTTTGCAGAGGACCCAGGTTTGATTCCCAGCACTCATATGGCAGCTCACAACAACCTGTCTGTAATTCCAGTTCCAGAGAATGAGAATCCAACGCCCTCTTCTGGCCTCCGTGAGCACTCATGCACAGACACATGCAGCATATACACACAAAAATCTTAAGGTAGTTACTCTGTTACTGTTAGAATGTGTAGGTTAAGTGTTGAGAGTTGTCTCTTAGGTATCATCTCCTCCCCTCTCCCTGGACCCTCCAGGTTTCTTTCCTGTACAGATGTTTCTTTTAGACAACTGCTCTGTCAGGAGCAACAATTTGGGCTCTATAGTTTGGGGAAAATTAGGAGTTTCCTGGGTCATTCCATTCAGTTCTTCCCAGGTTCATCTCTAGGGCCCCATCCCAAGTTAACACTTCTCCACAACCACACCATCTTTCCGATGTCCTTGCACTCCGCGGACCACTGAAACACTTCGCCTCTATGGTCTACGTACATTCTTTGCTGTTGTTGTTCTGGCTTCTTTGCTGGCTTAATCTGTGCTCTGACCCAGCAAATATCAGCATCGTACTGCACTGTGTATGTGGTATGCAGTTGTCAAGGAGTACATGCAAATGTGTGTGCACACCTGTAGAGGCCCCACCTGGATGCTGGATGTCTTAAGCACACAATGTTGAGGTAGGGCTTCACAAATGAACCCACATTTGCCCATCAGCTAGTCTAGCTGGTCAGCTTGTTCCCCGCCACTCCAGCACCCATCTCTGTTGCCTCAGTGCTGGACCTGCAGGTGGCTGCCATACTTGCCTGGACTTCATGAGTTTCTAATCCTTTTGCTTGCAATGCAAGTGTTTGATCTTCTGAGCCATCCCCCAGACCCCTTTATTTTACTTTACTACTCCAGGAAGGGTTTGTGTAGTCTGGTGACTTGAGGTTTTGAGTGGGAGACCCTACCAACCCAGTTATCACGGCAGCCCTGCCTTTTCCTTAAAAATACTTTTCCTACTCAGAGGGGCTTTCATCCAGGAAACAGACTGTAGGTCAATCTTTCTAGAACACTGCGCTATTACTCCCTGTTCAGAGCTCTGCCAGGCCATTCCTGTCTCTTTGCGTATCTCTGTGCTTCAGTGTGCAGGCCTTTGTCCTCTCTGGACGGTGCCCAGTGTGGCTTGTTCCCTCCCTTGCCCTCTGAGTCAGGTCCATCCTGGGGATGCTTCTGCTCACAGTACCCAGCGATGGAGCAAGGCTGGAAAGGCTCTCTATGGGGCCCAGTTGGAGCCTGTGGTGTTAGTGCCCCACCCCACCTCTTCCCTCACCTGGAAGCCTCTTTGGTCCATGACTCAGAAGTTAGTGATCTGAGTCGCCTGGCAACAGGGCAGTAGATGTTGCCTAGGCCACAGTGGTCAGGCAACATGGAACTCACCAGACTTTATGGAGCCGTGGGACTCATGGCCAGAGTGCCTCTACCTGGGCATTTCTGGGAACAAAGGATCAGGGGCCAGTTCTGCACCACGGCTCTGTTGATACAGGGTTACCTCTCCTCTGGTCAGCTGGTGTTCCCTCTGTCCACTGAGACTATCCCATCAGGTCTTACCCCCACCCCCACCCCCCCACCACCACCCCACTCCTTTTGCAGCTTGGGAATTGAGCAGAACAGAGCCCCACGCCTCCCATGTCCCCACATGGCTGTCACCTTTATTAGCCACACTTCATCTAGCCACAGACAGATTCTGGGACAGGGTTGTGGAAAACTCCAGAACCAAGGTTTTTATTATGGTCAGAGGGTACTTGCTCAGCCTGCTGGGAAGAGGCACATTCCAGCTCTGAGGGAGACCCGTGGCCCTGTCCCTCCCCCTCACTTCCCCCCCCTCCCCCCAGAGTGGGCACTGTAAGGCATTCACACTTGGTGTTTTCTTGCTTTCTTTTTTCATTTTCTTTCTTTCTTTCTTTTTTTTTTTTTTAGATAAAAAAACAGCCCTGGAGTAGAAAGAAAAGTCCTGCAATGATGAACTTTCCAGACCAAACTGAAGTGGGGTGGACTCAGAGGGTCTGAGGAACAGGGTTCATTTCCAAGGTTGGCAGAAGCGGCTGGGAGGGAGGGGGTCCAAGGAGAGGGTGGGGTCCAGCTGACAGGAGGCCAAACTCAGACAGGAACACCCTGTCTTCATCATTTTTCACGTTCACAGATCATAGAAATTTAAGCAAAATAGCTATTTTATATATATTTATATATCATATATATATATATAAATTAGGCAAATAAAGATGTCAGGAGTGCTGAGATGAGGACCCTGATGCCGCCTAGGGACAAGGCAGGAGGCCAGGTGTCTGTAGAGCCTAGGTCACCAGCCCAGGCTAACTGAAGGATTTGTTCCTTATTGCTGATTTGGGGGCCTGGATCTTGGCAGGAAGCACCTTTGCGCCCTGCCTTTCAGCCCTTCTTGGCCTTCTGGGGACTGGGGCACTGTCCCAGCATGGCCAAGGCCTGGCAGGGGATGCTGCTGTCAGCTCACAGCGGGGGCTGCCTCCTTGCTCCCACTGTGGGCTGTCTGTCCCCACAGGGACCCCACACACCCGTGCAGGTCGGGCAGGCTTCGGGCTGTCTCTGTGCCTGCCGACCGGGAGCATGAACAATGCGGAGACACAGCCCAGCTGGGTTTCAGATGCTCCCCACTCAAAGGGGCGGGGTTTCCGTATGTCTTTAGAAGAGCGCTTCTCGCCGGGACAGTTTCAGGGCAAGAACACACGCTTGGAAAGCGAATCTTCTCAGTCATGTGCTAAAAACAGTTACTAAACCTCATTGTTAGAAAGAAATGGAGTTTTGGTTTTTTTCTTAAAAAAGTCAAAAGAGGCTCCCTAGGAGGGGGTAGTTCCTCCCTGGATTGGGGTTAGTGACCTGAGCAGCCCAGGGGCCCAGTCAGCCGGCCTGAGTTGTGGTAACTGGGAACTAGGGTGCCCATGGGGCCCAAGTCAGTGATAACAGGCTGGCGACCTGGGGGCTGGAGAAAACCTAGGTCGGCCTTTATCCCTTCCAGGGAGGGAGCCCCCTTTCAGGGGGGAAAAGTGTGTGAATGTGTGTGCGTGTGTGTGTGGTCCAGTACTAAATTGGGTGCATTAAAGAAAAGGCTGAGGCTGTGCAGGCGCCTGTATTTGTCGCAGGAGTGGCTCAGAAGATGTTGGGGCACATGTGCCAGTCCTTCTTCTCCTTGGCCTCCCAGTAGCCGCCCTTGTACATGCAGGCCATCTCCCCGGTCAGCGGGTCCAGCCTCTTCTCGAACCACAGTGGCGCATAGCTGTCTGACTCCTTTTCTGCTCGGCAGGCACAGCGGGTGGGGTGAGCTGCCTGCTGCCCTGGCCACCTTCTCATCTCCCCCCATTCCCCTCCTCATCCCCCCCCCCAGGGGATCATCCCTCCCCATCTCACCCCCACCGCCATGCGCTGCCCCGGGCTCACCATCCTCGCCTCCGCAGCCCGCCGCGCACGTCTCCATGCGCCTTCGCCGGTTTAGGCGCTGCTTCTCCTCCAGCCGCTGCTTCTCGGTGTTGGCCTCGTCCCAGCGTCCCTTCTCCATCAATCTCTGGTCAGGCCGCAGGCGGCTGTCAGTGGGCGCTACGCCATCCTCTTGCTCGTTGAGAGTCAGGGCCAGCTCCGAAAAATAGTACATGTTCTCTGCGTTCTCCCTGCGGAGGCCACGCGGCAGCATGAGCGACCCGGAAGGAACCTTCCCTGGTGAGCTCCTGCTCTCCCCTGGCTGTCCCAGGAACCCAGCCTGCAAAGGCCATCAGCTGGGTCGGACGCGCCCTCCATAGCCCTCACCTGGCATGCTCTCTCCCACCTGCAACTGCTTCTCTACGTGGAACTTCTAAGGAATTTGTCTTTTTTTTTTTTAATAGATGCCTCATCATCGCAAGGTTTTTCCTTACTATTTTGTTTTATTGAGCGTCAGGCACAGCCAGGTCGGTTGCAGGACCTTGCCGACTTTGACCATCTAGGTCATGGCTGCCTGTGTGTTCATTGGTTGGAGATAAAACTTTGTTCGTCTTCTGGGTTTTCTGCTTTATTATCCACTGTGTTCTGTGGCTGGAGCTGCTTCTTCCGCTTGCTTTCTGCCTCGGAACGGATGCTTATCGCATTGTTTTTATGCCCCGTTTTTCTGGTGATTCTCATTTCAAAGCATGGCACTGGCTGAGTCCCAGCACTTACAATTACACTTGTAATTATCCAAGGTGTATTTGCTGCTTTCATCGTGTTTTATCTGCCCTACGGATTAGTCGGAAGCCTATTTCTTAAACGTATAACCATGCTTTGTTTTGTTTTCCTCTCCGTAATTGCTCTGGAGTCAAACGATACCCCTGGTGCACTTTTTTAGTGCTTGAACTGTGTCCGGTGGTCCAGCCGCTGGGTATGGCCCACGTGGGTGTGCTGCAGCTGGGCAACATGGTGCTCTCTGGTTAGCTGGTGATTTCCGTTGTTCAGACTTAATGCTCTTGCTTTTGTTTTCCTTTCCGTATTTCAAAGCAGCAAATCAAATTGCCCACGCTGGTTGTAACGTGGTCCCTCTCCTTTTATCTTTCTATCACCCTGTGCTACCTGAACTTCGCAACTGTGCTGTTAGGTGCAAGGTCTGTTCAAACTGAAGACTCACACACCTGGCGACCTGCTGTTGCCCTCAGTGCTCCTGATCTGTGTTTGCTGTAGTTTGCTCTGTTCCACCCTGGGACAGCTCTTCCAGCTCTGGGAAGTTTGCTCGGTTAGTGTGGACATAGCTTCCCATCCTTTATTTTCTTCAAAATTAAAAAAAAAAGATTATTTTATGTGTATGGGTGTTTTGCTTGCATGCACCATGTGCATGCCTGTGCCACAAATCCTCTGAAACTGGAGTTGTAGGCAGGTGTGAGCTGCCAGGCGGGTGCTGGGAATTAAACTGGGTCCTCTAGAGGAGCAGCCAGAGCCCTTAACCACTGAGTCATCTCTCCAACCCTACTCTTTTTCTTTTTTTACTCTTTATTTTCTTATTCAAGCATGTCTTTCATAGATTAGCTGGGAATTTTCAAAACTTCTCAATCCTATACCTAGGCTAGGGCACTTAATGCAATTTCAAGCTACACACTTTTCCAAAATGTTGGGGAGTTGGGGTATTTTATAGACATAATGAGATAGAGTGGGGATGGGACTTAAGTCTAAACAGGAAATGTGTTTCAGCTCTATCCTAAGCACAGCCTAAGGGTGACAACACATCGTGACTGTGCCGCCTGCTGTCAAGGATGCCTTCTGTGACATTTCCCATTCACAGTGACCTGTTGGAGGAGTCGCGGAGGGAGACACTGAAGCCTCAAGCTTCACTCTGGTTCCCTTGTTATTCTGTCCTCTGGACTGCAAACGAGCGTGCTTTTCTCTGTCTATAAGAGCCTGGGGGTTATAGTGCGTGCTGGTTCTTTAAGACACGGGGTCCAGTGGTTCCAGAGTGGTTCTGCCAAAGCATATTTCCACTCGGCAGAAATGCCGAAGGTTTACGTCTTCAGCCCTTCGCTTTGCTAATCAAATGAACATAAAATGGCTTCTCGCAGTGGTGTGGGTTTGCATTTCCCCAGTTACCACTGGGCTTTTTATAAAGCTGTTTTGGTGTGGTTCTGGATGCATGCCAGGTGACAGATTTCCCTCAGAGCTGTGTTCGCTGACCTGTGTGGCGGTTTTTCTCACAACTCATGCTGTCCTGTGTGAAGTTCTAATTACGACTCTGGCACATTTCCCTGTTGGATTATTTTTGCTGTATTTGTTGAACACAAGTTATTTATGTGTTAATTTTAAATTATTATTATTTCTGCTTTTTTCTTTTTTTTAAAAAAAAAGTATGTGTCTGCATGTGTGTTCCTGCATATGTGTGTGTGGGTGTCCAGGGGAGCCAGAAGAAGACATCAGAAACCCAGGTGCTGGAGTTGCAGGTGGTTGTGAGCCACTGGGCACTGGGCATAGGTGTTGGAACCGAATCCAGACTCTGCAAGAGCAGCAGTCATGTCTACCCCTAGCTTGGCTTTTTGAGACAGGGTCTCATTCTGTAGCTCAGGTTGGCTTGGAACCCCACTATGCAAACCCAGACCCTCCCACCTCACCTCCAGAATATTGGGATTACAGTTGTGAGCTACTGCTCCCCCTCTTAAATTATTTTTATGAAATAAAACCCACTTATTTATTTTTGGTGCTTTGGGCCTCATACACGCTACTCATACCTTACCCCTGCCTTGAGCTGTAACCACAGCTCTCCTTCCTAGGTTTCTTTTTTCTTTTTGAGACAAGGTCTTGCTATGTAGCTCAAGCTCTCCCTGAATTCAACCTGAACTCAAAACGTTCATGCCTCGGCCTCCTCCGTGCTGGGATCGTGAATATCCTAGCACCCAGCCCTTTCTTTTTCTTTCTAAATATTTATTTATTTGGTTGGTTGGGGTTTTGTTTTGCTGTCTATTTGTTGGTTTTTTGAGACAGATACTATCTGGTGGTTATTTTCTTATTCTACCTCCTTCCCATTTTAATTTGCTTCTTTACTTTCCTCCTGTGAGTCCAGAAAAATGTTAGTTTGGTGGTTACTGAGAGATGGAGAGATCCCCCTCTCTCAGTCAGTGGTAATGTGAATCTGTCAGCATCTGCAAGATGCGATCTGTCTGTCTTTAGGCTCCCGTTATTGCTGAGGATAGCTCTGGGGTACAGAATTTCAACAAGTAATATCTTCCTATGAATCTGGCTGCGTGTGGCCAGGCATAGTGGTACATGACTGAAATCCCAACACTCAGGAGGTCGAGGCAGGAGGATTACAGATTTGGGGCTTGGGCTACATAGTAAGTACCAGGCCAACCTGGGCTAAGTAGTGACCTGAAGAAAAAAAACCAAACTGACTACTTAAATAGATGGGAGAGCCCTCTGCTGTTTTCTCTCCAGCAGGACCTGTCTCTCTGGGACTCTGGGCTAGAAGCGCGTGAGAACGGGCTCTTGCTGTGGATCTTATGTAGCTGAGGACTGTCCAGGGAGTCTGGGGTGAATTCACACTTCCATGAGGGGCCCTGGGCTCCCTTGGGGTGACCAAGGAGTAGGTAGGCCTTCCCATTCAGTTCTCTTTCGACTTCTTGAGACAGTTCCTCACTGTACAGCTCAGGCTATCTCACTCTACAGCTCAGGCAGGCCCCAAACTTGCAACCTTCTGTCTCTACCTTTTGAGTCTGGAGCTGCAGGTCCTCCGTGCCTGGTCACAGCTTTTGCATTCATGCAGCAACAACATCTCTTCCTAAGGGCATTTGCTCCACCAACCTTGCTGTGGATTCTGTTTCCGTTATTTTTCCTTTGTAGATTTTTCTCTTTTGTTTTCATTGCAAGTTTCTCGGACAGTTTCCTCTGGGTTATTGTCAAGCTTGATTTTACCTCTCGTGGCATTGCAGGGGAAGATTCTACCCTGTCACTTTGCTCAAAGTGTCCACACGGCATGCGCAGCCACTGGATATCTTTATGCCCATGACCCTCTGGGCAGTCACTTTCCCACTGGGATGATGGCCTCCTGGCCCTGCTCTCTGCTAGATTGGATTCCCCAGACCTCTATGCACTCTGCTGGGTGGGGCAGGAGTGGCCCTATGCCTGTCTCTTCCTTGCCCTCTTTCCTCTGCCTCTCTCAGTTCCTATTCCCCAGAGCTGGCACCCCGGCGGGACTCACGGCAGCGGGTATTTCCTCCACAGCAGCTTGGCGGGCAGCGTCTGGTACACGGTCTTCTGCTTCCCGTCACAGCTGGGGCTGCTGTGCACGATCTTCGAGCACTCCATCTGCTCGTCCCACGAGCCGGACAGCACGTAGTGGGCCTTGCCCTGGCTGTCACTCACCACTCCAGTCACCTGCGGACATTGGCAGGACACATGAGCACACGCTCTGCCCTGCACCCACTGGGGTCCGGGCATGGTCCTAGTTACCTTACGGGCTGCCTCTTTGGAGAAGTAGCTGTAGGGCACGAACTTTAGCTGGCACCGGTCCTTGGTCTTGTGGTTTACGATCTCAATGTCCCCTGACTAGAGAGAGCAGGTGGTGTTCAGTGGCTGGTCCCTAAGCCATAGACCCCACATCCCCCAGGATCCCTGACCTGGTCGATCCAGAGCTTGCCCACGATGATATTGTGCACAGTCGAGGTACTCTTCCTCCACACGTAGTGATTGCCACTGGCTTGGAATTCTAGGTGGATGGCACCTGGAGGCCAGAGAGGTCAGAGGTCATGGGTCCTTCCTTGGGCTCTGGCCAGACCACCCACAGGCCTGGGATCAAGAATCAGAGGAATGTCTCTGAAGCTTAGGAAGGGGTGGGGTATAGGCTAGGTGATGGGTGGGCGGTGGAGGTGGGCAGTGCAGCCTCTCCCAGGGGCTATAGCTGGGCTTTAGATGTGCAAAGCGCTTCCCCTAGAGCTGACCATTTTCCCACCCTGGGAGCCCCGCACCCCAGCTCACCAAGCGGCATGATGGAGATATATTTTCCCCGGAACTTGCTGGCGATGGTGATTTCCTGCCAGAGGCTCCAGCCATGCTTAGAGAACACGTGGTGGGCAGCAGACGGGGGATGGTGGCTTACCTGGGATCAGACCAGCTGTGTGTGAGCACAGTCAGGCAGGCCAGCCAGGACACCTGCCCTCTGTCCAGGATGCAGGGCTCCATCCCATGTATCCCCACAGTGGGAAGCACAGTGTCCCCAGTGGAAGAGCAGCCTGTCCAGGTTGCCCAGTCCATGGGGTGAGTGAGAAGCCTCTGCCCAGCTCTAGAGAAACAGTGGGGCAGGGGAAGCAGAGCTGTGTCCAGAAGTGGAAGGTGCTGCTTTACTAAGGTTTCTGTACCCCTTACCATGTGTGACGACCTGAAGGAGAATGACCCCCACAGGCTCACGTGTTTGAATGCCTGCAACTGTTTGGGGATGACTGGGAGGTGAGGCATGGACTTTGTTTAAAAAGCCCATGCCTCTCCTGGGTAGCACTCTTTCTGCCCCAAGCTGTGGACCAAGATGTGAGCACTCAGCTGCTGCTCTGGTCACCAGCTCGCTGCTCTTGTTCCACCCAATAAGTTCCAACCCTCTATTGTATAAACTCTAACCTGTAATTGTACACCAAATCAAACCTTTCTTCACAGTGTTTTATTACAGCGATATAAAAGTGACTAAGAGGCCATGATCTGGCAAGAGCATGTAGTCCAGGCTGGCCCCAAACAGCTACACAGGCAGGGGACAGACTGGCAGAACCGAATTAACTGAGGGAAAGAATCTGGTCTGACTCCAGAGTGGGAGTCATATCAGTGTCCTGACATGGGCCTGTGTGCCCCCTATACTGGGGCCCCCTCTTATGTCACAGCATACACCGACTGCTACTCAGCCCCCAGGGTACTTGTCTGTCCTACACAGAGTGGCAGTGCCATTGGCTCTTCCTGGTGCCCCACGCCCATTCCACAACAGTCAGGCTCTGTCTGGCCCAGCCTCCTTACTCTCAGGGTGTCTCGTGGTCTCAGGGCCAAGTCTTGTTCCCGAATTCCCCTCAGGGACTTGGTGAGCCCAATGCTCCCCCATGATTGTTGTCTCTGTTTCCATGAATGGTACCTGAATGCCTCCTGTGCATTGGAAGTAGACAGACACAGCCTGTCTGCTGCCCTGAATGATGGGGGTGCTGTCCCCGAGCGGTTGTTACCTGTAATGAGGTGTTTACACGTTCAACTAGAGCAAGCCTAATGAGCGTGTGCAGGGATGGAGCCCAGCTGCAGGTCTGGGGACATGTCCACTTCAGTCTCAGGACCCCGCTTTTTCCCTGCTGTTCATACTGGATGCTGTGGACTCTCCCTTACCCCTCCTCCTCACGTTCCTCATTGCTTCCTCTGCAAATGCTGTCTTTCCTTTCAACACGCCCCCCTGGCACCTCCCCTCACCCCGTCCTCAATCTGTCTCCTGGACAGATGGGCAGAGGAAGCCGGAGTCGGCATGGGTCACAGGGATGCCTGCCTGGCTCTCCCTGTCCACCCTCCTTTCCAGACTGCTTCCCTGACCACTCTGCCTAAACAGCTAGCAGTACCACCCGTGACAAGAGCTCTGTGTCTTCCTGTCCCAGCTGTGTCCTGTGTGTTTGACCATGCCCGACACCTCTAGGGCACTCACCACTGTCTGAATGAAGAAATGTGTGTGTGTGTGGGGGGAGGGTCAGGCCAAGGACTCTGAGAGCCCCAAACCCCACATCTAAATTGTCAGCACGTTTTCTGGTTCCTGTTTCAAACTCAGTCACGGAACGGCCTGGTACGGCGTTAAGACTATCACGTGGCCACGTGTAGCTCTGATTATCTTCGGTGTGCATGTCCCAGGCTACAGCCCGCCACTTTTCAGCTCAGTGCTGACCTACGCTCTAGCCTGGACTCCCAGCGACCCCTGTAGATGACCCTCTGTTTGGGTCCCCTGTTCCCTGGCTGGGGTTTAGTCCCTCTCTCCCTGCACCAGACCTGGCTCTCTCAGAGCACACTCTCCTCCCATGCCCTCTGTGTCTGGGAGACTATGGACCTGGCCTTGCACAAGGGGCACAGATGCCCAGTTACACATGAGCTCTGTCTGGTCACGGGCTGCATCCCCTTTGTCTTGCCCTGACCATGAGCCTGGCCACCTGACCAGAGGACACAGGCAGCGCTACCTGATTCCAGCCCTTACCTGCTCACAGAGGGAACGCAGGCCCATGTCCTCCAGACGGTCCAACTCAAAGGTCTCCCCCAGCATAGGGTTGAAGGGCTTGGCGATGCGGTGCACGGTGGTGGAGTAGGAGGAGACAGAAAAGGCAGCTACCAGACACATCTGCTCCACCGAGCTGGTGCAGTTCACCGCCTTGTCCAGCAGGTGGTGGTACTCTAGGTCCTCTGTAAGTCGCTGGAGCATGGACAAGGGCTCATTGAAGTTCACCTGTGGGTGATGCAGGGAGGTGGCCGTCAGGGCGCCCCTGCCCTTCTCAGACACTGAGGGACATCCCTGCTCTGGTGGCACTTCACAGTGAGGTTCCAGTCTAGCACGTCCTGCCTTCATTTTCCCCTCAGTATCTGTCACTTGCTGACAAGCCACTTGGCGCCATCCTCTTCTACCCCACAAAAGCCATGGCATCAGGCTATCATGTGATCAGAGCTCAAAGCTCAGGCTCAAAGCCAAGAACAGTGGGTCCAGGGGTCTACAGATGGAGGACATACATCCTCCTTGTTAGGAACCATGGACTAGGTGTTCTGTCAAGGGCTCTTGTGTGCTATGCACGGTGGGTGGAAACTGACACTATTAGCCTCAGACAAGTCAGGGTTATGCTACCCTGGAAGGTAAACCTTCCCTGATAACATTAGCCAACTCTACCCTCCAGTTACGTAGTGTGAGTGTGCGTGAGCCCGCACCGGTGTGTGTGTGTGTGTGTGTGTGTGTGTGTATGTGTGTGCGTGCAGGTGTGTGTGTGTGTGTATGTGTGTGTGTGTGTGTATGTGTGTGCGTGCAGGTGTGTGTGTGCGTA
Source organism: Microtus oregoni (assembly GCF_018167655.1). NCBI lineage: Eukaryota > Metazoa > Chordata > Mammalia > Rodentia > Cricetidae > Microtus > Microtus oregoni. Next base: position 1,871,479 of record NW_024543223.1, on the reverse strand, counting down.
TGTGTGTGTGCACGCGTGCAGGTGTGCGCGGGTGTGCGTATGTGTGTGTGTGTATGTGCGTGCATGCAGGTGTGTGCGCGGGTGTGTGTGTGTATGTGCGTGCGTGGTGTGTGTGCGCGGGTGTGCGTATGTGTGCACGGGTGTGCGTATGTGTGCACGGGTGTGCGTATGTGCGTGCGTGCAGGTGTGATTCAGTTGGGCAGTGTGGACACAGAGACAAGAGATATAAAGGACGTGTGTGCCACAGAGTAAAACTGGCTAACAGAAAGTCCCAAGTGCTTCCTTCATGAAGATGGTATTGCAGCCTGGTGACACAGGACTCCAGAGGCCCTTGGGTGGCTGTGTGGCATTGCTGAATCTCCATTAGCCAGGCGTGCACCAGGGACAACCTCTGGCAGGAAGGACTGCCTTTTCACCCCCAAAGCCTACTTATCTCTGCCACCCCCATCTACCATGTGAGGACAGCAGGGACACTATGGGTCTTTCTGGGGTCGCCCAGAGCTCTGCCTTGGCTCCTTCCTTCACAGTTTGAAGGTCCCTGTTCTCTGTGGGATCATCTAAGGAACACCAAAAACCAGCCACACAGCCCTCAGGCGTTATGAGGAAAACAGCACCCCCAGTGTCTCACGTGCACCGCACCCCAGGTGCCCCGGGATTCCAGCCCAGCCGTGCCTACCGGCATGGGGATCCGAGAGAGCTCTCGGCCAATGCAGTTCTTCATGATGCTCCAGAGGTTAAGGCTGTAGTTGGGCTTGTCAGGGATGCGGACTCGCCTTTTGACTTTGCATGAATCCTTGGGTACGAATGAGGTTACATCTAATACCTGCCAGGGAAGCAGGCACTCTGTCAGCAGCCCAACCCCCACCAGCGCTTGCTCCTGACCCTCCAAGAGCTGGTGGAAAGCCAGACGCTGCTACACTGCTTGGTGATAAGGGCAGAGGCCACCTCTGCCTGCCACTTGGGAGGCAGGTCTGGAACCTAAAGGTGGCCCTGAGCTTGTAGTGCTGACACCTCCCGACCCTGAAACTGAGCGCTTCTTGGCTCTTGAGTGTCCCACCTCACGTACATTATCTGCCGAGGTCCAGTCCACAGAGGTTGACCCAGTTCCACCCTCGGCTTTTCTGCAGGAAATGAAGGGGAAGCAAGTTACAAATTCCGCATCCATCTCTAACCCCACCTACCTTCTATCTAGACAGCACTGCGGTATGAGGGCAGCCCAGACGTATCTTATCCAATGGTCCATCCAATGGGACACTAAAATGAGGACTGGGGGACCCAGACAGTGATCTGGAGAGACCCTATCCACCACGATTGCTTACAGCATTGAAGTCCCATCCATCAGGACTGGCTGCCCAGTCTAGAGTCCTTGTACCCAGGACCAAGAAGAGGGCAAGTGGTAAGTGCCGTGTCTGGGAGAGCCTGGTAGAAGCCCCTGGGCCCCTTTGTTCCGCAGACATAAAGTGTGTCTTTATCTGCTTCCCACACTGGGATGGGTCTGATGAGTCTCTGCTCTCCTGACACTTGTGGCATAGATTGCCACAGCACCAGGGACACCAAGGCTGAGGGCCCAGGCTCTAGGAGCCTATTGACGGGCAGTGTGGGGCAGCCAGGCAGCCAGACCAGGGGACTGTAGGGAGCCCAGAGCCCTCAGGGCAGGGATAGCAGGACAACCCCAGTTAGAGTCCTAAAGATGGCACTGCTGGTAGCAGGTGGACAGGAGTTCATAGCCAGGCTATGCTAGCCTCGGGTTAAAATGCTATTGAGAAAGAACCTTTACCTTTTTGTTAAAAGCAGCTCTGGCTGGCCCTGGCTAGCCTGGAGCCCCCGATGCTGACCAGGCTGGTCTTGAACTCCCAGGGATGCACCTGCCTCTGCCTCCAGAGCCCTGGGATTAAAGGTGTGCGCCACCACCCCTAGTTTCCCCTCCCCTCTAAACTATTTTTCCTGGGAAGTAGTTTCTTAGCTAAAACACATGGCTGGTCGACAGCCCTTTCCCAGAAGACTCTGGGGCAGGGAAATGATGGAGCATGCTGGGTCACCAGCCTGAGCCCCTGACCGTAGCTCCTGTCCAGCCTGCCCACTTCCCGTTTGTCAGTGCACGTCACTCCGTGGTCCTTTCCTGTGGACCTGAGAGTCTGGCTCTCTCACCTGGGAATCCAGAAGCAGCCCAGATGAGCACTGAACCGGGCTTGGCAGTAGAGAATGAGACTGGGCATGTCCTCAGATAACGACAATGACACTGAAGGGGGTGGCTGCTGCCTGTGCTGTTCTGAGCAGCTGGGCTTTGCTGGCTCTTTCCCTCTCCACTTCTTCCCCCCGGGCTGGAAGTGATCTGGTCAGTATCCTGGCTGACCTCCAGGTACAAAGCATTCGGGCATTTTTTTTTAAAAAAAATGTAACAAAGAATAGGACATAAGCAATACACTCTTGCCTGTGATGGAAAGAGTACCCCAAGGGTAGAGCTGTTCAAAAAGCCAGGTGTAGCCTAAGAACCAGCCAGAGACACTGCCCCAGTGCAGAGGAAAAGCCCCCAGCCACAGTAGCCGTCTCTGCTCACTGCGCGTCCTACCTGTCTTCTTTGGCCTCGGTGATCACGGTGATAAAAGATGCAGAATCCTCCATGGCATCAAAGTACTCAGTATCTTCATCTTCTTCACTGTTCTCGCCTTTGGAAGTCAAGAAGCTTCCTAGACACACAGAGCCGCTCCGTTTGCAGCTGCATCCTGACATCATCCCCTCTATCCTGCCAGCTACACCTGCCCCACTTCAGACACCTGGCCCTGATCACCCTGCTCCGTGGCCACTCTCCTTGCGTTGCTGGGACAGGGCATTCCAACCCATCATTGCTCAGACACCTCCTTCCAGAAGCACCCAGATTTGCCCAGGTTTGCTCAGCCTGCCTGTGGCCCAGCTTTTCTGCTCAGGGCACCTGTGATGCTCCTAGCCTGATGTTAGGTAGATAGCCACCTGACTTCTGGGCAACCCTGTCCCAGAGAGAACAGCTGGGCTCACTGAACATTTAGGACTTTGAACGTAGACATGGTGTGTGGGACTCTTGCCAGTTGGCGGCAGGTGTGGGGCATACAGCACCACAGCCAACAGTCTGAACTCCTCAGGACAAGACCACATGACATGAGGTCACTTTAAGGGACAGGTTTATGGGGCCCGAGGGCTGTGCTGGAGCATGCCCACCCACTTGCCCGCCTGCCCGCCAGCCTCACTTTCACACGCACCCTCGCTGAGGCTCTTGCTAGGGTTGGCCGGCCCACCGGGGGTGTTGCAGAAGGCCCTCTCAAGGCTGTTGTGCTGCTTGGCCAGCTGCTCAATGGTTTCCTCCAGGTGGACGCGCTGCTCCTGCTCATAACTCAGAGCCCGCTGCCATTTCCGGCTGTGAGTCTCTGCTAGTTCCAGGAAGTCCTTGCAGGCCTGAGAAGGACCAACCACCATGTAAGCATCAGGCTGTGACCTGACCTGGTCAGCTTGCATCAGTCAGATCCCGTGGCTAGGACCTCAGCTGTCTGCTGGAATATCCTTACAGGGTGCTAGGTCCCCAGTGGGATCCAAGGTAGCCTTAGTCTCTTCAGCTCTTTATTGGCTTTGGTCAAAAGGGACAGCAAGCCACATAGTTCCTGGCTCAGAGGTTAACAAGCCTTGTTTGAGAAGAACCAGGGCAGGCTAGGCATGGTGGCCCAGGCCCGAAACTCCACCCACATGGGAGGCTGAAGCAGGATTGTAAATTCAAGGCCAGCCCAGGCCAGCTGGGTGACTTAGCCTTAGTAGAAACAGGGCTGGGGGGCTGGAGAGATGGCTCAGCTGTTAAGAGCACTGACTGCTCTTCCAGAGGTTCTGAGTTCAATTCCCAGCAACTACATGGTGGCTCACAACCACCTATAATGAGATCTGGTGCCTTCTTCTGGCCTACAGGCATGATACTGTATAAATAAATAAATAAATAAATCTTTAAAAAAAGAAGGCAATACACCCTTTTTAAAAAAAAGAAATAGGGCTGGGACTATAGCTTAGGAAAAGAGGCCCTAGGTTCACCCTCCAGAGAAATACACACACACAGAAAAGGGGGAGAGGACTAAGACTGGAACTTGCTACCAAGCCACCAAGTCACTTTACCGTCCCTCTCACATACTTCTGCCTTTTTATTTATTTATTTGTTTTAACCATGGGGGTGTGTTTTGAAACAGTCTCACTATGTAGCTGAGACTGCTGGTCACTGACTACATAGCCCAGGATGATCAAGAACTCACAACCACCTTGTCTCTGCCTCTTGTGTGTACTGGGATGACAGGTGGGTGTCTCTGTGCCCTGCCATTAACTTTGCTCTGGCCTCATTTCTGGGGCTGTGATAAAAATGCTCCCCCAATAACAACTGAGGAGAAAAGGAGGTTATTTAGCTTACAACTCCAGGTTATGAGTTATCCTAGCAGAGAAATCACAGTGGCGGGTCTTCAGGAAGATATATATATCCAGTCAAGGGCAGGAAGGAACAGATGCATGCATGGCTACTTGCTTACTTGGCTCAGGCCTGTTTCTCTACTCGTACACAGTTCAGGAATTCTTGCTCAGAGATTGCTGCAGCCCACACTGGGCTGGGATTTTCCCTTATCAATTAACTCAAGACAATGCCCAACAGACATGCTCACAGGCCAACCAAGCACAGACCTTAAGACTTTCTTCTCAGCGGATTCTAGCTTGCATCAAGTTGACAAACTAACCATCAACTTAGTGCTTTTAAGTTCTCTCAAGTTTGTGGTCCATTACATCCAGATTCTTTTTGCATCCACAGATGGTCCCACTATATTCTTATGCGGCAGGGTTGGCTCATCAGCTCTGTTCTCAGCTGCCCTTGCACAGGCTGGCTGGTCTAATGCAGCGACCACTAGACTTGCCCTTTCATGGAACCTTTAACTAGCAGATGGGGCATGGCTCCTGGGCCCGCGCATGCTCGGGTGTTCTTAGTTGCCACTTCCCCAGCACTGCTGCCCCACCCTTGTACTAAGCCACCAGACCGCTGGGTGTCAATACCTGTTGCACACTGGGACATGGGAGCAGTGCAGTGCCATTTCAAAGGGCTGTGAGGAGGGGCAGCGGTGACACAGAGCGCTGAGGGTCCACTCTCTAGACATGACCTTGTAGGCCATCAGCTGCATCTGCCCAGGCACCTAGTGTTCATGCCCTCAATCCCTGGGCTCCTCCGACCTCCCCTCCAGCTCAGGCCAGGAAACTGCCTAGCTCCTGCTAAGGCCAGGTCCACTCAGTGGCTGGCCTCCACAGCTGCATGTCACTGAGTTTGTTTCTGTCTGTATGGACCCTCTTCCCATGGGGTTCCCAAATGATAGTGAGTGTCGTAGATTCATGCCAGCCCAGTGAACACTGAAACTCATGGAAATGGGCAATGATCAGAGGTGTTCTGCGGGCTCCTCTGGGCAGCAGGGATGGACCAATGACTAGCTCCTCCAAGGTCGGCAACCCCCTGCAGCCTCAGTGTAGTGCTTGAGGGTTGGTTGCCATGGCGCTCTCCTTTAACAAGCATCATTCTAGAAGTCTCCCTCTGCCACCTTCCTGCTAAGACCTATGGTCCTGACCCCATCTGAAGAGGCGGAGGCCGACGTGAGGCACAGCGTGAGCTACCTGAGGAAACCAGGAGAGTGGGATGGGAAATGACAGGCGACCAGAGGGATCGAGCCTGGCAAAGCCACTCAGCTCACGTCCTCACTAGGGGACGGGACAACAATGTTCACAGAGCTATGACAACTGACAGAATGGCAGCCAGACCCAGTGGCTTGACCAGAAGGGACTCTTTGCTCATTCTGTCCCATTAATAAGACACAGCAAAGTAGGGGCAGAGTGTCCTTCTGGGCAACCCAGGAGCATTCCAGACTCTCTTGGGAGCGCTGTGAGGTGAGTGAGAAGAGACAGCCACCCCATTACAAAGTGATATGCCAGGGCTCTGAGGCTGCACAGCAAGGAGCTAACAGGGGCAGCCCAGGAAGATGTCCGCCTTGGCTACTGCTCCTGTGGGACTCATGTCCCCGTCACTCACTCTTCATAAGCTTAAGCTTGGCCCCAGCTGGAAACAGTCCCTGCCACCTGGTTGCTGGCCATGAAGAAAGGCCCTGACACTTTAGGGCTGGCATCACAGAAGGTGGCAGATGGGGATGTGGGAACCTCAACAGAGGGTGCAGGGTTTTGGGGAAAAGGTACTCTCATCTCCAGGGTGGGCCCAATGGGGTGATCCCTCACCCTTCTCCATGCTGCCCCTTGACTGAGGCCCTAGAAGGCACTGCCCAGGTCATAAGCAGATTGGGAATTGGAATCTGTCCCCTCTACACAGTTGAACCACCTCCCACCAAGAGATGCATACAAGGTTCTCTTGACTTGGGTTGAATATTGAGCCCTGTGGTAGCTGAGAGCTAAAGGATGGCCATAACTCCCGTAAGTGCACACCAGAAGCCGCGTGGTGTGGGCTTCCACATCCTTGCCACCCATCTCCTGGGCGCCACTCCTCCCCAGCCCTCGTGTGCCCCACCACAGTCAGCCTCTCTGCCGCCATGAACGCCCACCTGTATATTCCCACAGGTTCCTGACCTGGCAAGCCTTCCCCAGCTTACAGATGTGCGGGGCACGCTTGCAGGCACTGAGGTAGCCATTTCTCTAGCACGCACCAGCAAGGGGAAAAACATGGGCTTGTCTGCAGCCCCGTAGCAGGTCTGGGGTCTGAGTCCCTGTGTATGTCACCTGTGTGATTTCCAGGGTACAGAATCAGTGCCGCTACCCTATGCCATGAGGCTGGATCTTTATTGCTGTCCCCAAGCCTCTTGATGGCGTAGATCATGTGGGATCCACTGGTCTTCCAAAGGCGGAATGAAGTCTGTGGCGATGCTCACGAACAGGGATGTTGGTAGTAGAGGGCAAGCCCCAGCCCTGACCTCAGGGAGGTGGTAGTGGGCTGTCTCAACGCAGCAGCAGATTGCTTGGACATACCCTGGCTATGTGTGACCTCCATCTACCTTGAGGTTACCACAGGGCCCTTGGGTACAGAAGGACAGGGAGACGAAGTCAGGCACCCCACAGATGGCTGGGCCCCATTCGAACCACGCAGACCCCAGCGTGTCACGGTCGACTGTCCCACACACAGTCAAGGAGCTCCCTTGGCTGGACCATGGTGGACCAAAGGCTGTTCTTACTGCACCAGTGGGCTCCGTGCCACAGACGGGCTGCCCTGGTTGGTTGTGGGCATCAGATGCCCATCTACCCCCTCTCCCAGCCCCAACACACCTACCTGGTATCCATTCCTATCTCCCAGGGTCTTCTCTGCTGCCACTGGCTTTCTGCAGGCCTCATCCTGGCCACACCATGAACAGACAGGAGCCAACCCGGCCCTGCCGCCCCAGAATGCTGAGCTGGGCAGTGCCCTAAGGGCTGTACTCACTAAGCTGGATTAAGCCTGGGGCCCAGCGGGGGGGAGGGGGAGGAAAAGCTTGGCTGATCCTGTCAAGGCTGGACAGGGTCACAGTTCCTGTGAGATTCCACCACACTATATCTAGGCCCAGAAAGTTCCTTTCCACCTATCAGCAGATGGCTCACCCGAAGTCCCCCCTTTCACACCCATGGGCTCACAGCCTGGATCCATGGAGGCGAGGTGGACGGAGTCCATCTGGGAGCCAGAGTCAACATCTGGGCCCCACATGCATAGTGCTTTGCTTCTCATCCCATTTAGCCCCTCTACCTCCGAGAATCAGCATCCTTATGGGAAAAAGGACCCGCCCTGGGATGCCTACACTGTCTATGATTCTATGGGGTCCCTCAGGATGGGGTGAAGTCTCAATTCCCAGACACTGCCCCTTTGTACAATTCCCCACGGTTGTGAAAGGGTGACAGGGAACACAGGTACTCCTTAGTGGCAGAGGTGCAGGTTAAAGCTCTGGGCTCCCGACAGGGAATGCATGGAGCCTATTGAAGTGCCCCCCAACGCAGAGTGAGAACCTCAAAAAGGAAGGTCTACCACATGGGCCTGGCCCAGCTTGACTCCAGATGGAGAGTCTCGGCTCTGCCCACCCACTGGGGGCTCTCCCTTTCTTCTTAGCAGCTGCCCCATGGGACACAGCTTCTGACCTGGAAACCCCCACCTACTGTACCCAGGAGAAGGGCAAGCTCTAATCGCTTTTGCTGTTCCTAATCCTAATCCTGCCAGTGACCTCATGGTTCCTCTCACAGGCAGGAGCAGCAGCCATGGGGTCAGCCTGCCTGGGCCCTCTGCCTGGCCTATGTGGCCTGTGGCAGCCCAGGCTCACGGGGGTCTGTGTAGTGAGAACCCTGCTGGGCCTGGATGTCAGTGTCCACTCTAAAACTCAATCTGCACGGTTACCTTCATCACCCATGATATGAGGACAACTGGGAGCTGGGATGAGTAGCCACTGGGCTCACAGAGGACGTGGGAGATGGTCAGTTGTCCAGAGGGAGGGTCCAGTCTGTGCTGCCGACTTTGTCTTCAGTCACTAACCACAATAGAACCTGATAACCCTGGGTGAGGGGATGAGAGGAATGGCTGCTTCCATTTGTGCCAGGCCAGGACCTGCTGGGACCTGTCATGCAGCAGGTATCTGTTCTCTGTGGGTACTTGGGTATCTTAGCTCCTGGGCAGCTGTCTCCCCACGATGCCAGGGTTGAGGCTGCCTGGCTACCACGTGGATCCCTTTATAGCCCCAGATTCCTGGAGATTCTTGCTTTTCAATGACCTGGGAGCTCAAAGGCAGTAAATGGAAAAGAGATGGCAAGGACACAAGTCTCCCCGAGTGCCCCCACTTGGCTAGAGCTGGTAGGCACACTGGGACCCACTGAGGAGTAGCATGCAGGCCCTATGTACACAAGAAGAACAAGCTGAATGCAACCTCACAGGTGGGAGGGAGCAGCGCTGCCTGAACCAGAAGTTACTATTTTGAAAGTTGTCTGTCCATCTTAGGTGTCTGGATTCAAGAGTGGGGACCGAGAACCTATAATGGGAGTCCTGGGGTCAATTCAGAGCCTCTTGGCCCGGTGAAGCAACTATGCTGGGGTGCCTTCCTGGTCCATTCCAGGTCAAGTTCTAGGGCAGTGAGGCCAGGCCACTCGTCTGGGCAGCATCCTGGTCTGGTTCTAGACCTCCCCTAACCTAGGTGGGCCCTCTCGGCTGTGACTCATGTTCACCAGTAGGGAGGCAGCTCTGTGCTTCAACTGAAACTCCAAAATAGCCCTTTCCATATTCAAAATAGTTCACCCCTTGCGGCAGGAACGCGCGCCATCTGGCTGCCGGTTTACCAGCTGATTTGAGACAATTCTGGAATCTATTTTTAATCCACCTCCCCAGACCCTGAGCTAGCAAGCTGTCAGGGATAGCATGCTGGTCAGCTAGCAACAGCCTCTCCACGGTCCCAGAAGGACCAGGGCACGCTGCATCTCATGCCCATCCCCTGCTGGGCTCGCCCAAGGAGCACCATGTGCCTCCCGGTTGGTGAATCAAATGAGGCCTTAGGGAAGAAGTCCCAGCCATTCCCAGTAGCAAGTGGCCCTTTCTGCTACTTTCCTTCTTTGTGTGATCACCCCCCAAAGAGACCCTCATGGCTTTTTAATTTCTATGAAATTGAAGTACTCAAGCGTGTGGGGTGTACATATCTGTCTGCATTCATTTGCCTGTCCTAATGTCCCATCCTGGTATCTGTCTCCCCTTGGCACCTCCTATACCCCCAGAATATGTCACTACATTCTGACATTGCAGCCTTCTCCAACTGGATCATCCTTCCAGGTCAAACCGAGCAGGTGCCCCTACCCTGTGGGCTCTCCCAACAACCTTGTGTCAAGATTTCCCAGGTTCCTGCCATCTGCCTGTTGCATCCTGTGAGATGCTTGCTTCCTTGGTAAACTCCAGAGTTAGCCCTGCCTCTCTCTATCCCTCTGTGCACTTGGATGATTGCCAGTCTTTTACAAGGCTTCACCTCAAGCCAGTTCCGCCCACTTTTTCTGCACAAGCCCTCCTCTGGAGACAGATTCTGGGGGATCCCTCTGGAACCAGGGTACGTGGTGGGTGTCAGAGAGCAAGTGTCCTCGTTCTCTTGGGTTGGGCTTGTACTTTGATGCCCATTTTGATAGCCTTCGTTCTCACTCAGGAGGCATCTCGGCTGGCCCTGTCTTCAATTCAGAGTGGCACTGGGCATCCTTTAGGGCACCAGTTCCCTTTTCTCTGTCCCCAGGATGCATGAAATGTCCACAGATATCTGTCCTTGCTCACTGACAGCCTATTCTCTAAGCAGAAAGAGTTGCTCATTCTCAGAGGGAGACAAAAATGACCGCTCTGGGCACCCAGATAATACAGACAATGATACAGTAGTGACACCAACTTCACCCGGCTACAGTGAGGAACAAAGTCTTGGGCAGAAGAGGGAGGTATGGCTGTCACCAAGCAAGCAGAGTGAACCCCTACTACACCACAGGCCTGTTCTTCCACCTGGGCCTCTGGCTCCATCACAGAGCTGAGCGTCAGCAGAAACGAGGGAGCCTGACAGCTTTTCCCCTTCGCTTTACAGGACCCAGCGCCCAAATTGTGCAGCATGCACAGACCCAGTCCTTTGCCTTAAGCCAAGTGGCAGACTCATGTTTCCCTGAGAGGCATGTCCTGAGAGGATTGAGACATGGGGGCAATGAGGACATGTCCCTGTGCTGAACGTGACGAAGAACCTCTACATGGTACACAGGTGTTCGAGGATCTTCCACAACCCTCAGCTGGTCTACTAATGCTGTGAGATTTTCCCTAAGTGGCAGGCTATTTCACAGCTACCCAAGCAACCATTCAGGCAGGATTTGCCGGGTTGGTGTTTGTCAGCCGAAAAATTACCCGCTGGGGGTTCTGCCAGACACCGGGCAACCCATTCATTTGCTTCCACTTTCTTGCACAGTTTCCCTTGGGTTTTTTTCTCTCTCTGGTTTGCTGAAGTCCTATGTGCTGGGCCCTGTGCCAGGCACAGGGGTTACAGGACAATGGGGCTGCCAAGGTCCTGCCCTCTCAGGGAGTATGGGCCAAGTACTTATGAGACACTGTGGGCCCATGGATGCTGTTGAATGCTGAGGAGGGGATGCAGGAAAGCAAGCTTGCCTGAGGTTTTCCTGCCCTTCCATTTCCAGCCAATGGGAGGTATGGGCTGATTTCCTCCCATGAGGCAGCAGGCTGTGTCTGCTCTGGAAGCACGAAGACCTGGGCTCACCTCAGCACTATGACCCTATGCCTTTCTTCCTCCCGCCAGGGCCTGTTCTGCGGCCACTACTCCTCTGCTCCCAGAGAATAGAGATGTCAATGACTGGAACCTGAGAGTCATTCTCCTGTGGGGTTGTGGCTGGCTGGACCTGGACTGACTTCCCGAACTCTCTTTCCACTGCATCCTCCCCACCCCACTCAACCCTGAAGGTCCACCACTAATATAAGTAGACAATGAATGCATCACTAGGAAGGATTGCCCGGCTGTGATCTCCAGGAACAGGAAGGGCCTGCCTGTTTCCTGCTGCCTCCTCCAGCACAGGCCTGGGTTACGCGCCCATTCAGCAGGGCCTCCCTAGCTATCCAACCACATGACGACAGTCCACAGCAAGGAAGGATAGCACAGCATCAGGAAAGGCATTTCCGCGTCTTTTGGTGTCCTCGGACACAGGAAGAGGCATGCTGGGTGGGAGATAAGGGTGCTGTCTTGGCTTTTGGAGAGCAGTGGGCACGGGACCACTAGCCACAGAGCCTGGGCTCTTGGGAACTGTGCAGGGACTTTCTTCACGTGTCCCACGGGTGGTTTAGAACCAAAAGTCCAAGGGGGTAAAATGGCAGGCCCAGCCTGGGTAAAAAGCTGCTGTTTGCTTCTTAACCTCAGGTGGGGGAGGGGTTCCCAGCAGGGCTTGTCCAGGCCAACCAGCTCTCACTTTTTGTTCTAGTAGGACCCAGGCACAGACAGATGTGGACAACACAGGCACTTGTTAGGGCCAGGGGCGGGGTAGGGAGGGGCAGAGAGAGTTCCAGACTTGGGTGTGGGCTGCCAGAAGTTTCACTGTCAGGGCAGGGTGGGGAGTGCAAAGGCAGCCAGACCTCCACAGTGGGAGGACCACCTGAGGGCTTCATTTGAGGGGCTGGGAAAGGGTGGTTGTACGTTCAGCCAAACGCTGGAGGTGATTTCCATCTCTTGAGTCCCCAGCCGTCAGCCACAGCTATCAGAGGTCCCATGGCAGCATAAGGCAAATGGGGGCCTGGAAGACTTACCGGAGGCATTTGGAGGTATTTGGGGCTGGGAGGGTGGTGTAGTGGCAGAGCCGTGCTTAGCGTGTGCACGGCCCTGACTCCATCCCCAGCAACAACTCAACACACCAAGGACTCAGAGAGTAAGGCAGGCAGGAGGAGGCTTCTGCTTACCCACGCTCCAACCCTCAAGAGCCATCGTTTCTGTAGTGGGCCATCCTGCAGTTCTGGCTTGGTACCCAGCTTGGTGACTCTGGGAGCTAGGGTGGCTTTTCTGAGTCTTGCTTTGCACTCCAGTGCTAACTCCACCATAGTACCAACAAGGTAAGCACACAATTCGAGGGCAGGAGTAGAAAATTCCTGTGGTCGCCACAGCTCCAGGTACCGGTGGTCTGCTTTCATACAGGCATAAAAGCCAAGCCCTGGCCAGGGATGACTCCTATGTCTCAGGACCCCCGGCAAGCTTGCCTATGGACCTTAGCACCCAGTGGGGGTCTGGACATGTGATGTCTGGCAGCCACACAGGCACCCTGCCAGAGCAGATGCTGTTCTGCCAGGTAAGTAGTGGTAGTCATGAAGCTTCCCAAGAACAAGCTGGGCCTCTGGGCTAGTATAGGCTACAAGTGTCTATCAGCTAGCCTTCACCCTGTTCCCTGATGAGATGCCCTGGGTCAGGTTCACGTTAGCCACTCCACGCCGCAGATCCCATCACTTGAGGCACACCGTCCTAGGATTCCCTGGGGGGCTAGACCTGGAAACAGGCCTCATAACCAAGCTGGGGGGCTGTGTGCTCTATAAAGCATTTCACTGTGCACTTAGACTAGGAGCTGCTGTATGGCTTTGTAGACACCGATGATAAAAGACGTCACTAGAGTACAGCCAGCAGCGAGCATCACTTTCTCAGAGAGGACAACCCCCCTCCCGGGTCCAGCAATTTCCATCTAGGAAGGCAACGTGGGCAGGGGCGGCTCCCAGATAGATGGGTCAGGGGTAGGAGCAGCCAAAAACACAACACACACACACACACACACACACACACACACACACAGAGTGGGTCACTGACCAGGGCCCACACAGGTGGCTCGCTAGAAAGAGGATGGTGAATGGGGGCAGCCTGACGGTGGGAGCCAAACACAGGGCAGCTACACACAGCACTGCAGCCCAGCATCCCTCACTGTGTTTATCACTGGCCGCTGGCCACAACCCCGCACACCGTGGGGTCTGAGGACAGACACTGGCATAAGCATGTAGGGGACATATTGTCAGTGTCTGGAGGAGGGCGCTCCTGTCTGTGCTCAGCGCTGGCCCTCAGGTCACAAACTCCCAAGGCTCTGGCCGGGCCCTGGCCTGAGCACAAGGAGCAGATGAGGGTGGTGAGTGGCCCTTCGGCTCCATCGTCACGCTGCTGACACACTTCAGAAGCAGCCCAGGGTAGACTTGGACCTGCCCTGACCTCTGAGCTGCAGGGACGGCCCCCCAGCTGGGGCTATTCTGGGTCCTGGCATTGCCTGCTGTCACCCGGTAGTCTGATACCCCTTGAGCCATATTTGGAGACCCCTGAGCTCTTTGTAGCAGTCTCCATGTCTGGATACTGCCTCTGTCTCAGCGCCATGCCATGCTGGCTCTTTAAGCCTGGTGCCTCTGGCTTGGATGTGCACCTCCAGGGGAGTCCACGGGACGAGACCGTGGAGGGTGGAAGCCTGGGACCCCTCAGCAGGCAGACTGAAGAAGGCCTGGAGTGAGGTCATATGCAGCATTCCTGTCACCACAGAGAACTCTTCCCAGCCCTCATCCCTAATAAGATGGATTCTGTGGCCCAGGAGGCTATGGGAGTCTCAGTGTGCAGACGTTGGTCACTCGTTCTATGATTGGGTTGGCATGACTGTCAGCAGGCCCAGCTCTGCTACCCTCTGACTAAGGAAGTCCTTGCCGCCCCTCACACACGTCTCCTGTCCCCACGTTTTTGGGGTGTACACAGGGAAAAAGCAGGAGCAGCTGTGAGGGCCAGAGTCACAGCAATGCCCCATTATGTAGGCTGAGCAAACCCACTGAACTGCCATCTCAACTTTAGGCCTTGGCTTTCTCCACCCATGCGTGCCTTGAGCAGACTCCACAGCCACTCCATTTTATCAGGTCAGTCAAAGGAATATCCTAGAAGGCCGGCAGCCATTATTACGGGAGGCTAACATAGAAGAATTGCAATGAATTTGAGGTCAGGTGGCCAGGCTAAGTCGCACACCATCCTGGCTTTTTATCAACTCGACACAAGCTAGAGTCATCTGAAAGGAGGCCACCTCTGTTGAGAAAATGCCTCCGTAAGATCTAGTTCCAAAACATTTCCTTAGTTAGTGATTGATAGGGGAGGGGGAGGGCCCAGCCCATTGTGGGTGATGCCATCCCTGGACTGGTGGTCCTAGGTTCTATAAGAAACCAAGCTAAGTAAGCCATGATGAGCAAGCCAGTAAGTAGCACTCCTCCATGGCCTCTGATTCAGCTCCTGCCTCCAGATTCCTGCCCTGCTTGAGTTTCTGTCCTGACTTCCTTCAGTGATAGACTACATGTGGAAGCGTAAGTCAAATAAACGCTTTCCTCCCCAACTTGCTTTTTGGTCTTGGTGTTCCGCTGCAGCAATAGAAACCCTGACTAAGACATTGGACTAGACTTTGCTTCCCCTGGGGCCGGTAAGATGGCTCAGTAGTTAAGGCACTTGCCACTCACTAAGGCTGCCAATCCCTCACCCGCCCCCGGAATCTCCACGGTGGAAGAAGGGAACAGATCTTAAGTTGGCATGCTTGTGAGAGCGCGTGCACACACACACATGCACGCACAAACACACGTATGTGCACACACAAACGTACACACACACACATAGTATGCATGCACTCACGCGCACACACACACACAAACTAACAGATGTTTGTCACTAGGTGGAGGATTATAGCCCTAATGGAGGAGCACTTGCCTACCATGTGTGAGGCTCTAAGTTCTGTCCTGAGCTTCATGAAGAAAAGAATAATAATAAATATCTCCAGCGGTTAGTAGCTGTGTAGGGGAGAGGACATAAGCAGAATGTTGGCACACGTGGGAAGGGGTTGGCTTTGGAAAACAACTCAGAGCCACAGAAACCAGAGGCCTTGACTATCAGGCACCCTCCTGCTCAGGGACCTGTGGCTGACGGGGTGTACCCTCCCCTTTGGTGGGAGCACTCACATTGATCATAGCATTTGACGTGATGCGAAAGAGGGTGGCTCGCTCATTCACAACCTTCAGCTTCTCCCCGCTCTCTGGTGGGATCTTGAGGCTGTCCAGCTCATTCAAGGACCGCTGGAGCGCCGCACCATGCTTAGCAATGAGGTCATTGCACGTGCTGAGGTCATCTAACTTCAAGGAGAGGTTCTTCAGGGTGTGGTGGAGCTCACTCTTGTCAGCTGGGGCAGCAGGCTCTTCGTCATCATCCCCGGAATCATCTAAAGAGAGAGACAGACTTGCTGTAACCACCAAGCGAGAGTCTCTGTCGTCTGGGCTGCAGATGGCAGAGTCACACCAGAGTGGCCAGTGCCCTAGATAGTGTCCTGCAATGCTTCTGGCTAAGGCTGCTGCCCCTTAGCCTGGCCCACACACATCCGGCTGAGTCAATGGGAGTGTGAGGCAAAGGGGACTAGCTGGAAGGGAAGGGTGCTGTGGCGAGCAGGGACTCCAGGTGCCTGCCCACAAAAACGGTACCAGCTCCGCTAGGTCACAGCCTAAGATCGCAGCAGGACATGCTGGGTGGAGCAGATACTTGAGGAGAGAGAAGGACTCCATTCCTTATCTTGCAGGCCTCCCAGGATAATCAATACTGCTGGCTAACTCCATGCCCATCTCTAGCCATGCCAACTGTCTCTTGCTCTGCAAACACTTGTCCACGTGCTTGGGGCCTTTCTTCCCATCATGTACTTCCCTGATGCCTAGAACATTATACCTCAAGTTCTCACCCCATTTGCCCTCTGAGGCCCAACCCAACACCACTGCCTCTCCAAAGTCTGCCCGGGGACCCCCCTGCCATAGTTAAGGCCACTCTCTTGTCACCAAATCTACACCCTAGACCCTCTTCCTGCTAATCTCCACCCCCATGCAGAACATGGCCCCATCTACACACACACACACACATATACACACACGCACATGCATGCACACACACATGCACGTACACACACATATGCACACACAGAGAACATGTCCACTCACAGAAAATTTGTGTGAGAAGACACCAGGGCAGCGATGGTGCAGCTGACCCTCTAAGGCTGCTCAGCTCACCTCCTTCGTGCCAGTCATCTGGGGCTTCTGTGCAAGGGCCTGCTCCCTCTCACCACTCACACAGTGCCACATGAGTCTTTCCTTCTTCCCTGCTTCCTAGCCCGGCCTGTGCCCATAGAGGCCTCTGTGGGCAGCTGGCCTGCGACCCTGATGCTGATTTAATGCTGGCATGGGACAGCCAAGAGGCTGACATGAGCTTGTGACTTTTCCCAGTGCCTGTCTGCTAAAGTTTTCAGAAATCCCTTGTTTTAGAAATAATCCACACAGACTTTTCTTAGATGAAGGAAATATGCAACCAAGATACAAAATTAAAAGAGAAAAAAGAAGGCATATTTTGAGAGAACAGATTTCTCCCGCAGCAGGCAAGGTACATATGGGTGGACATGGATTGGTCACTGTTCTGAGTGTGTCCTGAGTTCACAGCAGTGCCGAGCTGGCCGGCTGCACAGGCCGCGAGCAATGGGGAGCTAAAGGGAAGCATCTGCTGCACACGGTGTCCCTGCCAGCTCCAGAGGCCTTGGGCTAATATCCAGCCCCCTCCCCACAGGCCGGAGCAACCGTAGCCCTGAGTGATCCAGTGTCTGGAGGTCACTGCGGCCACTGGCAGGTGCTCTGGGCCTCCCTGGCATGGCAGGGAGACAACAGACATCAGCCCTTCTTCACTCTTCCTCACTCCCGCAGGAGCAAGAGTGCCCAGCTGTGGGCTCAGAGCTTAGAGCGCTTGGGGGCAGAATAGGGGCTTGACTCCAGCTCCAGCTGCTGGCATGGCCTGTCCTCTGAATCACCAGCAGCAGTGTGCTCAGTCACTTGGGGTGTGAAGCCTCAGCACCAGCTACTACACACAATGACCCAGGAATGTGGATCTGGGGACAAGAAAGGTCTTGAGACTGACAGGGTCACTCTGCGCATATACTCAGTAGACTCTAAGAGACACCCACAGATCCAGGTTTATTATGACACCAATCACAATAGTCAAGATATAGAATCAGTCTAAACTCCATTCAGGGCAAAATGTAGAGAGACACAATAAGTCTACCTCTTGCAGGAAAATGAATGGAACTGGACATCACCATGTTAAGTAAAGCCAGCCAGGCTCAGTAAAGTATCATTTTCTCTCAAGAGCAAATTATGGATTTAAAAAAAAAGTATAGGAATAGGAGAGGGACTATGTGGGGAGAAAGAGACACTAGCGGAGGTAGAAGGAGAAGGGGTGATGCGTGTGTTTCAATAGTTACAAAGCACATGATGCACACATGCAGAGATGACCAAAGGAGCCCATTGTTCTGATGCTTTTCTTCCTTTATCTCTCTCTCTCTGTCTCTCTGTCTCTCTGTCTCTCTCTCTGTCTCTCTCTCTGTCTCTCTCTCTCTCTCTCTCTCTCTCTCTCTCTCTTTCTTTTTCTCTGTAGCTTTGGAGCCTGTCCTGGAACTAGCTCTTGTAGGCCAGGTTGGCCTCGAACTCACAGAGATCCGCCTGCCTCTGTCTCCTGAGTGCTGGGATTAAAGGCGTGCGCCACCACCGCCCAGCTTCTTTTCTTTCTTTTTCTTGTTGTCAAGACAGGGTTTCTCTGTGTAGCCCTGGTTGTCCCGGAACTCTGTAGAGCAGGCTGGCCTTGAACTCAAAGATCTGCTTACCTCTGCCTCCTGAGTGCTGGGTATGTGCCACAACCACCTGACTCTATATGTTTGTTTTTCTTTTTTTAAAAGAACTCCTTGGGGCCATCAGGCAAGGGAATTCTAGAATATTTGGAGCTGTCTTTGCCAGAGTCTTGGTGCTGAGGACCCCTTGGCACTGAAGCACCTGCCATCTTCCTGAGCAAACAGCTGGGCCCAGCAGCTGGTTTTCCAGTCAGGGAAGTCCAGTTGTGGCTTGCTGGCTGCAGGCCCACCTCAACATGACCCCCAGTTTCTGAAGCCCAAGTAGCCTGAGCATCCTCCCATGTGATGGGTTGGGGGGTCATTGCTCCTCTATTTGACCTGTTATTAAACGGGACACTGTGTACATATTTCTTAAGGCCCATATTCTGATCCTGGGGACAAATGATGCACTTGTGTTAGTTTCACACCATTAGGGGAGGAACTAGGGTCAGCAATGGCTGTCTATTCAGAGACAGGCAGGGAGAGTCCTCCCCAGGGAGACAAGGTGGGGTGAGCAGAGGAATGAACGATTTGAGGGGCTGGGACATGCTCTCTGGTGGCCAGCAGGAGCACAGGGTGGCAGGTCCCATACAGAGGGCAGGGTGTGGGAAGAAATGAGTGGTAAGGTGGGCGACTGAAGGGAAAGCTGGTGGAGGAGTCTGACACAAGCCAAGGGGACTTGTTCCTTCCCCGCAACAAAAGGAAGCATGTGGTGTACAGGTAGAAGGCAGGACTGGTAACAATGGCGTGGTGAGCAGACTGGCAGGCTAGAGAGGCCAGAGGCAAGGCCAGAACTGCTGCAGAAAGCCAAGGACTGGAGAGTTCTGGGTAGGCAGAGTCCTGGTCACATCCCATGCCATCTCTATATAAATGTTGCCCCTGAAGGAGGAGATGGTGGTCCTTACTCCACATTCCTGCAGTAGCACCGATGTTGCTCAAACACAGAGCCCAAGGCATGATCCCACCCCTGCTGTGACTAAGACTTGGCCATGGTGAGTCTAGAAGTCTCACAAAAAGAAAATCCTCGTTGGAAAGATGCAGTAGAGCTGGGCCTGAGACTCTGTGCTTCCCTCTGCCAGTAGTGTTCCCAGGTCTCTCGGGCTAATGGCATAGCAGCCCCAGACTGCGGAGCACCAAGAGCAAAATGATCTCAGCCTCTAAGACAGGCGCGGAGCCAGGAATAAGGTGCAGGCCAGCTCTTAAATGGCGCAACCACGTGGAATAAATGACCACAAAAGACCAGTCCCTACCTGATGAAGCTTCATCTTCAGGAAAGCACTGGTTCTTAAAACACCCATCAGGGTCACAAGGAACGACGGATTCTTTTTGTTAAAAGAGAATAAACTCATGAAATTCGAGTCACCAATGTGTTACAGAGCAGCATTCAGAAATGGCTTTCCCACTCACGGCAAAGCCTCCTGTGGGGGTGAGCTTCCAACACTTAGTGGCTGTCCTGGGCGAGTTAGTGCCATTCCCCTACCTGATCCCAAATTTATGACCTTCCTGGAACTTCTGAATGTGACTGCTTAAAGAGAAAGTGCAGATACAGTTGGTCAAGATGAAGTCATGCCGGAACATCCAATATGGCTGCTATCCATAAGAGAACCCGAGATAAGAAACAGTGGCATGGGACGGTGGCCCTAGCACCTGGAAGGCTGAGGCAGGAGGATGGCGAGCTGCAAGGTCAGATACTATATAGAGAGACCCTAGGTATGTATGGGGGGGGGGAGAAAGCGGAGGAAGAAAGAGGAAGGGAGAAGAGGAAAAGGAGGAGGAGGAGACATAGTTGCAGGGCAGAGGGTGAAACCGGAATGATGGAAATAGAAACCAGTGGACAGCAAGGACAGCCAGCAACACAGGACACCAAGAGAACAGTGTATAATAGATTCTTCCCTTGAGGCTTCAGGGGCTCTGGCCCCACTTACACCTTGATTTTGAACTTGTAGCCTCTGGAACTTGGAGAGAAAATATAGCCTAGTTGCCTTCATCCACTGAGGCGTGGTAACTGGTCACGTACCGCAGTACCAGGGAACTTAAACTGGCTTAAAACAGTACACTTATCACATGCAGACCTGAAAGTCTGAGTTCTAAACTCAGGTATGGAGCTGTGTGCCCCGGGAGTACTCGGGGTGGGGGATGAACGCATTTGCCTTTCTCACTCTTAGAGGCTGCCCTCACTCCCTGGCTTGTGCCTTCGCCTTCTTCCATCCTCAAGACTGGCAGGCAGGTAGTTTTCATCCTCTTGGACTCCCCTTCCTCCCTCTTAAGAACCTTTGAGATTATGCTGGGTCCACCTGCATGATCCTTATCTCAAGATCTGGAATCTAATCAAATCTGCCTGGACCCTTTCGGCATGCATATCAGCCGCATGGGGTTTGGGAATAGGGCATGACATTTTGAAGCCATGATTGGACAACCGCCTGGGACTGCTGTGGCTAACACCTGTCACGTTCCTCCTCTGGGGTTTGACTCACTGAACCAGGCACCTCTGGTGGTTGAGGTGACTACTGAGACACCTTCCTGGGCACAGGGACCTTGTGGGCCCTCTGGTCTCTCTGAAAAGCTAGGCACAGATGCCACTCTGGCTAGTACCTCTATAAGAAAATGGCAGACTGGCATAAGGAGGAGCCTGGTGGTCCTGTGGTCATCTTCCTGGGGCCTGAGTTAAGTGTGTCAGTCCTATGCTAAGGGTATTTCTGGAAGTAAATGTTCATAGTATAAAATAATGCTTTGATTGTTTCACCCCCATTGCCCTCTTGCTGGTTCCTGTACTCTTTCCAAGTGCCCCTCCTTATTCTCATGCCACACGTATCCATGAGTGCAGATAACCACATCAGCTTAGATTCCACACGAGAATACACAGAGTTGACCGAAGCTGGCTTATTTCTCTTAACATGATGATCCGCAGTTCCACTCATATTCCTATAAATGATAATTTTGTTTTTAATAACTAAATAAAACTCCCTATAATACCATATTTTATTAGCAGACTGGTTGCGTGCCATGACGGCAGCAACCTCAGATGTAAAGATAAGGCCCTTATTAATCTGCAAGCCTTCCTCACACAGGGATAAAATGATGTGGGGTTGTACTATGTGTGCTGCAGAGGTGAGTTCCTCTGGGGACGGAGATGCCTTCTCTGGGGAAGATGGTAGCATACTCAGTGCATGGCCGGCACAGACCTAGCATGTACTGTGTTCTGGGGCCCTAGGCCCTGCCCACTGGACTCTCCATCCCTTCTTCAACACAACTCTGTCTGGTTGACTCCACAGGGAGCCTCAGCTCCCCGAGGGCTCACCAAGCCTCTTTAATAGCAGGAGGTGACAGTCTAAGAGGTCCCTCTGCATGTGCCACCATGGCCAGAACCCTCTTTCCTAGGGAGGCTCCTAAGAAGGACAGGTTGCCATGGCAACTGTGGTGCCAGGTGAGCTATTTTTAGAAGCAGAACTTTCTTTCATCTCTGGAAAATGGATATTGGTGGGGAATCCCTGAGTGTACGGTGCCGTGCATGGAGGGGGGCGGGGGAAGAGGGGTAGCCTTTTAAATAACCCGCAAAGCTGCAAGGCTGGCTCAGTCGGGGCGGGTGGTGACATGCAGAGTATCCCCCCACCCCACCTGCTTTTCTATGGGATTCCTTTGGGGGGTCAAGTCACAGGAGGGCCTGTGGGGAGAGACTGACTCGGGTGACACTGGCCATTGTCCTGAGAGCAATGACAGAGAAGATAGCTCTGGGGTGGGGAGGCATGCGACTGGGAACCAAGACCTCCAGGGAACTGGGCAGAACCTCGAAGCCATGGCCTGATCCAACAGCATCTCGCAGGGCTCTAGTCCTGCCGGACATCCTGCAACAATGACAGCGATAAACTACCCTGTGGCAAACTGGATGATGCCTTGTCCCTCAAGGAGACAAGAGTCTGAGGCTCTGGCCACCCAGACACTGGAAAACATGACAGGATCTAATCTGATGGAAAATCAGATGGCAATAAATAATGAATTGTGCAACCCTGTTAGACGGAAATACCAGCCGGGCTCCGGTGTGCTCTTCATCTTCTGGGCCTTGCCAGGGCCGGGCCCAGCCCTTCTCCCACTGCAGACAGAGGAGGAGTACTGAGGAAGGCGGGGACATACCCCCCAGGATAAGGTGGGAGGCCTTCCCTTGCCTCACCAGGGATCACTGACACCAAAGCAGCCAGGAATCTATCATCTTCCAGCCAGGAAATGCTCCAGGGAACCCTGCACAGGGACCTCAGAGCACACACCCTGGAGGACTGAGAAGTTGGCTACCTAGATGTCCTGGAGGCACAGGCCTACAATTCTGGCTATCAGGAGGTTGAGGCAGGAGAATTAAAAGCTCAAAGCCTGCATGGGCAACTTAGTGAGACTGTCTCAAAACACAGAACTAAAATTTGCGTCTATATGGTATAGCCCTATACAGTACAGGCCTGTATGGCCTGTTCTATAATTGTGAGGTCTTAAACACCAATCCCCAACGCCATAAGAAAAAAAAAAACAGCAAAAATAAAACTTTTCCCCCTCTCAGAGGGAGCCAGAGCTCACGGCATCAGAGCCATGGACAAGCTCAAAGGGGCGCGTGAGCATGGGCTAAGCAGCCCCTAGAGGCTGGGTACCTTTCCTTGGCAGGGATGATCTGGAGCTGCGTGCTGACCTCGCCCCCTGAAGTAAGGTGCAGAGGTGTGGAGATGGAGCGTAAGACAGTCAATTGCTCTATTATGGCACTTGCTGTGATATCACATTCAACCGGTACCCACATCCTCCTCCAGTCAGACGAGAGCCCAGTGGGCATTCATGGAGCCATACTGAAGGAAAGTAGATATGTATCCTGGACCCAGCCCTGGGGAGAGCTAGCCCTTCCAGGGTGTCTATGTCCCCTCACCCTGTCCTGGTGAGACCCACCCCAGGCAATGAGGACGTTGGAAAGATGGGGAGCTGGGGCTGGTGCAGCAGGAATGGACCAGTGCCAGACGAGCCTGGGAAGCTGGCCGCGGGACGGCCTGGCATGGACCCAGTGGAGAGGGTGCTCACCCCATCTCTGGTGATGGGTTTGACAGAGCTGAGGAATCAAGTTCTAGGGCTCCTTCCCTGCCTCTGCCACACCGGGCTGAGAGCAAGAGATCTACCTGTGCCACAGCAGGTAGATACCTCCCAGGCAACAGCCTCTCGGGTTGTTTATCAGAGATAAAGTGAGCCTCTCCCGGGCTGGCCTCTGCTTTCTCACTCCAGCATCCACTGAGGGCCTCTGTCTGTGAATCAGTCAGAAGCTCCTGCCTAGAGGCCCGGCCTTCTGTTTCAGGGGAGTCTGGTGACTTGGGGGGCATGTAGGCATCTGGCCTACTTATGTATGCTCCAGCCTGGACAGAGCCACTTGACCGGATGCTTCCTGAGGTCCTGCCAGCTTTGACATCCTGATGCTAGGTTCCAGCTCCAGACACGCTGTCTGTCTATCCCCCATGCTCCAGGTGCCACCTCCCAGTTCTGCAGACATAGCCACCAAAGTTGAGGAAACTCGTGGGCCGCCAGGCATCCAGATCCTGGGGCTCCCCGCTCCATGTTCTGTGCTGCCCTTTGGGAAGTCAAATAGAAGGACAGGATCCCTCCCACTATTCTGACATCTCAATACAGCCAGCTATTTCCTTACTCCCTAGACGAAATCTGGCCTTTGCCCACATTACATAGATTCCATTTTTGGTTTTTAGTTTTTAACGTATCATCCCATAAGCCTTTGCTCCATATCTACAACTGGGTTACTTGTGAGCAGCTGATCTATGTGCTGTTCATTTGTGCGCTGTGGCTTCCCCATGGCACCAGGTTTTTTTGGGGGGGAGGGGCGGGCAGGCGGGCATTTTTTTGCCTTTACTGGCGTAATGCACAAGTGCCACCCTGGGCAGACCCAGGCACAGGTCCCTTGAAGCCACTGATCTTACCCTGAGCAGATTCTGGACCGGGTCACTAGGCTGATTGCTGGGGTCAAGGATCCTCCGTGACCTTTGCTTGTCTGTTTTTAGACAAGGTCTCACTATGTTGCTCTGGCTGACTTAGAACTTGCTATGTAGACCAGGCTAGCCTTTAACTCAGAGAGTTGTCTCTGCCTCCTGAGGGCTGGGATTAAAGATAAACACCACAAGCCCCTCAAGAAGGACCTTGAATGGACAGCAAATGGACTCAAACTTGAGTCTTTCATTTGATGTGACACCAATGCCCATCTCAAGGTCAAAGCAAGCGCAGCTCAAATCTAAAGCAGGCATTCAGTCAGCTACACAGAAGCACTAAGCAGGTCACCGGAAACTCTCGGCTTACATTTTCCTGGCCCAAACACTGTCCCGTTGGCTTATCCTTGGAAACTATCTGATACCCGTATGGTCACACTAGAATCTTCCATTGGCAGAGCCTCCAGGGATCAGAACTGCAGAGCAGTGGAGACAAGGAAAAGGGCTATGCCTCCAGAAGCCCCACGGTCCTGAGAGGGCAGGGCTGCCTCTGTTCAGGATCCCCAAGTGCCAGAGCTGGACACACAGGCAGGACTGCGTAGACACCCATGCTAGATGAAGGGGTGACCCCAGAGACAGTGGACCGGGAATGTGTTTCATCTGCTCAGTGGGGCTGAGGTTCAAGAGTCACAGGTTAGGGATTTCCTTGATGCCATGCCTGTCTCTTGAACTAAGAGGGAATCAGAAAGACAACAAAACACATCTATAATCCCGTGAATCTTCCCAAGATCGGGCCCACAGAGGCCAGGCCTGCTGTGTAATCCCCTCTGCAAACCTCAGGCGCCTCCCACTCTTCTGGCTGCAGCATCGTCTGGGGTGTGTTTTCGCTGCTGGAGACAGCATGGCCTCCAAACTATCCCAGCAGTGTAGGCTGAGCAGGAGCAACAATCTCAAGGAAAGCAGCCATGGAAGGTGACGCAAAGGAGGATGGGAGAGGAGTCAGCTCCTTTTCTTGGGTGGAGGGGGAGGACTACTCCAGCCTTCTTGAAGGCCTTCTGTCCCAGCCACCCCTCGTCTCCTGTGAGACTAGTGAGCTTCACTCTCAGGGGTCCTGGAAGGCACGTTTCTTAGCACTAGTTAAAGTGTCTATTTTATTTACTAAAGGAACCCAACACTAGAATTCCTGAGAGAGGATGCTACTTGTCAAGGGCTGAAAAGTGGTTTATTATTCAAAAAAATGTAGAGAGTTGTTTCTAACGCCAAGTCCCACTGACTAGGAACGGCACTTGGGAAGGACATACTGACTCACAGAACCTTCCAGATGTGGGCCAAGGCAAGGCCAGGGAGGGAAAAGCAGCAGAGATGTGAGACAGGGGGTGTGTGGGGGGGTATCTGAGCACAGAGCCTGAGAGGAGAGGCCCGCGTCAGTGGGGCAGCAGCCCACTTCTGGAGACTCATTTCTCAGCAACTGCTCCCCAAGCCTGTTGCATACTCCTCAATTCCTAAGCAACGCCAGGGCCCCAGAACCTGGCTGAGATTCTCCCATTACCTGCTCAGTAACCGCTCTTATAGGCTGCAGAAACCAGAATAGGCCAGTGGTGCACCTACCATGTGTTCTACGAGAATAGCAAAACATGATCTAGAAAAGTCTGAACCCCTAGTCAGGCAGTTCTATGCTACAGCAATCTGCAGAGGTCCAGATCTATGTGACCTTGATAGGAGTCCTTTTAAATAGGTCACTAAGACCTGTCAGTGCTCGGCCAGGCAGGATACAATAAAATCTGTAGTGGAGAGAGCTATACAGCTATTAGAAGTCTGTGGTGGGGATTTGAAAGGCTACTTAGGACCATAGGGCGTGGGACATTAGGGCTCTGTCTACGTAAGCCCCTTTCTTAGGGCAGCCTCTGACTGGAGACCTAGGCAGCACCAGCAATGCTCGCGGACCTCACTAAATCACCTTGCACTCACTGGGCACTCCTAGGGCTACCACACTCACGTGCCGTGAGCTCCACTTCTGGCCACCATTAATGTCAAGAATGCTGCTACAGGGGTCCACAAGGTGGCTCAGCAGATCAAGGTGCAAGCTTGTCCTCTTTGTACGTGCACATATGTGTGCGCACGCACACTTTAGAAAAGAATGCTGCTATGGCTTCAGCAGGGTTGAATCAGTCCCCCAAAGTTCATGTGGTCGTGTTTTTAACTGAAATGAAATATTATTTGGACAAGAAACACAGAAAGCTAAAGTTTAAACACAGTGTTAACTCTAGATCAACCACCTAGAAGAGACCATACAGCTCATGAACTAAGGAAGAAGAGAAAAATCAGAGACCAAAAGTAGATCATGGCAGAAGAAGGGAGAACAAAATATAGGCAAGATAAAACAAACCAAGTAGTCATTTTAAACCAAGTGTGTCAGCCAGATGGGGTGGGAAGTGCCCGCAGCCACAGTTACCGAGGAGGGAAAGGAAGACCCAGGAGCTGCAGGCCCAGCTGGGGGCACTGTGGGATCTGCCTCTAACTGAAAAACAAAGAAGCAAACGAGCAGCGATTACACTAACATAAAGCGTTACACAGTTCAACTAAAAGTCAGAGACTTCCAGGGCTGGGTGCTTAGTGCAGCAGCAGAGTGCCCTAGAATGAGTAGAGGCCCTGTTACACCGCGGCCCCGAAGAGGGGGAAATCAGAGGCTTTACCAGTCCAGGTATTTTTAGAGCATGAGCCATTCTATGCCATTCTACGTTGCAGCTATAAAAGCACAGATAAAATATCCAGCCATATGCTTTCCACGAGACACACTTCAGATAGAAAGAGACAGATGGGTTAAAAAGCAAAGGACTGGAAAGAGAAACAGGCAACAGGAATCCAAGGGAAGCTCAAGTGGCCTCCTCAGCTTTAGAATGCAGACTCTGGACAGACACACAGCAACAAAAGACTCAGTGGCTGAGATGACACTCCTAAATGTGTGTGCCAGAGCTGGAGAGAAGGAGGTGAAGGGGCAGATCTGCAGCCACACTGAGAGGTTCTTGGCTGCCCCAGCCCAGCCCCCGCACGAAGAGTAGACAAAATGAGCGCAGGCACAGAGGGGCTGGGGTCTACGTCACTGGCTACTTGGTTTATCTTATTGTCATGTGTATGAATGCTTTGCCTGCATGTGTGTTTGTGTACCACATGCATGCCTGGTGCTCAGAGAGGCCAAAGGGGGAGGCATTGGGACCCCTGCAAGTGGAGTTAAAGACAGTTGTGAGCTTCCATGTAGGTGCTGGGAACTGAACCTGGGTTCTCGGAAAGAGCAGCCAGAGCTCTTAACCATAGAGCCATTCCTCTAGTGTGAGTTCCCCCTAAATAAAGAACCCCTTATTATACTCAATTCTGAGCTAATGTGGGATTACTTTATTTGCATTCTCGAAAAAGATTTTTAGTTTATATGTATATATGTATACACACACACCACACACCACATACACACACACACACACACACACACACACACACACATATATGGAGAGAGAGAGAGAGAGAGAGAGAGAGAGGTCTCAAGATAGAACCTGGAAACAACTTAAATGCCCCTTGACCGAAGAATAGATAAGGAAAATGTGGTACACTTACACAATGGAGTACTTACTACACAGCAGAAAAAAAAAAAACATCTTGAATTTTGCAGGCAAATGGATTGAGCTAGAAAATATCATTTTGAGTGAGGTAACCCAGACCTAGAAAGACAATTATCACATGTACTCACTTATAAGTGGTTTTTAAACATAAAGCCAAGAAAACCAGCCCACAAATCGCAGTCCCAGAGAACCTAGACAACAAAGAGAGACATACATGGATCTAATCTACATGGGAAGTAGAAAAAGACAAGATCTCCTGTAAATTGGGAGCATGGGGACCTTGGGAGAGGATTGAAAGGGAGAGGAGAGGCAGGGAGGAGTGCAGAGAAAAATGTAGAGCTCAATAAAAATCAATAAAATTTAAAAAAAAAAAAAGCCCCAAGGAATCTAGCGAGAGAACCCACAAGACTGCAGACTCAAGGGCAGCCACAAAGGGTTTTATTCTCTAATTCCAGCAGTTGAGAACCTAGAAAATAACATTAAAATAATACCTCCTGTTACAGCACCAATACTTGCAGATACGGATATAGGAAGTATGTTCAAGATAACACACAGCTAAAACAGAGTTTAACAGATAAACAGATATGTTTATAGACACTCACTAACCCACCTCACTAGCCTATACAATTGTTTAAAAACTCATAAAATAAGTATTGGAAAGAATGTGTAAGAAACAGCAATCCTCACACAGTAGGGCACTAAGGGGTACAGCCACTCTAGAGAGTAGCTTAGTAAATGCTATATAACCTAGGAATCTCACTCCTGGCTGCAGACCTGAGAAAAGGTAAAACCATCACCCCCACTCAGAAACTTTCATGTGAATATTCGTAGCAGTGTTTTTCACAACGGTCCCAAAGCAAAAACAATTCAAAAGTAGTAAATCCATACGTGGGAATATTACTTGATGATAAAAAAGGAACAGAGAATTAGCTGAGCAAAGCATTCACTCCCTCGCTCATTCCCCCACTCTCTCACTCACTCGCTCGTTCTCTGTGGATGCAATGAAACAGCTACCTCAAGCTCCTGCTGACTTACTTCCCTGCTCTGATAGGCTGAGCCCTTCCTTTAGTGGCGTTTGCCAGGGTGCTTTACCACAGGAATGAGAAGTGCCCGACACAGAAGGTGATGCCCCTTCCACAGTACACAGACAGGCTGCCAAAAGTTCCACCCGAGAGAACGGTGTGTCCAGCCAATGTGCAGGAGAGAGTGCAGAGCTACGGAGGAGGGCAGCAGACAGTCCTAGTGACCCCAAGTCCCAGCCCCACCTCTGGAGGGAGCTCCATCTGTCACACCCTGGCCTTCACTTCTATCGGATCCCCTCTCAACTCAGCCTTCAAGGGAGCCTGTTGAGTGAGCAGCTGACTGACCAGGGTAGGGCTCAGAGCCATCCAGGGTCACCCAGATCCCAGGACATGTCATTTAAAGTGACATGGTGCTCCTCTGTCCCCCCCAAGGGCACTAAAGGACAAGTGGAGACGTTTTTCTTCTGTGTCTATTTTCCAGAGAGCAGGCTCCGGGAAGCCACAAGTTTCACCTGTCAGGTGCACACAGCCCTGCTGACTGGTCTGGACCAGTGTGACTGAGAGCCAGTGTGTGTCAGTAGTCACACCAGGGGCTGGTGACACTCATGCTCCACATCTTGCCAAGTCCCCATCCCTCTGCGTTCCCAGTTATCATCCCTGAGGACAGTGAGACTGGATACAGCCCCTCTTACCTCAGTGCTCCCACTTGTAAAGTGGAGAATAAACACAGTAGCCCCCTGGTAAACAGAGGGACTTGACTCAGAAGACATGGACTGTATTATTACATAGGTAGCTTCTAGTACAGGGAAGAGGTTGACCCATGGCATGAGAAATATCCTCAAACAGGCTCCAACAGCAGGTTCGTAGGGGGAAAGGAACCGATCGACACACACTGCTGGGCTGACAGAAATGAACTGTATATTTTGTATCCTTAGTGGAAAAAAAAAAACTTTACAATCTCTGCCAAAAAGTCAAAAACAAAACAAAACAAAAACCCTATAGCAGATGCAATAAAGATGTCAGTGTAGATCTTTAAAATATTTTTTGAGAAAATACAGGAAAATATCTGGAATCTTCAAGCAGAAGCATAAAGTGGTATCCACAAAGCCTGATAAGTCAGTCATTAAAATAAGCGACACCATTGAGTGTGACCACAGGGCAAGGACATCATGCAGCTTGGTGGACAGAATTGGCAATGTGGGCAAAACCCGACTCCTACGATCAGCTGATTTCCAGCATGGGTACAAAAGACAGTCAACCAGGAGAAGAAAAATCTTTAAGGTAATGTTTCTAGGACAGAAAGCATCAGAATAAAACCGGACATCCCACTCCCCGCCTCTCACAATAAATACAATTAACAGGAAGCAACAAGCTAAGACTCAGAACACCAGCTGTAAAGTTCTCAGAAGGAAACGGAAGGGACACTGCTTGAATTTGGGCTAGACAGCTAAACAAAACAAATTCTTAGATAATGCATCCAAAGCACGGGGACAAAAGAAGAGCCTGAAGCTGACACCATCAAATGAAACCAGGACAGTGGAAGGAGACTCACGGGATGGAAACAGGCATTTAAAACTCATATAAAGGACTTGCATCCACAATACATAAACAGCCCATATGACAATAAATGGACAAACAGGCACAACCAAAAAGAATAGGCAAAGTATTTGAACAAAGATTTCTCCAAAGACACCTAAATGGCCAAAACATACAAGAAAAGAGTTCAACATTCTGTCACCTGGGCAGCGGAGAACCACTACCATTCATTCTCCACAATGATGAGATACTACACCATTCTCTGCCACGATGAGATACCGCACCATTCTCCATCGCGATGAGATACTACACCATCCCCACCACGACGAGATACTACAACATCCCCCACCACGATGAGATACCACACCATCCTCACCACAATGAGATACCACACCATCCCCCACCACGATGAGATACCACACCATCCTCACCACAATGAGATACCACACCATCCCCCACCATGATGAGATACTACACCATCCTCACCACGATGAGATAGTACACCATCCCCACCACGATGAGATACTACACCATCCCCACCACGATGAGATACTACACCATCCCCACCACGATGAGATACTACACCATCCTCACCACAATGAGATACTACACCATCCCCCACCACGATGAGATACCACACCATCCCCACCACGATGAGATACCGCACCATCCTCCACCTTGATGAGATACTACACCATCCCCACCACGATGAGATACCGCACCATCCCCCACCATGATGAGATACTACACCATCCTCACCACGATGAGATACCACACCATCATTCATCACGATGAAATACTACAACATCCCCCACCACGAAGAGATATCACACCATCCTCACCACGAGGAGATACCGCACCATCCTCCACCTTGATGAGATACCGCACCATCCCCCACCACGATGAGATACCACACCATCCTCACCACGAGGAGATACCACATCATCCCCCACCATGATGAGATAGATACTGCACCGCTAGCATGGACACAATTTGAAAAAACAAGCAGGAAAGCCCAAGTGTCAGCAAGGGTATGGAGGCACCACAACCCCAACCTGTGGCTGTGGTCATGTGACATTGTGCAGTCACTATTACAAATACTTTGGCAATTCATTGTCAGAACACGATCCAAGAATGGAATTGTGAGAGAATTCTGAGCGCTTGTGTGAAAACTCCAAGAAAACACGATCCTAAGACTTCAGTTTCTTCAAAACATAGAGCTGTTCTTGAAATGTGCTTTTGTGCTGCTCCCAGGTGTAGCAGGCGGGAACGTTTGCTTCAGCTGCCGTTTCATGCGCCTCTGTGGAAAAACACATTTCTGCCTCGTGTGGCTTGTCCTTGTGACTGAACCTTACTCGTGTGATTTTTCTGCACCCTCAGAGTATAAACTTCCTGATGCTCTGAGTAAAGGCAGCTACTGCATGAGACTTTACTCCTTTACTCCGCCTCATTTACTGGCTCCATTCTCCCAGGTTCCCACTGCCATTAGAGCAGCAAACAGCTCATCAGTTAAACCATGAGCCAGCAACAGAGTCCTATCACTCAGTGTTTACCCAAGAAAAAGAACAACACATATCTTCACACAAAGACTTTTGTGTTCATAGCTTAATGGCTAAGTACAATGTTGACCATCACACAATGGTATGTGACAATGGAATGTCCCGACACATGCCGCAACACGGATGAACCTAGAAGACATCGCGTTAAGTGAAACAAGACAGAAAAGATTCCACTTAGAGGAAATATCCAAAAGCAGCCTGGTAGTTGCTGAGGGTTAGGGATGGAGAGAGATCACTAAGGAGTATATGGTTTTGTTTTGTTTTGTTTTTTCCAGGAGAGGCAAAAGACATTTTACAGTTAGACCATGGTGATGGCTGTGTAATCCTGTGAATGTTTTTTAAAACCACTGAATGACATGTTTTAAGTAGGGGAATCCTTATGGCATATGGGTTATAACTCAATAACTATTAAACAACTTATTAAAATACTTGTTTAAAAGTACAGGTGTGGACTTACAGAGGCTGACAATATAAGCTCTTCAACTTTTCTCAGTGTCTGAAGATTTTCATGACAAATATTTGTGGGGGGGAGGCACAGATAAAAGAAGACTAGCCCTCACAGAAAGCCCAACTATAATAATATCAGCTGTGCATCTCGGGTTACCACACAAAAAAGTACATGACAACATAGTCACAGTTCCACAAGAGACTATCAAACAGACAAAAAGACAAACAAAAACGCTTCGATTCTAATGAGAAGCAAAGTTATTACTATTCAGTAATGAGCTCCCACTTCCAATTCCGTGAAAATGCATTGCATTGTGTTTTTTCCTTTATGTTTGTGTCTGTGTGCAGATGTATGGGGGGCATGTGTGGCCGTCAGAGGACGGCTTGCAGGAGTTGTTTCTTTTGGGGACTGAGCTCAGACCATCAGGCTTGGCAGCAAGCACCTTAACCCACTGAGCCATCTCGCTGTCCCCCAATTCTGGCTCAGCGATTAAGAGCACTGTCTGCTCTTTCAGAGGACCTGGGTTCAATGCCCAGCGCCTACATGACATTTCACAACTCCATTTCCAGAGGATCTGGCACACTCACACATACATACAAGCAGACAAAACATGTGCATATAAAATTAAAAGAAACAAATCATTTAAAAAAAAGTTGAAAGTGCTATTGAAAGCCGTGGAGGATTCACGGTGGGACTAGCAGCAGGGTACACGCCCCTTTATCATGGGAGTGCTTTGCAAACTCCTTCCATGGTTTAGCTCCCACATTGGCAAAATGGGGGAGAG
This sequence comes from Microtus oregoni, assembly GCF_018167655.1. Classification (NCBI taxonomy): domain Eukaryota; kingdom Metazoa; phylum Chordata; class Mammalia; order Rodentia; family Cricetidae; genus Microtus; species Microtus oregoni. Next base: position 1,838,385 of record NW_024543223.1, on the reverse strand, counting down.
AACCTCAAACCAGCTGGGGTCATGGACAGAGATCAAGAGAATGGCAAAAGCTGGGTGGCAGTGTAATCCTACACCTGGCAGGCAAAGGCAGGAGGCTCACCCCAAGTATGATGCCAGCCTGGGCCACACAGTGAGACCCTATCTCACAAAACGAAGGACTCACATGAGGTCATCACACAAGGTGTCAGGGTGGAGCAGCCAGAGTGACCTGTGGTTACTTCTGTGCAAGACTGCCACGTCTTTTTTTAAAAAAATGTGCATGTGTGTAAGCATGCCCACGCATTGGTACATACATGTGCATGTGTGTAAGCATGCCTACGCATTAGTACATACATATGCATGTGTGTAAGCATGCCCACGCATTAGTACATACATGGGCATGTGTGTAAGCATGCACACACATTGGTACATACATGTGCATGTGTGTAAGCAGCCCGCACATAGGTATATACATGTGCATGTGTGTAAGCATGCCCACGCATTGGTACATACATGGGCATGTGTGTAAGCATGCCCACGCATTGGTACATACATGTGCATGTGTGTAAGCAGCCCGCACATAGGTACACACTTGTGCACGTGTGTAAACATGCACGCACATAGGTACACACATGTGCGCGTGTGGAGGCCAGAGGATGCTGCTGTGTGTCTTCCTTGATCATTGGACTGGATCTGGCCCACCTGACTAGCTGATCAGCCAGCCTATCCTGGGGGTGCTCTTGCCTCTGCTTCTCAAATCCTAAGATTGCAAGTGTGCCACCACAGTGCTAATCACTTACATGGGCGCTGGGCAACTGAACTCTGGTCCTCACACTTGCGTGGGAAGCACTTTTCTTGCTGAGCCATCTTATCAGCCCTCGACTGAATCTTCTGTAGTGAATATGCATTAGCTCGGCAATCAGGAAAAAGATGTCAAAAATAATCTCAGTTGGTGGCTGTAATTTAGGATGGGCTGAGATTTTATGGCTTCGGGATGCCTTCATATAGGGAGCCAAACACATCTCACATCTAAGTGAGGACTCGCACATCAATGCCTTCCTAATCCAAACACTGAAAACATGAGGGAAATATGAAGTATGGGACCCATATCTCCCATGAGAGGAGGAGCAAAGGCAAGCCAGAGACACCGAAGAAAGTTCCAAACTCTACACTCCATGGGAGACGCCAGGAATGCATTCTGGTTGCTGCTGGGCTGGACCCTCAGTGCCCCCACCCCCACGGGGACCCACTGAATGCATTCAGAATGCCACCTTGCTTCACAGGCCCTCTGAAATGAAACCCCAGCTATCGCCTCTGCTGCCTGGGAGGAGCCTGGTGAGTGTGGGCAGGGAGAACAGGCCGCCTGCCATTTACACAAAGGAAAAGTCCCAGCAGCCACCATTCATCACCAGCTACACGCAGTACAAGCAGCAGCTGCCCTTGTCTTGGCAGGAAGAGGGGATGGGGTGGGGCCAAAGGGGAGAAATAAATGGGATACAGGATCATCTTACTGGGAAAAGTGTCTAGAGTGTCCCAGGCAGGCTGCTTTTGATCACTTGTCCTACTTGGCCAAAGCAGGTGGAGATGAACAGAAGGGGAAGATGGCCAGCAGCAAGCTCCCAGGGTAAGGTCAAAGCAGGTACAGAAATGGCCCTCGGAGGACAAGGGTCCTTGCGTGTCCTGGCGGCTGTGGGGCAGAGCAGCTAGACTACACGCATGTTTGGCCTTGACCTCTGCGTGTGGAGTGACCCCTGAGAAAGCTAAAGAGAAGGCTGAGTGGGCCACTTCCAACTAGAGCACTGAGTATGTCGTGGGCTCACCATAAGCCCACGTGAGCCGCCATTCCCAGGGCTGCCACTCACAGGGCCTGGGCTCACGCCTGGATTAGTCCTCAGTTGTCACTGCCTGTATTTCACTTTGCACGGGGCCCACAGGTTATGCAGCAGGGATTGCTGGGAGGTGAATCCCAGCTCCTCAGGACAGTGAGTCTGCACCATGGCACAAGCCAGCTCTGCCCCGTCCTTCCTGTTGGGTTTCCAGGAAGGGCAGGAGAAAAGGCAGCCTCCGAGCCAGGAGTGGGCGCCAGAGATGACTCTGTTCTGTTTGATTCTGCTGCTGGGAATGGAACAGAGGCCCTCAAACAGGCTAACCAAGTTCTCCGCCACTGAACTGCGGCCTAATCTTTCTGTTAACCAAACTCAAAGCCTTAACAAGGGGCAGACTGAACACGGCACGTGTGTGAGCCTTGCCCTTGAGAGGCTGGGGCAAGGGGATCCTGAGTCACAGGCCACTATGGGCTCCATAGGGAGACCCTGTCTCAAAGATAAAATGAGGGGCTGGGTGATAAAAGATAAAATGTCTCGGTGCGTAAGGTGCTTGCTATGCGAACATGAGGATCTGAGTTTGGATCCCAGCATCCATGTGAAAACCAGGTGTGGCAGCATACGGGGGAGGGGCAGGTGGGGAAGGGTGGAGACTGGCAGACCCCTGGGGCTTGCTGGCCAGCCAGCATAGCTCAATCAGTGAGCTCCAGGGTCAGTGAGAGATGGGAGAGGAAGGCACCTGGGTGTCAACCTCTGGGCTCCACATGTACACCTGCACACACATGCACCCACTGACAAGCACCCCTCCCCCCCAGAAAAAACCAACAACATCCCTTCAGAACACAGTCATGGAGGCTGGGGCGCCCTGCTGTGAGCATCATGAATGAGCAGTTTAGGCGAGCGAGGACTATGACACCAGAGGGAATGTTCACACCCTTCCATGCAGCCATCCCACTCCTGGGAATGTGTCCCAGACAGACACACAAATGAAGGAGCCTTACAAGCCAAAGATGCTCAGGCGGCAGTTGGGCTGCGCTGATGCTCTGAGCAGAGCACAAATGCCTAACAGGGGGAAAATCGCTCCGCAGACATTCGATGCAATCAAGCTGCAGTCACGTGCGAGGCTGCGTAAGAGGGAAATGATGTAAAAAAGACGTGCACATAAAAGAAAAATACAAACCAGAACAGGGACCTGATGAGTGTCCTGAACTCTCATGGTGCCACAGAAAGTCACTCTGTGACCTTAAGCAACTGGAACTGCTGTCCTCAGAGCATCGTTAAAAGTAACAGCAGTCCAGGGACAGGGGAACGGCCCTGCTGGACCTCAAGAGTCTGGCCAAGAACAAAGTATGTGGGTTGGGGGGGCTGGGAAAAAAGCTTGGGAATCTCTAAGCAGAAACAGTGGTCAAATGGCTCCAGGGCTGAAATGGTACCTTAGGTCTGGTCGTGCCACTTCCCATGGTCCAGGCACAGCCATGTACCAAGTTACTTCTCTCACTTCCCTTGAAACACACAACAGTAGCCCTAGGGTACTGTCCAGATGGGGCGCCAAACCCGAGTCCGCGGCTCCCTTCTGTCCTGACACAACAGTTGATGTGGGCAGCTGCTATTTTTGCAGACGTGCGTCAGCGGTTATTATTCGACATGGACGTCAGAGGAAAGGACATAAAAGGAAATTTATCTTTAGCAGCCTGAAGCTCATGGCTTCATCGTCATTCATGCTGCTCATCTATTCGATCCCATGCATTGCTAGTGCGAGCCGACGGGCACTTTACAGGAAAACCAGGCATCGGAGAATGAGAGTGCCCTGCCCTGGAGGGAAGGGGCCAGTTCAAGTTGGGGAGGGGGTGTCTGAGCTCAAGTTCAACTTTGTGTAACAGGTAGCTAAGGCTGTATTCTCAACTCCCTGGCCACCTTGATGCTGTAACAGCCCAGCTCAGGCTGTATTCTCAACTCCCTGGCCACCCTGATGCTGTAACAGCCCAGCTCAGGCTGTATTCTCAACTCCCTGGCACCCTGATGCTGCAACAGCCCAGCTCAGGCTGTATTCTCATCTCACCAGCACCCTGATCCTGTAACAGCTCAGGCTGTGTTCTCAACTCCCTGGCCACCCTGATGCTGTAACAGGTAGCTAAGGCTGTATTCTCATCTCACCGCCCACCCTGATGTTTCCCTGTTTGGTCTCACAGGGCTCTTGTGAGCCCTGCTACAACTCTGGGATATATCTGAGCCCTTATGGGGCCATCTTTTTGGCTTGGCCCCTGGGTGGCCCTCTCTTTTGCTTAGAGTTAATAGAGATCAGTGTATTATTCTAAAGACCAGCTGAACCGTGACTCTGATAACTTGTCGGCAGGGCTGCATATGGTTTGAACAGGTCGTGTGCTGTGCAGTTCTAGAGGGGAGGGGCCAACCACAGAAGACACTGTAGGTTTATTTTTATGGTAACACATGTCCAATAATTGCAAGAAAAGTTATTTTTCTGGCAAAAATGACATAACTAAGGATCAGTGGGAGTAAGGGGTCTTGAGGAGTCTGTCAAGGCTCTTGTCAGAGCAATCCTGCCGCCACCACTGTCTGTAATGGTATCCTGTCCGCCAGGCTCAGAAATGGAATCAGCCAGTTGTGTACTGATGCTGAGCTCAAACAAAGCCACACTCCCGTTTGTCACAGCAACAAAATGCCAACACCAGGGGCACCACTGCTCTCCTTCAAAGCTCTGTGGTGGCTTCCTTTCCCTTCCATATGGGGGAACCGGGGTGACCTTTTCTACAGCACCTTTTGGACTAGACTTACGCCACACTCAGACTCTGGTTACCCAGCCAGACTTCTGTCTCCAAACCATCTTTGTCTCTGTGTAAATGACAGCAGGAAAGCGCTGCTCCCAGACTGCATGTACGATCGCACAGGAGACTAAAACCCACCAGCATCCTCACGGACACGGGTACCATGTGTTAGTGAACAGCCAGAGGCTCCCACTCGTGACTGCATAGGGTCCCCCTTCCACGGACCACATAAAGCAATCATAACCTGAGTTCAGGGACAGCACTGCAGCAATGCCTCCTTTCCATGCGAGATGTCAAGGCTATGCCTTCCTTACCATGCGTTCAGTCCCAGAGACTAACCGCTGTCACCTGGCAAGGCTTGGTGTCACAGCCTCAGTCTGCCTGCCTGTCCTTCCTGACCCATCCCTTCAGTGGGTCCCCTCTCACTTCTCATGTGTTATCATAAGGCGCTGAGACTTCCCTCTGCCTCCTGACCTCTATCCTCTCCCCATTTCCATAGACATCCTCTCATGTAGCCCATAACAGGAGAGTTCCTTCCACCAGAAGTGACTCTCCCTCCTCTCTTTCCCTTCCATCTCTTCCTCCCTCCCTCTCTCCCATCCTCTAGCAAAGCCACAGTAGCCCCAAATGAGAGGACAGTGCCACAGTTCCTATGCTAGGACATAGGAATATGCTTCCTTGTGAGCAGGGGAGACCCAGAGTCATAGGACAGGCCCTGTGAGCAGGGGATACCCAGGGTAAGAACACAGGCATCTGTCTGTTCAGCCCCTTGCTTCAGGCCTTGTGGCCTCACAGGAACTCAGCTTATGGGACATGCCAGAGGACAAGCCCTTTGAGGCTGTCCCTAACCAGAACCAACTTAGGACTTTCTGAAGGGCCCTGTCTCCCATATCAGTCCTCTCTGGTGTTCTGTCGGGCTCCTTCTCTGAGGATGGTTCCCGGTCTAGCCCGCAAAGATAACGGGGGGCGGGGGTCCAAAATAAAAACAAAAAACACATCAAAACCCAGGCTGGGCATGGTGGCACACATCTGTAACATCAGTATTTGGGAGGCAGAGGCAGAAAGATTGTGAATTAGAGGCCAGCCTGGACCACATAGTGAAGACCTGTCTCAAAAACACTAAAACATAGCAGGCTTTAGAGCAGACAAGGGCCTGGCACTCACATTGCAGCCACACAGCCTCCAGGGAGTCTCATCACCAAGTCTGTGTGAAGACAGTCACTCTCAGTGGCCTGTGACAGACGCTATTACCCCAGTCTCTTCCTGTGTTGGTGACACATCGCTCCGCCCTTAAAAGTGCCATCTTTGTAGCAACCTGCTCGGTGCACCCGGCCTGACCTGCTCAGTCTTCCAGATTCACATGACAGTCAAAAAGAGATATATAAGTCTAACACACACACACACACACACACACACACACAGACCAAGGGGTGTGCTACTGAGCCTGGGGACACCTCATCTCCCTACCAGGTGCACCTAACTGCAGCCTGCAACCTGCAGACCCCCTGTGCCCCAGGATCTGTGAAGACGGCTCAACACAAAGTTGCAAATTTACTTAAAACATGGAGGGTTTTTTTCTTTCAGTTTCTTGTAACTCAAGCACGCCATTCTCGTCATGAACCTTGATGATGTATTGTGAGGACAAACAGCTGCACAGGCCTGACGTCATCAGCTCGCCATTCCTTGTTCCTCTAGACTTGTGGGCTCTACATGACCTCATTGGGATCACGGATCCACACACCTCAGCTCGTGCTTGTCTCCAAGCCCTGTCCTCGGAAGACAGATGTGGGTTTCCCCCACCACTCCCACAGCCACCTTTCAAAGGAGCTTTTTTTCGCACAGCTCCTGGTTTCCGGGAACTGGCATGCTGCATGTGGTAGAGTCACCTGCCCGGCTAGGTGACACCCGGGGCTGAAGGGAACTTCCCCCAGTCCCTACATGGGCCTTTCCCCTTGTGGCTCCCTAGGTTCTGTCTGAAGCACAGAAATAGATTACACACAATATACAATATCTCATCTCAACCTCACCACTACATAAAGAGATTAAGATGCAAACAAACATTTGTGTGTGTGTGTGTGTGTGTGTGTGTGTGTGTGTAGATCAAAGGACAACTTACGGTACTTGGTTCCTAGAACCCCTGAAATCAGGCTGGCAGTCTTGGTGCTAAGTGCCTTTACCTGCCGAGCCATCTCCCTGGCCCTGGGAAGGTAGGTTTGATGTCTTTTCAATGAGGAAAGCCGGCTGACGAGCTTAGGGTTGGGGTCAGGAATTGGCTGATGTAGATGACTCTGGGTCAGGGACAGACTCAGGGGATGTGACCTGGCAGTAGAGCCAAGACAAGAACCCAGGTCTCCCGGCTCATGACACAATATGACTTCCAGTGTAGCTGCCATGGGACTTGATTCCCCAAGTCAGAAAGTTCTGACGCTGAGCCATTCACAGTCTGGATCACAGCCCCTGCCCCCCCCCCCCCGGCAGGCAGCAAATCCAGCTCCCTCTCCAACATGAATAAAATAAGCTGAGGTGTGGGACATAAATCTCACTGGGACCTGCCAGCAAGGAGGGTCTGGTCTAGGAACCTTTCACGTTGTCTGAGCTGAGGAGCCGAGTCTCTATGAGGTGGGCTGGAGTTCTCTCCACGCACAGTGGAGAACCAAGTGCCCATAGCTGGTGCTAACCAGAACTCTGTCAACCTGGGCCTCCTCCACTTTTCTCCCCCTTTAGCAGGCACAGTCACTGTTAAGAATGGGAGGTTGCCAGCTTGTCCCAAAAGTTCTAGTGAGGCCATGCGAAGCCAACAGAGCACCTCGGGGACACACCTCTGCTGGCCTGAAAGGTTCCAGTCTGGAGGCCTGGATCTGCCTGTTCTTGACCATGACACTGGCCACAGGGTCTCCTGCTGAAGTTGTTAAGTTCTGCTCCAGGCACCATTCTAAATGCTGCGTACATTACACACAACCTCTGAGTGCCCTTATCCCCAGCATGATCTTGACATGAAAGAGAACACGGAAACTGGACCAACCAGAGGTCACTCAGACACCGCAGTACCCACACCCGTGCTTCCTCAGAAAGGTGTGAGCTATCACAACCAAGCAGAGAGCAAGCAGGCATTTCATTCCACACTTGCTAGCCCTGAATCTTCCACAAGGTAGCAATCGAAACTGCTCTATGGGCAAAGAGAGAAAAGCAATTTAACATCTGATGTGTATTTTCATTTTACTGACTCCAAAACTCACCCTCTGAATAAATCTGTCTAAATTGACAACAGAATCATCATTTAACTTTGCATATGCATAAAGTATATATCGGAAGTAAAAACTGGAGATTACAACCAATTGGTTAAGAGCAGAAAATGTACTTTGAACAGAACGCATTTCTATAAGCGTTCCTATAAGCGAGCGACCCAAGTGCAACCGCTAAAATCCTACACCTGTGTTCTGAACGCCAATGGTTGACCACACTCTCCACGACTTCCAGACTGAAGCATGGTGTCCTGCAGGTCTGGGGAATGCAGGAGCTAGTCAGATCCCATGAAGCCATTGGCATAGCCAGTCAACAAGCAAAATTAATCACAAGGTTCACTACAGGCCAAGGGGCATTAATGGCGTAAAAAAGAGCTGGTTCTAACCTAGGCAAGTGAAGTTAATCGCCTCTGTATCTGTTGGGTCAACAGGGTGAAAGAATCCTGATTCCAAGGGACTGACATTAGACCAGAAACACTCAAGGTAAACAGCAGGTTTCACTCACAGAAGTCTCCAAAAAGGGTTTCAAGCATTAAAAATGGCAGGCATGACTAGGGGGCTGCAAGTTTGCAAGGCATTGGCTTTCCTTCACCGAAGTCAGAACACCAGAAGGTTCTGCCTGCACACTAAAGCAGTTAGCCAGAATCACCGCAGGGCAGGGGTATTTCAGGGCTGGCCCTTGCTCAGACCCAGGTGACCACTCCAGAGTCACACCGTGAGCTAAGGTAACTCGAGGACAAGGCCCTTAAGGAAGGCGCTGCAGTCTTGCCAGCGCTCAGGGCGCCTGAAGGCCCTGGTGTAGTGAGGATTCCAGGCCGACTGGGGAAGAAATGGGGTAAACGTTGGGGGCCGGCAAACACGAGCGCCCCTCCCAGACCCCATCTCCTTCCCATGAACAGCTGGACTGGATTTCTTTTCCTTTTTCACCCCCAGAGGCTAATCGACCCCGCGCATCTCTAGCCGCAGCCCCCTTTCCAAAACTCGCCATGCGCAAAGTCACTGCGCAGCGTGCGCCGGCGGGGTGTGGGGAAAGGGGTTCCCCGGGGCTCCCCGCGATCCCCACGCCACGAGTGAGTGACATCAGAGGCTAGCGTGGACGGGTCCTGCCGCAAAGCCCGGCGCGGGGCGGGCGTGCGTGAGAGCGAGGGGAGCTCGGCCTCACGAAAGCCGGCGGCACTAACCCTTCTTAAATTTATTCAGGCAGCCGGAGCTGCAGAAGGAGCGCACGGAGGCCGTCTCCCAGCAGCCGCGTCCCTTCATCCCCGCGGCCCGCGGCCTCCGAGCGGCTGGGCGCTACATGGCCCCGGGTCCGGGGAGCGCAGCTCGGAGAGCCGCAGGGCGGAGGCGGCGGTGGGCGCTCGTGGGTACCGGCGTCGCGTCGCACGGAGCACCGGGCCGCCCTGAGCGCGGTCCCTTAACCCCGTCGGCGCCGCGCGAGCCGAGCGGCCTCCCCGCCTCCTCCCCCGGAGCCTGCGCCGCAGCAGCCGCCGTGCGACCCCGCGAGCTCCGGGGCGCGGGGTGTGGGGCGGGCTTCCCGCGGCCACGTCACGTCTGCACGCGAAAATCCGAGCTAAGGGGCCGCCCCCTGCAGCAGCAGGAGCAGGCTCGGCGCTGCTGCGTTTCAAAGGAAGGGTGCCCTTGAGAAGCTGGGGCACGTGGGAAATGGGGTGGCCCGGAGCCTGGCGGTAATTCCAGGAAATTGAGGTCACTGCTGAGACCCGGTCACCTTCTAACCCCGCTTCCGCAGCAGGCGCGTCTGTGTCCGGCCACCTGCAGCTTACCTGGCCACCTTCTGGGCGGAAGGCAACAGGCGGGGCCCCAGAGACTTCAGCTCCTTTAGGCACTGCTGCTACAGGAATGCAGGCATCTGGGGACATCTGTCTCTGCCCAGACCTCTATGGATATGACACGCCCCTAGAAGTCTGATGGGCGTCTTAAAACCAGCTGTCTAAATGTGAGTTCCTTGTGGTTCTCTAGAGCTTTCTCCCAACCATTCCTTCACCCCTCTTCCATCAGCAGGAGACAGCGCAGAGCCATATTTGAGTGATCTGCCTTAAGACCACTGGGCCGCACAATCCCGAGCTCTGTGCCCACGGAACACATGCCCAATCCCACTCTTCTCCATCACCTCACTCTCTCTGGACCACGGACTCTTAGAAAGCATCCCAGAAAAATCACCGTTTCCACTCTGCCTGCCCCCAGTCCACACTCAGTACAATGTCCAAAGGATCCAGTTCAATGTCAGACTCAAGATCTCCGCATATGAACCCACAGTTTACTGATGGAGCCCTATCACGCAGCCCCAAGCTTCCTACTTTTGAGAGGCCTGGAAGACCGGCCTCAGCTTTCCCAGGAGCAAGATTGCAGTGTGCCGCAGCCTAAGTTTATTGGCAATTTTTATAGGACTTAGGTGTGCAGGAATGGATCCAACGCGGGATATTCAGTCCTGTGCTCTCATTACCATGGAAGGTGGAAGAATCTGACAGAAAACAGTGTCCCTGTCCTGAACCAGGAATGGCAGAGTACAAGCCTGTGTGTCAGTCCCACACAAAGTCATTCCTGGTGTTCCTGCCCGTGAGCTACCTCCACTGTCTAGCCGCTGCTACTTAAAGCCACTCCGGATTGCTTGAGAAACCAGCAAAGAAAACACATCTAGAAAAGAAAGTGAAGTAGTGAAGCAAAAAATAAAAGAATCTCAAAGTCCTGGGAAAGCACACGTAGACACACACATGTGCATACATGAACACACATGTACATGCACACACGAACACAGATGCATGCATTTGCACACACATGCATGTATATGCATACACATGAATGCATGAATTCTTTTTTTTTTTTTTTTGGTTTTTCGAGACAGGGTTTCTCTGTGGCTTTGGAGCCTCTCCTGGAACTAGCTCTGTAGACCAGGCTGGTCTCGAACTCCCAGAGATCCGCCTGCCTCTGCCTCCCGAGTGCTGGGATTAAAGGCGTGCGCCACCACCGCCCGGCTTAATGCATGAATTCTTGCACACGCGCGCACACACGTTGTACCACCTTTCTACACATTAATTTACACAGTAAGCCACATCAACATTATCAGGTTCTGCTCATGTAGAATGGTTAGAGTCCAGCCTAGAAGAACAGGTCGCTAGGTGTCAGGTGAGGGTTCACAGGTGACCAAGCAGCAAGGTCAAGGGACCCAGTATCACACTTCCACGCACCACACTGCTAGCCAGGCTCTGATGGCACCAGGTTCCTCCTTTGCTAGTGCATACACACACACTGAAATCATGTTCAAATATCGGTGTGTGCTCCTGTGTATGTGTGTGTGCTCATGCATGTGCACAACATCCAGAGTTCATCCCAGTGCCAGAGGCAAGAGAAAGCAAGTCACTAATGGGAAGAGTCTAGGGTGCAACATGGCAGTTCAGTGAGAGCCACAGACATGTCCCCACCCCACAGCCCAGTGTGAGGAATCAGCTTCAGGTTGGAAAGGAAAAAGCAAGATGCTCAGTGCCTGTCACCACTGGTTGTCAAAACAGACGCAACCTAAGAGCCCAGCTGCAGGGAAATGTCAGTGTTGTCAGCTTCCTGGATGCCACAGAGTCATCTAGACTTACACAGGCAATGACAGCACAGACAAAAACTTATGCTAACATCCACAATGCTGCAAGAAAAGTAGCTCAGACAACATGCTTGCAATTGAGTAAAATCTACATTGAAGCAGCCTATTAAAGCTGCAGATTGGGGGCAGGGGCAATTTCTTGGACTCTAGGCTTCTTTCTTGTGAATCCAGCATGGTCTTCTGGGACTTTATTCATTTGTCCGTTTCCTGCTTGGACAGAACTCCCTGAGGACAGAGACCAAGGTCTTCTCTCATTGTCCGCAGCCTCCCATATGACCCAGTACAATGAAGGTACTTACTGATAGGATGAGCACTGGAGTGACTCAGCAGTGATGAGATCAATGGCTTGCTTCCACTAAGTGACTTACTCATTCACCAGGAACCATACCTAGCTGAGCCTGGCTTCAGGCTTCTCCTCCCGCCGTCCCCAACTTTCCCCTGTTGACCCTTCAAGGTTGTGCTGCTGGTGCACACCACCTCACAGCCTCCTCTTCCCCCTGTTCTTCCTGGAGTGGACAGCCCAGAGGTGAGGAGAGCCTTGGGTCCTGTAAGAGCAAGCTCTACAAGAGCTAGTTCTAGGACAGGCTCCAAAACTACAGAGAAACCCTGTCTCAAAAAGCAAAGCAAAACAAAACAAAACAAACAAACAAAAAGGCAAGCTCTATAGCCCCTGGGGAACCGTGACTTCCCTCTGCGTAACAGGCTCATCATTAAAAAGGGCTGGTGCCTTTGCCCACCCAGGGTGCATAGCACATGCCTGGTACCTGCGGGGCTGCCTTCTGATTGAAGCTTTAACAGAAGCAGTGTTCTAAGAATATCCATACATAGGTGCTGACTACCATTGTCATTAATAAATTAATGACTTTGCTCCAAAGCCAAAGAATTAATTCCAGAGCAATTTATGAGAATGGGTTGCTAGGCAATTAAAATAAATGTCTAAGGGGAAACTCTTCAATTTGTCATTGATTATGCTAAAAGTTACAAATTATGGGAAAGAATGTGTCATTCAAATCTGTTTGATGTAAGGGAGTGTTTGTCCTGTGTGCCCTGAACTTTTGGGGCAGTAGAAAAGATGGACTCCACCTCTGGGGGCTGAGCCTGGTAGGCAGCAATGGGCTGCCTGGCCTGGAAGCCAGCTCTCTGGAGTACCAGGAGGTAGAGTTGGGGTTAGTGCCACCAGCCAGTTCCAAGGACACTGGCATCTTGTCAGCCTCCATCCAATGCTCTTGTAATGGTAAAAATAAAATGGCGCCATTCCCAAGGGGCCACAGGGGGCCAGGTGGGGCAGCAGGTCCTAGGCAGGGAGCTGCGCAGTGAGTGAGAAACCTGGGTCGGGGGTTAGCTGGTCCCATGAAGAGCCACAGGGTGAGAGACAGATGGATAGGCATGCCATGCAGAATGAGGTTGGATATTTATTTAGTGGGTTATGGAATGGAATGGGAAAGGGGAGAAGGAGGGAGAAGGGGGATGAGGAGAGAGAGGCAGAGAGAGAGAGAGAGGGGGTACAGAAAGAGAGGTGGGGGAAGAGGAGAGGGGAAGCTACCTCTTCAGGAGAGAGAAAAGAAGGGTGAGAGCCCAGGCTGGAAGCAGAAGGAAGGTCCCCTTGCCTGGGTGGACAGGGAGGGAGTGGGCGGGGCTGGCCCCTTAAAGGGACAGGACAGATCATTACATCCGTTGGTTATTAATCAAAGAGTCTTTTGCTTGTTGGAGCCTAACTTTCATTGACAAGTCCCTGAAGACTCTGTCCATTTGTTTAGTCTTCTCATTATTATTATTATTTTACTTAAAGGGATAACAAATAAAACTAAAAAATACAAATTGATTACAGAATATCCCCCTTGATGGGTCATTAAAGCAACACAAATTAACCACCTTGATGAGTTCGTTTACGTATACTGTGTCACCACTGAGATTCCTGGAAAGCCGATGCACGCCTGTTCTGGAGTGTGGCTCATTCCATAAAGGGATATGATGGCTCACTGACGGCTGGCTGTGTTGCTGCTGTTGCCCGAAACTCGATAACCCAACTCCTGGAAGTTTTCCCTCAGGAAATGAATCAAGAGGATGAAGAGATGTTCTGTACAGAGATGCTCACTGCCTCACTATCTGTCACAGCACACAACGGAAAAGTCAGATGCTCAGCAACTAAGGATGACTCAGACGTGAAGAGTATCAGCTCTGTGGACTATTACACAGCCATTAACAGAAGATAAAGAGGGGGACCTGCCAGCTATATCGGCAGGGTAAAGGGCAGATCACAAAGCAACCTCTTTAATCGGATGCCTAAGATGGGAAACATAAGAAAGGGGAAGAAAAAAATACATAGAATTCAAAGGCAGGTTTGTGAGGGTGTGAGATCATGGGCATTTTTTTTTTATTCTAACCCTTTCATCTTCTAGTATGGCATTTCCCACAGCGACAAAATCACATCCAATCAACTGACCATAAACCTTTTCCCAAGACAAGGAATGAGGAAGTCTTTGAAGGCCAGGTGCTTTGCTCAGGGAGGGTAGCAGGACACGTGACCCGAGAGCAGGGAGTCAGGATTGTGGATCCCCACCTTATGATGCCAGTCAGCTTTCTCAGGGGGCCTGGACTCAGATTGGAAACCCACCTGCTGGGTGACAATACAAATATAGAAGCCTCTCTGAGCCTTGCTTTGCTGCATCCTCAGCCAAAAATAGTCCAAGCTGGCTGGCTGGCTGGCTGGCTGGTTGGCTCTGCCAGGAGCTGAAACAAACATCCCCTAATGCTATGTTGAACTCCAACCTAAGAACGGGACCATACTTGGATCTAAAGTCTTTAAAGGGATGCCTCTAATAAAATGAAGTCATTGAGTCCCCACTAATCAACTCTGGGAGGTGCCCTCCCAAGAAAGGCGGATTAAGATGTGGACACACAGAGTCCAGAAGGACACAGGGAGAAGGCGAGCCAAGGAGAGCCACCTCAGAAGGAGCCCAGCCTGCTGGCCCTCTGACCGTAGGCTGCTAGTTTCTAGAGGAGAGAGTGGATTTCTATTGTTTAAGCTGCCTAGACTGAGGGGTTTTGTGAGTCTGAGTGACTGACAAAATTCCTTATGCAAAACCCTGAGGAAGGGGGGCTGGAGAGATGGCTCAGTGGTTGAGAGCACTGGCTGCTCTTCCAGAGGTCCTGAGTTCAATTCCCAGCAACCACATGGTGGCTCACAACCATCTGTACTGAGATCTGGCGCCCTCCTCTGGCGTGCAGGCATACATCGAGGCAAAATGTTGTATACATAATAAATAAATAAATCTTAAAAAAAAAAAAAACCCTGAGGATGTCAGCACCAGCTCTGGTAGGAGCTTACCTGGGAAGCCTGAGCCACACCAGAGTCAGATGCTAGGCATCCCCAATCACTTCCCTAAACCCGGCTGAACTACACAGGCCCAGCTTAACTGTGATCCCATGACATCTGGAATGAGAGGGCAGTGTGGCCAGCACTGCTGTACTGCTGAGAAACCAATGCAGAGAAAGAGAGCATCAAGTCTGCTCCTCCAGGGAGGGATCAGAACATTGGCTGCCATTAGACCTCCAAGCTCCACTTCCCCGGCACTTCCCAAACCTCTGATTGACAGATTCTCAACTCAACAGACATTCTTACTGCCACAATCACAAGTTTGAGGCCAGCCTGGTCTACAAAGTGAGTTCCAGGGCAGCCAAAGATACATAGTGAGACCTTGTCTAGAAAAAAAAAAACAAAAAACAAAAACCACAAAACCAAACCAAACCAAAAGAAAAAACATGGAGAAAATACTGCAAAGTATGTAACAAAAGACACACAAACTAGAATGCGTGATTCCACAGCAGCACAAACTCCAAATCCCCAAAGGGTACCATGGCAACAGAAATGATTAGCAAGCTCAGAGTGCACATGATTGGTCAAGAAACACAGCAAGGCTGACCTAGTCTCAACAGCAACAGGAGAAAAGCAAAACAGACTGAGGAAATGCCTTCCTGTTCACTGTTTATTCAGTAACAGTAGGAAGAATGCCATGGAAGCTGGCCATCCACACTGTTGGGAGATAAACAGTAGCAAGCATGCATACATGCGTGGATGCGTGCATGCGTGTGTGTGTGTGTGTGACACCCTTCAGGAGTCAGTTCTCCCCTTCCAACAGGTGAGTCCTGAGGATTAAACTCAGGTCACCAGGCCGAGGCGGGCACCCCACCAGCAGAGCGATTCTGTCAGTGCTGTCTTCTTCTTTGAGCCAGGGTCTTTCACTGAGCTTGGAGCTCCATTGATTGATTACCCTGTCTCCACCCCTACTCCCAGCAGGGACTGCAGGAATGCACCACCTTCACGAGGGTGCTGGGGATTAAACTCAGGACTTTGTGCCTACGCTAAGCACTTGACCTACTGAACCATTTGTATTCTGTATCCCCAGGCCCTTTGCATTCTGTTTGGCCAGCAGTCTGGTAGTGCCTGCTGATATCTATCCTGTGCACCCTTGTCACCCAACAGTTTCACTTTTTGGAAGCTGTGCTAAGTAAAGGCACACACCACAGCACTCTCTGAACAGAAATAAAATGTAAAGAATCTTAATGAGCCATCAGAAGGGAAGCTGACGGACACCCTGTGGAATTCTACACCACTGTTTCAAACTGATAGAGATCTATTTGAATTGGCACATGGGGATCTTCAGACTACACTGGGGCCAGAGAAAAAGCAAGGAGGTGCACACGGAGGCAGGCGAGGGAGGGGCCGTCCTCCACTTCGGGAACGGTTTGCAGATGTACCACTGGAACCGACTGTGTGGCTCTCTAGGGAAGTGATGAGACAGGGCTAAATTCTGCCACATATATCTTAGCATCATTTAAATACGTCACAGTGCTGTGTTTCTTAAGTACATGTAATCCTCTCAGACAGCAATAGAGACAGATGTTGCCACATGGCTGCCTGCTCTCACTGAAACCCATGGCTGGGAACAGGAGGGTCCCAGGGGTCACATCAGAGAAGCCACCACATCAATGCACACAGACCAACCTGGCAGGCAGCAATCAGAGAGGGTCTGGATCATTTGACGCATGCGTGGCACAATCCCCATGAATCGGAGGAGCAGAGCCGTCCATGGCGACGGGCCCTGCAAAGAAGGGACATAACTACAACCAGGTGTGGAGGGACCAGGGGTCAGGTGCTTGCCACCCAACCAGGCTGGAAACCAAGCCACCCTCAGCTCTCAGGCTACGGGCAGCAGCTCATGGCCATGGACACCAGTGACTGCCCAGAGTGCAACTTGGGCGTGAGGAAAGGACATCCGTGGGGTATCTGGGCATCCCCTCGCACTCAGCTCCCAGGTCTGCTCTGAGTCACGTGGTCAAAGATAGCGGGAGAGGGAAACGCGACAGGTGTACCCGTGCTTAGTGATGGAGTCTGATGGCCTCGCTGGAAGCCCTCCACAGGTCCCTCATGTCATGTCAACCACTTCCTGGTGCTCGTGTCTCACACAATCTTCCAACCTCCGCATCTCCCACTGCCAGGTGTTGGTCAACTGTTCATACTCTTTCCACTCCATGGGACAATATCAATGCCCGTGGCATGCACCTCTTTCTGTACTAGTGTCCTACCAGCAGTGGAAGTACAATCTTCCCTCTGAGCTCCAGAATCACCCACATGCCCTCTGCCACCCCCACCCCTGTAGAGTCCAGCATCTCTTCTGTTTCCTCATGACCACTGTGGTGGTTTGAATGAGAATGGCCCCCATAGGCTCAGAAGTTTGACTGTTTGGTCCCCAGCTGGCAGAATTCGAGGGAAGGATTAGGAGGTGTGGCCTTGTTGGAGGAGGTGGTCACTGGGAGTGGGCTCTGGAGTTTCAAAAGGCTACACCAGACTCAGGCTCTCTGCCTACTACCTTCTATGGATTGGACGTAAGCTCTCAGCTGCTGTTCTAGCACCTGCCTGCCTGCTGCCTGCCTGCCTGCCTGCCATGCCTACTGCCATTCTCTCCACCATGACAACCATGGACTCACCCTCTGAAACTGTAAGCAATGCTCCCTAAGTCATGTCTCTTTACAGTGACAGAACAGTGACTCAGACACTACCTTTCCCTCAGTGACAGTCCTATCTGTCCCTAGGCACTGGGTGCAGACCCCAGGGGCAATGGCTCTGCTTTCTTTCTCAGTGCGTGCATGCAACAAATCCCAGAGTCCTTCAAAGTAAGTTGCAAATCCATCCAGATCAGTTGTACCCTCCTGTTCACTTCCAGGGCCTCAGCTTCCACGTCCCCCTTCATGTCCATCCTCTGGGCAACCACAGGGGCAATCTACTGAAAACATCCCTTCTTCCTGCTGCTTCCCTGCCCTGGCCCTTGGTGCCAACAGAACCAAGTTTAACTTTAACCCTTTCGTATATTTTAACCAGAGGAGCTACGCCTTATGGGTATCAGCTCTCCCCACTGCCCCTGTTCACCTGGTGACCTGCCTTTCTCTCTTTGAGTCCTGCTCAGCTTTGAGTACCGGGTGTGGGCCTCTCTCTAGCTCCAGAAGCTTCAGCGGTGGCAGAAAGGTTCTCTAGGTACACTGACTCAGGAGGACCTGATGGAGAGTCTGTCTCCTAGAAAATGGCCAGTAGTTTGGGGGCCTGGGAAGGTTGGCAGTCACCTGATTTGTCCCAGGGCTGCCAAAACCTGGGAGGCAAAAACATAAATTCATTCTCTCACAGCATTGGATGCAAGAAATCCAAAATCAAGGTGTCGGCAGGGCTGTGCCCCCCTCCGTGCACGAGAGGTGGATTCCTTGCTTCTTCCAATTTCTGGTGGCCTCAGGAATTCCTTCACTTGGGACGTCATCCTAACCCTGCCTTGCTTCTGTGTTCTTATATGGTGCTCTTGTGTGTGTATGCACACACATGTGTGTGTGCATGTACATGTTTGTATGTGTCTGTGGGTGTGTATATGCCTATGTGTCCTTATAGTGTTTTCTGTTGTGCACATGTGTGTGCATGCATGTGCACGTGTGTCCTTGTATACTGTCCATGTATATGTGTTTGTGTATGTGCCTATGTGTGTGTGTACCTGTATGGTATTTCATGCATGTTCACATGTGCGTGCACATATATGTACATAAGCCTGCATTTGCACATGTGTATACGTGTGTGTGTGTGTGTGTGTGTGTGTGTGTGTGTTTGTGCAATAGGGACCTGAATGGCTTTGCCATAAAGATTACATCTGTAGAGACCTTTTCCCAAATAAGGTCACACTCACAAGCACAGGGCATTAGGACATAATGCAGCCCACAGGACTCTGGCACTACTGGTGCCTAATACTGCACTTGATACATAAAAAGACTCTGGTTCCCATGAATGGCCACCCGAGCAAGACTGATGAGATCTAAGCAGGGGGGAAAGTGGCTTGGAGAAGGCAGGTTGGACCTGGAGGAGAGGGGACAGACGACCACATTCAAACTCTGCCCGGGGGTGGAGAGCAAGGTGCGCGGAAGGCTCTTTCCTTTCAGTGTGGGTTCCAGGGCTGGCCTGCTGGAAAGCCCTTCCCAGCCAGGCTGGGGCCCGTCCTCTTTCCAGATGCAGGAGCTAGCAGGGGAAGGCTCTTCGGGAGAGCACGACAAGAGCAGAATCTGTTCCTGAAACATCACCCACAAGGCAGTGTCAGAGGAGTCCCATGTGGGAAGGGGGCCAGGTGCAAAAATGTCAGCCTTGCCGAGGAACTGAATCAGGGTTGTGATAGCATGGCCTGGGGAAATGAGTGCACTCCAAAGAAAATCTGACAGGAAAAGGGACAGGGCCTGGCTGCGGGCAGAAGGAAGAGGCTCACAGGAGGAGGTAGGTGCTAGGGCTCAGGGCTGGAGACACAGAAGATGGAGCCTGGAACCGGAAACGCAGCCCAGGGAATGGACCGAGTCTAAAAGGGAGGCGAGTGGTTTAACACGAACGCCACCCAATTAAGAAAGCAGGCGCACAGGTGTGTTTGCTGGAGTAGCCACTGAGGCAGGCTGTGTGTACAAAGGAGCTACATGAGATCCACTGAGCAATCCATTCATCATGTCTTTTTATACCTGGCTCTTAGCAGCAGGTAGGATTAGGTGAAGGGAGGGAGACACACAATTGAATGACCTTTAAACGACCTTATCACCCCTGGAATAAGATTCAACCCCTGCTGCAACTCCAGGGCTGGCTCCAGGGCATCTATGCAGAGGCCTCACACGGGTCCCTAGACTTCAGGAAGCTTCTCCCACAGAGCCACCAGCGCCACCCAGGCTTGTTATAGAAGTCAACACAGGTACAGCACAGTAGGCGAGACTCCCATCAAAGGAGTAGGATAAAGAACCTTGACAGGAGGCAGCATGCTCTGGCAGGCCAGATACTGGCTCCCACTGCTGTGATTAGAGCTGCTCACACCAGCTCTGCTTCTTCCTCCTGTCACCCAGCAGGGACACTGCTACCACAGAGTGAGTGACCAGAGAACTGAAATATGCACTTGGAGATGGGGTGTGACTTTGTGTGCTGTGTTCCTCTTTAGGGACCCGGAGTCTGTGTGAGGCCCTCTCCTCATGCTGGAGAGCCAAGTGTGAGCGTCACCTTGGACATCTGTGACCAAGCTGCCCCATCTCTTCCTCCATATAATAGAGATGGTGAGAGTCCTCCACTCTCAGTTTGCAACTGAGTTGCTTTCAGAGTACCTGGTACCCAGTGTTAGCTGCTGTTGCCACGGGGAGAGGCAGGGCATCAGCAAGATGGGAAGACACACATTGCTGGGAGGAGGCAAGGTGAGAAAAGGCCAGGAAGCCCAACTGCAGGCTGAAGCCCTTCTTGGGGTCAGTTTCTATGACCAGAGACCACTCATGGCTTCAGGCATCAAAACTCCATTCCTCTTGGAGGGAGCATTCCCTTTATCTTTTTACCCAGGCTCCATTTCTGCCTAGCCAACATTTCTGGGTAACAGTCCACCCAAGGGCAGTCCCTACCTTGGGAATATCTCTTCCAGTTTGCACCAGGCTTTCCCGGTCTTTCCATGGCCCTCACAAATCTGAGAATGAACAAACTTAACTGAACACACTTGAGTCCCTGTAACACCTTGCATCTGAGCACCCCTGTGCCGAGCTGGAGCTGTGGCTTTACACTCCAGGCCAACATCGCTTTCTCCACTGTGCAAGAGACACATCTGAAGCCCAGAAGAGTAACCTGGGGTCAATCGCTTCTGCTAGAATCAAGTTGGCCCCATTGCTAAGCTTTCATTAGACCTCGTTATCTTTCACCGTGAGGAATCCAACAGGAAGACTCAGCCCAAAACCCTCATACACTTTGTCTAACTGTGTGGCTTGTCCACTATATAAGCAAAAAGAAAGTATTTGCAAAACAGAAAACGTGAACTGGGTCTAGAACTAGGTATCACTAAGTATCAGCTATAGGATTTAGTAACCCTCAAGTCGTTCGGTTACAGAGGAGATATGAGCCTGCTTTAATTATTAAGGAGGTTTTAAGTTGTTCAGAGTATGGGTAAAAATAGGCAGCCCGATTACATTACAGACACACAGCATGCTAAAAATATACGCACACCCCTCAATTTGATCTAACTATGGAAAACTTTTTGGCTATGAAGGTAAATTTTGAGAAAACGACCAGCAAAGCTCAAGTACATTGTTTTCCTAAACCAAAGCAATGCCCACCTCTTAGCTAGCCTGCTGGTGTATTTCTGGATTTTATGAACTGCAACAGCGAGGACATCAGAGTCAGTTATGAGTCAGCCATCCTCCCAAAGCATCATTCTTTGAAGGGGTTCATTCACACAGCCAAAATACAAGCTAGCAGGAGAAAAAGCTCCGAGGCAGAAGGAAGAGGTAAGAAAAATGTATAGAGAGAACATATATCACCCTTCCTCCTCATGACCTTTTCTCTCTCAAGAACACCAGTGACAAGCCGATGGTACCTAGATACCCAGCGGTCTGCCTTAAGAAGGCAATGCTACGTTCTTGGCATGCATTTCCACAGCACTGCAGCACTACTGCAGCTCATGCTGACCCCCAGACCTGTGCATCACCTCATATGTCTTCGCCACCTTTCGCTTCATCAGCACCGCTGAGCATCGGATGACCCATGGCACAGGCCCACCAGAGTCCTTTCTGATACACAATAAAACAGAACAAGACACACACCCCCGTCCACTGGGTGAACCCACCAAGACCCAGAAGATTCGTCTAGACCTACTGGGTTAGAATAGGCACCTCATATGGTTTGGGATTTAACACAGGCCTCCAGGGCCTCAAGGCAGGGTCCATTTACTTTCACCCTCTCCCCACCCCCTCACCACCTCCAACATGCCAAAAGCCCATTGTCTAGGCAACACCCCCAGCAGCCCACCCGCCCAACTCAAGGAGTTACCAGGTCTGTCTGACCTTGCCAGGTAATGGAGATGGGGACCGACTGTTGGTAGGAACGAAGGCAGAGGTGACCCATCAAGTTTAAACACATCTCCCCCTTCAGCTGCCGGCTCAAGGCAGGAGGGGGCAGTTCTCAGGGCTGAGGAGGCCCTAAGGCTCCTCTGGCTGGGGAGTTTTCCAGAGTGACCTCAAACTGCTTACTCAGAGCACAGGCAGGCTGGAGAGGGCTTTTCCTGTGACTGCTGCCACTGGAGTTTAAAACCCCCTCTCCGTGCTGGGAGCACACACACACACACACACACACACACACACACGTGCCTGCTCGGTATCCACTCCAGAGTACATCTGCCTGAGTAAGGATCTCAACTCTAAGTCGCACAGACACAATCATCACCCTTGAAGCTCTGCTGACTGCATCTTGGGCTGTTAGGGAGAGGATTCTCTCTTGCAGCCTCAGTAAAGGCTGGAGCTTGCCTTCCTCCACTAAAAGATGGCTGGTCTCTATCTAGGTTGAATTCTAGTGCCTGAGCTTTCCAGGGCCAGTCTCCATCACAGAGAGGGGAAGGTGTCTCCCTTGGGACACCAGCCTGGGCAGAGTCCTTCCTGCTGCTGAACTGCTGGCTACACACAGGGTGCGAAATGCCACCTCCTGTCCGACTTCTAGCTAAATCCTTTGTCCCACGTTTGAGGGCAAAGGGGTCTCGACCCAAGACTGGGGCTAGTGTAGGGGCAGAGCTTCGAGCTCAGCCATCCAGGCTGCTCTCCACCTAGGGCTTGAAGAAGGCAAACGTAGCTCAAGCGACGGGTTGCCCCGGGGCCCTCCTGCCCAACCCGTCAGCCCGCCAACTCACCCCAGGGAGAGGCTCTCCGGAGTGGACGTGGAGCTGGCCCGGGGGTTGCGGGGACTCAGCCAGCTGTCGCCTTCCCGCCGCGCTCTTAGCGCGTACCGGTGTAATGCTGGCTGTAGCCAAGCTGAGCCGGCGAGGAGGGCGGTGCTGGGTTTGAAGATGCGCTGTGCCGGAGGCCCGCCTCCCCGCCGCTTCAGCACCGCGGACAGCGGCCAGCCCCGCGCAGGAGCGGCCTCGCCCGGAGGCTACAGACACCCGGCTGGACAAAGGCGATTTCTCCTGGAGGGACGCGCGAGGGCGGCGAAACCGCAACTCGGCCTCTTAAAGCGTGTCTGCGTGGTCGGGAACCGGACCCGGCACCCAGGGCGTTATCTGGGTCTAATCAAGGCCGGAGGAGGGTGGCCCCTCGCGTGGGTCCAGCATGGGAGGAGCCCAGAGAAGGTCGGTGCTCAAGCCCTCATCTCTCGTTATCGCATATTCTGGATCTGTCTTGTGAATTAGAGGCTGGGAAAAGGGGTGTCAGGGTTCCATCCGTCCTGCAATTTCACTTCCTCCCACCCACCGCCCCATCTTTGGTGTCAATCAACCAACAGATGGAACTGCTAGAGCTTGGTGACATCACCCAGAGCCACTTCCACGTTGTTTTCATTTCTGTTAAAATCCCTTCTGCTGTTTCTTGTTCCCAACCAGAAGTTCCCGGATGAGATGGTGGTGTCCTTGTTCTGACTTGGCTCCCAACACAGACCAGCAACGTGACCTTCAGCTTCCATTCTCCTCTGGAATGGGTGGGTGGGTAGAAGTGTTGTGGCTCCAAGCCAGAGGAAATTCAACCAGCCTAGAGAACCCACAGTTGGTGGGCATTGCGGGGGCCCCCACTCCCTCCTGGCTTCTCTTAATCCCTCCAGAATAGAGGCGAGGAGAATCCTTCCTTCCCTGAACTAAACTGGTAACTCCTGCCCAATTCTTTTCACGGAACCACAACTTTTTTCTCTCATTAGTTAAGAACCAGAAGCATTTTTATTTTTACCTCTGGCCGACATCCCTGCCTTCATTTGAAGGGGGAAGATGGAACGCAGCAATTTAAAAGTCTAGGCGCATAAATCCTGTCCAAGCGCATGGATCCTGCACAAGCATCCAGTCAGTGGTCCAAGCGTATGGATCCTGCACAAGCATCCAGTCAGTGGCTGCTAAGAAAGAATGTGACCTGAAACATTCAAGAAGGGCACAGCGGGCCCGGGAGACAGGGTCCCAGGCAGAACTCTGAAAATTACCTCACCACCCTCCCCCTCCCTTTTTAAAAAATAATAATTACTGTCAAGACTCAGAAGGAAGAAATGAAAGCGTGCCCAGAGCACCAGGGTCCATGGGCTTCCTGCTGCAGTCAGCATAGATTCTAGAGGACAAGGTGCCAGGTGGACATGGCATCCCAGTCTTTCTTTGTGCATTTCCTTATTTGGCATGGGATGTCAGGAGCATTTTGTGGCAAAGGATCCCTTCAATTTGTTCCTTTGTCTAATATATGGCAGGCTCAGCATTTCCCAGCATGCCTGCAGCCTCACATCAAAGACCAGCCCGGACCCCAGAAAAGCTCACTCTCATATACATGCATGCATACACACACTAATGCATGTGCACACATGCATGTGCACATATGCACATATGAGCGCAAGCATGTGCATGCGTGCACACACACAACCACTAGAACAAAGTTAAAAATGTATGACCACGTGGCTATATTTGTACTGGGCTCCAAAAGGTTCAAGGTTTGAAACAGAAACAATTCAACGATACAGCAACATTTAAATTTGCCTGGTTAGTCCATGATTTTCTGATTCTGGAAAGGCTTAAAAACAAGAACACACATCCCTGATTCCCACCCACCAGGCTGGAAGACACTGCTGTGCCAGGCCCTCTCCCTCCTTCAATCCCTTGCATGGGGCAGGGAGCAGGAGATGGAAGCCCTCCGACTTCTCCATAGGCTTTTCCTCCTTCAATCCCTTGTATGGGGGAGGGGCTGGAAGCCCCCTAACCTCACCATAGGCTCCATTCTGCTAGGAAGACAGGGTTTACCAGTGATGTTGACAAGCAGTAAACCATGCCCACCAGACTAGCCTGTAACACCATCTCTACCACAGATGTGCTAAAACCAAGACAATTCCCAGCCAGCTGTGCCAGCCTAGCCCTGCTGCCTCACTTCCTGTTGTGCTCTGAGCACCCATGGTTCCTTTTCTCCACCCTCTCTGTACTGGCTGGTTTTATGTTAACTTGACACAAACTAGAGTCATCAGAGAGGAAAGAGCTGCAGTTGAGGAAAAGCCTCCATGAGATCCAACTGTAAGGCATTTTCTCAATTAGTGATCAGTGGGGGAGGGCCCAGCCCATGGTGGGTGGTGCCATCCCTGGTCTGCTGGTTCTGGGTTCTGTAAGAAAACAGGCTAAGCAAGCTAGGGAAGCAAATCAGTAAGCAGCACCTCTCTATGGCCTCTGCATCAGCTCCTGCCTCCAGGTTCCTGCCCTGTGTGAGTTCCTGTCCTGACTTCTTTGGTGATGATCAGCAATGTGGAAGTATAAGCTGAATAAACCCTTTCCTCCCCAACTTGCTTTTGGTCATGGTGTTTCCCTGCAGAAATAGAAACCCTGACTAGGACACCCTCATAGCCAGGCCTTCCTCAGCCCTTCCTGTCCTTCCTTTCCCTAGCATGTTTACAGGAGTCCAGATCGTCCGCAATGGTGGAGGCCTGTCAGCTCCCATGCAAGTGCACAGGCTCAAACTTCTAGAATGAGCAAACCTAGAGCTGGGCAGACTGGGAATGGCAGAATTTAAAACGTTCTTTGGGACTTCATCTAATTCCTAAGTCTAACCACCACCACCCTCTCTCCACTCCCAGTAAATACCCTGGCAAGTCAACCTAGAGAAATCTGGATCAGGTCTGTCTTCTCAGTAGGCAGGGAAGAAAGAGACTCTAGGCTTACAGAAACCAGGTACAACATGGCACTCTCCTTGGTATTTGGAAGTAGGACCCTTCCAGGAACCCTCCAGACAGGCAGAATGGCCTACTGTACCCTAGTCGTGCCTCAAAGCCATAGTTGTGGTCAGTGGCTATAGCAACAATGAGAGGGGCAGGTGAGTCACGTCAGCCTTGTGCAGAACTGAAAGGGCCTTTTACCTGACGTGCCGCTATTCTAGGACCACAGCTCTGTCAGCCAGAGCTTGGGAAGGGTCACAAGTGACATGAACACCAGGTCTCCCTGCTCTCTGTACCTCAGTTTCCATGTGTGTAAGAAGACACAGGATTGGCTGACTTCTGCCATGCTTTTCTGCTTTTAAAACCCAGTGCCTTGGGGACTGTGGAGATAACTGAGTCAGCAAAGCGCTTGCTGTCCAAGCAGGAGGATTTGAACTCAATCCTTAGCACCCATAGCTGGGGATGGGGTTTGCATTTATGATTCAAGCACCAAGAAAGCAGAGACAGGCAGATCCCTGGGGCTCAGTCAGCCTAGCCTAGCCGTGGGTCCCAGTGAGAGATTTTTGTCCCAGAAAACAAGGTGGATGATACTCAAGGACCAACCAACACCCGAGATGGACTTCTACACACACACACACACACACACACACACACACACACACGAGAGACAGAGAGAGAGAGAGAGAGAGAGAGAGAGAGAGAGAGAGAGAGAGAATATGGCAGAATGGAGAAAAGCCTTGGCAGTGTTAGAGATGGGTGCTGTGGGGAGGGAGTCTATAAATTGAGAGTAGCTGATAGGGAGGTCTGCAAGGCAGAAAAGCCCGGGAGCCAGTGGGGGCTGTGGTGTGTGTCACAGGTAAGCGCTAACAGGGGACTAAATGCTCCCTTGTCTGAGGTAGGGGTGGATAGAGGCGGCAGTGGATGTGGTGGCTTGGATGAGAACAGCCCCAGAGACTTGAGTGCTTGGTCACCAGGGAGTGGCACTGTTCGAAAGGATTAGGAGGTGTGACTTTGGTGGAGAAAGTGTGTCACTGGGGGTTGACTCTGAGGTGCCTCCCTTTCTGCCTGTGGATCGGGATGTAGCTCTCAACGACTTCTCCGGCACCATGTCTGCCATACCTGCTACCATGCTTCCCACCATGGTAATAACAACTAAATCCCTGAAACTATAAGCAGCCCCAATGAAATGCTTTCTTGTGTAAGAGTTGCCTTGGTCATGGTGTCCCTTCACAGCAACAGAACGGTGACTAGGACTGTTGGTCCCGGGGAGCAGGGTACCGGCTGTGACAGGCCTGACTGTGCTGCTTGGGCAGAATGGATTAGGAACACAGCCGGATGCTCTCAGCAGGACTTAGTGGGCTATCCTAATAAGACAACTGAAGACAGTGCTGACGGCAATGTGGACTGTGCGGTCCCCAGCTCAACAAGTTTCAGAGAAAAACATTGGCGTGCGACTTAGAAATCTTTCTTGTGATATTTTCACCAAGAATGTGGCTCCTTTTTGCTGTTGTCCAAAAAAAATCTGCCTGAAGAGTTTTTGGATTAATTGCATTGGCAGAGGAGATTGGTGGGGATGGAAAATGGTGAAGCTGCTGTATCTTGATTCCTGAAAATAGTTACCCTGTTACCTGGCCATTCCAGGCCTGGACAATTACATAAATATACGCAAGGGGACTGAAAGCAGGGGCTAGAGAAGTACCTGTGTACCAGTGTTCATGGCAGCGTGGTCCATAGAGCCGACATGCTAATAGAACCGGTGTCCATTGCAGATGGATGGATAAACAAAATGTGACATAGGCCTGTGATGGGATACTACTCAGCCTTTAAAAGGATGTAAGTTCTGGCATGTGTTAGAACATGGATGAACCTTGAGGCCCCAATGCCACGTGAAATAAATCAGTCATAGAATGACATCATAGGATTCACTCAGGTGAAGTTCCTAGAGAAGCCAAATCCACAAAAGTAAACAGTAGAATGGTGTTTGCCAGGGGCTACTGGAAAGAGAGAGTGGAAAGTCATTATTTAATGGGCACAGAGTTTTAGTTTTTCAAGACAGAACAAGGTCTGATGCTCATCCAAGCACACTACCAACTGGACTCAGTGGGCTATAAACAAGAGGAAACATGAAGGTCTGGGGAGAAGGTGAGGGGCAGCAGAGGGAGAACACAACCAGGATACAGCATATATACATGTGAAATTGTCAAGGAATACACGGAAATTAGAAATGGTTAAAATGGTTGTATGTATATATGTGTGGTGTTCATGCCTGTATATGCATTTGTGTGTGGGCACAAGCAAGTTCAGGTGTATTCCTCAACCAGTGTCTGCCTAAATACTGAAGCAGTGAATGCCACCGAACCTGAAACTCTTTGGCTCAGCTAGCCTAGTTAGCCAGCATGCCCCAAGGATCCCATTTTCACCTTCCGAAAGCACTATGATTACAGGTGAGCTGTCACACCTGTATGTCACACCTTTATATCAGTTCTGGGGGCCTGAATTCCAGTTCTCACACTCTGAGGGCAAACACATTATCCACTGAGCCTCTCCTCAGCCCCTTATCTATGTATTTGACTGCAATAAAACCTTTTAAAACCAATGATTGTCTGAAGTACATATATTAAGAAAGAGGGAAAGCAGGGCATGGTGGCTGTGGTGGTTTAAAAGAAAATGACCCCCACAGGGAGTGGCAGTATGAGGAGGTGTGGCCTTGTTGGAGGTCACTGTGGAGGTGGGCTCTGAGGTCTCCTATGCTCAAGCTATGCCCAGTGACACCAGTTGCTTCTGCTGCCTGCAGATCAAGATGTAGAACTCTCAGCTCCTTCTCCAGCACCATGTCTGCCTGCATGTCACCATGGTCTGCCATGATAATGGACTAAACCTCTGAAACTGTAAGCCAGCCCTATATAAGAGTTGCCATGATCATGGTGTCTCTTCACAGCAATAGAAACCCTATGACAGTATCATACACCTTTGATCCCAACATTAGGAGGCAGAGACTCAATGCCATCCTGGTCTACATAGTGAGTTCCAGGTCAACCAGGGCTACACAGTGCCACCTTATCTCAAAACAAACAACAAAGAGTGGAAGAAAATGTCAAATAATAGTGAAATATTAAAGCTATTTCCTTTGTAAATGAGCATAAGCTTAATACCGTTTCAAAACTTGTGATACATAATAACTAAGAACAGGAAAAGCAAGTCCCACCTTTACAAGATTTTGCAGCCTGGGCTGGCGTTTCCCCCCACAGCCACCAGACAGCTTCCCAGGAGCACAGACCTGTGTGGCTGTATTCCCAGCCTCTTGGAAGTGTTTACAATTCACCTCCCAGCCTTCAAGAAGCCAGTGGACAGTGATAGCAGCAAAGAACATCCTAGAGACGTGATGCCAACTCGAGAGACCACAGATGGCTGAGGGGCCAAGAGCCTAAGAGGAGCTAACTTACCAGAGCTGGCTGATGGGCCAAAGGCTGATGTCAGAGCAACTATAACCACAGTGTTTAAGGAAAAAGAAGCAAAGAAGAAAATGAGTAAACAGATGGAATGTTCTAATGTGACCGGAAACAAAGATGACCAGAAATTCGAGGACATGAAAGGTTTGAATCTAAGAACTCATTGAACAAGAGCAACAGCAGAATGAAGAGAGCTGAAATAAAATTTAGCAAGCTAAGAGACTGGACAACTAGAACTATTTAATGAAAAAAAAAGAGTGGAAAACTCATAAGAAGCCGGGCGATGGTGGCGCATGCCTTTAATCCCAGCACTCGGGAGGCAGAGGTAGGCGGATCTCTGTGAGTTTGAGACCAGCCTGGTCTACAGAGCTAGTTCCAGGACAGGCTCCAAAGCCACAGAGAAATCCTATCTCGAAAAACCAAAAAAAAAAAAAAAACCAAAACTCTTAAGAGTGAGAAAGAGATGTGGGAGACACAGACGGTCTGACGTACGTATCAGAAGAGAGGAGAGTTCAGAAGCAGCTGTGGAAGAAACAGCAGCCAGCAATCTTTTAAAATCTTGTGGAAGACATTAACTGAGAGATTCGAGATGCGCAGAGAGCTCTAGGAAAAGAACAAAACAATGAAAAATCTTCACCTGCAACACACTCAACACATCACAGTCAAAATTCTGAAGGTCAAAACAGGGAAACTTTAAAATCAATGGAGAAAATTGAAACACTAAACAAAACAGCATGGGCTGAGTGTCCCTTATCCAAATGTTTGGACACAGAGATGTCTCAGGTTTCAAAGGTTTTCAGATCTTGAAACATCTGCATAGATGATGGATTAAGTAATAACCCTAATCTGAACATCTGAGATCCAAAGTGAGCCAAAGTCCCAAACACGACATTAGAATGGCTTTGGAGTTTGTCTTTTCACAAAGGGGTGCCTAGCCAGGGCATAAGCTTAAAGAGACCACAGGAGGTCTGGCTATCGCCTCCCCCACACACACCTGTTTTTGTCTACCACATTTTCTTTGTTTATGTTCATTGAACATGGTATTATGTTACAGAAGGATTTTTATACAATGGCATTTCTATGTTAGAACTACTCTTGATAATGTGTGTGTGTCAATAGTTTGCGTGTGCTGTAACAAAGCTTGCCAGAAGATCAGAATGCGAAGCTAGTCATACTAGGTAGCCACAGAGGCTAGGCAGCAATGGCACACACTT
The DNA here is from genome assembly GCF_018167655.1 of Microtus oregoni. Taxonomy (NCBI): domain Eukaryota; kingdom Metazoa; phylum Chordata; class Mammalia; order Rodentia; family Cricetidae; genus Microtus; species Microtus oregoni. The sequence continues at coordinate 1,808,124 of NW_024543223.1, read as the reverse complement.
TAATTCCAGCACTTGGGAGACAGAGGCAGACAGATCTCTGTGAGTTCAAGGTTACCCTTGTATAGCCCTTGAATCACTCTAAAAGAGAAACAGAGCCAAATGGTGGTGGCGTTGGAGACAGAAATGATATGGCTGAGCGAAGAGAGGAATATAAGGCGGGAGAAGACAGAGTCAGGATTCGGTCTGAGGATTTCGCAGAGTTAAGAACTAGAGGCTGGCTGTACTGCTTCTCTGATCTTTCAGCTTTCACCCCCTAATATCTGACTCCGGGTTTTTATTATTAAGATCAATTAGAATTCATGCTACAAATGTACTTTATTTGAAAGCAAGATGTCATCAGTAGCATGCCCCTGTGGGCATATCCGGTAGCAGGCGGGGTCCACAGCTGGGTAAGGCTGTTGACGATTTTACTCCACCAAGAGCGCTATGAAACCAGGAAGAAGGCATCCTCTTCACTTCTGGCTTGATTTCTGGGTTCTATATCCAAAGTGTGTGTTTGATATCTTCAGACACTTTGGAGTCTCCAAGAGTAGGATCTTACCACCCAGGGGCACTGTGGGAGCCAGCCATGATAAGCTAAGTCTGGGCAGGTCACCCAAAGGAAGTTCTTTACTTCCAACCGTTATCACCTGCCAGAGTAGAACTCCGCCCTCCATAAATTTAATAAGAGGCCTGAGTCTCAGTAGTTTTCCCTGAAGCAATACCTGGTAGCAGGAAAAAAAACCACAAACCAAGATAACCAGAGCCCAGCCCAAGAGCAGACCATCCAAAGGAAATGCCTGACATTCCAACCTCTGTAGATAGGATCACCTGCCAGCACACCTCACCAGGACACCCCTAGACAAATGTCAGCCAATCAGGGGTCCTGAACCTCAGAGACCCCTCAACCCCTCCCTCCTTTACTACTATAAAAACCCAGTTCTAACTGAGCTCGGGGCTCTCCATTTATTCCAATATGTTGGACATGCAGAGAGACCGAGTTTGCAAACTTGATTAAAATAAAGACTCTTTGCTTTTACACGTGAGACTCGGTTTCCTGGTTGGCCTTGAGGGGACTTCGTGGATTTGGGCATAACAGGCACCACGCACAACGGCCAGAGCCTTTGTTGTCTGGGGACCTTTTGGGCCTCCCTGACTTTACTTTTGAGTACCTCCCCCTCTCCTGGGCATTAATTACTTTTCTGTTGCTGTCATAAAACACCCTGATCAGAGCAGCTTAGAGGAGAAAAAGTTTTATTAGGTTGTGGAGGGATAGGATCCACCATGATGGCAAGAGCAGGAAGCTGTTCACATACAGGAAGCAGAGTGAGAACAGGAAGTGGAACCAATTATAACCTCCACAGCACCGCCAACCCCTTGCGCCTTTTCTCCCTCTCCCTCTTCCTCTCCCCTCTCTCCTCTCTTCTCTCCCCTTTCCCCTCTCTCCTCTCCCCTCCTCCTCCCCCTCCCCCTACTTCACTCCGGCTGCGTGTATTGACCTCATTTTCGGAAGCCAGCCCTCCAGTGCTGGACACCTCGGCTGGCTCCATGTCACTGCTATTGGAAGCAGGGCTGACGCTGGGCAAGGGCTTGGGGGTTTTGGATGAACACTCAGGGCTGGTAGCTGGATCACATGGGAGGTCTAATTTCCATGGTTTCCACAGTGGTTGGGCCACTTCACACTCTTACCAGCAGCGCACCAGCCTCTTTCCCCGCATGCATCCTCACCAGCATCCGCCATTCTGACAGGTGTCGGACTCCCGCTATGTAGTTCTCATCTGCATTCTCCGTGGCTGGTGAGACCGAACATTGTTTCATATGTTTATTGGCTGTTTCTGTTTTATCTTTGAGAACTGCTGGTTTCACCCTGCAGTTTATTGGGCTGTTGCATTTTAAATATAAAACACTGCAGAAGGAAAATAGGTTCGTGTTCAAAACTTAAAACAGAGTCAGGCGTGGCGGCACAAGCTTGTCATCCCAGCGCTCAGAGACAAGAGGCTGAGACAGGAGGCTCTTGAAAGCAAAGCCGGCTTGGGCTCACATTGTTTTCTGAAGGGAAGAAAGGGGCTGGAAAGCCGGCTTCATGGGTAAGAGTACTGGCTGCCCTTCCAAAGCATCTGGTTCAATTCCCAGCACCCACAAAGTAGCTCAAAACTGCAACTTCAGTTCTAAGGGATTTGACACATTCCTCTAACTTCTAAGGCACCAGGCGCGCATGCACACATACACATACATGCATGCAGACAAATGCACATAGAATAAATTTAATTTTAAAAAGTAGAAATAGATGTTTTCAGACAAAGCAACCCAAAAGGCAGACTTTACTGCCAGTGGATATGATCACAAGAAACGCTAAGAGCTCTTAGAATAATGAAAATACCTCACACGTGAAGCAATGAAGAAAGGGATAAAGATTAGCTAAAATGTTTAAAATACAGCTAAATATAAGGAAATATTGATTCTATACAGATTTAATTATGGGCTGGGATGTAGCCCAGCTGTAGAGAGCTTTCAATGGCCTGGATCCCATCCCCAACAACACCCAAAACAAAAAATAAAACAAAGAACAGCCATCTGAGCCACTTGTAACAAAAGGAGGAGCAAGTGGACATGGGAACTGCACCTTGTGGGAGGAGGAAAAATAGGAATTAAGGTAGGCTAAAATGTATCAAAGATTCACATTGTAATCTTATTAAAACAATCTAAAAATAAAATTAATAGAGAAAATGAAATAATTTAAATTATCTATTCTAAAGTAGGATTTTCTTCCTTTTAAGGCTGAATATATTCCTCTATAATATATCCTTGTATAATATATTCCTCTATAATAAAATCACCTCTGAGTGTGGCTGTAACACACAGCCTGAGTCGTCCCAACCTTTGGTTTTCAGGTAACATAGTTAACAGTATGGAGCAGGGAACAGGGAGTTAGGCAGATCTGATCTGCGGCCGACTGGCTCTGCCCCTTAGAAACTCAGTGCTTGGACACAAAGGGCAAAGCAGGCTCCCACTGTGGCCTCATCAGTGTGACTCTCACACACGCTCTACTTGGCATTCAGAGCTCTGGTGCAGAAGTCACCCAAGGCTTCTGCCCTCAGGACTATTCACGTCTAGAGCAAACAGGAAGACAAACTGAAAACCCCAGCAGCCACCAATCACACACGTAGCCATAGCCAAAGGACGGTAACTGGCTGGAGAGCATTTCACATTCCACTCAACCAGTCTCTACCTGACTCTAAAGCCCTGGGGCAAGCGGCTGGGAAGGATTCGTGCCTAGAAGCAACAGCTAATGAAGGCCCAGAGAGGATTCAGTGCAAAGCACTACGGTCGATTTGTCGGAGTGTCAGCTGACAGGCAACTTCAGCAGGAAGGCTGACAAACTCAGTTCCTTCCACACAGTACTGAAGCTGGCAAGCCGCACCGCTGCCCTTACCAGTTTCCCCACCTGAGCTGCTTCTCCACCAGCTGCTTCTTATGGAAAACGGTGGCCTAAGCCTTCATGCGGTTCAATAGTCACCATTTTGCTGTTTTCATAAATGCTTATCAATTTTTAAAGAACATCATTCTGAATTTGCTTCTAAATGTTGGTGATATCCATGTATTTACCCACTGGTTTAGAGTCAGGGAGGAGAGCAAGCGGGTTCTTAATCAAAGCATTTACTAAGACTCCTCACATGTCCACGGGTGGAGTTCCCTGTCCTTCCGATCGTCCTAGCCAAGGCTCCCAGCCATTCTGTAGCCAACTGTTCATTATCCACACAGAATGAAGGTTCACTGTGTTTCTCAAGACTGCGGCCCTGGCATCATAGAGACCAGATGGAGCACAACCTGGTCCCTGGCTGTCAAGCTCTTGCCTCTGGAGATGAACAGCATATAACACAGGGACTCCTTACTGGCAATGGACACTTAAAAACTTATGAAGAGGGTTGTCAGAAATCTCAGAGCAATAACAATTTAAAAATTTGGGGGTGAACAGGTTGAAGTGTGGCCCTCCCTGCTGAAGCCCTAAAGTTAAAACAAATAAACAAAAAAAGCTTATCAAGGGGCTGGAGCAGGAAAGGGCACTGGCGGCTCTTCTATTACCTACATGGTGACTCACAACCATGTGAAATTCCAGTACCAGGGGATCCAATGCCTTCTGGCCGCCGTGGCCCCCAGGCATGCCCATACATATAAAAATTATCCCTTCACCATATTTGCCACACTCAGCAAATTTCCACACCTCAAGAAAGTTTTTGCGGGGACAAGGCAGAAATCCTTAATAAATAAATAAATTTAAATAAAAAAAAGAAAAAAGAAAAAAAAGAAAGTTTTTTCAACTTAGGAAGTATGCCCATGTATACCTCTCTTCTCTCTCTCTCTCTCTCAAGATGAAATTGGTTGTACCTCTCTAAGACTGCATTTTGAATCTAGCTCACAGTGCTGCTGAAAAGCTGCCTGAAAGCTCCAGACACACATTTATGAGAGCAAGAAAACACACTTAAATGTATGCATACAGAGATGCATTCAGATATACACGAATGCACACATAGATGTACACATGCATGCATATATACTATAGAACTCAGAGATTCATGTATATATATACACACATGCACCTACACATACATGCAAATGCACACATACCCCCACATTGAGTTTGCTGGAATTCTTGAGGCCAATGGGGAGCCACCAGCTTTGTCTTCTTGCCTGTCTCCCTCAAGGCTGCCTTAGAGAATGTGTATGTGAACTGACATGCATCCAAATCTCTGTACGGCATGTACACTATAGTTTCAACTTGTCAAACTTCTCCCAGAAATTCTCTGGCTCTCAAATGCAAGTCAGCAGCAACACCATGTATTGTGAAGGGCTGCCTAGCTGCAGCCTTTCTCACACCTGGGCATGCCTGTCAATGAAGGAACTTGAGAAGGCACAAGAATAAGCACATGTGTCTTCTACCACTTACAGCCCAAAGTCACCATCCAACTGTTACCTGACCCCCCCCCCCCCCGTCTTCTTTCCATAGCCCATCACTTTGCTGCCTGGACACGAGTCCCTTGCTTTCCCCCAGATACTGGCCATGAGAAAGTGCCACACAGCAGCATGAGACCCCATCCCTCCATCCCCAACAGCACAGCATGAAACAGAGACGCTATCTAAATGGGAGCCACCACTGCAACCATCCACAGAGAGCATCCAGCCTGCCCCAGGCTCTAGGGCAGAACGCAAGTCACTGGTGCTGCGGTCCCTAAAGACTGCACCAGGTCTCTCTCAGCTAAGCCACTCCCTTCCCTAGGGCCTTATGGAGTCAGCAGGATGGGCAAATGCTTGCTTGATGCTGACCAGTCCAGCAGTTCTGGGCTCGCCCGGGGCTCTTTGGGTCTTTGGTTTCTATGAGCTCTGCACATTGCCTTTTTTCCTGCCAGTGTCTGGGCCGAGTGGGCAGGGCTGCTGATTCTGAGAAGAGCTCACTCGCTTGTTTTAGCAACTGGCACCTGGAAAAGGTGGAAGAGATGCGAGTCTTGTGGGGAGGAGGTGGCACTGAAAGCAGGCACAATGTGGTCCCCTCCTTGGCTCCTTTTCTCCTGTCAGGGTGGAGCTTTCTCCCGAAGCCTCTCTCTGCACCCCCAGGATTCGTTTCCAAGATGACCACTGCAGTGATTCCCCCAGAAGCTCCCTCTGCTTCAAGTGAGCTGATGCAGAGATCATCAACTCACCCGACCACAGAGGGGCTCTGAGACAGCCAACAGGTTAGTCGGGGCACACTGCGCATGGGCTAACACGCAGCAATTTTGTGCCCATTTACTCTGACTCATGTAGATCAGTTCCAAAGCTATTAAAAAATAAATGATCTGCCCTCGGTGAAGCCCAGAAGCCAACACAATTTATTAATTAACACAGCTGCTAGCTCTCGAGACTCATCACGCCAAAGCTCCGGTGATAATCTGATTTCCCGTGTAATTGCTACAGCTCTGTAAGTCTGTGCCACGGCGAAAATCATCAGACTGAATCGCACCAAAGGCCTCGGCTGGTTTGCCGGCAACCCCATTAACTCAAGGCCCCAGTGAGAGTTTAAACAAGCCGCTTGCCGCCAGCGACCCCTGGTGGTCGGGCTGTATTTCTCCATGTGGCCTCTTAGGAATACCAAGGGGTTAACATGGCCCAGGGGAAAGTGCCAGATTCAGTGTGGTGGAGGTTACTCAGGGAGACTGAATTAGGGGAATTGCTCCTGTCCATGATTCTGAGGCCAGCCTATATTAACATAAATAATAACATTTTCCCTTTTATGTACATGGTGTTCTGCCTGCATATATTTCTGGGCACGACATGCATGCAGCACCTGTGGAGGCCAGAAGGCATCAGATCCCCTGGAACTGAAGTTATAGCTGAGCAGGTGTGGAGAAGAGAACCTGGGTCCTCTGGAAGAGCAGCAAGTGCTCTTAACAGTGGAGCCCTCTCTCCAGCCCCAATAATAAAAGTTTTAAAAGCGATACCATCACCCCTTACCGCCCTCTTTCCTGTGAAGCATGCAGCGGAGAGGATGCTTCACAGCTGCCCCACCAAGGCCACCGTCACTGTCATTTGTTGTGGACACTGTAGTAGGCTGGGCGTGGTGCTGACACCTTACCCATTGTACAACAACCCAACTCTTTCAATGCAGAACTGAGACAGGTGAGCATGAGGCGGGGGTTAGACCCTCCTTCCAGGCCACATGGCTACAAAGCGACACAGCTAAGAGCTGCAGGGATTCACTTGGGCTCTGGTACCACAGACCCACAAGGAACAAATTAGACATGGAGCTTGGGTCTGCTCCCTGAAGCTGTTCCTCTCTAGTGTCTTGATGCACTGATACCGCTATCCAACATCAGGACCGGCAGGCCCCTTCACCACCAGCAGCCTGCTTAGGTCTGATCACCTCTCCACCTGCAATCAGAGAAACAAAGCCAAGCCTGAAGCTGTCGCTAGGGCCTTGGCGGGAGCAGGATTGGGCTGCTCCTGCCTCCCTTGTTTGTCCCTAACTCTCTAGACAGCCAAACTGGCCCCTCACTACTGTCTCCAGTCCACCTCTTCCAGGATACTTTCTCCTTGCCCTTCAACTCTTGGGTTACATATCACTTCCTCCAAGCAGTCTTCCCTGCTCCCAGCTGTTGCTGAAGTACTACCCTGGGGCACCCTTTACTAGCACAAAGCACCAAGCATACTTCCAGTGGCCTGTCTGCCTCCTCACGATTGGAGGGAGGTCCCTGAGAGCTGGCCGCGGACCTGTTTCCCTTTGACTTTCGGCTCCCATCATTATCTGGCCCAGAGAGAGGCGCAGTAAACATTGATATTAACTGGTGGTGGTGGAACGCTTACCTACTGTGCTTTGAATGAGAAGACTGTCCCCCAAAGGCTAAGGTGTCTGATCCCCAGTTGGTGGCACTGTTTGGGGACGTTTAAGAGGTGCTGTCTTGCTTCAGGAAGTACGTCACTGGGGAGAGCTTTGAGGATTCATAGCTTCAGCCACCCCCCCCCCACCCTCCCCCCCATTTGCTCTCAGCTTCCCACTCCTGTCATTTGCTGCCCTGTCTCCCTGCCACGATGGACTCTCATGCCTCTGGAACCATAAACCAACATCAGCTCTCTCATCCACAAGTTGCTGTTGGGCATGATGCTGTATCATAGCAACAGAACACTGACTGACACTCAGCGTGTGCAAGGCCCTGAGTTTAATCCCCACTACCACCTCCAAATGTAAGCCGTAGTATATACATATGAACTCATTTCAAACATATGAAAGTCTATAAAATTTAGCAGGAAAGCAAGTTTTCCTGATCAGGAACACTGAACACTGATGTGAGCAAGTTACAGGCTGCTCAAAGCACAATGCACCCTACAGGGCTCCAGAGGAAATGCAAATGTGCTCAAGCACAGCGCACCCTACAGGGATTCAGAGGAAATGCAAATGTGCTCAAAGCACAGCGCACCCTACCAGAGGGAATGCTGCTCAAGCAAACTTGGGTGGATTCTGGATGGAACTAGAAAAAAAATCATCCTGAGTGAGGTAACCCAGATCCAGAAAGACAGACATAGTATGTACTAACTTACAGGTGGGTGTTAGCTATAGAGAAAAGGATAATCCTTCTACAATCCATAGATTCAAAGAAGCTAAGTAAGGAGGGTTCAAGATGGACGCATGAATCTCACTGTGCAGGGGGGAGAGACTGAATGGGGATGAGTGGCATGGGAACAGGGGGGATCAGGTCGGGGGAGGAGGGAGGGAGGGAGTACTGGGAAAGACAACTGGAACTCTAGGCATCATTGGGATGAACTAGAAACCTAGCACAATGGAAACTCTCAGGTATATGAGTGTGATACAAGCTGAGACTCCTAGAAAAGAGAGACAAAACCTACACCAGACATCTCTAGTAACCAGACATCAGGCAACTTCCAGTGGAGATATGGAACCCCAACCACATCACCTCTGTTCTCACCTACAATTTGCCCTGCCTACAAGGTGTGCTGGGACAAAAGTGTCGCAGAAGTTATGGGAGTGGCCAACCAATGACTAGTCCAGCTTGAGACCCGCACCATGAGAGGGGGTCCACCCTTGACACTGCCTGGAGGGCCAGGACCCAGAGGCTGCACAGCCCAGAGGCCTGGGAGAGAACCAAACATGACTGGCAAAAAAGAAAAAAGTCAATGAAATAACTCCTAATGATATTCTGCTATGCTCATATAGCGCTGACTAGCTCACTTGTCATCAGAGAGGCTTTACTTAGCAACGAACGGAAACAGATACAGAGACCCATAGCCAAATATTAGGGGGACCTCGGGGAATCCTGTGGAAGAGGGGGAGGAAGGACTATGGGAGGCAGAGGGGCCAAGGACACCACAAGAAAACCCACAGAACCAACTAACCTGGGCTCACAGGGGCTCACAGAGGCTCACAGTCTCTGCATGGGACTGACATAGGACCTCTGCACATATGTTATAGTTGTGTAGCTTTGGTCTCCTACTGGGATGGTGGGGGAGGTTGGGAGGAAGGACTAGAAGGAGAGGAAGGAAGGAGGGAAAAATGACCAGGCTGAGGAAAAATAATTAATAAAAAACTGAAGAGTCAATGTCAATGCACATGGAATTGAAGAACAATATGAGAGCTTAGCAGCCATTAAAATATATCAGACATGGGAATCGATGCAGAGATCAATGGAGAAGAGTGTTAGAAACAGAGCAGAGGCTGTGGGGGAAATCAGATATACTTTCGTAGGCCATAAAAATGATATGGTCTCTTCATAGCTATTAAAAATATCAATTTCTGGAGAACATAATCAAAAACACATTTGCTGAATGGTTCCTTCTTTCCCAAGAGAGTTGGATGCTACCCTTCTCACTAGCCAGCCTCGTACATGGAAATCTGGCTTTAGAAAGGCCATCTGGTGCTAAGGATGAAAGCTTAGGATTTTTGCCTGCAGCATCTTATTCTATATTTTATATATTTTCAGTTGTGGGGATCAAACCTAGGGCCTCACACTAGGCAAGCACTCCACCACACAATCTTGGTAAGTTCCCAGACTGGCCTTGAACTCACCATGTTCCTGCCTCAGGCTCCCAGGAGCTGGGATTACAGACCAGCACCCCTTGTGCCCACAGTGCCCACAGTATTTCGATGATGACCCACTTGCAACTTTCTGTGGAGTTATGTGGATACTGGGACAGCACCCACGCTTCTGGCACTTGTCAGGAAGTTCTACAAACACTCACGTACTGAGGGCAGCTTCCAGTTAACATTACCAAAAACGGTGAATGGCTTTAGCCCCGGCTCTAGCCCACATCTGCTGCGCTGCTTCACCCAGCTGGCTCTGGGGCACTTCTGGGACAACCAGCACCATGCTGGGCAAATGCACATTTCACATTTAAAATCCTCTTTCTAACAAGTCTTCACAGGTTGGATTTCTTTTTCTTTCTTTTTTCTATGATTTGGTTTATTTTTAAAATTAGAAAAGTAATGGGTTTATTATGACATTTTCACATGTAAATGACAATGTCAATATATACTGCTAGTCTTCTCCGCCCCCATGGCCCTCCTTTGTTTCGTCTGCCCTCTCTGGTCCCCTCCCTCCTAATAATGCCCTGTTCTATAATGGTTTCCTTACAACTTGAGATATTCCATCCATGAGGGTAGCTTGTTAAGATACAGGGTATAAAGGGGGAGTGAAGTAACAGGGTTAGTTTAAGATAGGATGTTCATATGGAGATAAAACAACAGGATGTTCTAAGTGGGTGAAAAGGTACACCCTGCAGGGAAGCTCCTCAAAGGCTTCAGGAAGTCCCTGAAGCTGACTAGATTCACTAGCCCCACTCCCAAGCAGTAAGATCTGCTGCTGACAACTACTCTCAGACAAACTAGCTACCAGGAAGAGAAAAATCAGTCACACAGCCTGGAAGAAGCCGATATCAGCCAGTCTGCCTGGAAGAGGCTCAGACCAGCTAAGTTACCTGGAAAGGACACTTCTCAACCTTTTGAGCCTCCTGCAGGGTGTGCAGGGAGCCCCAAGTTTCCAGCTTTGGTGAGCTGTCACACATGCTAGAGTGGGCTTTGGCAATGCAGCTGACTTGGAATTATCTCAGATCCTGTAAGCTACCCTTCACCCATACTCCTGTAACCCCATAAAAGTCATTGGTTCATCAAGGTGGACTTTTGTGGTATTTGTACTTTGGTTGTTTGCATCTTCCCAGAGTCACACATATACTCCATTCTGTTCTTATATCACATGGAGTTCATTACATTACTGTCTTCCCCTCCTCACCCTCTCTTACAGGATTTCCCTCCCTTCTCCTGGTCCCCTGTTTTCATCACACACACACACACACACACACACACACACCGGGGGAGGGGTATGAGAGCTCACGACGTACATACAGTTCGCCATTCAGAGTTTATGATGAGCACACAGTTCACAGAGTTCATGCTGCACACACACAGAGCTGGAGACACATGCATATATTTAAATCTGGATCCACATATAGACTCTGAGCCAAGCTTATGTTGTATAACACGATTTCCAGATCAATCATCAGTTTTCCTTAAAATATTACAATGTCATTATTCTTTAGAGATAAATAAAAGAAACTCCTTTACGTATATGCATCACATTTTCCTTGTCTGTCTCTGTGCTGATAGACATCTAAGCTGGTTCCACTTTCTCACTGTTCTGAATAGAGCAATAGGAAAGACGGATAATCAAGTGTCTCTGTGGGAGGACCTACCATATTCTGGGTTTATACCCGGGCTTGGTGCAGCTGGGTCATGCGGTATATGTTTGTAGTTTCCTGAGGAACCACCCCACTGATCTCCATGATGATGACCACACTTCCTCTTTCCCCACGTCCCCACCAGCATGTTGTCATTTGTTTCCCTCTGACTGGGATGATGTGGAATCATTTCCCTGGTGACTAAGGACGCTGGTTACTTTTTCAAGAATTTACTGGCCATATGTTTTCTTCTTTTAAGATTTTTAAATGTTATTTTTATATGAGGATATGTGTTTTACTTTATGAGGGGGAGCATGCAGAGACCGAGAGCAAAGATAACTTTGTGAGACTGGTTCTTCCTTCCATCCTCCTATGGGCCCCTTGCTGTCCTCTTCTGGGAACCATCTGGCTAGCTCACTGGTCCATCTGGTGATGGAATGGTTTGTTTGGGGCACTTACTTTTTCAGTTCTTTACTCCTTCTAAATGTTAACCCCTGTCATGTGTGGGCAAAGTTTCCCCTGTGCCATGGCTTTTATTTTGAAGGAACATCTCAGAGTCCTGGAATCCCATCTGTCAATTACTGGGATTCTTTTTTTCTTATTCTGCGGGAGTCGCCTCTAGAAAACCCCTCTCCCATGCCTACATCTTCAAGTGTTTATCTACTTTCTTCCAGCAGTTCAAAGTTTCAGGTATTACCCTGTCTCGAAAAACCAAAAAAAAAAAAAAAAAGTTTCAGGTATTATATTAAGGTCCTTGCTCCATTTGGAAGTTTAGGATGAGACAGGAATCTAGTTTCACTCATCCCCAGGTGGATACCCTCTTCTCGGCGTGGTTTGTTTCTTCAGTGGATTCGTAGATAGCTTTAGCTTTGTGAGTTTGTTTCTGAATCCTCTATTCCTTTCTGTTGGTCTCCATGTCTGTTTTGGTTCCGATACCATGTGGTCATTGTTACTATAGCTCTAAGGTATAATTTGAGGTCAGGCATTGTGATATCTTCCTCACTGTTCTTCTTGAATAGGATTGTTTTCAGGTTAAAGAACATGGGAAGACTCATCCTCTCAGCCATCAAGGTGTATTGTAGCAGCTTTGACTATTTGGGGACTTTTTAATCTTTTTGTGAGTTTTAAGATATTTTTTCTAGTTCTGTGGAAAATGTCATTGGAATTTTAGTGGTGAGTAAATTGAATCTTTAGGTTGATAATATGACCATTTGTGCAATATTAATTCTGCTAACCCATCAACATGGACCATCCTTCCATATTCTAGTCTTCTTTATCATTTTTGGTGTTTTAAAGCTTTTGTGTAATGACCTTTCTTCCCGCCCCCACTGCGTGGTTAAGTCTATTACTAGGAATTTCTACTGAGCCATCACCAATAGGCTCTTTCCTTGATTTCTTTTTCAGAAAAATTCACTTTTTTTAAGTTATTCATTTTTATTTCTTTTTTTCTTTTTTTCTTTTTTGGATTTTCGAGACAGGGTTTCTCCGTAGCTTTTTGGTTCCTCCCCTGGAACTAACTCTTGTAGACCAGGCTAGCCTCGAACTCACAGAGATCCGCCTGCCTCTGCCTCCCAAGTGCTGGGATTAAAGGCGTGCGCCACCACCGCCCGGCTTTCATTTTTATTTTTATGTATGTGTCTTTTCTTCATATATGTCTGTGCACTACATGCATTCAGTGCCCACAGAAGCCAGAAGAGGGTATTGGGTCCTCTGGAACTGAAGTTACAGATGGTTCTGAGCTGCCATGTGAGTGCTGGGAATCGAACCCAGGTCCTGTGGAAGAGCAGCCACTGCTCTTAACCACTGAATCATTGTTCCTGCCCAGCAAATTAATTCTGGTTACATAGAAAGGTTACTGAGCTTTTTCACATTGCTTTTTCATATGGCTAGTTTGCAGAAAGTGTTCATCAGGAATTTTTTGAGGGACTTTCAAACACAGGATTATGTAATCTGCCAAAAGGGATAATTTGACCTCTTTTCACATATGCATCTGTTTTCTTTCTCGTGTCTTATTGCTCTGGCTGAGACTCAGAGTGCAATATCTCAATGTTGAGTAAGAAAGAGTACAACGAGTACGCTCTTGTCTCATTCCCAAGTTTAGAGCAAACACGAGGTCTTTCTCCATTAGCGGTACTGGCTATCCGTGTGGCATATGTAGCCTCTTTACGTCAAGCTGCATTCCTCTCATCCCTAGCTCCTTCTGGGATTCTGTCATGAGCTGTTAGACTTTTTCTGCAGTTATTGAGATGATCGTGTGATTTCCGTTCTTAGGTTTTTGTTTTGCTTTGTGCTTTTGTTTTGGAGACACGTCTTTCTAAATAGCCCAACTGGTATTGAATTTGTTCCTACCACAGCCAGTGGCTGGCCCCTAAGTTGCCTTCTTTGCAGACACTCCTAATGGCAAGATGTTACACGACCAGTCAGATCTGGGAGCAAACAGCTTTTCAGCACATCAGTCATTCCCCTTTAGACAAAATGTGCTCTCTGAATGTGGCTGGAAATCTAGGGCAAGAGTCCTGGAGGCCTCAGGAGTCCTAGCAGGCTATGCTCGACTGCCTGTCCCAGCATGCTAGTTGAAGAGGAGAATCAAGCGCAGAGAAAGGAGAGCAAACCAACACAGCCATGCTGGGAAGTATCAATGAAGGGGTTCAGTGACCACGAGCCTGTATTCTGGGCAGACATGATCTCTAGGTTAGATGCAAGAATCAAGGTGGGGCAGGAGCTACGCTTACAGGAGCCCTGGCCAGTGTGCTTTGGCTGATCATTACTCAGTCCCAGGAGTACAAAGTGTTTCAGGGATGTCCTTATTGGTTGAGGGACATTTCAGTTCCCATATGTTATCCTTTTGGGGTGGTTTCATGAGGGTGTGATCTGTCTGAAAGGCTCTGTTGTTCCCAGGTCTAAGGTAACTGTAAGGTTTAGAACAATGAAGACATCCCAGTACCTTTTGGGGATGGGCAGTGTGCAGCAGGGCATCTAAAGTCTGAAAGTCAGATCATAAAAAGCTGTGCCTTTGGGGTTGAGTGGATGAGACAGTTGGGTACCAACAGTTTTCAGATAGGGGCTCCACTGAGTGATCATGTTCCTGTGTGTGGGGTCAAGACAGTGATCAATCCAAAGCGAAGGAGGAAGAAATGAAGACAGTGATGCCAGGCTTCAGTCCTGGTTTTAGTTACCTTCTAGGCCCAAGTGGGGAGCCAGTGCTTTTCAGCTAAAGTGCTTCTAAGAACATGTTGTGTGAACAAGGCTCTCTGCCTCTAAGATGGACTACTTTATGGTCCAGAGGACCATGAGAGGCAATGACCCGTCTGTAGTGACCTGCCTTTACTGAATTCTACAGGGGAGCCAATGAGGCTGAATGCACACAAGTTCCCCACTCTGTGAAGCAGAAAGGACATTGTCACTTCAGAGAACATAGTCATTCAAAAGGCTAAATGAGGGCTGAGGATAAAAAACATTCCTTGTAAGCTTGAAGACTTGAGACTGAATGCTCAGAACCCACATAAAAGCCAGGTACAGAGGCATGCACACACACACACACAAAACCAGGGCATGGCACACGCATATACACACCAGGGTATGGCATGCACACACATACACACCGCAACAAAATGTTATTTTGATCTTTGGGAAAGCCTGCATTCAACATTTCCTTGAGTTGGTGTGACATGGTTGACTCTGTCTACCCAATCCCCTCCCCACCCGGATTCTGGCATTGCCAAGAGATATTGAAAAATCTACAGCCACTCTGGCAGACAGATCAGCAGTTTTTGAAAAGGTTGAAACGTGTATCTATTCTGTGATCCGGTCATCTGATTCCTAGGTACTTACCCCAAAGAAAAGACAGTATGTACCCCCACAATAAACTGACCATGCATGTTCATATCAGCCTCTTCATCCTGGGCAAACACGGGAACCACTCAGTGTCCATCAACAAACAATGGGTTATCTTGTGACACTGCTTAGCCATAGAACCAACAAACTGAGACACGAAGACAAATAGAAATGTCAAGATGGCTATGCTGGGTGAAAGAAGCTGTGGTGCTTTGAATGGAATGGTCCCCAGAGGCTTAGAGAGAGAGCAGCACTCTTATGTGTGGCCTTGTCAAAGGAAGTATGTCACTGGGAGTGGGCTTTGAGGTTTCAAATGTTCAAGCCTGACCCAGCATCACTCTCTTCCTGCTGCCTGCCAATCTAGATGTAGGACTCTCTCGACTGCCTCTCCAGCACCATGTCTGCCTGCATGCTGCCATCACAGCAACAGAAGCCCTAAGACAGAAGCCAATCACAGGGTGCATACTCCACACTCCCATTTGTAGTAACTTCTATGGAGAAAAGATGGCTCAGCAGGTTAGGCACTTCCTCCCAAACCTGACAGCCTGAATTTGATCCCCAGGACCCACATGATAGAAGGAGAGAATGAAAAAAGTTGTCCTCTGTCCTTTATAGGTGCACCATGGCACCCATAAACACAAAATAAGCAAAATAATCAAAATCAAAGAAAGTAAGTTCTAGAAAGTGCAAGCTAACCTATTGTGTCAGAAGACAGGTTTATGATTGTCTGAGGCAAGGGGGTGGGGAATAGAGATTTTGAGAATGAGAAACTTGTACATTATCAAGAGACTGTGGTTGTTTGGGGTTATATATGTTGGTCAAAACTTACCAAGCTGCCCTCTTTAAATATAAGCATTTTGTTGCAAGTCAATCATATCTCAATCAAGGTTTTTTAAGACTTGTATTAAAGACAAAGAGAAGAGTGGGGGAAATGCATGCTCATCAAGATTCTGTGGGGACCCATCTTCCAGCTGAGGCAATCACTATATGTCTCTTAAGACCATAAGGTCCAGAATTTTCTTGGGCTCTGATTCCTCCCTCCTCCTGCTACAGCCTAGCTCCCCACTTCAGCAGACACCTCCCCAGCTCACTCCCCTGGAGCAGGTGCACAGTGCACAGCGCAGCACTCCCTGAGAGCATCAGTCTGGCTAGCTGATGCCTGCAGAGGCGGAGGCGCTCTGACAGGATTCTGTTAACGAGTGCAGAACACCTTCTCCTGCTGCTCGCCAGCAGGATGCCAGCTTGATAGCTCATAAAATTCCAGCACATGCTCCGCTCCCTTCTCCTTGAGGTTCTGCGCAACAAAACCGCTCCTGACTAAGAGCATAAGGGAGGCACGGGGCTCAGGCTGCGTTGTAATCAGTTGTGGTCTGGAGAGCTCCAGGACCCACTGGCTGCTTAACCGGGATGTCCTCCACCAAATAACAAACCAAGCAACCCTTTCTGAGTCCTACCTATCCCCCCATATCCTTGTCTAGAGGGAGGCAGGCATAGCTCTCAAAGCCTGCATGCAAAGGCTGAGTCCTGCTGTATTTCCTGGGTACCTGCTAAGCCTCAGGCCCTGTACTGAGCTGCACATGATGACCAGAGAGTCGCTGTCTTCCTGAACACAAGCTGGGTTTGGAAGACAGATGTTAACCAAGCACCACTACCTCCTAAGGTAATCAACGTACAGACTTTCTTCCTACCTGAGCAGGGCTGCCCTTCTTTGGATGACCTGGACCTATGACCACTGAAGCAATATCCCAGTGCTGACTGACATGGACATAGAGAGCCCAGCACCATCTATGGTCAGCCTCACTCTTGGACACAGGGAAAATAAGTAGGGTGACTGTAGGCCCCAGCCATGACAAGCTCAATAAAGACCCGAGTCTCCGTAGTTTACCCTGGTTCCAAGAAAGACCACAAACTGAGACTACCCAGGCACCACCCAGAATCAGACCCTCCAAAGGAAATGCCTAACATTCCAACCACTGTAGACAGGATCACCTGCCAGCACACCCATCACCCATCACTTTCCACCAGGACACCCCTAGACAAATGTCAGCCAATCAGGGGTCCTGAACCTTAGAACTCCCTCACCCCCACCCTTGCTTCTATAAAAACCCAACCCTAACTGAGCTCAGGGCTCTTTGATCACTCCAATACATTGGGCACACAGAGAGACTGAGTTTGCAAAGTTGTGTAAGAATAAAGGACTCAGAGGCCGGGCGGTGGTGGCGCACACCTTTAATCCCAGTGCTCGGGAGGCAGAGGCAGGCGGATCTCTGGGAGTTCGAGGCCAGCCTGGTCTACAAGAGCTAGTTCTGGGACGGGCACCAAAGCTACAGAGAAACCCTGTCTCGAAAAACCAAAAAAAAAAAAAAAAAGAATAAAGGACTCAGTCTCCTAGTTGGTTTTGGGGGGACTCCGTGATCTGGGTATAACAGTGACATCTTTCTGAGTCCTCTTCCCCAACAAACAGCTGGTCTCTGAGTGCTTCAAATCACTTAAAGGGCAGGTGTATGTGCAGAAGCCAAGTCAGTAGACTTTAGAAAGTGATGGAGAGTTGGAGCACCATCCTGGGCTGGCTTGCTGTGATGGAGAGGTCTGTGTGTGTGTGCAAGTGAGTGTGCCTATGTGTACATATCCCTGTGTGATGTGGGATTCCCCTCTGTATGCTGTGAATACCACTGGTTAATAAACAATCTGTCTTGGGACCGCACAAAGCATAATAGAGGTAGCTGGAGAAAACTAAACTGAATGCTGGAGAAAAGGCAGAATCAGAGAGAAGCCATGGAGCCCTGCCAGAGACAGATGCCAGAACTTTACCTGGTAAGCCACAGCCACATAGCCTTACACAGATTACTAGGAATGGGTTAAATTAAGATGTAAGAGTTAGCCAATAAGAGGTTAGAGCTAATGGGTGGTTTAAATAATGCAGTTTCTGTGTGATTATTTCCGGGCTGAACAGCCGGGAATATACAAGCGGCCTCCTACAACACCTGTGCCTATGTGCAAGTGCACACACATGTATTTGCAGGACAACATCAGGTGTGATTCCTCAGAGCCATTCACCTTGTCTTTGACAGGTGATGGAGGAAGGTCATTGGCTAATAAAGGCACTGCCCTGGCCCATTTTATTGGTTAGAGGATAGGTGGGAGGAGTAAACAGAACAAAATGCTGGTAGGAAGAGGAAGTGAGCTCAGAGACTCCACAGCTCTGCTCTCTCGGGAGCAGACACCTCAGAGAGAGACACCATGCCCCGCTCCCGGCATGAAGCTCCGACCCAGGATGGACTAGGCTAGAATCTTCCCGGTAAGAACGGTTCTCACAGATAATTAGAGATGGGTTGATCGGGATGTGAGAATTAGCCTGTAAGTGCTAGAGCAAAGGGCCAAGCAGTGCTTAAAAGAATACAGTGTCTGTGTAATTATTTTGGGGCATAAGCTAGCCATGTGGGCGGCCGGGTGTGGGGGACGCAGCCCTGCCGCCCCATATTACTACATTTGGCGCCCAGACGTGTGAACAACTAAACCCACTTAAAAAACCTGAGAAGGCTTAAAAATAAGGGAGAGAGAGTTTAACACAGATTTTTGCTGTTTGTTGGTGGAGTGCTGTAGAGAGATTTCCTGATTCGGCAACAGTAGCAGAAAAAACGCTGTGTCATTTTAAAGCGCGACTTCCTGGGGCTGTGCCGCCATTGCGATCTCTGTCTGGCTCCTGCGGGAGACAGAGCTTTTGAATAGAGCATTTGAAGTAAAGTGCTACGATTTGTTTGATGGCAACTAGACTCGCTGTGTTCTCGGGTCTGCTCTGCTTGTTAGAGGCAAGCATGCGCTTTCTTCTAAGAGAAGCTTCCTGACTCAGCTTTAGCTGCAAAGCCTGCAGCTCATTAAGAGGTCCTGCCACGAAACACTTAAATGGTGTTGACAAAAAGCTGAATGTATGCTTTTTGGTTTTCAGCCGTAGCAGGAAAAAAGCTGCGCCGTTTAAAAATGCCGACTTTCTGGGCTGTCCTGCCAGGACAAACTCTGACTCTTTTATGCAGGCGGTTTGTGCGGTTTGTTAGCACAGGCTGCTGAAGCTCACTTGCTGGCTACAGCCAGTACCTCAGCCATGAGGCTGGAAAGCTAAGAAATGGACTGGATCTAGCTGGCAAAGCCACGCCTTTAATCCTACTGACATTGCTTGGTAAATTAAAGACTCATGTGGTCAGAAAAAGAGAGTTATACAGTAAAGAGAGATTCAAAGACAAAGAACATTTTTAAATGGTTTACAGTGTGTTAAAAATATATGCAGACTAAAAGTTGAAGTTCTTAAAGTAAAAAACAAAAAAAGGAAGCACACGCCTTTAATCCCAGTACCTAGAAGGCAGAGGCAAACAGATCTCTGTGAGTTCAAGGTGTAGTAGTGTACACCTTTAATCCCGAATGCCTGGGAGGCAGAGACAGGCGGATCTCTGAGAGTTCAAAGACAGCCTGGTCTACAGAGTTACTTCAGGTCAAAGATACAGAGAACCTATCTCAAAAAGCAAAAAGTTAAAAGTAAAAATAAACGAAATAGAGGTTAAAACAAAGCTGTACAAAGATGGAAAATAGACAGAGAATTTTAACACTGTATGCTATTATGCTCTCTTTGAATTATTTGAATGCTGAGGAAGGAGCAACAGCTGCTAAAAGATATTTGTTTATAAATGCTGCTGAACTAATCCAACAAAGATATTTTGAATTTGTATCTAAGGATATGATACTTTGGAAAAGAGTTTCTTATTTTGTTTTCACAGAGGATGAGATGCTGTTCATTTCTTCTATTCTGATTTGGTATGATGGACCACGCCCTCCTGAAGGGTTGCAGTGAACATCTTCAGAAAATTGCTTCGCTCAACTGCCAACTGAGATGAAACTAGCACACTGGTTATACCATGAAAGACCTAATTAACGACGCCCCCATTCAGCAGGAAGCAGTTTAGAGAGAAAAAACTGTGCCCATATTCCCAAATATGGTTTATAAACGTTCTTTTACATTTTAAGGGGGATATGATATAGATATGAATAATTTACATTAGTATAGATTTTGCTTTATTGATAGAGATTTAAGGTCAATTTTGTTATATGTATAAGTGTTTCTGATTTTGATTAAGGTATTGTGATTGTGTAGTTCATTTAAATATGTACTGTATAATTAAGAAATATAGATTGTTAATGGATAATCATCGATAATAGTAAAGCTTGTAGTCATGTTAGTTAGATTTTCTAGATATATAGAGATATATTTTAGATAGACATTCTTCATGTCTTTCAAAGATTACAGAATAGGACATTTAATGTTTTAATAACTGAGGGCTTTTCATGACAATGAGACACTCTGCTCCTGGCAGCACCAATGTACTTCAAGAGGAAGATGGGCATCGAAGAGGCACCTTATGGAGTTTGATAGCCATTTGGGCAAGAAACTGCTCTTGCCTGGACTATTGCATAAACCGGACACAGAGAACCCGCAGAGAGAGGACTACTGAACTTGCCTAAGGTGAGATGATCTTTCGGGGTTCCTGATTCATGAAAGAGTCTGCGAGGCATTCTGCAGGACACAACAGATAGTGACTGAACTGACTTTGAATTTTCCTGCTTTATGGAAATGTCTGCTGGATAGCATGGGCCTGAAGGCTGAAGATGGATGCCCCAACGGTACAGAGGAACTTTGGGTGACTGTCCAGGCAGCAAGGTGTCTCTGTCATTTCTAGAGTTTGAAGTTTCTTAGTTCTTGTTTACTTAGGTAATATATCTTTCTGGAGTCTTTGATGGAGTTAAGAATAGTTAGTTATAGTTATAGTTTTCCTTAGTTATGATAAAGATTATTGTAACTTTTACTTGATAACTGTTTTGTTATATGTAATTTTGCTATGTTAAAGCCTTTTTTTTGTTTAAACCGAAAAAGGGGAAATGATGGAGGAAGGTCATTGGCTAATAAAGGCACTGCCCTGGCCCATTTTATTGGTTAGAGGATAGGTGGGAGGAGTAAACAGAACAAAATGCTGGTAGGAAGAGGAAGTGAGCTCAGAGACTCCACAGCTCTGCTCTCTCGGGAGCAGACGCCTCAGAGAGAGACACCATGCCCCGCTCCCGGCATGAAGCTCCGACCCAGGATGGACTAGGCTAGAATCTTCCCGGTAAGAACGGTTCTCACAGATAATTAGAGATGGGTTGATCGGGATGTGAGAATTAGCCTGTAAGTGCTAGAGCAAAGGGCCAAGCAGTGCTTAAAAGAATACAGTGTCTGTGTAATTATTTTGGGGCATAAGCTAGCCATGTGGGCGGCCGGGTGTGGGGGACGCAGCCCTGCCGCCCCATATTACTACAGACAGGCTCTGCCATTGGCCTGGAACTCTCTGAGGAAGCCAGGCTGGCTGGCCAGGGAGCCCCAGGAGTCTGTCTGTCTCTCTGCCTGAAAGATTACAGGGATTACAAAAATAGATTATAAAGACATTCTACCATGTCTGTCTTTAAAAAACAAGAGTTCTGGGGACCATGCTCAGGTACTTATAAAGCAAGCACTTACTAACCAAGCTAGCTCCCCAGACTGGGTTAAATAATTACGAATTAAGATTAATGCCCGGTGTTTACTTTAGTGGTGTTTGATGGAATCCTGTCAGGACATAAGACACCAGAAATTAGATCTACAAATGCCAAAGGGATTCAATTTAGGAAGTAAAGGATTAAGTGGGTTAGCACATACAAATGCAATGTAGACAATGACAGAGTCCTCTGACCCCATCTCAGCTGGGATAGCTGTTGCCCACAGGGGCAGAGCTACTCCCTGTGGCTCCTATAACAGCTTTGCCCTGGATACTGAGTGTTTCCACAGGACCGCAGGGGTATTGGGAAGAGGCCTTAGTGCGTGAAATGTATACCTTGTGCATGCAGGCTCTAACACTGAGCTGTATCCCCAGACCTGGAGACAAGCTACTTGTTGGAGCCCACAAGACTATGCAGTAAATGCACAGCTGATGGATTCACAAAGGCAGACCCACAAGTGGACAACTTATGGGGTAACCCATTTTGCAGAGCTGCAGGAACACTTGTCTTGTGAAAAAATCACTGTCATATCTGTCAAAACCTTGTGAAGCCATGATTCTTTCCTTCAAAATAGGATTGATTCCAAAACACTTCAGCAGTGTGACTTGCTCCATTCTTCCATATCATGAGGCCTTGGAGCGATGGCATTTACTCTTTGTTCTAAGCAGTCAAATTTACATAGAGTCAATCCCACAAAATTACCTGCTAACAGACCACATAGAAATGTCTATAGAAGACAGGCACCAAGCTGGAAGGCAGCATACCTCACCTTTGCTAACAATCAAATGTGGGGGTCCCCAAAGCTGGTTATCACCAAAGGGGTTAGACGAGGAGAATGAGTGGACTCAGGACTCGGGGATGTTTAGTAACTTTCCCATCCAAATTCAGTCTCTGATGTGAACTATTGAGAGAGCAGAAACGTTATCTTCCTGGATTTGGAAGTGTTTGAGAGGAGATTAAATTAAATAAGGACAGGAGGGTGGGGCAGTCCAATTCCATTACGTGTGACTTACTTTTCATTCATTGTTGCTGTTTTGCTTTTTTGAGATAGAACCTTGCTATGTAGTCCAGCCTAACCTCAGGCGCATATCAATTCCCCTGCCTCAGCATCTTGAATACTGGAACTAAAGGTGTATCTGCTATGCCTGACTGGAAGTGCAGCCTTATGAGAGGTCTTGGGGTTCATTTTGGCACACACAGTCACACAGGAATAGATGGCCCCTCCCCTTCTTCCACGATGTGTTGGGCATGTTGGGGTGCAGTTCCCCCACTCCCCGTGACCCAAGTCCCAGGAGTTTGTGGAGATGAAGCCACAGAATCAGTGTTTCCAGCAGCTGATTTACCAGACAATAGACCTGGGTGGGAGACACACATGGATAAACCTGGCCAAAGGTGAATAAATTCATACACACAGAAATTTACCTGGATGGTCTCACTCTTAAATCACACAACTCAGTTCCAGAATCAGTATTATGCCAAAAAGTAGTGATATTTCATTTGAATTTTAATAAATAAAGCTTGCCTGAAGTTTAAAACAGCTGCTGATCAGCCTTACAGACCAGGCAGTGGTGACACACACCTTTAACCACAGTAGCCACACTAGTTTGCCATAGAAACCAGGCAGTAGTGGTGCACACCTCTTAGGATCTGCTGGCCTGGTCTGTCACCTGGGTATACTGGGTACACTGTCCCTTTAAGAGACAAGCCCCACCCTCTCCCAACCCTTCCCCCTCCACCAAGGGAAGTGGCTATCCCACCTCCTCCAGCCTGAGCTCTCTTTTTCCATCTCTCTCCCTAAGAGGTAACTTCTGTCTCTCTCCCTTCTCCCCCACATTTTCCTTCCCCTTTTCCCTTTCTCCCATTGCTGCCCAGCCCTGCTCTATCTCCTGGGCTCTACTCCAGTTCCCAGCTTGGTGGCGTAACAGGCATTCTGTCCTGCCGGCACTGCCCCCCCCCACACACACACCCATTCTACCTCCCAGGGCAGCAGCAGATTCTGTCTCTCCATTCATGGAGTCCTGTTTTTATCACTGCTGTGTTGCAGGCAAAAATCCTAAACATGGACCTTCTACCAGCTCACTTTCCAACTTCCTGTCAGTCCGCTGGGACAGTTAGTAAGACTGCTCCCTTTGGGGCTGACTGCCCTTTCTCTGGTTCTCCCTTAGCACTGCAATCACTGAGTGATGCATTAGTTTTGGGGGCCCAGGGTCCCTCAGATGTTTTTCTGACTCACAGCTTCTCATAGAAGAAAACGTGAATGGACCACTCAAAGTGGCCCTTGCGCTGTTCTTGCCCTGGTTCCTGAGCTGACAGTCTGGGAATCTGCTTGGCTTTATTATCAACCCCCGTCCTGGAGACATCCACCTGGGGTTTGTGTCTTTCTCACTGTTCTCAGGTTTTCAGCTATAGAAAACCAACCACATTTCTAACTTCCACCAGAGGACAGCTAAATTTAAATAGTCACACCACGTGGACAACCATGGATGCCACCATTTGGCTTAACAAAGGGAGGAGCCAGAGGTTCCGCCCTAGCCACAGAGCAGGCAGTAGGCTCTCCACATGAGGACCCACCCAGCCAGCTTCCTTTCGCTCACTTTTCATTTAACTCTATGTGTATACGACTTAATTAAATTCAACTGGATGTAAATGCACTGTTATAATTGTCCACTGTATCTCATTCCAGACTTCAAAAACAGTACCTCATGTTTTAAATTGGTATGTACTTTTAAGTCTCTTACCAAAAAAAAAAAAAAATGCTGTATATGTAATCCAACCCTGCTTTAAAATATATTAAGCTGTTCTCCACTATTGTCAGTTCCACCGTTAGCTTTATTGCAAACAGTTTTTTCTTCTTTGTCTTTCACGAGTACAAATATCCCCTGTTAAGTTGAGAGCCAGTATAGTCAAGCTCGGACTCAGTTCTCCAGGACGATTCTACACTGTAGTTACACCCATAAACAGCCCTCAACTGCTCAGAGATCTGGGGAATATGGCATTTAAATGTTTAATTACTAAAAGACTTTTCATAACAGAGAAAGGTTGGCTCCTAGCAGCCCTCTATTTCCTCCAAAGAAGACAAAAGATAGGTGGGCACAGAACAATGTCCATCTGCAATTCGTTTCAAATACCAAGCACTGACCACAGGGCAAAACTGGCTTTCATCTAAACTGAAGATCTCCAGACATGGATAGAATCACTGGAATGGATAGCCTAGCTCTAGGTGGACAACTGAGTAAGTTCCCTGTCATTTTTTAAATCAGTAACTCAAGTAAAATTTTATCCTTCTCAAAGATCTCTGATACAGTTTGACACCTGAGAGATTTTGTTGGTGTAAAAGGACAGCCTCACCAAGCAAATTTCAGTAATATACAAATACACGTTATTAAGGTGTGAGGACAAATACAAGTTATCAAATTTCTCTCTCCTGCTGCCTTTCATAGTCTTGAAAATACTTTTCATTGTGCAAAACTATCCATCACAGTGATTCTGACATAAATATGCTGTTTATACAATATATATGTCTAAAACTTATGTTTTCACAAACCCAAAGAATTGTTGTGAGTTCCAGGGAGCCCAAATTGAAGGATCTGCCTTAAACAGATCAGATACACCCCTCTCAATTCCCTGGTCCTGAAATTTTTTTCTTCCTAAACTCACCTTTGTCCTCTGCCAACACCTTGCCAGGTTCAAGAGACACTGGACAGGAGTAAAGTAATCAACTACCACAGGATGTGACCAGCACCCAGCTTTCTCAGGTTCCTCCCAAGGCAACACCCACAAATAAGCAGGAAGCAGTCTTGAGAATCTGCCGTCCCAATTCCTTTAATCTGTTGTGTCTAACTTCCCGCCTTTTTATTATAAGAAAGAGATGGGAATGTAATGATCTGTTGGCCTGGTTTGTCACCTGGGTACCCTGTCCCTTTAAGAGACAAGCCCCACCCTCTCCCAACCCCTCCCTTTCCACCAAGGGAAGCAGATATCCTGCCTCCTCCAGCCTGTGCTCTTTCTTTGTCTCTCTCCTGAAGAGGTAACTTCTGTGCTCGCTTACTTCGCCCCACCACCACCCCATGTCTCTCTCTCCTTTTCCCCCTTCTCTCCTTTCTCTCTTCTCTCCTTTCCCCCTTTCCCTTTCTCCTCCATAACCTACTAAATAAATACCCACTTTATCTGCATGTCGTCTGTCTGTCTCTCACTCGCCAATGCTCCTCACCTGCCACCTCCCACCTGCCTGGGATCCTGCTGGCCCTAGGGGAACACAGCATTTTATTTAAACCATTACAGAGAGGAGACAGTTCTCACATGCAGTCATTCTGAGACTCTTGATGGCAGGGTCATCATTTTGGACTGAGGTAGAGGTTAAGAGCCAGTGGCTGGCTGTTTTGCTTTTCTGACCTTCAGGTTGAACCCCAAAATCTGTCTCTAGGTTTTTATTAATCATGTTTAAAAAAAAATCCATGTGTTACTCCACTATGGCTTTCAAGGTTATCTCTCTCCTCTATCCTATGATTTTTATTTTAAAATATGTTCTTAAGGCAGCCTAAGACCTCTAGTTAGAAAAGAATCTAGGGCCTGGCTGCCACAAGAAGTTAATTTACTCTGTGCATCAGAGTACAGAACGTTCACAGATAACTGTGGGCAGCACCATCCCTAGGCAGCTGGACCTGGACTAGATAAGCAAACACAGGCTTCTAAGCTAAGCACACGCTTAAAACTGAGCCGAAAAGCATCTTCCTCCCCTTGACTTCCTTCAATGGCGGACTGTAACCCGGAAGTACCAGCCAGATGAGCCTCTCCTTCCTAAAGCTGTTTTTGCTCTGAGTTTTTTTTTTTTTTTATCACAGCAACAGAAAGTGAACTAGCAAAATATTCATCACCCAGGATCACAAACATGGAATAAAGGCTGGTGGAGTGAGGAGGTGAAGGCATCTGTCCGAAGGAGGGCAGCAGCTCGCTCCAGCCTGACGCCTGTCCCCGCCAATGTGGCTAAGTACACAGCTACTGCACCACACACAAGGCCTAGGAGCAGCCTTGGGTGTCCTTGAACATCCTGCCCACGTCTCCAAACAGTTGCTTCCCAGGAGCCATAGGTCTATGGTCAGTGAAGGGCCGAGGACAGTGGGGACAATGACTGAATTTCCAGCTGCTCCTCTCCGCTCCTCTCACCTCTTGTTTTGTGTGGTTCTGTTTTACTGCCTTTGCTGCTGCTATTTCCCCTCATAATCATCTTGAGATGCCAATGTGTGTCTTACCTTTGGTGGGAAGTCTGACTGAGACTCAAGGTCAAAGTCAGAATCCCAACTTTTATGCTTTTTAGTCAGCCACACCTGTTCGTGCCAAGGGCAACTGAGATTCCATACCCAGCTTCTTACTGTGGTGTAGACTAGTAGTGGCCTTGACCTTTGAGGGTGAAGTGGAAGGCACCCAGGAAAATGCTACAACCCTCGTCACACTTGCCTCAGGTTAAGGTCATGTGTGCCAGTCTGACATCTGCATGACAACAGTGTACCAGTGTCCAGCCTGGTTATTACAAAGGCCTGTGTTTGTATGCTTCTGTGCGGTACACCAGGAAGTAACTAGTGATCAGTAATCAATGCCTGGCAGGAAAGCTACGCTCACGTCCCTGGTGAGGCTGAGGTGGTCTCGGCAGTGGCAGTGGCTTTTGCTACACTCAGCCTTTTTGACTAACATCACCAATTTTAAAACTCCCACATTGCCTGTTTCTACCCTGATGGGCTTGGCTGTGGCTCTAAGTTGAGGGCCCAGGTCAGGACGCCTGCTTCCCTCTCAGCCAGCAAGCCACAGCCATCTGTGTGGGTCACTGTGTGGTCACATCCAAAGCCAAGCCTGCAGATGGTAGGTGTTCTGTGCCGCCCTGGCTCAGCAGCTCCCCACTTAGCCCCACCCACCCCCATCATCTCTACTGCTGAGGCCAAGCCCTCAGAAGACTGTCCTGAGGTCCACCTCCTTTCCCAAAGAAGAGCCAAAATATCTCAAGCAAGGTTCCTTAACTTCCTTTATGATGCCCTGGGACTGCTCAGAAGCCAGTGTCTCGGCCGGAAGCCAACACTGGGTCCTTTCTCAGCCCCTGAATCCCCTTTCTTCCTCCCTCACACTCTGTCAGGTACAAAGGAAAGAACACGGCTCCTTTAAGCAAACCTCAATCCAGTGTAGATTTCATAGGTGTGGGTGTCCTGCTTTTGTAGGAACCAGCCGTGAGAGGCACCACAGAGGCCTGAGTCTCAGCCGTTTACCCTAAGGCAATACCTGGTTCCAAGACAGACCACAAACTATAACTACCAAGGCACCAAAGGAAGTTCCTAACATTCCAACCGTTGTAGATAGGCTCACCTGCCAGCACACACCCATCGCTTTTCACCAGGACACCCCTAGACAAATGTCAGTCAATCCCTCACCCCAACCTCTGCTATTATAAAAATCCCACCTGGACACATGGAGAGTCCAAGTTCAAACTTGAACAAGAATAAAGGCTCTTTGCTTTTACAGACAGGACTTGGTCTTGCAGTTGGTTTTTCAGGGACTCTATAATCTGGGCATAACAGTTTTGATAAAAAAACAAAACCCCTATTTTAAAGATATATAGATGAGCTGGGCCTAGTGGCATAGGCCCGCCATCCTGACCACTTTAGGGGCGAACTGGAAGGACGACAAGTTCAAGGTCACCTGGGCTACAGAACAAGTTCAAAGCCAGCCTGGACAATGTAGCAAAACCTTGTCTCAAAATTTAAAAAAAAAAAGGGGAGGGAGGGGGCTCCCCTAGTATACATAAGGCACTAGGTACAATATCTGGTACAGAGGGGTCGGGGAAACGGAGTGCTGGTTGTGTGTCCTGAACCAGCAGGGGCTTCCAGACAAGACTGGCTGTGACTGGTAACAGTGTGCTAAGAACACACAGGGGCCTCAGGCCCTTGACTTTCCCACAACAATTAAACAAAAGGTTTTTAAAACCCCATACACAAGGTTTTAAGGTACCTTTCTATTTTTCAAATTAGCAACGTGCAAGATGCTGCTGAAGGTCTTACCTGCTAGGAGCTCTCCAGAAGTGTGTCTGTCCCCAGCCCATCCTGTCCTGGCTTTAATAAAACCCAGAAACCCTCATTTCTCCAACTATAGAATTGCCCCTTTCTCGGCACACACCCAACTCCCAACACTCAGAAAGCTGGGGTAGAAGGATTCTCAGGCCAGTCTAAGCTAACACACATGGCAAGTTCCAGGCCAGCGTGTGCTACACAACCGTCCCTGTCTCCAAAGAGATGGAAGGGGTTGGAGATCTGACAGCAGTTACGGGTACCGGTTGCTCTTTTGAAGACCCCGGGTTCTGGATCCCAGGCTCATAACCATCTGTAACTCCATCCCCAGGGGATCTTATGCCATCTTCCAGCCTCTGGGGGGCATGGCACGCACGTGATACACATACATGTAGTCAAAACACCGTACACGTAAAAATAAATGGATGGAGGGAAAGCCATTCCTTCATGTAATAAGGGAGAACCATTGAGTGTTCAAGCCGATTGTGTCCTAGGGACACAAGCAGAAAGATTCAGGGAGGTGTTTACCAAGCCATGCCAACTCCACACTCCCCAGGAACTTTGGGTGCCAGAGCCAACAGGAGGGATGCTCGCAAGCCTTACCTTTTAGAGGATCTCCATCTTGGGGTGATAGGCTGATGGGCTGCCTAGATGTTCTGTAGGGTAGGCCCTCAGGGCCACCAGCCACCTACACTCAGCCCTGCTCAGCTGCCTGTCTTGTCTCTCTAAGGGTAGAATCTGGCTGGTGAGAAGATTCTGACACTGGGCTATGATGTCAGAATAGGCTGAGACATCAAAGTGGTGGCAGGGAAGGGAAGGGTACAGGGCCAGAGATGGGAGCCCTTGAGCCTGACCAGCCTACGGAAATGAAACCCCAGATAAGAAGGTGGCTGGCTCGTGCCCAGCTCCTACAGCTTTCCACACCTACCCTCACCCTGTGAGGCAGACAGAAAGATCATCTAACAATGATTCACACACCCTGAGCCTTATGTTGGGCATCCGTATAGAAGTAGGGCATGTGCAGGAGCCATCCTCTAGCGCCCTCTTGTGTTCACTTAAAGGATATTTCTATTTGCTTATAAATAAAGGTGGTTTGCCTGCAGACCAAGAGGAGGTCTGTAAGGTTAAAGGGGCCAGCCAAAGTAGCACAAGAAACCAGAGCCAAAGAAACACACCTTGACCTGAAAACAGAGCCAAACACTTGGCCCTGAAACCGGAGACAAAAGCACACCCTGACCTTGAGAACAGAGCCAATTCACTACCCTGAAACCAGAGCCAAAGAAACACACTTTGCCCCTGACCAATTCAGCACCCAAACCAACCAATCCCTGGGCACGGAATCCAGCAATCTGAGTTTATCCAAACTCAAGGATTAAAATCTGACCAATTCCCACCATGAAAATCTTCACCCTGAAAAAACTCCGCCCCCCGAGAAGCCCTGTATAATAAGCTCTACACCTGCCTTTTTCACCCCAGCAGAGGCAGTCGCCCTCCGGGATTCTTCCCTCCCAATAAATCCCTTGAATGAGGATTGGGTGAAGACCTTTAGCTGGAGTGTAGCAGAGCAGAGAAGTAACAATTTTCTCTGGGGCTAGAGCGGAGCAGAATTGTAACACTTTCATTGGGCAAACCTTCCCCAAGCAGAGCAGAGTTGTTCTCAGGTCCGGGAACCTGAGCAGAGTTATTACACTGGGAAAACCTTTCCCTGGAGCAGGGCTGTAAACTGTTATAGTTATGATGGCTTTGTGGTATTCCTTGGCCCCCGACTGAAAGGATCTATTTCCATCCAAGCTGCAATATTTACGAGGTCCACAGCAGAGGCCCCAAGGAAACCAGGTATCACACTTTCCCACGACAGGACAAAGTGTGGGCTGATAAAATGTAAGGTGGCCATCATGTTTGAAGTCTAGATACACAACACACGATACATAAAATTTCTCAAACGGGACAGTGTGAGTGGCTTGAATTGGGTTGTTTTTGTTTGTTTGTTTTGTTGGTTTTTTTTTTTTTTAAACGATCCTGCCATTTCACTCAGGAAGGCTTGGTAAGATGGATTCCCACGCTGGCTGCATCTCAATAAGGATCCCATGCTGGTCTCCAATTCTCTCCTCCTGCCTCCAGTTCCCCAGGGCTGGGATTAGAGGTATGTGGCCCCCTAACCAGTGTAACAACTGACAAATCAAACAAGCAAAGAAACAACCCAGGGTGACATGCTGCTGATATTTAAGGATTTTTCTACAGCCCTCTTGGGTCGTTTGCAAGCAAGGACAGTCTATTTCTCCCATTCTGATCTGGGTGACCTTGCTGCCCTTCTCTGCTTGACCTGCTGACCGCGAGCGAGCATGGGTCTGGGGACAAGAGTGGGAATCTCTGTCCATCTCCAAGAAGCACCCGGCATGCACAGGGTGATACTGGCTTTGTTCCTGCTCTTTAGACTGATCATCAAATGCTGACTTTGTTAGGCTCCTGGCCTCAATCCATCTTGATCATGTGAACTACTTAGGTCTTTCTGGATTCCACATGCTAATATTTTGAAGATTTTACAAACTATGTTCAAGACAGACATTGAGTTGGGGCTCTCCTGTACCATATTTGTCTAATTTTGTTTCAAGACAACAGCATCGTCATGCAATGGCCTGGGAATCTCTCTCTGATATCTAAGAAGACAGTGTTATTTCTTTTACAAACATTTTATGGAGTTCACTAGTGAAGTCACCTAGGTATGAGACAGCTAGACATGATCCCAGGACTTTATAAACAATTTAAGATTTTTCTGAAGCATTTCTTACCATTTAGTCCATGCTGGTCCCAATTTTCAATCCTCCTGCCTCAACCTCCTGAGTGCTGAGATTATAGGCATGCACTACCGTGCTTGGTTCCATAAACTACTTTATGGGGTCAGTTTACCAAACATGCATGTGTTCTCTCTCTCTCTCTCTCTCTCTCTCTCTTTCCTTTTCTCTCTTCCTCTCCCTCCCTCTTTCTCATCTGGTATTTTCTAGCTTCATAGAGATACCTTTTTCGATCTTTTGGGCCAAGACCAAAGCTTTATGCACTGTCTACCACCTACGGCTAAGTGTGGTGACGGGGGAAATGCAGTGGGGGCTGCAGTGGGGGTGTGCACCATGATACTTCCTACTACAGATTTCTGAGTTTGGGGCTCCCCTGCTGCCTGCACTGTCACATCCTGAAGATTTCCTGCTCTGCGGGCCTGACCTAGAACTGTCTCTGCTCTCATGTCCACCTCTCCACACTCCACAAGATCCCGGAAGGAAAAACTCTCAGTCACTGCCTGTTTGATGCTGCTTCAAATGGCCTTGTGACTGTTTAACTCTCCGAGAACACACGGGGCCATGGTACTCTGTGCAACACAATTCTGTCTACTCTTTTAGACAACCTCCAGTTCTACGGGCGGAAACAGGGGAACAGTGACTCAGCTAATGCAAGCCAGAGTCGGGATTGAGCCTAGGTCTTTCTGGTGCCTGACTGCCCATGGTTAGGAGATGAACAAGCAGGGGTGAGCAAAGCTAAACAGCTGGGCAAGCAAACAAGAACACCCCCCCCCCCACACACACACACACACACCAAGCAGGAGCTGAGGGAGCAGCCAAGGCCAGGTGGCAGGGCACACTGCTTTAAACCCAGCACTCAAAGGCAGGCAAGTGGATCTTTGTGCATTCAAGACTAGCCTGTTCTACAAACTGGGTTCTAGGCAGCCAGGACTACACACACTGAGACCCTGTCTCAAAAGAAACAAACAAACAAATAAATAAAAGAAATCAAAGAAAGGAGTTCACCAGAGTCAAGGGTACAAGAAAAGTGACTGCCACAGGCCATTGCTGACACTGAGTAACTAAACTGGTGTCACAGGGCCCACAGGTAGGGTTAGGTCAGGTGTTCTAGGCTGCTGCATGGCTGAAGATGCCAGGGGCATGTTGACAAAGGGACACAGCATTGGGTTTGAGGACCTGAGGGCTGGTGAGTGGGAAGGAAGCCTAGGCAGAGGCACGGAGATGCTGGAATCTGGAAGAATGAGCAGCAGGATAGGAAGAACAGGCAGTGCATGTAGCTGACCCTTCTCTGGTCTGGTTAGCCTTCCCAGAGGAAAGGTGCTACCTGGAGGGGATTCCATCTTCTGACTGGGCTCTTCTCCCGCATCCCAATGACCCCAGAGGACCTTAAAAGGGCAGCTGAGTGAGCACAGCTGTGCCAGGTCCAAAAGTCCATCCAGCCACCAGATGGCAGCTGTGGACACCAGATAAAGCTTTTTTTCCACGTGGTGGAGGGCTACCTGGTGAGCAAGCCTAGGGCTGCCCCTTTCTCATCACTGAAATACCAGGAGATGCTGTACCCTTTCAGATGCTGTTTTCCTGTCAGACAAAGAAAGGGTCTGAGAATAAAAGAGACTGCCTTGGCAAGACCTAGATGTGAGCTCTGGTCTCTCGTGACAGATGGCCTCGTCCGTCACCAGCTGCCACTGGAGGCCTCCACCGTCAGCTAGCTGCTCACAGCCCTGAATGCTCTCTGCTCCCAGACCCTGTGAGTCTGGCATTGCCAAGTGGGGTGGTAGGACGGAAGTGAGAATGTTTAGGTCCGGGGATTGTAACCTGTGGCCTGAGGACCACACACATTTCAGCCTGACTCGTTTCTAGATGACAACATCATGTCACAGTTTGAAAAAGTTGGACATCCCAGGCTAGGTCAAGAGCTACCTGCTGAGGTACAGATGCTTAGCCGGCAGCGGAGTAGACCTTCATAGGCGGTCCTAAGGGGGCTGCTCCCCGAGTGGGAATCTGGCCAGTGGATGAGCTGAGAAGTTAGTAAATGTGAGGCTAGATAACCACGTGCCACAGGCTGAGGCAGCCTAAGTAGCATTTATCATCCAGTAAAGAAGGCAAAGAGATCGGAATTTAAAACCAACAAAAACATGGTAAGTGCGAGTCAGGTGTCATGGCAAACACATGTAATTCCAGCACTTGGGAAGAAGGCAGAGGGACAGGGGACACAAGTCTCCATGAACCTGAAGGCAGAGGAGGGGAGCAGGCGTCACCGTGATGTCTGGAGGATGCAGGCAGCAAATGGCTGACTCTCAAAGGGAGCCTCAGTAGGGAACAGGGCTGGAGCTGCTCCAACAAGATGCCATAGGTGGCAGCCAGGAACTGCCCCTCAGCCTGAGCATGACACAGGGCTGCTCAGGCAGAGGGAGAGCCCTTGGGGGATGGTCACAGAGCAGAGCAGGGCGGCTAGGTAACCTCAGACAGGGTGGAAGGACACATGGGTGGCTCAGCACTGTGTGGAAGGATAATGGGTTGGACCATTTCTTCCTTAGAAGCAGTATTTATCATAAAAAAAAAACAAGACAAAGAACACTCAGTGTCAAACCAACAAAAACATAGTTATTGCTACAGGCCAGGCAGGATGGCAAACACCTATAATCCTAGCACTCAAGAGGATCATGGGTTTAAGGCTAGCCTGGACTACATAGTGAAACCCTGTCCCAAAAACAAACAAACAAAAAAAAAAACCCATGATCAGCCAAGGACAGGCACAGCATCAATGAAGACAGGTCCCTGCAGGAGGACAGAGGCAGGAGAGAATGTGGCCATTTTTCCTGGGTTCAGTGAGGCGCAGGGCAGGTGGACTAAGGTCGATGCCAGGAAGCAGAACAGTGGCACGA
Organism: Microtus oregoni; assembly: GCF_018167655.1. Lineage (NCBI taxonomy): Eukaryota > Metazoa > Chordata > Mammalia > Rodentia > Cricetidae > Microtus > Microtus oregoni. The sequence goes on along the minus strand of NW_024543223.1, from coordinate 1,773,819 downwards.
CCTGGCACAAGGGGTCTGTCTGGGTTTCCTGCAGGTAGGCAAGCCCAGCAGGCCTCACCTGTGTAGGCAGGTTGGCTTGTTAAAGGGCTTCTAGATTTTGTGTGCTCAATACAGCATATGATCATCTCCAAATCCCTCAGCGGCATCGGGGAGAACACAGCAGCTTCGCAGCAGGTACCAAGAGAACAGACCTTTGCCCTCTCGACCTGGGGTTGAAGAAGAATGAGCAGAGTGTAAAGACTGTCTCCCCAAAGATAACCTGGAGGCGGAGCCAAAAAGCACAGGGTCAGTTGTGTTCTGGGGCCAAGAGGAGGGGAATGAGTGGGCCCAGCACCATGGGTCCCTTTCCCAGAGGCCACAACTGTGAGGAAGAAGTTTGGTCTCCAGAGAAGCCCAGAACAAACACAGCATGACCATCCCCTATGTGGTCCCATACCACACTCTGTCACAATTACCACACTCTGTCATGGTTATTGTCTGAACTGTAATGGTCCCCAGAGGTTCATGTTTTGGATGCTCAGATGGGAGCTTTTAGGAGACAGAACCTGGATAGCTGAAGTAGGTCACTAGGAAAGAGACTTGGGAGGTTCTACCTGCCCACAGTGCCAGTCTTCCTCTCTGTCTCATGGATAACCACATATGAAGACCACCTGCTACGTGCTGCCATAGACTGAACCAGCTTACTGGACTCCTTCCCTGCCACCGTGAACAGAAATCCCTGTGAAGTCATGAGTCAAAATAGGTCCCCTCCCTCAGGCATTCTGTCAGGTAACATGCCACAGAGACAAGTACTCTCAATAGCAACAACACACATGCAGGGTTCCACTCCCCAAGAAGTCCAGACTTGGACACACTGGACACTCTGCTAAAACAGACCCCAAATGAATTGCCAAACTTTTATTCCTCCGTCAGAATCAAGTGGAATATACACTATCATTTTGTGAATGAAAAAGATTAACACCACAATCTATAAGAAGGCCCTAGTTTTGCAGTAAAGGAGGCATAATTCCCTCAGATGCGATATTTGAGGCTTCAGAAAAACCACTGCCTTAGATGGAGTGGGCCATGCTGTTTGTAGCCTGACATATAGGTCTTCCCTTGTGGAAGGCCCCTCACCCTGTCTTAACCATGCTCATCTACTGCAGCGCCCAGTCATCCAATTCCCCTCAACACTCTATCTTCCTCAGGGAAGGGACTGCCTGAGCCTCTTTGCTCAGGCCATGGCTAGCTCTCTCCAAAGAGTTCTTCTGGAACAGGGGGTTTGCAATTTCCTCCCAGAAAAAACCTTCCACCCTGCAGAAAAGATCCTTAAACTCAGGAGGTACACAACTCAAAAGTTTCAGACTGTGCCTGAAACAGAGCAGATATACTAGGCCCCTCCCCTTTCAGGTATATGCTGGAGGGACAGCTGAGAGCTCTCTCAGACCAACTGGGCTGCCTAGAAGAGGCTCAGATCAGACCAGCCAACTAGTAGAAACAGAGACCAGCCCAGCTTCCTGGAAGAGGCTCAGGCCAGACCAGGCAACTGACAGAAGCAGAGACCAGCTCTGCTTCCCGGACCTGCAAAGGACACTCTTATCTGCAGAGCCTCCTGCAGCTGAGCAGTGGGCTCAGGTTCCAGCTCTGTGAGCTGTCACTCATGCTTTGATGAGCTTTGGTGATGCAGCTGCCTTTGAGCCATTTCTGCTCCTGTAAGTAGCCCCTCACCCATACTGTAAGGAACCCCAATCAATAACACCCATGGGTCCATCCAGATGGACTTCAGCGGTATCCGTCCTTTGGTCTGTCATGGCTTCCGTATCTGAAGCCAGGAGATGTCTGCTTGTGTCTTCCCTCAAACAGTGCCACACACCAGGGTCCCCGTTCCCCTGGCTTCTTACTGCACCCGAAGCACAACTGTCTTCTTCCTTTACAGGGCGCACTGGAGTCCATCTGCAAACCTCTCCCTAGACAGTGATTTCCTGACCTCAGTCTTCCACTTCAGGCTTAGCCCCCCCCGAACACAAAAGGACACGGAGGAAGGTTGTCTGAATGACGTGTGAACGTGAGCGCATGTGGAACATTTGGGCTCTGAGCGACTCCATGTGAATGTGGAGAGAAAGTGCTTCCCAGACGTGCCACAGGGCTGTCGGGAGGGAAAGGGAATGCCAAGAGCGCCCAGAGTCCTGGCCTCTCAGAGTCTGTGCCGTGACTGGCTTACTTCAACATTCTCTGTGAATTCGCGAACACATTGAAAGAAAATTCACCCACTTTCCCTTGTGTAGCAGGATTGGTTAAATTTTGCTTTGCAAGCACTGTGAGCTTCTGATTTCTTGGAGCTTAGTAATCGTGACATGGTATTTATGAACAAATGAGGACCAGCTCTACATCAGGGAAAGTATTCCCTGCACCCCCAAATACACAGGAGAAAGGGCCCATCAGAGCCGCCATCAGTAACAGGCAGAAGAGGACATCAGCGCCACCATCAGTAACAGGCAGAAGAGGACATCAGCGCCACCATCAGCAACAGGGGAAGCGGCCATCAGAGCTGCCATCAGCAACAGGGGAAGGGGTCATTAGAGCCGCCATCAGCAACAGGGGAAGGGGTCATCAGAGCCGCCATCAGCAACAGGGGAAGGGGCCATCAGAGCCACCATCAGCAACAGGGGAAGGGGCCATCAGAGCCACCATCAGCAACAGGGGAAGGGGCCATCAGAGCCGCCATCAGCAACAGGGGAAGGGGCCATCAGAGCCGCCATCAGTAACAGGGGAAGGGGCCATCAGAGCCACCATCAGCAACAGGGGAAGGGGTCATCAGAGCCACCATCAGCAACAGGCGGAAAGGGTCATCAGAGCCGCCATCAGCAACAAGAGGCAGGGGCCATCAGAGCCACCATCAAGCAAAGTGGAAGGAATAGACACAGGAGGAAGGACCATTGGGTCATGAGCTGTTCTGGTACCAGCTGCCCCACTGCTTCCAAAGCCTGATGTAACAAGTCTGCATGCAGGCTACAGGCATATTCGCCTTTCCCAGTACAGCCCAGGGGTAGCCATTATCCAAACCCACCTTTCAACCTGTACTCAAACAATCAGATGTAAGATTCCAGGAGAAAGAGGTCACCTGGTAGGGGTTTTGGAAGAGGGAATGCCCACTGAAAACAGAGCTGCCTGGGATGGACAGTGACTTCTGGGGTCTCACCACTGAACTCGGCCAACTGTTCTGCCCGTCATTCTCCTAGCCAAAGGTCAGAGTCCTAGATTCTGGTCATGCTGGTGTCTCTCAACGGCCCTTGATGCCCCTGGTTCCTGATCAGATCTACAGCCCTTTGCTCCCACCCCTGCCATGATCCCCAGGGGAGCACCACACCTCCACTGTGCCAGGTAGCTCGGGGTGGGTCTGTGCTCATTCCTGCTGAGATCGTGGCTAAAGTGTGAGAGCGCTGAGCAGCTGGGACTTCACACATCATCAGATGACCGCAGAGCAGAGCCTGGGTCTGCCTCCAACCTATGCCCAGTTGGAGTCAGGGCACAATCACAAAATGGAGAAGTCCATAGGGGTAAATTTTGGGTGCCCAAGTGGGCAGTTGCTTCCAGAGTATGCAGAGGTGTCTGGGTGTCATGGCAGTGTGGGTTTCCAGGCCAGTCCTACTCCAACAGCTGGTCCTGACTGGAGAAGACCCACAGATGGACAGAGCCAGCAGAGAAAACCCACTCTCCCCATCAACCAGCTGCTCCCTGCCTGACACTCGCGTATGCCATGCCTGCCAGGACAGCCCTGGCTGAGCCCCTGCACCGGTGATATGTCTGTATTAGCTGCTTTTCTTTCAGTTGGCCCATGGCTGCTTGGTCTCCTGAACTTAGACAGCATCATAGTGATGAGGGCTTGAGGCAGAGGGGTTTTGTCAACTCACGGCCGATCGGAAGCAAGGAAAGGAACAGGAAGGTGCCAGACACAGGGTTCCCCCAAGTGCTCACTGCCAGTGACTTCCTCCCCCCAGAAAATTCCCACCTCCTGAAGTTTCCAGACCCTCGTTAAATAGGACCACCAACTGGGGAACCCAATCCATGAGCCTTTGGGAGGGAGACCCTTCATATGCCAACACGACAATCTCCTTGGGAGATGTGATGTCATCCAGGGCTGGTGCTGTGATTCAGGGGGACAGGCAGCAGGTAGATGGGACAGGCACCGGAACCTGGTCTCCAGTGGAGCGGCTCTGTCACACGACCTGCCGCTGGCTGTGAGCAGAATGGCATGTGAAGGGTAGGGCACACTACTCAACAGCACAGCTCCCAGAAATGAATCTTGTTGTACCCACAGGGTGCCACTTTCTGCATATTGTCCAATAATCCTTCCAGAAGCTGAGCAAGACAAGGCAACTAGATGCCAGAAATACCTGGTTTAACCAGGGTCCTATGGCTGTGGGTGGGGACTGGGGGTTAACCCTGACCGACTGCCTATTTCAAAGATAAGGAAATAGGCACTGAGAGACCAAGGCGCTTAGCCAGTGTTGGACATGCCCCAACCCGAGAGATCTGCCTGTGCTACCAATAGCATGCCACCTAACATGGAAAGTGGGAAGTTGAAGAAACAAAAAGCTAGCCAGAAGGACAGTATCAAGCCCTGACAAGGCCACTGGGCCACCACAAGACTCAGCTCTCAGCTGCAACCTCTCTGTGTCCCGGCTCACACATCTCGGGTGCTCTGCTTTGTCTCTCAAGCTAAGCCGAAACCAGCTTCACGGCCCTCAGCCCTGATTCCCTCTGTACCATAGAAACGGGTCTGTGCCCTCATCTGCCCTCATCCACACATCCTGACTTCTGTTTTTCTTCATCGGTGTGTAAGAGACTGTGTGTCACTATGTAGTCTGAACTGGCCCAGAACTCAGTGGTACCAGGCAGAGAGAAACCTCGCCTCAGCGCTTCCCCACGAGGAGGTTAGCAGATCTGCTGAGGGTGCCATGGAACACAGGCCGAAATAGACCCGTGGTTGAGCTCTAACCCCTCTGCTATGCTCAGTGCTAGGTCCCAAGCTCACGGTGGATATTAAGTGCACAGGTTCTCTGTGCCCTGGAGTATGTGTGTGCACCACATACGTGCCTGGTGTATGGAGGCCAGAGAAAGGCATTAGAATCCATGGAACTGGCGTTACCGATGGCTGTGAGCCACCATGTGGGCGCTGCACATCAAGCCCAGGTCCTCTGGAAGAGCAGTCAGGGCTTTAACCACCAAGCCTTCTCTCTAGCCCTTATTGAGTTTGTACGGCGGAAGAGTGGTGGGTATCCATTGACTCCTTTCCTTGCGTTGCTTGAGATGACTGTGCAGCCCTTGTCAATCAAATTGGTATATTACATGGACTGCTTTTCTTTTGAACCTCCTTGAACTTGTGGAATAAATCCTACTTGATAATGGAGCACAATCCTTTACAAGTCACTGTTGAATGTTGTTTACATCCGTGCTCGTATAGGATGACGAGCCAAGTTTTCTTTTCTTGTAGAGTTTGGTGGATTTTGGTGTCAGGGCTGGCTTTGCACAATAAGAATTATTTCTTCTTATTCGGTTTCTTTTCTTTTCTTTTTCTTTTTGATAGGACTGGTGTGTATGCTTCCTTAAGTTCTTGGTAGAATTCCCCAGCTCTGCCATCTGGTCCTGGGTTTTCTTTACTGTGAGATCTGATTCCCATGCCACACTTCTTTGCAAATGTTAAGATTTTTGCAGTTAGTCGCAGTGATCTTGCTTAGACATTTCCCCATTTCATCTCGTCTAGGTTACCCAACTATATATAGTTCTCTTTACTTCTGCAAGGTCAGTAGCAATAACTGTTAGAAATAAGACAAGGCAAAGCAAAGGACACTGTCACTAAGACAGAAAGGCAACCCACTGACTGGGAGAAGATCTTCACCAACCCTGCAACTGACAAAGGTCTGATCTCCAAAATATATAAAGAACTCAAGAAACTAGACTGTAAAAAGCTAATCAACCCAATTATAAAATGGGGCATTGAGCTGAACAGAGAATTCTCAACAGAAGAACTTCAAATGGCCAAAAGACACTTAAGGTCATGCTCAACTTCCTTAGCGATCAGGGAAATGCCAATCAAGACAACTTTAAGATACCATCTTACACCTGTCAGAATGGCTAAAATAAAAAACACCAATCATAGCCTTTTCTGGAGAGGTTGTGGAGAAAGGGGTACACTCATCCATTGCTGGTGGAAATGCAAACTTGTGCAACCACTTTGGAAAGCAGTGTGGTGGTTTCTCAGGAAATTCGGGATCAACCTACCCCTGGACCCAGCAATACCACTCTTGGGAATATACCCAAGAGATGTCCTATCATACAACAAAAGTATATGCTCAACTATGTTCATAGCAGCATTGTTTGTAATAGCCAGAACCTGGAAACAACCTAGATGCCCTTCAATGGAAGAATGGATGAAGAAAGTATGGAATATATACATATTAGAGTACTACTCAGCAGTAAAAAACAATGACTTCTTGAATTTTGTATGCAAATGGACGGAAATAGAAAACACTATCCTGAGTGAGGTAAGCCAGACCCAAAAAGAGGAACATGGGATATACTCATTCATAATTGGTTTCTAGCCATAAATAAAGGACATTGAGCCTATAATTTGTGATCCTAGAGAAGCTAAATAAGAAGGTGAACCCAAAGAAAAACATATAGTCATCCTCATGGATATTAACCTTCATCAGGCGGTGAAAGGAGACAGAGTCCCACATTGGAGAACTGGACTGAAATCCCAAGGTCCAAATCAGGAGCAGAAGGAGAGAGAGCACAAGCAAGGAACTCAGGACCGTGAGGGGTGCACCCACACACTTAGACAATGGGGATGTTCTATCGGGAACTCACCAAGGCCAGCTGGACTGGGTCTGAAAAAGCATGGGATAAAACCAGACTCGCTGAACATAGCGGACAATGAGGACTACTGAGAACTCAAGAACAATGGCACTGGGTTTTGATCCTACTGCACGTACTGGCTTTGTGGGAGCCTAGGCTGTTTGGATGCTCACCTTACCACAGGGCAGGGAACCCTGACTGCTCTTCAGGCTGATGAGGGAGGGGGAGTTTTTTGGAGGAGGGGGAGGGAAATGGGAGGCGGTGGCGGGGAGGAGGCAGAAATCTTTAATAAATAAATTTAAAAAAAGAAACAAGACAAGGGCCAAAGTTGGTATGGAAGAGGAGCTAACGCAAAATTAATCTCCAGGAAAGAGAGCAGAGGGGCGTGGCCTGATTCCTTCCTGTGATGGGGTCTGACCAGCACTCTAAGGGGCAGGCTGAGCTAACAAGATGGCTCCATTTTTGTCTGGCTTTAGTGACTGTGGTCTGTTCTTCCTGTTTGTTGAGTCTCCTTTTCACATGGTTGTGTTTCTACAGCAGAAACTTCTGAGAGCTGCTCTTGCGTGTTCTCATCTCCATCGTCTCAAAGTTTGTTCCAGTTTCCCTCTGCGGTGCTCTGAATGGGACCGCCCCCCCCCCACAGGCTCATATATTTGAATGCTTGGTCCCCAGCTGTTGGACTGGGGAAGGACTGGGAGGTGTGGCCTTGTTGAGGAGGCTTTGAGGTTTCCTAAGCCCACCTCATTCCCAGTCTGCTTTCTCGCTCTCCGTCTTGGATCAGATGTAAAATCTCAGCCGTGGCTCCGGCACCATGTGTGCCTGCCGCTGCCATGCTCCCTGCCATGATGGTCATGGACTCACCCTCTGAATCCATGAGCTCCCAGTAAACTGTTTCTTCTATAGGCTGCCTTGGTCGTGGTGTCTTTCCACAGCAATAGAAAAATAACCAAGGAAGAAGTTGTATGAGGGAGTGGGGTTTTGCTGTGACAGGCCTGGCCATGCTGTTTTTGGAGAATAGGGAGAGCAGTTGAACACTGTAAGCAGAGTGTTAATGGGCCAGTAGTAGGGGCTTGGAAGATGGCAGTGCTGGGAGCAAGGTGGACAACGGAGGCCCCCCTCAGGAGGCTTCAGAAAGGAGCAATAGTAGTCGCTGGGCTAAAGTCCATTCTCACGATATTTTGGCAGAGGATGTGACTGCTTTTTGCCTTTGTCTTAAGAATCTGCCTGAGGCTAAGCTGGTGAGTTTGGGATGGATTATATTGACAGTGGAGAAGTCAAGACAGCCTAAAACTAGCTCGGTCATGTGATTATTAGTGATAACTCTTAAGCAAACCTAAAATGATAACAGGCCAAAACAAATACAAAGTAGTTTGGGGAGAAAAGGAACAGCAGGAAATTGAATGTTGGAGCCAAGGCTTGTGCTGAAGGAGGTGAAGGGAGGCCTGGCCCACACAAGACGAAGGGAGTGCTGCCCTCAGGGTAAGACCCCACCCAGCTAAGCTTCCACTCATGAAAAGAAAAGGCCTCAGGAATTATCTGGTCCTAAATACTGTTTCCACAAATCAAAGCTTATTCAAATGTAATTTAAGGAGAAGGGCAGGCTCCTCACCAAGCACACAGCTGGCTTGGCAGCACTGGCCACGTGAGTCTAGCTTTGGAGTCGTGAGGGATACAGGAGCAAGGGGTTGTGGGATCTTCCTCTGTGGTTAGGGAGAGTCACTGAGGGGGGTGTGCACCAGGAGTCCATACACGAAAGCCTGGAGGGGCCACTGTGTGAAGCTGTGGAGTGAGGCCTGGACTGCGCTGGAGACCCCAAGATGTTAGAGGTGGCAGTGCTGCGGGATGTCAGCAGAGGAGAGCTGCACAGAGGGAGGGGAACCAGCCTGGGAGAGAAGCAATACTGTAAGGCAGTGTTAAGAACAGCGCGAGAGAGGAACCTTTGCGGTTGGGCCCAAACCACGGTGGGTGACAGAATATGTCATGCAGAGAGAACTTGAGTGTGGAGTTTATTGAGAGAGTAAGGAGAGGAAGGGAAGGAAGAGAGAGAGAGAGAGAGAGAGAGAGAGAAGGGAAAAAGATGGAGACCTGCCTCTTCAGAAGAACTGCAGGGAAGAAGGGGTGGAGCTTGTCTCTTAAAGGGACCTTTGCGCCTGTGTACAGATTAGTCTGGTCAGCGTACAGCCTGGGTACATCCTGCCAGAGGCCAGGCCAGCAGAAAGCCTGGATCCTAACAAGCAGAGCCATCTAAGCCCCTGACATCAGACATGGAGCTACAGGATTTGGAGTTTGCCTTGCTGAGTTTTGGTCTAGTTTGGGTACTGGCTGGTTTTATGTTTCAACTTAATGCAAGCTAGAGTCATCAGGGAGAAAGGAGCTCAGCCGAGGAAAAGCCTCCATGAGATCCACCTGTAAGGCATTTTCTCAGCGATCAATGCGGGAGGGACCAGCTCATGGTGGGTGGTGCCTTCGCTGGCTGCATATGGTCCTGGGTTCTATAAGAAGGTGGGCTGAACAAGCCAAGAGAAGCAAGTCAGTGAGCAGCTCCCCTTTGTGGCCTTTGCATCAGCTCCTGGTTCCAGCCCAGCTTGAGTTCCTGTTCTAACTTCCTCTGATGAGGGACTATGATCTGGTAGGGTAAGCCAAGTCAATCCTTTCCTCCCCGACTTGGTTTTGGGTCGTGGTGTTTCGTCACTGCAATAGAAACCCTAACTTTGGCTCGGCATTTCCTCACTGTGTTCCCATTCTTCCGGTCTGGAAAGATAACGTATATTCTTTGGCACTGCGCGTTGAAAGCATGTAATGTGCTTTTTGGATTTCACAGGGAGTTCCAATTGAGAGCTTGCCTTGAGTCTCAGACGAGACTCTGGACTTCAGACTTTTAACAGTGAGGAGACTGTGAAAAACTATGGGGACTTTTGAAGATGGAGTGAGTGAATTCTGCAGTACAATAAGGCTACACGTCTGTGGGGCCAGGGAGTGGAATGTGCTGGTTTGAATGGGACTGTCCTCTTAGGTTCAGCAGGTAGTGGGACTTTAGCCGAGTTCTTCCATCCTGGAACCCACAAGATGAACCTCTGTGTTAAGTCGGGGGCATAGCCCCAGCTCCTGGCTTGGAATTGCATTGGTCTGGACTCCAAATCCCAGAATGCCAGGTCCTCACCCCTCCCTTGGGGGGGGGGGGGACCAGGACCACTCCCACAGGGTATTTAAGTGGCTCCCAGAGGAGGAACACGTGGTTCCTGGTTTGCATGTGTTCCCCCCTTTCCTGTCTCCCTGCCAGGCACCTGAGAGCGCTGTATTTAATAAAACAATGGGCATTTTAATTTGGTTTGATCTGACCTAATTGGATTTCTTTGCGCCGGCAGAGCCGCCCATTTTAGGATTTTTTTCTAACACTTTGAACTCCACACTGTAGGAGCCAACCATGGTAAGCTAAGTATGGGCAGGTCACCCAAAGGAAGTTCTTTACTTCCAACCGTTATCACCTGCCAGAGTAGAACTCGGCTATCAATAAATTTAATAAAAGGCCTGAGTCTCAGTAGTTTACCCTGAAGCAATACCTGGCTGCAGGAAGAACCACAAACTTGAGATTATCCAAGCACCACCCAAAAACAGACCATCCAAAGGAAATGCCTAACGTTCCAACCCGATGTAGATAGGACCACCTGGCAGCACACACTCACCAGGACACCCCGAGACAACTGTCAGCCAATCAGGGGTCCTGAACCTCAGAGACCCCTCACCCGCACCTTTACTACTATAAAAACCCAATTCTAACTGAGCTCAGGTCTCTCTGTTTATTCCAATCCGTTGGACATATGGAGAGACCGAGTTTGCAAACTTGCTTAAAATTTTTGCTTTTACATATGGAACTCGGTCTCCTTGTTGGCTTTTGTGGGGACTTTGCGGATTTGGGCATAACACACACAACACAGTGGCACTCATACACCTACATATACACCACACACACACACATATATACACATATACACCATGCACGCATACACATATATACACACTTATGTACCACACACATACACCATACACACATAAACACACATATACACCACACACACATTCACACATATACACAGTTATGTACCACACACACACACATATACACACATATACACTACACACACATTCACACATATACACACATATACACCACACACACATGATACAGTGGCACTCATGCACCTACATATACGCCACACACACATGCACCACACACAAAAAAACACATACATAAACACCACACAATTCACACAATAAATAAATGTAAATAGTTAATCTAATAAATATTGCCTATCCACCAATTTTAGAAGCTATTGTAGTCATTCATTCAGAGAAAAGAGGAAGCAAGTTCCTCCATGAGTGGCAGGTTTCCTCACTTGAACAGCAAGGCTGACCTGAGTGCCCACCCCATTGTCACCACAGTGGTCGTCCACAGGCAATCACAGAGACCATGGGTTCACAGGGCCCAGCACAGCCCAAATGCTCCCTGCTGAAAGACTACACTTCCCAGCTTCCCTCGCAGACTATGGAAGGCATTTCCACCCTGACAAAGGAAGGGCTGCATTCTATCTCCTGGGGGCATTTTGGCCATCTGCGTGAGTGGGTAACAGAAGTGTCCCCTCCCTGTGAGTAAACATGGTCCTGCCTAAGGTCCTACTGAGCCTCTCTTTCTGCCCACCATCTCTCTACAGCTGCCCTAAGCAATCTAACACAGCCCTTGCATTAAATCCGCTCCCAGCCTCCTCCACTGCCGTGTCAAATCTGCACATATGCATGCTTGAAGTAAGACACCTGCAGGCCACTCCCTGGGCCACTGTGCAGCGCAGAAAAATAAGGAAACAGTTTCAGGTTAGAGAGATGTCTCAGAAGTTAAAAGTAATTGCTGCTCTTTTAGAGGACCTGGGCTCGGTTCCTAGCACCCACATAAAGTCTAACAATTGCCCATCTCCAGTCCCAGAAGATGGAGCCCTTTTCTGGATGCTGAAACACCACACACATACACATCACACACACACACACACACACACTTTGAACAGACATGTAGGCAAAACACTCATACTCATAAAGTACATAAATCTTAAGAAACAGCCTAATGGCTCATCCCCAGACAACAGGTTAAAGGAACTATGGTACCTCTATACAGTGAAAAACCAAGGCAACGCTTTTATGTACTAACAGGGACACATTTAGGATAAACAGCTAAACGGAAAGGCAGGGGAGTGTTTCATTTTAGACAAGTATCTCCTGGAGAACGTGTGCAAAGTCGCCACCTCTCGTACCTCTGGTGGCCTCCAGTCAGAGACCAAGGTAGGGAGCTGGGGGCAGGAGTCCAATATGGGTTTTCCTCACGGGATTTTAGAGCTATGAGCTTATAAATCATATCCGGTAGCGTATATTTAAAAATTAGCTGGGTGGTGGTGGTGTCTTTAATCCCAGCACTCAGGAGGCAGGGGCAGGCAGATCTCTGTGAGTTCAAAGCCAACCTGGTCTACAGAGTGAGATAGCAGGGATTGTTTCACAGAGAAACCCTGTCTCTAAAAACAAAAATCAATTTAAGAATGTAAAATAGTTTAGACCGTCGGAGTTGATGTCTTGCCTGGCCAAGCTAGAAGGGGAAACCATCCTCAGTGCTCACTATGTAGTCACTGGGGAAATCGAGTCTGAGGCACAGGTACACCCTCCTGGACCCCCATCCAATACCGGGCCTGGGTTATTACAATATCTGAAACATTTATTAAAGTCCTCAAAATCATTCTTATTCAAAAGAAGGCATACATAGCCCCTGGCACTGGAAGCTTGTCTGTGCCCAGGTCAGCCATCCACAAACACCTTGGTAGAGCCCCTCCCTCACTGTGGAGGGTACACCTGACCAAGTGGGAAGGGCACATGCAGGCCTTGGGCCTTCTGAACTGGACCAGACTCCCTTGGGTTTCCTGGTCACTGCTGTTCTCAAATGCTTTTGATTCCCACTTCCTCTGGTGGGACACCATGGCACCAGTCACACACACCCTGTGCTGAGTGGGCACTACCTGGCTGAGTTTTCATCACGCAGATAGCCTTGGCCTTGGCCAGCTCCAGTCACACACACACCCCGTGCTGAGTGGGCACTACCTGACTGAGTTTTCATCACGCGGATAGCCTTGGCCTTGGCCAGCTCCAGGACGGTGATCCACTGCTGCCGGTCCACCTCGGAGCCGGCCTTGAGGTGGTAGGTCCTTGCCCCATTGCATAGCAAGATTCCACAGGAGTCCTCTGTGTCGATGTGTGCGGAGGCCAGGTTGATGGTTCCACGGCAGGTGTGGGCCATTTCACCCTGGTTTCTGTGGGATTCAAGAGAAGGTATGAGGTGAAGCTCCCGAACCCAAAACTTCCAGGCAGAAGAAACTCTTAAAGAAATCTTCATCTCCACCCCCGGAGCTGGGACATGCCCTGGGGTCACCAGCGGAAAAGAATGCCTTATTGGGACGACCTGTTTGGGTGGGTCAAGGAGGACTCTGAGGCCTGTCTGCCTACTGTGCGGAGAGGTGAAAGGGATGTAAGGTGGCATGTGACTGTGCTCTGAGCCCTCAAGCTGTGTCACTAGGAAATGGAGATCCCCAACAGGCAGAACAGGTCTGCGGCTTCAGGCCAGGATCTTCCCACTAAGTCTTGGAAGCAAAGAAGGAGATGTTGCCACTAGAGCAGAGATTGGAGGTCAGGAGCTCAAAGGGGAGGACCCGAGGGTACCTTCTGCTTTGAAGTAACCCTGGAATGGTGCTGTTCTCGAGACTGTCATTCTGTTTCACTAAGAAAGCCACAGAGCAAAGATGCTATCACTGTTGCTCAAGGCAATGACAGGGCTAATGGGATGCCACCTCATGTCAGTGACAAGACTGGGGAGCTCACAGCACCAGAGGAGAAATAGTGGGGACAAAAGACTGTATTATCTCCAGCTGGGCCTGTGTCTGAAAGCCAAGATCTAACTGTCGTGAATGAATTCACTTTAACTCACTCCCTTGGACACTTGAAGAAAATCCAGAACTGCATGGGAACCCCAGATCTCGGCTGTTACAGAGGGAAGAACAGTTGGCAAGTCTACTACTGCCAGGGGGATGAATTCACTTGGCAATTTACTGCTGTGCCCAGTATTCTGGTGATCTGCCATCTTGACTACATCTGGAGCCAACTAAAACCCAAGTGGCTGGGTACACCTGTGACAGATTTTTCTTAACTAAATCATCAGAAGTAGAAAGACCCACACTTAATCCAGATCTTTTGAGGTGAAAAGATCCACCTTTAATCTGGGCCAGACCTTCCAGCGGCCCAGATTCTAGTCCTATATAAAGGACATGGAAGAAGGAAGCTCTTGTTCTTTGCTTAAGGGAAAAGGTTATTTTGGCTCATAATGTAATCAACAGAGCTCCAGAAGTCTCTGAAGTGCTACCCTTCCAGCTCTGCTGCCCACGACACACATAGATTCTATTGGGGGCCGTGGCAGGGTGGAGGGGTCCAGCCTATGCCAGCAGTTTTCCTTGGCAGATGTCCTACGACCCTCAGGTGCTTTCTGCAAGGCACTAACCTTGCTGCAGAGTCCCTGGCCTCTGCAGCTCTCCACGATCCCCCTCAATCTTGTATCCTCCATGCCTTCATAACCAGCAACCACATGGATGCTGCCGACAAGCTCTCCCACCAACTCAGGATGTGGCCACCCTGAACCACAACTGTATCAAGTCTAAGTGTGTTGACGCTGGGAGACACTTTCTTAGGCAGTTGCTTCCAAGGAGCAGCTTAGGCTGTCTTGATTTAAATGACCTTAGACGCACCTGATGGAGTTTTGCCCCCAGACACCTTCCCTGTCCCCCTCTCCTTGTGCAGCCCAGGAAGGTTCTCGCAATTCAGATCTTTAACAGCATGGATGACATCAGCTCCAGCACGAATGCTCTCCTGTCCTAAAGTTTCCTCTGAAATAAACTGGCCCATTGTTTGCTGGTTTACTTCACTTCAGGTTCTCACAACATGGCAGAATAAAAGCAGACTCTTGGCAAGAATACGTTTATGGCCCCTAGTTAATTCTCTGAAACCTCCATCCATGTTTCTCTCAGCGCTCTTGTCTTCTAGGCTCCAATAGAATGGTCCGTCAAGCTCTGCTGACAGCATTCAAGGTCTTCCACGTTCCTCCTACAAAACATCCCCAAAGGCCCAAAAGCCAGAGGTCAGGTTCATACAGAAACGGCCTTGCTTCCAGTACCAGCTTCCATCTTAGTCTCTTCTGTGTCACTGATGAAAACACCCTGAGGAGATAATTTAAGGTTTATTTTGGCTCAGGGTTCGAGGTCCTGTCCATCATGGTGGGAAAGTTAGGGTGGCAGGGGTCTGAACCAGCTGATCACTTCACATCCACATCAGAAAGCAGAAAGCAATAGACAAACAGATGCATGCTACTGAAAGACCAGCGAACGATGCTGCCTGCTGTAACTAACATAATTATTTTCCACAGCAATTAATGCAATTAAGATGATCTTTCACAGAAATTTCCAGAGCCCTTCTCCAGGTAACCCTACATTGTGCCAAGCTGACATCAGAACAGCCATCACATCACCCAACAAATCAATCCCCTATCTGAAGACTGCTTTACCTTTCTGATTTGCTCGGCTTTGGCCACGCCCCTTAGAGAACTTGCCGGAGCAGAGCTGAAGCCAGGCCCAGCTCCCATGCTGGCACGAGAGGAAAGGTGCTCTGAGCACAGACTTGGCAGTGCTGGGGGTGTCTGTCGCAAGCCTCACATCGTGGATTTAATTTTAGGATGGAGACTGGGTGTTAAATGTTATAGTGACTAACCAATAGCACCATGCTAGGCAGACTGTTTTTGGATAAGCCAAACTTGGAAGACCAGGAAAATTCACAAGGCTTTCAGAGACCTGGAAAGGCCCCAGCATCACAATGCAGGAGAGCAGGAGAAGAGGGGAACAGGGAAGTAGGGGAACAGAGGAGTAGGGGAGCAGAGGAGTAGGGGAGCAGGGGAGTAGGGGAACAGGGGAGTAGGGGAACAGAAGAGTAGGGGAGCAGGGGAGTAGGGGAGCAGGGGAGTAGGGGAGCAGGGGAGTAGGGGAGCAGGGGAGTAGGGGAGCAGGGGAGTAGGGGAGCAGGGGAGTAGGGGAGCAGGGGAGTAGGGGAGCAGGGGAGTAGGGGAGCAGGGGAGTAGGGGAGCAGGGGAGTAGGGGAGCAGGGGAGTAGGGGAGCAGGGGAGTAGGGGAGCAGGGGAGTAGGGGAGCAGGGGAGTAGGGGAGCAGGGGAGTAGGGGAACAGGGGAGTAGGGGAACAGGGGAGTAGGGGAGCAGGGGAGTAGGGGAACAGGGGAGTAGGGGAACAGGAGAAGAGGGGAACAGGGAAGTAAGGGAGCAGGGGAGGAGGGGAATGGGAGCAGGGGAGCAGGAGAGCTGGGGAGCAGGGAAGGCAGAGAAACAGGCAAAGGCCTAATGTAAAACTGGCAGACACAATAAAGAGTTAGACTCCTTATACCCAAAAGTCAAAACAGTGAGTCCTGGACCCAATATCAGAAAAGAGAGAGGATCAACAGCTCCAGAGGTTTCTGTGGAAACACAGCAAACAAAAGTGCCTCATGCATAGTGGAGATGGAAGAAGCCAGGCCAGTTTGTGATATCAGGGTTGCACTGTAAGTTATCCACTGGGCATAGTATAGACCACAGTCCAGTATATATATCTCATATTCATATGCATATATATATATATATATATATACTGTGTATATAACAAATACCCAGCAGTCTGTGCAGGTTCAAGCAAAGGACTGTAGGAATAAATGGGTGAGAGGTAATATATTTATCAGAAGAAGCATAAACACAATTACAGACTGTGATTGTTAAGCTTGCCAAATAGCACACACCTCTGGGTGGGTCTGTGAAGGTATTTCCTGAAAGGATTAAGAAGGGTAGGCTCCCCCAGAATGAGCAGACCCTTCCCTTGGCAGCCCAGATATAAAAATAGTTGAGGGTAAACCAGAGCTGCCTTTGCCTGCCCTCCTTTACACCGTGCTGGTGAGTGCATCTATTCTGTTGCTCCTACTGCAGCTGCTATTCTCTACTGACATCCACACCCAGCTTCTTCAGCCTTCCAACATGAACTCTCCAGGGACCCTCCAGGCCTGCAGCACCAAGTCAGGACTACTGAGACATCTCGTCCTGTGGATTGAGCAGACATGGGGGCCGCAGTCTTCCTGGTGTACAGACAGACAATGTTGAACTATGCAGACCAAACTGCATATAAGCCAATCTCATAAATCCTTCCTTTGTATTACATATTCATAGGTTATCAGTCCTGTTCCTCCAGAGAACCCTGACTAATACATGGACATAGATAATCACTAATACAGTGTAGAATTCAGAATTGCATTACAAAATAGAGGAAAGTCAAGACTGGACAGGCGGTTGAAGTTCAAATGAAGCCTGGCACTTGGGTGGTAACCTTGTCACAACGTTGTCGTCCTGGGTTTGGTGAGTTACTGACACTCCTAAAAACAACCCCTCTTCTCCCACGTGAGCAGCTCTAACAAAACTCCTGGCGCCACCAACACAAACAAAAGCAGGCATGAAAGAAAAAGGGGGTTTGGGTGAGAAGAAGAGGGGCGTGGGCCAGAGGAGGGGACAGGAGGGGCAACGGAGTGACTATGATCAGAATGAATTACATACATAAAGAGAATCCACAATGAAACCCATCATTCTGCATAAATAATTATGCTAGTATAATATTTTTTAAAATTTAAAATATCAAGAACATCTGAGAAAATGAAAATAGAGATTAGCTTTTCTAGTTACCGAGCATTCAAATAAACGGAGACTTTACTCATAATAAAAAAAATTCAAGGTCTTCAATTTTTCAGTTTCTATTTTATTTGTACTATTTGGAAATCATGTAGTGGGCTATATAAATCTGGGGCTCAGGGCCTCTCAAAGTCTTGCAGCCTAGAGGAATTCCTGGCCTTGGGGTCCAGCTCTATTCTTCCTCTTCCCTCTAGATGGATCATGTTCAATCCACTCTGTGCCAGCAGCAAGGGTTTATTTTTACTTTGTTAATTACATTTGTTTTGTTTTCATTTCGGTGGCTTCTAGTGCAGTTCTGCAAGGAGCCTAGAATTCAGGAACACATCCTCAAACTCAGATCGCTGTCTGGAGTGGCGCTCCTGCTCATGGTGTTTATAAAATGCTTTGTTTCTTCCTAAAAACTCTGGTTGAGAGCCGTTAATATGTCTCATGGATGAAGGTTCCTGCTGCTAAGCCTGAAGAGCTGAGTTCAATTTCCAAGACCTACACGATGGAAGGAGAGAACCAACTCCCGCAAACTGTTGTCTGACCTCCACAAGTTCCACAGAGGACATACACAAAGAAAGAGAAAGACAGACACACACACACACACACACACACACAGATAGACACACAGAGAAAAACAGACACATTCACACAGAGAGAAGCACATACAGTAAATAAATAAATGTAACTTTTAAAAATCTAAAGGATTGTGGTTGACAACTGGGTGTGTTGACACATAGCTGTAATCCCAGCATTTGGGAGGCCTGGACAGGAGGTTTGACCATTTCAAAGCACGTCTAGGTTACCCCATGAGTTTGGGACCATCCTGAGCTACATGAGACTCTGCCTCTGACACTTAAACAACAAATACATTTTTGAAAAATCCTGGTTGACAGTAGCATAGACACTGAGAGCAACAATAAATAAATGGGACCTCTTGAAATTGAGAAGCTTCTATAAAGCAAAGGACACAGTCAATAAGATAAAAAAGCAGCCTACTGAACCACCAATGTGGCCAACTAAATCCACATTAAACCTGAGAAAGCTTGGAAAGGAATTCTAGACACTAAAAAACAAAGTTTAGTCGCATTTTTTTTGCTAGGTGGAATTTGCTTGCTAGTGGCATGCTACAGCTCCTTTAAGAGAGGTTTTCCTGACTCAGCAGTAGCAGAAAAAAAGCCACGCAGTTTTGAAATGGCAGCTTCCTAGGCCATGCTGCCAGCACGAACTCTGGCTCTTTCAGGAGACCAAGCATTTAAATGGGTTTGTGAGCAGACTGCTACAACTTGCTAAATGACAACATAGACATGCTGTGTGCCTGAAAATGGGGCTGTGAGCATGGCTCATGCTAAACAGACCTCCAATCTGCTATGCTGGACTGGGCAGAGCCAAAAGGCAAAGCAGCCTTAGAAGCACTTAGTATTTTAAGAAGGCTCCTGGACAGAAAAGAATTACAGACACACAAATAGGACAGATTCAGACATAAAAGACCTCTAAATGAGTCACAGTGTTGGATAAATGTATGTAAGCTTGGGAGAGAGAAGGAAAAGAGTACAGGGAGTTATAAAAAGAAATAAATGTGTTTTTTTTAAAGTCTTTAAAAGAGTACAGATAGAAAAGGGGAAATGGTGTGGAAGGTCCTTCTGTTTATCTGTTGCTTTTATTGGTTAATGAATAAAGAAAATTGCCTTGGTCTATAGCAAGGCAGAACTTAGCTAGGTAGGGAAAACTAAACAATCCTGGAAGAAGAAGGCAGAGTGAGGGAGAAGCCATGGAGCCTCCACCAGAAACAGACATGTTGGAACCTTGCTGGTAGGCCACGAGCCTCGTGGTAAAATATAAAAGAATGGAAATGGGTTAACTCTAGATGCAAGAGCTAGCTAGCAATATGATTAAGTGATTGGCCAAGCAGTGATTTAAATTCTGTGTGATTATTTCAGCTCTGAGCAGTCAGGAACAAACAAGGGGCCTTTTACTACAATAGCTTATGCTGGAGAGGATGTGGAGTATGTGGGAATGCAAACTTGTACAAGCACTTTGGAAATCAGTATGGTGGTTTCTCAGAAAACTGGGAATCAACCTACCTCAGGACCCAGCAATACCACTCTTGGGTATACACCCAAAAGATGCCCAATCATACTACAAAGACATTTGCTCAACTATGTTCATATCAGCATTATTTATAATAGTCAGAACCTGGAAACAACCTAGATGCCCTTCAATGGAAGAATGGATGAAGAAAGTGTGGAATATATACACATTAGAGTACTACTCAGCGGTAAAAAAAAAAACAATGGCATCTTGAATTGTGCATGCAAATGGATGGAACTAGAAAACACCATCCTGAGTGAGGTAACCCAGACCCAAAAAGATGAATATAGTATGTACTCACTCATAAGTGGATACCAGCTATAAACAACAGATATGAGCCTATAGTTCATGATCCTAGAGAAGCTAAGTAACACGGTGAACCCTAAGAAAAACATATATAGAGCTTTGGCGGCATAGCGCCTCCCTGCTCAGCCTGCTCGGGCGCTGGGACCGAACCCGAATTGGGAGGGCAAAGGGGAGGGTGGTAGCTCCTTTGTCCCCATAGCCTGCCTGCAGCAAGCAGGGTGGGCCCTTTGTTTGCGAGCTAACCAAGTAGCAAGGAGATCCTATCTGGACACCAGGAGAAACATCACTGGGGAGTGACATCACTGTGAAGGTACATCAGTGGGCAAGAAGACCTGATCCTGTAAAAGAAGATCCATAGGGGAGTATTGGGAGGAAGAGATGGGCAGACGCCAATGCAAGAATTCACCCAACAATCTGAAAAACAACACGAAACCACCAGAAACCAGCGACCTCACAACAGGAGGACATGAACACCTTAATCAAGAAGAAGTAGAAAAAACTGACTTCATGAAAGTGATTAACACCCTTAAACAGCATATAAAAAACGCCCTTATAGAAATGGATGAGAAGTATAACAGAAAGTTCAAGGACTTGAGTAAATCAGTGAATGATACCCTAGGAAACCAAGGAAAAACAATCAAGCAGATAATGGAAACAGTTCATGACTTGAAAACTGAAATGGAGGCAAAGAAGAGAACACAAACAGAGGGCCGGCTGGACATGGAAAATCTAGGTAAACGAATAGAGACTACAGAAACAAGCATAACAAGCAGAATATAAGAGATAGAAGAAAGAATCTCAGATTCTGAGGATAACATAGAGAAAATAAATGCACTGATCAAAGAAAACAGCAAGTCCAACAAACTCTCATCACAAAACATTCAGGAAATATGGGACACAATAAAAAGACCAAACCTAAGAATAATTGGAGTAGAAGAAGGAGAAGAAGTGCAGCTCAACGGTCCAGAAAATATACTTAATAAAATTATAGAAGAAAACTTTCCCAACCTGAAGAAGATGTACCTATGAAGGTTCAAGAAGCATACAGAACACCAAATAGGCTGGATCAAAAAAAAAAATCCCCTCGCCATATAATAATCAAAACACAAAATATACAGAATAAAGAAAGAATATTAAGAGCCACAAAGGAAAAAGGCCAAGTTACTTATAAAGGTAAACCTATCAGACTTACACCTGACTTCTCTATGGAAACCATGAAAGCCAGAAGGTCCTGGATAGATGTTTTACTCCAAAAACTAAGAGACCATGGATGCAAGCCCAGACTACTATATCCAGCCAAGCTTTCGTTCACTATAAATGGAGAAAACAAAATTTTCCAGGATAAAAACAAATTTAAACAATATGTAGCCACAAATCCAGCCTTACAGAAAATAATAGAAGGAAAATCACTAACCAAGGAGCCCAACAATGACCACAATAACTCAGACATCTACAGACCCTTCACCAGCACAACTCAAAGAAGGGAAACACACTAACCCTACTACTAAAAAAGTGACCGGAGTTAACAACCACTGGTCATTAATATCACTTAATATCAATGGGCTCAACTCACCTATAAAAAGGCACAGGCTAAGAGATTGGATACGAAAACAGGATCCAACATTCTGCTGTCTACAAGAAACACACCTCAACCACAAAGACAGGCACCTACTCAGAGTAAAGGGCTGGGAAAAGGCTTATCAAGCAAATGGACCTAAGAAACAAGCAGGTGTGGCCATACTAATTTCTAACAAAGTTGACTTCAAACTTAAATCAATCAGAAGAGATGGAGAGGGACATTTTATACTCATAACAGGAACAATTCATCAGGAAGAAGTCTCAATCCTGAATATCTATGCCCCTAATATAAAAGTACCCACGTACGTAAAAGAAACATTACTAAAACTCAAGGCAGCCATCAAACCGCACACACTAATAGTAGGAGACTTCAACACTCCTCTCTCACCAATGGACAGGTCAATCAGACTGAAACCTAACAGAGAAATTAGAGAATTAATGGAGGTAATGAAGCAAATGGACTTAACAGACATCTATAGATTATTCCACCCAAAGAGGAAAGAATATACCTTCTTCTCTGCAGCTCATGGAACCTTCTCGAAAATTGACCACATACTCGGTAACAAAGCTAACTTACACAGTTACAAAAAAATATTAGTAACCACCTGTGCCTTATCAGATCACCATGGATTAAAGTTAGAATTCAACAACAATGCTACCCCCAGAAAGCCTACAAACTAATGGAAACTGAACAGTCAACTACTGAACCATACCTGGATTAAGGAAGAAATAAAGAAAGAAATTAAAGTCTTCTTTGAATTCAATGAAAATAAAGAAACAACATACTCGAACTTATGGGACACTATGAAAGCAGTCCTAAGAGGAAAGTTCATAGCACTAAGTGCACACCTAAAGAAAACAGAGAAAGCACATATTGGAGACTTAACAGCCCACCTGAAAGCTCTAGAAAAAAAAGAAGCAGACTCACCTAGGAGGAGTAGAAGACTGGAAATAATCAAACTGAGGGCTGAAATCAACAAAATAGAAACACAGAAAACAATCCAAAGAATCAATGAAACAAAAAGCTGGTTCCTGGAGAAAATCAACAAGATTGATAAACCCCTATCCAAACTAATCAAACGACAGAGAGAGAACACGCAAATTAATAAGATCAGAAATGAAAAGGGGGACATAACCACAGACACAGAGGAAATTCAGAGAGTCATTAGATCTTACTACAAAAGCCTGTATGCCACAAAACTGGAAAATGTAAAAGAAATGGACACTTTTTTAGATAAATACCATTTACCAAAATTAAACCAGGACCAGGTGAACAATCTAAACAGACCTGTCAGTCGCGAAGAATTAGAAGCCGTTATCAAAAACCTCCCTACCAAAAAAAACCCAGGACCAGATGGTTTCAATGCGGAATTCTACCAGAACTTCCAAGAAGACCTAATACCTATACTCCTTAATGTATTCCACAATATAGAATCAGAAGGGTCATTACCAAATTCCTTTTATGAAGCTACAGTTACTCTGATACCAACCACACAAAGACTCAAACAGGAAAGAGAATTACAGGCCAATCTCACTCATGAATATCGACGCAAAAATCCTCAACAAAATACTGGCAAACCGAATCCAAGAACACATCCGAAAAATTATCCATTATGATCAAGTAGGCTTCATTCCTGAGATGCAGGGCTGGTTCAACATACGAAAATCTATCAATGTAATCCAGCATATAAATAAACTGAAAGAAAAAAACCATATGATCATTTCATTAGATGCTGAAAAAGCATTTGACAAAATTCAACATCCATTTATGTTAAAAGTCTTGGAGAGATTAGGGATACAAGGGTCATACCTAAATATAATAAAAGCTATATACAGCAAGCCGACAGCTAACATCAAATTAAACGGAGAGAAACTCAAAGCCATCCCACTTAACTCAGGAACACGACAAGGCTGTCCACTCTCGCCATACCTCTTCAATATAGTGCTTGAAGTTCTAGCAATAGCAATAAGACAACATAATGGGATCAAGGGGATTCAAATTGGAAAGGAAGAAGTTAAACTTTCGTTATTTGCAGATGATATGATAGTGTACATAAGCGACCCCCAAAACTCCACCAAAGAACTTTTACAGCTGATAAACAGCTTTAGTAATGTGGCAGGATACAAGATCAACTCCAAAAAATCAGTCGCCCTCTTATACACAAAGGATATGGAAGCAGAGAGGGAAATCAGAGAAGCTTCACCATTCATGATAGCCACAAACAGCATAAAATATCTTGGGGTAAATCTAACCAAGGAAGTGAAAGATCTATTTGATAAGAACTTTAAGGCATTGAAGAAAGAAATTGAAGAGGATACCAAAAAATGGATGGACCTCCCTTGCTCTTGGATTGGGAGGATCAACATAGTAAAAATGGCAATTCTACCAAAGGCAATTTATAGATTCAATGCAATCCCCATTAAGATCCCATCAAAATTCTTCACAGATCTGGAAAGGACAATAATCAACTTTATTTGGAAAAACAAAAAACCCAGGATAGCCAAAACAATCCTATACAATAAAGGATCTTCTGGAGGCATTGCCATCCCTGACTTCAAACTCTATTACAGAGCTACAGTGATGAAAACAGTGTGGTACTGGCATAAAAACAGAGAAGTCGACCAATGGAATCATATAGAAGACCCGGATTTTATCCCACAAACCTATGAACACCTCATTTTCGATAAAGGAGCTAAAAGTATACAATGGAAGAAAGAAAGCATCTTCAACAAATGCTGCTGGCACAACTGGATGTCAACCTGTAGAAGAATGAAAATAGACCCATATCTATCACCGTGCACAAAACTCAAGTCCAAATGGATTAAAGACCTCAATCAATATCAGCCCGAACACACTGAACCTGATAGAAGAGAAAATACCCTACAACAGATGGGCACAGGAGATCGCTTCCTATGTATAACCCCAGAAGCACAGACATTAAGGGCAACATTGAATAAATGGGACCTACTTAAACTGAGAAGCTTCTGTAAAGCAAAGGACACTGTCACTAAGACACAAAGACAACCTACTGACTGGGAGAAGATCTTCACCAACCCCACAACAGACAAAGGTCTGATCTCCAAAATATATAGAGAACTCAAGAAACTAGACTTTAAAATGCTAATTAACCCAATTAAAAAATGGGGCACTGAACTGAACAGAGAATTCTCAACAGAAGAAGTTCAAATGGCCAAAAGACACTTAAGGTCGTGCTTAACTTCCTTAGCGATCAGGGAAATGCAAATCAAAACAACTTTGAGATATCATCTTACACCTGTC
This sequence comes from Microtus oregoni, assembly GCF_018167655.1. Lineage (NCBI taxonomy): Eukaryota > Metazoa > Chordata > Mammalia > Rodentia > Cricetidae > Microtus > Microtus oregoni. Next base: position 1,748,907 of record NW_024543223.1, on the reverse strand, counting down.
AGAATGGCTAAAGTCAAAAACACCAAGGATAGCCTTTGCTGGAGAGGCTGTGGAGGAAGGGGTACCCTCATCCATTGCTGGTGGGAATGCAAACTTGTGCAACCACTTTGGAAAGCAGTGTGGCGGTTTCTCAGGAAATTCGGGATCAACCTACCCCTGGACCCAGCAATACCACTCCTGGGAATATACCCAAGAGATGCTCTATCATATGACAAAAGCATTTGTTCAATTATGTTCATAGCAGTATTATTTGTAATAGCCAGAACCTGGAAACAACCTAGATGCCCTTCAATGGAAGAATGGATGAAGAAAGTATGGAATATATACACACTAGAGTACTACGCTGCGGTAAAAAACAATGACTTCTCGAATTTTGCATGCAAATGGATGGAAATAGAAAACACTATCCTGAGTGAGGTGTCCCAGACCCAAAACGATGAACATGGGATGTACTCACTCATAATTGGTTTCTAGCCATAAATAAGGGTCACGGAGTCTACAATAGGTGAACCTAAAGAAGCTAAGTAAGAAGGTGAACCCAAGGAAAAACATATAGTTATCCTCTTGGCTAAGGGAAGTAGACAAAATTGCCGGGGAGAAAATTGGGATCTTGGGGGTGGGGTGGGATGGGGGTAAGGGGAGATGGGGAGAGAAAAGGTAGAAGGGAAGGAGGGGGGACTTGGGGAAACAGGAGGATTGGGATAAAGGAAGGGTGGATAGGGGAGCACGGAACCACAATTCTTAGTTAAGGGAGCCACTTTAGGGTGGGCAAGAGACTTGACCCTGGAGGGGCTCCCAGGTGCCCAAGCTGAGGTTCCCAGTTAGTTCCTTGGGCAGCTGAGGATAGGGAATCTGAAATGACCCTATCCTAGAGCAAAATACTGACGAATATCTTGCATATCATCATAGAACCTTCATCTGGTGATGGATGGAGATAGAGACAGAGACCCACACTGGAGCACTGGACTGAGCTCCCAAGGTCCCAGTGAGGAGCAGAAGGAGGGAGAACATGAGCAAAGAAGTCGGGACCACGAGGAGTGCACCCACCCACTGAGACAGTGGAGCCGATCTACTGGGAGCTCACCAAGGCCAGCTGGACTGTGACCGAAAAAGCATGGGATAAAACCGGACTCTCTGAACATGGCGAACAATGAGGGCTGATGAGAAGCCAAGGGCAATGGCACGGGGTTTTGATCCTACTTAATGTGCTGGCTTTGTGGGAGCCTAGCCAGTTTGGATGTTCACCTTCCTAGATATGGACGGAGTGGGGAGGACCTAGGACTTACCACAGGGCAGGGAACCCGGACTGCTCTTTGGACTGGAGAGGGAGGGGGAGAGGAGTGGGGGGAGGGGGAGAAGGGTGGGAGGAGGGGGAGAAGAGGAGGAGGAGGGGGAGAAGGGGGAGGAGGGGGAAGGAAATGGGAGGCTGGGAGGATGTGGAAACTTGTTTTTTTTTCTTTCTCCTTTTCTCAATAAAAAAAATGAAAAAAAAAACATATATAGATCCACCTGGAAAGTCGAAATAGACAAGATCACCTGACAAAATTGGGAACATGGAGGTTGGGGGAGAAGGGAGGGTAAAAAGGGAAGAGGAGAGGAGAAGAAGAGGCGAGAGGAGAATATGAGGGAATGGCCAATCACTTAATCATATTGCTAGCTAGCTCTTACATCTAGAGTTAATCCATTTCCATTCTTTTATATTTTACCACGAGGCTCGTGGCCTACCAGCAAAGTTCAACATGTCTGTTTCTGGTGGAGGCTCCATGGCTTCTCCCTCACTCTGCCTTCTTCTCCCAGGATTCTGTTTAGTTTTCCCCAGTTGAGATGGAGGAAGGACAGAGATGAGAGCAAGGAAAGAGATATCTTGATTGAGGGAGCCATTATGGGGTTAGCAAGAAACCTGGCTCTAGAGATATTCCCAGGAACCCACAAATATGACCCCAGCTAAGACCCTAAACAATAGAAGAGAGGGTGCCCAAACTGGCCTTGCCCTGTAGTCAGACTGATGGATATCTTAAATATCACCACAGAACCTTCATCCAGCAGCTGGTGGAAATAGAGGCAGAGACTGGCACTGGAGCACTGAACTGAGCTCCCAAAGTCCAGTCGAAGAGAGGAGTGAGAATATAAGCAAAGAGGTCAAGACCATGATGGTGACACCCACTAAAATAGCTTACCTGAGCTAATGGGAGCTCACCAACTATAGCCGAACAGGTGAGGAACAAGCATAGGACCAAACTAGTCCCTCTGAATGTGGTTGACAGTTGCATGGCTGGGGCAGACTGAGGGGCCACTGACAGTGGCACCAGGATTTATCCCTACTGCTTGTACTGGCTTTTTGGGAACCTATTCTCTTTGGTTGGATACCTTGCTCAGTCTAGATATAGTAGGGAGGGCCTTGGACCTTCACCAAAGCAATGTGCCTTACCCTCTCTGAGGAGTGGATAGGGGTGACCTGGGGGGGGTGGGGGCGGGGAGGGAGTGGGAACTTGGATTAGTATGTATAATGAAAAAAGATAGTTTTCTTTTTTTAAAAAAAATAAAGATAATTTCAATCAAGCAGCCAAAAAAAAAAAAAAAAAAGGCCTGGTTGAGATAACGCTAAGAGGATGAAGAACATTCCAGAGTCTCTCAAAAGTCTGGACAGTGAAATGATGCTCCGCAGCCTGCTGGGACCTGCCAGCCTTTTAGCAATTCCCTTCCTTTGGCTGAGGGTTCATGGAGGTGTGAAACAGCCCAGAGCCATCGCTCTTATGGACAGCTGCCATGGCCTCGCTCCCACTGGCCATGGCATGGCCACCCAGTCACGTCAGAACATTCAGGGACACTCACGATGAGGGGACTGTGTACCTTTAATGGGGAGCTCGTGTCGAGGCTTCAGTTTGCCATCTAATAAATTCAGAGCAAGCAGAGGCAAAGTATCAGCAGGTGACATAACTGTAAGACAACCTACTGTGGCCATCACCTACTATGTGCCCTTTGGTGACTCAAAGCCGAACAACCATCAGCAGTGACCCCGTGAGGACAGCAGCTGTCGGAACTCCGAAGCCTGTAACAGCCAATGCGGCATGGCGACCACCTGAGGTTAGTGTATTAGTGACTTCTCTTGGCGTTATCAGAGCAGCCAAGATAAACTTGATGGAAGAAAACTGTGTCCCATTCATGTCGAACTGTCCGAACTGTCAGTCCATCATGGAAGATGGCATCAGAGAGGAGGACACACACACACACACACCAAGCAAGTATATTCGTCCCTGTTCCTCACACAGAGGCTGGACAGCTCCATGGAGGACCAACAGGACAGAGCCACTAGTTTATTAGTTTGGCCCTTGGGGATTCACAGAGATTCACAGATTTGCCTCCCCCCAGCCTGCAGGTCTATTCCCCCAAAGCCGTCAGAGCTGTGTGGTCAGCAACTCTAATTGCCACATGGTGCCAGCAAAGAGAAGCCTCCACATATGTTTGCTCCAGAAAGGGGAGTGTCACTGTGAGGCCTGACCCAGTTCATTTTGCCTGGCCTCATTTTTGTCACTTAAAGTTTCCCTCAGGAGATGCTAAAAAAGGCCCCACTATAAGGACACTCTCTCTCTCTCTCTCTCTCTCTCTCTCTCTCTCTATATATATATATATATATATATATATATATATATATATATTAATGAAAGTGCAAAAGGAGGCTTGCAAGGCAGTCTCCTCCTCCTCCTGAAGCTCACCAACTGAAATTAGCACCCTTGAAGTGGGCAGCAGACATTGTTAGCATGTATTTGTCATATCCCTCGTGACCTGTTAGAATCAGCCCCACTGTACAGAAAGGGAAGAGCTCAGGGAAAGATAAATCTACTTCTGGCCTGTAGAACTGGTCGACCACAGAGCCAGAGCAAGCATCAGGGAACATGATAACTCGTCTTTGCTATCAACGAGCTCAATTTAGAATCATCTGGGAGGCTGGTGAGACACACCTCTGGGTGTGGCCCTGAGGGACGCCCACCCTGAAGGTGCACAGGCTAGGGGCCAAGATGGATTAAAAGGGGGGAAACAGAGAAGACTAGCCAAGTGTTGGCATTCCCCTTTCTCCCCTTCCTGGTGAACTTCTCTCCTCTACCACATCCTCACCACTGTGATGCTCTGCCCAAGCAGATGGGACCAAATGACCAAGGGCTAAACCCTCCAAAATAAGGCGTGTTTGTCACAGAGATAAGAAAGCTGAAGAATACACACTTTTTGGTCATTGGGACATGCCTCTTTTGATGGAGAATACTGGAGTAGGTACTCAGAATAATGTGTTGTTTTATCTGGTGATAATCTGTATCTACTACCTGCAAGCTAATCCCAAGCCCCGTAAGACACAGCCTGTCTGGTCCCCACCTGGCTCGGGGAGAGCTTCAGACAGTACGAGGAGGGCTGAGTGAATCCATGCTGGAGCATATACAATCGGTGGACTGGATTGAGGACACCTCACTCCACAGCATCAGCACCAATCACTGAACAATCATCAGACCCACCGTCGTGTTTCCACCAACATGGTGGAGCACCACTATGGCCTGGCCACGGCTCAGCACTTCCTGGGTTCAGGTTGAAAGCCTGCTACAGACCGTCAGGCAAATGTTTCAGCTGCCCAGTGTTCACCGGGATGTCTTGCCAAGTAGAAAGTTAGCGAGCAGCATGTTGTTGTTTGTTTGTTTGCTTCCCAACGCAAAAAGATGAGCCCGCAATGCTTTCCACAGTACTATACTCTGGGTTGAGCCTCCGCCCTGGGCTTCAACAGGCAGAACCCGCATGCTGTCACTCAGATCCATTCTCACTGCCCGCACAGGCCATGGCAACCTCCCCTAGAAGCAGCCACAGCTTCTCCATCTATCTGTGTACCAACCCCAGTGCCTGTCCCAGACAATTCCTGTCTGAACCCCGTTCTCTAAACGTTCTAAGCCTAGTGAGCATTCTGTCACTGAGCTACACCCGCAGTCCCGCCCTACACTACTTCCTGTCTTTCATTAGACCCCACTCCCTGACATCTTGAGTTCTTCTTGAGCTTGCTCTTCCTCCCTGATCGCTGCTCCTGCACTCACACAGCCTCCCAGTTTCCTGGCTGTGCCTGCCCTGTGTACATGCTGTTCCTTCTACCTGCATGCTGTTCACTCTACCTGCATGCTGTTCCCTTTACCTGCATGCTGTTCCCTTTACCTGCATGCTGTTGTTCCTTTACCTGCATGCTGTTCCCTTTACCTGCATGCTGTTCCCTTTACCTGCATGCTGTTCCCTCTACCTGCATGCTCTTCTCCCACCCTGTATGTTGCCCCTCTGCCTGTGTATAGCCCTCTACCTAGACACTTCCCTCCCATAGCGCAGGCCTCTTTCAGCAGCCCCTGGAACTGTCACTTCACCAAAGCAACTCCCATCACAGCTAAACCTGGATCACATTCTAATTCTATAAAGTTCTGTGGGAGAGTCAACCCATTTGTTTAATTAATGGTGAATAAAGGATCATGTAGGGTCTTTTTTTTTTTTTGATGCATTAGCTATATCATTAGGTAATCAAACGGCCGATAAGCGGAAGACAAGTTTACACATTTATCCCGCTAAGCACTGTGGACCTGAGAAATGGCTCAGCAGTGGAGAGGCTGCTCTTCCAGAGCACCTGGGCTCCATTCCCAGCACTCACAACCACCTGTAACTCCAGCTCCAAGGAATCCGATGCCCTCTCTGGCTTCCAGAGGCACCAGGCACACATGCAGTGCACAGACACACACACAGGCAAAACATCCACACACATAAAACAGTAATAATAATAACATAAAGATTTAAAGATTCCCTCAAGCAATGCTGGGCATTTGAAGATTAAAATACATTAAAAAAAAAACTTGAACTCTATGGGCTCATACTGATACATATAAATAAATTAACAGATGAATAAATACATAATGAAGGATATAGGACAATGCCTACTAAGAAATGTGGAGATGATAGTGTTAACTGAAAAATCACATATTGGCAGTCATCAAAGCAACAGCTGATGGGGCATAAATCATCAAAGGATCCTAATACCAGTGGATGAAAGTTTGTCAAGGAACAGGAGTTAATGTTCTCCATTAACTCCAGTTAATGTCCAGCACTGGTGTGAATGGTCTCCTGTTAATTCTCCAGTTAAAGTCCAGCATCGGTGTGAACTGACTCCTGTTAATCCTCCAGTTAATGTCTAGCACTAGTGTGAATTGACTCCTGTTAATCCTCCAGTTAATGTCCAGCACTGGTGTGAACTGACTCCTGTTAATCCTCCAGTTAATGTCCAGCACTAGTGTGAATTGACTCCTGTTAATTCTCCAGTTAAAGTCCAGCATCGGTGTGAACTGACTCCTGTTAATCCTCCAGTTAATGTCCAGCACTAGTGTGAATTGACTCCTGTTAATTCTCCAGTTAAAGTCCAGCATCGGTGTGAACTGACTCCTGTTAATTCTCCAGTTAAAGTTCAGCATTGGTGTGAACTGACTCCTGTTAATTCTCCAGTTAATGTCCAGCATCGGTGTGAACTGACTCCTGTTAATCCTCCTCCAGTTAATGTCCAGCATTGGTGTGAACTGACTCCTGTTAATCCTACAGGAAATGCCCAGCATCAATGTGTCTTCCTATAAAAACACCTACTGGCTGGAGCAATGGCTCAGCAGTTAAGAACACATAATGCTCTTTCAGAGGGCCCAAGTTTGACTCCCAGCACCCACAGGGCACACAGCTGCCTATAACTCCAGCTGCACTGCATCTAACACCTCTGGCCTCAGCGGGCACTCATACACATCTGGTGCACACACAGACATATAATTGGTTTAAAAAAATCTTTTAAAAAACACTAATTACTTAGCAATTAAAAAAATCACAAAATTCATTAAGTCTGCAGTGGAGAAATCTGGCAAACACCACCCTGGCCAAATAATAAAAGCTAATAATAGAACGAGAAACCAGCGTCACATGCTTCCTCACAGGGTGTACTGAGGAGGATCCAGCGCTGTGTTCTGCAGTGCTTCTGCCAAAAACACAGGACCTAAATCTAAATACGCAGAAATGGTAAGAGACCCCACAGTCAAGCATTCTGCAGCTACTGTCGTGTATTTACCACAGATGTTAAAATCATGAATAATGGGGAAACAGAAAAAATGGATCTGTTTGAAATTAACGTGCATGGTACAGCCCTGCACTGGATTCTGTGCCCACAGGACCCTGGGGCAGATGGCACATAAAGTCAGCCTGTGCGTTCCTGGCAGCATTGTGTCATGGCTTGTGCTGAGGAGCGGGGAGAGTGTCCCTGCTTTAAGAAATATTCACGGAAGGAGTTAATGATAAGATACGGCCGCATGGGCCAGAATCCCAGCCCTCAGGAGGCTGAGGTAGGAGGATCATAAATTCAAGGCCAGTAAGGACTTCACAGTAGGAACTTGTCAAAAAAAAAAGGGGGGAAGAGGAAAGGATAATGGACCTCATTATAATTACTCTTAAAAGACAATGCATACAAATATAGCATAAATATAAGGCAAACAGCAAATTGGCCATTTGGAAACTGAGTGAAGGGCACAGGAGTTTCTCAAACTATTTCTGTAACTTTCCTCCAAATTTAAAATTATATCAACATTAAAAGTATCTTCCACTATTCTGGCTTGTTCATTTTTAGATAATTTTATTTTATTATTTTTTTAGATGCCTGTTTATATCTTACTGAGAGAAAGAAACGGTGGGTGGGAGGTGGAGAGGATCTGGGAGGAGTCGGGGGAAGGAAAACCATGATCAAGATGTATGGTATTAAAAAATCTATTTTCAACTTCAAAAGGTTATCCTTTACAAACCTGAAGATAAGCATCGATGAATTGCAAGTGTGTGGACCTTATTAGAAATTGTAATGAACTGGGGGCTTGGGAGGTGGCTCAGCCATTCCACTGTGCTGCAGAGAAATGGGGACTGGAGAGCTGATCCCAGGACTCACACAATTCCAGCTTCACAGAGGCAGATGGGGCATCTCCTGAGCACACTGGTCGCCAAGGCTGGCTACATCAGAGAGGCCCTGCCCAAACAATACAGTAGAAGAGTGATCAAGGCTGGCTCCTGACATCAGCTATCGCATGCATGTGCACACCCCCCACAAATTACATGTGTGTGCACACACATGCAAACGTGCATACATGCACCCCCACCACATACCCATGTGCACACATAAAAAATGGAAAAAAGTAAAAAAATTAAAATCCATAGTGAAATGCTGGTGTTAACGGGATATGTGCTAACATTATAGAATCACTGTTATCTGTTAGACATAAAGCGCACACATACACCATGCACACATGGGGCTGGTGAGGATGGCTCAGTAGGGAAAAGCACTTGCCACGGAGCCTACCAACCTGAGTTCAGTCCCTGGAGCAAAGGTGGAGGGGAGAACCCACACTCCCAAAAGTTGTCCTCTGATGTCTAAGTGTCCCCCACCCCCACAAACAAAGAAAATAATTTAAAATCAAAAATAAGTAAAGAGATACATATGGAACTCTCTATCAACAAAAGTTAAAGCTGTCTGAGATTTGCTTCAAAACACATGGGGCGTGGATGTCACAGCTTGGGACCACAGGTGAGACCTGCTGGCCGTGGGTAATGGGAACAGGGATTCATTATATAATACATCCACGTTTATATACCGAATCCAGAGTGAGAATCACATTTTAAATCTTCCCTACAGGAAGAACTGTGGTGAGGAGTGACTCTGGTGGCAACGGGGCCTCCTGAGTCCCAGGGTGGGAACGAGGCTGCGCACTAAGCATCTAAGGACGAGAAATAAGGTGACAGCGAGGTCCCCAGGGCACGGCGCTGGTTCTATTTTGAGAGCAGCCGTGGGCCTGTGACTCTGGGCTCTCCTACACGGAACATTTCAGGATACTTGAGCAGATTTTCTTTTTTTAAGTTATCATATAACCCTGGCGGCAGCTGCCACCGCCTCCAGGGTGCCCTGAAGCTCTGCTCCTTCTCGTGTCCTTTCTGTAAGACTCAAGCAGCGTGAAAACAGACCAGAGAAGAAACACACTAAGCAAAGAAAGTGAAAAAAAAAAAATCAGTTACCCAGCCATAGAAGGGTGGAAATACCACAAATCAGAGATCAATCAAGGCCGGGCAGTGGTGGCGCACACCTTTAATCCCAGCACTCAGGAGGCAGAGGCAAGTGAATCTCTGAGTTGGAGGCCAGCCTGGTCTACAGAGTGAGTTCCAGGACAATCAGAGCTACACAGAGAAACCCTGTCTTGGGGAGGGGAGAGGAGGACGGATACACAGAGATCAATCGAGGAAATGCGTAATTCCAAATTTAACACACCAAGGCCAATCACATTTAAATGTACAAATTACAGCATGAATTATGGATAATTTATTCAGGAATTTGCACACATGCACATACGCACACATACCTGCAGCCTACAGTACCACAGGCACTGACATTAACATTAGCTACAGTAATCTAATGTGACTCCCACAGGGCTTTAATAAACACAAATGAAAACTGAAAACACGGGAGCAGCTGTAGAAGCATAGGCCCCACAAGGGAGAGCAGGTACAGCGTGCATTTGAAACCATCCGCACCCAGTCAGCATGGCATTTCTGGAGGGCTGCGCAGACCCAGGATAGGCCCTGCGCCTGGAGCGGTCACTGTCTCGGGTTCCCATGACACTGAACACCTGTGGGTAAACGCCCACCTCTCTCTCCACCGGGTGGACTGAATGAGGGAAGAACAGGAAAGCCTGCCCGAGAGAAGGGCCTCCCCATGACAGGATCCCTCAACTCCAATAGGACAGTGTACCGTCTGGCCACTCCCCCAGAGAAGACTGACTGTGCCTGCCTCACCCTTCATCACTCTTCCAGACTGTGGCAGCCAAGAGGAATGAGGGTGGTGGCGGGGCGCCCTCCAGACAGGTGTTCATTTCTAACAACACCCCGGTATTCTGAAGCACCCCTCATTTCTAGCAACGCCCCAGCTCTCCAAAGCACCCTTTCACTCAGAAACAGTTCACCAAACACAAATTCCTAGTTCTGGGGCAGGGTGCTTTTGTCTTTTCAATCTACAAAGTAGGGTTGTTCACAGATGAGAGGAGGCTACGGAGGTTTGGGGTCATCCTTTCTCCCTGAGCCTTGAAGGACTCTGGAGTGACCAGGAGGGTACTCACACACTGGGTAAGCACCTCATGGACACTCGAGCAGTCCTTTGGCAACCACAGGACAAGACCGGAGGCCTCCTGTCAGTCATCCACACGCTCAGCCAGTCATGTAAGTCACTGCCTTTAGAAGTGGGGCCTCTTCCAAGGGCCAGGCTTCAGCGGGGCCATGCAGATCTGAGTGGCCTGTTCTGCTACCTGATGCCATGGTGACGTCTGGGTCAAAGCTACACCTGAGGGCCAAGTCTGGGTCCATGGCCCGACTGCAGTCAAGGTCTGTATTGCTGTTTGAGGGTTATGTTACCATTGATGGCCATGCTGGTGCCCGAGGGCCATGCTGTGACAGGGACTCTGCTGACTCCAGTGGCCGGCACTGCCACCTGGGGCAATGGTGACATCCAGACCCAGCTGCTGCTGAAGAGTATTTTCTGGGACTGTGGTCCTACCACACCCAGGGGCTGTGTTGAAGTCTGAGGCCTGTGTTGCCAACAAAGGTTACCCAGAAGCCTGAGGTCGGGGCCCAAACCTGTGGTCTTATTGGTGTCCAGGGCCTGTGCCGCCATCAGAGCCATCCTGATCTGAGTGGCCTGGGCTTCCACCCATAGCCAGGATGTTGACTAGGCCCAAGCCTCTGCCCAAAGGTCATGTCTGGGTCTGTGGTCCTGATTCAACTGGGGTCTATGTTGATATCTGTGGCCTGCTTCACCTCAGGGGGGCCGTAGGAACCATGAGTGACCAAATCAGAGAGCCATACTGAGCTGCTCCTGCCCTCCGCTGGCCTTGGGATAGCTGGCCCTGACCCTCGATGGATACTAGAGCAGGAGAGCTGGCCCCAACCCTCAGTGCCAGGTGTGGCGTATTTCCCTGTGAGTTATGGGGGAGAAACCCGAAAGAGCACAGGATGCTGCCACTGCTCTTGGTTTCCCACCATAACTGGACGGTAAGACTCTGTTGCTAAAGACGCCACACATGTTGGTTTCAGGGCAAAGAGAAATCACCAGGAACAAGTCTGGACACTTCCTTCCTGTTGACTAGCTTTCACAGCGCACAGGCTGCCACGGGAAGCTATCCATGACCTTATCAGCAGTGGACCTTGCATGTTACACTGGCGACCTGCCAGGCAAGGTGTGCCCACAGTACAAAAACAGCATGGCTATTACGGGTGTAAATGCTTGCTTCATGCTTGGATCTGAGGCGTACTCCACAGGAAGGAACTCCCACCTACTACTATAAACCCGGGCCAAAGCCCATAGCTGAGGTCATAGGCCCAGGGCGCAAGCACTACTACTATGACCCTAAACTGACACGCTGTCAGGCTGTCTTCTAAATATTTATATTGATACTCACAGATGGGTCAGATGCATAACTGGCCCAAGTGCTGAGAATGAGTGACTGTTAAGGATTTACTCTTAAAGGACACCTACATCATGCACACTGCGAGACTCAGGAGACACCATCAAAGAGGGGGTGGGGAGAAGAGCTGCGCCATGCTCTCTTCTGGACGTGACAGGGCTATTGCAATCATGAGCACACAGAAGCTAGGATCACTTTCACAAGACCTACACAAGATCAAGCTGGGGGAGGGGCTCATGAGGCTCCACTCTGAACTGAGGGTTACTGGGGGAGGATAACTCCTCCCAGGGGTGTAGCTGCTGGTGGGTTTGCCCAATGTTTGCAAGCAATACTAATTGGACTTAAGCATTTTGTTTAAAAACAAAGAATGGTGCATGAAGAAAGAAGGGTATATGTCGGGGTGCTTGTGCCTGCTGGAGTTGGGGTAGATATCATTAAGATGCATTGTAAATGTGTGTGAAACTGTCAAGGAATAATCTCATCAAGAGACTAAAGCATACGGTCCCTGGAAGGGAGAGGAGAACCTGTAGGCAATCTTGCAACTCTTAATGCCCTCTATGATGTACAACCCACAGTTAGGGACCTGCTGCTGGCTTCGCAGGGCCAATATCCAGAGGAGAGAGCAGGCATCTTCCCTCCCCATTGACAAAGGATAGGGCCATCTGCTATGATTCATGAGGGCTTCATTCTGCTTGCACGCTTGGCCTCCACTCTCCCTTCTGTCCTCTGCCATTATGGTGGGATGATACATCCCACTAGCCCACACCTGTCTCAGTCACCTGCAGGCCCTCAAGCAAGACTAACATATAAACGCGAGCTTAAGCCATCCCCAGCAGTCTGTGGGGGTAAAGCTGTCTGTCCTAGGGGCACGGCAAGCTGAGGATTCTTTCTCTTTTGTCTACTGTGTCGGGGTGGTGGAAGAAGAGTTCCCCAGAACATGATGCTGGAGAGATAGACATGAGGCTTATGGCGAGCCACGGTTATATACGCACAGATGAACAGGAGACGAAATGCTGAACTCCACAAAGTGCTGGCTTCTCAGAGATCTTCCAAGGGCTCGGGAGTCTGCCCCTGACATCACCGTCGGAATGCAGGTCTCAGGAGGGGTAAAGATATGGACTGAAAGAACTTGCCCATCAAATGCATGGCCCTGGATTTGGTGCCCAGCACTTCAAAAACGGGGGCAGGGTGTAAATCTCCTGAAGAGAACTTTTCAGGGGCAAAGTTCCTGCTGCACAGTGTTAGGCCAGCATTCACTTACATGTAGGGTGGGCATGGTGGCCCAGCGTGGACACAGGGGCTCCCTAGAGTACACAAGCTGACTTGTTAGGTTGGATATGTGAGTTCTGAGCTCAGTGACACCTGAAGTCAACCTCAGGCCTCCGCAAACCCACACATGCAAAGACATGCCTGAGATAGAGAGGAAGAGAGAGAGAGAGAGAGAGAGAGAAAGAGAGAGAGAGAGAGATTTAAGAAGAAACCTTAGAGATCTGTCTCCTTGGGTATACCATCACCACCACCTCCACAGTCTCGGATGCCAAAGGCACAGCTGGGCCTTGACATCAGCAGCACACAGTTCTAACAGTGTGGTGCTTTTCAGGAGGGTTGTCTTTCTACCCCATGTGTATGGTCAAAGGGCCTCCAATGTGAGAGTGTCAGGAACACTAAATAGGGAAAGAGGCCAACATGGCGCCAATGTGGTGGACTAAATCCACGTAAAACCTGAGAGGGCTTGAAAAGGAAGTCTAGACACAAAAATACAGAGTTTAACACGGCTTCTTGCTGTTTGCTGGCAGTGTGTGGCAGGTCCTTTAAGAGAGGTCCTACTGATTCAGCAGTAGCAGCCATGTAGTTTCAAAATGGCAACTTCCCAGCCATGGGCCATGCTGTTAGCATGAACTCTGGCTCTTTTGGGAGACTAAGCATTTGGATGGGGTTTGTGAGCAGCGTGCTATGGCTTGCTTCATGGCAATGTGGACTGGCTGTGTACCTGGAAATGGGGTGGTGTTTGTGGCTCTCAGAAGCAGCAAGCAGCTCCACCATGTTGGAATGGGCATGGCAAGTAGGTAGTATCATATGTAACCTAGTAATGTCGCAGCTTAGATTCTTAGGTGCTTAGCATTTTAAGAAGCACTTCTGGTCAGAAAAGAATTATAGATATTCAATAAACACAAATCCAGATGGAAAAAAAACTCTAAACAAGTCACAAGTCACAATATTGGATAAATGTACATAGGCTTGGGAGAAAGAAGAAAAAGAGTACAGAGAGATGGAAAAGAAGTGAATGGTTTTAAAAAAAGGGTAAAGTCTTTAAAGAGACAGAGTACAGACAGTCATAGATTAAAAGAGTAACAATAATAAAATAAATATTTAAAAGTAATAGAGTAAAAACAAGTCACATAAAGATGGAAAATTCACAGAGAGTCTGGATTATTATATTATTGCATTATTGTGTTATCTTTGAATTTTTTGACTGTGAAGGAACTAAGTACAGAAAGACATTTCATTGTATGACCTGCTAAGTTAAACTAACATAAAGGTATCTTGATCCCAAAATTTGAGTCTAAGGATATGCTGCTTTGGAAAAGAGGATCTTCTTTTGTTTTCACAGAAGATGAGAACCTGTGGATTGCTTCCAGACCAATATAGTTTGATGGAACAAGACCTCCTGAAAGGTTGCTGTAAACACCCCCACAAAGAAAATACTTCACCCAATAAACAATATGAACTGCGCTCATATTCCCAAATATTGTTTATAAGTGTTTATTTACATTTAAAGGGGGATATGCTATAGAGATTTGCTTTGGTATGGATTTTAGTTTATTGATACAAATTTAAGGTCAATTTTGTTATACTGTGTATATATATTTCTGCTCTTGATTAAGGTATTGTGATTGTGCAGTTCATTTAAAAATGTAATGTATAATTAAGAAATATAGGTTAATAGATAATTATCTATAATAGTCAAGCTTGTAGTCATGTTAGTTAGGTTTTCTAGATATATAGAGATATATTTCAGTAAGACAGATATTCTTCAAATCTTTCAGAGACCTTCAGAATATGGCATTTGAAACGTTTTATAACTTAGGACTTTTCATGGCAATGAGACACATCTGCTCCTGGCAGCACAAGCTACTTCAAGAGGAAGATGGGCATTGAAGAGGCTCCTTATGGCGTTGGTTGAAACTGGACATGCAGGATCCACAGAGAAATGACTGCTGAACTTGCCTAAAGGTGAGACCATCCTTCAGGGTTCCTGCTTCATGAAAGAGTCTGCTAGACATTCTGCAGGAGACAGAAGAAAGTGACTGACAAATTGCCAATATAGGCTAAACTGTCTTTGAAATTTCCTGCTTCATGGAAAAGTCTGCTAGATACTATGGGCCTGTAGGCTGAGGATGGATGTTCCAACAATACAGAAGAACTTTGGGTGACTGTCCAGGCAGCAAGATGTCTCCGTCAATTCTAGTGTTTTGGAAATTGTTCACAATGCACTTCCTGTTTACTTAGGTAATATTATATCCTTCTGGAGTCTTTGACAGAGTTGAAGAATTTATAGTTATAGTTATGATAAAAGATAAAGTAGATAAAAATATTGTAACTGTAATTCTTGTTTGATACCTATTTTGTTATATGTAATTTTACTATGTTAAATTTAAAGCCTTCCTTTTTACTTAAACAGAAAAGGGGAGGTGATGTGGGAGTCCCTTCTGTGTGCTGTGATCATCATTAATGAATAAAGAAACTGATTTGAACCTATGGCAAGGCAGAACTTAGGTAGGAAGGGAAAGGTGGACTGAATGCTGGGAAAAAGAAGGGCAGAGTCAAGGAACCGCCACGGAGCAGTCACCGGAGATAGACTTGCTGAGACTTTGCTGGTAGGCCACAACCTCATGGTGATGCACAGATTACTATAAATGGGTTAAATTAAGATGTAAGCGTTAGCCAATAAGAAGTTAAAGCTAATGGGCCGCATGGTGTTTTAATTAATATAGTTTCTGTGGGATTGTTTGGGTCTAAACTAGCCGGGCAGCCAGGAACAAACAAGCAGGCCCTCCTCCCACAATAGGCCTCCAATGTGCGAGTGTCAGGAACTATATAGCGAAAGAGAGGAATTGTCAACAAACAGTACTGGGACTCTGGACACCGCCATGGTGGGGGGATGGGTCTGGAGTTACCTAATCATTAGCAGAGTGTGGTTCAGGAGGACAGCATAAGCTTGAGGCCCTGCATTCCAGTCCTAAGGCTTCCAAAATTTCTGTAAACTCCAAATGGCGAAAAAAAAAAACCCACTAAATTTAAGATCTAAAACTTTAAAATTCTTAGAAGAAAATGCAGGGGAAAGTGCTGGCTTGACACTTGGCTTTTCCAGGTTGTAACACAGAAGCCACAAAGGGAGCAGCCAGATGGACCACAGTGCACACCAACTGTGGAGATCTCCACCAAAGCAGAAAGGAAACATCTTCAGACCACACATCCAGCAGAGGCTGCCATCCTACACGTCAACAATAACAAACAACCGATCTGAAGAGTGAACAAAAAGGTTGAGCCCGATGGCACAGGCTTATAATCCCAGCTGCTCAGGAGGCTGAGACAGAGCGTCATCCTAAGTCAAGGTCAGGCCCGGCAACTTAGTAAGACTCAATCCCTGAACTTCAAAACGTGTGTGTGTGTGTGTGTGTGTGTGTGTGTGTGTGTGTGTGTGTAAGAGGCTAAGGAGGTAGATCCATGGTACAACACTGCCCAGAGTTCAAGCACCACACACAAATAAAAAGGGTATAAGATATATATTTCTCTAAAATCATACAGAAATTATCAGCAAGTGTATAAAAAGGTCCTCAGTGTCACTAATCACCAGAGAATGTGAATTAAAACCACAGTAAATATCACCCCAAAGTGGCATCAGAAACAGACAGCTGGGGCTGGAGAGGTGACTCAGCAGTTATGAGCACTCACAGAGTTCAGTTCCCAGCACCAGCATCAAGCAGCTCACACCACTCCAGCTCCAGGGGCTCCACCGCCCTATCCTGGTCTACAGGCACCTGCACACATGTGCACATACCCACTCACAGGGATCTATAAAGACAAATAATTAAAATTAAATCAACAGAGAGAGATCGAGGAGGAGGAGGAGGAAGAGGAGGAGGAGGAAGAAGAGGAGGAGGAAGAGGAGAAGGAGGAAGAGGAGGAGGAAGAGGAGAAGGAGGAGGAGGAGGAGGAGGAGGAGGAGGAGGAGGAAAGAAGCTAAGAAACAAAGAAGGAAAGAAAAGAAAAATCCTGCTTCTGGTGCATGTACAAGAACTAACTAACGGGCTTGAACACTGGTCTTGGCTATTGTGACAGCTGCCCAGCGCATGGCTTCCACAGTACACAAGAGAGGAAAGCAGCCCATGGGTTCTCATTAGGGTCCTAGTGCCGCGGTAAAGACCATGACTAGAGCAACTTGGCCAGAAAAAGGCTTATTTCAGCTTGCAGTCCACCACGAAAGAAGTCAGCACAGGGACCCGGAAGCAGGAACCACGGAGGAACACTGCTTACCAGCCTGTTCACCGTAACTCCCTTTGTCAGACTTCTTATTAACCCATGACCACAGTGGGCTGGGCCCTTCCAAAAGAACCACACTGACTCCTACAGGTCAATCTGATGGGAGCATTTTCTCAATGAAGTTGCCTCTTCCCAATTGACCCTAGCTTGAATCAATCAGGTTGACCAAACAAACAAACAAACAAACACTATCGACACACCACATGTCCACAACCAAAGCATAAACAAAGTGTGGCGTGTTCTTACAATGGAGTATTTATTACTCAGCCTTAAAAAAAAAAAGAGCTCAAGCTTGTCCTATGCTATGAGGATGAACTTCAAAGCTGTGCTGAGTAAAATAAGCCAGAAAAAGACAAATGCTTTATGATTCCACTTTTACAAAACAGCCAAAGTAGTTGTGTCTGTGAAACCTGCAAGGCCTGAGGACAAGGGAAAGAGGAGAAGCTGCTCCAAGAGCATAGATAAGAAAGCTCTGGCGGTCAAGTCACAGCAGTGTGACGTTAGTCAACACCACTGCTCTGCATGCTTCAATATAAGGGAGATAAAGGGGGCTGGAGAGAGCACTTGCTGCTCTTCCAGAAGACCTGGGTTTGGTTCCCATAATGCCATTGGTAGCTCACAACCAGCTGTCACTCCAGTTCCAGGGGAACCGACTCTTGTGGCCTCTACAGGCACTGCATGCACATGTGCACATAAAATAATCTAAAACAATAATAATCGAGATAAGGCCCAAAACACAAGCATATACTTGCAGTCATAGTCTCTCTGGAGTCTGAGGCAGGAGGATTGCTTGCACCCTGGCATACAAGGCCAGCTTTGATAACATGGCAAGACCTCTTCTTTTTAAAAGTAAGATTAAAATAGAATGAATTGAGATAGTTAGCCTTACATTGTAGTGCTGAAGACTGGGCCCAGGGAAGCACCTTGCTGGTGAGTTTTTTGAGGTAAATTCATGGTCCCCCTCCCTCTGCCTTCAAGTGCTAAGATTCCAGGCATGCTCCCCCGCGCCAACTGCTTGCTGTTCTAGACAACGACGGACGGCGGACAGACGAGCCTGCCCTTGCAGACCACTGCCGTGCCTGGCGAGTGTCTGAACACAGAGGAGCAAGTCTCCCGTGAGGCCTCCGGAACCAGCACATTCCCATTTGCAGTGACACAGGGCCAGCCCTGAACGAACCAGTGAAGCTGGGGTTGAAGGCTCCTGAATAAAGGGGACATGTAGGAGCAGAGAAAGGAGGGTGCCCAAGGCTCCTGGACCACCTTGCGGCTGTGTGCACAGATCTCCAAGGCAAACAGGGCAGTACCTAAACCACGGGAGGTCTGGGGGGCTCAAGCTTGGCCATAGATGGAAACTCTAAGGGGAGGCTCCCAGCAGGGGTGGGCACCACACAGTCCTGGATCAGAGCTCAGCTCAGACACCCACTTACAGGGCTGCTGCACCGGGACCCGAGCCAGCTTTCCCATCTCTACCACAGATTACACCTCCTTTCTCTCTGGGTTGTCATCAAATGGGAGTAACGCGTATGTAAGCACCATGGCCACCATTATGACGGCTGCTCAAACATGGTCCGTACTGAAATCTAATGTAGTACAGGAAGGGAAGCACAGGGGGCTGTTTCATCCAGAGTTTTGTGTAATGCACTGAAGTTTTCTCCAAAAAGCCAAAGGCCTCAAGTTTGGGCAGGACAGTTTTTACCCAACCTGTAGAGAAAGAGGGAAGATTTGGAGTCTCTGCTCCTCCACTTCTTAAAGGTTCTTGTAAGTCACAAAATACAAAATTCAAAGCAGAATCCCACTCCACAGGCTCCACCTTAATACCGAAAGTAACCATGCAGCCTCGCCTGCAGTCCCACAATGCATCATAACGTGGCTTTGCTGGGGTGTGAGAGAACTGAAACCTGCAGTGGGGAGAAGGTCACCTGGGGAGCCCTCTTCTCTACTTTCTGTCTGTCCTGATGTGAGCTGTTCTTCTCGCCCTATGAGCCACTGACAACCAAACCTTGAGCAAAAGACCCTTCCTCCTCCTCTCTGTCGAAGGGTTTCCTTAGTGATGAGGGAGAAGGAGGGCTCAGGTATCCTTCCATAAAGCAAACACACCCTGGACCCTTCTCTTCCATTCCTGCTGGATCCCTTCACTCTACCCAGGACTCAGCCCCCTCCATCCAGGACCCCTTCCCCTCCATCCTGGACCCCTCCCCTCCATCCTGGACCCTTCCCCCTCCATCCTGGACCTCTTCACTCCTTCCTGGACCCCTCCACTCCTTCCTGGACCCCTCCACTCCTTCCTGGACCCCTCTCATATCCTGGACCCTTCCACTCCTTCTTGGAACCCTCCACTCCTTCCTGGACCCCTCTCATATCCTGGACCCTTCTTCATCCTGGGTCTGTCCTCTCCCAGATGATGTACCTTACTCCCCCAGAAACTCCATAACACCCCGGGGCAACTGCAATGATCCCCCTGGGCTACTGAAATTATTCCCTCACCCCCACCCCTGGGCCACAGCAATGGTCCTCCTGGGTCACATCAATGGCCCTTCTGGGCTACTGCAATGGTCCAGGATGAATGTTGAGTCCTTTTCTCTCTTTCCTTCTCCTCCTTCCTCCTGGCCACGTTTGTATGGGTGCACACATGTGCAGATGCCTGTATGTGCACACACGTAAAGGCAAGAGGTCAGCTTTAGGTGCTATTCCTCAGGTGCTGTCATCTAATCTTGGTTGACTTGAAGTTCATCAAACAGCCTAGGCAATCTGGCTAGAGAGCCTGAGGACTTGCCTGTCTCTACCTCCCTTGTGCTGGATCACAAGCCTGTGTCACCATGACCAGATTTTCTTAAGTGGGATTCTGGGGACTCAAACTCAGGTCCTCATGCTTACAAAAAAAAGCACTTTACTGACGGAGCCACCTCCCTATCTCCTCAGCCCCTGCATGTTGGGTCCTTATAGCATAAAAGAGAACAATATTACAAAGCATTTTTTTTGCTTTGCCTGATTGTTATTTATTTATTTATTTATTTATTTTGCTGGAAACCAAACCCAGGGCATCAGACATGCTAAGCACACACTCTATTGTTAGGTGATCTTCCAGCCCATGAAGTGTGTTCTCTATAAAACACTTTTCTGACATTCGAGAGTCTACTAAGTACAATGCATCCCAGTGGACCCTACACAGCCTTGGCTCTGGTGGGTAGGAGAAAGCCCACACCTAGCTAACAGTGTGCATGGCCAAATGCCACTACATGGAAGGGCACCCAGAGCATGGTTCCTCCAGATCACTGCTGAGGAACTGGGTAGATCCAACCCAGGACATCCAGATGATCCTAGTATTATCGTCAGGTCAATAGCTTGTCATCGATGGCTGGGCACCCTCCAGCTTAGGCAATTGCCCTGCGATGTTCTGAGAACAATAAAAGGCATGTGGTTGTGGAGGAGACAGTCAAACCAGGCAGACCCCAGGAGGGGTGGGGGGGGCGCTGGCAAGGACAGTGGGTGCTGTATGTACCTGGTGAACTCAGGGAAGCCGTACCCCACATCAGAGCAGCTCCCACAGCTCCATCCAAGGACAACACACTGTGGCAGTGTCCCGTGCCAGCTCTGCAAGGCCATCTGCCCCTTCCTTGGTTTCAGGCAGCAGAAGTCAAATGGTAGGAGTCTAATCGGTATGGAATGTGCAGGGCTGTGGTCCAGGAGGAACCAGGGGCAGGGCATTACCAAGGGATCAAATTCACAGAGCTGTTTTGTTTTGTTTTTATTTTTTAATGGGGACATGGGAGGCACTGCATATAAAGAAAAGGAGTCAGTGTGGCTCTGAGACTCCTGAAGCCACATCTCTATGTGGTGACATCTGCTGTCTGGTTTAGGACACACCAAGCTGCCAGTTCCGTGCAGGGCTGTCTTCTCAGGCATCAGTTTCCTTGCTGGTTTTCTCCTTGTTCTAGGGATCTCATTCTTTACTCCCTCTTTCTCTTGCCCTCCCTCTATTTTTCCCTCCCTCCTTATCTTTCCCTGATTTTTTCATAGGGGGAGGGGCTAGACCATGTACGAAATCTGTAAGATTGGTGTTGGGGATGAGAACGCAATGGTGGTGATATTGCTTGGGGGAAGCTATGAAATTTTTAGGACATGAGCCTTGCTGAAAGAGTACATCACTTGAAAGTCTGTAGCCTCAACCCTCTTCCAGTTTGCTCTTTCCACTCCTGTGTGTAGGTAAAGATGTGATGAGCCAGCACCCCCACTCCTGCTGCCGTGTGGTCCCCATGTACACACACAGTATGGACTCTCCTTCTGGAACCATGAGCCAAAATGAACTCTCCCTTCTATAATCTTTTGTTCACATCCACAGAAGAGTCACGAATACAGCAGGAATATGGCTTGGTCTGATCAGAAATAAGAGCACATCCCATCACTCAGAGCCAAGAGGAAGCACTCACTGTCCCTGAAACAGAGTGAGGATTATTAGTACTTCCATGACCGGCATCACTGGGGCCTGCAAGGAGGAGGACAAACTTGAGGCCATTCATCCTTCCAAGGACATTTCTTCTAAGAAAAGCCCTGGATTGGAGTCTGGGAGCTTTGGATTTTTGGTACTTCCTTGCTGTTCCTTAGTTGACGATGCTCAGGCTGTCCACACAATGTGGTGTGTGTTGACAAGGATGCTCACACTGTCTATACAATGTGGTGTGTGTTGAAAATGATGCTCACACTGTCTACACAATGTGGTGTGTGTTGAAAATGATGCTCACACTGTCTACACAATGTGGTGTGTGTTGACAAGGATGCTCACGCTGTCTACACAATGTAGTGTGTGTTGACAAGGATGCTCACACTGTCTACACAATGTGGTGTGTGTTGACAATGATGCTCAGGCTGTCTACACAATGTGGTGTGTGTTGACAAGGATGCTCACACTGTCTACACAATGTGGTGTGTGTTGACAATGATGCTCACGCTGTCTACACAATGTGGTGTGTGTTGACAATGATGCTCACGCTGTCTACACAATGTGGTGTGTGTTGACAATGATGCTCACGCTGTCTACACAATGTGGTGTGTGTTGACAATGATGCTCAGGCTGTCTACACAATGTGGTGTGTGTTGACAATGATGCTCAGGCTGTCTACACAATGTGGTGTGTGTTGACAATGATGCTCAGGCTGTCTACACAATGTGGTGTGTGTTGACAAGGATGCTCACACTGTCTACACAATGTGGTGTGTGTTGACAATGATGCTCAGGCTATCTACACAATGTGGTGTGTGTTGACAATGATGCTCACACTGTCTACACAATGTGGTGTGTGTTGACAATGATGCTCAGGCTGTCTACACAATGTGGTGTGTGTTGACAATGATGCTCAGGCTGTCTACACAATGTGGTGTGTGTTGACAATGATGCTCACGCTGTCTACACAATGTGGTGTGTGTTGACAATGATGCTCAGGCTGTCTACACAATGTGGTGTGTGTTGACAATGATGCTCACGCTGTCTACACAATGTGGTGTGTGTTGACAATGATGCTCAGGCTGTCTACACAATGTGGTGTGTGTTGACAAGGATGCTCAGGCTGTCTACACAATGTGGTGTGTGTTGACAATGATGCTCAGGCTGTCTACACAATGTGGTGTGTGTTGACAATGATGCTCAGGCTGTCTACACAATGTGGTGTGTGTTGACAAGGATGCTCAGGCTGTCTACACAATGTGGTGTGTGTTGACAAGGATGCTCAGTCTGTCCACACAATGTGGTGTGTGTTGACAATGATGCTCAGGCTGTCTACACAATGTGGTGTGTGTTGACAAGGATGCTCAGGCTGTCTACACAATGTAGTGTGTGTTGACAATGATGCTCAGGCTGTCTACACAATGTAGTATGTGTTGACAATGATGCTCACACTGTCTACACAATGTGGTGTGTGTTGACAAGGATGCTCAGGCTGTCTACACAATGTAGTGTGTGTTGACAATGATGCTCAGGCTGTCTACACAATGTAGTGTGTGTTGACAATGATGCTCACACTGTCTACACAATGTGGTGTGTGTTGACAATGATGCTCAGGCTGTCTACACAATGTGGTGTGTGCTGACAATGATGCTCACACTGTCTACACAATGTGGTGTGTGTTGACAATGATGCTCAGGCTGTCTACACAATGTAGTGTGTGTTGACAATGATGCTCACACTGTCTACACAATGTGGTGTGTGTTGACAAGGATGCTCAGGCTGTCTACACAATGTAGTGTGTGTTGACAATGATGCTCAGGCTGTCTACACAATGTAGTGTGTGTTGACAATGATGCTCACACTGTCTACACAATGTGGTGTGTGTTGACAATGATGCTCAGGCTGTCTACACAATGTGGTGTGTGTTGACAATGATGCTCACACTGTCTACACAATGTGGTGTGTGTTGACAATGATGCTCAGGCTGTCTACACAATGTGGTGTGTGTTGACAATGATGCTCAGGCTGTCTACTCAATGTAGTGTGTGTTGACAATGATGCTCAGGCTGTCTACACAATGTGGTGTGTGTTGACAAGGATGCTCAGGCTGTCTACACAATGTGATGTGTGTTGACAATGATGCTCACACTGTGCACAATTATTGGAGATCTGCTCTCCTTCCAGGAATCTGGAATTTAGGCACCTGCTGGACAGGGGGCTTCCATACGATCAGTCCACAGCAAAACCGTGGGCTAGGGAATGAGCCTCTTGTGGTGGCAACATTTCATACATGTTGTTGGCGAGTATTACCGGAGAATTTCATGTGTCTTGTGTGACTCCACCATGTCCCTAGAAGCCTGCACCACAGCTGTGCTTTCCCTGGACTTCACCCCATGTGTCTTCCCCCTTTTCTCCTGATATGCATCCTCATGGTGCAGTTTTATTATAAGGCTAATGGTACGCTGCATCTTACTGACTCCTCCTAATGACTCATCAAACCTGGGGTTAGCCCAAGAGCCCAGTGAGCATGGGAGTCAGGAAGACATCTGTGGGGTTGGGTCCTGGTGCTTCTCCTGAGCTGCACAGAGAAAGACAAAGTCATGTCCCCTTCCTGGAGAAGACCTCACAGATGAAAAGGAAGGCTGGGTTATCCAGGAGCAATGGAGGGGAGTGGCCGCATCTCTGCCCATGGTCTATTCACATAGGGTTTCTCATATGTAATACATGGAAGGCAAACAAGCCCACACGGCTAGTTTAAAGAGCTATAAGCTCTTATATGAAAAACATCCCATAAAAAACTTAGTTTTGCTTTTCATTCCTTTATCCATGGCCAACATCACAAAGTGACAAGTCACCCTTGTGCATACAGACTACACACACACACACCCTTGTGTATACAGACTACACACACACACCCTTGTGTATACAGACTACACACACACACCCTTGTGCATACAGACTACATACACACACCCTTGTGTATACAGACTACATACACCCTTGTGTATACAGACTACATACACACACCCTTGTGCATACAGACTACATACACACACCCTTGTGTATACAGACTACATACACCCTTGTGTATACAGACTACACACACCCTTGTGTATACAGACTACACACACCCTTGTGTATACAGACTACATACACACACCCTTGTGTATACAGACTATACACACACACCCTTGTGTATACAGACAACATGAACACACCCTTGTGCACACAGACTACATACACACACCCTTGTGCATACAGACTACAAACACACACCCTTGTGCATACAGACTACATACACACACCCTTGTGTGTACAGACTACATACACATATCAATACTTACAATTCTACAGAAATACCAGTGAGCCAGGGACTGCAGAGGAGCTCAGTGGTTAAGAGCACTTGCTACTCTTGAATAGGACCAGAGTTCAGTTCCCAGCATCCACATCAGGCTCACAATTGTCTGTAACTTCAGCTCCAGGTGATGTGACACCTCTCCTTGTCTCCATAGGTACCTGCGTGCACATGTGCAGTGTGTGTGCATGCACACAAATAACAAACAAAATAAAATACTCTCTAAAAGAATGAACCACACAAGATAAGCTACAAATCCAGAGTCGCCCCGTACAGCACATTGGAGCCTGGTGACATATCGTTTCCTGTCACTTTTCCTGCACTCCTGGCTTAAGCAGCATTCTCCACAGTATGTGCCCAATCTTATTTCAGAAGACAAGATTTTGCATAGAAAACAAATTAGAAACACACTTTCTTTTTTAAAAACCCAACAATTCACTGGTAATTCTCTCTCACTCATTCATGTATTCCCTCAGCCACTCAGAGACCAACCGTGCTACAGATACAAACGTCACAGCAAAGCACCATGCTAGGAAGAGGATGCTGAGCTTGCCATAGTGTCCTTACAGCACGGCTGCCTTAGGATGTCCACAGACACACCCTGTAAGTTCTTAGCGAAGGAAGACTCGTTCTCTGGGGAGTCTCCTCAAATATGCAATGTTCCCAAAGGCCATTGCAGGCATTACAGAGGAGTTCAGTGCAGGGATGTGCTTCCTTCTGCCATTCCAGGGCCACTGGGTCGATGGAACCTGCGCCATAGCAGGGAGGGACAGAGCAGGACGGTGGCTGGAAGTCGGGGCACTCGTTAAGCAGAAAGCAGACTAAAGCCACGATATGGCATCAGGGCGGAGACGAGGGACTATGAGAGAGACACATAGGCTTGGAAATTCCATCTGGTATCGAATGAGGAGGGAGGAGGCAACAATATGACTCAGGCTTTCAGCTATTCATGGAAACAGGAAAGCTCAGAGGAGGTTTCATGGGGGAAATTACAGTTCATGTCACCAGAGCATGTTAAAAATGTTGGCATGCACAGTACACCTCCAAAACCCTCCCGGTCCATTTGTGACTCTTTGCAACAACCCTATTGTCATTCTCTCTCTCTCTCTCTCTCTCTCTCTCTCTCACACACACACACACACACACACACACACACACACGTCTGTGTTACTCCCTTTCAGCCTCCTAACATATGAGATGCTGAGTTTTTCAAATCCAAGTCAAATCTAATATGATCGGGCTACTTCCTGAGGGGCCCCAGCACCTTAACCCACAGATATCCAGGCTCCGCTTCACGTTTTGGGGGCATTCTGCTACGCATGGGCTTCCGCTTCCCCACCTTTCACCAATTACGTATGAACGAAGTGACATCAAAAACAACACTCTTTTCTAGGGGCCCAACCTCCACAAGAGTTGGCTCCGGAAAGCTGAGCTCACGGGAGAGATAAATAATCCATCTGGGGCCAAGATGCTCAGCAAGCCATGTTTGTTACCTGGCCCCCACTCTGATATGCGCTCAGCTCAAGTATGCGATGGTCTTCAGTGGGGGATTTTAAGTTTTGCTCTCATTTGACTGCTGTCTTTCGTCTTCCCTATTAACTGGCTTAGCCATTACTGCACATAGATCAGAATGGACAATAAAAACATATTTAAGATACTTCTGTCTGAAATCATCCCCTGAGAAATAAATGTCATCTATGGGACCAAACAAGCAACTGGCACACAACACAGACTTCCGCCTCGCCTTCTTAATGTGAGAAAGGTCGTGTTGGGAATTTTGTCTCTCTGTGACAACTTGTTGAGATAATTCCTTTGGGAATTCTGTGTCATTATGAATGCTTTCCTAGTTTTGTGTAATTAAATGTTCTCTGTGAGACAAGAGCTAGGAATAAAATGCTTAAAATGGGAGCTGAGAGCAGAAACGCAATGTGAAGCTGTGTTCCTGGGTGGTATCCGAACAGACACACAATCAGGGGGCGGGCAGTGGAGACTCGCACATCCTTCACCTTACTGTCTTACCACACGGTTAGAGAGAACTGTGTACTGCGGCCCACACCTCCCAGAAATGCTGCTTACGTGTGACAGTGTTTATAAGCAGCATCCTTTGACTCCTGGGAGCGTGAATGTCACCGCACCCATCTGTTGGCCGAGGCACTGTGGGCACAAAACAGACCGGATGGCCAGGCCGCCTCACAGGCCCATGGGGAAAGCCAACATTTGCTGGCAGAACCAGGCCCCGGCGTTAAAGCCAAGCTGGTGAGAGCAGAGCCCCTTATTTCATGTGGTCATTGCTGGTCTCCAGGATTCCTTCTATGGGTCAAAGACTTTTGAAGCTGAACTCTTCCTTCCAGAATATGCAATGGAGGCACCTGAAGTATATTCTGCAGCCATAAATGAGCATACTAATTTAGTTAAATTGGGAAGAATACATTTAGATGTTTTGAAAGGTAAGCAATCCCTCTCCCTGAATATCCACACAATTCTGCTACTGCTTCCTCTGTGAAGCGCTCCTGATCCAGGTGATGGAGCAGAGCTGCGGAAGACTGACAGAGCCCAAACTGTAGAAGCAGAAGCATGGACCGGATTCCACACGCTGAGTAATGTGCCAGTCAATCTGACCAAGCACGTCACTTCTGTTTCCCCAAGACTGCCTTCTTTGTTTGCATTTAATGAGTACTGTCTTAGAAACAGTTCAAAATAAAAGACGAGGCATCCTCAGTCCCTTGGTGATGAAATGCACATTAGCAAATCTGTCTTGTCCTGATTCACTGCTAGAAAGCATGAGCGAAGCCTAGCTCGTCGTCTGGAGAAACGTTTAAAAGCAAAGGCCTCTGATTGGGTTTGGTTCTGTATCATGATTTGGGTATAGAGCACAAGAAATAAAGGTAATTGTCAGGGTGAACTCAGGAGTACGGGTGTTTCTGTTTTACATTTTTAGAGGGAAACTGGCTTTATTTTAATTTCATCTGATGCTCCCCCTCCCCTTTATATGAGAATTTAATTGCAGTGTTAAGAGCAGTGACCATGCCGGCTGCTCTTGCAGAGGACCCAGGTTCAATTCCCAGCACCCACATGGTAGTTCAAAACCATCCCTTACTCCAGTTCCAGGGGATCCGATGCCCTCTTCTAACCTCCAAGGGTACGGCAAGCATGTGGCCAATAGACATATATACATAAAATTAATATAAATATGCAATTTTAAAGCAGCTAAAACAGGACCAATGAGATGGCTCAGTAGACGAAGGTACCTGCTACCAAGGCTGGTGACTGAGGTCAATACTCCGAGCCCACACGATGGAAGGAGAGAACTGTCTCCCTACGGTCACCCTCTGACCTCCACATGGGTGTCAGGGCAGGCACGTATTCCCCCTCACCCAATAAATAAATGAACAGCAGCTAACCAGTTCCTTAGAATACAGTATTTAACCAATTACAACTTTCTTTAGACACTATAGATGGGCAAGCTCGACCATCTGAACCAGAATGAGAATGTTAAATGTCACAGCCGTCACTACTAATGTGATCTGTGATACCAAGGGTACATCCCCTGACTTCAAATAAACGTTCATTATGGCCATCTTGTATGGCTTCTCTGGAAACTTCTGTAAATCTGTGTTTTAATAAAAGATATTTGTCATTCAAAAGAATGAAAAAGAAGATCCCATATTTTCTCCGACCACTTGGCTTTACTTAGCTAAGAGCTTTAATTTTTTATTAGGTTTATTTTTTCTGAGGCCGTCTCATTATGTAGCCCTGACGGGCCTGTAATTTCCTGCACTGACAAGGCTGGCCTTGCACTCACAAAGATCTGCCACTCTCCCTCCAGGGGCTAGGACTAGGGCATGGCCCACCATACCCAGCCAGTTAGACATTTTTTAAAAAAAGAGAATGGCCTTTCCAAAAGAGACGCATGCAAGAGGAATGGCTTTGCTTTCTTGTCAGCCACAGCACCCCGGCGGAAGAGAGGCTGTGGGTAAGAGGGCTCCTCTTTGCCTGCTGTTTTGGCTCACAAGCACTATGATCTTGTCCCGTGGAGAACTACTAAGACAGCGGCTGTTAAATGCAAATAAGAAGGAAGCAGTGCGACTGAGGCTAAGGAGACAGCACAACCCTGGTGACAAAGGGAGCACAACCCTGGCGACAGAGGGAGCACAACCCTGGCGACAGAGGAAGCACAACCCTGGCGACAGAGGGGGCACTCGGTGGCCACAGAGGGGGCACTCGATGGCCACAGAGGGAGCACTCGATGGCCACAGAGGGAGCACTCGATGGCCACAGAGGGAGCACTCGATGGCCACAGAGGGAGCACTCGATGGCCACAGAGGGAACACTCGATGGCCACAGAGAGGGCACTCGATGGCCACAGAGAGGGCACTCGATGGCCACAGAGGGAGCACTCGATGGCCACAGAGGGAACACTCGATGGCCACAGAGGGAGCACTCGATGGCCACAGAGAGGGCACTCGATGGCCACAGAGGGAGCACTCGATGGCCACAGAGAGGGCACTCGATGGCCACAGAGGGGGCACTCGATGGCCACAGAGGGAACACTCGATGGCCACAGAGGGGGCACTCGATGGCCACAGAGGGGGCACTCGATGGCCACAGAGGGGGCACTCGATGGCCACAGAGGGGGCACTCGATGGCCACAGAGGGGGCACTCGATGGCCACAGAGGGGGCACTCGATGGCCACAGAGGGGGCACTCGATGGCCACAGAGGGGGCACTCGATGGTCACAGAGGGGGCACTCGATGGCCACAGAGGGAGCACTCGGTGGCCAGAGGGAGCACGTAATGGCCACAGAGAGCACACATTGGTTACAAAGGGAGCACTTTATGGCCACAGAGGGAGTATGCAATGG
The DNA here is from genome assembly GCF_018167655.1 of Microtus oregoni. Lineage (NCBI taxonomy): Eukaryota > Metazoa > Chordata > Mammalia > Rodentia > Cricetidae > Microtus > Microtus oregoni. Next base: position 1,719,193 of record NW_024543223.1, on the reverse strand, counting down.
TTACAGAGGGAGCACTCACAGAGGTGCTCTGCTACTGTCGGGATCATGAGCTACAGGCCTGGAAGCAAGTTAGGCCTTGGGCCCACGTGGCAGGATGATCAGGTTTGGACTAGAGAATGGGGTTTGGATCAGAAGAGGGGACAGGAAGCCAGGCATAGTGGTACAGACTTGTCATCCCAGTGCTGGGGAGGCTGAGACACAAAAGTTATGAGTTTAAGGCCTGTCTAGTCTACCCAGGGAGACCGTCTCACAAAAAGAGAGCAGACCAGGAGGGACAATAAAGTGACATCCCGCACAAGAAACGCCAAGAGGCGGTAGAGGAACCTGAGAAGTCCCAGAAGGCAGCGCAGAGGAGCAGCAGACACAGCTTCTCCAAGGGGCAGTCTCCATCTCGACACCCGTGAGCAGGGTGCCATTGGGAAAACTACTAACACTCATGCCTTCAGCCTCAGTTTCCCCTTCCCAGCAGACTTTACATTAAACTGAGAACACACGATGGCTAAATGTCAGGACCATTCATTCCGCCTAGCTGAGCCAAGCAACAACCATGCCCACCTGGACTCTAGACCCATCCCTATGAAACGACAGAAGTTGGCTTTAAACACACACACACAGAGAAACTTTTTCCTTCTTCCTTCTTCCTCCAAACCAGAGTTCATCTCTACAATCTTGTCAGCAAGCAATGAGATTTTTTTTTTAGTAGCCCAGAGAATCCACACCCTAAGATTACCTTCGAATGCCAACTGTCTCCACAAAGTCATGGGAAGGCGTGAGAACGGGAAGCCTTTGCTCTTCTACTGCAAACCAAACAAAGCGGGATAAGGCGAGGTCATACGTCCTACCCTGACCTCTACAGCACATCTGCCCGACACAGACAACAGTGGAGGCTGGGATCCAGAGTGGCTGTACTGGTACAGGCGTGGAACAGGCGCTTGAGTCCTGTGTGTTCAACTTTATGTCTCAGGACAGTTTCCTAAAAACTATCATTTCTTAGTATGCAAGCTTCCAGATGAGGTGGTTCTCGAGGGGTGAGGTCACTGAAGAGCGCTGAGTCCAAGAATCTCTGGGCAGGTGACCAGATGGCAAAGCTAAGTCCTCCTCTCAGGCCTGAGAATACCCACTTGTGCAATAAGATGATATCAAAATATCCCTCACGCCACGGCTAGAGGAATGAAATAAATGAATGTGTCATAAAACAAAGTGTGTGGCCCATGCCTGACATTCTGCCCCCTGCCTCCAAACGAAAAGTAATTCAGCACTTCACGGAAGGTCCTTGCTGCCGCGTATCTGGGTAAAATAGCGGCATCGCTGAAGTGTAGTTAAGATAGATGAAAAACAGTGTCTGGAAAGGCTCTCCTAGGTTGGCATGCTAACTCTAAGGACAGTGTGTTCTGGGTCACAGCAGAGGGGGTCAAAGGACACCAAGACACGATGTGGGTAGGACACACCCAGGCTCATCTTGGCTTTCCCTCCATAGGGAAGCAAGCATGGCCAATGACTCCCACATTGGTGCAAGGACCACATTTAACCAGTGGAGCACAAAAAGTCTCAGCCATGGCACCCTTAGCTAGTCTCTAAACTAGGTACTTTGTCTCCGAAGGGCTGAGAAGAACAGTCTAAACCCTGATGACAAGGACCTGAAGGACTGGCAGAGCCAAGTGACTTGGGAACTCAAGCTCCAACAAACAAAGCAGGACTCTGTCCACAAGAGTGAAGCAGAGTTCCTCGGAGTGTGTGCGACCCGGGACCAGCATCACCACCCTTACCCAGGAGCTTTTAGAAAAGCCTTCCTTTCCTCTGGCCTGCTGCAGGAGGGACTCCATGAGAGGCCTGGACACTGCCGCAGCAACCCCACTGGCCTATAATGACCTGAGATCTCAAAGCTTAAACACCTAGGAAATACACGAAAGGGAAGGAGGCCGTGAGGAACTTCGAACCAGAATTAGTGGGAGGGAGTGTTAGCTATGTCTCTGCTGGACTGCAATTCTGAAACCCAGGCTGCTTCTGGAACAAGGAAGGTAACAGTAAAATGGTCTGTTCTGCACAGAACGTCAGCTTGGGTTCCCAAAGGGCACACACTGTGTCTAACATATTTGCGGGTCGGCTAGTCCCAGTCCAAGGCCTGGCAACCAGCAGGTGTCAGCAAAGGTAGGAAGCCAACAGCGCCCTTCCCGAGAGTGGATCCTAAGTGTGGAGTTCAGTAACTGTCTCCTTCCATTCCTAACACCAAGGACTTTATAGGGTTGGCTATGGCTGTCCGCCCAGGCTCCACAACTACCAAAAACAGCAGGGGAACTGAGGACCTAGTTCACTCCGCCATGCCATTCACCCTCTAAGCCAAGCTTGCCAGAGGCCATGTCTCCAGGTCACAGGCACCACTTCTACAGGAGTTCATACTTCCGAATGTCTCAGTCGAGGCCCGCCATCAGCACCCTCCAACCTCAGATGGCCCACCCTGACACTTCCGTACCTGTAGTAGGACAGCAGGCCATTGCCCAGCACGAACCAGCGGCGCTGGTAGCCCTTCAGGTAGTTAGTCCACTTGAGGAGCCAGCCCTTGTAGCTGTCCAGAGGAGGTGAGACCATTGGGGCACTAGTCCCTGAAACTGGGCTCCCAACAGACGTCTTCGCCTGTCCTGGTCGCTGAAGGGCCTGGGGCTTTGACACCGACCTGGACTCGGGTTTGGCTAGGGGCACGACCCCCATTGTTGATCCCAGAGGCAGCGGCTCCGATGGGGTTTTGGGGAAGGCCCCTACTCTTGGGCCCGCCTCTGACTCTGGCCACAAGCCCTGTGGCTCCGATTCCTGCCCAGCCCCTAAGGGCCCTGGCACAGACGTGGTCTGGGGCCCAGGTTCGGATCTCGGCACCGGCTCAAAAACTGGCTTGCACACCTGTTCGGACAGCAACTCCCGCTCTGGTGCCTGCACAGGCTGGAGCTGAGGCTTGGGCTCCGGCCCTGAGCCGGATGTAGACGAGTTCATGCCCGGCGCCGCCGTGTGGCAGGACAAGCAGGGGACAACCGTGAACAGCGACGAGAGCCCGCGGGAGCGGCCAGCGCAGCCGCCGCCTCGGCTCGGAGCGGCCGCTTTCCCCATAGAGCTGTGGACCCGAGCGCGGCCGAGAACGGAGTGGGGGCGGGGCGGAAAGGGGAATGGGCGGGGCCTTTGGAGGGCGGGGTGGGGCGGGGCAGGGCGGGGTCGGTGGAGGAGTGGGCGGGACAGGTGGGGCCCTCACGTGAGCTGGGGCGGACCCGGGCGCGCGTGGGTGCGCGTGGGTGCGCGTGGGCTTCTCCACTGCTCAGGCTCAGGTGGAACACCGTGGGCCAAGAGCTGAGCAGGCAACGTGGAAGGCACCTCGCGCCTCAGGCTCCCACCCGGGGCTGCTGTCCCGCCTGTGCCAGGCGCTAGGAAAACAATGGTGAATGCAGGCCACGAGGTGCGCTTGGACGCAGCTCTGGACAGCGGTGGGTCTTAGCCAGCAAATCTCAGGCTCTAGGGAAATTCAGCCAGCGCCTAATCCCTAGCTGTGGAAACTGTAGCCACTCCATTAGCTTCCTTTTGCTCATCTGTATCATGAAGACAATGCCTCCTTGAGAGGCTGTAATAAGGTGGTGGCGGATGAGGCACGTTTGGCATAGTAGATGCTCAATAAATATTATTGCGTTATTAACTAGAGAGCTTTGTGGTACCTTTCGTCAGGGACCAGAGCGGGAGATGAGAGCAAGGTTGACAAGCTTGGGAAGCAGCCCCTAGGCATGCATGTGTCAGATATGTGTGCAGCCCTCAGGGAGGGAAGCTAACTAATAAATCCTTAACAATATGTTTTGACTCCTGCAACAAATTGCCAAGCTCCCTAAGATGACAGGCCTGTCATTAGTTCTATCAAAGAGACAAGGTTTGCAGAGTCAGAGGAACCAGAAAGTCATTCCAGGAGAAACCAGTGTGTACAAAGTCCCAAGTCAGGGGAGAGCAGCTTGCTTGGCAAAAGCCAAACAGTTCCGGATAGGGTAGGACACAGAACAGCTGCCGGACACCCCACCACAAGCAATGCCCTTCATCCTACAGAAACTGGGGTGGCTGGAGATAAGGGAGATTTTTCCCCCACTTTGTTAATTTATTGGGGGGGGGGGTTGTTTGTTTGTTTTTGGTGTGTTGAGACAGGGTCTTTCTATGTAGTCCAGGCTGGCCTCCACCTCCAAATGTTCGTTTCTCAGCAGCCAGATTTCTGGGATTACAGATGTGAACCATCACATCTGGCCCAGAGCTTTCATTTTTAAAATGCCAAACAAAAAAAAAAAAAGAAAGAAAGAAAAAGAAAAACTTTAAAATCATTGATCTTTCATGGGGGGAAAAAAGGTAACTCCAAGTCTGGAGCAGGAAATGCAGCGATGGACCAACCCGGAGCTGGGGCAGTGACCGATCTTGCAAAGGACCTGGAATCTGGTTCCCAACACCCACATGGCAGCTCACAACCATCTGCAACTCCAGTTCCAGGGGAGCCTCTTATGACCTCTGTAGGCAACATATGTACAGAAGCCTATACATACAGGCACTGCCCTCACACACGAAGGGAGGAAGGAAGGAAGGGAGGGAGGGAGGGAGGAAGGAAAGGAAGGAAGGAAGGAAGGAAGGAAGGAAGGAAGGAAGGAAGGACTTACCTGAGAGTTCTTATCATACTAGAAAGCAAAGAGTTTTCTAGAGTGGTTTGAATGAAAATAGTTTTATAGGCTCACAGGGAGTGGCACTATTTGGAGGTGTGGTCTTGTTAGAGTAGGTGTGGCCTTGTTGGAGGTTGGAGTTTCAGACTCAAGCCAGGTCCAGGGTTTCACCCTCGCTTCCTACTACCTGCCAATCCAGATGTAGAACTCTTGGCTTCTTCTCCAGCACTGTGTCTGCCTGCATGCCACCATGCTTCCTGCCGTGATGATAATGGACAAAACCTCTGAACTGTAAGCCAGCCCCAGTTAAATGTTCTGCTTTGTGAGAGTTGCCATGGTCACGGTGTCTCTTCACAGAAGTAGAACACTGACGAAGACAGTGGGTAAAAAATACTTGCTACTCATCCTGAAAAACTGAGTTCAGTTCCCCCAGCCTAGCTAATCCAACAGTGGCAACTGTGGACGGAAAGTTGCTCAGTGCACAAGGCTGGATGTCTCAGCTAGTCTTCAGTACATGCCGGAATCCCAAAGAGGTAGGCTGCAATGCCCGTGAGGAATGGATGGGCGAGCAAGCAAAGAGGAAAGCTTAGCTTTATTGTGTCTGTTAGGTAAATATTGTCAGAATCAAAATAGAGTCACTTATGCCAAATCCAAACCAAAGCAGAAGTAGGGAGCCAAAAAGGGAGGGCTCTGATGCACACTTGAATCTGATAACAGCTACTACATGGTGCATCTAAAAACCACAACTTTGCACAGAGGCCACCACAACCTTACCTAAAGAATTTCTGCAATGCCCTGTTCCACCTTAGACTGGCCATCCTTACTGATTATTCTAGCCAAGGATATTGCTGTTCATCTTTCAAAATGTACATAACCTTTGTTTTCCCTTTAAGTACTCTCCATTCAGTTGTGCATGGTAGCACTTGGGAGGCAGAGGCAGGAAGATAGTGCGTTCAAGGCCAGCCTGGGGTTACACAGCAAGTCTCAAACGACTGGAAGGCATGAGTTCTTCTGCACCTCGGCCTCCCCAGGTAAACCACTGTGACCCATCGCAGCATGCAGGGCTCAATTATAGCCCTCTGTTTCATCTATTTTTATTAATCTATTTTTGATTTGTGTACATTGGTGTTTTGCCTGTATGTATGTCTATGTGAGGGTGTCAGACCCCCTGGAACTGGAGTTACAGAAATCTATGAGCTTCCATGCAGGTGCTGGGAATTAAACTCAGGTCTTCTGGAAGAGCAGCCAGTGCTCTTAACTGCTCAGCCATCTCTCTAGCCCCCACAAGATACTTTTCTAAAGAAATTGAATTATGGACAGAGATAGCTCAGTATGCTCACCTGACTTATAGCACAAAGATTTGATTCCCACATGCTTGATACCCCTTGGCTTAGTGTTGATGACGGGACTTTTAAGCCTCAGGGGTTGGGATTGCAGCTATGCAGGCCATCACGCCCAGCTCTCTTTACATGAGTTCTGGTACACTGGGTAAACCTTCACAGTGGAAGGCCTAGAACACATGTTCATCACTAATCCTATAAGACACAAAATGGCGAGGGGGCACCCACACGTTTGAAGGGTCGTCTTGTCACCATTTTCCTTGTGCCAGACCCTAGTTAGAGGTGCTGCTGCTTAATTGGATGAATGAAGTGCAATGGGTTTTATTGGACCCTGAGGTAGCAGGGGCCAGGTGGCAGCACTGACTTGCCAAAGACGAGGTGATTGTAGTTATCATAATAGGCAGCATAGATAAACCAGTGTTCATCATGGCCTGGCCCACGATGGGCAGCACAGGCAAAATGAACTTTATGAAGGCATTAAATAGATAAAAAGCCTGCTGCATTTTCTTTTGATCTGTCTAAGTGTAAAAAATTTCAAGCAAATAAAAAAAAAAGACTACATTGGATCGTGTCAAAAGGGAATCTTGGCCCATAAATCAATTTTCAGATTTGAGCTAATTTGCAGACCCAGAACCCCTCGAAAGGAGGGACAGCCAGGTTCCAATGAGGTAGGACTTGATAAAATACCTAAAGGTTTTACTGCTAGCCTTCCTCCATTCCTTCCCCAGAGAGACCTATGGCCTTTTACAAGGGAACTGTACACTGGGGGAAAGGAAACAATCAGACCTTCCAGAGTCTATTAGACACTGATTCTGATATGACATTGATTTCTCAAGATCCCAAGAAACCTGTGGTCCTCCAATTAAAGAAGGAGCTTATGGAGGCCAGGTGATTAAGGGAGTTTTGGCTGAAGTCCAACTCAGAGTAGGTTCAGTGGGTTCCCGAACTCATTCTGTAGTTATTTCCCCAGTTCTAGAATTTATAATTGGGATAGATATACTTAGAAGTTGGCAGAATTCTCAGTTTGGTTCCCTGACCCTGTGGAGTGAGGGCTGTTGTGGTTGGAAAAGCTAACTGGAAGCCTGTAGAGTTGCCTCTGCCAGGGAAAATAGTCAATTAAAACAAATCATATCCCTGGAGAAATTGCATAAATTAGTGCCTCCATCAAGGACTTGAAAGATGCAGGGGTGGAGTTCCCACCACATCTCCTGTTAATTCTCCTATCTGGCCAGTGCAGAAGACAGATGGGTCAAAAACTCAACCAGGTAGTGACTCTGATTGCAGCTGCTGGACCAGATGTAGTGTCCTTATATAAGCAAATTAACATGTCTCCTGGTACATGGTATGCAGCTATTAATTTAACAAATGCCTTTTCCCTGGTACCTGTTCATATGATACAGGTTTCTGTCCCATCCGGGCTTGCAGTCATTCAGTCCCAAAGAAACACACAGAGGCCTGCATTAATAATAAACTGGCTGACCTATTAGCTCAGGCTTCTTATTAACTAACTCTTATATCTTAAATTAACCCATAATTCTCGTCTGTGTTAGCCCCGTGGCTTGGAACCTTTTATTAGTGAGGCATTCTCATCTTGCTTCCTCTGCATCTGGTGACAACTGCAAACTGAGCCTTTCCTCTTCCCAGAGTTCTCCTATTTCTGGTCACCCTGCCTGGCTACTGGCCAATCAGCATTTTATTAAACCAATACAAGTGACAAATTTTTATAGAGTACAATACCATTGTCCATAGTACTCCCTGCCCCCTTTTTTCCTTTTCAAAACAAGAACTCTGAATTTAATCTCCTTTGTTTAGCTTTTTTCCTGACCATTATCCATAACAACTTGTAACCAACACTCTAAGCAAAGACAAACATCCCTTGTCCATTTTTTGGGACTGTGGGTAGTTTTCTAGGCGACTTCCTGCTGATTGGGTGTGCTGATAATCAAATAGGAACCTAAAGAATATTTAGGATTATGGTCAAGTCCTCATTAGAATATTCAGTGAGGCTTGATCATCTTAGCCAGCAGTCTTGAGGCAGTTCTGGATGTAGAACTCAGAGGAAACTGCAACAGAGGTTCTCTGAAATGTCAGATCATCTGGACCGTCTACTCCTATTGGAGATTTTTCTTAGGGGGTCTTCCTTGATAAAACCTGATTTTTCTTAACCCAGAATGAATCCACAGCATCTCATTTCATGTGGAAACAAAAACAAAACTTCTTCTCCAAAGTAACATATATTTTGACTTAAATTTTGAAGTTAAGGCATTTTCAAAATATAATAGGTTAGATTAATCCAGCAGCATTTATAATCAAATATCTTTTAGCAGCTGTTGCTCCTTCCTCAGCCATAAAACCATTCAAAGACAACACAATAGCATGCAGCATCCAGTTCTTTGTGTATTTTCCATCTTTACATGGCTTTATTTTAATCTCTATTTTATTTATTTTTATTTTTAATTTTTTGGTTTTTGAGACAAGGTTTCCTCTGTGTAGCGTTGGCTATCCTGAAACTCACTCTGTAGACCAGGCTGTCTTTGACCTCACAGAGATCTTCCTGCCTCTGCCTCCCAACTGCTGGAATTAAAGATGTGTGCTACCACACCCAACCACTCTCTTTTTTTAAAAGGACTTTATCCTTTTTCTTTTCTTTCCCAAGCCTACATATATTTTAAACACACTGTAAACTGTTTAGAGTTTTTTGTCTAAATCTGTCTTTACTGTATATCTCTCTTTTTCTGACCACATGAGTCTTTAATTTGCTAAGGGCTAGTGCAAGGATTAAAGCCATGGCTTTGATGGCTGGATTCACCCATTCCTTAGCTTTCTGAGAGTCTAGTTTCATGGCAGAGGAACTGGCAGGAGCCGTGTTTACTGCCACAACTCTGTTGAGTTTCAAGGTCCCTGCCACCACCAAGAAGCACGCTGTTGGCTATTCATAAACTCCATTTAAGTGCTTTGTGGTAAAGCCTCTTAAAAGGGCTGCAAGGTTTTTGCAGCTAAAGTTGAGTCAGAAAGTCTCTCTCTTAAAAGAGGCACACTTGCCTTAGCAAACAGAGCCCACCCGAGAAAGTGCTGCTACCAAGAAGCCATGCTTAACTTTGTTCTTTGGTGTATAGAATTACTTCCCAAGCTCTCTCAGGTGGATGTAGTAGCCCTACTTTGGGCACCATTTTTTGACAGAGGTTTCTGTCCCATCTAGTCCTGCAGTCATTCAGTCCCAAAGAAACACACAGAGGCCTGCATTAATTATAAACTGGCTGACCTATTAGCTCAGGCTTATTAACTAACTCTTATATCTTAAATTAACCCATAATTCTCGTCTGTGTTAGCCCCGTGGCTTGGAACCTTTTATTAGTGAGGCATTCTCATCTTGCTTCCTCTGCATCTGGGTGACAACTGCACACTGAGCCTTTCCTCCTTCCAGAATTCTCCTATGCTGGTCACCCTGCCTATATGTCCTGCTTGGCTACTGGCCAATCAGCATTTTGTTAAATCAATACAAGTGACAAATCTTTACAGGGTACAAGACCATTGTCTCCAGAGGCAGTTTGCTTTCGGTTGGCAAGGCCAGCACTGCATGGTGATTTGCTAGAAAATGGCCCCTGAAGGCAGTGGCACTATTAGGAGGTATGGCTTTGTTGGAGAAAGTATGTCACTGTGGGGCAGGCTTTGAGGTCTCCTATGCTCAAGATATTGCCCTGTGTGTTGGTCTATTTCCTGTTGCTTGCAAGATGTAGGATTCTCAGCTCTTTCTCCAGCATCATGTCTACCTGCATACTGCCATGTCCCACCATTATGATAATGGACTGACCCTCATGTTAGTATTCAGGCATTTGTACTGGCCTATTCTTGGGGCCCTGACAGAGTATTAGTATTCAGGCATTTGTACTGGCCTGCTCTTGGGGTCCTGACAGGATATGTCCTCAGCTGTAGCCACTAAGAGCACCTCCTGTGCACATTCGCTATGTTCCCTTTTAAAAGGGCCCTGCTCTCGTCCAATCTCCGTCTCCTTGTGTTGTTCTCTTCTCTTCTCTTCTCTTCTCTTCCCTTCCCTTCCCTTCCCTTCCCTTCCCTTCCCTTCTCTTCCCTTCTGCCGCTTCTGTACCCAGAGGCTGGTTTCCTCCCCGCCTTTCCCTCTTTTTATGTTCCCTTTTCCCTAATGAAAACCTCTCTGTGTGACCTCTGTCACATAGCATCTTTCTCTCTTGTGCAGCTTTTTTTTAAATTACAACATTGGTTCCCTGACAAGGAAAGACTCTCCTGGTGCTTCCACCTGCCTGCACGCAGTTTGAGGTACACCAAGACCCTGGAACCCAGCCCACATGTGACTCCATCCAAAACTGGCATGATTGGTGACCCCTCCCCCTTCCCTACCTCTGGCTATTTCCCATTAGTGAGGACTCAATTCTTGTAGTTTCTCACCTTTTGGCCTCATTCGTACTGGTACCAGGCAACAACGGCTCTCTTGGGTTCAGAGCCTTCAGCCCAGTCCCTTTGCGTGACAACTCACTGGGTGGCCTGTGTCTTTCTTGGACCCTTGAGTCCTTCGGGCGTTGCCCTATTGCCCCACTCCTTGAGTGACGACTCTCTGGGGTGGCTTGTGCCTTTCTCATGGACTTCACTTGATAAAAAGCCATTGGATCTTATTCTGATTCACTCATAGGGAATAAGCCTACCAAAATTCTGCTTCCCGGCACTCTATATCCTTATACTTATGGGACTTTTGCAACATTCTGTCGGCAATCTGATAAATGGAAGGAGGTGTCACCCCTTCACTCTTCCGCTTTCCCCCTCCCCCAATAAGCCTCTTACACTAACTCTGTTGCATGCGCCATGTTTGTTCAGTGGCAGAGTTCACTGAAAGGTAATCACTTCACTCTGGGACCCTACTCACCTCCTCCACCTTCAACAGATCCTCTCTTCCACCTGCAACAAATCAGTTTCTCATTCACTGGCAGCTTCACCTTCCAGTCAATGTTGGCAACTGAGCCAATTTCCCTGGATGTGAGGCTTTCCTTTCCAGTCCTCTCTTCACCTTCTGGCTGTTCTCAAAGTCCGGGTACCAGGTGACTGTGTCTCTAGGGTTCAGAGTCCTCGGCCCCTGCTCTGTAAGCTTGATGAAACACTCCGAATTTCTGGGGCACTAGGAATCGCAAACCCTTGGGTCTTATTTCTCTGCTTCATTTATGGGAACTGTGGCATCCACCTCCTTGCTCCCACTGGGATGTGTTTGGAGACCCACGGACCATCCCTAATCAGCTATTATGGCAGGACTACCACAGAGCTGGGGGCGCAAGACCATCAAACTAGTCGGGTGATGCTGCAGTGATGGGAAAGGATCCGGCGCTTTAAGCCCTGGGGAGTCGACTTAGATCCACCTCGAATGGCATTTTCCAGGTCCAGGTGAGCCTGGACAGTGAAACAGCGCAGCTACTCCAGGACATGGGAAGCACCCCAGCTTTCCCAGGTGCCCCAAAGGTGAATGACGCCCCCCATCAGCAGGAAGTAGTCTTGAGAACACGGTGTCCGCATTCACACCTCACCTGCTACTACTTTTAACTCCTCACTTTTTTATAATAAAGGGGAATCTGTACTGGCCTGCCCTTGGGGTCCTGACAGGATTCGTCCTCAGCTGCAACCACTAAGAGCACCTCCTGTGCACGATCACATTTTAAAATGCCCACCTCGCATCTCTCTTCTGTTTCTGTCTCTCTGTCTCTCCTTCTCTGCCTGTCTCTCTCTCCCCCTTTCTCTCTCTCTCTCTCCTCTCTCCCTGCCTCCCTCTTCTCTTCTGCTGCTCCTGTCCCCAGAGACCAGTCTCCCCACTCCCCTTTTTTTTGTTCCCTTTTCTTCTAATAAAAACCCCTCTACATGAACTTTATTGCAGGATGTCTTTCTCTCATGTGCCATTTTTTTAAATTACAACACCTCTGAGACTGTAAGTGAACCCCAATTAAATATTTTCCTTATAAGAGTTGCCATGGTCATGGTGTCTTTACAGTAACAAAAACCCTCACTAAGATAATACCATTGAAGTTTTAGCTCCAGGATATATTAATTCTCCTGCCCTGTGTCATAATTTAGTTAGAAGGGATCTTGATTGTCTGTCTCTCCCACAAAATATCACACTGGTACACTATGATGTTGACATTATGCTGATTAGACCAAGTGAACAGGAGGTAGCAACCACTTTGAACTCATTTGTAAAACATATGTGCATCAAAAGATAGATAATATATCCAACCAAAATTCAAGGGCCTTCTACTTCAGTGAAATTTTCAGGAAATTTGATAGCACACGCCTTTAGTCTCAGTACTTGGGAGATAGAAGCAAGAGGATCTCTGTGAACTCAAGGCCAACCTGGTCTACAAAGTGAGTTCCAAGACAGCCAGGATTACACTGAGAAACCCTGTCTCGAAGAAAAAAGTTCTTAGGAGTCCAGTGGTGTGGGCATGCAGAGACATTCCTTTCAAGATGAAGGATAAGTTATTGTACCTGTGCCTCCCACCACCAAGACAGAAGCACAATGTTTAGTTGGCCTGTTTGGAGTCTGGAGACAGCACATTCCCCACTTGGGTGTGGTTCTCCAGCCCATAGACCAAGTGACTCGGAAAGCTGCTAGCTTTGTATGGGACCTGGAACAGGAGAAGGCTCTTCAGCAGGTCCAGGCTGCTGTGCAGGCTGCTCTACCACTTGGACCATATGATCCAGCAGACCCGATGGTGCTTGAGGTGTCAGTGGCAGCTAGTTTGGAGCCTTTGACAGGTCCCTATAGGTGAATCACAGAAGAGACCTTTGGGATTTTGGAGCAAGGCTCTGACATCAGCCATTGTTGGATTAGCTGGACTGCAGCCTGAAGGCCATTTCAATAAATCTCCTCTCTCTCTCTCTCTCTCTCTCTCTCTCTCTCTCTCTCTCTCACACACACACACACACACACACACACACACACACACACACACACGTGTGTGTGTGTATATATATATATATATATATAGAGAGAGAGAGAGAGAGAGAGATTCATTCTATAAGTTCTGTTACTCTAGAGAACTGACTAATATATTGTGCATGCTGTTACACACCTGTAATTTCAGCACTCTAAAAGCTGAGGCAGGGGGATTATTGTGAGTCTGAGGGCAGACTGGATTATAATAAGTTCAGGACCAGCTTAGATTATGTAGCAAAATCCTGTTTATCCCCTCCCCAAAGTATAAAGTACAAAAGGAAAAAGATAGGAAGAAATTAAATTACGTATGTGAAGTCAGGTTTGTAGCATAGGTTTGGGCGCCATACAGTAGAGCCCTCCTGGCATCTCTATGATGGTGCACCGTATGAAACTCTAATAGACGAGATGATACGCTTAGTTTACAGATGCCATGGTGAGTTGTGTCTAGTTGCACAACCATCAGAGAAACCCACCCCAGTTCATCTTATAAAGTATTAGTTAAAAGGCAGAAAGGTGTAAACCTGGGATTTGAACTTGAGACTCCCAGGACAAAATACAGCACAAACCAGCATCCACATTTGTATCTGTGGTCTCAAGCTCGCAAGAGAACCTACTGGAACTGTGGAATAGAGATGGGATGGCTGCTTAGACACCAGGGTTCTTTGCCAATGTCTGGGTGGCTTGAGCTTGGGCATATGGGGATAATGGTCCCAACTAGGTAACAGGGTCTGAGGAAGTGCTGAGGGTGCACAGCTCTTCCAGCCTGCTGCCCTTCCATCTGCTGCCCTTCCATCTGCTGCCCTTCCATCTGCTGCCCTTCCATCTGCTGCCCTTCCATCTGCTGCCCTTCCATCTGCTGCCCTTCCATCTGCTGCCCTTCCATCTGCTGCCCTTCCATCTGCTGCCCTTCCATCTGCTGCCCTTCCATCTGCTGCCCTTCCATCTGCTGCCCTTCCATCTGCTGCCCTTCCATCTGCTGCCCTTCCAGCCCCACTGCCCTTCCATCTGCTGCCCTTCCAGCCTGCTGCCCTTCCAGCCCCACTGCCCTTCCATCTGCTGCCCTTCCATCTGCTGCCCTTCCATCTGCTGCCCTTCCATCTGCTGCCCTTCCATCTGCTGCCCTTCCATCTGCTGCCCTTCCAGCCTGCTGCCCTTCCAGCCCCACTGCCCTTCCAGGCTGCTGCTCGAGCCTCTGCCAGCCATCATCATGTTCAGCCTTTCATATGCCCAAGTGTCATAGGCTCCGTGCGACAGGACTTCTTTGGGGTGTGCAGGCATCCCGGGGCTGGACACTGGGGGACGTGTGTCTGTAGTCTCTTTTTGCACAAGCAAGAGGGCTTTCGTCTGAAGAACCACCTGTTGCATTTTGATTCTCATATGTCTAGCTAGGTGAGCCTTAATTTCTCCAAAACTGACCCTATAGGAGTTTCCTGAAGGTAGGAAACGATGCGTATGAAAGGCCCGACATCTGTAAAAGAAAAGCATCTTTAACTTTCAGACACACAGCAGAATATGGAAAACAACAGGCTGTACACTTCACTTATCTCAGTCAGTGTTCCGTTGCTGTGAAGCCTCACCATGACCAAAGCAACTCTTAAAAGAGAAAGCATTTCATTGGGGCGGCTGACAACTGCAGAGGTTGGAAGCTACATCTAGAGAGAGAGAGAGAGAGAGAGAGAGAGAGAGAGAGAGAGAAACACTAGGCTGGGTATGGTTGAAAATCTCAAAGTTCCTGTGTCACACTGCCTCTAACAAGGCCACACCTCCTAATCCTTCTAATTCTATCAAAGAGTTCCACTCCATGGTGGCTAAGGATCAAAATATGTTTTTGGTGACAGGGTTTCTCTGTGTAGCGCTGGGTGTTCTGGAACTTGCTCTATAGACCAGGCTGGCCTCAAACTTAGAGATCCGCCTGCCTCTGCCTCCCGAGTACTGGATGTGCCCTACAGGAGTGTCCAGCCCCACCACAAAGGCTGGGCCATTCTTAACTCGGTGTTACTCATCTCCTAGCTTCAATACTGTCCACATCTGTCCACACCTTCTCTCTCGGAGCGTGACTGTAAGTGCAGGCATACTTACACCTTGGCCTGTGTGTGCTGGGGAAGAGCTCGCAGGACAACTCTTAGGAGGCAGTTCTTTTCTTTCCCCGTTGCTGTGACGGGGTCTCTCTTACTGTTCTACTGCACTGCTGCATGTTCTGGGCTAGCTGCCCCTCAGGTTTCCAGATGGTTATCCGGTCTCTGGTTACAGACACGCGGCACAACATCACGGGAGGGAGGAGTGTGAGCAGTGCAGGTCACGGGAGGAGGGGAGCGAGCAGTGCGAGTCACAGGAAGAGAGATGCGAGCAGTGCAGGTCACAGGAGGAGGGGGGTGAGCAGTGCAGGTCACGGGAGGAGGGGTGTGAGCAGTGCAGGTCACAGGTGCGAGCAGTGCAGGTCACAGTGGGAGGGGTGCGAGCAGTGCAGGTCACAGTGGGAGGAGTGTGAGCAGTGCAGGTCACAGGTGCGAGCAGCGCAGGTCACAGGTGCGAGCAGTGCAATGAGCAGTGCAGGTCACAGGAGGAGGGGTGCGAGCAGTGCAGGTCACAGCCAGAGGGGTGTGAGCAGTTCATGTTTCTATATGGCTGGAGACCAGGAATCAGACAGCATCCGCAAGAAGGGATTAGTCTATAACCCTCAAAAACTCATCCTCAGGGACGATAAAGGACCCCAAATCCCTGGAATTGAAAAAAAATTAAAAATCACTCTTAGCATTAATAAATTCCTTAAATTCATACTTGTAAGCACTTCTAATGTTCATTTTCTTGTGAACAAGCAACGATGGGGAATGGGGAAATTTGACTCACTAATTCCCTAAGCAGCCAGGCTGCTCTTACACCAACACCACACATCTTCAACACTCTACCAATGCCCACCACCTGAAGTCATGGCCTCAGGCAGGCCTGTGTGGGTGAGGGGCAGCCTTTTTGTTGTCACCAGACTTAACTCTAGCTGATCCTGAAGCCATTTCCACCTAGAGGAGGTGGGGCCTTTGGTGCCCAGCAGAGGGACAGCTGACACCGGTGCTAAGAGGCAAGGCTGTGATTGGTCCCGGCAGCCCTAATCTAGCTGCCTAGGCCAGGTCTCAGGCTCATTCACTGAGGCTGACAGAAGACGCCTCCTCTAATGCTGCCCTGGTAGGGCCAAGGAAGCTCCTCTCGTGGCCTGGGCATCCACATACACTTGCACAGGCACACACCCACAAATAGATAAATTAAAACAGTGAAATATTTGGTTAATCCCCAGCGGTGAAAAAATAGTACATTTTCGTCTATCAACAAGGCACGTAAGCAGCAGTAATATGACATTGAACCGGGTTTGATAAGTCATCCAGGAAAGATTTAAAGTACAGGAGGGCTTGTGGGTCGGGCTCAGAGGTGGAATCCTTGATGGAGCTTGAGGCCACGAGTTTGATTTCTCCAGACACACACAAGGAACTGTATAGTTTATATTCTTCAAAGACATTTTTATTAGGGATTTGAGGACACATGGACCAAGCCCTGCGGCCGCTAAAGGACAATTGCCCTCTAATTATTCTAAATTTCCAGAAAAGATGAAGCTTCTCGTACAAGTCAGAGCTGGGATTCCTGTGCAGAGTCGTGCACAGATGGCTGCAGAGCCCACACAGCAGAAACACCGAGTTCCCTCAGGCAGCCACAGGCAGCGCTCCCAGCAGCAGTGGGTGGGCAGGAGCACACGGTTCAGAGGCTCCCAAAGCCTTCAAATGCAGGGCCAGACACCACCAGCCACGGGTTTCCCCTGGCTCACTTCCCCTAGTGAGCCAGTAAACTCAGGGCAAGGAATGAGAGTCCATTTTACCTGCTTGCCTTCCATAGCTACAGCAACATCTGGGACGTATTTTTTAATGTGTTAATATTTTAGGTTGTGCATGTGTCTGTGTGGGGGAATGTGCAGTTGCCCACGCAAGTAAGAGGCATTGGACCCCATGGAGCTGGATTATCGGTGGTTTTGAACCACCAGATAGACATGGGTGCTGGGAACTGAACTCCCAGTCCTAGGGAAAAGTAGCAAGTGTTTTTAACCACTGAACCATCTTTCGGGCCTCAGTTGGCCATAGCTGAGCATCCAGAAGAGATCACCTTAGTGAAAATCTACATACAAATAAGAGTTATAGTTAGAGTCAGTTGGAGAGTTGACAGGCAGGCAGGCAGAGCACAGCAGGTGCCGGAGAAACCAAGAAACCGCACCAACAGAGCACAGACAGGATGTTGTGATGCAGACGACTTGGATTTCTGACCAGCCTTTCCTTTATTCCAGAGGCAACTGTGAAAGGCCTTGTTGCCAGGAAAGGGGTCCATTGGCATCTTTTGGCCAAGGAATGCCTACAGCAGGATCTCAAGGACCCATCAAAGCCCATGTGGTACAAAAGATTGGTCCACAAGGAGATGGGTTGGGAGGTGGTAAGATCTGTAGGAGGTTAGGGAGGCCTATAGGACACTGACAGCACCACCCTGGAGCAGCATGCTACACGGTCTACACTTACTCTCTTCCCTTCTGCCCCCTCCCGTGAGCTGAGCAGTGTTGCTCTGCTGTGTGCCTGCAAGATGTGCAGCTGCCCCTCCAGTGCCTTCCTTCTCACCCTGGAGGTCTGTCCCTATATGGCAGCCACTGGAGGCCTGTCCCAGTACAGTAAGGCAGCCGCTGGAAGAGACTGTGACTTTGCTGCTGAAGTGTTTCCCTGCGGTCACCAATGTTGTGCCCCCACCCACTCCCACTGCTCTCTCCCGTCTGTGTCTGTATGTCTGTCTCTCTCCCCATTCATTTTCTACTTAGCCTGGGATGACCTAGAACAGAACCCACACTGGCTTTGCTTCTCTCCAGCCTCAGCCAACTGAATGCCAGAGTTAGCCGTATCACCACCACACACGGCTGCTTGCTTACTTGTTTGTGTGAAGACCTTCCAAAAGGGTGGGTTTACATTTTCTGTGAATTTTGACACACTTATGATGACTAGATTTCTAAAACCTTATATTTTAAGGCAGGTGTGAGATTTGAGCACTCAATCCTGGTACCCAGGAAGCTGACACAGGAGGATTGCTTTGTTTGAGTCATTCCTGGACTACCTGGAGAGTTCTAGATCTGTGAGACATCAGTGTGAGTCTACTCTCTCCTCCCTCTCTCCCTTCCTCTCTCTCCTCTTTCCCTTTCTCTCCCTCTCCCTGACTCTCTCTTCCTCTCTTTCTCTCTCTCTCTCTCTCTCTCTCTCTCTCTCTCTCTCTCTCTCTCTCTCACACACACACACACACACACACACACACACACACATATAAGAGTCCAAGAACAAGAATATAGAAATGTAGATTCCAGGAATAGGAATGTAGAAATAAACAAATATAAAGTTGTAAGCCTAGGAGGATAAGAGCAGGCTGTCAGCTGCTTTCTCAGCAGCTTAGGGATTAACTATTAACAGTGGGTTACTTTGCTTTACAGTCCATAGCTCTGTCTGCAAGGCTGTAGCGCCCCTCTGAAATCTGAGGGTCAGCTTTTAGATACCCTCCCCCCCCCCGGCCACTCATAACCAGCAATTGATCTGAGCTGAGTTAACTTTTAAATGATGGGATGTATCTGACTTTTTGGTTGTGCAATTTCCCATACCCTTCTCTGCTACACAAAACTGGCAGTATCAGGGGAGTGTAGAGCTTTGGTAAACACCATCAGATAGTGCCAGAAGAAACAATGGGCTAAATACAAACTCTAGTTTAACTAACCCCCCCCAAAAAGGCAATTTGTATCTGAGTTTTATCTTGAGATTGTAAAATTCCTTTGTTCATGCCTAATGCTTGCTTCTTGCTATAAAAGGGGAGTTCGAAAACTGCCCATTGCCACAGACTTACGAGTCCATCTTCGGTGTGGTCTCAACTCTCAACTAGCTGATAAGCTTTTTGTGCCCCATAGGGTTTTATTTTTTTAATTTTTTTCTGGAATAAAGTTTGCTTCTGGTGTAACAACCTTTGATGGTCTGTTCCTGTCTTCATGCGACTCCTGTGGACCCAACAATAAGCACCTACATACAAGCTTTGCACACGGCCTCACACTGCATCACTGTTCTTAGCTCCTAGGAAGAACTTGATGGGGTAAATACAGGTGCCTGCGCCAGCTATTCTGCCATTTCACCCGAGTAAAGAACAGAGCTTAGATTTATTGACTAGTCTCTTAGATTTATTGACTAGTCTCTTAGATTTATTGACTGCTCTCTGACCTTCTTAGACTGTCTTCTCTCATCTGATTTGAGCTACCTGGCTTTATTAGGACCCAATTTCTACCACTTCTTCCAAGAGGAATTCTCTGAGAAGCTGAAGAAGACTGCCACCTAGGCTTCTATTAAAAAACATCTCCAGAGAGCCAGGCCTGATGACACACACCTTTAATCCAAGCATGTAGGAGGCAGAGGCTGGTAAATCTTTGTGAGTTCAAGGCCAGCCTGCTCTACAGAGGGAGATCCAGGACAGCAAAGGCTACCTAGAGAGACCCCATCCCAAAAAATAAAAATTAAAAGCATCTCTGGGAAGGATGTCCTCACACTGTCCCTGCCATGATTCTGCTGGGCAGCCAGGTATAGCTGCAACAGCAGCGGAATACAGAAGCAGTGGTGAACCAAGGCTAATGTAGCCAAAGGAAGCGGGATGGGAAAGCCAGCAAGCTGCACCTTCTTGGTGATCTAATAGTGGAGAGGATGCAGGGATCTCACAGCCTAGACCGCTGTTCCCTCAGCAACGCCGGGGCAGTCATGGAGACGGCCAGCAGCATTCCCTCTGCAAAGTGTTTATCACTCTGTGAACACCACTGGGTATCAGCACTGTCAGCACCTGGCACCATGTTAGCTGGTGTGTCACCGATCTCCCCCACGTCCTCCCTGGCAGACAGCATATGAACAACCCACAGACCCATATGAGGCAACAGTTTCCTCAGAGTGGGGCTGTCCCTCCAAGGGGATGTAGGTGAGCTCTGGCTGCCTGAGGCCTGAATTCTCTGCCCACACAGTGAAGCACTTTGGCCAACCACCCAAAACTTTGCGAGACTAGGATACTCATTGACTCTCAGAAACTCAGTCCCAGAACCTTCGGAAATGTTCCAAGTGGGCAGACCAACCCAAGAACTCCCACTGAAAGTCACCGTATGAAGTGATAGTAAAACTCACGCCACGTGCTGCTGTGTAAGTGTAGGACTTCTGCCTGAGCAGGGCGGGATCTGCTGCCAGGCACTCTGCCGGCATTTACCGACTTTACGTGAGCAAAGCCCCGTGCCACAGCGCAGGCCCTGAGAAACGGAAAGGAAGTGTGAAGACCAGCCTCCTCCTGTCTGTTGCTATGGGAACAAGGAACAGAGAGGTTGCTAGAAAGGCAGCAGGTCCCAGCCTGCATTCTAGCCTGACTCTGTGGGCTCTACCCTCACAGCGCTGCTGACTTCCAGAGTCAACAGCTGGACCAGGCTCTCAATGGTGAAACTGTGTAACACTTTCTTGTCGACTAAGGGCTGGGCTGGGGCTGGGGCTGGAGCTCCATTGGTGTAACTCATGCCTCGCATGCATGAAGCTTCATGTTTGATCCCCAGCCCCACATAAACTGGGTGTTGGACACACACTTGTGATCCTGTCACTCCATAGGCAGAGGTGGAGGAAGAAAGATCAAAAGTTAAAAAAAATTGGCTACTTGAGTTCAAGGCCGTCCGGGGGTCACATGAGACCTTGTCTCAAAAATAAAGGAAGAGCCATGAGATGGCTCAGTCGCTAAAGGGACTTGCTGCCAAGTCTGATAGATGACCTGAATTCGCTTCTGCGGACCCACATAGTGAAAGGAGAGGACCAGCTCCCAGAACATATCCTCTCCTCCAAACTCACACCATTTCACAAACACATTGAATAATAAAAATGTAAAAAAAAGAAAAATAATAAGAGGGGAGGAAGGCTGCCTAGGCTGCATCAGTCTCCTTTTCTTACTAGAAGACCCAGGGAATTAAGTGATTTGGCCTCCGCCTCCAGCACAGCCTAGCTTTGACTATAATGTAAACATCTGCTGCCCCCTGGTGGTCATTACAGGCTCTGTCCCAACCTGGAGCGTGGGCTCTTGGACATATCTGGGTCTGAAGTATTGTAGCTTATGACCTCTCTTTTCAAGACGCTTTGCACCATTTACTGTGTGGAGTCCTCCCTACAGTTCTGAGAGATCAAGGGAGCAGATGATCCAATTCCCACTTTACAAGTGAGTGGCAGCATCAGAATGCTCCAGCCCACCCTTATCTGAGCTTGGCAATCAACCCCCAACTGCCAGCCTCAGTTACCTTTCTGTTCAATAGGAGTGCACAAGACAACAGAATGGGCTCTTCCATGTGCCCAGATTCCAGAGTTAAGATCTCACTAGCCTGATATAAGAGTGTATCAGGACAGAGACACTCCCATGATGCATTTCCCAATGCAGATCAGAAAAGAAGTGTCACAGCAAACATGAAAACTAGTCCCTCCACCTCTGTGCTCTGTGTTGAAGGATCACATGCATGGGTGGATAGGTGTGTGAGTGCATAGACAGACTGGAAAGTGGCTAGCTGGATGAATAGGGTGGGTATGGGTGGACGGATAGGCAGATGCGTGGACAGGTGGGTGGACGGATAGGCGGATGCGTGGACAGGTGGGTGGATGGTGTAGGAGGATGCGTGGACAGGTGGGTGGATGGTGTAGGAGGATGCGTGGACAGGTGGGTGGATGGTGTAGGAGGATGCGTGGACAGGTGGGTGGATGGTGTAGGAGGATGTGTGGACAGGTGGGTGGATGGTGTAGGAGGATGCGTGGACAGGTGGGTGGATGGTGTAGGAGGATGTGTGGACAGGTGGGTGGATGGTGTAGGCGGATGTGTGGACAGGTGGGTGGATGGTGTAGGAGGATGCGTGGATAGGTGGGTGGATGGTGTAGGAGGATGCGTGGACAGGTGGGTGGATGGTGTAGGAGGATGCGTGGACAGGTGGGTGGATGGTGTAGGAGGATGCGTGGACAGGTGGGTGGATGGTGTAGGAGGATGTGTGGACAGGTGGGTGGACGGATAGGCGGATGCGTGGACAGGTGGGTGGACGGATAGGCGGATGCGTGGACAGGTGGGTGGACGGATAGGCGGATGCGTGGACAGGTGGGTGGATGGTGTAGGAGGATGCATGGATAGGTGGGTGGACGGATAGGCGGATGCGTGGACAGGTGGGTGGACGGATAGGCGGATGCGTGGACAGGTGGGTGGACGGATAGGCGGATGCGTGGACAGGTGGGTGGATGGTGTAGGAGGATGCATGGATAGGTGGGTGGACGGATAGGCGGATGCGTGGACAGGTGGGTGGACGGATAGGCGGATGCGTGGACAGGTGGGTGGATGGTGTAGGAGGATGCATGGATAGGTGGGTGGACGGATAGGCGGATGCGTGGACAGGTGGGTGGATGGTGTAGGAGGTTCTTCTGTTTATGTATTGCTTTCACTGGTTGAATAAAGAAACTGCTTTGGCCTTTTGATAGGCAGAATTTAGGTAGGCACAGAGAAGACAGAACTGAATGCTGGGAAGAAGGGCAGAGTGGAAGACGCCATGGATCTCCTGCTTGAGACGGATGTTGGTTAGAATCTTGCCGGTAAGCCACAGTCACATGGTGATACACAAATTAATAGAAATGGGTTAAATTAAGATGTAAGAATTAGGGGGCTGGAGAGATGGCTCAGTGGTTAAAAGCATTGCCTGCTCTTCCAAAGGTCCTGAGTTCAATTCCTGGCAACCACATGGTGGCTCACAACCATCTGTAATGAGATCTGGTGCACTCTTCTGGCCTGCAGGCATACACACGGACAGAATATTGTATACATAATAAATAAATATTAAAAAAAGATGTAAGAATTAGCCAATAAGAAACTAGAACTATCACAGCTCAAAGGCCCAGAAAATATTTTGAACAAAATTATGGAAGAAAACTTTCCCAACTTAAAGAAAGATATTTCTTTGAATATTCAAGAAGCATACAGAACACCAAACAGACTGGATCAAAGGAAAACATCCCCTCGCCATATAATAATCAAAACACAAAATATACAGGTTAAAGAAAGAATACTAAGAGCTGCAAAGGAAAAAGGCCAAGTAACTTATAAAGGTAAACCGATCAGACTTACACCTGATTTCTCTATGGAAACAATGAAAGCCAGAAGGTCCTGGATAGAAGTACTGCAGAAGCTAAGAGACCATGGATGCAAGCCCAGACTACTATACCCAGCCAAGCTTTCGTTCACTATAAATGGAGAAACCAAGACATTCCAGGATAAGAACAAATTTAAACAATACGTAGCCACGAATCCAGCCCTACAGAAAGTAATAGAAGGAAAACCGCAACCCAAGGAATCCAACATTGCCAACACTGCCTACAATAACTCAGGCATCTAGCGACCCTTCACTAGCACAACTCAAAGAAGGGAGACACACAAATTCTACTTCCAAAAACAGTAAGAATATCTGGCATGAACAACCACTGGTCATTAATATCACTTAATATTAATGGTCTCAATTCACCTATAAAAAGGCACAGGCTAAGAGATTGGATACAAAAACAGGATCCAACATTCTGCTGTTTGCAAGAAACACATCTCAACCACAAAGACAGGCATCTACTCAGAGTAAAGGGTTGGGAAAAGGTCTTTCAAGCAAATGGTCCTAAGAAAAAAGCAGGTGTGGCCATATTAATTTCTAACAAAACTGACTTCAAACTAAAATCAATCAGAAGAGATCGAGATGGACACTTTATACTCATAACAGGAACAATTTGTCAGGATGATGTCTCAATCCTGAATATTTACACCCCTAATATAAAAGCACCCATGTATGTAAAAGAAATATTACTAAAACTCAAGGCAGATATCAAACCACACACACTAGTAGTAGGAGACTTCAATACACCTCTCTCAGCAATGGACAGGTCAATCAGACAGAAACCTAATAGAGAAGTAAGAGAACTACTGGAGGTAATGAAGCAAACGGACTTAACAGACATCTATAGAACATTCTACCCAAATAGGAAAGAATATACCTTCTTCTCTGCAGCCCATGGAACCTTCTCGAAAATTGACCACATACTCGGAAACAAAGGAAACCTCCACAGATACAAAAAAATATCAGTGTCCACCTGCGTCTTATCAGATCACCACGGATTAAAGTTAGAATTCAACAACAATCCTACCTCCAGAAAGTCGACAAACTCATGGAAACTGAACAGTCAACTACTGAACCACACCTGGGTTAAGGAAGAAATCAAGAAAGAAATTAAAGTCTTCCTGGAATTCAATGAAAATAGAGAAACAACATACTCAAACTTATGGGACACTATGAAAGCAGTGCTAAGAGGAAAGTTCATAGCACTAAGTTGCCCACTTAAAGAAAACAGAGAAAGCATACATCGGAGACTTAACAGCACACCTGAAAGCTTTAGAAAAAAAAGAAGCAGACACGCCCAGGAGGAGCAGAAGACTGGAAATAATCAAACTGAGGGCTGAAATCAACAAAATAGAAACGCAGAAAACAGTCCAAAGAATCAATGAAACAAAAAGTTGGTTCTTGGGGAAAATCAACAAGATCGACAAACCCCTATCCAAACTAATTAAACGACAGAGAGAGAACACGCAAATAAATAAGATCAGAAATGAAAAGGGGGACATAACCACAGATACAGAGGAAATTCAGAGACTCATTAGATCTTACTACAAAAGCCTGTATGCCGCAAAACTAGAAAATGCAAAAGAAATGGACATGTTTTTAGATAAGTGCCACATACCAAAGCTAAACCAAAACCAGGTGAACGATCTAAATAGACCTGTTAGTCGCGAAGAACTAGAAACCGTTATCAAAAATCTACCTTCCAAAAAAAGCCCAGGACCAGATGGTTTCAATGCAGAATTCTACCAGAACTTCCAAGAAGAGCTAATACCTATACTCCTTAATGTATTTCACAATATAGAAACAGAAGAGTCATTGCATAATTCCTTTTATGAAGCTACAGTTACCCTGATACCAAAACCACACAAAGACCCAACCAAGAAAGAAAATTACAGGCCTATCTCACTCATGAATATCGACGCAAAAATTCTCAATAAAATACTGGCAAACCGAATCCAAGAACACATTAGAAAAATTATCCATTATGATCAAGTAGGCTTCATTCCTGAGATGCAGGGCTGGTTCAACATACGCAAATCTATCAATGTAATCCAGCATATAAATCAACTGAAAGAAAAAAACCATATGATCATTTCATTAGATGCTGAAAAAGCATTTGACAAAATTCAACACCCCTTTATGATAAAAGTCTTGGAGAGATTAGGGATACAAGGGTCATACCTAAATATAATAAAAGCTATTTACAGCAAGCCGTCAGCTAACATTAAATTAAATGGAGAAAAACTCAAAGCCATCCCACTAAAATCAGGAACACGACAAGGATGTCCACTCTCTCCATACCTCTTCAATATTGTGCTTGAAGTTCTAGCAATAGCAATAAGACAACATAAAGGGATCAAGGGGATTCATATCGGAAAAGAAGAAGTTAAGCTCTCGTTATTTGCAGATGATATAATAGTATACATAAGCGACCCCAAAAACTCTACCAAAGAACTCTTACAGCTGATAAACACCTTTAGTAATGTGGCAGGATACAAGATCAACTCCAAAAAATCAGTGGCCTTCCTATACACTAAGGATAAAGAAACAGAGAGGGAAATTAGAGAAGCATCACCTTTCACGATAGCCACAAATAGCATAAAATATCTTGGGGTAACTCTGACCAAGGATGTGAAAGATCTATTTGACAAGAACTTTAAGTCTTTGAAGAAAGAAATTGAAGAGGACACCAGAAAATGGAAAGATCTTCCTTGCTCCTGGATTGGGAGGATCAACACAGTAAAAATGGCAATTCTACCAAAAGCAATCTATAGATTCAATGCAATCCCCATCAAAATCCCATCAAAATTCTTCACAGATCTGGAGAAGACAATAATCAACTTTATATGGAAAAACAAAAAACCCAGGATAGCCAAAACAATCTTATACAACAAAGGAGCGTCTGGAGGCATTACCATCCCTGACTTCAAACTCTACTACAGAGCTACAGTATTGAAAACAGCTTGGTATTGGCATAAAAACAGAGAAGTCGACCAATGGAATCGAATAGAAGACCCTGACATTAACCCACAAACCTATGAACACCTGATTTTCGATAAAGGAGCTAAAAGTATACAATGGAAAAAAGAGAGCATCTTCAACAAATTGTGCTGGCAAAACTGGATGTCAACCTGTAGAAGAATGAAAATAGATCCATATCTATCACCATGCACAAAACTCAAGTCCAAATGGATTAAAGACCTCAATATCAGTCTGAACACACTGAACCTGATAGAAGAGAAAGTGGGAAGTACTCTACAACACATGGGCACAGGAGACCACTTCTTACATAGAACCCCAGCAGCACAGACATTAAGGACCTCACTGAATAAATGGGACCTCCTGAGACTGAGAAGCTTCTGTAAAGCAAAGGACACTGTCGCTAAGACACAAAGGCAACCCACTAACTGGGAGAAGATCTTCACCAACCACGCAACTGACAAAGGTCTGATCTCCAAAATATATAAAGAACTCAAGAAACTAGACCGTAAAAGGCTAACCAACCCAATTATAAAATGGGGCATTGGGCTGAACAGAGAATTCTCAACAGAAGAACTTCAAATGGCCAAAAGACACTTAAGGTCATGCTCAACTTCCTTAGCGATCAGGGAAATGCAAATCAAGACAACTTTAAGATACCATCTTACACCTGTCAGAATGGCGAAAATCAAAAACACCAATGATAGCCTTTGTTGGAGAGGTTGTGGAGAAAGGGGTACACTCATCCATTGCTGGTGGGAATGCAAACTTGTGCAACCACTATGGAAAGCAGTATGGCGGTTTCTCAGGAAATTCGGGATCAACTTACCCCTGGACCCCGCAATACCACTCTTGGGAATATACCCAAGAGAGGCCTTATCATACAACAAAAGTGTATGCTCTACTATGTTCATAGCAGCATTGTTTGTGATAGCCAGAACCTGGAAACAACCTAGATGCCCTTCAATGGAAGAATGGATGAAGAAAGTATGGAATATATACATATTAGAGTATTACTCAGCAGTAAGAAACAAGGACTTCTTGAATTTTGCATACAAATGGATGGAAATAGAAAACACTATCCTGAGTGAGGTAAGCCAGACACAAAAAGAGGAACATGGGATGTACTCACTCATATTTGGTTTCTAGCCATAAACCAAGGACATTGAGCCTATAATTAGTGATCCTAGAGAAGCTAAATAAGGAGAACCCAAAGAAAAACATATAGGCATCCTCCTGAATATTAACCTTCAGCAAGCGATGAAAGGAGACAGAGACAGAGACCCACATTGGAGCACAGGACTGAATTCTCAAGGTCCAAATCAGGAGCAGAAGGAGAGAGAGCACGAGCAAGGAACTCAGGTCCGTGAGGGGTGCACCCACACACTGAGACAATGGGGATGTTCTACTGGGAACTCACCAAGACCAGCTGGCCTGGGTCTGGAAAAGCCTGGGATAAAACCGGACTCTCTGAACATAGCGGACAATGAGGACTACTGAGAACTCAAGAACAATGGCAATGGGTTTCTGATCCTACTGCACGTACTGGCTTTGTGGGAGCCTAGGCAGTTTGGATGCTCAACTTACTAGACCTGGATGCAGGTGGGGGTTTCCTTGGACTTCCCACAGGACAGGGAACCCTGATTGCTTTTCGGGCTGAGGGGGGGGGACTTAATTGGGGGAGGGGGAGGCAAATGGGAGGCGGTGGCTGGGAAGAGACAGAAATCTTTAATAAATAAATAAATTTAAAAAAAAAAGAAACTAGAACTAATGGGCCAAACAGTGATTTAACGAATACAGTTTCTGTGTGGTTATTTCGGGTGTAAGCTGGCCAGGCAGCCAGGATGGAACAAAGGGCCCCTCATCTCCATGCAACAAGTGGATGCTTAGAGGACACATGCATAGGTGTGTGGATGCTTAGAGGATGCATGCATAGGTGGGTGGATGCATGGATAGGTGGGTGGATGGATAGTTAGATAGTAGGATGGATCGATGGGTGGAGGGATGGGTGGGTGGGTGGATGGATGGGATGAATAGGTGAGGAGACAGGTGAATTAGGTTGGTTGGTAGATGTATGGACCAGTGGACATATGAACATGAGGGTGGGTAGATGAAAGAGGCAGAAACCTAAGAACTTGAGATCACTGTTAGTAACTGGAAGCAGCCTCACTTCCTGTTGCACAGACCATGCTCTGATTCCAGCCACCTTGCCCCATTTCCAGGCTGCTCTGGATCCACCGAGCTGGAGTTCTGGTCTTTGGCCCTAACTGGCAGCTGTGAGGAGCAGTGATGTGACGGAAGGGGGGGCGCCCTGCCTTTGCTGTTGTCTACCACTGTGCTGCAGCCAGGGGACTTGGGTACACAAACAGGAGCTGCAACTGGGCTTTCTTCAGAGAGCAGCCTCAGCCATGGCTGAGGGCAAACTCTGCTCGAAAGGAAGTTCAGGACCCGAGGGTGTGGGCTGGCGTGTGACAGGCATGCCCTGTGCCGGTAAGCTCCTTTAGCTCTGTCTCGGTTTTCCCCCCTGTAAATGGGCGACACAAGGCAAGTGTATGAGGAATGGAGGATGTAAATATAAAACAGACTGCTTGTCAAGGGGCTCAGGAAATGGAAGGCCCCTTCCTTTTGTCCTTGATCATGGAGGAATTCTAGAGAGGGCAGGAACGTGGCCACTGCACAGATGACAAGTTGTTGGGTTGGTTGTTTTAACTGGGAACTTGTCCCAAGACCTTTGAGGTAATGAAGTACCTCTGAGGGTAGTGGGGGAAGGAGTGAGTGGATTTCTGGTAGGGGTCTTAGGCATGAGGATATTTCGCAGAGCACCCAATGCTGATGCTCAGAACACCTTTAACCGTTCCAGGACAGTAATCAGTAAGCCCATGCCCTTGACTTTGAACAAATACCTCCGTCACCCACCTCTCCCTTGCCTAACCTAACTTCTCTTAATAGCCAGTCCATACCAGAATGATTGACAAGGTCTTCAGCCACCTGCTAGAAAAGACACGTGGGTCTAGCTCGGGTCTGCTGACAATGGAGAAATCACAGAGACTAGA
This sequence comes from Microtus oregoni, assembly GCF_018167655.1. Lineage (NCBI taxonomy): Eukaryota > Metazoa > Chordata > Mammalia > Rodentia > Cricetidae > Microtus > Microtus oregoni. The sequence goes on along the minus strand of NW_024543223.1, from coordinate 1,689,998 downwards.
TTAAGGATGAGCTGTGCTCGGATTCAACTCTCTGCCCTCCACCCCACCTGCAATGGCAAACCAGGGAACCACGGACTATGGTTGGTAGGTGAGCTTCCGCTCAAGACAAGTGTAGGTTTGCCTCTGATAGCTACTAAATGTGTGCCTTTGAGTGGGATTCATAGTCTCCGAGCTTCAGCTCTCGCCCACAAAGGGGGCTATAAAATCACTGTTGAAGTATTCAGGGAGGTCACGCTTGAGACAAGTGGAGCCTGGCACGTGGATATTCAGTGCTGTGTTTAGGCTACAGTGCTGGGGATGGAATCCAGGACCTTGTACATGCTTGTCAGGTGCTCTACCATGAAGCTACATCCCAGTCCAAGACATGTTGGTTTTTAGGTAATACGTCACTTGATTTGCATTCCATGTGTACACATATGCATATGTGTATCCACTGGGCTGCAGAATCTTGAGCCCTTTCTGTTTTCCCACATGTTCTTCCTGTACAATACCTCTCCAATTCTTCTGCCATCTCTTTCCTCTGATGCTTCTTCCTCCCAATACCTGCAGCCTCTCCTGAATATAACACTTCTTTTGTCCCACATAATGCAGTAACCTATGTTTGTTATTAAAAATGAAAAGATATTCAGATGTAACCTGTTAAACGCCTCAGTGGTCGACATGCAGGTTCTTTATCCTCACTCCATTTCTGGAGTCTCTCAGTCTTGAGGGCTCTTGTTGGTGTGTCACCAGGAGGAGGTGTCAAGGCTTCCAAAGACTGTGCCCTTCCCAGTGTCCGTCTTCTCATCTGTTTGACCTTGAAAATATATTATGTTTTCTATAATGACTATAATTTTGATTATAATTATTAACTACTAACTTGCATTTCTTTATATCCTAATTAGTTGATAATAATAACATTCAAGAACTAGAAATTTGTATTACATTGTTAAATGAGCTATATAGGTACAATACCTTGAACAAGATTAGAAACGTATGTTCAGTATGCTCTAACAAAAATAATCTTAAACTTGTATCAATATACAAAAATGCATTTCAAAGTAAAATATTTAAAACTAGTAGTTGCTTTTTTGGTTTAAAAATAGATTCAATAATCTACCTTTTTATCCTATTTCTATATTCCCCATTTTTCTTTTCAGAGTAGACTAATATAATACATCATATAATACATGTTATATTTTATAATACTTAGGCAATATTTACATAAAGAGTAGTAGCTTTATATTTTATCTTATCTATATCCCTCTTTTTTCTTTTCAAAACAAGAACCCTGAATCTAAACTCCTTTGTTCAGCTCTTTTCCTGAGCATTACCAATAACAACTTGTAACCAACCCCTCTAAACAATGACAAATATACATAACCCAATGAAAGACTAAGAACCACCCACCCCACCTCTTGGGAATGTGGGCATCATGTTCTTAAATTACTTCTTGCTGTCTGGGGGCGAAGTTATTTTAGGGGATCCTGAAAAGAAAAATTCGGGGTAATTGCCAAGTCCTGGGAGAGAGAGCTGTATCATTGGTTGTCCATCTCGGCATGATGGGAACGTGCAGGGCTAGAGCAGTCTGTGAGGTTGGGTCATCTCAGTTGCCACCTTGGAATTGTCCTGAGCAGTTTGTAGTCCAAAGCCAAAATGGTGTTTTGCAGTTTGGAGGTGCTATCCAGAGTCCTAGTGCAGTCATTGTTGTGGAACCCCATCTTCCTTTCGGAGACTTCAAAGACCACTGTTAGGCACCGTCACTGCAGAAAACGTAAACGTTTTAAATGTCGTATGTAGCAGATCTCAAAGAGGTTAAAGGATCAATATTTGTTATGTACATTCAGAGAATAAAAATTTAATTCCTAGTTACCTGATAGAGACTCAAACCTGAAATCATGTACAGGAAACTAGATGAAGCCTTTTTCTAGAATAAATTAGTACTCTACATGATCATTAATATCATTACAAAAAGTTGTAAATATGCATTAATCTTATACCTTAAGAAAAGCTGTTAAAGAGTCAATATAAAAATCAAAGGATTATGAGATTAGTAGCACTATAATAGTCCCTAAATATTTTCTTTTCTTCTGTCCCTATTAGGTAGCTCTTCTGACATGAGACAGAGATTTTGGATTTAACTTTAACAAGCATCTTGGGTTTAGAGAAAAGAGAGCCACACTCTAATTCCAAACCCAATTTTTCATTTTTATTAAACTGGGACTACAAAAAGAACAGTTGCATTATATGTCTGTAAAGAACAGCAGAAACAGGCATTTAGCAATATTTATAAAATTTTAACCTTTGGAAATGTGATATACTTATATCACATTTACTCTTTTTCTTGGGATATTTTCTCTAGGTGATTTGACCTTTTTCTTCAGACGTCTCATTTGTCCAGTGATCTTCAGATTCCTTAGCTGGATGACTTTTTCTCAAAAAAAGACAGAAACAAAACCCTTCCCCAATCCTAATTTTGGGGAGGATCTCTTTCAACAAGTTACATCTGATCAAAGGAAAGGCATTTATTAGTTTTATAGGTTATTTTAAATGGTCATGCTGTTTGATGAATTATAATCACTTCTAATTAGGAGGTGTCTCTTGTTCAAATCAAATCTTTATCAATTTTGATGGTATCCATAGCTTTTCTTCTCCTGTGGAAACAAAAGCAAAACGCCTTCCCCAGTGTAACACATATCCATTCTGAGATCAGCAAATCTTTATGTATATAGTTTGATTTAATTCAGTAGTTTTTTCTATTATCCAAAGTTTCACCACAGCTGTAGTTCATTTCTCATTAGCATTTAGAAAATTTAAAGTTATTAAAGCATTATGCAACCATTTCTTGGGGTCTTTATTACCCCTTTCTGTTTATTGAGCACGTCTTTTACAGTTTGATTTGATCTTTCTATGACTGCTTGCCCTATAGTATTGTGTGGTATATCTGTAATATGCTTTATATTGTAATAAGCAAAAAACATTTCATTTTACTAGAGACATGTGCTGGAGCATTGTCAGTCTTAATTTGTGCAGGTATACCCGTGATGGACATAACTTCTAGCAAATGTGTGATTACCGGATCAATCTTTTCTGAACTCAAAGCAGTCACCCAAAGTAGTCCTGAATAGGTATCAGTTGTGTGATATACATATTTTAATTTTCCATTTCTACAAAATGGAGTACATCCATCTGCCAGATTTCATTCAGTTGAGTATCCTTTGGGTTACTTCCTGCAGGTAGTAGAGTTTGGTTGTATAAAGAACAAGTAGGACATTTCTTTATAATTTCCTTGGTTTATTGACAAGTGATACAAAAATCTGTTTTCAAATCTTTGCTGCTGATATGATGTTTTTAAGAAATTCTGAGGCCTCCAGCACATCTCCAATCAATAGTTGATCAATTTCCTCATTCCCTTGTGCTAGAGGGCCTGGCAGGCTCATATGGGATCAGATGTGATATATATGTATATGTATATGTATATGTATATGTATATGTATATATATATGAGATGATTCCTATTCCTGATTATTTCTTGTAACTGAATAAATAATAAAGTCAATTCTGTATCATCTGGAATAAATTCAGCCATTTCAATATATAAAACAAATCTTTCTGCATATTGCAAATCAGTGAGTATGTTGAGAGGTTCTGTAAAATCCATTAATACCATGAAAATAGCATATAATTCTGACTTTTGGACAGAACCATAAGGGCTTTTAGTCAATCTACTTAAATTTTCTGATTTGTACCCTGCTTTTCCTGATTTGTTTGCATCAGTATAGAGTATAGAGGCTCCAGATATTGGTGTTCCCATACAATGTGAGGAAGGATCCAGTCAGTTCTCTTTATAAATTGAATTCTCTTGCTTTTGGAATGGTTGTTAATCTCTCCCAAAAAAATTACTGCACGCTCTTTGCCAAGATTCACTTTCTGCCCATAATTTGTCAATTTCATCATTAGTAAAAGGCACTACAATTTCTGATGGGTCTATTCCTGTTAATTGACAAAGTCTCAATTTCCCTTTTAGAATCAACTCAGAGACCTTTTCCACATAAGTTTCTAATTTTTACTCTGTTTGTGGTAAAAGATAGATTCTGTGATAATATCTTTCCTCTGAATTAATATTCCTGTAGAAGAATGTTTAGAGGGTAAAATAATGAAAATGCAATCAGGCTCTGCATCCAAATGATCCACATGTGCATCCTGTAATCTCTTTCCCACCAAAGTCAGTTCTCCCTCAGCTTCAGCTGGTAATTCTCCTGGACTATTTAAGTCCTTGTTACTGTCTAAGGTTTTGAAAAAAATTACTTAGTTCATCATTGTTTACCCCAACAGTAGGCTGTAGATAGGAAATGTTTCCTACCAATTTTTTAAAGTCATTAAGAGTCTGCAATCGATCTCTCCTAATTTGCACCTTTAAGGGTCTAATTTTTCTGTAGACCTATTTTAAATCCTAAATAATTAATAGAATCTCCTCTTTGTATTATTTCAGGAGCAATTTGTAATCCCCAATAAGGCAAAAAATTTCTTTACCTCTTCCAATATTCTAAAGTATCTACATTTGAATCAGCTAGTAAGATGTCATCCATGTAATGGTAAATGATAGATTGCAGAAAATGCTTACATATCATTTCCAATGACTTACACACAAAATATTGACACAGGGTAGGGCTATTTAAGATTCCCTATGGGGTATCTCTCTCAAGATAATGTTTCTTTCTGTAGCTTTGGAGCCTGCCCTGGAACTCGCTTTGTAGACAAGACTGGCCTCGAACTCACAGAGATCTGCCTGCTTCTGCCTCCTGAGTACTGGGATTAAAGGCGTGCGCCACCACTGCCCAGCTTGGTTTTTGTTTTTATTTTTTTTGTTTTGTTTTATTTTATTGTTATTGTTTTTCCACTGATATCTCTTAACAGAATGAGAATTGTTATAAGTAGGCACCATTAAAGCAAGTTTTCTTCTTTTTCTTGTAGAGGTACAGTGAAGAAACAATGTTTTAAATTAACAACTATAAGAGGCCATCCTTTAGACAATAGAGAAGGCAAAGGAATTCCAGACTGTAGTGAGCCCATTGGCTGAGACACCTTATTAACAGTTCTTATATCTGTTACCATTCTCCATTTTCCTGTTTTCTTTTTTTTATTTTTTTTTAAATTTTCTATTTATTATGTATGCAATATTCTGTCTGTATGCCTGAAGGCCAGAAGAGGGCGCCAGACCTCTTTACAGATGGTTGTGAGCCACCATGTGGTTGCCGGGAATTGAACTCAGGACCTTTGGAAGAGCAGGCAATGCTCTTAACCACTGAGCCATCTCTCCGGCCCTCCTGTTTTCTTTTTAATAACAAATACAAGAGAATTCCAAGGGCTGGTTGATTAATATGTTAAGTATTTAGTTGCTTCTGTATGCGCTGTTCTAAAGCCTGCAGTTTCTCTGTTGTTAAAGGCCATTGCTCAACCCATACAGGTTTGTCCATCAACCATTTTAAAGGTGGGGCTTTTGGTGACTTTAAAAGATCAGCAGCTGTTGTGCCCTGTTCTTGTAGAACCTGGACAGTCAATGACTGATCTTTATAATACCTTCTAATATTTTTCCCTCTAATATTTTCCCCAGAAAAATACATTAATTTCTGGCTTGTTTCTAAGATTGGAGGAATGTTGACCTGAGTTTTCCATTGCTGTAACAAATCACATCCCCATAAATTCATTACTATGTTAGACACATATGGCTTTAATTTTCCTCTTGGTCCTTCTAGCCCTAAACATTCAACCCATCTTGCTCTCTATTTTTCATGAGAGGAGGATGTCATGGGGTAGGAACACAGCCACGCAGCTAGCCATGGAGTAAGAAGGAAAAAGTAAAAGCCCAGAGGCAGAAGATAGACAGCATTATTTAAGAAAATCTGGCTAGAAATAAGCCCAGTTAAAGCCAGGCATTCATAAATAAAAATAAGTCTCCATGCATTTATTTGGGAGCTGAGTGGTGGACCCCTCAAAGAGCAAAATAAAATAAAATTTAAAATAGAAGAAAAAACCAGCAACAGCAGTGGTTCATGCCTTTAATCCCACTACTGAAATATGGTAAAAGAGCCGAAATTAAAAACACAGGGAGCTCACGCAAAAAGAGACTGCATTTAAATGGCTTCTCTCTGAGTCCTTAACCTGGAGACTTCTAGGTACATGAAGACTTCTTCTTGTCTTAATGTTTTTGCTGATGCTGACCCTGTATTGGACAAATACCCAATGTCTTCCAGAGCGATCTTCACTTTAGTAGCCTCTCTTCCTTTTGGACCAGACATCCTTTTCTGGCCACACACAGTTTTGCCTTCTGTGGACCGGGCAGGTTTTCCCACCCTCCTGGGACTCCAAATTCATACTCCCGGGAAGGTTAATGTTGTAGCTAGAGGGTGTTTCTCAGGTGGGTGGGACTTTAGGAAGAAAACACCCCTTGAGATCTAAACAGGTACATCTGTCTTTGTCGTTTCTAAACCTGGAACATGAATCCCCTTGCTGGATGGATGTGCCTGTGGATATCAAGTGTGGAGTTAGCTTTAGAAATAGGGGCAAGACAGCCCTGTGGGTGAAGGCACTTGCTGCCAAGTTCGTCAACATGGGTACAATCCAGAACCTACAGGTACAAGGAGAGAACCACTCCTGCAAGTTGTCCTCTGACATCTGCACACATGCTGTGACCTACATGCACCCACATACATACACTCACACAAACGAAGGAGGAAATGAAAACAGGAGTGGGAGGAACAAATGAACAAAGGATGGCTAGGAAGTAACCTATCACGTCCAGCACAGCAAAGCAGCAAACAGCCCAGGCCAATAAAGAAGAAAAGAGAGGGAGACTGAAGTGAGGGCTCAGCCTGTGAAAGTTTGACACACAAACATGAAGACATGAGTTTGATGCTCAAAACCCATGTTTACAAAAATGGAAAGGTAGGAGATACACAGAGGAGATGGAAACAGATAGCTGGGACCTGCTAGCTGGTAAGCCAAACCAAACCAGAAGGCACCAGGCAATGAGAGACCCAGCTCTAAAGACAAAGAAGCTGGCTGCTGAGGCATAACCAACCAGAAGCTGTCATCTGGTCTCCACATGCATGCCCAACATACATGTACACCCACCCGTAAGCATGCACATATACATGCACACACCAAAAAATAAAGAAATCCAGCCAACATTTGCAAGCCTTTCTCAATAATATATCTTAAATATATAAATATAAATGGCTTCAGCTCTTCAATTAAAAGGACTGAGACTAGTTTGACTGGATTAAATAAAACAGATCTCATGTATCTATTGTCCCCAATAAATATATCTCACAAGCAATGACATCCAATTGAGCATCAACAAAGGGTGGAAATCAACTTACCAAGCAAATGGAGCCTCCCACAGAAACACACATAGCTACTTTCAGGTCTTTTTTCACATTTATTTATCGTGTGTGTGTGTGTGTGTGTGTGTATGTGTGTGTGTGTGCAACACCATGGTACATATTTGGAAGTCAGAAGACAGCTTGTGGGAGTCACTCCACCATGCAGGGCTCAGATATCAAACTCAGGTCATCAAGTTTGGCAGCAAGCACCCTTACCCACTAACCCATTTTGCTGGCCCCAGAAGAGATAAAGGCAAATTTATACCAAAAAAAAGGAGTAATCATTATCATTCAAAATGATACAATTATTAAGCTAGGTACTAAGGTATGGTAGCATACACGGTTTCACAGAAGGGGACAGGGGCAATGGTAATCACATCACAATCGTGAGGATGCACAGAATATGTAAGATTTGGGGCTCTGAATTTTATAAAACAAACACCAAAGGGCAGAAAGGGTCATATAGGTACTGATACAATAACAACGGGTGGTTTCAATACAACACTCTCTTCTTTAGATAGGTCTTTCCAACCAAAATTAACAAAGAAACTTCAGAATAAACTATACTATAGATCAAATGGGCTTAACAGATTCCTATTAGATAGTCTATCTGAAAGATACGGGCTATGCATTCTTCTCAGCAGCCTATGGAGCCTTCTTTAAAATAGATCACATTCTAGGTTACAAAGCAAGCCTAATGAATATAAAATTATCAAAATAATTTATTTCATATTATCAAATCATATGGGAATAAAACTAGATATCAATAGCAACAGAGATCACATGAATACATGTCGACTAAGCTTACATACTTGAACGAACAGTGGTTCACTAAAGAAATCAGTGAGAAAGTATTAGTATTAAAATATTAGTAACCTCAAATGAAAATGAAAGCTTGGCTTATTAGAACCTTTGGAGACAGTTAAGGCAGTTCTAAGGGGACAGCTTATAGCTAAATTAATTAAAAATCAGAGAGATGACAAATAAATAACCTAACGAGGCAGCTGTACTACTAGAAAACGAGAACACAAGCCCTAAAGCGGGGGAGGACACAGATGGAGACTGAAGGAACACGGCACAGACAACTGTGGTGGCCGTCATAGATAGCAGTTCCCTTCTCATTGAAGCCATCTTTTCCATGAGAGAGCGGAAGGCTCATGAGACTCAGGAGGGAACAAACGTTAAGTGCTCTGGAAAGCTGAACCTTAAGAAGATTCATGAGAGCCCCAGCCCAAGGTTACAGAGACAGTAAACTGTGCCGGGCTGGGTGAGATGGTGACTCCAACCCACACAGCTGCCGGGAAGAGACTCTCGGAGCTGTCCAACTGCTCTCCAGGGTTGCAGCATCCATCGGTCACCACCCACATGGCGTCTGCTTGTGTAATAAAAGCTACTTCTGAGTCCCTGCTCCCATAAGTAACCCCTCAATCATACTTCTGTGAGACTAATAAACAGACTCATCATCATACAACACATTTGTCTGTTCATCAAGTTGGATTCTGGTGTGGCCAAAACTTTTGTCTGTCATGGGTTCCCTATCTGGGGTGGGTAGAGAAATGTAAGTTGTGCCTCCTCAGGCAGGTGCACACAACAGTGGCTCACACCTGCAATCCCAGCAAGAGGAGTGTGATTCCAGGGACAGCAAGTACGCCTCAGTGGGTAAGGTGCCACCACACCTGACAAATTCGAGTTCAGTCCCCAGAACCTACACGGTAGAAGGACAGAACCAACTCCTGAAAGTTGTCCTCTGACCTCCACGTGTGCACTGGCACACACACTCATGAGTAAGTACAATTTTAAAGATTTTAAAAAGTGATATTGACAAACCTCTAGCTAACCTAATGGAAGAGAAAGCTTAAGTGAATAGAATTGAGATATAGAAGTGGATGTTAAAACAGCCTTCAGTGAAATTCAGAGGGTCGTTAGGGACTATTTTGAAAACTTAGACTTTAGAATCTGGGAAAGGTATTATGAGAGATGGCTCAGGGGTAAAGGCACCTGCCATACAGGCCTGACAACTGAACTCCATTTCTAGGACCCATGTAAAGGGGATAGGAAAGAAGCAAATCCACAGCATTGTTCTCTATCCCCTGTATCTCTCCCTACACACACACACACACACACACACACACACACACACGAACACAAATGAGATGGCTAATCTTGATTGTCAACATGAATATCTTTGGAACCAAATAAAATCTAAGCAGCTGGGCACACCTGTGAGGGATGTTTTGTGATTGGATCATGTGTGGTGGGAAGACCCACCCTACATCTGGGCCACACCTTCTACTGGCAGCTGGCAGAAAAGGACACCTAAGAAGGAAGCTTTTGCTGCTGGCCTGCTTGCCCTCACTCTCGATGGCGAGCTCATCTACCCTGTTGCTAAGGCACTTCTCCACTGGGCTAGAACCTACTACTGGGATTCTAGTGTAGACTGAAGGCCAGTGGCCCTCTAGGAATCCTCTGGATGGAGCACATGTACCGAACAGCTACTGACTTCTTGGCTTTTCTGTTGGAAAGCACCCATGTTAGGCTACTTAGCCCACAACCTGTGAACCACCTAATAAATCCTAATAAATTCCCCCTTAATATATACCCATATTCATTCCATCAGTTCTGTCTCTCTAGAGAATCTTGACTAAAACAGTAAGATCATTTTAAACACGAAGTCTAGGGCTGTAGACAGCACAGCAGCTAGGGGCGTGCACCGCTCTGGCAGCAGACCTGGACTCAGTTCCCAGCATCCATGCCAGGAGTCTAATAACCCCTTGTAACTCTAGTTCCAGGGATCTAACGCCTTCTTCTGGCTTTCTCAGGCATTGGGCGCCCACATGGTACACACATGCACGTCTATATGCAAGCAAATACTCATACACATAAATTTTCAACAGTAATCAGGGAAATGGCACTTTTAAACTACTTTGTGATCCCAACTCACTCAAGTCAGAAAGACTATGATTAAGACACCAACAACAACAATAAATGCTGGCAAGGGCACACTGCCAGTCATATGGAAACTGTTGCCACCACTACGGAAATCACAGGTTCCTCAAAAAATATTAAAACTAGCATGCTGCCCACCCTTGAGAACTCAGGAGACAATAAGTCAGCATAACACATAGGCATCTACACATACATGTTTATTAATGCAGTATTCACAATTGCCAGGAAATGAAATTAGGCTAGATGTCCATCAACAGATGCATGGATTTTAAAAATACATAAATAAAAATAAACTTTATTCAGCTGTAAATAAAAGTGATGTATTTGCAGAAAAATGAATGTAATTAGATGTCATCTATAAAGCAGAGTAAGTGCCACGGATACAGCATGCTTTCTCTTAGGAATGTAGGAAGAGTGTGAGGATGGACTGAGTGTGTTAGCACACACCCATAGTCCCAGCACCCAGGAGACAGAGGCAGAAGGATCAGGAGTTCAAGACCATCATCAGCTACATATTGAGCTCAAGGTCAGAAAGGTATACATTAGACCCTCTCTCAAAAACCCATCATCATCATCATCATCATATGGACCAAAATAGCTTGACTGTTAAGAGCACTAGCTGTTCTTGCAGAGGAGCTGAGTTTGATTCCCAGCACCCACACGGCGATCCCAACCCTCTGAAAGTCCAGTGTCTGGGGATCCAATGCTGCCTCTGGCCTCGGCAGGCACCAGGTATACATAAGGTACACAGATAGAGATGTAGGCAAAACATAAAATAAAAAGTTACAACTGGTCAAAATGCAGACATCAACTGACCCCTAGTAATACAATTACAATACAACTCTACCCTCAAGACGCTGCAGACATCATAGAAGGGGCAACCAAAGCCAGAAGACCAGGACATCTGATTCAAAAGTCTTTCCTTAAAAAAAAGAGAGACATGAAAGCAGTGGGGATGGCTAGGGTCAAGAGACATTGTATGAAATTTTCTAGGATAAAATAAAAGCAAATACCTATTCCCTTTCCTAGATCTGTGATTAGAAACGTCAGTGTCATAGCCTGACCAGGAAGAAAAGTGTGTGAACAAGTCAGAGCCAGTCAAACACTTGGCACAGACACAGGTGTGGGTTCTGGGTACAAGAGTGGCCTATCATCAGGGCTGGTTGGAGAAGCATCCAAAACAGACCTGTATCAAATCTGAGAGGGGTCTTACTTCCAGCTCTCAAGGTAAACAATCTAATCCAGGGCCAAGGACCAAGACCTGTACTACACTGCAGGCAGAATGAAGCCCCCATAGGAACCCAAGGTCAATGAGAAAAGCAAGCATGGGACTTGAGCAGGCTCTGGGAAGGGACAGACAGGAAGCAGGATGTCTGAGATGTCTGAGGGTGCCTTGCAGAAGCACCAGGAGAGCTGGGAGCCTATGGGTATCGCCATTGTTACAGCAGTTGGAAAGGATGAGCTCCGGGCCAGCCGCTTGCCCTCTGCCAGCTCCTTGAGGCAGGTTATCTTTTCACTGCCTGCCTGATTCTTTCAGAGGAGGAAACAGGGGCCCAGAGAGGTCCCAAGGTCATACAAGCTGGTAGGTGGCAGAAACAACACCACTTGGTGCCTCACCCTGACCTCCTTACCACTGGAATGTCGCACAGTGGCATTGCTCAGTCCTTTCCCTCTAAGATGTCAACAGCCGCAGCGCAGCTGGCAGATGTGTCACCGGGGATGTGTGCACCGGGACTGGGGAGAGCATGTTCCCTGCGAATATGCAAGCCCTGAGCTGTCTCCAGACCAAAATGAGGAAGAAAAGAAGGAAGGGTAGACATGAAGGAGATGGAGGGAGTGGGGCCGGTGGAGGGAAAGAAGAAGTAGGAAAAAGAGAAAGCAAATGTGGGTGCAAAAGTTTCCCTGTTTGCACAAACCAGGAGTACTGGCCTGACTCCGCCTCTTCCACCAAGCATTGGTGGCTGCAGGTCTTTCCCTGGGAGGGAGGGGATGGTGGAGCAAAGCAGACTGGAACCAAGGACTTGCGCTCTCGTCCTATCCGCTGCTAACCCTTTATTGCTCTACAGTGGTGGAGGCCAGCAAGTTCCGGCCCCTCAGCTCTCACCAGGGTGGTTTTGTGTTCTGGGGCAGATCGTTCTGCCACTGCTACGTGACTGGCTTGCCATCTAAGTGGAGCCTCCCCGCTGCCTATTCAAGTACTGCTGGGTGCTCAGAGACTCCCGCCTCCAGCGCAGCATCTTCCTCAGCTGGTCTGTCATGAACTTCTTTTTCAGGTGGTCGTACAAATGGCTCATTTTTCTCTTGGTCTTGTCCGAAGCTTTCATCTTAGGGAAAACAGAGATGAGTTTAGGATATGAACAAGTCACTTGGTAGCAAAAGGCAAGGCTGCTGACCTGGAAGGACAAGGGGCCTAAGGGGCCTGTGAGACCTGTGAGACCCAGTGCATATTCATCCCATGAAACAGTGTGGACCACACAGGGCCTCACAGTTTCTCTATTTTAAAGTGGACATTGAGCTTGATAGAGTACCGTGGCGCCCTCTGACGGTCTGTAGCTGCGGTGTCTGCTTTACAAATGGGTATTCATAGGGGCAGGAACGCAGCCTAGTGTATGTGAAGTCCTGAGTCTAATTCCCAAGAATAAATAATAAATAAGTGAAAAGTGTAAGGGAATAATGAAATGGAGGTTTCAGTAGAAAGGAGGTCCATCTTGTTTCTTTCTTCTTCCACAAATCCTCCCACCCTGTCCTTACTAATCACTGTGACATATCTACATATCTATCTAAAACATGCCAGCTTCCCTATGACAGCCCTTCTGTCACAGGGATTCTAACTTCATCCACTCCTTAACTCCTCTCCTGTCTCAACAAGACTGCAAGGCTGGGAGGACACATCCTCTCTTACCCATTCAGCCGTGCATTTCAATGAACTGCTGCAGAGGGGTATGTGGGGAGCCGACGCAGGGGATCCCCCTAACTACAACACAATCAGGACGTGAGACGCATGCCTGGTGCAGGGGATCCCCGTAACCACAGTGTAATCAGGATGGGAGACACTTGCACAAGAATTTCTAAGTCAGGTAGAAGGGGATACACCCTTAAAGGAGGGGCAGGTGTCAAAAGGCAGATAGCGAGAGCCGCCAAGGAAGCCGGGAAGCATGGGTCGTCCTGTCCCAGCCTTCCTTGCTTATGTGGACTCAAGTTCCCTATTCTGCTTAAAGTAGTTCAAATTTACTTTACACAACCTGTAACTAAAAGAGTTTCAAATCTTATTTTAAAAATGAAGAAAGTGTGGCTCACCCAAGATCATATACAACCAGCCTATCTCTGACTGCAGCCTATTTCTACTAGACCATAGCACAGGAAGTTTAACACAGGGCCCTACTCAGTCCTTGTCCTTCTGTGGGTTTATTGCTGTTGTTGCTGGCCTCAGCTCTCTTCTGGAGATGAGATAACTTTAAAAACAAAAAAACTAGCCAGATAGTGTTGATGCCGATTCAAGCAGGAAAGCCCGAGGTTCTGCACGGGATATAATATGTTCTGAGGGAACAAAGCAAGACACCACTCAAGAGGCGAGAGCTTTCTCTCTTGTCAGATCATGAGAGCAGGTGTGACACCTTGGGGGTGACACTAACCCCAAGTATCATTTTCTCCCCCATAAAGATGGGGCCTACCTTAGAATACGTTCATGACCTCCTATTAGCTCTAGGAGCTGAGAGTCCCTCTTCCACCCTGGGCTCCACAGGCAGCTATCTTAGCAAGGAAGGAGTTATGAGAGAAGAATAGTCAGGCTGCTAACAGGCTCCAACCCAGAAATCGGGGTACTCTACCTCCATCTCGTAGATGCGCTGTGCATTGAGGTTGTCCCGAATAATCACCCGAGACAGATGGCTCTTGGGTAAAAGCTTCTTCACATTGGCATCGCTGGAATTCAATATGCTAGAGAGGGCGGGGAGAGGGAACTGGTTAGAGACAGCTGGCCAAGGGGAGAGGGAACCAGTTAGAGACAGCTGGTCAAGGGGAGAGGGAACCGGTTAGAGACAGCTAGTCAAGGGGAGAGGGAACCGGTTAGAGACAGCTGGCCAAGGCCTGTTTGACAGCTGCTCTTTGAGTTTATTTTGTTTTATTTTTGAGACAAGCTCTTGCTACGTAGCTCTGGCTGTTCTGGAAGTCGCTCTGTAGTCAAACTGGCCTGGAACTCACAGAGATCCACCTGTCTCTGCTTCCTACATGCTGGAACTAAAGGCGTGTACCACAGCACCTGGCTCCTCCGTGGCTTTCAAGATAAGTGGTTTTCTCACTTCCAGAGGAGCAAGTAAACCACTCTAAGTTTTGCCTGTAGATGAGGTCTGCTAAGAGGCTGCTTCCTGAACAGGGAGAAAGAGCATCCTGGGAGGACACAGAAAGGCCCAGAGCAGGCCTCAAGAGAGGTCAGCAGAGAATCAGAAGAGTCCTCAAGAATTGCAGTTGTAGTTGTCGTTACTGACACTCTGTGCTGGTGCTTGGCCGGAACCCAGAGCTGCACACACTAATCAAGTGCTCACCCCCTGAGATCGCCCACTGTTCTGGAGTGGTTATCTTATGAGAAACTGCAGGGTAAGAGCAAAGGTGGAGGAGGTCTTAGATGAATGTAAGTTGGAAGGTAGAGGCAAAAGATGAATCTGAGAGAGGCTGAGATGGGGAGTTCTTCCTTCATAGCCTGGATCTGAGGGGGTCTGGGAAATGGGCAGAGAACAGAACAGGATGAAGAAGGTGGGGAGGAAAGCTGGTTGTGCTGGTGGATGCCTGTGGTCTCAGCACTCGGGAAGCTGAAAGGAGGAAGATGGAGAGCTCAAGGCCAGCCTGGGCTACACAGGCAACTCTCTTTAAAAGAGAAGAAAAGAAGGAGGGAGCGATAAGGAGGAGTGTGGGTGGACACAGGGTTCATTAATAAAGGAAGTCTAATGAATGAGTTTGGGGAGGGAGGAGGTGTGGGGTGCTTTAGGACTTCTGGAGACTCTATTCGGTATGTTCCACCTTTTGACACCACAAGACAACAATGTCACTGACAGAGTTCACACTCAGAAATCACATAATTGAGTTACCAAAAAAAGATTCCCCCATCTACTCCTAATCTCCCAATGCTCTAATTTGCTACATTGTGTTGTGCTGGACATTGGCATTCACAGGAATCCTGAGCCCCTAGGCATCAATGGGCCGGAGACACCCACAGGGTGAGAAGTATGGAGCAATATGAGAATGAGGAGCTGGGGACCAGGCTCAGTTGGTGGAATGTGTGTTTAGCAAGCACACAGTTCTGGGTGGTCTCTGGCACCAATAAAAACTCACCTATTTGGGAGGCAGAAGAAGGAGATCAAGGGCATTCTTAGTTACATTGTGGTTTAAGTTAACCTTGGCTACATATCTTAACAATAAACAACATCAAAGGATGTTGCTAGCCAGTAGGTTTTCATTTTCTGATAATTTAGTTACACTATGAAGCTTTTAAAATGGTTTTTCCATTTTAAAAAAATTGTTCAGACCAGGCGATTGTGGTGCATACCTTTAATCCCAGCACTGGGAAGGCAGAAGCAGATGGATCTTTGTGAGTTTGAGGACAGCCTGGTCTTCAGAGCAAGTTCCAGGACAGGCTCCAAAGCTACAGAGAAACCCTGTCTCAAAACAACAACAAAAAAATTGTTTATACATTCTAAGTCATCAGATAAAATACATGTACTCAAGTATAACTATTTTGGTGTGATAACTAGTTAAGAGGAAAAAAGGAGATTGCTAAACAGTGATGTTTTGTGCTGTTTGTTTTTAAAACTATAACACACATACACATATATGTATTATCTTAGCCTATTAGTTGCTGTGATAAAACACTAACCAAAATCAACCTGACGGGAGAGTGTTTGTTCCAGCTTACAGGTTACAGTTGCTCATCAAGAGAAGCTGAGGCAGGACTCAGTGCAGGAGCTAAAGCAGGAAGGCCACCACTGCCTTGCTTTCCATTACTCTATACAACCCAGCCACCCGCCCAGGGGAGGCACCACCTACAGTGGCTGCATTATCCCACATCAATCACTAGGAACCCGCCCCACAGACAGGCCCACCAGTCAATCAGCTGCAGGAGATTCCCCAGCTGGGGTTCTTTTATCCCAGGTGACTCTAGCTTGTTTCAAGGTGACAGCAGCTAACCAGCACAGGACCTTACATGTACACATCAAAATGTTAACAGTGATCGCATCTGCTCATTCGTTTTGCTGGTTTGTCTTCAGTTTGTTGTTGATGATGTTCTAATCAGTATACATTACTTTTGTAATGATTGACAAACCATTTTAAAGGAAACCAGGGAAATGACCGATATGCTGGAGAAGTGTTCCCTGAATACAGATTCCCTAACAAACAAGAACAAGAAAGGAAGAACTCCATGCACACTTTCACGAATTGACTGAACAGAAACAGCTGGCTGGATGGCTGATACACACAGGGACAGAAGGAGCAACAAACAAGAAAGCTCATGTTACCTTCATAAATTCTTTTCATTAGCACACCAGAACAACATCATCAGAAAGTATACTTCTTTTATCATTAGGACCAAAACAAAAAGATATATATTTTTATTTATTTATTATGTATACAATATTCTGTGTGTATGCCTGAAGGCCAGAAGAGGGCGCCAGACCTCTTTACAGATGGTTGTGAGCCACCATGTGGTTGCTGGGAATTGAACTCAGGACCTTTGGAAGAGCAGGCAATGCTCTTAACCACTGAGCCATCTCTCCAGCCCCAAAAGATATATTTTTTGAGACAAAGTCTCATATATCCCAAGCTGGCCTAGAACGCCCTCTTAAACTGAGGATGATCTTGAATTTCCAACCCGAGTGCTGGGATAACAAGCATGGGCAACCATGTTCAGTTTAAGAAGGGCAGGGGGACAATAACCTTTCAAGGGATTATAAAATGTTTTCTAATTTACTTTTTATCGGTAGGTAACAACTGTCTTCTGAGTGTGCTTACCTTTACAAATATTACAAAGAAATCAACATCCCGGGGCTGGAGAGATGGCTCAGAGGTTAAGAGCATAGGCTGACTGCTCTTCCAGGGGACCCAAGTTCAATTCCCAGCAACCACATGGTGGCTCACAACCATCTGTAATGAGATAGGGTGCCCTCTTCTGGCGTACAGGCATACATGCAGACCGAACACTATACATAATAAATAAATTTAAAAAAAAAATCCCAAGCTTCCTATTTCCATTTTTCTGGCTTCTATGAAAGTCAATCCAACATACCCAGGTGCTGACGGGAAAACAGGTTTAAAGGTCAGGAATTCGCACACAAGACTAAAAACCCTGTTTTCGAGGGAAAGAGCCTCAATACTTAGATCCTCTCTACTCAGTGACACATCAAATTTATCAACAGTAGACATGAAAAAGGAGAAAGGTTGGAAGTACTCTTTCAAGCAATAAATAATGGTCATTTTGAACCAAATTGTTTTTCCATAATAAATCCTCTGTAGGAACTTGGGTGAGGGAAGGGTTGAGAAAGCGGGGCAGAATTAAGGCTTGTGGGGATTGGGGCCAAACAACGGGAAACTGAAGGCTTTTCCAGAATCACTGGAGAATAGGAAGGCTTGAAAGCGGGTGGTCAAGTAATTGTGGGCCTGAGACCTGAGCTTCACCGGGTGTCACCTCAAAGTGCGCTCGGACCGCACGATGTCAAGCCTACAGTAAGCTAGGGCCAGGATTCATTCGGAGGGCTGAAAATGGGACTACGACTTCACGGCCGAGTCCAGGTTTATGAGGGTCCTACAGATTAATCCGGGTCTGAAGTCTGAGGAACTCGGATGGGCGGGGGGGGGGGGGGCGGACACGACTGGGGCGGTGTGGATCTGAAAGCTCGGATTCCCTCAGAGGTCCCGGGTCTGACGACCGCTCGGCACACCAGAACCACACCTGAATAACAACTTCGGAATTGCCGGCCGCGGCCGCAGGAAGTAGATCTGTGGTTGGGCGCGGGGGCCGAGATCCGGCTGGCTGTCAAGTCTCTCGCGCCGGAAGTCCGTGCCAGAGGCAGTGGTCTCCTTGGCAACAGAGTCGAAATTCGAGCCCAGATCCCATTTGACTGAAGGCCTTTTGGGCTGTGTGGAGGAACCTAACAGGCCGGCGAAGGACTCGGGAAGGTTAGCTACACCAAAAACCATGCTGGAAGGGCGCGCGGACGCCGAGCGACTATCTCTGCTGAAGTCTAAGGCGGAGCTCTGCGCGTTGCCCTGGAGACAAGCAAGGGGCGGAGCCTATAGGCTGCAGCCCTCCAAATCTTTGTGACTCTCGGTAGGGTGTTGCCTAGGAGACGCGTGAGGGGGCGGGGCCTGAAGGCGGCCGCCCTGAGGTCGGTCCTTCCGGCTGTCTGAGACGCGCTGCCAGGCGCGTTTCCGTGGAGACGGGCCGGTATGCTGTGCTGCAGCCTTCCCGGCTTCTCCGAGAGGTCTGATGATTGCGCGAGTGCTACGACGCTACGTCCGGGTGCAGAGCAGGCCGCTGCTTCCCTCTAGGCCCAGAACTGCCCTTTGTTGCGCGAGGAGAAGCCGTTGCTACCGAGATCCAGGATCATGACGGACCCTCTCGGAGACCATCGCCCGCGGCTCTGCCCTGCGGTCGCTTCCTGAAAGACTCCCGCGGCCCTGCGGCTGAGAGGTAAGATGATCGGAGCCCTGTCTCCACGTAGAGAGCCATTCTAAGCCAATTCCCTAGGAAGCGTCCTAGACTTGAAGTGGCACCTCCTGCCCATCAACTTGTGGACTCTGGTCCAGTTTATAACCCAGAATTTAACCAAAGCCCCACCTATATTTGCCAGCTTTCTCCCGAAAGAACTTGCTGTCTGACGATGAACAAAACTATTTTTCCTCGAGTCTCACTTTCCACGAGTGACAAATTAACTAGATGTCAAAGGCCTCATTGGCCATAAAGTGCGAAAGCAGCCGCGACCAAGTTTCTCTCTCCTTCCTCCTCAATCCAAACTGTTCATTTTTGTGGGGAATGATACTGGGCCTGTTCTTTTGTTGTGGGTTGTTTTGTTTTTAAAGAATTTCAGTAGTCCAGGCTGGTCTAGAACTCCCCCGTCTTTTGCCTCAGTTTCCCCGTCTGCTCTCTGCCCCCCTGTCTGTGATGGCTTCAGACCATCTTTACAACTCTATAGCCCCTGGCCTTTACATGTCATTCCCACAAGGATCTGCATTTTAACCTCTCTACACGCCCTTGGATTGTCTCGTTTCATCACCTCTTTATAAGGTAGACATCTTGCCCCGTTGATCAACATTTTAAAAATCTTATTTGGCTCTATTTTCTAAAGTTGTACAACACTTTATTCTGTACAACAGAATGTTCCAGTGAGCCAAGCAAAGGAGGTTTGTGAGTTTGTGGATAGAAAAGGACTTGAGGACAGAAACAAAAACACTGGTCACTTCAAAGTTACACTCCTTGGAAGGCCGGAACAGGGAGACAGACCTGTAGGAACATGACTGACTGGCCTGATGTTACTTTGAATGACCCTTTGTTGTGGGAGGATTTAGATAGACGTCCCTTATGCTAGCGGAAACTGGCCTGCTTGGGAAATTTGCTTGTTCTCTCTGTAATCCCATTTTCCCAAAGGTTAATTTTAAGTAAACAGCTCTGTTTCTTTGCCAAAGGAAAAAAAACTAAAGAAACCCTGTAGCTTGTTTCCCTGGCTCTTTATTCAGTGTAGGGGGCAGGAAACAGCGCCCTTGTGTCCAGAGCCCCCCACCTTCCTCTTCTGCCTCCTGAGCGCTGTGTTCCAGGTGAGCACCCCCGGGCTTCACTTTCACTTGGTCTCAGTTGACTTAGGGTCATTAATGTTGGAAGGTGCAAAGTCGGGCGGTAGTGGTGCACGCCTTTAATCCCAGCACTCAGGAGGCAGAGCAGGCGGATCTCTGTGAGTTCAAGGCCAGCCTGGTCTACAAGAGCTAGTTCCAGGACAGGCTCCAAAAGCTACAGAGAAACCTTGTTTCGAAAAAACAAACAAAAATGTTGAAGGCACAGCTGAGCAAAATACATGACGAGTTTCTCATTAGCTTTGTGTCCAGTTGTGTGGGTACTCTCTAGGGACCAAGACCCTGCTGAGTACCACCTGTTCTCCGGAAGCTCTTTAGGACCTGACCTGAACCCATCCCAGTAAACCCAAGTTGCTCCTTCCTTTGTCCCATGGTCTCTCGGACCATGGCTGACCCCCTTCCACTCACTAGCTGAAGTCCCTTTAAAGTCTATCCCGTGCTCCTCTCGTGGTTGATTGTTCTTGTTTCCATTGTTTTCTGTGTGAAAAGACCCCCCCCCCCCAACAATCCAGTAACTTTAGTGTAACTAACGAGTTCCCTGACCGCTGCTCAGAGAAGGCCTTGGCTAGCCTTGGAGACCCAGCCGTCCACTTCTCAGAACTCTTCTCAGTTCTTACCCTTCTCCACCCTCCTTTCCACAGTGTTCAGTGGACACAGCTTGGCAGAAAGATGGACATGTAACCCAGCACCGGCTGTTGGCCTGTCTGTCACCTTGATGACTTCTCCTTTGGGTGCCTTCGCAGTCCAGTTCCCTCAGCCTTCAATCAGTGGCCTCTCACAGATCACCAAGAGCCTGTTCATCAGCAATGGTGTGGCTGCCAACAACAAGCTCCTGCTGTCCAGCAATCAGATCACCACGGTCATCAACGTCTCAGTAGAGGTAGCCAACACCTTCTACGAGGATATCCAGTACGTGCAGGTGCCTGTGATCGATGCGCCCATTGCGCGTCTCTGCGATTTCTTCGACCCCATCGCTGACCATATCCATTCCGTGGAGATGAAGCAGGGCCGCACCCTGCTGCACTGTGCTGCTGGTGTGAGCCGCTCCGCTGCCCTGTGCCTCGCCTACCTCATGAAATACCACGCCATGACCCTTCTAGATGCCCACGCGTGGACCAAATCATGCCGGCCCATCATTCGACCCAACAGTGGCTTTTGGGAGCAGCTCATCCGTTATGAGTTCCAGCTGTTCGGCAAGAATACAATGCATATGATTAACTCCCCAATGGGACTGATCCCAGACATCTACGAGAAGGAGATCCGTTTTATGATTCCACTGTAAGCCAACCCAACCAGCTCCTATATCAGGGTCAGCAGTACAGATCTGTCATTAATAGTATACCAAGGTCTAAACTTGAACACTCTACTTGTGTTGCTGCAGGAGCACACCAGATGGTGCTTTTCATAAGGGCAAGAATAGAGCATTGCCATAACTTTTCACCTCCTAATCCACAGGTTTGGGGGGTACATGCCTTAGATGGCTGAAGCAGAAATATTGCAAGGTGAGTTTGAGGCCAGCCAGGGCAACATAGTGAGACCCTGTCTCAAAAAACAAACAAACAACTCAACAATTACTGCCCTGTAGTATGTGTCTTTAGATATTAAATTCTTTGGTTAGAGCATGGTGAGGGTAACTCTTCTGTGAGTGGTAGGTCATAGCTACTGTCTGGAGGATGGGGGAGGCAAGTGGTGGCCATGCCAAAGAGACCAGTGCACAGTGCATATGGCAGCCTTGGGATCCTGCAGCTCTCCCCTAGATGACCAACCTAGAGATGACTCTGCCAAAATCCCACCTCGTTCATTCCTTAAGCATCCTGGTGCTCTCCAGTGTCTCACAGTAAGTGCCAACCTAATAGACATGGGGCCTCCCCTCCACCTTCACCACAGTGGCCCAACTCTGGTCTTCCAGGCCAGACTTGCACAGGGCGTGGATCACAGCGCTGCTCCGATCAGCAGCACTCATCCAGAAGGCCGTCCTGTCTACACACAGCCCTTTGTTTATGTGTCTCAGAAGCCTCTGTGAGAGAGAAGAAATAGCTTAATCTTTGCTAAGCCTCATCTGAGAAGTTTGCCAGAGCTCCCACTGTGCAGCCTACGATGCACGCCCAGCTTTCTCCAAAAGGCCTTATGCAGAATTGCAGACCGTGAGATCCAGTGTCCCAGGCTGCCTGACTGTTCAGGAGTTATGGGGACAGAGGTCAGGACAAGGGAGTTGACTCCAGGAGGCCCTGAAATTCAGGGTTGCTCAGAATTCCTTAGTGTCAGGACCCAACTCAAGAAGGTTGTGTTTGGTTTAAGAGGTGATCCCAGCGGGGCAGTGGTGGTGCAAGCCTTTAATCCTAGCACTCAGGAAAGCAAGTGGATCTCTGTGAGTTTGAGGCCAGCCTGGTTTACAAGAACTAGTTCCAGGACAGCTAGGACTGTTACACAGAGAAACCCTGTCTCAAAAAAAAAAAAATCTAAATAATAATAATTAAAAAAAAAAAAGGAGTCCCATGTAGCCCAGGCCATGTAGCCTTGAGCTCCTTATCTCTTGCTTGTACTTAAGGAATGCTGGGACCATTGGTGTGTGCCACCATGCCCTGCAAAGACCAGTGCTCCACTTAACTTTTGTGGTATAACACCAAAAGCAGCTTCGGGGAGGAAAGGGTTTCTTTGACTTACAGGTCCACACAGTCCATCATGAAGAGACGTCAGGACAGGAACTCAAGGCAGGAACTGAAGCAGAAGCAAGGAGGAATGCTGTTTATTGGCTTGCTCCTTCCCCATGGCTTGCTCAGCCCAGTTTGTTATACAGTGCAGGACCACCTGCCCGGGCTGGCACAGCCGAGAGCAGGCTACACCCTCTCCCGAATTATTCTTGCATTATTAGTCCAGAAGCCCCACAGACATGCTCACCTAGTGGAGGGACCCTTTCCTAGGTGACTCTAGTTTATGTCACGTTGGCAAACACTGACCAGTTGGTCTGATCTAGAGCTTTCAGATCATTTATGAGCAGACAACAGCACGGCTGCCCTGTTGGGTGGCTTGATGCGGTGCTGTGCATCTCGAGTGCTGTAGAAACTGCAGGCCTTCCCCCTGTATGAGTCTCGGGAGGCGCAGAACCGGCAGGGTGAAAAGAAAAGAATTTAACTTAGCATATGGGACGCTCAGCAGTGGAAGTAGTTCCACAGCGTCTGTCTCTCATGGGAGAGGCCACAGTCCATGAGTCTGGGACATCAGCAGTCCCAGCCTGGCCCCAAAACCTGGGGTGCTCCCAGAGAGCCTGGAAATGCTGGTTCTGATGTCAGCGGCATGTGGGAAGGCCGAGAGCAGGGTGAATGATCTTCCTGCCACCATGCCCTTTTTATCTGAGCTGCTTCTAGAAGTGCTGCCCACTCTTGGGTGGGTCTTTCCACATCCATTATAGGCAACCAAGCAATGCTCCAGGTGTGGCTCCCTATAGGTGATTTTGATTTATGGCGAACTGACATTTAAACCAACCACCATACTCCCCAACCTACCTGTGCCCTGTTTTCAGAAAGGGACTGCCCAGGAGTTTGGTATGAGGTGGTCGAAGTGGGAGGAGGCAAGCCACTGCTCTAGGACTAATCTCACCCTTCAGCAGAAGCAAACCCCCCACCAAACACACACACAGCAGGCAGGTGTGGCCAAGCCCCCGCCCTGCAACTCTCCTGGCAGAAACACAGATAGAAATTTTCTTTTAAAAGAACTTTATTTAAATCTTTTAGTCATAGGGGGCTGGAGAGATGGCTCAGTGGTTAAGAGCATTGCCTGCTCTTCCAGAGGTCCTGAGTTCAATTCCCAGCAACCACATGGTGGCTCACAACAATCTGTAATGAGGTCTGGTGCCCTCTTCTGGCCAGCAGACATACACAGAGACAGAATATTGTATGCATAATAAATAAATAGATAGATAGATAGATAGATAGATAGATAGATAAATAAATATTTTTAAAAAATCTTTTAGTCATAAAAAAAAACCAACTATCTAGGGGTGGAAAGATGGCTCAGTGGTTCTGAGCATTTACTGCTCTTGCAGAAGACTTGGGTTGGATTCCCAGCACCCACCTCGTGGCTCACAACTCTCTGTGGATTCAGTTCCAAGGAATTCGATGCCTTTTTCTGGCCTCCTAGGGCACTAGGCATGCATGTATTGCACATACATACATGTAGGGAAAACACTCATGCACAGAAAATAAATCTTTTTTAAGTTCAAATTAGCATGTCAATTTAACTTTTGAATTCACAATTTTCTGGGTCACCTCATTCCCAAATGGGACTCAACCCACGGCCTTGTGTGTGTTAGGCAAATGTCCTACCACCAAGCTAATCCCCAGCCCAGTTCTTTGAGGCTTGTTTGTTTTGAGTCAGAGTCTGGAACTCTTGTCTGGCCTATAACTCAATATGTAGTCGAGGCTAGCCTCAAATTCACAGAGATCAGGCTGCTTCTCAGCGTCTGCCTCCTGAGTGTGCTTACCACCACCACCACCCCCTGCTGGATTTTAACAGGTGCATAGAATGACGTCATCACCACAAATCAGGAGCCTGTCACGGGTCCCTTTTGTGGCCAGACCCCAACCCAAACCTTCCCCACACGCTGACAAGCACACGTGTGTTCCTACAGGTTTGCCTCTCCGGGCAGCCTGGCGCTCGCCCCTCACGCAGCCCCTTGTCTTTGTTCTATGGCATTTTTACGGCTATGTCACTCTTTACCCACTGAAGTGTATTTACTTGTCGGGTGTAAGGGTTATAGGTGAAACTGCCATACACATTGCACACAGGTTGTTAATTTCTCTAGGGTGTGTACTACAGAATTCTGGTCACATGATGATGGCCTCACCAGAACTGTATTAAAACTAATCATATTTACTTCTTATTACCCTCATCCCTTCCCACTTTTTCTGAACCCCTTTCTCTTCCCAGTAAGTTCCCTTAAATGTTCATAACTTTTCTGTGACTATATAAGGAAGTATCCATATTTTAAAATATTAAAAATTAAATTTTCTTGGTTTTCCAAGGTATGATTTTTCCATGTAGTCCTGGCTGTCCTTGAACTCACAGAGACCTGCAGCTTTGCCTCCCAAGTGCTGGGATTAAAGGTATGTGCCACCACTGTTCAGCTGTAAGTGAGGAGTTTTGTTATGGTGTATTGATAGATGTCATTACACTACTCCCTCCCTCTCCTTGTCCATATTTTTTATTTTTAAATAATATATTTTTGGAAAATATACACGTATAGGTATATTTTGATTGTCTCCATCCCCCAGGGCCTTCTCCAAGTCATCCTAGTGCCCTTCTTCTGCCTCCCTCCCAATATCATGTCCTCCTTTTGTTGCTGTTGTTGTTATTAATAACCCTGAAACCAGGTGGTGCTGCCCATATGCTCGTGGGTGTGGGATCATACCTAGGGTGTGGGCAACTTAGCCGTGGCCATGCTGCCAATGGAGAGAGGCCCTGTCTCCCTCGGCAGGCAGCCATCAACTGCCGGTAGCTCCTCCACAAGGTGAGGCTTGACTTGTGCCGGTAACAATGGGTGCTAGGAGTGGACATTACAGCGGCCACACGATATCCAGCAGCCGGCCTGTCTCCTCATCCTCTAGCTCCTACATTCATGAGAGGGAACAGGAGACTGGTTGGTGCTTCCTGCAGAAGAGAATATTCTAGCACAGTAACATTTGTTGTAAAGGGTGACAGCTAGGAGTTGCCCTTTAATTTATAGACACATTTTGTGTTAAAATAAGTGAACCTTGCTTAAGGCCTAAACCTATATGACCTTTAAGTGTGACCTTACTCCTTTCCTAGATATTTTTGAGATTCCCAAAAACAAGACTAACCCCCCCCCCTTTTTTTTACAGTAGAAATGTCTTAACTTCCCCAGCAACCCTGTGATCTAGAGTTTTACCTTAGTGGTGCCCCTGTCCAGTGCATAGAAACTAGCCATGAGCACCTTAGGCTCAAGTCTAAAGCCACCAGAAACATACAGACGGCTGCTGTGAAGACACTGAGCTGGGGCTGAGACACCCAGACACACGCTTTCGGAGATGCTGGCTTTCCTCCCCTGCTCCTCTTTTTCTAAATCTTTGTGCTTAAAATGTTTGTTTTTTTTAAATAAACTAACTCTGCTTCAGACTGGCTCTTCCTGAAATTCTTTTCTACTTGGAAGCCTAGAATCCAGCTCTACTTGAATGGAGATCCCTAAAACTAAGGGGACTCAAAAGGCTGCCACTGGGAGACACTGCCGCCCCTGACCCTTGAAAAAAGCAACAGTGGAGATTATATTCAGGGAGCCTAGACATATTCCTACAGGTGCTGGCCCATTCCTGGACATGCTCAGTTGGACTTCACAACTGAAGAGGAAAGAGTAGACACACTGGGACATGCTGAGCTGAGCTTGGGTCAGGGGCGTATGTGTACAGAAGATGGAAGGCCGGAATGCTCAGCATGCTCAGCCTGCCCAAGGAATCAGCTTTTCAGAAAGAGAACTTTGGGAGTGTGTTATACAGGATTCGGCCTGGAAAGGGACCTGCCTCAACTAGTGGTTGATTAGCAGAGGCAAAGAAGGTTTTGAGGGGTTCATGGAATGATGGCTGGGATGAGCAGTGTCCTTGTCCTCAGGCTCAGCTGCTGGGCTTTTCTCTGGACACAGCCTGGGTAGAGGAACCTCTGGGTGGTCCTGTTTAATCCCCGCCTCCTAGGTTGGTTGGTAAAACCTGTGTGGCTAGGAAAGAGACCTGCAGGTGTCTCCCTTAGACTTTCTCTTGGTGTTTTGAGACAGGATCTCAGTATGTAGCCCAGGCTGACCTGGAATTTACTTACTGGGTAGCCTAGGTTAGCCTCAGAAGCCTCCCAAGTGCTGTGATTGTAGGTATAAGACATCATGTTTCTAGGAAAGGGCCACACTTGATTGTATAAAGTAGAGGAAGTGGGGTTTTTTTTGGTTGTTGTTGTTTTTTTTTTTTGTTTTTGTTTTTTGTTTTTTTTTTTTTTGGTTTTTCGAGACAGGGTTTCTCTGTGGCTTTGGAGCCTGTCCTGGAACTAGCTCTGTAGACCAGGCTGGTCTCGAACTCACAGAGATCCGCCTGCCTCTGCCTCCTGAGTGCTAGGATTAAAGGCGTGCGCCACCATCGCCTGGCTAGAGGAAGTGTTTAACTGAGCAGAAGAATGTGGAGTTACAGAAAATGGCAGACAAAAACAGAAAGGTGTACTTGAAGACAAGACCTTGAAATAGGTAATTAAAACCAAAAGAAGCTGCTCATTTCAAAATTTGTGTGTTGGGGACTGGAGGAGTAGGGGTGTGTGTGTGTGTGTGTGTGTGTGTGTAAGGGAGGGGGCATGAGGCCAGCTCTCCACACAGCCCAGGACTAGCAATCCTCTCTACCCTCCAGAGTGCTGCCTGCCAGGCAGAGGGACAGACACTTCAGGTTACTTCAGGTTACCTTTTGGTAAAGATTAAAGGATTAAAAAACGCCCAGGCGACCTCATTGTCATGCCAGTTCCAGCTGCCTATTTGGGAACCCGGGCTATCCTTTCTTCTTCCCTTCATTTCTACTAAGTAGTAATTTAGTCTCAGTTTGCTGGGTGGAACTTGCGCAGGTTTTAGTTTTTAATCTGGCACATTAAGACCTAGTGCAAAAGCTAATTCAAAATAGTGAACTTCCAGAGTTTGTTTTTTGTTTTGTTTTTTCTCAAGACAGAGTTTCTCTGTGTAACCCTGGATGTCCTGGAACTCGCTCTGTGGACGGGGCTGGCCTCGAAATCAGAGATCACCTGCCTCTGCCTCCCGAGTGCTGGGATTAAAGGTGTGTGCCACCACACAAACTTCCAACAATTTTTAAACAACGTACTACTCTACTCTTTCCCCATTGTCATATGGCCCTGGGCCTTCTGGCTCAGCTCCTCCAGTGAACTGGCAAGATGGCTCATCAGGAAAGGAGGCTCGCGGTACCTCCTGGGAAAGGACACACACAAGAAGAGTCCTTGCTTCCTTTTGTTCCTACTGTTGATGTGATTTCCCAGCCTGGTCTCAAAATCACTATATAGCTAAAGATGACTGAATTTCTGAACCTCCTGCCTCCACCTCCTGAGTGCTTGGAATACAGACATGAGCCACCGCAGTACTGGCGGGATAAACCTAGTACTTTGTATGTGTATTCTACCAATGGAGCCATAGCCTCAATCCCCAGCCCTCTTGTAGAACTAGAAGGAAAATCTTGCCTAACAGGCACACAACCCTTGGGTTCCGTCCCTAGCACTGAAAAAAGGAGTCCTTGTTTGCCCTGACTTTCTCGAATGACAACCCAAGGGTACCAGGGCAGGATGGGAGGGGAAGCCTGGTAGCTAAAGCTGAAACAAGGCTTTGCCTGAAGTCCACAATGGCAGGATGCCCAGCACAGCTCCAACTTCCTGGCTTCCCCCAAGACCTGGCAGGAAGCCTGGGGGCCTGGGCTACACCCTGTTCTGTCCAGTAGGAGCAGGCCTGCCCTGAGGTTGTCAGTGTGCAGGTGGCCGCAGAGGAAGTGGAGAGACCAACTCCCTAGCATCTGTGACAGTGACTCAGGACACTTGGGCTAAGCACTTCCCAGGCAGCTCCCCAGAACCGCAGGGTTAGGTTTCACTGCCCCATTTATAGCACAGAGGCAGGGGAGCTGAAGGCCCTGGCTCCAAGTCACAGCATGTAAGAGCCAGGACTCAAACCCAGTTCCGACTCCAGAGCTCCGTTTGTCACTAGTGCAACAGCACACCACTGTCCCCACTTCCACTTTCCAGGATTCCTGGTACTGATCTTCATGAAGGGTAGTCTCAGTTGTCACCCTGGGGCCTCTGGGCTTGCCTGTGGTGCATTCATTATATCTTGACTAAGCTAACTGAGGTGGGAAGCTCTGCCCACTGAGAGTAGCACCATTCCCTGAGCTGGGTCCTGGGCTGTCTGAAAAAGGAGAAACTGCCCTGAACACGGCTCCATCGCTCTCTGATTCTTGACTGTGGATGTGAGGTGACCAAGTGCTTCAGTCTCCTGTGGGGGACTTGCCTGACCCAAGGGACTGTAACCTCAACCTCTGAACCAAAGCAACCCTTTCTTCCTTCAGTGTTGCTTTGGTCAGGGTGTTAGCAACAGAAAAAGTGACTAATGTCACTGTCAACTACAGTCTGAAAATATCAAATGGTAAATTCCAGACAGAAACAAATCCCTGCGCTTCTAAGGGTGCACCATTGCAATGCCACGCCTGTCCTGCTTCTGCCCACCCCGGCCATTGGTCTTCATTATGGTTATCAGATGTGGGGTCACCATGGTTGTGCTTACTAATAAGCACAAGGATAGCAGAGTGACGTCTGCATTTCGGATATGGCGAAAAGAAGCCGTAAAGCGCTTGCTTTACGTGGAAAGGTGAAAGCTGCTGCCCTACTAAGAAAGGCATCGAGCAGTCATTGCTAAGATCAAGACTCGGAAGCTCGAGTCTGTGACACTGTGACAAAAGAAAGTTATCAGTGCTGGCTTGGTGCTGTGCTTCAGACCGCAGAAGCTCAGGCCAAGTGTGTGGTAAGGGCTCAGTTAAGATAGAAATCACAAGAAACACACGCCTAAAAGAACAGGGCAGTATAGGGCTGTTTCCGCTTCACTGGATGTCTTGCAAGGAAGCTGGTCCTTACATCTGCTCCCTCCTGCCACACCCTTACTCCTCCCCCACCATGCTGGAGGCACTGGTCCTGAAGGCAGGTCTGGTGAGGAAGACAAGAAAGGCTGACCTAGCTCTCAGGTGGAGTGTGACCGTGGGATCAGGGCCCCTTCTGGAATGATCACATTCAGTTGGGGCTTCGGACTTGCTCTGGTGGAGGGAGGCAGGAAGGCAGCGGAGAGGGAGAGAAGAGCTCCCCCTCACACCCACCCGAAAGGCAACATTTGTTATCCTGAAGCCTCAGAGAGGTGAGGCACTTGCCCAGGACAACAGAGTCCCAGAAGGACAGTGCCCTTGCAATGGGATTCCTGCTGCTGTGATCATCACTAGAGGTGACTGTGGGGTCCGGCAAGACTAGCCAGATTCCCTGCTGTGAGTAGTGAGACCGTGGCTTTCTGCTGCTGGTCTTTCTGCTTCTGCTGGAAACTGATTGGAGGGTCTTGGGGACATCAATTCTGTTACTGGTGATAAGCCAGCACCTAAGCCCAGCACAGATCCATCTAACCCCTGTCCTGTCCCCACACCACCAGGCTTTGACGTGTGTGTGTGTGTGTGTGTGTGTGTGTGTGTGTGTGTGTGTGTAGGGTCGGGGAATGACTCCCCAGGCAGCAGACATCTCCTGAGGCCAAAGAGCCTCGGTGAGGCTGGGCAGGGACACTCCTAGCATGGTGTGGAGCACCTCCAATAAGGAAGACAAGAGTCACCAAGGAGGCTTTCCCCAGCCAAAGCATCTCTTCTCTCCTGCTCAGCCCAGCCTGAGAGTAGAATCCAGAGATGGGCAAGCTGCTAAGGGTGGGACAGACCAAACGAGTGGCATCTCTGAGTCATAGAGAGGTGGGTGGCAGTGACTCAGCAAGGTCCTCTATAAGGCCAGCCTGGGTGGAGGCTGAGGCTAGGAAACCCTGTCTGTCTGTGTTCCTTGCCATTCACCACCTGTCTCTCTCCCACCCAGCCTCAGGCCACCCTCCACATACCCTGGCACAGGAGTCCTTTATGAACAAATACGTAGTCCTCTCTGGATCTCAGCCCCCTGCCCCCCGCACCTGCTCTAACTCTGTCCTCACTCAGAAGGACCCTATTTCCAGGTGGATCTGCAACAGTGGTGGGGAGCAAGGTGTGAGTGACCCTGAGATGGTCACCCCTCCTTCCTCACCACTGGGCTCCCCATTCAAATCCTCCCCACAGGGACCATCACAACCCTGAGCATCATTTACTGGTGCTCAGAAAGGGGAGGGGAGGGGCTAGAGATGTAGCTCAATTGGTAGGATGCTGTTTGCCTGGCATGCTTGAAGCCCCAGTACTGCATAAGCCCAAGGGTTGTGATGAACACACCTGTAACCCCAGTACTGCATAAGCCCAAGGGTTGTGATGAACACGCCTGTAACCCCAGCCCTGTGGAGGAGAGGCAGGAGGATCAGGAGTCCGGAGTCACCCTCAGTAGTACATGGTGGCTTTCCAGCCAGACTAGGCTACATGAAACCCTATCTCAAAACAACAACAAAAAGAAGGGAGGAAGGGAGAAAGGAAGAAAGGAAAAAAACCAACAAAAAAGAAAGAAAGAAGAAAGAAGAAAGAAAAAGAAAGGAAGAAAAAAGAACAATGCAGTCTAAACAGAGAGAGCAGTTAGGCTGACAGAGCAGGGGGTCTGGTCCCAGGCCTTTGTGCCCCAGGCTAGGTTCTTATTCATTGTAATAGGTATAGGGACTTAGCTGTCTATCACCAAAGACTGAGAGATGAATAGACAAAGTTGGGGCCAACCAACAGGGGCACTCTGGCCTAGGTTCACGGCATGAAAGGCCTACTTCCTAGGCCCTAGGCTAGCCTGGGTGCTTCCTTGGTGCCTGCTCCTCCATGAAGCTGTCCTTATGACTGATCCTGTGTACCCACAACCCTAGACTCACCCCCTCATGAACAACCCCTCTCACCAGGCCTCCTTGAAGGGAGAGTAGCATGCAGGGGTCTTTCTCTTATAGGTGAGGATGTGTCCAGGAGAAGGGCGGAGGGTGGAGGGCATATAGGAAAAGGGACCAGATAGGATAGCACAAGCGAAGGTTCTGGTGGGTGAGCTGGCATTGTACTCAGCGAGATAGGCGCCTGGTAAGGACACGGAATAAGGGGAAAGCCCTGACTTTGTCCTCAGAGCAGAGTGAACTCCAGAGCACGTGTGTTTTGGGAAGATCTCTCTAAGAGGAGAGAGGACATTTGGGGGTGGGGGCAAGGGCCACTACCACCATCCTGACGCAGGACAATGGTAGCCTGGGCAGTAGAGGACCTTGTAGAGAGCGGTGTTAGGCTGGAGGCCAACAGAGAGTCAAAGGAGACAGAACCATGCGGTAGCCAGCCATTCCCTTTATGTCCCTTTGACTGTAGCCCCAAGGAATGACACAGATGTCCAAGCAAAAATAGTTTATTTGAGGATGGAAGACCCAAATCCAGGGGAGGAGGAAGCACTGGAGTGAGGCTACAGTAGCTACCTGAAGTTGGCACAGGCTACCCCAAGTTTTTAGAGGAGCCCAGCAATGAAGAAGCCTTCTGTGGTGTGCCTCACGGCCTCCCCCACCGGAGGAAAGATTGTGCAACCACTGGGCATTGTCTTCATAACACATTGAGGTGTTCTAAGTTTGCCCAGCAATTTTCATTGTAATACTTGACCCTAATCATAATGACTCATCTGGCAGGCACACATGCCAGACTTGGACCCACCATCCAGTGGCGGGCCTTGCTGTAACAGGTGAGGCTGTCAGGGGCGAGGGGGGGTGTCTCTCTGAAGGCAGCCCTTCTAGAAGGCACCTCCTCTCTTTGGCCTGGCAGACATAGTAGCTCTCCACTTAACCTCATTGTCCATGGTTAAGAGTCAGGTTAGGACTGTCCAGGTATGGCTCATGTGCTCCCCCAGGTCTCAAAGACCTTTGCCAGGCTGGTCCCTGTGCCACAATCCCCGACGGGTTGCCCAGGAGGCCACGAACTCACAGTTGTGGTAAAGAAACATTCCTGAAAGGGTGAGTGCGATGCCCAAATAGCTGAGCGCGCTGAGGTGACTGCCGAACAGGAGCCGGGACAGGATGAGGTTGCCCACAACTGTGAGGTTGCCCAGTACGTGGACGGTGAGGGCGGACGTGAGTGCCAGCAAGGAGAAGCTGGCCAGGTTGTAGACCACAGACAAGAAGCAGCTGAGCAGGACACAGGCCCAGAGGCGACAGTCAGTGGGAGCCAGAGGTGGGGCCACTCCAGCCTCCATCACCAGAGCAGCACCTGCCAGCAGGCAGAAACTGGGCACAGAGGTGGCATACAGCAGCGTCACCGCGTCCAACCTCTCTTCCTGCAGCAGAGCACCTGCAACCAGGAAAAGTGGCTGTCATCACTGGGATCGAGGCAGCACCCAGAGCCAGCCCTGAACACCCCGTCCTCATGACCCAGCCTCCTGGAAGCCGGCCCTCACTCAGCAGGGTTAGTGGCTCCTGATGTGAGGTGTCACTTGCAAGGCCAGCTGGGCTTGTGACCTGTGCCCACTCCTCCTTTATAGGTAACAGCTCACAAAGGTAACATGTACAAAAGCCTTAATGTGGAGAATGCGTAGGAGATGTAGAAAATAAAACTTATCCCTACCACTCCAGCCAGGAAGCAGGGACTGAGCACGGAGCACCCAGCTCTACCACTTACAGCTACAATGAAAGAAAGGGCGAAGGAGCTGGGGTGGGAGTGTGCAGAGGAGGAGGGGGAAGGAAGAAGGAAAGAAGTTCGATAAAATAGTTTTGAGTCAAAATGGTGAGACTAGTCATCCGCCCATTTGCTATGACCGCCGGGTGACAAAGGACCAACAAGACAGCCATTGTTGGCTCTTGGCAGTCACTCACTGTTTACGATCTCAAATCAGGGTGTTTGGTTGCCTTCTTTTTTAAAAGATGTTTTATGATTTCATGCAGCCAAGGCTGGCCACGAGCTCTCCATGTGGCTGAGGCTTGCCTTCAATTCTTCCTCCGCTTGTCTAACACTGTATTTACACCCCCACCACTTCCAAATGCTGGGATCACAGTGTGCGCCACCATGTCTCGCTTCATAATCTGCGTATAATCTAAACAAACAAAAACAAAAAAACTACCAATAGTGGGGCCTGTCAAGATGAATCCAGAAGCCTTTTAGGTTTCCAAGGAAAAGAAGGGCTTCCGCTGCCCGCGTGGTTGTATGTGCCTATGTCCATACCACTGCGACCATCAAAGGCCGACACAGGGTGAAATGGCTGTGTGTACCCAAGGACAGAGACCAGACAGAGCCTTCTCCAAGTCTTAGTAGAAGAGAGACGACAATTGGTACTGGTGTCCTCCTGGGCCCCCTAGATCTGTTTCCTGACACACACTTTCCAAAGAGCCCCACAGTGCTTACTCACACCCCATGTTTAGAACAGGAAATGGCACTTATTCCCCTCTCCATTCATCTTGCTGTCTGGGCTGGGTTCTCTAGGCAAGAGTCTCTCCAGCTCAAGCCTTTCTAGAAAGGAGTAGAGTGCCTCTGCTCATTCACTCCAAAGTTAGTACCTGAGGAGTTGTTTGAGGCTTGGGCCTGAAAGACACTAGGACAGAAAGGGTCCGGTTTCAGGTGGACTTCACCCTCCGGGGTAGCCCCTGCACCTGTCCTTCATCCTGCCAAACCTCCCCCTCCCTGCAGCCCACAGAAGGGCAGCGATTGCCGTGGCAGAAGTGACTAACTCGTAAAACGTTAGCCTGTTGTGCTGACTCCTCAGTAACCCCACCCTTGCCAGCCCATCTTCACCATCCTCTGTTTTTCCAGAGACATTCTATTGTTTCCTTCTGGTTCTGGGACCCAGCCCAGGGCTTCCCTCCCTAAGAAAGCTCTCTAGCGCTGAGCTACATAGTCCCAGCCCCCTCAAAGGCATTTTTATTTATGGGGTTTTTTGAGGGGAGAGAGATTGAAACAGGATCGAGGTTGAAATGGGGTCTTTAACACTAAAAAAATTACATCATGTGTATGTATGATGTGTGTATATGTAGATCACACACAGTTTGTGTGATGTATGTGTGTATGATGTGTGTATATATGGATCACACATACACAGTTTGTGTGATATATGTGTGTATATGATGTGTGTATATGTGGATCACACATACACAGTTTGTGTGATGTATGTGTGTGTATGATGTGTGTATATGTAGATCACACACAGTTTGTGTGATGTATGTGTGTGTATGATGTGTGTATATGTGGATCACACATACACAGTTTGTGTGATGTGTGTATATGATGTGTGTATATGTGGATCACACATAGTTTGTGTGATGTATGTGTGTGTATGATGTGTGTATATGTAGATCACACACAGTTTGTGTGATGTATGTGTGTATGATGTGTGTATATGTAGATCATACACAGTTTGTGTGATGTATGTGTGTGTCTGATGTGTGTATATGTAGACCATATACAGTTTGTGTGATGTATGTGTGTATATGATGTGTGTATATGTGGATCACACGTACACAGTTTGTGTGATGTATGTGTGTGTATGATGTGTGTATATGTGGATCACACATACACAGTTTGTGTGATGTATGTGTGTGTATATGTGGAATATGTGGAGGTCACAGAACGACTTTCAGGAGTTGGTTCTTTCCTTCCTCTGTGGGTTCTAAGCATCAAGCTCAGGTCATCTGTGCAGCAAATGCTTTCACCCACTAAAACTGCCTCACTAGCCCTGAGCCAAGGGCCTTCCATGTAACTCATGCTGGCCCAGAACACTCTACAGATCCCTGAGGCACTCCTACCTCAGTTTCTAAAGTGATGGGATTACAGGCATGTGCCACCATGCCAGGCTGAAAAGGTATTTTATTTTTCTGCTTCTAGACAGAGTTTGACTTTGTGGCCCCAGCTGGCTTTGAACTCATGATCCTCCCAGGGTACTGGGATTGTAGGCATGCTCTTCCACGCCTGCTTCAAAGGCACTTTCACGTCAGCATCTGAAAACACGTCACCCCTGCTGCAAACACACAGCAGTGACCTATGTAAACCCTCACCTCCTGTCCTGTTTCCACTTTGTCTCTTCCCTGGATGTGTGACATAGTCAGCTCCCTGTCTTGGTCTCCTCATGGATAGCATGGGGAGGAACAGCATACACACCCAGTGTACCTTACCCAGCACAGGAGCTGACCCCCCAGCTCTCCTCCTGATGACTGACAGGGCTCTGCCACAGCCTGTGTCCCATCTCAGGATGCCCTTTCCTGCTCTGTTGCCATGGCTGTGCACAGCTCCCTCCACAGCCTTCTCGAGCCCACACCATACCTGTGCCCACCTTGCTCTATAGCTTCCCTCCTGCAAAGTGTCCTCCCTCTGCGGGCTCAAAGGATGAGGACCAAGTGAGGTTATGAAACACAGGTGGGTACAGACGACAACAGGTTTGGCAGGCTGGCACCTCACTCCCTTGCCTGTCTGGGTATGAGGGTGGCATTTCTCCACTGAGCCTGTAGCTGGCCCACATAGGAGAGCAGAGACTCTCTGGCCGCCTGCGCTCACTCTCTGGATCCCTGGCCCCTGTTCTCGTGGCATCTGATCTCAGGGAGGGATCCAGCACCAGGGAACATCTGTATCCTCTAGTCTGAATCTGGCCCAAGAGTCTCTAGCAAAGAGAAACTTCCTCTTTTTAAAAATCCATTCCAAGCCCTGGATCCAGTCCACTCCCCCACCTCAGCGAGGCTCCCGTTTCTGTTGGTGGAACCGTTAGCTTTCTTTAGCACCTGGCCCAAATGCATGCAGCCTAATCTATTTACCCATCTGATGTCAACTGATATCAAAACCACCAATTAAAGACATCATTTTAATTTCTTCTCTATGCCAGACCCCAGGTCAGGTGCTGAGGATAGAAATGCCCCAAAGCCTGTCGGGTTGGGAAGCAGATGGGTGACCAATAACTCTGAATAGCCCATAGCTGGCGAAGAAGAGGGCACCCAACACACTTACTGTAAGAAACTGAGCCTTGAGAGGGAAGAAGGGAGCTGGCACAAGCCTAGGGGAGACTGGGTGTCAATAACATGCCGCTATAAACATGCCTGAATGCCCTGATGCCTGGCTAGTCACAGCCCCTCCTACCGACAGGAGCTGCCCAGAGCCCAGCATGAATAGTTCTTGGCTCTGGCAGGTGCAATGTGGGCCTAGAAGCTGGAGCCTTCTCTGCTCGGTGTCCCTGCCCAGGAAGGCCCTACAGGGTTGGATTTCCCTGAACCAACTCAAGGCCCAGCTCAGGGCTCGGCTCATGTAACCTGAGGCTAAAATAGACCGGGCTTTCACCCCGCCCATGGGGTTAGGGTGAAGATGGGGACAGGGCCTTTGGGTCCTGGCTGAAGATGCCAGGCAGGACAGAGTCCACACTTCACCGTTCCTCAGCTGGAGGCTGCCCCAACCATACTCGGCGCCCCGGAAACCCCTTACTTTCCATTCTCGACTCTCCTACTTCTTCCTTATGTTAAGGTGGAGGGAGGGTAGGGCTATGACTCAAACGCCCCTCAGCCGCCCAGACAGGAAGTCAGCCTCCACCCCAGGCATACTGGAGCTGGGCGGACAATTGCACCTTACTTCAACTCTGAGTCCTGCTGCCCACTCCCGATAGCCACCACCCAGTCACACAAACCAGACGTGGGAGTCCGGGGAGCCATGTGACCCTGGG
This sequence comes from Microtus oregoni, assembly GCF_018167655.1. Taxonomy (NCBI): domain Eukaryota; kingdom Metazoa; phylum Chordata; class Mammalia; order Rodentia; family Cricetidae; genus Microtus; species Microtus oregoni. The sequence goes on along the minus strand of NW_024543223.1, from coordinate 1,652,514 downwards.
ACAACCATACACCTCTTTGGCAGAAGGCTGAGACAGGAGGATCACAAGTTTGAGGCCAGCCTGAGCTTCACAGCAGGACAGCCTCCTTTCCCCTCTCCCCTCCCACTGTAAAACACTGTCTTATCAGTACTGTCCCCTGTACCGTGAAGATGGAGATGGAAATGGCTGTGACAACTGATGATCTACACGCAGTATCAGACTGTCACACCGTGGCCACTAGTAAACGCTTCCCTGGCTTGGATAAACCAGTGTTCCCAATCAGCTCACAGCCTGGCTGCTTTCCCTTTCCTTCCCTAGGTCACACTGGCCTGCTGGGTTCATAATCTTAGGACATATAGCTTAGGCAGCATAGACTCTGAATGCCATGTTCAAATATTGCCTTTGCTGTTCACTGGCACAAGGCCCAGGCTGAGACTCCACAGCTGTCAAATGGGGATAATAAAGACCTGACTAACTCAAGGAGAGGCCGTAGGAGGACCCAGTAGGACAAAAGGCTTGCTAAGTTATAGAGCACACTTCACCAGCAACTGTTATTAACTATGCCTCTAAGGCTTAAGTTTGAGGCCTGAACTCCCTGAATTCTGTCAAAGAGGATCACTGCCACCCCCTTGACAAGAGCATACCAGCCACACACCCCACCTCCTCAGATGGAGACCAGGCACTTACTCTGTTGAACGGACTTGAAGCCTCGGAGGCAGGTGGCCACTAGCAAGAAGCCACCGCCAGCTGAGGGTGCCCGGATCTCTCCAGCTAGGCTGCATGCAGCTCCCAGGCAGAGCGGGCCCATGGCAGCAAACTGTAAGGGATGGTGTCTTCGACCAAGTAGCAGCACAGACAAGGCCAATGTGAAGAGTGGTGTGGTGGTGGTGGCCAGTTGTGCTAGGTCCAAGGGTACAGTGCTCAGGCCTACATTGCCGCAGGCCATGGAGGTACCAAAGGTGAGGCTGAGCAGTAACACTCTGCCTTGGATGCTGCGAGGCATGGGCCGCCGGGCCCCCCAGTGGCACGCCAGGGCAGCTGCCAGCATGTGCAGTGCTGAGAGAAGCAGGGGCCGTCCGAAGCCATGCACTGTGAAGATCCACTTGTTGAGACTTGACATGCTGGCTCCTGCCAACAACCACACCAGGGCTGCCACAACCACTCTGACCCGAGCAGGCTGCCCAAGGACCTGAGGCCTGTCAGGAGGCCACTTGGGGAGGCCATGCTCCCGGGCACTTCCAGCCACAGCCTCTGCTTCGGCTGAGGTCATCCTGCCTTCATGGCGCTCCAGTGGGCAGCGGCACATCCGCACCAGAAGGGCTGGGGCAGGAGGCAGGCTTTCCAGGGACTCGCTGAGCCACGTCCTGGTTCCTCAGACAAGAGAAGGCACCACACCGCTTCAAGAGCTAGATCCTAGAGCCACCCGATTATTCTAGCTCCCTGAGGGCCGAACGGAGGTCGTAGCTGCCGGGATGCCGGACTCCCTGGTACCCTCCCAGGCCTCGTAAGCCCTGGCACCTCCCGTATCAGGGGAAATTTTCACTCTCCTCCACGCCCCAAGCTCACGCGATGCTCTTACATAGAATCCTCTTGGTTTTTATCGTCTTCGGCCCCCAGATCGTCAGAGTGAAGACACTGATCCCGACCTCCGTATTTGGTGCTCAGGCCATGACCAGACAGGACAGAGGAGATCGCGCACCGAGCTTGGAAGCAAAGGTGGGCAGCCGCCGCTCCCCCAGTCCCTCTCGCCTCCGACAGCGCGAAGAATAGGAGAGAACAGGCCGGTGGTCGCGGATCTGCGAGCTCGGCCTGGCTGCAGCTGCTCTAGCTGCTCTAGCTGCTCTGGCTGCTTTGGCTGCGGCTCGGCTCGGGAGCTGGCAGCGTAGAGCGCGGAGATCCAGTCCGGCCCTGCGCGCCCGCGCCGCTCTGCACTCCCGACCCCGCCCTCTCCGCGGCTACCGTAGCGGCGCTCCACCCGGAAAGTTGGGCTCAGTCGGCCCCACCCCACGAGGCTCCGCCCCGGAGCCCAGAGGACGTCTAGCCCCTCCCACAGCCTTTGCGCCTTCTGGCTCCGCTTGAGCAGCTGCGGGCAAAGTCCCTTAGTGGGGAGTGTCGGCCGTACCCGCCACCAACGGGAATCCACCAACGTCTCCAGCACCTACAAGAGCCTCCCTTAAAGTATCCAGCGCTGGAAACCCTGGTGTGCTCTGCAGAGATGTCCCAAAGCTGTCGTCAAGAAGCAGGGCGATGAAGAGCGACTCCTGACCCCAGACCACAAATGTCTCCAGAGACCTTGGAATTTAGCCGAGCTGGACCACGTGGTCCCTTAAGACTGCCTCATCTTGTTACCTCTCCACTCCCCTCTAAATCTTTTCTCCCCTGCCAGACCAGGGCGGCGCCCCCTCTAGGCCAGCAGAAGGGGAAATGAATCACCAGGGCTAACCACAGCTACGAGAAGCAGGGTACCTCGGGCTGACATCCATCCCGGGCTAGCCGACCCCGTATGCACTCTGAGGTGACTCACAGCTGGACTTCCTGGGGCTCATACGACAGAATCCTAGGCCGAGAAGCAGAGCAGCTGTCACTAAAATCTTGTTCCTGGGTGGGTCTCAGATATCCCATCCGAAAAAGAGATGTTCTCTGAATTCAGGATAGGTTAAGTCCCTCACCCCAGAGGGCGATTCCAAACATAACTTGCTCCAGGTGATCAAGAATCAAGGCTCATCCTGGAACCTAGCTTCTTTCCAGTCATTGGATTTCTGGGGAAGCTCCTGCCCAGCTGTACAGGCATCACCTGGCTCTGTCAGCTGACTTAACAAGTCCTGGATGACAACCTGCCTAGAAAAACAAGATCCCAAAGCGGGACCAATAGCTCGGCTCGCAGCACCCTCTGGTGGTCATAATCCCGTATGGCCTTAAGTGTTTCAGATCCCTTCACAACCATCAAAGGTGAAAATAAGCCAGTCCCCACTGGAGACCTGAATCAGACCTCCGTCCCGGATGAACCAGGAATCTACATTGTCACACTTGCTTCTGATGACTCTGATGCCGTGGGAGCTCGTAGATCGCTGCTGAGCAGCCCAAGTTGAAGGACAGGGACTATAGATAGGGACTTCCAGGCAGAGGACCAAAATCCGGGACATTTAGATAGTGTCTCCAAAAAGAGTTATGGGAGGGAAATTGAGTCAAACTCTCTCTCTCTCTCTCTCTCTCTCTCCCTCTCTCTTTTAAGAGGAGGAATTTGGGCTTCTTGTGAGTTATATTCCTCTGGGATTTTTAACCCATTATCCACCAAGCTTCTTTCAATTAAAAAGTATTACTTCCGATTTTAAAATTGTTGCGGGATAATCTTTTTGTACGCTGTAAAGATATGTCTCTGCCTAAGTCACCTTCCGATTGGTTTAATAATAGCTGAAAGGCCAATAACTAGGCAGGAGAGAATAGGTGGGACTTCCAGGCAGAGAAGAGGAACTGGGAGGAGGAATCTAGGCCCATGGATCTCGCCAGCAGACTCTAAGCAAGTCAGATGTGCCATACTGAGGAAGAGTAAAGAGCCACAAGGCAGAATGTGGATTTAAAAATATGTGTTAATTAGATAAGAGCTAGTTGGGAATAAGCCTAAGCTAAAAGCCAAGTGTTCACAATAAGAAGCCTCCGTGTCGTTACTCAGGGGCTGATGGTCCTGACGAGAAAGTACTCCACAGTTTATTGTTTGTGGTGTGTGTACAGGAGCGCTGGGATTCCAAGTGTGTGCCACTGCCCACTTTTGAAGCCCGTTTTAACTTGTCTCAACCGCATAGACAACAGGGCTCTCAGTAGGAGAGTGTTTGCATGCGGGAGAATGGGGGAGGCCAAGAAGCCCAGATTCAAAGAGCACATCACTGGAGGGGAGGGCTTTCTCATTCCTTGGGGTCCGCTCACTTCCCACGGTGTCCGGTGTCCGCAAATCTGAACCCTGCTGTTTGAGGGCCCAACAGCTCTTCTATGAAGCAGGTAGTGCCAAAAACACTTCTGAGGAAGGCTGGAAAGGAAAAAGGAACTCATCCCTGGTGACTAGGCTACAGATGTGGAAGTCTGAGCTTTTTTTCTTATGGTCTCAACCCTGACCAGATCATTTCTCTACCGGGGCTTTAGTGTCCTGTATGTCACAAACACCATGAACCAGAGAGCACCACCCCACAGTGACACAGACTGGTCCCCCTAACCTGGAAAAGGGGCTTCTTAAAGCTCATGGTGAGACCCTGCACCAAATATGACTTTCTTCTCATCCCTGGCTTCTCTGGGTCCCTGCTGAGTGTGTCAGATAAGATACCCATTTTAGGACATAAACTCAAAAAGAGGAACCTGGGGGCCCTAGTGTGGAGATGAGGCAGGCAAGTCCCAACTTCAAGTTTTTGATTGTCCTTAGCTATTTCCAGGCTGGCCTCAAATTCCTTATGCAGATGAAGATGACCTTAAACTTCTGATACTTCTGCCTCTGCCTCCCAAGCACTCGGATCTCAGGTGTGCTCCACCAAGCTGACTTTATGTGATGCTAAACTCCGGGCATTGTGCATGCCCGGCAGAGCCTGTAACAAGGGAGCAATATTCATTCCTACCCCATCAAATATCGCTTAGTTCTCCTTTCATGCAGTTCTGGGATGCAGTCTCTCTCTTGACAGCTGAGATTACAGGTATACAGGTTCCTTTTAAACAAGCATTCTTTGGTATGACTGTGTGTCCCCCAAAATCCATGTGCTTAAATCTAACCTCAAAGTGATAGTATCAGAAGGTGAATGGGCAGTAATTAGGTCTTCAAAGCCAGGTATGGTGGGGACACACTGGTAATCCCAGGAGGTTGAGACATGAAGATTGTGGGTTCAAAGCCAGCCTAGGCTACATGCATACTAAGGCTTTGTGCCTGGTAAGCGAGTGCTCTACTACTCAGCTACAGCCCAGTCCACAGCAGGAGTCAGTAGCTGCCTCTGTCTCCTAAGTCCTGTCTCCTGCCCGCCACTGCCTCCTACAGTGTTACTGCCTAGCTGTGACCTTCCGTGAGTCACTTTTACTTATTTATCACTGGTTCCCTTGTCTTCCTAATGAGAGATGGGCTGTTTCGTGTGATATTTATAAAGGTGTGTGTAGTCAGCTCTGTTTGTGCCACTTCACGCCTGATACACAGGAGAGCAGTCACAAGTCCTGCTGGACACCCAGACGCCTCTGCTCCGCACCCCAGGCAATGACTATGAGACGTCAGAACACTGCGGCCAGGAAAGGGAAATCGGGCTTTAATTATGTTCGAAGGCCCCGCGGAAGGCTGGCCAGCAGCTGCCTTATGACCAGCTCTGGGAACACCACCCTGACAATATAGAGCAAAGTTATGGGGGTCAGAACCACAACCCCTGGGCTGTGGAGGCCTCCTTGCAGGACTCCATTCCCAGAGCAGTATACTCAACACCCACAGCCAGCAGTCTTCCCATGTGGAGGAAGTCAGGGGCAGCCTGTTCTTTAGACTTCTGCAGCCTTCGTGAAAAGGCCCCTGGGTTAGGCAGGGCCAGTTTAGGATTCTCTCTGCTGAGATAGTGGAAGTGATCTGAGGGACATTGCTCCAAGTGCACTTGAGGTGGCAGCAGGGTACAAGGACATCAGGAGGGAGCCCAAGGCTACCAGCTAACTAGCCTTAGCTCGATGGTTTCCCCATTCTGGGGTTTGTAGTCAGCAATGCCTGCAGAAACAAATGGAACGAAGGGAATTAGCAAGACAACGTCCCACCCCCAACCACATCAAGTGACCACTACCCTGAAGCCACATCTCTAAGACCCACTCTGGGTTTGGTGGTGAGAAGCTAGGAGCTGTGCAGAACCAGTTGGAGACTCTCATCCAGCCTTAGCAGGATCTCTCGGGCCACAGGCTCATACAGCAGAAAGGGCGTCCCCAGTGGGTAGACATGGGACTAACAAGCTCACAGCAGAGAGCGCCCCCAATGGGTAGACATGGGACTAACAGTTGAATGGCAGCATGAAAGAAATTGGGACAGGATCACCACCTTCAAAATAGAGTTGTCAGACAGAGGGACTGTCTCAGTGTAGTCCAGGGGTGTCATTAATGAATGTCCCAGAAGTGACCTTTGAGTCCAGCAGATACCTGGCTTCAAGTCCCAGCTCTGTCGTTCACTAGCATGGTGAACACCAGATTCTCATTGGAGAAAATTGGAGAATAATAAAATCAGCCTCCAGGGGGCTGGAGAGATGGCTCAGAGGTTAAGAGCACTGATTGCTCTTCCAGAGGTCCTGAGTTCAATTCCCAGCAACCACATGGTGGCTCATAGCCATCTATAATGAGATCTGGTGCCCTCTTCTGGCATACAAATATACATTGCAGGAATGTTGTATACATAATAAATAAATAAATCTTTAAAAAAAAATAAAATAAAATCAGCCTCCAGGCTGGGTGTGGCTCAGGGGAAGATCATTTGCATAGTGGAAGATCATCAGGCCTGAGGCCTAAATCATTCCTAGATCTAAATTAACCATTTAGAAATAATATCACAAACTTGGAGGAAGTAAAAGGGTCCCTTGAGAACCCAGGCGTGCAGAGACAGTTCTGTTTGTGACTCATTTTGATTTGGTAGGGCCAGTGGTTGAGACAGGGTCTGGCTATACAGACCAGGCTAGCCTCAAACTCACAGCAATCCTCCTACCCCAATATCCTGAGGGTTGTTGGGATTATAGGTGTGCATCACCAATAAAGATTTTCTTTTAAATACGCATGCTTTGGATGCATCTCTGAAGCTGCGACCCAGGAAGGCTCAGGGGAAAGGCTGGGCTGGGTTGATGCAGCCTTATCTCAAAGTGGGTGAGGATCAGGGTGGGAGGTATCCAGGGCGGCAGGCCACCAGACTCACCTTGCTGCAGGGGGGTGTCAGGGTCTCGGAGGAGTTGCCAGAATTCTCGATCCCCCACTTCTTTCCCCAGTACGGATGTCAGGTAGGGGCCTGACAAAGAGGGCTTTTTCTCATACCTAGAAAATAGAAAAAAGAGGAAGTGACTGCTGTCCCCAAGGAGGAAAGCAGGGGGCTCACCCACGCCAGCAGAAACCTGCCTGCCCTCAGGTGCCCTTCTTCTAGCCCTGCTGGGCTGGTTAGTTTAAATTTGTTTAAAACAAACTAGAGACCCCTGGGAAGAGGAAATTGACAGGTTGCTTCCATTGCATTGGCCAGTGGGTGTTCCTTGGGCCATGTTTGATTGATAATTGACCCCCCAGAACATACCCTGCCAAAGTGCTGGTAATTCTGGGTTCCTGTCTCCCATGAGTTCCTGCCTTGAGTTCCTGCCTTGCCTTTACTCAGTGATGGTCTATAACCTGCAAATCATATAAACCCTGTCCACCTCCAAGCTGCTTTTGACTGTGGGGTTTTTCACAGCAACAGAAGGCCAACCAGGCCAGCTTCCTAGGCCATCTCACTGCAGGTCGTGGCACCCCTCCCCCCACTTTCTCTACAGCTTCACTGATGCTGCCCACCTGGGTTTTATCCACCATCGTCCCTCAGCAGTTATGGGCCTCTTGGCATGGGTGTGGGTGTTTAGGGCTGATGGAACTGAGCTACCAGAGTGTGAGACCTGAGCTCAGAGATACGGGGCCAGAGGCAGAGAGCAGTGGCCCTGGGTCTCATTCCAGTTTCACTTGGTAGCGCTCCCTTCTTTGAGGGTGCATGCTGCCTACGCTGCTATCTGAGTCTTCTCTCTACTCTGCCCTTTTCTGGAGAGAATGGAGTTAGATTTGGGGTCCTGGCACAGAGAGGTGCTTTTCTCACTCACCACACAGCCTTCTCTGAGCCTCCTGCCTCCAACTTCACATTCTCCAACCCTCCTAGACACCACCACCAGTGGCCCGACCAGCACCCCATAGATCATGCACTCTGTCCCTCCAAAGGGCTTATCAGCAAATTCCATCTTAGACAGGGAGGGAGTGCCTCCATTCCAAGAAATATAAACCAGCCAGGTTTGTGACTCTGGCCTGTCATCCAAACTACTTGGGAGGTTGAGGCAGAGCACCGAGAGTTCAAGGCCTGCCTGCACTATAGAACAAGGCCAACCTGGGCAACTTATAAAACCCTGACTCAAACTTAAAAACACAATAAAACAACAAAATAGTTCTGTCTCAGATTTTTTTAAATGTGGGGACCAGAGATGTAGCTCAGTTATCCACCACGATGAACTATTTCCCCCAGAACGCTGAGCCCACACCGGTCCTTCCCCCCAGTTTGCCCGTGTACGGCCTTTTGTCATAGCAGTGAGGTTTGTGACTAGTACAGACTTTGTTTCCAAGTGAGGAGCAAAAATCTAACGGTTCAGTAGTAGATCTCGGCTTAGCCTGTCAAAGCTCCAGATTCAGTCCTCTGCGGGGATGTGGGGAGGAGATGTCACTTAAACTGAAAACTGGGACCATTTCTGTCCCTTAAAGACAGTAGTATGGTCAGGCGCACACCTTTAGCCCCAACACTCGGGCTGCAGAGGCAGGTGGATCTCTGAGTTTTAGACCAGCATGGTCTGCAGAGACAGTTCTAAGACAATCAGTGCCACACTGAGAAACCCTGTTTTGAAAAACCAGATTAATTAATTAATGAAATGTGGTGGTATTGATGCAGCTCTGGTCTCAGAGTTGCTGACCCAAATGACCAAATGGTCCCCATTGTCAGCCTTCCCTAGAACTACTGCTGGGAACAGAAAGCACGGATTTCTCAAGATGAGGCAAGAGTTCAGGGAAATGAGCAGGCCAGCAGGAAGAACTCAACCTCTCTGAGCCAGAGGTCCCCCCCGATGAGCCATGTCCACCTCCTGGTATAGCCAGGGCCCAGCAAGGAGCAGCGATTGAGATATGCTCATTCCCAGGCCCATCGAATCTCAAAGGGACAAACACATTGTCTAGCTTTTCAGGGTTATTAATGGCAAAATTCTAGCAAGATGAATTGATACTATTAGTCTTCCTAGAGTACCTACTGCTGCCGGGCATTAGACCTACTCAGAGCATGTCACCAGAGACCATCGGCTCCTCACACTGGCCTATGAGGAGGCGGGATATCTCAAGTCTGAACTGAATAACTGTCCTGGCTCGATAGCTGGGGTGGGGGTAGAAGAACTGGAATTCCTAGGCTGGGTCTCTGCTTCTAGAGTGAGCTCTCAATGACAGTGGTGGTCCACAGCTCACACCACAGGCTAAACACCACAGGTCCAAAACACTGGCCGGAAAGGAGTGTAGGCAGTAGAAGCAGAGATTAAGCCAGAACTTATCCCAAGAAACCTGTCTGTTGCCATCCTTCCCGTGATTCCATTCCAAGCATGGAGGGCTGAGCGGGGTGAGGGCTGGGAAGAGGGGAGGGAGTCTCACGTGAAGCCTCCTGTGTTTTGAGCCATCTTCAGGACATCTTCCAAGGTGGACCCAGAAAGGATAAAAAATGTTTGTTTGTATGGTGGCAGGACACTGGAGACCTTCAGTGTGACACTGATGACCTCTGGGATATGGGCCGGTGAAGGGTCCTCGACAGCGGGTACCAACATGACTGCACCAGAGAGACAGGAAGAGCAGCGGTCATGAGGATGGGGAGCCAAGTTCTCCTTTCTTCCCTGGACACTGCGGCCCATGTGGCCATGGCCTTCCCCCACAGTGGCTCAGTCAATGAACACCCACCCGGGGAAGCCTGCCTCTTAACCCAGTCCCACTGGCCCTTGCTGGTGTCTCTGCTTCTTGCCTCCCACCTATTTGCTACACCTCACCTCAGAAGACCCTCTCCGTTTGTTCCTGGTGACCTCTAACGGACGGACTCATCTTTCTGTGCAGTATTCTTCTCCTGCTCACTCTCCCAGATGAACTGCTCACTCAGTTCCAAGATGATGCCCCGACCCCTGCATCACCAGTCTCTGCGCATTTGCCTTTGCCCTCTCCTCCCGCTGCTCTGGCAAATCCCACTCACTCCTTCAAGTTCTTCACCAAGATGGTGCCCAGTGATTCAGTGCTGGGAATTAAGCTCCTTGGGTATCAAAATGAACCAAACGTGTCTGTCTACTCATTCATTCACACATCTCTGATGACCCATCTTACTGGTCAACCTGACTGGATCTAGAACCAGCTAAAATGCAAGTCTCTGGGTATTCTTTGGAGAGATTTTTCTTGATCAGATTATTCAAAATGGGGAAGACCCTCTGTAAATGTGGGCGGCACCTTCTGATGGCAGCCCAGATGGGGAACATGAAAGGAGCAGCTTCTGCTTGCCCTCACTCTCAAGTTCCTCTATGCTGCTACTGCAGCATTCTTCGCTGATAATTGGAACCACCTTCTTTAGACTTCCAGTGTAAACAGAAGGCCAGCTGCTGTCCAGAATCCTTCAGGCCTCTGCACCACGATGGGACTGCCAAGACATCCCATCATGGACTGCAACACTCTGGGATTCTCAACCTCTCCAGAGAGAGACGGATGCTGTCAAACTATCTGGACCATATGCTATATGTCAGTCTAATAGATCATTCTATAAACTTTGCTCTTTTAGAGAACCTTGGCTAATACATCTCTCCATCCATTCACTCAAACATTTCCACAATGGGTACCACTCAGAGGGCTTATTTGGTATCTGTCTCCACACCATGAGCATCAAAAAGCTGCGACCTCATTTAAGCTGCCATGTCCTGTGCAGACCCACGCACTCCTGTTGGCTCAGCAAAGCAGAACCAACCAACCGCCCATCACTGGGACCCACAGAGAGCAGATTACTCAGGAAACAGAAAGGGTTCAGCTACCTCTGGGCACCTGGCAGTCTGGGAAGATAAGATCCAGGTAGGTCTTGTGGTTCAGTACCGGGAGCAGCTGTGAAATCATCAGAGGATTCTGGAAGGCCCCGCCCTGGATACTGGTCTGCAGAGATACCCTTGCCTTGAGACATGCTGCACCCAGTCCTACCCCAGAAGCAGGGGAGGTCATCAGAAACTGTGGGGAAGAGAAGGAGGAGGTAGGTCAATCACTGGGGAAAAGCCAGGTCTTCCAGCCTCTGACCAGCCCACCCTCCATTGACTTGTTGAGTGGTCGTGGTTCCAGGATCTCTTTCCCACCTGTAGTGCCAGTGGGGTGCTGTAGACATTCCCAAAGTTGCCCTCGGGGGTCTGGGCCTTCAGGATCTTCTCTCGCACGGTCTCAATGGCCATGGTGATTCGTGGTCTCAAATCAGGATTGAAAAAGAAACGCTCCAAACAGGTGAAGGCCAAGCCAGCCATGGCTTCCGTGTCTGGGGGATAGAGCCTAGGATGAACTGGATAGCTATGGAACCAGGCTAGGTGAGTTTTGGCGTTCAGGAACATCTGGGGTACCAATCCAGGACTCCCCAATCCAAACACTGGACATACTAAGCCCCCAGAAAACCTCTCAAGTCTAGACAAATGGATTTAATTGGTCACTGAGTGTCTTGAGCAGCAGGACAGACGGACAGATTGAAGAGAGAATACAAGAGGATGGATCCTAAAGAACCTGCTCCCCAACCAGGATGCACATTGGGCTCACACAGGGAGCTTTATTTTATTGATTAATTGATTCATATTGGTTTTTTTTTTTTTTGTGGTGCTGGGTATTGGATTTGGGGCCTCAGGCATGCTTGGTGCTGTGCTACTGGGCTAAACCTCCTGCCCCGCAGAGAACTGGACAGGAACAGCTGCCTCATCTACCCTCAGGCAGTCTGGTTTAATCAATAGGAGGAGCAGCCAGGGCCTGGGAGGGAATCTTTAAGTTCTTCTCCTCCTATAGGTAATGTGTTCACTGTTTCTCTGCAAGCCTTTGAAACAGTTCAAGCCTCTTATTGACAAAGGCCCCGGCGCCCTTTTCTCTCTGGGCAATTATCTACCAAACACCACCACCACCCTCCTGTTTCCCACCCTCCCCCAAAGAGTCCCGACTGTGTGAACCTAACTTTTCAAACTCCATTTTAAAGAAAGGGACTCATCTTAAGCCATATAATGAGTGGAGGGGGGGCGGTGGGGGCGATCTCAGCTCCATAAATGTGCTGTCATAGCAGAAATTTGAACAGATACCCTGAAAATAGCCAATTAAGGAGATAGGGGGCAGGGCCATAAAATTAAATGAGGTCCAGATATTCTTGGGAGGCATCCTGTCCTTGAAGATACCTTGTCAGTAATTTATGGCTCTTTGTTAGATTTTCACACCAAAAACTGACCAATGGTTTCAAAAACTACCTTCCCCTATGCCCTCCTTACCCAATCTCAAGACGACAGGACATGACCTCCCCTGATTATGGCATTTCTCCTTTAAAAGTTCTCCCCTCCAAGGGCCCCCTGCCACACTTTCTGCACCCACCATGCTGGGGTGCTGGAAAGGTGTTGGTCCAAACTTAAGTTTGAATATTATTAAAACCCTCATGTAATTGCATTGGAAATCCAGCTCCGTGAATTCATTTGGGGACCAGAAATCTGGGCATAACACTACCCGCTCACTTCTGGAGCCCAGGCCTAGCAGAGACCTTGAAGCATGATGATAAAAACTGACTGTGGTGGCCCCAGGTCATACAACATACAACAATCAGATCAGAATCCAAGTATCAGGATCCTCAGGCTAACTGGTCTCAAGAGCACCCAGTGTGTACTCAGACCTCTGTTTGTAATGCACCCTTTAGTGAGAGGCTGCTGGGAGGCCATTTTCTAGGAAAAGTCTGACTGACAGAGTAGGGGACATCCTGCAGTGAACAGGTAATGGAGCTGAGGTCAAAGCCCGGTTCCAGAGCTGGCTCTCAGCCCCCACCACCACCACCATTTCACTTCTAGGGGTCTAATGAGGACATTCACAAGAAAGGTGAGCATAGGAGAAGGTCATAGAGGCCTTCCTTCCCTGGGGCTGGGGGGAAGCTAGGTTTGTCCACTCACCCACAGAGAGGTGGCCCTGGCGGACATGGTGGCCGTGTTCAATAGCATACAAGAGCTTGCCCACCACACTGTCATGGACCCGCTTCTGGTGGACACACAGTGCCAGGATGCTGAGGCTGTACTGGTAATAGCTGGTACGGGGGTGACCTTCATGGTTGTGCCCTGAGACAAGAAAGGCAAGGAGTAAAGAGACACGTCAGGCTTCGGGGTTTCCCTTTCAGCCTCTTCCCAGAAAGAAGCCCCATAGCTCAGGGACCCCACAGTCTGCATGCTCCAACACATCCCATGGAGACCACGGCATCATGTCCTCCTTCAGTGCCTAGCTGAGATCCCAGTGTAGCCCAGGTTCTGTGCTTGGAGGTCAGAATAGAGGATGACGGCCCAACAGATACTCATGAGACAGCACAATTATAACAGAAGTATGGCCTAAGGTCCCTGGAGCCACACAAGTCTTTAAGTGGCTGGGAAATTGAGGATTCTTCACAATAGTGACTCGGGAGTGGAGAGAAGTGAGCACAGAGCGAGGAGTGTGAAAGGGGATGGAGGAGCACACACGAACACCCAAACTTGTGAGGAGAGATCAGTGTGGCTGGAGCACACAGAGAAGTAACCAGACCAATGCCTAAAAAGTAGAAGAGGCAAGCCAGGCTGGGCCCGGGGCTGCGAATGGAGGGGCCCTGCAGGGCTTAAGCTGCATGAAGAACAGATTCATAGTGAAAAGCCTTGCTTCAGCTGTTGGGACTGGGTCCAAGGCAGGAGGCTGGACGGTTGACCGAGAGGCTAAGGGTCACTGGAAAGAAGACTGAGCACCACTGCTCTGGGAGGACTTGATGTGGACCGGGGTAGGGGTGTGGGGGTGAGAAGAGGCCTGGAAAGAAAACCAAAGCTCTGACTCTCACCCAGAACACCGTTTACTGAGAACAATTACAAATATGAGGCCTGCCTCGAAAGTACAAACAACAGAGCGAATTGATGAGCCCTCCCAGAGGTCCCTAACCACTCAGATGGCATCTTTCTCACCAATGGCATTTTTCTCATCCTCCAAGAACCACTTGAGCTGTGAGACCAGCCGGTCCCCCTTGCGGCTCCCAACGAACTCGCAGTTGGCCCTGAGGGCAAGCAGGTAGAAGGCCAGGTGGCCTGCGGAAGGCTTGGTCTGGCAACCGCTGTTGTCATCCCTGGAGACAGACCTAGGACCAGGCAAGTCAATACGCTTTTATGAGAAACTGTCCCCTTGGTAAGCCTGACTGGGATCACCTCTGAAGGGCCCAAGAAAAAGAATATAGAAATGTAGATTCCAGGAATAGGAATGTAGACATAAACAAATATAAAGTTGTAAGCCTAGGAGGATGAGAGCAGGCTGTCAACAGCTTTCTCAGCAGCTTAGGGATTAACTATTAACAGTGGGTTACTCCGCTTTGCAACCTTTAGCTCTCTTTGTGAGGCTGAAGCGGCCCTCTGTGAGCGAGGATCAGCTTTTAGATAACCCCCTGGCCACTCATGACCAGCAATTGATTTGAGCTGAGTTAACTTTTAAATGATGGGATGTACGTGACTTTTGATTTTGGTTTTATATTGTCCCCTACCCTTCCCTGCTTTGTGAAACTGGCAGTCTCAGGGGAGGTGCAGAGCCTTGGTAAACACTGTCCAAGGAATGCCAGGGAAAGCAATGGACTAAATACAAACATTAGTTTAACTGCTAATGGAAATTGCAAAGAAGGGCAGTTTGCATCTGAGTTTTACCTTGAGATTGTAAAACTCTTTTGTTATTGCCTAATGCTTGCTATAAAAGGAGTTCAGAAACTGGCCTTTGCCACAGCCTTACGAGTCCATCTCCGGCCGTGGTCTCAGATAGCTGATAAGTTTTTTGTGCCCCATGGAGATTTATTTTTTTATTTCTTTTTCCTGGAATAAAGTTTGCTTCTGGTATAAGAACCTTTGGTGGTCTGCCCCCATGTCTGTGCGACCCTCGTGGACGGAACAACCTCCACTAAGGTCACAAAGAAGAACTGGCAGTCAGCTGTGCTGGTGGGGACACATGCCACAGACACTTAGAAAGTTAAATTCCAGGAAGAACCATAAGGGTGCCCACGCCAGATCTCCTGGCTTGGCCTCCAGCCAGACCATGCACTCTCCCCTACATTTCCTCTCCCTTCCCTGCATCTCTGTCTTGAGAAGGAATGAAATCAGGAAGGTATTTCATGGTTTTTCCCCCCTTTTTCTTTTTTCTTTTTTTTTTTTGTTTTTTGTTTTTATTTTTGAAGACAGGATCTCTCTACATAGCCCTGGCAGCCCAGGAACTCACTCTGTAGACCAGGCTGACCTTGAACTCACAGAGATCTGCCTGTTTCTGCCTCCCAAGTGCTGGGATTAAATGCATGAACCACTACATCTGGTGACTCGTGGCTTTTTCTTATTCTTCACCTCACTCACACTCCAGAGCAGGCCTCTCTTTCATGGCCACTCCTTGGAGAAAGAGCACAGAAATATGTTGCTTCTAGGTTCTGCATGAAAGAACATAGCTGTGGATTAGTAGTGTCTGTCTTTAGCACATGAATAAACTACAGAATAAGTTAGATACTACTTCTTTGTACCAATATACAATTGCATATCTGGTTATGGATTAGTGATGTCTGTCTCAGGCACAAATCAGGAGCACATGAAGAATTAGGTGTTGCTTCAGGAATCAGGGGAATGCAGTTTCAGGACAAAGGACACATGTCAGCATCTCTGGCCTAGTACCACCACTTACCCCTTCACTCTGCAGATGGAGGAAGGCCCAAGGAAGACAAAATACGCCTAGAGTTTGTCAAAAAGTCACAAACACCCAGATGAGAGAACCCAGTCTCCTATCTCTTACGACATGGATCAAGTCATGGGGAAAGAGGAGAGAGAGAGAGTAGCAATACCCCAGGAGGCACTGCTGATAATCGAGCTTGAGACTGTGCAGGTAGAGGTCCTCCTTGGTCCCAGCCTGCATACTGGAAAGGCGCAGGCCAACATAGATGCTGGGGTTCAATTGCTCTGAGGAGATCCGGTCCATCCAAGGTAAGAGCTGCTGGCCCATCTTCTCTACTAGCTGGCTGTCCATCTGTGGTATTACTGAGGAAAGAAAATGGTGTGAGGGAGGACTCAGGGCTATGCCACTAGCAAGCGACTATTCTGACCTCCTTACCAGATAAAACCTTCTCCGGGAAATACATGTCCCAGTTCCCATTACCACACAGCCCACACCCACTGTGTAGACAAATGTCTGCTATGACAAAAGGCGGCGCCTACACAGGAAAGCAGGCATCCCCTAAGAGGAGTTAGTGTGGGCCAAGGAGAGGTGATGGAGTGAGATCAAAGGATGTTATTGCCAGGCAACCACCACACCTATCAGTAGGCTACCAGGCTCCCAGACCCTCACGGCAGCTCTGTGGTGTCGATAGTTCCACCATTGTTTTGCACGGAAGAGAAATCAGAAGTTCTAAGTCAGGCTGTCTTTCACGGTACTTCAGAGCCAAGCCTGTGTCAGGCTGCAATCCCTTCCCCTTGCTCTGATCGAAACTCCAACCCTCATGCTGGGAATGTTCCACAACAAATCTTCACATGCTGGACTCTGTCAGCTGATTCCCCAGCTGCCTGAGGAAACTCCTCCACTCAAACCTTGAAAGGCCACTTTTTCTGCCATTCCTATTTCAGTGGAAAGGGTCTCTGACTGGGAGACCAGTCACTAACAACCTGTCACAACTGGGGATTAGCCTGAAAATCTGTAGCCAAGATACAGAAATACCCTGGTAGCAGAAATCTCAGGGCCATGCCCGGATTCCAGTTGATGGCTGCCTTCCTTCCTTGGGAAGGGCCCAAACTCAGAGTGGGGAAGACTGGATTGTCTTGGAGGTCCTGAGGATGATAGGGGGCTGGAAACCACAACTTACTCTTTTATTTTACATTTTTATTCATTGTACATGCCAACCACAGTTCCCCCTCCCTCCCCTCCTCCTGCTCCCGCACTGCAGGCGCGCACACACCCTAAGAGGGACTCACCTGCCCAGGGAAGGGGAAATGACACAATTTACTCTCTTTAGCAGGAAAGAGACAGGCAGATTCACTCAAGCTAGAAAAAGTGGCCTTAGGCAAGGTTCCTATGATAGTTAATCTCAGTTGTCAACTTGACTGCATCTAGTATCAACAACCCCCCCCCCCAAGCTGCTGGACGCTCTATTAAGGGGTTTTCTTAGTGAGATTAGAATTTGAAGCAGGAAGATGATGCACTCAAAATCTGGGCCAAACTTCCTGGTGGCAGATAAGAGATAGGGGGAAGGGCTGGAGAGATAAGATGGCTCAGTGGTTAAGAGCACTGGCTGCTCTTCCAGAGATCCTAAGTTCAATTCCCAGCACCCACACAGTGGTTCACAACCATCTGTAATGAGATCTGGTGCCCTCTTCTGGCCTGCAGATGTACATGCAGGCAGAACACTGTGTACATAATAAATAAATAAATCTTTTAAAAAAACGAGAGAGATGGGGGGGGGGGGGCTTAGCTTTCTGCCTGCTTGCCCTCACTCTCACTGTCAAATTCATCTACTCCGTTGCTGGGGCTGGTATTAATCCACCTTCTTCATGATTCCAACAGACTCCTGAGGACCAGCAATCTCCAGGAATCCTCCAGAACTCCAGCAGAGATTAGGTCGCAAAGATCAGCACCCTCATCAACTGGACAACTACGAGATTCTCAGACTTTCCATCAAGAGACAGCCCTTGTTGGACCACCAAGACCACACCTTGCAAGCCAGTCTAAATTCTTTTAAAATACATGTTCATTCCATCAGTTCTGTTCCTCTAGAGAACCCTGACAGGTCTCCTACCCCCACACTAGGGCGTGCCGTTCACAGGACTGCCCAGCCCTCTCACCTGAGGACTGACCAGCGGGCACACAGAAGCCCAGGGGCCCTCTTTGTGTAGGTTTTAGTGAACGGTCCTTTCCACTTCATTGCATACAGAGCCTGAAGCTGAACAGGCAGGGTGTGGTGTCCTCACAGGGCACTGAGGAGGAAGGCAGGAGGGACAGCCTCTGTTCACTTTACAAGACACAGGAGGCCGGGAGTGTTGAAGGGACTGCACCCCAAACTCCCAAAGCTCTCAGGATGGTGAAGGAAGGGGCTTTGGAGATGAAGCGGGCAAGAAAGGAATCTCTGGCTTGCTGGCGGAATCCCCCGAGGACTGTCTGGACAGTAATCCGGGGCACAAGGATGAGGTGCTTTAGTAGGACATGGTCAGAGATTCCAGGTGCCTAGAAACAAGGCTGGCCTGAAATCCCAAGAATTGAGTCCAGTAAAGTTCTGCTGGAGCTGGGGCCCCGTGAGTAAGTCATTTGGTCCCTCTGCCCCTTGACTTCTTCATCTGACACCTGTAGCACAGGGTTTGCCCAAGGTCACCTGAGAATGCATTTGCAGGGTACATGGACTGAAGGGGAGAAGTGAGCCATACAGCCTTATGCTTCCTGCCTGGTCCCAGGGCATGAATGTGCCTAAACCTGGAACCTGAGGCTCACAGTCATGCTTTGAAAGTTCCCTCGAATCCACAAGAGATTTCTTGGGGACTACAGCCCTGGGACAAATAGCAGGAGCAGGCAGGGCCTCCAGGCACCGTCGTAGGCCTGGGATGCTTGCCTCTTACTTCCTCCTTTCTCGGCTTCTTGTCCTGCTTTGGGTCCAGTCTCTGCATGCCCTTTCCACCCTCTCTTTCTGAGTGATGGGCCCCTCCCTGTGGCTTTCTATTGTAGCCCCAGGTTGACTCGGCATCACTCATGGTAACCCAGTTTGGCAACCCATGCCTTTGCCAACACCTTCTCTAGAATACAAACTCTAGGAGGGCTGGGATCAGACCAATATACTCCCCATTCTTTCTCCAAATGAAATTCTGGCCTGCCCCAGAGAGGTTTCCCGTGTGTCCAGTGAGTAAATGAACGGATTGCTGGGATATGGAAGGGGAGGGGAGCATCCACTAAGCACACCCAAGCACTAACACCCAGTTAAGCCTAAACGTCTGTAGGAGACCTGAGGGACAAGTAAGCTTCCCCATGCCCACCCGGAGCTTCTGATTCCCCAAATATAGCAAGGGGACGGCAGAGGCAGCCATCCCTCCTCGAGACTCAGGAAGCAGCAGGCTCCAGTCCGTGGCTGGTTACTCACCACAGAGCTCAGCAAGAACCCCCAGAACTCCCGACAGGAGCAGCAGCACCTTCAGTGGCACCATGGCAGGCACAGGTGGGAGACCGGAGACTCCTGGGACCGGCCTTGAGGCTTGTCTGACTGCAGCTGGGCTTCCTGTCACTGATTAATTGTCTCTCCAACGCCCCGAAGCACACAGCTAAGTCAGCAGAGAGAAAAGGGGAAAGGTCTGTTGTGGGGCAAGAGGCCGAAGCTCAGAGGAAGGAAGGGCAAAGCCACTGTCCCCAGGTGGGGAACAAGAGAAGGGGAAGGACCAGTAGGACCCTGTGGGACAACTTGAAGCCAACCGTAGGTGTTCCCGCAACTTTAAGAGCCCGGAAGGGACACAGAGAGCCTGTCCCAAGTCTATCTGATAGTGCTTGCCGCTTCTCCACTTCTCACTGCTCCACCCCTCCCTCCAGTCATTTCCCCACACACACACACACCCGCACCCTACGCCGTCCTGCTGCAGACTTTCGGGATTAGGATACCTACCTGGTGCACGCCACAGGAGTCCCTGGAAGTGCCCACTCTGACTCTCGGGGACAAGGAATGGAGCAGGGAGCTGCGGTGATCACGTGAGGAACTCTCTGGCGTCAGCTGTTGTCTGCCACCAGCCTGCCAAGGAGGTGGGGCGACTGCTGGACCTGGCCCAAACCAGCTAGTCTCCTCAATCAACCGGACACAGCTGGAGCTTCCTAGAAAAAACAAAACAAGTTGAAGAATGAGGATGAACCAAGCAAGTCACAACACTGATGGGGAACAGGGCTGCGGGGCTGCTTGCCCTGAGCTAGAAAAATTGCTTAAAAACATTTCAGTAGGGAGAAGGAAAGATCCCTTATCTGCCCGCCCCCCCTAGAGACTCAAAGCACGAACCTAGCAAAGCTGTGTGACCTTGGCTAGAATGTTTAACCTCTCTGAGTTTCAAGTTGGTCCCCACATATATGAGTGTTGAACAAAATTATCCTAACCGCATTTGTTCAACTCTCCTTGTGAGGATGTTGGGGGTCATAAAATGCCCCTAATCATCTCCAGATGAGGTGTTTGTTACAATTATTTTTATGGCAAATTGCTATAGGTCACACTTTCCAGAGAACTTATTTTTGTACCAGGCTAATTATCACCAGCCACGCCATCAACAGGTATAAACATGGGTCTGTATTAATTAGCAGTATTCATTAATGTAATCTCTCTTTTGTTGCCACTGGGCTGGGCAAGGTCATGTTGTCAGGGAAAGTGAGAAAGACCAAGGATCCCATCATAACAGAGGGTTGCTATTTGAAGAGCTGCAGCCAGAGACGTGCACACCCTAGCCCCCGCCACCCAGGAGGCTGAAGGAGGACAGCTGGAGCCCAGAAATTCCAGCCAGCCTGGGCAACCATGGGAGGAAGAAATGATGGAAGAGGAGGGGGTGGGGAGCTGAGCATGGTTCTTGGTGCACATCTATATCACAGAACTGGAGAAACTGAGGCAGGAGAATCACTGCAAGTTCTAAGCCAGACTCTGGGCTACATAGAGAGACCTCAAAACCTGAGAAGTAAGATGGAGAGGAAGAAAGGAAGGAGGGAGGGAAGGAGGGAGAGGAGGAGGGAAGGGAGGAGGGAGAGGATGAGGGAAGGGAGGAGGGAGAGGAGAAAGGAGGGGAGGAGGGAGGGGAGGAGGGAAGAACGGAGAGAGGAGTGAGCAGCGAGCAAGCAGCTTGGAGTAAAGAGAATCTGCACACGCATTCATTTTGTGAGGATAAGAGGTACAATGTGAACCAGCAAACTATTTCTGCCAAGGCCGTGCATCCGGGTGTAAAGTGTCCCAATAGCCAGTAATCTTTGAGGGTCTACTACTTGTTTAATGAAGATTTCTTTTTCTTCCCCTCACATAACAAGCTCTCAAGCTTTTGCTGTTCATAAGTGTTTTTGAACACTCCCCCACTCCAGCCTGGGCCGCTAGACACTTCGACCAAGATCAGGAGCCGCAGGGAAGAAATCGCTGGACTTCACATTCCACACCTGCCTTAACTTTGCCGTTTCTAAGAAAATAGACCCCAGAGTCCCTGTGCTGTCCAGACCTGAGCTGACCCTCCCACACAGCCCTGTTGTCTTGAATGCCTATCAACAAAACCTGCTTGGTTGGCCCTTCACTCAACCCCACCTTCCCTCCGGCCTGTGGTGACCTTTGTCTGTGAAGAGTCCACAGTTCCTCTATGGGAGCCTCCCCTATAGCAAAAGGTCAGCACGTCCTGCTGCTCCTGGGTGAACAGGCTAGAACTCAGCCCATTGTTAGACATGACCCCAGAGAGGCCAGATGGCATGAGAAGAATGGACAGAACAGATATGGACCCATGTGGGTACACAGAGAACATGCATTGTGTAATAAAACACACATGTTACAATCTCTGCTTACATGGGTGAATGAGAAGACAAGGCCATGAGAGCTCCTAGGTGTGAGTGAGGGGAGGTTTTATTGTAGATATGAGGGCGAGCACAGTCAGCCCCGACTGAACCAGGCCACGAGAAGAGAGAGTTGAGGGGAAGGTGAGGGGAGAGCACTAGAAAGAGGGGACAGGGAGAGTAGTGAAAGACTCAGAGCACCAAGAGAACGGGGAGCCAGAATGGCTGGATTATATAGGAGAGGTTTAGGGTAGGGGGCGGGGCATGCCCGCCAGGAGGACTCTGCAACAGGTACTTGTGAGCCGGGAATGAGGGGGCCTAGAGGGTACATAGACCTTGATACCTGATAGGCACCATGAGCATAGGTTAATGGAGGAGCCCTGTGTCCCTTTTGCCAGAGATTGGGAGGACTCCTTTGAGCACTTAGGAACTTAAGTCCCTGAGGGAATGTTGGTGTTTGTCTAAATGCCAGACTTTGGAGAAAGGAATTTCTTGGGACCTAATAACAGAAAAGATCTGAAGGGGAGAAAGAGTGAAGGAAATCAGGAGGGGAGCTCTCGGGAGTTGGGGACCAGCAAGGAGTGGGGGGGGTAAGAGAATAATGGGGGAGGGGATGAATAAGAACAAAATATAATGGCGTACATGTATGAAAATAACAGCAAACCTCACTATTCTGTAATGCTAACTTAAATGCTAGGAGGGGCTGTGGCTTAGTAGGTAGGAGGCTTGCCTAGCAGCACACACGAGGCCCTGAGTTCAAGCCCTAGCACCTCATAAATTGGGCACGGTAATCCAAGTGCTCCAGAGGTTGAGGCAGAAGCACTGCTGAGAGCCCGAAACCATCCTGGGCTAGATAGTGAGTTCTAGGTCAGTCTGGCTATAGTTGAGAAATTGTGAGACCTTGCCCCTCAAAAAAAGAAAAAAGAAAAAGGAAGGAAGGAAGAAAGGAAGGAAGGAAGAGCAAAACATATTCTTTCTTTCTTTCTTTGTCATGGTTTGGTTTGGTTTTAGAGGCAGGATCTCACTGTGAAAGTCAGGCTAGCCCCAAACTGTTCAGCCTTCAGCCCTAGAGTGCCATTACCATCATAGCTAGCTTAGGATGTCCCGGATAAAGTGACAACAGGAACAACTGATTATATCTCAAAAAGCAAAGTTAGACTGTCTGAAGGACTCAGGTTCCAGCTGTGCACCGCACACACACGCACATGCACACATGCAAACAGACAGGCTGCACCTTCCCTGAGCTTGCTTCTCTATGAACTGGGAATGTAGCACCTTCCTGTAGAAGTTTTTGTGGTTTTTCAGCTTTATTTGGATCTATTTGACAAAAGCTGTGCATATTTAGGGTATCCAGCAGGACGGTTTGATAACCATGGGCATTGTGAAAAGCTTCTGTTATAGAAAACATTTAACGCCGGGCGGTGGTGGCGCATGCCTTTAATCCCAGCACTCGGGAGGCAGAGGCAGGCGGATCTCTGTGAGTTCGAGACCAGCCTGGTCTACAAGAGCTAGTTCCAGGACAGGCTCCAAAACCACAGAGAAACCCTGTCTCAAAAAACCAAAAAAAAAAAAAAAGAAAGAAAGAAAGAAAACATTTAACATGTTTTGGAGCCCTGTCCTCAGAGCACACTGCCGTCTGTACCAGAAGCAGCTCTCCTGAGACGGATCCTGCCAACACTCTCTTGCAGACAGAGCAGACCCTCCCTGGAGACGCCTCCTCTCAGCTAGGTTTAGAGCCGCCCTAGTTGTAGGTCACCTCTGGTCTCAGAGGTGCCATGGAGAGTGTGAGGTTTACTTAAGTCTAGACTCCACAGAGACAGCTATAGGGAAATCATCTTCCCTGCTGAGACAGACTTTTCTGGGTCACTCATGCTCTGTAAGTCCAGTAAACTCCCAGGCTTGTCAGTGTCTGTCACTGGTACCCCATCTTGGGGGAGTAGACATTTATTCTCATCTCCCTAGGAAAAGTTCACATAATATCCATCAGCTCCTTAGTCACCAATGTGTGTATGTGCGTGTGCTCATGTGTGCACATGTGTGTGTGTTTGTGTGTGGGGGGTGTAGATTGAAAACACTTTTCTGTTTACTTAACTAATTTCAAGTATACAATAGAACATTAACTCCAGTCACTGTAGTACGACTAATAAAAACACGGAGACAGATATTGGGGTTCAACCTGAAGGTCAGATAGGCAAAACAGCCAGTTACTGGCTCTTACCTCTACCTCAGTCCGAAATGGAGATCCTACCTCCAGGAATCCTCAGAATGAAACTGAGCTGAGAACTGTCTCCTCCCATCTTATTTTCTTCTCTAGTGCAATATTATAATGCTAACGGATAATGCTCTTATACACTGTACAGATTTGTCACCCATATTGGTTTAAGAAAATGTTGATTGGCCAGTAGCCAGGCAGGAAGTATAGATGGGGTGACCAGACTAAGAGAATTCGGGGAAGAGGAAAAGTAGAGACATAGTCAGTCACAAGTCAGACACAGAGGAAGCAAGATGAGAATGGCTAACTGAGAAAAGATACCAAGCCACGTGGCTAACCGTAGATAAGAAGTATGGGTTAATTTAAGTTGTAAGAGCAGTTAGTAATAAGCCTGAGCAATAGGCCAAACAGTTTATAGTTAATATAAGCCTCTGTGTGTTTATTTAGGACTGAATGGCTGCGGAACCAGGCAGGACAGAAACTTTCTTCTACAAGTCACCATGATGTACACTAACTCCTCAGAACTTTCTCACAGTTACAGGTTTGAATCTTGGCAATATCTTCTGTTTCCCCTACACTATCCTGCCCCTAGCCCCCTGGCAGCCACCCTAGTACTCTCTGCTTTTGTAATCTCACTATTTCTGGGTTCTGCTGGAAATCGAGGAAATGTTGTAAAATACCGCAGAGTTTGGCAGGTGGTTCAAGATCATCCCATGCCAGCTCTTCCCAGCAACCACCACAGTTCAGGAAAGGGTGTGAATAGAACAGTTAGTGTCCCAGACAACAAGTTTCCAGATCCTACAATTTGGAGCAGAACGGAGAAAGAAGAAATCCTAGAGCACGTGGCACAAGACTTAGAACATTCTGCCAGGCAGTGGTGGCACACTCTTTTAATCCCAGCACTTGGGAGGCAGAGGCAAGCGGATCTCTGTGAGTTTGAGGCCAGCCTGGTCTACAGAATGAGTTCCAGGACAGCAAAGACTGTTACACAGAGAAACCCTGTCTTGAAAAGCCAAAAGACTTAGAACATTCTAAGTGGTGGTGAGGAACAATGGGCGAGAATGTAGCGACTCAAGCTCTGAATTATCGTGTGTGTGTGTGTGTGTGTGTGTGTGTGTGTGTGTGTGTGTGTGATGGGCTTCATTATAGCCCCGGCACCTCGTCTCTTCGAATGGATCACCTGGCCAGAACTCTTAGAGGAGAGGCCCTGGGTTCCTGCTGACAAACCCCAGGAGAGCTTTGTGTCCCTGGCCTTGGCACTGGTTTGTATCTCCCACCAGGAACTCTGAAGGCACTGCCAAAGCAGACATGCAATCTACTTTACTTGTTTTGACCACATCTCTGGCCAAGAAGTGGGGGTCAGAGAGGGCCCAGGAAAGGGAGCTGGAGGGGGATGTGTGAGAGATGATGCCTCCAGGTCCTATGTGACTCTGGAGTCTTAGACTTAGGTAAGCTGCTCATCTCTGTGTGGACTTAACTCTGTCATCTTTTCTCTCTGCTGTGTCCCTTATTTCTAGTGGAACCAGAACAGTGCCCAAGGCTGGGATTACAGTTATGTAACCCACCATTCCTAGGTTGCTTTATTTTGATGGCTATGTGGCAGTGGCTAGCCTGGTATTTGCCAAGTTGCTAAGATTATAGATGAAGGGAACCAACCCCTACCATCCACAGGGTTTTTGTTAGATAGCTCAGGCTTTTTCTCTATGCCTGATGACCTGAGTTTGTTCTTCAGAACCTAATATGGCAAAAAGAAAGAACCAGCTCCCACAGATTTTCCTCTTATTAAATAAATAAATGAATGAGTAAATGAATAAATAAATTTAATTTTAAATATTTAAATAAATAGATATAATTTAATTTTTGAATCACCTGGGGATGGGGGAGATGTAGCTCAGAGGTAGTGTGCTAATCTAGCATACACAAGGCCCTGGCTTCAATACCTGCAAGAGAGAGAGGGAGAGGGAGAGAGAAGGAGGAGGAAAAAGAAAGGAGCAATAAACCTTAATTATCAGAAATTAATACTGACTCATCAAAACCGAAGAAAACTGTGACAGCTGGTTTTAATTGCCAACTTGACACAACCTAGGAAGAGTTCTCAATGAAGGGCTGTAAGGGCTGTCTAGATCAGGCTGGCCTGTGGGCATGTCTGTGTGGGTTGTTTTGATCACCTTAGCTGAGGTGGGAAGACCTGCCCGTTGTGGGCGGCGCCATTCCCTAGGAATGGATCCCGTTGTGTGTGAGAGCGGAGAACATGAGCTGAGCACTAGCAAGCATACATTCATTGCTCTCTGCTCTGACCATGATGTCATGTGACTAACTGCTTTAAGTCCCTTCTGCCTTGACTTCCCCAAAATGATGGACTGTACCCAGGTATTGTGAGAAAAATAAACCCTTTATCCATCAAGATGCTTTTGTTGGGGTATTTAGCCACTGCTACAGGAAACAAAACTAAAACAGAAATTAATGCTGAAGAAAAAACTCCTCCCCTGAGGGAAAAGAGTGTGCTTGAGCATGCCATAAGAAAGGTACCTTCAGTAGCAAACATCAGCACTGACCATTGCTTCACACTCACTTGTGACATACACATGAACAAGTTCCATTATGAAATCTCACCCATTTTTATTGTGTGTTCTGTTCATGGTCTCCCTGTTACAGTCTCCTGAAACTCGCCCCTGCTAGTCCCTTTCTTTCCAAATGATTCCTATTCCATTTGTTTGTCACATCTAGACAGATGGATATATAGATATAGGCTCTGCTCGTGGGTGTGTCCAAATGATTTCTATTCCACTTGCTTGTCACATCTAGACAGATGGATATATAGATATAGGTTCTGTTCGTGGGCGTGTCCAAATGATTCCTATTCTACTTGCTTGTCACATCTAGACAGATATAGGTTTTGCTCATGGCATGTGCTGCTCTGTCTCTGAGTCTGGCTCATTTCATTCACCAGGATGGTCTCTGGTTCCATCTATCCCCCTGATACACAAAGTCAATTCCATTTATATTTGGCAAATTTGGAGACAGTACTCTATTATCTATCCTATTTTGATGAGTCCAAAGTTTTGTACCTAAGTCATTTTTTATTATATCTTGTATTATCAACCTAAAAGTATAATTTTAGATTTTAAAACTTTTTTTGGATAAACAAATTAAGACTTTATGTCTCTCAACCTTTATAAACTTTAAATCTCTTTTTTGAATTTCTTTTTTGAATATGATAATAAAGAGTAAAACTATAGCTACCTAGTCTTCCACCCCATCAGAGACCTGAGAAGAATAAAATATTGCCTGAGTAAACAGAAAGGACAGAGCAAGCAACTTCCAAAACTATAGAATTGACAGACAGTTGGCTGCCTGGACAGTTAAGGTTCCTCTGTAATGTTGGAGCATCCATCTTCAGCCTACAGGCCTAGAATATCTGACAGATTTTTCTGTGAAGCAGGAATTTTGAAGGACTTGTTTACCCTCTCTTGGCAAAGTTTGACAATTGACTTCCCCTGTGTCCTATTTGCCAATCTGTACAATTTGTTCATGCTGCATTTGTTTCATTATGCAAAGATGGGTGGCAAGTTTTACCTTGTCTGCCTAAGGCACCTGATTTGTCTAATAAAAAGATGAACAGTCAGTAGCTAGGCAGTAGAGGGATAGGCAGGACAGGCAGGCAAAGAGAGGAAGGAGTAGGAGAAGGCTCAAGAGAGAAAGAGAAGAGACAATGAGGGAGAAAAAAAGGGAGATGCCCAAGGCCAGTCAGCTAGCCATCTGCCAGCCAATCAGACATGGAGTAGGACATACAGGATGAAAGAAAGGTAAAAAAGCCCCAAGACACAACTTAGATGAAAAGAAACAGGTTAAATTAAGTTATAAGAGCTAGTGGGTCAAGAATAAGATAAGGCCAAGCATTCATAACTAGTAATATGTCTTTGTGTCATGATTTGGGGGCTGGTGGTACAAGAAAGCCTGTTACATCTTTAGGGGACCCTGAGAAAATTGGGATAATGATCAAGTTCTGGGAGAATTAGCTGTCTCATTTGTTGTCTAGTCTCTGTGTGACAGAAAGGTGCAGGGTTTATCTGAAGTCCTGCCTGGGGTAGTCTGTGAGGCTGGACCTTTTTAGCCACTTTGAAGTTGTTCTAGATGGAGAGTTTTTGTTTTTTTGGGGTTTTTTTTTTTTTTTTTTTTTTTTTTTTTTTTTTGGTTTTTCAAGACAGGGTTTCTCTGTGGCTTTGGAGCCTGTCCTGGAACTAGCTCTTGTAGACCAGGCTGGTCTCGAACTCACAGAGATCCGCCTGCCTCTGCCTCCCGAGTGCTGGGATTAAAGGCATGCGCCACCACCGCCCGGCTAGATGGAGAGTTTTGAGGAGACTGCAACAGAGGCATTCTGAGATCATCTGGGCATCTTGTCTTCATTGGTGTCTGGTCCTTTTGTTCTGAAAACACACAAACTCTTAAAGGTAGCATGTATATATACATCAACAAAAGCATGGAATGTGCAGTGTGCACACATCTGTTGAAGATGATCTTCTCTATGTTTGAGGTAAATGGCATCCGTTAAGTTTTTTTTTTTGTTTTTTTTTGTTTTTTTTTTGTTTTTCGAGATAGGGTTTCTCTGTGGCTTTGGAGCCTTTCCTGGAACTAGCTCTATAGATCAGGCTGGTCTCGAACTCACAGAGATCCGCCTACCTCTGCCTCCCGAGTGCTGGGATTAAAGGCGTGCGCCACCATCGCCCGGCGCATCCGTTAAGTTTATGAGTCTATTTGGACTGCATAAGCAAACTGTCATGAGGACTCTGTAGCCAACAAGATTTATCCTGTCTCATCCAGTCTCAGAGCTGTTCCGTTGTAGAGGGGTCAGCATATACGTCATCTGACTTATAGCCTTTCTTGGTGGTTGCGAATGGCCAGCCAGCAAACAAAATTGGGACCAGTTTGATATGTTGTAGTCAAAGACGCTGAAATACTTGTGAAATTATTATTAAATAAATTTTGCCACTATGAAAAGACACAAATGGTCTATATTTCTGCATTGCACACACATAACAAGCACCTAAAGCAGGTGTGAATATATGAATCTTGCGATTGTTCCTTAAGGAAAACAACATGGAAATTGTCTTTTATTTTAATATTTATTTATTTATTTATTATGTGTACAGCATTCCTTCCATGTGTGCCCCGCATGCCAGAAGGGGGCGCCAGGTCTCATTATAGATGGCTATGAGCCACCATGTGGTTGCTGGGAATCGAACTCAGGACCTCTGGAAGATCAGTTAGTGCTCTTAACCACTGAGCCATCTCTCCAGCCCGGAAATTGTCTTTTTTTATATGTGTGTATACTGTGTATGTGTAGTGTGTGCCCTGGCATGAATGTGGAGAGCAGATGATAACTTCAGGTATCTGTTGTGTGATGTTTTGATTTTTTTGAGGGGCCCACCACCCAGCTCCCAAATAAATCACACACAGGGGCTTATTCTTAGTTATGAATAGCTGGCATTAGCTTGGTTTGTTGCTAGCCAGTTTTTCTTAATTTATATTATCCCGTCTACTTTTCCCCTCTGGGCTTTTGTCTTTCTTACTTCTGTATGTATCTTACTTTCACTCTTGCTCTGTGGCCGACTGGATGGCTGGGCGGTTGACCCCTGACCTCCATCCTCCACCCCTTGTTCTCTTCAGTTCTCCTATTTCTCCTCTCTGCCCGCTAGCCTGGCCTATCCTTGCTCCTGCCTCATTATTGGCCGTTCATCTCTTTATTAGGATCATCAGGTGTTTTAGACAGGCAAAGAATCACAGCTTCATAGTTAATCAAATGCAGTATAAACAAAAGTAACACACCTAAAAAATAATATTCCCCAACAGATTTCTGTCTTCACCTTCCACTGCTTGAGGCAAAGTTTCTTATTCACTGATGCATACTCTAGCCGTCCTGTGAGCTTTCCAGCATCTGGCTCCTGTCTATTATAGGAGGCCTGGAATTATAGTTTCGTTTACATAGCTCTGATGATCCAAATGAATCCTCATGACTGCCCTCAAGTGCTTTATCTTACAGAGCCGTGCCCTCAGTCCCAACACAGACTTCTTTGTTTAGCTTTTATTTAAGCTGTGTTAAATACGCATTTAGAAATACTCCATAAATTATCTCACTCTGCTCAACTTTAGGTGTGTGTGTGTTGTATGCCCGGGTAGTGTTTGTGAGCCCCTTGAGGTACGAGTGGCAAGGCACTACTAGACTACTCAAAGAGCCCTACAAGAGGCAAATGTCCAAGCTACACCTACAAAGAAAAACAAAAACAAGATCAAGTCACAGAATCCCACCAATCCCACCCTGGAAAGCTCTACCTCTCCTCCAAGAAACCCTGTATAAAGCCTGCCTCCTGCTCAGTGCTTTGCTGCTTCTCTTCCAAGCAGAAGCATCCACTCACTCTTGTGTCTTTCCCAATACATCTTTTCTGTGAATGTTTGTTGTGTGGTGTGACTGTGGTGTTCCTTGGCTCCCGACTGTTAGGATACCTGTTCCCCTCAGAGATGTACCATTAAGAGTGTTCATCTGGGTGTGTGCACCTATAAGTTCAGGTGTGTCTTAACGTTGAATGTTTGGGTGTTTTCTTGTTTTTTCCAGACAAGTTTTCCCTGTGCAGCTGTGGTTGTCCTGAAACTCATTCTGTAGACCATGCTGGTTTCGAATTCACAGAGATTCACCTGCCTCTGCCTACCAAGTGCTGGGATTAAAGATGTGTGCCATCACTGCCCAGCTGATGTTTTTCTTTTTTGAAAACAGAATTCAGGGGCCGGGCGGTGGTGGTGCATGCCTTTAATCCCAGCTCTTGTGAGGCAGAGGCAGGTGGGTCTCTGAGTTTGAGGCCAGCCTGGTCTACAGAGTAAGTTCCAGGACAGCTAGGGCTGTTACACAGAAACCCTGTCTCGAAAAACCAAAGAAAGAAAGAAAACAGAATTCCTCACTAAACCTAGAGCTACCAGATTTTGTTATGCTAGGCAGACTGGTCAGTAAATTTAAGGGACCTGCTTATCCCATGATCACCGAATCCTCACTCCATCCCATCAGCCCTGGGATTCCAGGCCCCACTGTCACTGCAAAGATTTGTTGCTGTTGTTTTGCCCTTTGTTTCTTGTTTTTCTGAGACAAAGTTTCTCTTTGTAGCCCTGGCTGTCCTAGAACTTGCTCATAAGTCCAGGTTGTCAGGTTGTCCTCAAACTCAAAGAGATTCACCGGCCTCTATCTCCCTGGTGCTGGGATTAAAGGTGTGCACCACCACTGCCCGGCTGTTACTGCAACTGTTATGTGTGTGTTGCAGATCTGAGCGCAGGTCTATTGCATGTCAGGAATTCTGTCCACTGGTCATCACCCTAGCCCTGCTTTATGTACTTTACTTGGTTTTGTTGTTTTGAGACAGTATCTCTAGCCCAACCTGGACTGGAACTTGTGATTTCCCAGTCTCAGACTCCTGTGTGCTGGGATTACAGGCTTCCACCACCATGTTGAGTCTCCCATTCTGCTTCTTTTTGTTGTTTTTCTGTTTTGTTTTTTAAATAAAGTCGCTCTCTGTAGCCTTCGATGTACTGGAACTCACAACATAGATCCAGCTGGCCTCGAACTCAGAGATCTACCTCTTCTGCCTTTACCCATTCCCCCAGATTTAAGTGATTCCTCAAATCTCTCTGCCGTATGTAGAAAAAAAAAAAAGTAGGCCTTTGTTCCATCTTATCCTAACATGAACAAACAAACTAGGAGCAGCTGAACTTCTTCAGGCCAACAAGGTAAAGCCTGACCAGCCAGGTTTTACAACGCCTAGCAACCGTTGCCACGACAATTCAACCCTGCTCTCACCTAAGGAATGCGGTTCCTTCAGCAGCCCAGAAGGCTCCGGGGCGGTCGCCCAGCCTTCGGTACTGCTCTATCCCGAAATGCAATGCGGCTCTCACGTTGTCAAGCAACTGTATTTAGGGTGGTCGTAAAACTGCCTACATTTCCACGCTATTTTAAAGCTTGTCTACATAGAGTTGGCAAATAAAAAAAGTACAGAAATAACTACCCCAATGATTGAGCTTTAGAAAGTTTTGTCGTAAATAAAGAGGTCGTCAGAAGCCTAACGTTCTCTGCATTCGCACAGGCATATTTTCGGGCAGCCCTAAACCGGTGGCGTGGGGTCCTTCGGGGTCCTAGGTGGGACACGTGCGCGAGGAAGTGGCTCTGCCTGTGCGCGCGGCTTTCGGGGGTCTCTCAACGTGGAGCTATGGGAGGTCTGGAGAAGAAGAAGGTGAGTGGTTCCCGGGGTGGTAGGACCTCGGACTTGTCACTCTCCCTGGCCGCTGGGGACCGAGAGGTCAGGAGACGGCGCCGGGATGGAACTGCTGCGCGCAGGCCCCTGGAGGCCGGGGAAACGTGTGCTCTGTGGAAGGAGTGAGCCACGGGCGTAAAGTTTATCATTACGACTTCGGACTTTTTCGGTTGAGCTAAGTCCGGTTCTGGACACTGGGGACTGAGAAGTAAGCAATCAGCTGGGGCCCCCCGCTTTCCCGGAGTCACTTCCCGTTGGACAAAAATACAGTGGCCAGAAATTAAGTGCGCGCTAAAGGAAGCTAACGAGGTGCTAGCAGTGAGATGGAGAGTAACAACAGACTCAGTCCGATTAGTGTTGTTTCGGAGGTTCTCTTCTGACAGCATTTCAGTGGAAATCTGGACTGTCAGAACACTTAAGGTGGGTGCGGGGCATGGAAGTGCAGGCTTGGGGTGTCCTCCTTCTTTCCCGACGAGAAGTTCTCGGCACTCAGATAAACAGCAAACTAGTCAGCGTGCAGCTGTGACACCACCCACCCACCCGTAGCTTAAAGAGGCCCTGGCTCCGGCAGAAGTGTTTCATTGTTTATAGGGTTAGGCATTGTCACGATCTCTATTTTAGGGTGACTCCTTAGACCAAACGAGACTTCAGAGCTAAGCAAGTTTACAGAAATTGAAATTTTCAGGCTTCTGGTTAATTTTACCTTTAGCAAACAGAATTTGTTGTCCGAGAGAGTATTGGTGGGAAGCAGGTGTGTGTGTGTGTGTGTATTCTTTTTGTTTGTTTCTGTTCTTGTTTTCAGAAAAGAAGGAAACGGTGAGCAGGTTTACAAAATAGTTCAGTTTTAGCTTTGTTTCAGATCAGAGATAGTTTTTTGTTTTGTTTGTTCAAGACAGGGTTTCTCTGTGTAGCTCTGGCCATCCTGGAAGTTGCTCTGTAGACCAGGCTGGAACTCACAGAGATCCGCCTGCCTCTGCCTCCCGAGCACTGGGATTAAAGGCGTGCGCCACCACTACCTAGCCGAGACAGAGTTTCTTATTTCTGTGTAACCTGTGTTTCCTAAGTAAGCTTGCCAATGATAATGCCAAAGCCTGCTATTTCCCTTTTCTCCTTCAGACATACTTAGTGAAGGAAGCCACAGTGGAAACTAAATGCCAAGGCCGGTAGGCAGGAAAGGCTGGCTGTGTGCAGGGTTTTGGAAAGACATCAACATGGCTGTGAGACAGTGAATAAGTGAGTTCCCATCTAGGTGATGTTGGGGGCTGTGTCGTGTGTGGCTTAGGGTTATTCTGAGCAGAGAAGACAACTAAAGAAAGTGACTTGATCTGAGTATTCTTGCTTCTGTGTGGAGAATACCTGGGCGTGAAGGGACTCCAGGATGGGGAAGGGAAAGATGAGGTGGGCTCAAGTCTTTCCTTTGGATTGCAAGTTTCTGATACCAATCTGTTTTGTTGTGATTTTTAATCATTCTTGAGGCTGTAATATAATTACATTATTTCTCCCTTCCCATGTACTTGCACTTACTCTTTCAAAATCATGCCCCCTCCCTTTTTTAGTAACTATTTGTACGTACATATGTGTCTCTGTGTGTATATTTTCAGGACTGACCATTTGGTATTGGTAGCTAACTGGTGTGTTCTTCCTACTCAGCATTCCTTGGTTGCCTGCAGTTCTTTGTGTAGGGCTGGGGTCTCTTGGGTTGTCTTCTATCCATATTGGCAAGTCTGCTGTCTGTGTTCTGCTCATTTGGGCATGTTGGTGAGGCTTATGGGTATAGCTTCTGACATTCCTAGAAGACACAGGCTCAACAAATGCACTGATCCTCTAGCTCTTAGAATTTTTCCATCCCTTCTTCCGCAATGATCCCTGAGCCTTAGGTGTGGGAGTTGTTTTGTAGTTGTAGTTAGGGACTATGCTGGTTTAGGAAATCAACTTTAGTATTGCAGTTGTAGGTTATCCTTCAGGATCGGTGCTTTACTAGCTCCAAGCAGCTGGCGAGGTTTCCAGTACCGGGCAGGATTTCCCTGTGTTAGAGGGTCTGAGGTCCAGTTAGAAAACTGTTGATTACGCTGTGGTGTTCATACCACTGCACCCTTCAGGTTGTCATGCCATGCTGATTGCTGTTGTGGTTCCTGGGTAGCACAGCTGGGTAGGACTGCTGGTTGCTTCCCTCCTGTAGAAGCTTGCATAGCTCCTGGTACTCGGGGAGTAAGAGGGTCAGGTCAGTTTCAGCTGAGTGATGTCTGATCCCTGCATCTGAAGTGGGCGGTGTTTTCAGCAGTGAGGACTTATTTCCATCTCATGTATGTAACCAAGGGCAACAGCAAAAGCCTGTCATGTTTTGGAAGTCACTTGAACAATGTGACCAACAACTCCCAAAAAGGCTTCTCATGCCTGGGGTTGGTTTTTTTTTTTTTGGGGTGGTCTTTGACTCTTAGAGGGAGAATTGTCAGCCCAGATGAGAGAATTTCACTTAAATGATATGTGTATATTTATGCACAGGCTTAATCTGTATTATTGCTTTGTGCTGTTTGTAAAGAGTCCCTCAGGACTTTATCAGACATCCTTACTGTTATTTTACCCTCCTCTCCTGCGTCTATCTCCCGACTCCCTAATTTAGAACCCCCTCCCCATTTGTCCCATTTACCTTTATCTGATCACTTATTCCCTGATAGTCCCTTCTCTGTTGTGCACCCCCAACCCCCACCCACTGGCCTCTTTTTACTTTCCTGGTTTCCACAGTTACTCCAGGATATGTACTCACATCTGAAGGTGTAGGGCCAGCAGCCTCCAATGAGAGAGAACATGTGATGTTTGTCTGTCTGGGTCTGGTTTACCTCCCTTAAGTATGTTTGGGTTTTTTGTTTTTGTTTTTTAAGTTTCATCCATTTCCCAGGCTAGACCCTGAAGAAAGATCCAAATTTGTTTTAACCTAACACTTTCTTAAACATCCAGCAAGTGCTAGCCATTTATAAACTATAAGAAGGAAAACTTGGTCTGGAGGCAGAGGCAGCCAAATCTCCATGAGTTGGAGGCTAGCCTGGTCTACATGCAAATTTTAGACCAGCCAGGCCTACATAGTGAGACCTTGTCCCAAAATAAATAGGGAAACCTGTACTTCAGATGCAAGTAGAGATGTCTCAGCGAGCTGTAACATCCGACACTGGGTTCCAGAACAGTTTCGACTCTTGAGGCCAAAGTATCTGTTGTGGGAATGGTTTGTCTTACTCATTGTAAGGTGTTTAGAAAAATGTTGTACTGTCCAACACACACACCCTAATCCAAAAAGTTAACTCACCATGTGAACCAGGTTTAATGTTTACAATGGCAGTGCACAGTAACGAGAGATCCATGTGGCACGGGAAAATGGGAAACATCTTGTTTTCTAGCACTGGAGTTAGTAGTGAGACAGACTCTCACTGTATACCACAGGCTGGCCGGAAACTCATTTTCGTCCTGTTTCTTCTTTCTGAGTACTGGAATTTAGGTGTTCACCACCATGGCTGGCTCAGTGGAAATACTTTTCCTTTTTACATATACTTTGTGTTATGTATGTGTGTGCCCCCAAGAAACACGGTGCACATATGGAAGTCAGAGAACAACTTGTAGGAGACCGTTCTCTTCTTCCACTGTGTGTGCTCATCGGGATTTGTGGAAGTGCTTGTACCTCTGAGCCATCTCACAGGCCTCCGTGGAAAACATTGAATGAAGACTGTGGACCTTATCTTCGGCTCCTCCAAGGCTTATCATAGGCCTTTTCCCAATAGTCAGTGTCTGGAGGAAAGGATGAATAGTGTTTCATGTCTGTGGTGTTGTTTATAATATAGGTAGTTCAGGGGACACTGACTCCTTAGATCCAGACCTAGGTTCAGAAGTTCCTGCTGTCTCCCTGCAGAGGAAGGTTTTTTGTTTTTTTTTTTTTTGTTTTTTTTGTTTTTTTTTTTGGAGTGGACACAGGTGGTTAGTGCTTCAGGCTGTTTGGAATAGGGTGCTGCTTCTCTTTAGCACTGATGTGTATGAGATAATCCAGATGATTTGACAAGACCACCTGCTGTTTGGAGGCAAGTAGAAGCCAAGCCTGTTGTCTTCCTTACCCTCATAGCATCTAGCTTAATGCTTTGAACTTGGTTGCTTTCTGGTGAATGAAGCGGGTGAGGGTGCTGGGCAATGGTGTGTGGCTTAAGACAAGCATTTCCAGTTAGAGTAGTGTCACCCCTGAGGGAGGGGGAAATGGCTAGGGGATATCTTAGATGTTGCAGTGGTTTTCGTCTCCCTCCTGAGGAACATACTCTGTTAGTCTGTATTAGTAACATTTTATGTGCCTGTGGTCCGTATGAAAAGGCTGGTGATTAAAAAGGGACAAATAAGATTATGAACAGAGGTTTAGTTAGGTATGCAGGCTCTGGACTCAGACCTGGGTTTGGAGACCTAACCCAAGCTTGTAAACTGTGTGGCTTGAATGGGCAAGCTGGAAATGGACATTCCGATGGCTCTTATCCCACAGGCTTGTGGAGACTGAGTGATATAAACTGTGGAATCACCGTATGTTAGACAGGATATAGAACTGTGCTGGGTAGGTCAAGACCCCAGCATCGCGTGGGTGCGGTGTCCAAGGACAGCATAGAGCTCCTTTGGGCGGGCCATTTCACTCCCTTCAGCAGTCCTCATCCTGGAAATCTGTCTCTGTCACCTACCCACTTAGCTGTCTTTAGAATTCCCTTTTCCCAGAGTTGGATGTCACTCACTGCTGTTGTTCTAACAGAATTTTTTTTTTCCTCCCTAAGTATGAACGAGGCTCTGCCACCAACTATATCACCCGAAATAAAGCCCGGAAGAAGCTGCAGCTGAGCCTGCCTGATTTCAGGTGAGGTTGGAAGGGAGCATACTAGGGTCTGGGAGCCTGGGTAATGGCATAAATGCACAGGGAAAACTCCTGGCCTTGCTTGAGCCATCCCAGCCGTCCTGTGATGTTTCTCCTCTTCCTCACCTCGCTTTGTCAGCTGCGGTCTGAGAACTGGCTCTTCAGATCCAGCTGCCTGGTCATTGCCCTTTATCGTTTCCCTTCTGACAGAAGGCTTCCTGAGTCCTACACGGGGGACTCTCCTTGTAGAATCAAGTCCAGATGTCTCTGCAGTGTGTGGGTCCTCCCATCAGGCTAATCTTGACCACTGCAGCCTCCACTCTGTGTGCGATCTGTTGTGGGGAGGGGTGTGATGGTTACAGGCTTTTGTTACTGATTTGAAGAGATTTTTTTGTTTTGGCTTTGGTTTTGTTTGTTTTCTGCAGGACTGGTCACTGAACATGCTACTCACATGCCTCACACATGCTACTCACACACTCTGCCACTGAGCTATATCCCCAAGCCAGTTTTTTCCTCTTGTTTGAGACAAACGCCCACAGTCCGGACTAGCCTCAAACGTATGCTCCTCCTGCCTCGGTCTCCTGGGTGCCAGGAGAACAAGTGTTCTTACTTGGCTGTCTCTCTTAGAGTGCGCAGCCTTCTGCCTTCTATATGTTTGAAATGTTGATTTCTCAGTATGGCATCCTGGTTTAGGTGCCTGCCAGCCTTTGTGGCTGTTCTGTCTGCTCCCACTGACACACCTCTCACAGTCTTCTTGCACTGTGTGTTTAGGAACTTGTGACCACCAGACTCACTTGAGAGGTGAAACACCAACTCCTTTGCTTCCTGGTCACGCTTGCTTTCTAGCACGCTGTGGCCAGTGTTGTGCCTTTGCTGGTTTAACGGTGGCTTGTCTTCCAGGCGGCTGTGTATCCTGAAAGGCATTTATCCCCATGAGCCCAAGCATAAGAAGAAAGTAAATAAGGGCTCCACAGCAGCCCGAACATTTTACCTCATCAAAGATATTAAATTCCTCCTCCATGAGCCCATCGTCAACAAGTTCCGAGAATACAAGGTGAGGCCTTGGTTCTTTCTTGTGTTTGCAGCTTTCTAACTCACTGAACTTGGACAGGTTGCTGATGCACTCAGGGCCAGTCCTGTAGAGAAGGGGAGGTCTTTCTACCTCAAAAGGATGTCTCAGACGGCCTGCCTAAAAATCATTTGCACCGGACTTGCACATAATTGTTAACCAATTCTGCTCCCCCCACAAGACTATGACTATTTGCCCTCAAGGCAGAAATGGTACCGTGTCAGGGCTTTTGGTGCCTTTTCTGCTCCCAAGCCCTCCTGTTCTTTGTGGGGTTGCTCCCAGGGCACCTGGGCTTCAGTTCCATACATAGAGAAACATTAATGCTAAATGCCACAGGACAGGGACAGCAGAAACCTATTTCCATCATGTGCAGAGGGTGGAAAGACTAATTGAAGTTAAACTGCTGCCTCTGGCTGGAAACAGGGTTTTTTGAGGAGTGGGCGCCACCTAGTGGCCAGCAGGAGACTGGGCAGCAGCTACATCAAACAATGCTAGAAGTGGGCAAGAGGTGGGAAGTGTGTCCAGACCTGCTGTTTATAATCCCACATACTGTTTGGGCTTCTCAGGAGCCCTGGGTCTGGTTTTGAGCATCTGTTGGTTTGGAAGATGTGGCCTTAAAGTTTATCTCAGTTGGTTTTATTCTGGGTAGCTTGTTTTCATAGAGGTCAACAACTAGCTTTGTGTGCTGTCTAAAAGCGAGCCCTTCCAGCCATGATCTACCTCCGTGCTAAACAGGGCTCTTCCTAGGTGGGCATGTGGTGTCAGCATACCTGTGCATCATCAGAGGGGCCCTGGGCTGCCTCTGGTCATTATCATGGATCTGGAGCTCCATGAACTTGGCTATTTGGCAGAGCTTGGCCTTAGGGGCCTGATGGCATGGGCAGTAGCTGTGGCTGGTTTCAGAAGACACTGAGACAGCCTGTCTGGTGTATTCACTCTCCATGGAGGAGCTGCTCAGAAGCCCATGCCACAGCATCATGGCTCCTGCTCCCCTTCCAGGTGTTTGTTCGGAAGCTGCGCAAAGCCTATGGAAAGAGCGAGTGGAATGCTGTGGAGCGCCTGAAGGACAACAAACCCAACTACAAACTTGACCACATCGTCAAGGAGCGGTGAGTCATGCTCCTCAGCGTGCTGCAGTTGCTGCTGAGTGCTGTCCTAGTGCTGGGGATGCAGTGGGGCAAGGAAAGACTTGACTGGCAGAGTGCGTGTCCTTTCAGAGGCGCTAGACCGAAAACCAAGCTGGCACATGAGTGTTGTGATTATAAGTTGCACTGGGTACAGTAAAGGCTGTACGGCAGTGTGCAGAGAACTGGGTACATTGATTACATGCCCAGAGAGACCTCTGGAAAAAGACCTGTTTGAGCCAGCCAGGAGAGCACATTATGAGCAGAGACAGCAGCAAGTTCAGAGCCATGAGTTCCCACACTACAGACTTAGAAGGCATGGTAACATACTTCTGGTTCCTCACTCAACCTTCTCAAAAAGTCCCTCCCCTTCACTGGCTAATCAGTGAATCTTTCCTCTTCAGGAGAATTGGCAAATGCCTGAAGACCCTTGTAGCTTCTACAGTTTGGATGGAATGTGTTTGGTATCTAATGACTAGAAGCCAGCATTGCTGCTGAGTAGTCTTCAGTGTTCATAATAGTTACTGTATCGCAGGACACTTTTGCCTGGAATTGATCAGGTGTAGAACCCTATGCTAGTGTCCGTTTTATAGAGTGAAGGCCTACGCATGCTCCGTTCCAAAATGGTGATGGGTCATAACTTCCTGGGATGTGGAAGAGCCTTGACCTTGGTTTCATTCATAAAAGAAATAACATCTGGTTTCCTCAGCCAGAACCAAGGCGCATAGAAAACCTAATAGTCTAGAAAGGGTGTGTGCTTGTCCTCCAGATTAGAAAGTTAGGAAACTGAGGCACCAAGGAGACTGGGGGAAGTTCCTGACTTCTGTCTCAGGAACCTAGACAGCTGTCCCATCACTTGCTAAGTTCATGCTAGGCTTCCCTTCATCTTAGCCTGCTTTTGCTGACCTGAGACCTCTCAACTCAGTTGCAGTAAACAGTTCTGTCTGGGGCGTGGGACCTCAACCATTTGTAGTCGTGTGCCCTTCAGAGCTCTTTATGACAAGGCGGATCATCATCATTGTCATCCTTTTTGTTTTGTGTTTGTGTGGGACAGGTTTTCTCTGTGTAGCCCTGGCTGTTCCGGAACTCGCTCTGTAGACCATGCTGGCCTCAAAGTCACTGAGATCTACCTGCCTCTGCTTCCTGAGTGTTGGGATTAAAGGCGTGTGCCACCACTGCTCAGATTTTTTTTATAGTTTTTGGAGACAAGCTCTCCCATAGCTCTGGCTGTCCTGGAATTCACTATGTAGACCAGGCTAGCCTCAGACTTGCAGAGATCCTTCTTCTGTCTCCCAAATGCTGGGATTAAAGGTGTGCACCACCACTCCTGGCAGACCCTTTTCTTCAAATGAAGCTTCCTGGAATGTGGTTCAGATATCCTGCAGCTCTAGGGCAACCTGGCTGGAGGAGGGGAACTGAAACCTCTGCAGATGCAGCCATACTCAGGGTTTGTTTAGAGCCACAAGAAGTAGATGGATGGGTGGCTTGGTTTGGTTGATTTTAGTTTGATTTTTTGGAGATAAAGTCAGCCTCCCAAGTGCTGGCTAGGATTACAGGTATGTACCACGCACCACTAGATCTGGTTAAAGATAACCTTTTTTTTTTTTTTTTTTATAAACCTCGAGACAGGGTTTCTCTGTGTAGCGTTGGAGCCTGTCCTAGAACTCACTTTGTAGACCAGGCTGGCCTTGAACTCAAGAGATCTACCTGTGTCTGCCTCCCAAGTGCTGGGATTAAAGGCGTGCGCCACCACTGCCCATCTAAAGATACACTATTTTAAGTTAGCATTTTGTCCAGCAGTGTCATTTTCTAGATAAAGTTGGAGCTAGAAGAGGCCTAGTGACCCAGTTAGGGTCGCAGCTCAGAACGGGACTAGAGTCCACGTGTCAAGACTTGTGGCTCAGTGTCTTCACTTTGTACTACAATTCTGTCCCTCTGTTTGGAAACTGTCAAAGGCAGTGGTGACTCTTACCCAAGTGACACTTTGACCGCTTCCTCATTTACCATGGTGTTCCTGGAAATTATTCTAACTGGACATAGTCCCTGTGCCAGCATTTTACATTGGTTCTGTCAATTACACGGATCTGGGTGCTGAGGAATAGGAAGACAAAGCCCACTCAGGTGACCTGTAGCCTTGCCCAGGTGCAGGTTGCTGCTGGGAAAGCAGCCCTACTCTTCCTGGCCCACTAGTCCAGCTTCCCATTTTTCCCTTTTTCTCGTGGGTCTTTGAAGATTGCACTTTCAAAGAGAGTCAGAGAACCACAGTTTGGTGTCCCCTCATTCACAAAAAGGTAACAAGTGGTCAAGGGTTCTGTGCTATGTCCTGAGATGATCAGAGTTCCCTGGGAGTACCCTAGTTGTTCAGTCACTATAGAGTTGTTTCCATGTGCTGGTCAACTTGGGGAAGTTGTTGCTACCACTGGGGCAGGGAAGAGCTGTGGCAGTGCCTGCCTGGCTTGGGTGTCAGGGCCTCTGGGGTCACTGCTGGGATGAGGCAGAGTGGGTAGAGACCCTTGGAGCCCAACAGAATGGGCTCATGCGCACTGTTCTCACCACCTTACAGGTACCCCACTTTTATCGATGCTCTGAGGGATCTTGATGATGCCCTGTCAATGTGCTTCCTCTTCTCCACCTTCCCACGGACAGGGAAGTGCCATGTGCAGACCATTCAACTGTGTCGCCGACTCACTGTGGAGTTCCTGCACTATGTCATTGCTGCCCGAGCCCTGCGCAAGGTGAACTAAGGTTCTCCTGGGATCCCTGGTCCTCCCGTTAGCCCTTGGTTTTCATACTGTCTCTCCCCACTCCCCAGGTCTTCCTGTCCATCAAAGGCATTTACTATCAGGCTGAGGTGCTGGGCCAACCCATCATATGGATTGCACCCTATGCTTTCTCCCATGATGTAAGTGTGCCTTGGGTGGGGGGTGCCTTGTGCTTATTCCTAAAAGATGTGGGTGGGTGCTGTCTTTGGAGTCCAGCCTTGCTGGGTTCTTGATTGTTGACTGCTGTGTAGGGGTGGGGGATTTGGGGTGGGGGCAGGGTAGGATATGTGCTTTACAGCCCAGTCAGTCAGTAGTGCTGGATCAGCCATAGGATTCTCAGTGTCAGGTGCACACTCCGACCCACAGGCTAATTCTAAATAGGCTTACCTCCTCCAGCACTTCTGTTAGAGTGTGGTTCTCAGCCTTCCTAATGCTGCAGCCCCTTAATACAGTTCCTCATGTTGTGTGGCTCCCAGCCATAAAGTTATTTTTGTTGTGACTTCATGAATAATGTTGCTACTCTTATGAATCATAATGTAAATATCTGATGTGCAGCTGGCCTTAGGCGAGTCAGATTGAGAACCACTGTGCTAGGTGATCTTGAGCATGGTCCTTCACCCTTCTGTCTCAGTTAATAGCGTTCTCATCTTCTCAGGGGAAAGAAGTCTTGAAAGGACCTGGCACTGAATGGATAGCTGCCTTTGTGATTGAATAGGCAGTGAGGATAGCTCTGGGGGCTGTGTATACTCAGAGTTTTGTACAGTTGCCACCTGAGTCAGATGGCAGAGCCCAGCCCTCCTCTCAGACCCACTGGGGTCTTTGTTCCCACTCGGCCTTTGACACACCACAACAAAAATGCTTTGCTCCTGTGTCCTCTGCCCATCCCCCCACAGCCTGGAGCCCTGCTGACTCCAGGGAAGGGAGCACAAGAGAGGCACTTAGCACATGGCACTGACTTTTACTGGCTTATCTGTAAGTGCTTAGGATTGTTCCTAGGCCTCTGCTAAGAGGAGTCTGGTTTTGCTTTCCATGGAAGCCTTGCTAACTCCCAATCCCCCAGAAGGTCAGTCCTAGCTGGACTTGCCCCCTGAATTGTCGGTCTGTGGGCTGTACTTGATCTCCTTTCCCTCATTCCCTCCTGTTCACTAAGCAGGGATTGGTACCTTGCATAGAGAACAACTGTCAGAGAGAGCTGAGGCTCTGTGCTCGGTGGGCTGCAGGGGTGCCTGAGACTGGAACCTGCCGTGTCTGGGTGAACTGGTAGTGGGGCTTCTGTCTGTGAACAAGAGGTGGCCTTGGAGTTCATCCGTCCCTTTTCCAGTTCCTTGAGGCAGGCTTGGGGAGCCAGTGTGCATGGCCCTTCCTTCCCTGCTCCTCCTCCTTCCTGCCTAACTTCTTTGGCCCTTTCTGTCTTTCCTTCCTTCTGATGTCAAACCCCCATGCTTCTCAGACTGCTCTTTGTGTGTTCTTGGGGTGGTGAATAGGACCCTGTGAGGGCCATCCTCCACACAGCTGGCCCTGGGGGAAGGGCATGGTCTGCCCATGCCTCCTTCCTCCCAGCTTGCAGCCAACTGCTTCCTCTCAGCAAAGGGCCCTCATATGCCCCTCCCCTGGGCAGCCAATGCTGGGCATACAGCAGTGGGTCTTGGGGTAATGGCGGTGGTGAGGGCAGAATGTACCTACCCTGCTCAGTACTATGGAAAATGAAGTTTGTGCCTATCAGGAAAAGCCTGGTGGCATAGACTGCTGCCTGGTAGCAAGATGGAAAGCTAGCTCAGAGTTGTGGGTGCCCCAGGCTGAGGGGATGTTGTGATTATTATCAATTTTGACATGTCTTATAAGTGTTTCGTGGTGGTTAGCAGGGCTTGGTGGGCTCTTGGGTAGGCCTTTCTGACTTTAGAGGATGGGACCATTCCAGAGTTGAGACACTTGATCCATTCTGTAGATCAGCTCCTTGTGGTAATGGCAGAGGGAAGCCATTCACTTCTGCCTGCCGGGTGGCAGCTGGGAAAGGTGTTCTACCTCTGCTTCAACATAGTGTTAGGCCTAGGCTGGGTCTGAGACAGAAATGCTAAACTCTGAGCTTCATCACACACTCTGCAGGGTGTGGGTGGTCTGAGTCCTGTTAGCCACACCTGGCTTTCCGAGGCACCTCGGCCAGTAGAAGTCATCACCTCTTCTGGGCTGTGGACCATGAGCTGCACACATAGGCCTTTCTGGGCCCTGGGAAGGCTGCCTCAGTGCTCCCAGTTGCCCTGAAGCAGATCTTAGGCTCATGCTGGGATGGGTGATGGACAAGGTGTGTCCTCTGTCTAGGTCCCACTGATAATTGAAGGAGGAGTGGGAGAGCCGGGGCCAGAAAGAGGCAGGGCCAAGTGCAGTGGAGCACTGCAGACCACTTCCTGTCTTTGTCCTGGCTCTCCTTTACCACATGGGAACCTGGCACTGGTCTCCATGGACCCAGAGCCTTTGGGGCCTCTGTCCAGAGCCTCCCTTGTGCTTAAGATGCCCGTGGGTTTGTGGGCATAATACCTATCTCCACCCCTGTGCTAACACTGCTGATGTGTCTCCTTATTCTCCCAGCATCCTACGGACGTGGACTACAGGGTCATGGCCACCTTCACTGAGTTCTACACCACTCTCCTGGGCTTTGTCAACTTCCGCCTCTACCAGTCACTTAACCTTCACTACCCACCCAAGGTAGAGTCTAACACCTTCTCACCTAGCCCTCCTGTCCTACACTGAGGCAAGGGGCTGTAGGTGTACTCTTCCCTCTTCCCAGCTTGAAGGTCAGGCCCAGGCAGAGACAAAGGTCAGCGAGGACACATATGCTCTGGACTCTGAGAGCTCTATGGAGGTAAGATGGGCTTCAGGAGCACTGGCCCTACGCCATTCTATCCC
Organism: Microtus oregoni; assembly: GCF_018167655.1. Taxonomy (NCBI): domain Eukaryota; kingdom Metazoa; phylum Chordata; class Mammalia; order Rodentia; family Cricetidae; genus Microtus; species Microtus oregoni. The sequence goes on along the minus strand of NW_024543223.1, from coordinate 1,607,847 downwards.
GTGAATAGTGAGCGATTTGGCTAGGTAGGTGGTTCTAGGATTTACTTTTATGACTGACCCAGATGTGGCCTGGAGCTGTTTTTGCTCTCCAGCCTATCCCACGCCCAGATGAAGTTCCCCACCTGCAAGCAGGCCACCTTGCAGCTCTGCTTCCCACCTACAGAAACTAGCAGCCCTCAGTGCCAGCCTGGCCCGAGTGGTGGTGCCTACTACAGAGGAGGCTGAGGCCGATGAGTTTCCTATTGATGGGGTGAGTAAGCACAGTGCTACCTTCCAGGAATACATGGGATGAGACTGGGTGGGGGCATCACCTAGAATCTGGGATCTGCCAGTCCCTTCCTTCTGGTAGAGCTGGATGGCCTGGTGGTGTGACACTTGGCCCCTTCCCTGCAGGAGATGACAGCACAGGAGGAAGGTCGCAGGAAAGAGCTGGAGGCACAGGAAAAGCACAAGAAACTCTTCGAAGGCCTAAAGTTCTTCCTGAACCGAGAGGTGCCCCGTGAAGCATTGGCCTTCATCATCAGGTGGGGAGGCCTTTAATTAGCCCATAGTTGTGACTGTACAGTAGTCCGGTCTCCATCCTAGCCTAGTGGTGTATTGGTAACATCATGAGGGTGTCTCCACTCCTCACAAAGCAGTGTGTGCAGAGCCTACAGGCAGACACCTCCAGAGCACTCAGCTAAGGGGAGAGCTGTTCTGTCACTAGCTGAGTTCTTTCTGGACCAGGACTGTAGATGTCATCCCAGATAGGAGGCTCTGGGGTGGGTAAGGCACTTCCTGGAAGGGTGGGTTTGTGGCTAGTAGGTTCAGGGATGCTTCCAGGGCAGGCAGCTCATGCCTAAAAGGCTTACGGGTTTTCTGCCTACCTGTAGGAGTTTTGGTGGGGATGTATCCTGGGACAAGTCTTTGTGCATTGGAGCCACCTATGACGTCACAGACTCCTGCATCACCCACCAGATTGTTGATCGGCCTGGGCAGCAAACCCCCGTCATTGGCAGGTAGACTCTCAAAGCCCTCAAATGCCCTCTGGGGGTGGGGGTTCCTAGGCCCTGGTGATGCAGTGGTACCTCTGATTGTTCCCTTGTGACCTGACTTTGCTGGCTACTCTCCATCAGGTACTACGTACAGCCCCAATGGGTGTTTGACTGTGTGAATGCCCGGCTCCTCCTCCCTGTGGCAGAGTACTTCCCTGGGGTGCAGCTGCCACCACACCTTTCACCCTTCGTATCTGAAAAGGAAGGAGATTACATTCCCCCTGAGAAGCTGAAGCTGCTGGCTCTGCAGCGGGGAGAGGACCCAGGTGAGCTGGGCAAGGATGGGTAGCAGTATGGACAGGCTCCTCTGGTGGCCCTGGCTCCTGTGCCCAAGCTGGCCATTTCCCTTGGCTACAGAGTTGGCAGGCTCCAGAGAAAAGGACAGCGGGAACAGAAAGCCCTCAGCCTTTCAAGCATTTGCAATGTTAGTCTGCTATTGATATTTGGAGTAGCTGAGCAGAATGAACCAGTGTTGTCAGTGTTTGCACGGGTAGCAAGGGTGTTTTATTTGAAGGCCGCTCAGCTGGGGCTGTGAAAGCTGTTGGGGGCCATTGCGGGAGCATCCTTGAGCTGCCTTGGAATGCAGAAGTTACTGTCTGTAGGAGACTTGAAAGAGGAAGATGAGGATGAGGACGATGAAGATGATGACAATGAAGGTGATGGTGATGCGGGGGAAAATGAGGAGGAGGAAGATGTAGAAGCTGATTCAGAGAAGGAGGAGGAGGCGCACCTGTCAGCCTTGGAGCAGCAGCGTCTGGAAGGGAAGGTAGGGAAGCACTGGACAAAGCTCTGCCTGGGAAGCAGCCAGTTACCCACAAGGCCAAGTGCTCATGCAGCTGCGTTGTTTCCCCAGAAGCCCCAGGTGGTGGCCGGTACCGTGAAACTGGAAGACAAGCAGCGACTGGCCCAGGAGGAGGAAAGTGAGGCCAAGCGCCTGGCCATCATGATGATGAAAAAGCGGGAGAAGTACCTCTACCAAAAGATCATGTTTGGCAAACGGCGCAAAATCCGAGAGGTAGGTTTCTGCTCTCTGACGAGGCCCCCACACATCTGCACGGTTGAGCTAACCTGGCCCATTTGGCCAAGGCCTGTTTTCTTTGGAGTTTTGTGTGTTTGGTTTGGTTTTACACAGCTGGGAATAGAAGCCAAGGCCTCACTCTTCTTAGAGAGTCCCCACCACTAAGCAGCATAGCTAATTCCCATGCTTACTCAGAGCTGTCCTGAGGATGGGCCTAGCCCAGCAGACTCAGGAAGTCTTTCTTAAGCTCCTGTGTGCTTGTTCAGTGTGTGTTAGCTGGGGGTTTATTTGGTGCTTGAGCACTTGCTTTGATCACAGAGTTGAGGGGGGCAGGCAGGAGAAGAAAACAAAGCAATTGTGTACCGAGGCCTCCAGAGTGGCTGGCAGCCTTGCCTTAGGGTGTGTGTGGGGGGCACCAGGTTCATCTTAAAAACAGCATAGCCAGGTGATGGTGGTGCACACCTTTAATCCCAACACTAGGGAGGCAGAGGCAGGTGGATCTCTGTGAGTTCCAGGACAGCTAGGAGTGTTTCACAGAGAAACCCTGTCTTAAAACACATACACAAACACACAGAAATCACAGTAGTTTATCAGGTCTTTCCATGCCATTGTACAGTGTGACCTGTTCCCTGCTGATAGTCATGCTCAGGAAATAGAGAGCAGACCCTGGCCCCCTCTGAATGGTTCTTAGGAGCATCACCTGTGGTCCTGGAAAGAGTCTCCTCCTTGTGCCCTCTCTGCTAGCTTTCAATAAAGGTTTGAGTGGTATTCTTCTTTCCCTCAGAGCTAGTGCAAGAGTCGATTTAGAATCTCCAAGCCGGAGATTTGTGGGCTGTAAAATATAGGCAATGGTAGGGCTTCTGTTCTTTCACCCCGAGGTACAAGTCGGGGTCTCTGGTTATTTGCTTGTTAGCTTTTCTAGAAACTCTGCTAAGGGAAGCCCCCATAAGAGAAGAGATCCATCCCTCTTTGCTTGCTCTTTATCCTATCCTGAGTTCTCCTTCCTTCTCACAGGCCAACAAGCTGGCGGAGAAAAGGAAAGCCCATGATGACGCTGTGAGGTCTGAGAAAAAGGCCAAGAGGACAAGGCCTGTGTGAGCTCCAGCCGTTCCTCCCTGGGAGCTGGACATCGTCACTGGGAGCTGGACATGGCAGCAGCTAGTGGGATGCACACGCACCTGAGCACCAGCCCAGCACCCTCATACTCTGGTTGTGTGTGGCCAGTCCTAGCTTCCATGAAGTTCATGCCGGTGTCTGGACAAAGCCCAGTTCTTCCTCCAGGAGTCTGACTGATATCCTCATTCTTTTCAGCTTTCCACAGCCTCCTACACAGCTGTGCCCATAATTCTCAGGGTGCTGTTGTGGAATAAGGGTGGGGAGCTCTTGTTATTAAATGGCTGAACTTTTGCAGCCAGTTAGATTCTGTGTTCAGAAGCCTCCCTGGGTTGGAAAGGAGTCACCTGGACAAACCCAGATGGGTCCAGGCACACTCAGAACTATGGGTCCAGGGATCCGAGGAGGGACACAGACTCTGCGTTTGGGTTTCATAGTCGCACTGGCCTGATTCCTGTTTCAGCTAATGTTCTGAAACCTTCCCACAAGCAGTGTGCTGAGGGTTCACTCGTCTAGTCATGGTCTATAAACATCAGCTGGTTTGTACTTCCTGCTGGAGCTCATCAGAAGGTGAAAGGTGTCTTAGGGATTCTATTGCTGTGATAAAACATGATCAAAAGCAAGTTGAGAGCTTGTTTGGAGGTTCTAGCAGGGGAGCACAGCTACTCGTATACCCTTGATCGAATACAGGTCCTCCTCTATTCGGGCTGGAGAGATGGCTCAGCGATTAAGAGCACTGCCTGCTCTTCCAGAGGTCCTGAGTTCAATTCCCAGCACCCACATGGTGGCTCACAACCATCTACAATGGGATCTGATGCTCTCTTCTGGCACACAGGTGTACATGCAGAGAGCACTCATACATAAAATTAAATAAAGTTTTAAAAAAAAGTTGAGGAGGAAAGGGTTTATTTGACATATACTTCCATATTCCTGTTCATTACTGAAGTCAAGACAGGAACTCAAAATAGGAAGGATCCTGGAGGCAGGAGCCTCGATGCAGAGGCCATGGAGGGTGCTGCTTACTGACTTCCCATGACTTGCTCAACTCACTTTATCTCACATTAGAAATATAAATAACTTTAAGTTTCCCACAGTCTTTACAAATTTAAATACCTTAAAATTTCAGTCCCTTTAAAAATAGCCTCTCTTTTAAAAGTCTCTCAACTGTGGGTTCCAGTAAAGTACTTTCTTCAAGAGAGAAAAAAAATAAGAGCACAATTAATTCAAAGCAAATCCAAATTCCAACCGCCCAATATCTGGGATCCACTCGATCTGATCTTTTGGACTCATCCAGAGGACTGGAGTCTTTCTCAGCTCCACCCTCTGTAGCACGGTTTGTCTTCTAGGCTCTAGCTGCTGCTGGCGGTTTTCCCCTTGCTACTGGCATCTCTCACCAATAGCCTCTCATAGTAGGCTGTCTTCATGGTGCCAAAATTCAACTTCTTTGCATGACCCCTTTAGCCTGGGCCTTTAATTACTAGTGAGACCTCACCTTCACCAGTGGCCTCTCACAGTGCCAAGCTTCAGCTGCTTTCCATGACCCTCATGCCTTCAAGTCCAGCTGCCAACATGAGGTACAACCATGGGCACCCCTGGAACAGCTTCTCTGTGCCATCAGGAAACACTTTGAGAAGCTTTCATGAGAGATGCTGGTCTCTCTCTGTGTATATGTGTGTATGTTTTCAAGATAGGGTTTCTCTAGCCCTGGCTGCCCTGAAACTCAGAGATTTACCTATCTTTGCCTCCTAAATGCTGGAATTAAAGGCATGCGCCACAACCACCTGACTTTGGTCTCTTAATCACTGCTAATTCCTTAGCTCCGGCTAACCAGCATTCTTTTTTCAAACTGTCAGATTCCACTTCCTGGCCCCTAAAGGCTTGTAGCCATATCATAATGCAAAAATGCATTCAGTCCAACTTCAAAAGTTCCCATAGTTTTGTATAAGTTTTTATTATTTAAAAGTCTAAAGTCTTCGGAGATTCATGCAATCTCTTAACTGTAATCCCTTGTAAAGTCAAAAAGCAGATCACATACATCCAACATATAATGGCACAGGATAGACATTACCATTCCAAAACACGAGGAAGGAGCATAGTAAGGAAATACTGGACAAAAGACCGAAAACAAGCTGGACAAACTCCAAACTGCGTGCATTTTGCATGTCTGATGTCAAAAATGTTCTTCAAATCTCCAACTCCTTTCAGCTTTGTTAACTGCAACACACTTCTCTCTTGGGCTGGTTCCACTCCCTGTTAGCAGCTCTCCTCGGCATGTATCCCACAGCTCTGATAACTCCAAAATCTTGGGGTCTCTAAGGTAATCTAGACTTCACAGCTTCACACAATGTCTTCATGCAATGAGTGACCTCTGCTGTGGTCATGGTCTCTCTTCATTTTGATTCAGGGACACCCCTGACACATACTTGACCTCAGCGGTTTTCCTTAGTCTCTGATGCAAATTCCATAGCCCCTTTCTGAAGCACAATTAATAAAAACTCAGGGTCAGATTGGGATTAAACCTGAAGATCTGAAAAGCAAAACAGCCAGTCACTGGCTCCTTACCTGGACCTCAGTCTGAAATGGTGATCCTGCCTCCCAGAGTCTCAGAAGGAGACTATGAGAACTGTCTTGCCCTGTTTTATATTCCTCTCTAGGGTTGGGATTAAAGGCATGCACCACTGGGATTGAAGGTGTGTGTCACCATAATCTGGCTGTGAGGCTGACTAATGGGCCTGTTTTAACTCTCAGATCTTCAGGTAGTCTTTATTAAAATGCATTTGGAATGCCACTACACCTTTCTTCTTAACTTCAGAACCACGTGACTGAAGCTACCAAATTCTGCTGCTTACTGGGCTTGGAACATGGCCCCCTCATTCAATTACATTTTCACCAGCTTTCTGTTTTTGGTAGTTTCCTCCACTGCCAAAGCTTGGCTGTCTTGAAACTGGATCTATAAACCAGGCTGGCCTCAATCTCAGAGATCAGCCAGCCTCTCCCTGAGTGTTGGGATTAAAGCTATCTACCACCATGCCCTGCTTCAGGTTTGTTGTTTTTTTTTTTTTAATGAGTTCCTTTTTGCAAATTGGAAACAGCTGGGTGGGATCTTCCCCTAACATCACCATTCCCTTCACTCTTAATCTGTTTATTTCCTTGAACACAGAATTTAGCTCTGTTCCACTTCCTGGTGCCCCTTTTCTCCTCAATCTATACATTTTGTATTTTTTCTTGCTCAGCTTGTTCCTTTTTCATTATAAATCTTTATAAGCATGAATGTTGTAGGAATTTAGCAGAATCACTGTATGGGGCAGATATGAACAACTGTTTTCTAGAAGTACTTTGACCTTGAAGAATCCTTGAGGAAGCAGTGATTATTTTGCTGAAGGGGTTTTGCAACCATCCCACGACTTTGGTCACAAGATGCCTCAGGCACACCTGAGGTTCTTGTATTATTGTGTATTGCAAATGATACATAATGAAGGACTAGAGTTGGGGCGTGTGATGTTCCCCTTCAGTAAGACGTGATGATCTCCTTCGGTAATATTGGGGACCTTGGTATGTGTAACTTCCAATAAATACACCTTTGTATAGCTATTTGAGGTTCAGTCCGTCTGAAGAGGCCAGACCTTCCTACTGCCACGTAGGCCTTAAAATTTCATCTTAGAGTCCCTTCTTCAACTGACTCGTCCTACATGGTGCACCCTGACATGTGAACACTAACCACCACATGACAGTCTATGCTTGGTGGTTTTGAGATTTCCTTTGCCAATGGAATTAATCTAAATCTCTTCACTTTAGCCTCAGGCAGACTCTTTATCAAAATGTCACAAGAACAGTCTCTAGGCAACATATTAACATTCCTCTCCTCTTGAAACCTCTTGATCCAGGCATCCACAGTTCAAATCACACTCAGTACCACTGCCTTCCATGCTCCTACTAGGATGGCCCATTAAGCAACACTTAAAGTGTTCAACTGCTTTGCTAAACCACAGTCCCAAGGTCCATATTACTTCAAACAAAAACACACTAAGGCCTAATGCAACAATACCCAAGCCCCTGGTACCAACTTCTGTCTTAGTGTTTTGATTGCTTTAAGAGATACCACAACCACAGCAACTTTTGTAAAGGAAAACATTTAATTGGGGCAGGCTTACAGTTTCAGAGGTTTGTTATGTTACCATTGTAATGGTTTAAGTAAAATGCTGCAGGTCCCTGAGTGGTGGCAATGGGCAGTGGGCCATGAGGCCACACCACAGGTTGCTGAGTGGTGGCAGGCAGCAGGCAGTGGGTCCTGAGACCAAGGCGGGCCATGAAGGCAGCTGGGTCCCAGGCAGGGAGCTGCGTAGCAGGTGAGAGATGGATAGGCACACCATGCAGAGTGAAGTTGGATATTTATTTAGTGGAAGGAAGGGGGAAGAAGAGAGAGAAACGGGGAAAGGGGAGGAGTGGGGAAAAGGGAGAGACAGAAAGGGAAAGGACTCAGGATGGTGGAAGCTGAAGATCAGCTTGCCTAGGCAGACAGGAGAGGGAATGGGTATGGTTTGTCTCTTAAAGGGTCAGGACAGACCATTACAACCATCATGGTGGGACATGGCAGAGGCAAACATAGTGCTGGAGAGGGAACTGAGAATGGAGAATCCTGCAGGCAACAGAGTGGTCTGTCTCACTGGGCGTTCCTTGAGCATATATGAGACCTCAAAGCACACTGTCACAATGATACACTTCCTCCAGCAAGGCCATACCCCCTAATAGTGCTGCCCCCTTTAGGGGCATTTTCTTTCAAGTCACCAGAGTCTTTAAATTTCCCTCTAAAACTTCATAAGGGCAAGCCTCCATATGTACTGCTCTCAACATTTTTCTCCTTTAAGCTCCTCAAGAACTTCCAACTGAGCTCTCAATGCAAAATGGCTTTTGTAGCCCAAAATTCCAAAGTCCATAATCCTCCTCAAAACATGGTCGGCCAAAAAGCTACGGAGAAACCCTGTCTCGAAAAATCAAAAAAAAAAAAAAAAAAAAAAAAAAAAACATGGTCGGATCTCTCATAGCAACACCCCACTCCTGGTATCAACTTGTCTTAGGGTTTCTATTGCTGCGATGAAACACCAGACCAAAAAGCTAGTTAGGAAGTAAGGAGTTTATTTGTCTTATGCTTCCATATTGCTATTCATCACTGAGGGAAGTCAGGACAGGAACTCAAGCAGGGCAGGATCCTGGAGGCAAGAGGTGATGCAGAAGCCATGGAAGATTCCTGCTTACTGGCTTGTTCCTCATAGCTTACTCAGCCTGCTTTCTTGTAGAATTCAGGACTACTCAAGACCACCCAGGTAGTGTCTAGGGATGGTGGCACCCACCATGGGCTGGACCCTCCCCATTGATCACTAAATGAGAAAATGCCTTCTAGCTGGATTTCATGAAGGCATTTCCTCACCTGAGGCTCCTTCTCTAGATTGTGTCAAGTTGACACACAAAACCAATACAGAAGGCTAACGGTGAGAAATGAGGCCTAAGGGCAGGTAAAGCCTAACTTTGTTGGGGACCAGCCTCGACAAAATACCTCTTGCCAGGGTAGAGGCATGGGGATTTAGAAATATTGTAAAGAATATGAAGAAGCTAATGAAAATAATAAAACAGAGAAACATATAGGATAGTTATCTGGAGGAAGTTCCAGTGAGTACTGGAATTCACTCGTGTTTAATTTCCAATTGCTTTAAATACCCCTGACCCCAAAAGGTAAGAGTAAGACAAAAAAACTGCATTAACATGATACAAGGAAATGAACATACCAATTGAAGGTTGCAGGCTACATCCATAATTAAACATTCTGTTGCTAGAACAAAACACGCTCACACCCTAGACCAAAACATTCTGTAGGCAAATTCCCTGAGTGGAATCCAAAGTTATTTTTGTAAAGGAACTGGACCCTTAGTTGGATCCTTAGACTTTTGTTTCAGGTAGAAACATATCTACTTCTCTATTCCTGAAGTATAAGGTCTGGCTTTTAGCCACACCTGTTGACAATAACTTTGAGAGAGCAGAACTCTGATCTAAATCTAGGTGGAACCTTTGTTTGAGGTAGAAGCACAATAACTCTGAAGGAACTAGAGATGAGTCCCAGCTCTCTGACCTTTGGTCAACATGGAAATAGGCTCACATTTTTGGGCCTCTACAACTTTCCATTCAGGTGTGCTGGTATCCCAGCTGGTAACCTGTTGGGGAATATTATGTTAAGGTGTGTTACTTTTATGTTGCATTTATTTAACTCTGTGAAGCTGTGATACTTTACCTGTCTAGAACACCTGATGGTCTGATACAGCTTTAAACGTCCAATAGTGAGGCAGGAGAAAGGAGAGGTGGGGCCAGCAGGTAGAGAGAATATATAGCAGAAAGTTGAGAGGAGAAGTGTGGCTTGTGAACTCGAGAATCCAGTTTAAGGCCGCCCCCAAACTGATGGTCTCACTATAGATGTGGGATGAGAGGATTCTGTCTGAAGCCAGCTCTGACGTGGCAGTTGGGGGAGGCAAGAACCAAAGGGTTGGGACTTTTGGAGCCCAGGAGATGACTCAGGCCTGCATGGGTATATGTGTATCTAGGGTTCACATGGACAAAGGAAAGCCCATCAGATATGGAAGAATGCCTGGCAGCCAGGCTGATGTGGAATTTTCCCCATTCCAGAGTTGCCTAGAAATGTCGGGGGCAGTGGGGCTCTGACGTGGCCCATGCTCAACTGGATGGTCAGCTGGTTTTGTACTGCCCAAACTGGGTCTAACTCCAGACTAGTTCCCGTCCTTGGTTCTGCTTTGGAACGAAGGACAGCCTGAACCTAGACAGTCACCCACTTCCTATTTGCACAGCGCTCTTGAGGATGGGCATTCTTAAAAGGGAAGTTAGCAGAACCGGAACCGTTGAAGTGACAGCCTTTGGAGCCAAGCTCCTTCCCTGGGTAGGCCCAGGGATCCTGGCTCTTCTGCCTGTTTTCCTTGGGTACCAAAATGTGTTTCTGGCCTCCCCAGGGGGAGCTAGGAAGGCCTATGTTCCACTGGATCCCGAGGAGTTTCAGCACTCTCAATAAAAGGCTGGCAACTAGTTCTGCCGCCTTTTCCCTGAGCCCAGGCACCCCTCCCCAACACTACCACCAAGCCCCAGGCACCCTCTATTCCCTTCTGGGACTGGCGGCAGGACAATGGTCTCCTTGGCCCTTGGGAGACAAATGGGCCTTGTTGGGCCGGCGGCGGGGGCGCGATATTGAGCCCCAGGGAGTTGAATACAGCTTCTGTGCCTCTCGGGCAGGCGCGCAGGGGACAGGATGGGGGAAGGGGCCGTGTCGCCCATTGGCCGTGAAGCCAGGGGCCGGGCCAGGCTGCTGGCCTCACCTGGCCGTGAGTGGCGAGAGCGGGTGCGGCAGCCGCTGCGGCGGCGGGGCGGGGGCATGGACCAGGCCTGGCAGAGCACGGGGCCCCGGCGAGTGCGCCCCGCCGCCCAGTGAGCGCCCCGGCGGCGGCGGCGCGGGCCGGGGCGACCCCTGCCACCCCGAGCCCAAGGAGAACCGGGCCAAGGTATGTCGGGAGGTCCAGCACTCAGGCTGGCTGTGTCCTGCCTCATTCTCCTACCTGAGCACCCCGCCTGCACTGCCTCCTTAGCCAAAATGGGATCGCATGCTCGCCCAGCGAGGGGTACAGGAGTGTTGCAGGGCATACTTCACCGGCACTGTGTCCTGCAGGCTCAGGCTGGTTGCTTGCCTGGGTGCCCCTCCCCATCAGACCCCGGGAATCCTAAAAGTGGGGTGGGTGGGGTTTGAGTGCCCGCTGCTGCACTCTGCTGAAACTGTGAATCCGTCAATGATTAATCCTCTCGGACCTCGTGGCCTGGGCCCTAGTGGAGAAGGAGGGGCCGGCCGGCCGGAATCTCCCTTTACCTGCCTTTCCCAGGAGGGGCTCTCAAAACCGAGACTGGGGACCGTGGGCAGTGACAGACTCTTGTGCTTGGGGAAGGTCCCTTGGATACGGGCTCCTGAGGAGATGAGGCCACCAAGGAGAGACTCTTCAGCTAGGACAGAAAAGCTCCTATATACAGTTGCAGTTCCGGAGTCCTGAGCCAGTGCTCCATGAAGGGTTCTGCAGGTTGGTCTACTCCCTTAGCAGAAGGGCAGCACAGAGCATAATCGTTGCTTCCCAATGGAGCCCCTCCTTGTTCCCTAGCTGTCTATAGTGACAGGCACACATCTGGCTGCAGCCATCCACGTTAGGATGGGCAGCAGGCCTGATACCTGACACCTGAGGTTTCTGTGGTGATGGTGCCATGGAAATCGTCCAGAGGAAAAAGGTGTGGAGGGAGATCCAATCAGAAGAACTCAACCTCTTCTGAGGAGGTGACCAGTGGGTCCTGTGGTCAGTGCAGCCACCCCAGCCTTCCCTGCACTGTGCCTGTGCCCTGCGAGGCACCATTGCTATTTATCTAGAGGAAATTCAGGAATCAAGCAGGTCGGTTGCTCGGGAAAATTAGAGACTAAGGTCACACAGTTCAGAAGTGGCAGAGTTCACTCCAAGTCACAGGAATTTTTGTCGTCCTCATTTCAGGACCCTAACCCTGCCCAAACTAGGGTCCTACTTGTTTGATCTTCCTAGGCTTCACCAACCCTCCCCCTTGCCTGACATTGGTGAGTGAGCAGGTACACAAAAGCAGAAACAGTTGCTCCCAGCCCTTAGCTCTGCCCAAAGGAAGCTCCCCACAGACATGGAGTGCCTGCTTCCTCTGCTTCTCCCTTAATGGGTTCTGTGCCCACATGTCATCCAGCAACAGATAGGTCTGTTTACTACACTGTCTCCAGGCAAGAGTAAGCTGTCCTGCGCAGAAGGGCAGTGAGTCACCTGGGAGAGTGGCCCACAAACAGTGGGACTCTGGCCCCAGTGTTATCATTTATAAAGACATGGTGGACCAGAGGCCAGTCCCATGAGGGGCAGCCGTCCCACAAGGGGCAGTGGCGGGCCACCCAGGGCCTCAGTAGGTCCCCTTGGTGGGTGGGAGACCATGGCAGGTGAGAGACAGACAGATACATCATGCGGAGAGAGAGTGTGGGTATAGAGTTTATGTAGTGGGTTATGGAGGGGGAAGGGAAGGGGAGAAGGGGAAGGGGAGAAGGGGATGAGGCAGAAGCTGCCTCTCTAGAAAAAGGGCAGAGAGAGAGAGGGTGAGAGAGAGGGTCCTCTTGCCTCAGCAGGAAGGGGGGTTGGGGGGGGGGTGGGAGTGGGCAGGACTTGTCTCTTAAAGGGACAGGGTACCTAGGTGACAGACCAGGCCAGTAGATTATAACAGTCCCATCTTTTTCTTAAAATAAAAAGGCTGGAAGTGGGCTGGAGAGATGGCTCAGAGGTTAAGAGCATTGCCTGCTCTTCCAAAGGTCCTGAGTTCAATTCCCAGCAACCACATGGTGGCTTACAACCATCTGTAATGAGATCTGGTGCCCTCTTCTGGCCTGCAGGCATACATACAGACAGAATATTGTATACATAATAAATAAATATTTAAAAAAAAAAGGCTGGAAGTTAGGCATAGCAGGTTGAGGGAATTGGGATGGCGGAATGTCAGAATGACTGTGACAGATGTTTTTGCATGATGAAAAATATCTTTAACACTATGAAAGGCAGTGTGAGAGAGAAATTTGGTAACTTGTATTTGTCTTCATACCTTTATAACTTGCAGATACACACTTTAATAATTGCATTTGTATACGTTAAAACACCTTTTATTAAGAACATGTTAAGAAGTTGTACTGAAATTTGTTCTTTTTAAACTGACAAAACCTCTCAGCTGTCAAATTGTATCAGAGTTCTTGGAGAAGGATAAAATTTTACTTGAGTTATTGATTAAAAACGATAGAAAACTTACTTGGTTGGTTACCTAGAGCTACTCCTCAGGGTCCTCCATAATTGTTGAGGGCAGGGGTATCAGGGCTGTGTTTGCCTTCTGATGTTAGAAGCAGGGCCTGCCAGACTCCAGAAGATGCCGTGGGCTAAGAAATCTGTAGAAGACACGCCTACCTTGACCTGAGCAGCGAGGCTGTCAATTCCAGTGATTCTTCGGTTTAGATGAAAGGCAGTTTCGTCCAGTAGTTAGCGCTTTCGTTTGATGAAGCGAATTGTAGATGGACATTGTTCCGTCTTCTTTCGAGGAAGTAGGGTGCTGCTGCTAGGAGCCAACCTGTCTCTCTGTTATGAAAAGCCTTTTAATAATTAAACATTTAAATGCCATATTCCCCAGATCTCTGAGCAGCTGTTTATCAGGTATAAATAAGTTATAATTACAGCGTAGGATCTGCCTGGAGAACTGAGTCCAAGTTTAACTGTCCTGGCTCTCAACTTAACAGGTGAGACTTGTACTTTTGAAAGACAAGGAAGAAAGAACTGTTTGTAATAGAAGCTTAACGGTGGGACTGACACTAGTGGAGAGCAACTTAATGTATTTTACAGCAGGGTTGGATTACATATACAGCATTTTTGTCAAAGACAAATTTTGTCAAAGACCAATTTAAAATATGTGACTTATTGCTTTCTTAGTCTGGAATAAAATATAATGAACTTAAAACATTTAACAGTAAGAATGCATACATTTACACACAGTTGAATTTAAGTTCCGCATAAAGTTAAATAAAAAGTGAGAGGAAGCTGGCTAGGAGCGGGACCATGATCACATGGAGAGCCTGCTGCTCGCATTCTTTGGCTAGGGGCGGAACCTCCGACTCCTCCCTTTGTTAAGCTCAAAGAAAATGGCAGCAGCCATGGCTGTCCATGTGGTGTAACTCTTTACATTTAGCCGTGCGCTGGTAGAAGTTAGAAGTGTCAGCCCGTTTCCCATGGGTGAGGCAGAAAAATAAACAACTGACTCAGGTCGTTATCCATTGTCCACAAGATAACAGGGACGAGAAAGGGCAGTGTCCTGAGAGGCCCTAGGCCAGAAGGGAAGGAACGGTATCCCTGAAAGGATCCATAGGTCCCAGGGGCTGTGGACCCGAATAATGAAGGCACTCACTGATCAGCGAGGCTGTGCTAGGGCAGAGCCCGAGAAAGGGCAGTCGTGCGTGCGAGAGGCTCTAGGCCTAAAAGGGAGCAGTCTCACCAATTGTCCCGGCGGACTGACAAAGTTGGGAAGTGAGCTGCTAGAAGGGCTGCGTGAATGAAAGAGAGACAGATTCCGCCACTGAGGTGGGAGGCAGCATGAGGTAGGGGGCCGATGGTGGACCAAATAGGTAACCAGAGCCCAGCCCACAAGCTGAGAGTGACAGTTTAGCATGGGTGTGATTACACGCTGGGAATAGAAAGCAGATAGAAAAACATAAAAAAGCAGGCTGCATTTCCAACTAGCAATCACTGGCAGAATATAAGCTGATAATAGGCAGATAAGTAGCTTGATTATCTGAGGATGGGTTGGCACAGCCTCCATGAGTAAAGTGAGAAGATTCAGAGACCAAACTCCAGTGTCCCAGAAGTTCAGCATGGACCCTGGCTCAAGCTGAACTTTGGGTCATCACTCAAAGTCCAGGCCATGAGAATGGGTGGGCACAAACTGAACCCCTACATTGTCACGTAGAGCCAAAGGCCCGAGTGAGGGGCTTTAAGCTCAATGGGCCAGTGGTTGACCAATACTGGGCTGTTTTTACGTAGAGGAACCTCTGCTGAGTGGTTGCATACTCATGGAGGCATGACCAGATATATGCAAGGAACCTACCGTTTGATGCTGAGTGTAGAATTCCAGCAATTTTGCAGGGCGGTGGTGGCACACGCCTTTAATCCCAGCACAGGCAGAGGCAGGCGGATCTCTGAATTTGAGGATAGCCTGGTCTACAAGAGCTAGTTCCAGGACAGGCTCCAAAGCCACAGAGAAACCTTGTCTCGAAAAACGAAGAGAGGGAGAGAGAGAGAGAGAGAGAGAGAGAAGATAAAAAGAACTCCAGCAATTTTTAAGTTGGAAAAAAGACCATATAGAAAAAGAGTTAGAAGATTATAGGATCCCTAGTAGTCCTCAGCTGCAAAGGACAGCCTGACAAGTGTTGGAAAATGGTCCTGAATCCAGGGTCCCCCACATGTCCTCAGCTGGCTCACCCACAGATTGGAGAGAATGTGGAGAGAGTCTGGCTGAGTCACAGCACCAATGTTATCATTAACAAACATATGGTAGTGAGGGACTGGTCCCACGGGGGGCAGTGGCGGGCCACCCGAAGCCTCAGAGAGTTCCCTTGGTGGGTAGGAGACCACAGCAGGTGAGAGACAGATATATAACGCAGAGAGAGAGTTTGGGTATAGAGTTTATTTAGTGGGTTGTGGAGGGGAGGGGGAAGGAAAGGGGAGAAGGGGGAAGGAGAGAAAGTGGAAAGAAGGGAGAGGCAGAAGAAGGGCAGAGAGAGAGAGAGAGAGAGAGAGAAAGGGTGAGAGTAAGAGGGTCCATTTGCCTCAGCAGAAAAGGGGGGGGGGTTGGGAGTAGGCAGGGATTGTCTCTTAAAGGGACAGGGTACCCAGGTGACAAACAAGGCCAGCAGATTATAACATCCAGTCTGTGGCTTGTGACAAATTTGTTTTTGTTTTGGGGGATAGGTTTTCTCTGTATAGCCCTGGTGGTTCTGAAATTCACTCTGTAGATCAGGCTGGGTCTCAAGAGCAGAGATCCACCTACCTCCCAAGTGCCGGGATCAAAGGTGTGTGCCACCACCGCCCAGTCTGACAAGCTTCCTGCTTTGCTTTGACTCCATAAGAAATGTGAATGACTGTAGAGAGGACGAGGCAGGATGGAATGGAAGTGTCCCCAAGAATCACCTGACAGGAGACCTCTGGAGTCATGAGGTGGGAACTAAAAGAATTTTCCAGGAGTTATCTGCCTTCCCACACGCTATCCTCTGGGGCAGAGAGATTCGGCCCTCCATAATACATTGGCTGGGACACTGGGTAAGCCCTCCCTGTCTGCCTTAATTTTGCCAGGCATGGAATGTGAGTGTTGAGGGAAGCTGGGTATAAAACATGGGAAAGCATAGGTCATTGGAAGGGTAGGGTGGTATGAATATTGATCCAGAATGATCTAAGGCACATTGCAGTGTGCCAGGCACTGAGCAGAGGACCCTGCATGCCTCACAGTTTTTGATCTTCCCAACAAGAGACAGCATGGCTGCACCTCTGTCAGGAAAAAGGGAGCCTCTTGACAGAGACCACCCTACTGGGGAACTCTGGAGCAGGCTGTACTGAGGCCTGAATGCAGGAATGGAGCAGTGGGTGTGCTTATCCTGGGCATGGTGTGTGGCATCAACAATGCCTCTGTAAGACTTTTTCTCCATGCCATGTGTTTATGCAAGCAAGTGTATCTTCAGACTGTAAACAATATGGCAGGAATATTATAACGTACTGATATTTATTGCTAACTCTTCCATGCTCAGTCCTGGGTATCTATGTGTTTAGAGAACTAAGGTAGTGGCTTGACTTTTAACTGGCACCTGTGACTAGCCACTTCCTGCCAGAGCTGTTTTGTGCTTGGATCTGCTATCAGGAAAGGTGGTGATTTTGCATGGACAGGGGAGTGTCTCAAAAAGAACTGTGAATGTGTTCTGTTGTTGCCATGGTTACTGGACTTGTTTCTCCACCTGATACATGGGGCTGCCTATAATACTGAGAGGTTCTGGTGTGTGGTGTGCGTACTGCAATTGTGTGTTTGCCTATTGAAACAATAGGTTGCTAGACATGGTGACACATGTCTGTATTTCTAGCATCAGGAAATCAAGGCATGAGGATAGCCAGTTTGAAGTCAATCAGGAACATAGTGAGACCAGACCAAAACAGACCAGACCAGTCACAAACACACACGCGCGTGCACATGCGCTCACATACACACACACACAGGCACATATGCACACACGCACACACACACAAAAGAAACGAAGAAAGGAAAAGAAAAAGGAGGAGGAGACCTGAGGGGAAAAGAAGGAAGGTGCAGGTGATATTGATACTCTGACATTAAGAATTGCATCTGACAATGGGTAATGGTGGTCCACGCCTTTAATCCCAGCACTTGGAAGGCAGAGGCAGGCAGATTTCTGTGAGTTTAAGACCAGTTCGGTCTACAAATCAAGTTCCGAAACAGCCAGGGTTATACAGAGAAACTCTGTCTTGAAAAACAAAGAAAAAGGAACTGCATCTGAATCATGAAAGACCACCCCATGTCAGCTGCCAGGCCTAGAAACCATTGGCACCGTGACTCCAGCCAAGGGCCAGTAAGGCTGTTAAGATGCCAGGGCTGCCAGCTCGGAGGGATCCTGTGAGCCAGCAAACTAGGGTGCAGACAAAACACCCCATTGGATGATAAACTCCAGAGAGCCTCACGGTGAAGAAGTTTCTGGATCCTTGCAGGTCCAGGAGGTCTAACCTCTCCCAATCAAACCGTCCATGAGTACCCCACGCTTGCTGGTCTATCATTGGCTATGCCTTCCAATTCAGAATGCTCAGGTTTGGAAAGAGCAGTATGCCTGCCTCCAAACCAAGGTGTGGCCTGGCTTCTACTATGGCAATAAACCTATTTTTAGTCTTTATTTGTTGGGTGTGTGTGTGTGTGATGTGTATGTCAGAGGGCAACTTTCAGGAATTGCCTCCCCCTCCACCATATGGGTTCTGGGGATCAAGCTCAAGGGCAAACACCTTTATCTGCTGAGCTATCTTACTGTCCCATTATTTATAAATTTTTACTTTTCCCCAAAGTAATACAGACTATGATAAAATGTGAATGCTATATAGTCACATTGTATTTACCAAGTCAAAAGTGTTATTGATGGCAAGTGACCCCATTCCTTGAGGAAATACATTTTACATTTGGTATCATTTCAGACCCCTTAACCTAAGTACAAATTACAGTTTTGCCCTTATGAATGCATTCATTCTTTACAGTGTGTACTAAGCACCTCTTTTAATCTCTGGACCTAAGTTTTTTTGTCCGTGAAATGGACATAAAAGGTCTATTCTAGTTTGCTTTCTTCCTAGGGATGGTACTGCCCAGAGTGGGCTGAGTCCTCTTATATGATAAAAAAAAAATACCCCACAGATAATTGGCTATCAGCTTGAGATGCAATATTGACCTCACTGGACCACAGCTTCTGTGTGCTGACCCTGAGGAAGTACTTTCAGAAGAGTTTGCCTCAATGTCCCTTCTTAATCACACCTAATTTCTCAACCCTGGTTAACAAGCATCAACTGTCCCAGTAAAGCAAAGACTTTGCTTCCACAGATCCTTAATCTGAAACATTACATGACCAGCCATGATGAACCGTCATAACTCAGGCCTCCACTGTCTGCATTTCTCTCAGCATTGCCTTCCAGCTTCCCACAAACCAGCCCGTCAATCTCTGAGCGCTCCTTGACTTTTCCAGCTCAAAGTTCCAAACCCTTCCACAATTCTTCCTGCCAAAAATGCCACGGTCAGATCTGTCATAGCAACAGTCCTGTTTTCCGGCACCAATTTCTGTTCTAGTTAGGTTTCTGTTGCTGTGGTAAACACCAGGATCAAAAGCAATGTGTGGAGGAAAGGGTTTATTTTAGCTTACGGGTTACAGTCCATCGCTGGGAGAGCTGAGGAAGGAACGCGCTCAGGCAGGAGCAGTGAAGCAGAGACCACTGTTTGGCCTCATTCCCAGGCCAAGCTCAGCAACCTTCCCAAGCCCACCCACTTAAGCACGCTATTTCCCACTTTGGGCGGGACCTTCTACATCAATTAGCAAGGAAGAAAATGCCAGCCCTCTGCACCCAGACATGACCACAGATCAGTCAGGTGGAGAGTTCTTCAATTGAGGGTCCCTCCCCCCAGGTGTGTCTAGGTTTGTGTCAGACTGACAATAAAAGCTACCCAACCATGGCTTTAGTTCCAGTGGAAGGCAGAGGCTATGATCTCTATGAGTTCAAGGCCAGCTTGGTCTAAACAGTGAGTTCTAGACCAGCAAGGGTTTCACAATGAGACCCTGTCAAAGACACAACAACAACAACAACAACAACAAAGGTAGCTTGTACAGGATCTGGGAGCCTCTGGAGAGAAATCACCTTTACCAAAGACCCGCCCCCAACCTCATTTGCTGTCTTAATGCTCGTATTTCATTGGCTCTGATTCAGTACATGGGAATCAACTGTAAGGGAGGATGGGATTTATAGGCTGTGTTACCATGGAGAAAAGAAACTGTCTTTGGAAACTGGAGAGCCTCCTGAGGGCGCCCCTTTTTAACCCCTTCCCCTACTGGATCAGATGTCCTCGCTGCTGCTGTTTTCTCTACCACCCCTGTCTGCTTTCTCCCCCAGGAGCCCCCCCCTCTGGGCAGGACATGCACCCTCTGTAATATCTGTGGGCACAACAGCTTAAAGTCTATGGTGATCACAAGAAGATGGTCACGATTTGTCAGTAGAGAATGGGAAAGCGAGTTAAAACAAAAGTATGCTGGCTAGTGAGATGGCTTCCACACGTGACCCCTTATTTTAAGTTTTGGACAAGGTTTCAGTATGTGGTCCAGGCTGGCCTCAATCTCATGACCCTCCCCACCTGCAACAATGGGTGCTGATAGTATCTGTTGTTCTCTCTCTCTCTCTCTCTCTCTCTCTCTCGATGTATATTATATAATAATATATATTATCTCCAGGTCTAAGCTCCTGGCAAGTGTGTATTTGGCCTGTGATTTTGTTGTTCCCTATTCTGCCTAACTTTCTTTTTTTGTGATGAACCCATAGAGCAGCCAAGAGGCTTGAATGAGCTGCCCTCAGGTGGATCAGTTCATCTTCCAGTCCGGCGCCCCCAACCACTAGCCTTCAAGCACGCAACAGCTGTGCCCTTGGCTCAAGGGCATCTAGAATTGAACTAGTAGCTGAGCCCTTGGGTAAATGAACTACCTGGCTGTTGGGGTCTAGAGAGGGGCGGGGCCAGTCGGAGGACAATAAGAAGACAAGGGCACCACCTGGGCATTCGTTCATTATCCCCAGGGAGGACGCTCATAAATATTCATAGGCACTGGAGGGGGATGGAAGGAGCCAACCAGCCGCCGGCTGGGTATCATTAGAGCATTCTTGTCTCTGACTGCAGAGGCAGCCTGGGTGTTGGAAGAGGAAAGGGGCGGCTAGTCGCAGCCCAAGGTGAGTGTGTCCCCTCCGTCCCAGCACAGAGAGCAGGGGATCTGCGCAGTGGTAACTCCCTCCAGCAGCCTTACCATCTCGGGCAAGTTTTACAGTGTGCAGGTTGTAGTGGGTGAGTCCTGCTTCTCCTTCTGTCCTGCAGGGTCCTAGCTGAACTGGAGGATGTGGAGTCTGGCTTGCTACCAGTTATCGCGCAGCTGTGGCTGGGGTCACCCACGAGAACAGGGATAGGTGAGGAAAATGACAAGAGAACCATATGTCCTAGTACCCTGGTCTGTCACCAGCATGGGCAGAGGAGGTAGGGAACCCAGATTCTAGTCATGCTTCCTACTTCCCCTGGGCTGTGTGACCTTGAGGATACTCTTGCCTTCTCTGAGGTTTGACCTCCCTGCTTCTCTGGAAACCTAGTTCTAAGGTCCACTGTAAGACTCTGTTTCGGACTGGCGGGTACACAGCTGGATGGGACCAGGCCAGGACCCTGGGGGGTCATGATAACTCAGTTCAGCAAATGTCTGCCCAGTGCCAGCCCCGTGCCTGCATGTTCCATCTGAAACATAGGGACAGAACATTAGTATTATTTTGGAGGAGAAATTTAAGACCCAGAGAAGGAAACAGCCTTGCTTAGGGCATACAGCAAGCTGGAGTGTGTGTGTGTGTGTGTGTGTGTGTGTGTGTGTGAGAGAGAGAGAGAGAGAGAGAGAGAGAGAGAGAGAGAGAGTAGTTATTATGGGGAAGAGGAGATCAGAAGACAACTTCTGGACCTGGGAATCAAGCTTCGATTGTCAGTCTTGGGAGCAAGCACCTTTGCCTGCTGAGCCATCCTGCTTGCCTCGTATTTAATTTCTTGAAACAGGGTCTCCCTGTTTAGCCCAGTTTGTCCTCAATCTGGCCATCCTCCTGCCTCTGCCTCCTGAGTTGTTGGGATTACAGGTGTATGCCGCTATGCCTGGCTCCAGAGCTGGGCTTTAAATAAAACTAGATTCCTAGCCTGGTTGCTGGCTCTTTCCAGCTCTCTTGTGTGGCTCTCACATGCATGTTCATGATCCTCACATATGACTTCCGTGTGTGGCTCACTCATGGCAGGACACGGGAAGTTTATTCATTTGGCTCTTTGAGACAAGGTCTTGATCAGAAGCCCACTCTCTCTGGCCTTCAACTCAAAATCCTCAGCTTTCTGAGTCCTTGGATCATAGGCATGCACCACCTCACCCAGTGAAGGAACAATATAAATATATACATATATAGTCATTATCATTGCCATTCCTGGTACTGGAGACAGAACCCAGGGGCTTGTGCGTGCCAAGCAAACTCTTTACCACAGAGATACGCAACTAAACAAACCTTCATGGGCCCTCTGACATGCATGTCATGTATGACCCTCACAGAAAGTCTGTCTCACCATGAGCTGTCTCCCCGTGTGGCTCTCACTGAGGTGATAGCTGCCCGACCAAGGGTCTTATCCATGTTCTCCCCCGAGATGCCCAGGCCACGGGGCATCTTCTATTAAACATCTACCAAGTGCTAGGCTCAGGCATCTCTGGGATGACTCACCTGTTCCTGATTATGGGCGCAGGTACCTCTCCTGGGAGGCAGGACTGGGCCCTTGTCAACAGTGATGACAATGGCTAATCGGCAATGCTATTAATAATTAATACTCTGATTAATCACCTGGCTTTGGAGCGGGGTGGCTTTGGGGTTGTTCTAGCCAACCCATTTGTTTCCCCCAGTTTGGGCAGAGAAGGGCCTGCCTTCCCTGCCTTGGCCACTGGGGACCCACCATCGGCAGCAGCAGACAGTCTCAGGAGGTTCGTTGCTCAGTTCACAGAGACTAGACAACTAGGGGGTGAGGAACCTTGAACACCTCAGGAAAGGCTGGCCCAGGAGAACCAGCCACCAGGGTCCCTTCTACTTCCCATGCCTGCATATTGACTGTCAGCTAGCTCTGCCCACCAGCGTCAGACACCTCCTAGGACAGAGGCCCCGGTGTTGCCTTGATCTGCCTTGCAAGGCAGACACTTCCTTTGCCCCAGGCTTCATAGACCTCAGACAAATAGCCGCTATTTATAAAGCAGGATGCTGCATGTAGGAGATCCACAGACATGGGCTCAAAATCCTGCCTTGCTTATACCTGCTGTGTGACCCTGAGCAAGCCCTGTCAACTCTTGAAGCCTCATTCCCCCCCCCCCCACGTCTACAAAACGGGGTGATGGTACAACGTGATGGTACCCACTGAGTGGCATCAGTTGCTGGCAGAGATACTAGTGGTCCCATCAGGGCTCAGTATACGCAGGGAGCTGGTGAGGTTTGGGAAAACACAAACAGGAGAATGAGTGAATGAGTGACGTTTTGTGTGGGGGGGAAACACACTGTCCTGGGTGGGCCAGAAAGCCCCTGCCTGGCAGTTTAGGATGCTGGTCTGCCCCCTACTGCCAGTCCTCCACCACTGCAGCTTCTCGGAGTTCCGGAGGAGTACCCTGGTGAGTGGGGCTGCCGAGGCAGGGTGGGCCCTCAGGCTTACGAGAGCCAACTAAGAGAATCTTGATCCCTCCCGCTAGAGAAACTAAGCTCCTGTGCTCGCTGTCTGTTCTGGGCCCGAGCCTTGGTCTGTGAGCCGGCTTTCTCCGGAGCCCCGTGAAGCAGAGAGCTGGTGGCAGTTTCTTGGTTCGTGGGCAGCTCCCCCAAACCCCGCATCGCCACTCGGTGCCCAGAACTCAGGAGGGTTCAGCTAGTGATACCAGTATATCGACCGCTCAGGAGGTTCCTCAACTAGACTCCTCTCCTCAGCTTCTCTCCAGTTTATAACCGAGAAAGCATCTCCGGCTAGTTCGCAGTCCTTGTTAAAGCCCAGCCCTGCCCAGCCTTGAGGGATCCTGATGCCGAGGTCCAGCCTGGCGGTGGTGGCGCCACCTGTAGCCTCAGTACTCGGGAGGCAGAGGCAGACAGATCTCAGTGACTTCGAGGCCAGCCTGGTCCACATAATGAGTTTCAGGACAGCCAGAACTACGTAGTGAGATCTTGTCTCTAAATAAACAAAGCAGTTGTTGAGGTCCACACCTTCCCCTCCTGACTGGGTTTTGGTTTAGCTTGTTTTTGTGGTACTGTCTTACATTGTAGCCTAGGCTGGCCTGAACTTTTGATCCACGGCTTTCCCCCGGGATTACTGTCATGTGTCATCACATCTGGTTTGCGTTTTGTAAACTTTAAAGTGTGAGCACATGCCTAGCTCAGTGGTAGAGTTCTTGCCTGGAATGCTGGAGACCTAGGTTAACTCCACACTGCTTAGGGAAAAAAAAGAACAAAACCTCCAAACCTCCTCATTATTATTATTATTTTATTTTTGGTTTTTGGAGATGGGTTTCTCTGTGTAACAGCCCTGGCTGTCCTGGAACCAGCTCTTTTTTTTTTTAATTTATTTATTTATTAAGGATTTCTGCCTCCTCCCCGCCACCGCCTCCCACTTCCCTCCCCCTCCCCCGATCAAGTCCCCCTCCCTCATCAGCTCGAAGAGCAATCAGGGTTCCTTGACCTGTGGGAAGTCCAAGGACCGCCCACCTCCATCCAGGTTTAGTAAGGTGAGCATCCAAACTGCCTAGGCTCCCCCAAAGCCAGTACGTGCAGTAGGATCAAAAACCCATTGCCATTGTTCTTGAGTTCTCAGTAGTCCTCATTGTCCACTATGTTCAGCAAGTCCAGTTTTATCCCATGCTTTTTCAGACCCAGGCCAGCTGGCCTTGGTGAATTCCCGATAGAACATCCCCATTGTCTCAGTGTGTGGGTGTACTCCTCGCGGTCCTGAGTTCCTTGCTCGTGCTCCCTCTCCTTCTGCTCCTGATTTGGACCTTGAGATTTCTGTCCGGTGCTCCAATGTGAGTCTCTGTCTCTGTCTTTAATTCAGGAGGATGCCTATATGTTTGTCTTTGGATTCACCTTCTTATTTAGCTTCTCTAGGATCGCGAATTATAAGCTCAATGTCCTTTATTTATGGCTAGAAACCAAATATGAGTGAGTACATCCCATGTTCCTCTTTTTGGGTCTGGCTTACCTCACTCAGGATGGTGTTTTCTATTTCCATCCATTTGTACGCAAAATTCAAGAAGTCCTTGTTTTTTACTGCTGAGTAATACTCTAATATGTATATATTCCATACTTTCTTCATCCATTCTTCCATTGAAGGGCATCTAGGTTGTTTCCAGGTTCTGGCTATTACAAACAATGCTGCTATGAACATAGTTGAGCATATACTTTTGTTGTATGATAGGGCCTCTCTTGGGTATATTCCCAAGAGTGGTATTGCTGGGTTCAGGGGTAGGTTGATCCCGAATTTCCTGAGAAACCGCCACACTGCTTTCCATAGTGGTTGCACAAGTTTGCATTCCCACCAGCAATGGATGAGTGTACCCCTTTCTCCACAACCTCTCCAGCCAAGGCTATCATTGGTGTTTTTTTATTTTAGCCATTCTGACAGGTGTAAGATGGTATCTTAAAGTTGTCTTGATTGGCATTTCCCTGATCGCTAAGGAAGTTGAGCATGACCTTAAGTGTCTTTTGGCCATTTGAAGTTCTTCTGTTGAGAATTCTCTGTTCAGCTCAGTGCCCCATTTTATAATTGGGTTGATTAGCCTTTTACGGTCTAGTTTCTTGAGTTCTTTATATATTTTGGAGATCAGACCTTTGTCAGTTGCGTGGTTGGTGAAGATCTTCTCCCAGTCAGTGGGTTGCCTTTTTGTCTTAGTGACAGTGTCCTTTGCTTTACAGAAGCTTCTCAGTCTCAGGAGGTCCCATTTATTCAATGAGGCCCTTAATGTCTGTGCTGCTGGGGTTATACGTAGGAAGTGGTCTCCTGTGCCCATGTGTTGTAGAGTACTTCCCACTTTCTCTTCTATCAGGTTCAGTGTGTTCGGACTGATATTGAGGTCTTTAATCCATTTGGACTTGAGTTTTGTGCATGGTGATAGATATGGATCTATTTTCATTCTTCTACAGATTGACATCCAGTTTTGCCAGCACAATTTGTTGAAGATGCTCTCTTTTTTCCATTGTATACTTTTAGCTCCTTTATCGAAAATCAGGTTGGAACCAGCTCTTGTAGAGCAGGCTGGCCTCAAACTCACGAAGATCCACCTGCCTCTGCCTCCTGAGTGCTGGGATTTAAGGCATGCACCACCACCGCCTGGCATGTTTCCTTTTTTATTAAATTGTCTGTGATCCTTTTTAAAAGGCAACCATTGTAAAAATGAGTAATGTAGAGAAATATCTGTACCCCTCCCAGCTAGGTTCAGAGGATTAGACTGTGGAAATGTAGAACGCAGGCTGCGTGTCCTCA
Source organism: Microtus oregoni (assembly GCF_018167655.1). NCBI lineage: Eukaryota > Metazoa > Chordata > Mammalia > Rodentia > Cricetidae > Microtus > Microtus oregoni. Next base: position 1,582,236 of record NW_024543223.1, on the reverse strand, counting down.
GCCCAAAATCTGATACTGAAGATGATCTAAAATCTGAAACGTTTTGAATATCAACATGATGCCACAAGTGGAAAATCCCATATCTCACCTCATGTGATAAGTCACAATCAATCAGAATTTTCAAGTACCATAAAATTCTTTCTGGCTATGCATTCTAGGCAGATAGCAAATGAATCTCATGCTCACGTTTTGGCTGTTACCAAGGTCTCTCTCATGCGTATATACATGCTCATGTGCATATGTGCATGTGTTTATGTATGCACATGGAGTCAGAGGCCAGCATGAAGTCTCTTCCCTGATAATGCTCCACCTTACATGTTTTTGTTTGTTTCTCAAGACAGGGTTTCTCTGTGTAGCCTGGGCTGTCCTAGAACTCGCTCTGTAGACCAGGCTGGCCTCAAACTCAGAGACCCGCCTGCCTCTGCCTCCTGAGTGCTGGATTAAAGGCACGTGCCACACTGCCAAACTTCATCCGCCTTACTTTTTGAGGCGAGGACTCTCACCAAACCTTCTAAGCAGTCACTGAGCCCCAGGGTCCCCTGTCTCTGCCTCCCCAACACTAAGATAACAAGAGTCCTGGCTTTTGTTTTTTAGTGTGGGTGGTAGAGAAATTGAGTTCATCTTCATGTTTGATTGGCAAGCACTTTGCCAGCTATACCATCGCCTCAGCCCCATCAAGAGAGTTCTTTAAGCATACGCAGATATTCCAAAATAAAAGGTACAAAATCAGAAACATTTCTGGTTCTAAGCAATTTTGGTAACAAACACTCACATTCCACGCCCATCACTGCATTTTGCTTTTGTCCAGACTTTCACATATATTTACCTAGGGACATATGTGGACCAGGAGGAGTAGTGTGTATCACTCTAGGATTTTCTTTCTTTTTTAAAAATTATTTATTTATTTATTTAATGTGCACTTCTGTTTTGCCTGTGTGAAAGAGGAACTGGAACAAGAGTTACAGACAGTTGTGAACCACCATGTGGGTGCTGGGAATTGAACCCTGGTCCTCTGGAAGAGCAGTCAGTGCTCTTAACCGTTGAGCTATCTCTCTAGCCCCCACTCTAGAATTTTCTATAGCTTTTTGTTTGTTTGTTTTGCTTTTGATTTTTAGGATTTTGGTTTTTAAGTCAGGGTGTCACTATGCAGGCCAGGTTGGCCTGGAACTAGTTATATAGATCAGGCTGCCTTGAACTCAGAAATCCACCTGCCTCTGCCTCCCAAGTGCTGGGATTAAAGGTGTGAGCCACTTTATCTGGCTAAGATTTATTTATTGTAAAGTGTGTGTGTGTGTGTGTGTGTGTGTGTGTGTGCACGCGCGCGCGCGCGCGCGCGCGCGCGAGAGAGAGAGAGAGAGAGAGAGAGAGAGAGAGAGAGACCACAATGTCTAGAAGGGGACACTGGATCCCCTGGAAGCTGGAGTTACAGGCAGTCGTGAGCCACCCAATATGGGTGCTGGGAACTGAACTCCAGCCCATCAAGTACTCATATAGGTTTAGTTATGAGCCTAGAGGTTAATGGCCGAGCCATCTCTCCAACCTTCTGTTGATGTGTTGAGTGAGACAGGACCTCATGTCGTTCAGGTTGCTCTCAAACTGGACATGTAGCTAAGACTGGCCCAGTCTCCCAGATGCCAGGCTTTTTCTTTCTTTTTCTCCTTTTTTCTTTGCTGGGGAATTGGCCAAGGGCCTTGAGCATGTTAGCGAGCAACTAGCTCGTGTTGCTCTTTGGTTAACTCACTTCCCTTTTCATCATGACTTCTGGGACGGGCCTGGTAGACATGATGTCCCTTTTGTCCTTTGCTGATGCTCACGGAAGTTCTCTCTCTTTCTAATCAAGTTGCTATTGGCACAATGCCTTTTTACACTTGACACACTTATCCATAGTGACAGGTGGGTGACCCTCGTTTGACATCCCTGCCCTCTGGAAACACTCTCCCCAGCCTTTACCAGCTTCACAGAGTGAGCGATGCTTCTCCATTGTTGCAGGAGGAAACATTCCCTCCTGTGTGGTTTCTTCCTCTGGCAATTGCTTCTCTCTGTCCTTTTCTGGAAGGCAAACTTCCTAGTTGATGAGCCACAGGCTCAGCAAGTGCTACCACCTTTTCTGGGGGTGGGCCCGGAGGGTTCCCCTCAGCAAGCAGCCGTGGGCACCTTAGGTAACTTTCCCATGGAGGCTGCCTGGCGGTGCTGCCTCTAGATGCGTTTGGTAGCGTGCCATGCATGCGGGCACAGGGCAGCGTGTATGACCTCCTGCCGCCTTGGGGGCTTGGGAGCATCAGCTGGGAGAGAAGTGGAAAGTTCCAGACCTTGGCTTTACACCTGTGGGAAAGTGGAAAAGTCCCCCTACTCGAGCCTCCACTCTCTCCTGGATTCCAGTTCTGAAGCCTCCCTCATTACCACTCACATCTCTGTCTGCTGTGGGCAAGGCCACTGCATCCAGGTCAAATTGCTCTCCAAACAAGCATACTACAGCAAAAACTCACTAAGACACCCGTTACAGTGAGTTAGCGGTTTTGTCTGTTTGTTTCTCTGTGTAGCTCTGGTTGTCCTGGAACTCACTCTGTAGACCAGGCTGGCCTCAAACTCAGAAACATCCACCTGCCTCTGACTCCCAAGGGCTGGGATTAAAGAAGGGCCTAGGACACCACCGCCCAGCTGAGTTAGCAGGTTTTTTTTTTTTTCAAGACAGGGTTTCTTTGTAGCTTTGGAGCCTGTCCTGGAACTAGCTCCTGTAGACCAGGCTGGCCTCGAACTCACAGAGATCCGCCTGCCTCTGCCTCCCGAGTGCTGGGATTAAAGGCGTGCGCTACCACCACCCGGCTGAGTTAGCAGTTTTTAATATAACTACTTTCCATGCAGTATTTTGAACATAGCTATAAACTAGATATCTTTTTTTTTCTTTTCTTTTTTTTTCACCAGGGAGGGTGGTACAGGAGACAGGAAGGCTGGCTATGCCTTCTGAAACAGTAAAGATTCTAAACTTCCCTATGAGCGGGCCTGGGGCACAGGACTAAGAGGGTTCTTCTTTTGTCCCTCGGAATGCATTCATTATAAAGCCCAAAAGGCCTACTCCCATGACCTTGCCAGTCAGTCAGGAGTTAGCACCGTGCTCAGCAGGATTTTCTCTCTGCCCCTTTGCCTCCTCTCCTCGAGCCTGCTATCTTCTATCTCTCTACCCTGTCAGGATCCTGCCAGGGAGTCCGCAGAGCTGGCAAAAGCAGGCCCCTACTGTGAGCCCTGGCAGCTGTGGAGACTCCATGAGACTAACCTCTTGACCCTTCTGCTCTTCTGTACTGTCCCTAGCAGTTCTCTGAGATGCCTCTGCTGTCGAAGAAGCCCTGGGAGTCCAAGGCCAAGGGGCTGGTGCTGGGCGCTCTCTTTACCAGCTTCCTGTTGCTGCTCTACTCCTATGTGGTACCGCCTCTCCACCCCAACGTGGCCTTCACGTGAGTGCCATCCAACAGAGGGAGCAGGGCAGGGTACCGGTCATGGTCCACCTGCACCGTGCTGCGTGGGGCAGACATTCTGGCAGAACTCTTCGGTGCCACCCAGGCCTCACTATGTACCTCAGCGAAGTGGAGATAAGGGCAGATCCCGCCCCACAGAGCGGGAGTGCCGCCTAACACTGTGTCCAATCTGAGGCTCCCACAAGGCCACAGTGGGGGCCAGGATAGAGATGGAGTGTGATTTGTCCCCAAACACTCATCTGGCCTAGGGCCCTGATTCAAACTTTTCAAATTTGGGCTTATGTGACTGTGTTCCTCTTCCTAAGCAGCCCCATCTCCCCATGCGGCTGCTCAGCATATATCTGGGGCAGCCTGTACCACAGTTAATGGTATTAAGGTAACCTGAAAAATATTGGTAATAACCAACTAACCCCCTCCCCCGCCGCCATACACACACACACACACACACACACACACACACACACACACACGAAAAACCCAGCAATCTCGGGCAGGGGGAATTTCAGCTCGGTAGAGTGCTTACCCAGCACCCACAAAGCAAAGTGTTCAAACCTGCAGGCTTGCATTAGTAGATCGTGGCCCTCAGGCTGATCTAGATCAAGCTCCTACCAGACCCTCCCATGGGACTGTCACCTGCAAGCCCCTGACTGCTTTTCATCGCTCTGTCTCCCCCAGGACCTCGGAGCCCGCAGCGCCCTGCTCCCCTGCTCCCAGTGAGTCAGAGGTGGCCACTCCCGGCAACGGCTCTGCCGGAAGGTGCCAACCTCGGCAAGACATCGTGTTCATGAAGACGCACAAGACCGCCAGCAGCACGCTGCTCAACATCCTCTTCCGCTTCGGCCAGAAGCATGGGCTCAAGTTCGCCTTCCCCAATGGCCGCAACGACTTCCACTACCCGTCCTACTTCACACGCAGCCTGGTGCAGGACTACCGACCCGGGGCCTGCTTCAACATCATCTGCAACCACATGCGCTTCCACTACGAAGAGGTGCGCGGGCTGGTGCGGCCCGGCGCTGCCTTCATCACCGTCATCCGCGACCCTGCGCGTCTCTTCGAGTCTTCCTTCCATTATTTTGGGTCCCTGGTGCCGCTCACCTGGAAGCTGTCTAGCCACGACAAGCTGGCAGAGTTCCTGCAGGACCCCGATCGCTACTACGACCCGAGCGGCTACAACGCGCACTACCTCCGCAACCTACTCTTCTTCGACCTAGGCTACGACAGCGGCCTGGACCCGGGCAGCCCACGCGTGCAGGAGCACATCCTGGAGGTGGAGCGCCGCTTCCACCTGGTGCTGCTGCAGGAGTACTTCGACGAGTCCCTGGTGCTGCTCCGGGAGCTGCTCTGCTGGGATCTGGAGGACGTGCTGTACTTCAAGCTCAACGCGCGGCGCGACTCGCCGGTGCCGCGGCTCTCGGGCGAGCTGTACCGCCGTGCCACCGCCTGGAACCTGCTGGATGTGCACCTCTACCGCCACTTCAATGCCAGCTTCTGGCGAAAGGTGGAGGCCTTCGGGCGCGAGCGCATGGTGCGCGAGGTGGCCGAGCTACGCCAAGCCAACGAGCGCATGCGTCGCATCTGCATCGATGGCGGCCAAGCGGTGGATGCCGAGGCCATCCAGGACTCGGCTATGCAGCCCTGGCAGCCCCTGGGCGTCAAGTCCATCCTAGGTTACAACCTCAAGAAGAGCATCGGGCCGCATCACGAGCAGCTCTGCCGGCGCATGCTCACGCCCGAGATCCAGTACCTGTCCGACCTCGGCGCCAATCTCTGGGTCACCAAGCTCTGGAAGTTCCTTAGGGACTTCTTAAGGTGGTGACATACCCTGCCCACTTTCCGGTCTGGCTCCCTGCTGCAGAAGGGCTTGCCAGGGTGCCTCTGGCCCCTAGCCTTCCCCAGTCATGCCTGGTGCCACCCTGGGGTCCCCTGGGGTTATTAGCTGGCCGGGACTAGTCTCTCTGCACAAGAGAGAGAGCCTAACCGAGAAGTATTTGACTAATTATGTAATTTTGTATTAAATCTCCTTTATTTCCAGACCTCTCTTACAAGGGGAGACTCAGAAATAAAGGAATTTTATGTGTTTTTGTTAATCGGCCTCACTGTGCTCTGGAATGGGACCCTTGGGAGGGTGTCTGTAGACGGGAATACAGCAGCGGGCAGGGGTCTAGTGTGTCTGTTACTTGCTGAAGTCGTGTGTGGTTCAAGGACTTCCACAAGCTGCCAAAACATGGGGAAATCACATGTGTGACCGATCACTGGCTAAGTCCCTGGTACTAGTGGATGGGCGCTTTCTGGGCACTATCCCAACACAGAAACTTAGTGACCTGGGATTATAATCATTCTCCTGTGACACACCAAGGAGGAGGGGGTATCACTGCCAGCGTTATACTGCAAATAATGACTGACCTGGTAGGCAGAAGTGGTGAGCATATTAGAGCAGAGATTAAGAACGAATGTGTGCATGCAGTGTGTGCATGCGTTTCCATGTGACAGGGATGCTGGGAGCATTCCGCAGGGCATGGGGCAGCATGCCCTGAGTCACGTCGGCACTCACAGTGACTCTCTGAGCAACACAATTACTGTCCCTTTACAGATGTGGGGACTGATATCCCAAGAGGGGAAGGGACCACGTGCCAAGGACCCCCCCCCCCAATACTTTTCCATTTTCAGTACCCATTCACTCTGTACTCATTGGCTTCTTCCTGGCCTCCAAATGTCAGCCTCTATCTCCAATGCCCCTTTCACACACTGCCACCCCAGACTGCCTCACAGGCTGCTCTTCAATCTCTGAGACACCGGATCCACGCGGTAGCCCCCATTTCTCTGAAACCGCTTACGTCCAGAGATAAAGATGCACCTGAGCATGGTGAAGTGTCACCAGGATAAAAAGTCCCATGCTTTCAGGCAGCTCCAGCTAGGAGCTGAGTAGCCTAAGTCACAGCAATTGTGGACTCTCTTGTGCCAAGTTCAATCTAAGTGTTGACATACCAAACCTAAATGTCCAACAACTTCCTGGTTTTATAAAACAAGGTTCAGAAAGGTGAACTTTGCTCCAGCTTCAGGGGATTCCCCACACCCTCTCCTGACCTCTGCAGACACACACACACAGACACACACACACACAGAGGTACATACACACACACACAAAATGTTTTTAAAAATTGATGAAAGAGAAACTATTCCTAAGAAAATGTATTTTACTCCAAATCTATATAGTGGAGATACGATGGTGTGATATGATAGTATTTTTGGATTGAGAAACCTCATAATTACATTTCTTTAGGCCTCAAAGAGCCCAGAAATGCCAATTAATTATTAGCGTATGTTATTAACTATTATTATGACTGACATAGCTGGGCCCTTGAAGATCCAAGGAGAACAACTTGGGCACATAGCAGGTTCAAGAAGTATAATTTATATGCACTTACTGTTCTCTGGTCCTCAGAGCTTTGCAGTCAGTCACACACTTATTAATATAATTAATATTTGAATGAGTGGTTGCTGGGTAGTAAGCAGTGTGGGAACATGGGTATCCTCACTGCTTCCCTAAGGCAGGGATGGAGACTCGGGCTGAGAAACCATCTCAGGGTCACAGAGCAAGGCTGCCAGAGAGGAAACAGTCTGGAAACCTAGATTCATTTGACGCTAAAGCAGTGATGTCCACGGCCTGAGAACTGGTGTCTCAACACAGCTGGGGAGGTTCAGCCCCCAAGCATTTGAATAATGGATCTGTGGACTCCAGTGTGCTTTTCCCACCCATGGACAGCAGAGGGCAGGAGGTGTTGAGTTTGTTCAGGACGGAGCACACTTAAGAAAACCAGGTATCTGCTGACATGATATGTATGTGGTCTCAAAGCAGGGCCACAGTTGCTCAACTCAGAAGTGCCCACAAACCCACCTTTTTTTTTTTTTGATTAGTGCAGTTGTATCCTGCCCAGATATATGTTGAGTTCCCTTTTGACCAGGACCTTACTTGGGAAAAAGGTCTTTATATATCAAATTACCTCATCAAATTAGGATGAGGTAATTCTGTGGTAATATCTCTGTTGTCCTTATTAAAAGTTTAGAAGGGAGACAGGCATGGCAGTGTGTGCCTGTAACCCCAGCACTCAGGAGCCTGAGGCAGGGGCTGGAGAGAAGGATCAGCAGTTAAGAGTACTGGTTGCTTTTCCAGAGAGCCCGGATTTTAGTTTCCAGAACACACAGGATGGCTCATAACCACCTCTAACTCTAACTCAAGGGGTTACAACACCCTCTCCTGTACTCCACGTGCATCCGGCATGCATGCAGGCAAAATATTCACACACAGAAAATTAAAATAAATAAATATTTAAAACAATAAGATATAAATAAATAAACCAGAAAGGAATGTAGCTTAGTTGCTACAGTGCCCATCTGGCATGCAGGAAACGCTGGGCTCAATTGCTAGGCCCACATAAACCATTCATGGTGATGCATACGCTCCCGTAATTTTAGCAAGTAGAGCGTGAAGGAGAGAGGACTGCGAGTTTGAGACCAACCTGGATACACAGGGAGTTTGAGGCCCTCCTAGCTTACTTGAGACTCTCAGAAACAGAAAACAGGAGAAGAGGACATGCCATATGACTACAGGCAGGGGTCAGAGGGGTGCCGAATGACAAGGGACCTGGAGGAGCACGGGGAAATGGCAGCAGGTAGAAAGAGGCAAGGAAAGTTCTACCCCTCATCTCAGGAGGAACATAGTTCACAACCTGACTTCAGACTTCCGTTATCCAGGGCTTGTGACATCCAGAAAGGAAGGCTCTCTCCATGGGCTAGCACTGACTGTATGAGACCCACACCCCCTCCTCCCCTCCTCTCCAGTGCACCAGCCTCATAGAACTCAAGGCCATGTTTGGGGAGAAGCCGGCGCAGTCGCAGCCGTGCTGTGGCATGGAACACGTTCCCTCTTCCCTATGCAGACTGCTATAGGCTGGTTTCTGTTGCTATGACACTGGGACTGGGAAATTTACATGTCTGTGAGTTTACACCTGTGAGGGCCTCATGCTCTCATCACTTGGTGGAAAGCAGAAAGGCACGAGGCAGGTCATGCCTACCAACAGTCTACTCTGGCAAGAGCTAACCCCATCTCATGAAAACTGTACCGATCCAAGCGTGGAGCGGGCTCCTACAATCTCCTCACCCACACAGACCCCAGCCCCTCTCAGAATTCTTACACGGGGTACTAAATTCCCACATAAGCTTCAGGGGACAAGCCACGGCGACACAGAGCTCAGCTTCAGGATTACCAGGCTTTCAGAACTATCTCTGCTTCCTGCGAGCTCCCCGACACCCAGCCTGCAGGTTACCGCAGTCTCCATGTTCATACGTCTGCCAGGGCTCCCGCGGCCAAGCTCTGCTCTCCCAGGGTACGACTGTTGATGTGCCTGTCTGGAAAGTTCCATCTGTGGACTCCCACAGGACAGGGACCCAGGCTGATAGTCACAGTTGATTTCCATGTCTAGACCAGTGCCTGCACACAGTAGGGTTGTTTTGTATTTTTTGCTCTTGTTGTGTTATTGTTTTGTTTAGTCTTTTTTGTTTGTGACAGGCTGTTGTTATGTAGCTCAGGCTTGCCTTAAACACACGGCAGTGCTCCTGTCTCGGGCTCCCGAGTACTGGTATTGTGGGTATGTGCTACCCAGGTTATTTTTAAAGTTTTGTTTGTTTATTAATTATTTATTTTTTAATTTTTATTTTATGTGCATTGGTGTTTTGTCTACACACACACACACAGACACACACACACATATGTGTGTGTATGAAGGTGTCAGATCTGGAGTGACAGACAATTGTGAGCTGCCATATGGGTACTGGGACTTGAACCCAGGTCCTCTGGAAGAGCAGCCAGTGTTCTTAATCACTGAGCCATCCCTCCAACCCAACTATTTATTATTTTAAATTATGTGTATTGTGCTTGTGTGTGACTATGTACATATGAGATGTCAGACCCACACCCCCCGGAAGCTGTCATGTGTGGTTGCTGGGAAGCAATTTATGGTCCTCTACAAGAGCAGTGCTCTTTCTTAACCCCTGAGCTCCTTCTCCAGCCCCTCTTGGTTTCTTTTGTTTTTATGTATGGCGGTTTACCTGCAGGTCTGTGCGCCAGTGCCTGTAGAGGTCAGAAGAGGGCGCCAGAGCCCATGGAACGAGAGTGAGAGTCTGCGGCAAGCTGCCATGTGAGCATTAGAAATTCAACCCAGGTTCTCTGGATGAGCAACTTAACTGCAAGCCATCTCTCTATCCATGGATGAGCAACTTAACTGCAAGCCATCTCTCTAGCCATGGATGAGCAACTTAACTGCAAGCCATCTCTCTAGCCATGGCACATAGTTTTTAATAACAGATGAAAGACAGAAAAAAGAAAGAAGCAGGGAGGAAGAGACGTGTAGGCAAAGACGAAAGAGTTTACTCTTTTTCCAGGTATAGCAAGGAATCACAGGAGATGTTGGAGTAGAGACAGATTTCAAGACGGGTCACCATGAAGTTGTTAAGATAATGGAGTTGGTGGGTGTGCTCAGTCGAGATAATGGGGTGGTCTGGGAAGAGTGCTGGGGTTTCCTGCAGAGTTCTGTGCACAGCGGAGCAAACAGCCTCTGGGGGTCCCCAGACTATCCAAGTTGGTGCATCAACACTCCAGCTGCCTCCTCTGGGCTCCCCTGCAGTCAGCAGGTTACCTGACCTGGCTTGGACAGAGTCCTGTTACCTGCCTTCCCAGCCCAGAGAGGAGATAGGCTTAGGGACCCCCCACCCACCTTGAGCCCTCCCTTATCCTTCTCCAAGGCTTGTGCCGCTGGTTCATTATCATCCCATTTCCCAGAGGGAGAAAAGGAGTCAGTACAGCCTTGGGGCGCCCAGCGGTAGTGGATCATCTTCCCTTGGACAGCCCCCTCTCTAGGGAGGCCTGAGCCATCAAAGGCACTTAGGGAGCCCCTCTGACTCCAGCTTGTCCCTGCCTTGTCCTCAGTTCTGCCTACTCTGTCAAATCCTGGGGCCATTTTCTACTGACCTAGGTCTTAGGTAAGGCTAGGGATGGGTTGGGATGAGAGTCAGACACAAACAAGAGTCTTAGCTAGCTGCTGCTCTGTGAAAAATAATACTCAGCAAGACTGCTCGGTGGGCAAAGGTGTTTGATGAATTGCGTTAGATCCCCATATCCCTGTACTGGAGGAGGGGGGACTGCACAAAGCTGCTCTCTGGCTTCCATGTACAAACCATGGCATACACATGCCCAAACACACAACACACTGTTGTGATGACTGAATGTCCTCCAAGCCAAGCAACTGCCATCTTGGGGCATTCAACTGTGTGTCCTATTACCCAGCTATCCCGGTTGTGCTTGTCGACTATTTAAACACCGACCCAGTATTCAAGTGCTTTCCGCTAACCGACAGCTCTTCCTGTAACACACAAACACACAACAACTAGAGTAGGAGATCTACCCATGAAGTTATTGGAAGCTCTTATCCCAGCTGCATAAGGCTTTCCAGGTGCGGCCTTTTGTGGGGAACACCCACACCTCTGTCAGTATGCCTCACCTCTGCTCTGTAAGGAAATCCCTACACAGCTGTTGGCACCCCAGAGTGAACTGTGGCAGAACTGAGTCTAGGTGTGTTGTCGGGACCAAAGAGAAGGGGTAAACATTGTTTACTCTTCCCCTGGGAAGGAATTTTAACAACATGAAATAATAATAATGATGATATAATAATAATAAATTAAAATATCCATCTTTTGGTATTCCCGGTGGGTTGATTTTAGGACATTCCTCAGAAAATATCAAAATCTGTGGTGCTCAAGTGTCTCACTTTCTAATGCAGCCTAATACACCCTCTCTGGCCATTTGAGAGCATGTATGGTTACTCATAAGACACTTAAAATGCCCTGTAAGTAACTGTCACACTACTGTCTTCAGAACAGTCCAAGAAGAATGTCTGTGCATGCCCCACAGATACAGTCTTTTTGTTGTTGTTTTATTTTGTTTTTCAAGACAGGGTTTCTCTGTGTAACAGTCCTGGCTGACCTGGAACTTGCTCTGTAGACCAGGCTGGCCTCGAACTCACAGAGATCCTCCTGCTTCTGCCTCCTGAGTGCTGGGATTAAGGCGTGCAGCAGGCGTGAGGTACTGTGCCTAGATCTAGGGAATCTTTTTATTGTTATTTTTTGTGTATGATGTAATGCCTGAATGTGCACCATGTGTGTGATGGTGTCTGAGGAAGTCAAAAGTTGGCATCAGATCCCCTGGGTCTGAAGTTACAGGTGGTCATGAGTTGCTCTGTGTGCATTGGAAATTGAACCCAGGTCCTCTGCAAGAACAAATGCTCTTAGCCTCTCAGCCATGTCTCCACACCCCCACCAGACGTAATCTTTAAAGAATTATGATCCAGTCCATTGCACCCTGGAATCCAAGTATACAGGGACTAAGTATACGCCAAAGCACAGCTGATGTTTCTGTTTTGTATTGTATTTGAAGTAGGGTCTTGCTATCTTTTCCAGATTGATTTTGAACTTCTGGTCTCAAACAATCCTTCTGCCTCCACCTCCCAGGTAGCTTGCACCCAGCCCAGCCTTGAGTGAGCGTTCTGGGCACACATGCCATAGTATTGTGGGGTTCAGTGCACAGCCCATGTCTTGGTCTTCATTGTTTGAGGCAGGGTCTCTCACAGTTCTTTAGTAACTACACAGTAGGCCCATGTGCTCCTGGGAACGCTCCCATCTCTACTTCCCATTTCCCTACAAGAGTCCTGGCACTACCGATGCTGCCACCATGAGTTCTGTGGCTCCATCTTCAGGTTCTCCACTTGTGTAGTAAGCAAGCAAGCACCTCATCGTCGAGTCAATTCCTCCAGCCTGTGCTGTGTGCTTTTATAAAACCCTGTGCATATATAAATAAAACAGGTAAATCAAATGCTACCTGGTTATAAATCCTGAAGATTTAAAGACTGAGCCCTGTGTAGTGGTACATGCATTTAATTCCAGCACTCAAGAGGCAAGAGGATCTCTGAGTTTGAAGCCAGCCTGGTCTACATATGGAGTTCCAGTCCAGCCAGAGTTGATGATGAGAGCTTGTCCCAAACAAACAACAGAACATGTTGTATGCACAGTAAAAACACTGCATGTCATAGGACTCCAACCTGAGTAGCGCGGTTCAAGAAGCATCCGTTGGCACTGTAGCGGACGGCAGGCAAACTGCAATGTGTCTGAATTGTATGGTCAGAACCAAGACCACAGTGAAGTTTTGAGACGCGTAACCAGTGTTCCGGATGAACACTGCCGGAAATACTTCGGATTCATTACACACCTGACAGTGGGGATTGATGTTACTGGCTTATTTTAGACAACAATGTCTCCAATCAACCAGACTAGCCTTCTACTTGCTATGTAGAAGAGGCTGGCCTCCATTTTCTGATCCACCTGATGTCACTACCCAAGTGCTAGGATTACAGGCATGAACCACACAGCCAGTTTGCGAATTTGATTTTTAATTAATTTCATCATTGTGAATTCAGAAACTATTAGCAAATAGCTCAAGGCCCTGACAGACATCTGTGACAGCTGCCCCCATGTTGGTTTGCCCAACCAGCACCAGAAGCTAGGACTCAAAGAAGCAAGGCTCATTGTTTTGGAAGGTGAGTCTGTGGTTGCTTAGCCCTGCTGCCTTAGAGCCCATGCTGAGGAGACCACAGTGGAGTGAAGGCATGACAGACAGAGCATCTCACTCCGTGGTGGGCAGGACCCCAGTAAGATGAGTATTGTTGTCAGCTTCATTTGTGCCTTGGAAGGGTGGAGAGACTCTGATTTCTTCCCGCCAGGTCCCACCTCCTGCCAATAGCACCAGAGACTGGGAGCAAGTCTTCAGTATTCGGGTCTCAGGGGGCACACTTACAAAATGAACCATAGCGTCTCACAAGGTGTATCCATCCCTTATTCTACTAACCGTACCACCCAGGTATTCTCAGTGTGAGAGGGAACTCAACAGGTGTGCGCATACCAGGGGGGAGGGCTCTGGAGGCCATCTTAAAAGTGGCTACTACAGAGGGCCGTGGTGGAAGCAGCTGGAATTTGAACACTGATTGTGATCCAGCAGTATGTAGAGAGAAAGCTGGTCATTTCAGTCCCTCGCCCCTCTTCACTTCTCCCCCTCTTTTGCCTTCTCTTTCCATAATAACCCAATCAGGTTAGTGCTGTCCAATGTCTCAGGTAAAGTGTTGAGGCACCAGGAGAGGGAAGAGGAGGGTTTTGAAGATGTTGACATCTCGAGATGCCAATGTGAAAAAGCATGCGTGTGTGTGTGTGTGTGTGTGCGTGTAGATTTGGAGCAGAGCCCCTCACATCGTGGTGGTTCAGAGGCAGAGCGAGAACACCTGTGATGGGCTCCTCCTTCCCCGACTTACTCTAGTCATGCTCCCAGCCTGTGAGAGAGAGCCAAAATTTCACAGCAGGTCTTCCTGCCTTGGTGTGTGTTTTACTAATCTAGGTGCTTCTAGATTCTGTCAAAAACACACAGAGTTAACTTCAGAACTAACCAGATGCTCTCCTTGCAAATGGATAAGGAAATTGGGTCTGGAACATGGTAGGGTGGGGACCCCATGGAGCCTAGGGGAGTTCTTGGTAAATGTGTTGGCTGCTTTTCCTTGTAGTTGTGACGAAATGCCTGATGGCAAGAACTTATGGGAAAAGAGGTTAATTTGGGCTGTGTGTTCGGGGCCCTGTCCATCAGGGTAGGGAAGGCACAGCATCTGGGGTTCCATCATGGCATCAGGAGCTTGTTGAGTCCCTTGGGAGGTCCATCTGATCAGACAAAGAGCCAGACAAGACAAGAGGCAGATAGCACATGTAAGGTGACCCTAGCATCAAATTTCAGCTAGCGAGACCTTCAAAGAGGGCCACCAGCTGGGTACCAAGTGTTCAAAAACGTGAGCCTAGGGCGATGTTTCACATTCAAACCATAACACAGGGACTGTTGTTTTGGTCATTTTTCTCTTTCATTCTTGTTATGATGAAAGGTTTGCCCAGCACCTGCTCTGCTGTGGTGGGCAGCCTGCTCACAAAAGGTATAAAGATGTAAAGCCACAGGTCCATGCAGATCACGAACTTGTGTGTGTGTGTGTGTGTGTGTGTGTGTGTACACCAGTGTGGAGGCCAGAGACGATACTGAGTGTCTTCCTCAATTGCACACCTTATTTTCGAAGCAATGCCTCTCACTGTTTTGACCATACATACGACTGGACAGCCAGTCCCGGGGACCCTCCTGTCTCCATGTCCTAGCACTGGACTTACAGATGGGGAGTCGAGAATTCAAACCCAGGTTTTCATGTTTGCACAGGATGCACTTCACTAACCAAGCTAGTCCCTATCCCCAGAATCCTTCTCCTCTTGCAAAACAGAATCTCTGTCTCCAGTAAGATCTAACCCAAGGCAGCTTATAAAAGAAAGTGTTTAATTAGGGGCTTACATTTCCAGAGGGCTGGAGAATCTATACCATTGTGGCAGGGACCATGGCAGCCAGCGGGCAACTGTGGTGCTGGAGCAGTGAAGAGCTTACATCTGATCTACAAGCAGGAGGCAGGGAGAGAAAGAGGGGAAGGGGAGGGGAGGGAGGGGAACGGCAGCCAGCCGGCTGTAGCTTTTTGAAATCTCAAGGTCCAAACCAGTGACACACCTCTTCCAACATGATCACACCTCCTAATCCTTCCCAGTTTGTCCAACTAGGGTCCAAGCATTCAAATGTGTTAGCCTATGAGGGACATTCTCCTCCAAACCACTACAAGGTGCAAATGTTGACAGTGTGTGCAGAAAATGGCCACCATAGCTTTCTTCCCCCAGAAGTTTACCACGTGGAGTCTGTTCTCCAAAAGAGCCGACTGCTGCTGAGATTATCTAAACCTGCCTCCTTGTTCAGCTGTGTATAATAACCCCACCTGCCTGTATATAACACACACACTGAGTTTCCAGGGTGCTGTGGCTTCTCCACCAGAGAGGCCAATCCACACGACCCCAGCTTTTCTGTGTATATGTCTGTTACCATTCCTTCATTCCCTCACAGCCTCACTTAGGTCAGTCCTCAAGCCATGCAGAGGGAGGCATGCGACAAAATGTCATTCTTTACCGGGAGTGGCAAACTTGGAAAAAACTCAGCACTTGGAAAAAAGAAACAGAAGGGTTGCATATATAGATGGGGGTTCAACCTCAGCTATGTATGTCAGGCCAGTCAAGACTACATAGTGAGACCCTATCTCAAAAATATAAATAAATAAATAGTAATAGCCACAACCATCTTTTTCATGCTGAATAATATTCTACTGTGTGTATATGTCACAGTTTGTATAACCACTCACCTGAGAACAGACAGGTGGGTGGCTTCTGCATACTCCTTATGAATAATGCCACTGGGTGTACAAGTATTGCTTCCAGACTTACCTTGCAAACTTTTAGGGAGAAGACAAGAGAGTAATGACACAGTCTTAGAATGTACCTAAGGGTGGCCTTGACTCTGAGTCTTTGCATCTCCACTTCCTGAATCCTGGGATTACAGGTATGTGCCATCAAACCTGCCTACCTCATTGAGTCTTTCCAATGAGTTTTCATGTACACACAGTGAAACATAATGAGCATATGTAATATGTGTAAATATACTACAATATGTAAATATACTTCATATTATATAACACATATTCCTATTAAAAGTCTGATTAAAATAAATGTCAGCCTTCAGCATTCAGTGCACTGCAGTGTGATCTGCAACCCTTCTGTTCTTTACACAGTGTGTGTGTCTTGGAGAGCTCTCTGTCCAATCAGGATGTAGTCCGTCCCACCCTTGAGAAAGTTTGCATAGTATTTCACAGAATAGAATAGAATAGTCTTATCACTTTTTGAACCAGTCACCTCAGGAAATATTTTTGGGGGGATCTTAAGAGATAATTCTGTGGGATGGTCTTAATTAGAACTAAGGAGACAGTACCCCAAGGCTCCAAAAGAGAAGAGATTGACCCCAAATCACACGCTGATGACAATGCTTGGGAATGATTTTCATTTTGCTTTATTTTAACTAATATTTGCATGTGTGTGGATGCAAGTGTGCCAGGGGGCACATGTGGAAGTCAGAGGACAGCTTGGTTCTCTCCTTTCACCAGTGGGTTCTGAGGAGTACACTCAGGTCTTCAGGTTTGGTGAACAAGCACCTTTACCAAAATCATCTTCACTAACCTGCGTTTTGGTCTTTGAGGCAGGATCTCATGTAGCCCAGGCTGGCCTAAAACTCACTTGATGTTTTTCTATCAGCTTAGTGACTGCAATGGATCTACTGATATTTTAATTATTTTTTTTTCAGCCCTATTTCCCCCTGAGTCAGCACCCTACTGGCCACTCAGTCCATATCCTGAAGGACCTTCTGATTCCACAATCCCAGCAACATGTAAGTTTAAATTAAGTCTCTATTTTTCTATTTACCAATAAAAACTCAGAAGTCAGATGTTGGGGTAAAAACCTGCTAGATCAGAGAAACTGAGAAGCAACCAGCTGACCTTTCTTTTTGGCCAGAGACACAAAGGACACATCTCTTCATTTGTCCCCGAACCAAAAGAAGCACCAAACTCTAGTCCCACCCTTTTTATCTTCTTTATCAGAATTCCTGGCTTCTCTATGACTAATTCTGGTCGGCTAGTCACTGGTTCTGCCCCATGATTGAAGATTAACTTTATTAAAAGTCTTGGAGTGTTGCAGTGTGATCGAATGTTCTGCAACATTTCCCCCTTTTTGTCTAAATAAAAAAGGAAAGGTTTTAACTCTAATGCCATATCTTGTGTCTGGCCAACAACATCAGCTGGGTCCCTCCTGGCTTATTTGTCCGTGCTTGGAGGGAAGTGTGATGATTAAGAAATAGTAGGTAGAAAAAACAGAGAAATAGACAGAATTACAGGATAGAGTCAGGAAGGCAACTCAGTGAATGCTGAATCCACCCATGTTTAATTTTTATATGCTTTATATACTCTAATCCAAAACAGAGGAAGAAGGCAAAAGACTGCTTTACCAGGATACAAAGAACAAACAGAGTAATTACCTCTTCAATACCCAAAACATCAAGTAACTACATTCTGAGCTTAGTATTCTGTTGTTTAGGTAGGACATGCAGCAACCACACCTTAGGCCAAGTATCCTGTAGGCAGCCACACCCTGGGACAAACCTCCTGTCATAACCTTGAAGGAGCAAGAATAGGCCTGAACTCTCTGACCTTTGATAGGGTGAAAGGGAACCATTTTTTGGGGGGGGCTCCAACACTCTATCACAGTAAAAACTTTATACAACAAGAACAATTATCAGGCAAGAATTATATTCACACTGGGCAGTGATGGTGCATGCTTTTAATCCTAGCACTCGGGAAGCAGAGGCATGTGAATCTCTGTGAGTTTGAAGCCAGCCTGGTCTACAAGAGCTAGTTCTAGGACTGCTAGGACTGTTACACAGAGAAACCCTACTTGAAAAACAAAACAAAGAGTTACATTCACAATGTCCAGTCCATTTGTATTTGGCAAATTTAGAGAAAATACTCTCATATCTATTTTATGTTGATGAATCCAAATTTTCTATTTAAACCACTTTCTATCATATCTTCTATTACCAGCCTAAAATATCATTTTAGACCTTAAAATATTTTATTAAATAAACAACTTAAACTTTTATGCCTCTCAACCTCTATAAACTTTACATCTCTTTTGTAAGTTTCTTTTTTTTAGTTTGGTAACAAAGAAAATGGTAAAACTCAAATAGCTAGTCTACAATTTCATCAGAGACCTGAGAAGGATAAAGGACTACCTGAGTAACCAGGAAAGGCAGAGCAAACAGCTTCCAAAACTATAGAAATAATGGAGACATCTGGCTGCCTGGACAGTCACCCAGTGTTCCTCTGCAATGTTGGAGCATCCATCTTCTGTTTATAGACCTAGCATAGCTGAAGGGCTTTCCTATGAAGCAGGAATTTTCGAAGGATTGTTTGGCAGTTGCCTTCGGTGTCTTGTTTGTCCAGTTTGGACAGCATACTGTCAGCAGTTGAGGCAAGGGCAGTTTCTTGCCCAGTGGCTAACTTTGCCATAATGAAAGAAAACTCCATGTGAAAGTTCTTCAAGGCCCATCATCTTCTCTGAAGTAGATATACTGCCAAGAGCAGACATGTCTCTCTGTCATGAAAAGTCTTATGTTATTAAAACATCTTACATGCCATATTCTGTAGGTCTCTGAAGTATTTGAAGATCATCTACCTATCTAAAATATATCTCTGTTTGACTTTGAAAACATACTTAATATGATCTCAAGTTTGATTGCTATATATAACTAACTACTAACCTGTATTTCTTAATTATCCTAAATAATTTATAATAATAGCTTTCAAGGACTAGAACTTTACATTACATTTTAAAATGAGCTACATAGTTCCAATACCTTACAGACTATTATAACAAAAATAATCTTATATCTGTGTCAATATACAAAAATTCATACCAATGCAAAATATTTGAGATTAATAGTTGTTTTTAGTTTAAAAGTAGATCAATAACGTACCCCTTTATTCTATCATTTCTTTATCTCGCTTTTTTTTCTTTTCAGAAAGAGATCCTTGAATCCAACCTCCCTTACTATGACCAATTTGCAATTAACTCCTCTAAATGATGATAAACATCCATAACCCACCAAATAATCAAAAACCACCAACCCCACATCTTGGGAATGTGGGCATCATGTTCTTAAACTTACTTCCTGATGCCTGAGGGTGACAGCATTTTTAGGGGACCCTGAGAAAATTGAGAAAATGATCAAGTCCTGGGAGAGTTAGCTGTATTTGTTGTCCAGTCTCTGTGTAATGGGAAAGGGCAGGGCTTGTCTTAAAAGAGTAGTCTGTGAGGCAGGACCCTCTCAGCTAGCAGCTTTGAAGTTGTCCTGAACAGTTTGTAGTTTGAAACTGATCTTTGGATGGTGTTTGTCACAGTCCAGGTGAATCTGTCATTGCAGGGCCCCATCATCTTTTTGGAGATCACAAAGGTCTCTGTTAGGAATAGTCACTGTTGACTACAGAAAACTGAAACATTTTAAATGCCATAGACAGCTGCCAGAAACAAAGACCTGTATTTTGAGGCCTGTATTTTGTTTATGCCATCTTAAACTCACAAGTTAAGTAAAATATTCACCTCCATCACCTCTGCAGGGTAAATTCCAGGCCTAGGAAATTAATCTGGTATCTTATCTCCTAGTGAGACAACAGGCTCCAGGCTTTAGAAGCAATTAGCACCTCCTTTGTTAGTTAATATCTCTTTCTCTCAGCCAGAGACCTTTCAGACCTGAATTCCAGCAGACCAGACTTTCCTGAAACCCTCCCCTCCCTGCTGCCTGTTTGCTATATAACACCTTCTGAGAAAAAAATAAAATTTGCAGCTTGATCAGAAAACCTGATTTGCTGTCATTTCTCATGTCTCTTACCCTTCCATTCCTCCTCTCCAAGTTTATCAGGGACCCTTCGTTCATGTCCCGCTGGACAGGATAGACAGCAGATCTCTGAAAGCCTATAGGGCCACAATCTACTAAGGAATCTGGGGTACACAAACTTAGTTCCTAGATATCTACTTCAGACTCAAACCTAAAAACACACACAAAAAGCTAAATGAAACTTATTTATAAAATTAGTTAGTATTCTGTATGAATACTAATATCTCAGCAGAATGTTTTATATATATTTATATATATATGTAAATAGTCTTATCAATTTTGAGATAATATTTATTTATTGAGGAAGGTGTTAAAGAGTCAAAATAAAACTAAAGGGTTATGAGATTAGTAGCAATAGTTAGCCCTTAACTTTGGTCTTCTTCTGATCCATACCAGGAGGCTCTTCTGACATGAGACAGAGCTTTTGGATTGTCCTTTAACAAGAATGCTTGGGTTTAGAGAAGGAGAGAGCTGCATTTCAACATTAAATCCAGCTTTGATTTTTAACTAAATTAGGACTAAAAAGAAATCTGCCTTTATTATTTTAGAGAGCATCAAAAACAGTGTTTGGGAAGGTTTGTGAAATTCAACCCTGTTGGGGTGTGCTATGCCACTAGGCCAATTTACTCTTTTTCTTGGGACATTTTCTCTTAACAGTTTGTCCTTCTCCTTTAGATGTCTCATTTGTCCAGTGGTCTCAGATTCCTTAGGTGGATGTTTTTAGTATCCTGTAAAAACAAAAACAAAACAAAAACAAAAACAAAAACCCTGCTGAAATGGTTTAAGTAAAATGCTGCAGGTCCCCAAGTGGCTGCAGTGGGCAGCGGGCCACGAGACCACACCGCAGGTCCCCAAGTGGCAGGCAGCAAGCAGTGGGTCTCAAGAGAAGCCAGTCCCAGGCAGGGACAGTACAGTTCCCCAAGTTACTGTAGTGAGCCTAGAGGGGCACCAAGTTCCAGGCAGGGAGCTGTGGTGGGTGAGAGACCTCAACGGTGCAGTCAGTCCCACAAGGAAAGACAGACAGATCGGCATGCCACAAGACCACACCACAGGTCTCTGAAGGTGGCTGGTCCTGGGCAGGAAGCCATGCAGTGGGCAAGAGACAGACAATAGGCACATCATGCAGAGTGAGGTTGGATATTTATTTAGTGGGTTATGGAGGGGAAAGCAGAGAAGGGGAGAAGAGCAGAGAGAGAAAGGCAGAGGGGGGAGGGGGAAAAGAGCCTCAGCAGCAACCTCTCTGGGAGAGAGAGAGAAAAGGGAGGGACTCAGACTGAAAGCTGAAAATCAGTTTGCCTTGGTGGAAGGGGCAAGGGAGTGGGTGTGGCTTGTCTCTTAAAGGGACAGGACAGATTATTACACCTGCCCCAACCTTAACTTTGAGTAGTTTCTTTTTTAGTAGGTTATATTTTTATTAAGGCAAACTATGTTTTTTTTGCCAACAGAAAAAGTATTTTATTTTAATTAAATTTTTTTAAAAAATTAAATGTACCTTGATATGTGTGGATAAATATATTTTTCCTCCCTATCTATCTATCTATCTATCTGTATGTATGTATGTATGTATATATTCAAGATTAAGGTGTATTTAATTTTAGATCTCAAAGAACCATAATTTTGAATTTTAGCCTGTCTTTTTTAGTAAACTTTTCAATTTACTTAAAACATTTTAAATCCTTTAACTGGGCTTTTAATATCATACAGCAAAAATGCCCTTTTTATTTGAGAAGAAAACTTACAAGCTGGTGTGTCCAAGATGGTATAGGCCACATGGCAATGTGTAGTTTAACATTCTAATGTGGAATTAAGACATGTGGTTTAAGAAGTCCCATTTTTCCTTTTATGCCAGTAAGGCAATTGTGCCTTTGGTAAATTATCATTCATATATATATATATATATATATATATATATATATATATATATTTCATACCTGTTCAAGTGAAAGGCATTCCTTAGACTTACACCTCAGCTTAGATTGAATGATGAAGCTGTTTGATGAAATATCACCCCTCCTTAATCAAGAGGTCTCTCCTATTCGAATCTAATCTTTATCAATCTTGATGGGCTCCATCACTTTTATTCTATGTAAATGAAAGCAGAACCTCTTCCTCAATGTAACACATATCCTGGTTTCCATTCTGAGGGTAGCACATCTTTACAATATATAGGCTGATTTAATCCACTGTTTCTCTCTCCACAGCCACTGTTCCTTTTTCATTAGCATTTTAAAAGTTTAAAGTTAATAAAGCACTGTGCACTCTAGCTCTGGGGTCTTTGTTACCCTTTCTGTTTATTAAGCATAGCTTTTAAAGTATGATTAGATCTTTCTATAACTGCTTGTCTTGTAAGACTGGGAGTGATAGGCCTATAATATCCTTCATGTTGTAATATGCAAAAAATAGTTTCATTTTACTGCAGACATGCTGAAGCACTATCAGTCTTAATATGTATAGGTATCCCCATAATGGCCATGACTTCTAATAAATGTGTAATTACAGAATCAGCCTTTTCAGAACGTAAGGCAGTTGCCCATTGAAATCCTGAATGTGTATCTATGGTAAGGTGCACATAGCTTAAATTTCCAAATTTTGCAAGATAGAACATATTATCCATTTGCTAAATTTTATCTCTTTGTATTCCCTGTGGGTTATTTCCTGCAGGGAATGGAGTCTGATTATACAAAGAACAAGCAGGACATTTCCTTCTACTTTCCTTGGTTTGTTGCCAAGAGATAGAAAAATCTTTTTTCAAACCTTTGCTATTAATAGTCTTGGAGTATCACCGTGTGATCAAAAATCCCATGGCGCTCACTGCATAGCCAAGAATGACCTCCATCATGATCCCCCTGCCTCTAGTTACCAAGAGCAGGAATTACAGGCGTGCAACATGCACAGTGGGAAGACCTTTTTATTATCCTCCTATGTATTCGCAATCAAGACTAGTGTGCCCAGTACTGGGGAGATGACTCAATGGGCAAAGTACCTGCTGCACAAGCATGAGGACCTGAGTTCAAATCCTAGTGCCCACATAAAAGCCAAACACTGTGTAAACCAGGCAGAAACAGGAGGATTCTTCAGGCTGGCTGGCCAGTCAGTCTGGTGGAATTGGAGAGCGCCAGGGTCATCCAGTGAGAGGCCCTGTCTCAAATAATAAGGTGGAGTGATTGAGGAAGACACAATACTAATCTCTGGCCTCCCCACGGGCATACAATACACTTGGACTGATGGACACACACACAGGTGTGGTATCTCAGTGATTCCAAATCCGGTCAAGTTGGCAGTGGGGGTGTGGGATTTCTGCTGACAAGACAGGCTCACCCTGAGAAATGCATCCTTGGGTGACTCCAGCACAGTAGTCACTGTGGTGTCATCAATGGCACTGTCCTTGTATATGTAATAAATTGAATTTTTAGACAAAGTCTCCCTATGCTGAAGCACAATTAATAAAAACTCAGGGTCAGAAATTGGGGTTCAACCTGAAGATCCGAAAAGCAAAACAGCCAGCCACTGGCTCTTACCTCAACCTCAGTCTGAAAATGGAGATCCTGCCTCCAGGAATCTCAGGATGAGACTGTGTGTTGAGAACTGTTTCCTCCCATTTTATAATCCTCCCTAGGGCTGGGATTAAAGGCATGCACCACCCAGTTTCTGTGGCAACTAGTGTGGTTACTGGTATTAAAGGTGTGTGTCATTGTGGCTACTGGGATTAAAGGTGTGTGCTACCATAACCTGGTCTGTAAGGCTGAGCAGCGGGACTGTTTTCCTCTCAGATCTTCAGGCAGTCTTTATTTATTAAAATACAATGGAAATGCCACTGCACTATGTAGCACAGCTCATCATAGGTCTCACAATCCTCTGGCTTTGAAGTATTACACACTTGTATTTGACATTGTGTTGGGTAGTTTTATGTCAAATTGACACAAGCTGGAGTGATCTGAGAGGAGGGAGCCTCAGTTAAGAAAACGCCTCCGTAAGATCAGCTGTAGGCATTTTTTTTTAAATATTTATTTATTTATTATGTATACAATATTCTGTCTGTATGCCTGAAGGCCAGTTGAGGGCGCCAGACGTCTTTACAGATGGTTGTGAGCCACCATGTGGTTGCTGGGAATTGAACTCAGGACCTTTGGAAGAGCAGGCAATGCTCTTAACCACTGAGCCATCTCTCCAGCCCCTGTAGGCATTTTCTTAATTAGTGGTTAATGGGGAAGGCGCAATCCGTGGTGAGTGGGGTCATCCCTGGGCCTGTGGTCCTGGTTCTATAAAAAAGCAGGCTGAGCAAGCCATGGAGAGCAAGCCATAAGCAGCACTCCTCCATGGCCTCTGCATCAGCTCCTGCCTCCAGGTTTCTGCCCTGTGTGAGTTCCTGTCCTGACTTCCTTCAATGATGAACAGCGATGTGGAAGTGTTAGCCAAATAAACCCTTTCCTCCCCGGCTTGCTTTTTGGTCATGGTGTTTCATCACAGCAATAGAAACTCTAAGACAGACATCCTCAAAAGAATCGTCTAGAATGAGTCAATAATTAAATATATCACTCCCTTTGATCAGATACAAGCAATCCCTGGCTTTGTTAGTCCATAATTAAACTTGCCACCAACAGAATTCCAGTGTGGGGTGGAAGTGAGGTGCAATGTCTCTCTGATTCCTGATGGTTCCTCTGAGGTTCTTTCCCACACCCCCACCATGAATTTTCACAACAGCCTCATGACTTGATTCTCTACTCTGAACATCCATCACTCCAGGACATCCTCCACACTTGGTTATCTTCCTGGCACAGTTAGAATAACATTGGTCGCTTTCTCTGAGAAGGTGTCTTAGTTATAGTTACCACTGCTGTGACAAAACACCATGACCAAAAGTTAGGGAGGGAAGGGTTTATTAATTTGACTTAAACTTCCACATTGTAGCTCATCACTGAAGGAAGTCCAGACAGAAACTCAAACAGGGTAGGTGCCTGAAGGCAGGAGCTAATGCGGAAGCCAAGGAGGGGTACTGCTTACTGACTTGCTCGCTATGGCCTGCTCAGCCTGCTTTCTCTTAGAACCTGGGACCACCAGAAAATAGGCTGGGTCCTCCTGCATCAGTCACTAATAGAAAATACCTACAGCCCAATCTTACAGAGGCATTTTCTCAATCGAGGTTCCCTCCCATCTGATAACTCAAGATTGTGTCAAGCTGACATAGAACTTGCCAGCTCAGAAGAGATGGCCCGATGTCAGGACCTGAAGTTTCTTGGTGACCTGACCTTTAATCTCTTTGAGCCCTATGACCTCACAGCTCCTCTCCTCTTTGTCGCCTCTGTGACTTTCTTTGGGCTCTCTCATTCACCTAGAATGTGCTCTTACCCTTCCCATCCAAGAGGCTCAACATCATCTCATCCAAGAGCCAGTCTGGGTCTCCCTAGTACAGTGGTCATGCTTTGATCTCAACTAACAGGTTTCTTTCTATAGCCAGGGTAGGTGGTAGTCAAGGAGGTAAGATTTAGGTTACAGACAAGACAGGAGTTCAAGCCTGGACTCATTGTTCCTAGCTTCTAAAGCTCGGCCCTCTCATGTGTTAACACCAGGAGATGAGCTCGGTGCCGATGTCCCTGCTTTCCAAGCTGGACCTTAAGGCAGTGAAACAGTCAAGGAAAGAAAAGCCCAATGAGAACAATATCTGAAAAAGGCACAGTAGCCTTTGTCCAAAGAGTCACTGCCTGGGCATGTGTGCAAAGAGGTGAGACGGCGTTCAAGTGTGAGAAGAAGGCGTGAATAAGGGCCCTGAGCTGGGTGAAAGCTACGGGAATGATCTGAAATCCCTATACTCTGCTCACCAGCACCGTGCATCGTGGCAAGGGCCGGAGACCTCTTAGCTTGTTGAAGAAAGAAGACAAAAGTCCAAAGGTGGTCTCAGGGCTCCGGACTAACCCATTTCTTTTCTGATCCTGGATCCCAAGAGCAGTTGGTCGGGCTCCCCTTGCTCGCCCTTTTCCATCTCCCTGCCCCATCTCTACAGTTATCTCCCTTCTTTAGAGTGGGGTAGGAGGGGCGCATCAGGCCATGCCTTTCTTTGGGGTCACTCTTAAATGGCTAGGTGTTGAGCCTAGCAGCCTAGCAGTCTGAGAGTCAAATTTCTACCTCCCAGTCCAGATATGAGGCAGCTTACCAGGTTCTGTGCCAGGCAGCATCACCAAACTTAGGCTACACATCTGGAGGGATGTCCAGTGGTGTCTGTCTAGTCAAGAGTTTGAGGGTCGAGACCAATATACCTATGGTATGGGGGGCAGCAAAAGAGGGCCTGTGGAGCCCCTTGCACTCATCATGATGCCAGGGCCCTGTATCCCGAAACCTTTTCCCTCTCTTGGCAGGTCACCTGCTTTAGCTAAAGCTGCCAGAGGAACACCTGTGACCCATGAATGAGACAGAGACTTCAGGAACACCTGGGAGCCTGCCACGGGCGTGGGATGTAGGTTAGTTACATCATATCCACACCAGTGTCGAGCTTCTCTGCTCCTAGGGCAGGCCGATCTCTGGGCACAAGGCAGGGAGAGATGAGGACACGATGAAGGATGAAGCACTGCAGCCAGGTTTCTATTACTGCGGTAGACAACACGACCAAAGCAACCTGGGAGGAGAGCATTTCTTTCTGCTTAGCACTCTCGGGTCACACTCTGTCACTGAGGGAAGTCGGAGTGGAAGCTTCAGGCAGAGCTGCGGTGAGGAGACCCGGCGTGGAGCCCTGGGGGAGCTCTGCTTAATGGCCTCTTGTTTCCCATGGCTTACTCAGCCTGCTTTCTTTTTATATATATAATTTATTTAAATTTATTTTATGTGCATTAGTGTTAAGGTGACAGATTCCCTGGAACTGGAGTTACAGACAGTTGTGAGCTGCCATGTGGGTGCTGGGAATTGAACCCAGGTCCTCTGGAAGACCAATCAGCACTCTTAACAGCTGAGTCATCTCTCCAGGCCACCTCCTCGCCCCCTTCCCGCTCCCCCCCCCCGCCTCAGACTGGTTTCTATTTATTCATTTATTTATTTATTTATTATGTATACAATATTCTGCCTCCATGTGTGCTACAGGCCAGAAGAGGGCACCAGATCTCATTACAGATGGTTGTGAGCCATCATGTGGTTACTGGGAATTGAACTCATGACCTTTGGAAGAGCAGGCAATGCTCTTAACCACTGAGCCATCTCTCCAGCCCCCCAGACTGGTTTCTTATAACACCCAGGGCGACCAGCCCAGGGTGACATTGCCCACAGTGATCTGGGCCTTCACATGTCAAACATTAATAAGAAAATGCCTCCCATGGGGCTAGAGAGATGACTTAGCAGTTAAGAGCGCTGACTGCTCTTCCAAAGAACCCTGGTTCAATTCCTAGCACCCATATGGCAGCTAACAATTATATATAACTCCAAGATCTGACAACCTCACAGACATACATGCAGGCAAAACATCAATGTACATAGAATGAAAATGAATAAATTTTTTAGGGAAGAAAATTCCCCTCCCTCCATTTTAACATTTTGGATCCAAGAGAAGAAGAAGAAGAAGAAGAAGAAGAAGAAGAAGAAGAAGAAGAAGAGGAGGAGGAGGAGGAGGAGGAGGAGGAGGAGGAGGAGGAGGAGGAGGAGGAAGAGGAGAAAGAAAAGAAAAAGTCCTATAGATTTGCCTATACCCCATCTGTTGGATGCATTTTCTCCATTGATACTCCTTTCTTCTAGACATATCTAAGTCTGTGTCAAGTTGACAACAGAAACAAGCAGGGAAGGGAACCATCTGCTCTCCAAACCTCTGGCCCAGATGGTAAAATGTCCTCCATGCCAACAGGAGCTAATGTTTGAGGTGCCATGACCTGCAGATTCAGGGGAGGACTAAGGGCAGCCTGGAACAAGGGACTCGGGCAGGCAGAAAGACAGAATGGCAGCAAAAGCCTGGCCCTGCCCCACTTTCCTGGGTCCCAGTCCTGTTTGTACTGCTGGGTGGCCCTGAGAAATGGGAGACCTGAACTCATTTTTTGATTCCTGAGTGGGAAGGGTTAAGAGTCAACCTGCAGGATCCAATACGGCAGCCACTCATCCCTGCGCCAGGTGGGACTCTGCAGGCTGTGGGACCGAGCTGCCAACTGGAGAGGCTCAAACAACACAAGCTTATCCTCTCAAGGCTCTAGAGACTAGAAGTCGAAGATCAAGGAGTCGAAAGAGTTAGCTCCTTGAAGGATTAGAAGGGAGGACCCGACCCCGCTTTTCTCTAGCTTCTGCAGTTTACTGTAATCTTGACTTGTGGAGGCGTCATCCCAGCTTTAGCCTTCATCTTCATGGGGTGGTGGCTCCCTCTGTGTCCGAATTGTCCCCTTTCTGCAGTGCTGGGCATGGAGTCCAGGACCTTGTGTATGATAGGCAAGCATTCCCACAGAGCTCCATCCCTGGACAAATTCTCCTTTTCCTAAAGTCGTACTGGATTGGGGGTCCACTCCGCACTCAGCTTCTAATAGGCACCTCCTAGAGGGCTCCCACTCCACTGTAACCAGTTTCATCTGTGATGACTCTATCTAAGGTGTTTGGAATCACTGGGTGTTGGCATGGTGAAGGCGTAATTTAACCTAGCACCACCTGTGAGCTACTGAACACCTAGAATGAGTCTAGGAGTCTTGAGTTGGGCAGTGTTAAATATGTACCGATTTAAAAGATTTAGAACCCCCCCCCTTAAAATACAAGACGTCTCGATATTCCTTAAGTATTAATGAGATTGTTTGCCCCACTTCTTAGTCATATTGGCCGTATGTTAAAGTGATAATGTTACGGATTTATACTTGGAGGGTATTTCTGGGAGTTGAACCAGGGCCTCAGGTGCTACCACTACGCTGCACCCCAGCCTCTTTCAAAAAAATGACTTATTTCTTTACTTATTTCATGTGCATTGGTGTTTCGTCTGCACGTGTCCGTGTAAAGGTGTCAGAAGCCATGGAACTGGAGTTACAAGACAGTTGTGAGCTGCCATGTAGGCGCTGGGAATTGAACCTGGGTCCTCTGGAAGAGCATTCAGTGTCTTTAACCACTGAACCATCTCTCCAGCTACTCCTACCCCTGCCTCTTTTTACATTTTATTTTGAGAGAAGGTCTCACTGTGAAGCCCAGGCTGGACTTAAATTTTCTAGCCTCCTGCCTCAGCCTTCTGTGTGCTGAGCTAACAAACACACACAGCTGCTCTGGTTACAGATACAAATTTAAAAATCTTTGTACCATCTATGGCTTCACTGATATGAAGGGTTCTGTTGCTTCTTTTTCTCTTTCTTTTTTTTTTTTTTTTTTTTGGTTTTTCAAGACAGGGTTTCTCCATAGCTTTGGGGGCCTGTCCTGGAACTAGCTCTTGTAGACCAGGCTGGTCTCGAACTCACAGAGATCCATCTGCCTCTGCCTCCCGAGTGCTGGGATTAAAGGCGTGCACCACCACTGCCCAGTGGGTTCTGTTGTTTCTAGTTGTAGAGACAGCGTCTCCTGGCATCAGGAATTTTCAATTCTCCTGCCTCTGACTCCTGAGAATCTGGATTACAGGCGTGCAATACCAGCACCACTCACTGTGCGTGGTTACAGAAATGAATATACATGGTTCTGGAGAGATGGCCCAGCAGTAAAGAGGCTTTTCATCAAGATGACTGAGTTCCATCCCCAGGACCCACATAGTAGAAGGGTTCTAACACCAGAGAGTTCACCTCTGACCCCCACACTCACATCATGGGATACACACACACACACACACACACACACAGTCAATCAATCAATCAATCAGTGGGGGGGGGGAATTAAAACCCAGAATATGTTTTCAACTTCCCGGTTTTCATAAATATATGTTTTTGCTATTGGGGTTTTTTTTGTGGTTGTTATTGTTTGTGGGGTTGTTTTTAGGTTTTTTGAGTCAAGGACTTGCTACATAGCCCAAGGCAAGGATGGCTTCATACTCTCCATTGTCCTCACCTTCCAGCTGTGTGAGTGTGGCAGACAGAGGTCAAAGTTGGCTACCTGCTGTGTTCCTCAGTCTCTGTCTACTTTATTGTCCTTTAACAGTTCTCTCATGGAATCTGGCCCTCACTGATTGGCTAGACCATCTGGTCAGTGAGCAGCCCCCCCCCCCCCCCACATACACACACCATCTTCCTTCTGCTCCTCAGGGCTGGGATCACACATGTGCACTGCCCACACCCAGCTTGTCTGTGAGTGCCGGAGAACCAAACCAGGTCCTCACTGTTGCAAGCGGCAAGCACTTAACACTGAGCCATTTCTCCAGCCCCCAATGAGTTTTTTTAAATCAAGCACCCTCACCAGTATGAGAGAGTAAATTAGGGCTGCGAAGAATTCTCCACTGGTAACAGCTTCAGCTTCAACCATCAGGGGTTTCTCAGTTCCCAGGGACTGTCAAAAAAAAAAGAGGTCCTGCCCCCCTCTCTTGGTTTTTTGGGGTACGGTTTCTCCTGGCTGTCCTGGAACTCGTTCTGTAGACCAGGCTAGCCTTGATCACACAGAGATCCGTCTGCCTCTGCCTCCTGGCTTCCTTCCTTCCTTCCTTCCTTCCTTCCTTCCTTCCTTCCTTCCTTTTGTCTATCAAGTAATTTCTTCCCGCAGTGGTCATGGCCAACACTTGATCATCCTGACTGAAGCTCTGATCTGTGAAGCCACTACCTCCTCATTGGATGCAGACCCTGGGAGTTGGACTTTCCCCGCCCCCAGCGGCCTGAGGGCTTCGGGTTACTGTGTGCCTTGTCTTATTTTTCTGTTAGTCAGCACTGAACTAATATTGACAAGCCCCTAGAGCAGAACCGGCGGGCAGAGCTGGCTAAACACAGGCTTTTCTCCACAGGAGACATGTTACTGCCTTTCTCCTTTCCCGGGAGATGGGAAGGTTGAGCACGTTTCTTTCTGCGTTCAAGCCTTCTTCACTGAGTGGGTATGTCTCACCTCCCAGAAGTGTGAGGCACACGCCATCTGGTCCCATCGTTTTCAAGATGATTCATGGTTATTTTTTCCCCTGTATTATAAATTCTTCACCAGCTACATCAACCACCATAGTTTACTTAAACTTGTTTCAGATTCTTGTTAACAATGCATAACCATATACATTCTGGGTTTTAATCTTTCCCATTGGTGTGCGTGCGTGTGTGTGTGTCTCATGATGTGAGTGTGGAGGTCAGAGGTGAACTTTCCGGAGTTAGCACTCTTCTTCTACTATGTAGACCCCAGGGATGGAACTCCTCAGTCATCAGACTTTATAGAAAGCATTTTTACCTGCCGAGCCATCTCTCCAGCACTGTGTGTGTGTGTGTGCACGCGCGCGCATGTGTTCAATATAATTATAAACCTGAACTATTTTCCACCAGAATTATCATTGAGCAAAGTGGTAAAATGTTTGGGTGTTGTCAAGTAATTTTTAGAAAAACAGTTGCTGCTCCTGCCAGTAATATATGAAAGTCTCAGGGCTGGAGAGACGGCTCAGTGGTTAAGAGCATTGGCTGCTCTTCTGGAGGATCTGGGTTTGATTCTCAGCACCCACATGGTGACTCACAGCCATCTATAACTCCATTCCCAGGGGATCTGACACCCTCTCCTAAACATGCATGTAAAGGGCACACAGACATATATGCAGGCAAAACACCCATATCCATAAAGTTGAAATTATATATATATATGTATATGTATATGTACTTTAGCCCCCCCAGTTAGGCTGGAGTTACAGTAGTGCCACCACACACTGCTAGTAGCTGCAATTAAAAATATACATGTACTTATTTATTTGCTGCATATGCTTGTGGGACTGAGCACATATGTATGTACACCATGTGGATGCCCCAGAAGGGCAGAGGGGGCATTGGCTCCCCTGGAACTGGAGTTACAGGCATGTGACTGTCTGATGTGGATGCTGGGAACCCGACCTGGGTTTTCTGTGAGAGCAATAAATGCTCTTAACCACCGAGCCATTTCTCCAGACCCAAGCACCTGCATTTTCAAAAACTAAAAGAGCAAGCAGAGCATGGAGGATGTGTAGGGTAGAGAGAGTTTTCCTTCTGAACCCACAGCTGGGGACATGCCATTATACGGGTCTTAACCTTTGCTGACTGTTCACCAATGAAAATCACAGACCGAGGAACTGCAGAGGGTCCCACCTGGGTCCCAGAAGTGGTGGGAGTGACAGGGGACATACGAAAACTCCGCCTTCTGATTTGTCAGAGGAAATCCTAAAACTGCCCTAAGGAATCTATCAATTACAAAATGTAAAAAGTCCAGCACTCATGAGCCAGAAGCAGGAGAATCTCTGTGAGTTTGATGGAAGTCAGCCTGATCTACATAGTGAGTTCCGGGTTAGTGACACACTGTCTCAAAAAAATAAAAACTATGAAAAAAGTAAAATCAATGCATTGTGTGCTGGTCCACCCTGAGTCTTTTCACCCAAGCTACAGCTTAGTTTGCAGAGTGCTTGGCAGGTGTCCTCATTAGCGAGACTATCACTGTGATGACACACCATGACCAGAGCAGCATAGGGAGGAGAAGGTCCCTTACACCTCCACATCACTGTTCATCACTGAAGGAAGTCAGGGCAGGAACTCACACAGGGCAGGAACCTGGAGTAGGAGCTGGTGCAGAGGCCATGGAGGGGTGCTGCTGACTGACTTGCTCCTCTGGCTTGCTTGCTCAGCCTGCTTTCTTATAGACCAGGACCACCAGACCAGGGATGGCACCACCCACAGGGCAGGGCCCTTCCTCAACAATCACTAATTAAGAAATGCCCTACAGGTTTGCCTACAGTCCAGTCTGATAGAGGCATTGTCTCAGTTGATGCTCCCTCCTTTTGGATGACTCCAGTGTGTGTCAAGTTGATATAAAATAAGCCAGCACACCAAGCATCATGGCACTTGCCTGTCCCCCAGCACTGGGAAGGTGAAAACAGGAAAACCAAGAGTTCAAGACTCTCCTTGATGACACAGAATGTTTGAAACCATCTCGGGCTACATAAGAACCTGTTTGTTTGTTTGTTTTTCTAATGTATTTTATATTTTTCAGTATATCTGAAATAATCATATAATATACAATCAATAGCAAAAATAATGAATAAAATATTAACTGTTTCTGGTCCTGAGTCATTGAGATCTGGTTTGCTGCTTCTCCTTAGCACGGCCCATACTTGCTGACGACCAATCACATCTCCAGTGGGCATCAGCCTCATATGAGCCCATGCTTGGTCATTGTATATCTGGAACTTGATTTGACCCATGGGAGGACAGAGGGGAAAGGTCTCAGTGGCCTGTTTTCACCGCCTCCTCCCCCGCTCCCTTGCCACCTGCTGTCCAGAAAATTCATGCCAAGGCAGCCGGTGTTTTCCCGCCCTGTCCAGAGAGATCAACTTCCTCGGAGTCACCCCACCCTCTCCTTGGCTCTCTCGCTGTCCTAATTCCCAGGGATTCACCACCTGGGCCAAGCTGTAGCTCTGGCTCTACTAAGAGCCTTCATAACAGTTTTGAAACTGTGTCCGCAACCGTGAGTGTGACATGCCAGGCATTCTGCTAACACAGGAGGCACATCTTACCTAATCAGTCTCAACGTCTAGAGGGCTGAGCCTGTGTTCAAAGTCAGGGGTAGGGGGCTGGGTTCTCCTTAGGCTAAAGGACTTGGGGTGGGGGGTGACATCCTCAGCTCCCACTTGGCTCTGAAGAACCTGCCCCCATGCATGTGTCCTTAGATGAACACACCCCTAATACTCCGCCACACACACCTGTGTCCCACCGCTACCTGAGCGGCAGAGCCCTGATCGTGAGAGGGCCCGGAGGTGGGAGCCACCAGCTACCTCAGGCTCTCAAGACACCTCTTGAGGTCAAGTCACCTCTCTGCCCCATAAGGGTAGGCCTGATGACCTGGGCAGACCAAACAAAACAAAAACAAAAACGAGGGAGCACTGGGTAGGGCGGGGCAGAAACAAGGACTCTCCCTTGGGGCGGGACCCGTATCAGACCTGCTAGGCAAAACCGGGGTGAGGGTGGTTGCAGCCGAGGCCAAGCGGAAGAGCATCATGAGCGGACAAGTCGGGGACCTGAGCCCACAGCAACAGGAGGCCCTGGCCAGGGTGAGGGGTGTGGAGGGCGGGAAGGCGTGGGAGCCAAGCTGAACTCACCGGGCGCACATTGGCTGTAGCCTTGTGTGGAGACTGGATGGCAAAGCCCAGTGCCTCCGGAGAGCACCGTTCTGAGGCAGCCGCTGTATGCTGCACCCCTCCTCTTCCTCCCTCTGGGTGACTTCTGTGTGTGTGTGTGTGTGTGTGTGTGTGTGTGTGTGTGTGTGTGTGTAAATTCAGCCTTCTAGCGCAGTGGGCCACACCACCCAGTTTTGGCCCCTGTTCCCAGCTTATGACTACTGCCGGGCAGATCTGTAGATCTCTGCCGAGATTGCGACAGTGTTTGGTTTGCTTTGGTTTCAGTTGCCAGGGTTCCCAGTCTTCTTATCAGACGTATTTGTTTACTTTTTATTAGCACAGAGAAATAGAAGGCTAGAGGGTCTTATTTTGAGAGCATCCTGCAGACTATACCTTGAGAAAGCAAGGACTATCAGAAAGGAGAGGCCCAGTCCATAGGAACCCAGCCCAGGCTCACACTCGGCCTTCTTTGAAAGGAAAGCTAAAGTTTTGTGACAGACAGGCAGACACTGGAGGCGCAATCCCACCCGACGAGGCAAAGACCGGAAGATTGCCAAGTTCAAGACCAGATTACCTGGTGACTCCGTCTCAAAGGACAATGATGAATGGCTTGTTTTGAAGTGTCTCCCACGGGGAAGGATCGTACAGGGAGAAATGAGAGACCTGGGTGAAGGATAGACCTGGGAACTCAGCCAAGGCTCTCCAAGTGAAAGAGGGGACCTTAGCGGAATAGGAGGGCTCACTGACAAGCCGCCCAGTGCTGTTGGTCTCAGGAAGCAACAGGCACAGGGTTCTTTTGGGACTAGACACCTGGCGTCTGGGAGGGACTGTGATAGAGAACCCTGTGAGGCATTCCTACTTTCTCTATTTAAAAATAACATACACTTACTATTTTAAAAATTGTAAGAGAAAAAAGGAGGAAGAGGGGAAAGGCTGTGGATGCTGTAGATCTTTGTACAGCTGTGCACGGAATCAGCTCCTTCTAGAGGATTCCTGAGCTTAACGTGCACCAGTGTGTCCACACTTCCAGACACGCAATCTTCATAGGACAGTGTAGCCACACTTCCAGACATGCAATCTTCATAGGACAGTGTGTCCACACTTCCAGACATGCAATCTTCATTGTTCAGTGTGAACACACTTCCAGACATGCAGTCTTCATAGGACAGTGTGTCCACGCTTCCAGACACACAATCTTCATAGGACACTGTGTCCACACTTCCAGACACGCAATCTTCATAGGACAGTGTGTCCACACTTCCAGACACGCAGTCTTTATAGGACACTGTGTCCACACTTCCAGACATGCAGTCTTCATAGGACAGTGTGTCCACACTTCCAGACACTCAATCTTCATAGGACAGTGTGGCCACACTTCCAGACATGCAGTCTTCATAGGACAGTGTGAACACACTTCCAGACATGCAGTCTTCATAGGACAGTGTGAACACACTTCCAGACATACAATCTTCATTGTTCAGTGTGTCCACACTTCCAGACACTCAATCTTCATAGGACAGTGTGGCCACACTTCCAGACATGCAATCTTCATTGTTCAGTGTGGCCACACTTCCAGACACCCAGTCTTTATAGGACACTATAGTGTGACTTTTCTCCAGGCTGGGCAGACAGTCACCTAGCGGGGATGAGAGAGAAGCATTATTGTTCCTTAAGGGACACTGTACCCCTTCCCACCCTCCAACCCCCATCAACTGCCTCTGATCCCTCAGATCAGGTGTGAATCCTTCCAGTGCCTGCTGGGATTCATGCTTTAATCCTTGTTAGCATCAGAGACTGCACACTGATGACAGCGACAGGCTAGGTACTCGGAGACTATGGATTACCAAAGAGAAAAAGGCCAAAGAGGAGAATCTGTTCAATGCCCAGCCAAGCAGTGACAGCCGTGCTCTCCCAGAGAAGACACAGCGTGATCCAGGAGCTGCTGGGAGCTGGCCTGTCCCAGCAGCTGTTTGTGCAGGGTCGTTAGCTGCCCCTGAGGCTGACTTTAGGAAAGCTTAGAGCACCATTTCCAGACAAGCCATTAGGAGTTGGGGCTGTGGATGTTTGTGTACAGCGTTGTGGGTTATCAGACCCGAGGACTCATGGTCTGGTTGTTAAAGTGTGGGATTCTCTACCTTCACACTTGGTCATTTGTCTTCACGAGTTTCTTTTTAATTATGTAAACACAGCAAAATGTATTCTCATCTCATTAGTTTTTTGGGATTACTATTGGCCAGGCATGGAGACACACACCTTTAATCCCAACATTTGGGAGGCAGAGGCAGGTCTGGTCTACATAGTAAGACCATGTCTCAAAAATAAAACAATTATCGATACTTCTCAGAGGTTGGGGTATCTAGCCCTGACTTGCTTCAAACTCATAAGATCTACCTACCTCTGCTTTTTGGGCACTAGGCCCAGGCTTACAGAGATGTGTGTGTGTGTGTGTGTGTGTGTGTGTGTGTGTGTGTGTGCGCGCGCGCGCGCACAAGTATGTGTATGTTGTTGTATGAGTGTGGGTGTTTTACCTGCACGTATCCTGCTTAATAATAACTGCTGAGCCATCTCTCCATCCCTATAGGTTTTCTTTTTTTAGACAAGTTCTCCATATGTAGCCCAGGCTAGTCTCAAACTCCTGATCCTCCTGCCTCAGCTTCCTGAGTGCTGGGGTTACAGATATGTGCCATCAAACTTGGTTTCCATGTTTATTTTAAACACATTGAAGCCTTTGATTGGACACATTTGACATTACCTTCATGCCATAAATGAGGAAACTGAAGCTCAGAGGAAGGAGCCCCTCTCTAATCCAGACTATTGGGGTGCAATTCTGGGGCAATGCTTCTAGAACTGTCAGGCTAGCCTTCATCAGCATCGCCCGGAATTGGGGGAGAAAAGGCTGGAGTTCTGGTACTTATTTGGGGAAGGCTCTGGCATTGGCCAGAAGAGGAACTTGTCTCCCGAGAAAAGAGCCAGACAGTTCTGACAGCTCCTCACACCACCGTGCAGGACAGACTGGAGTCCAAACTTGCCGGGCAGTGGCAGATAGAACCACTGGTCAGGACGGCTTAGCCATGCGTACCTCTTGCCCTTTTTTAAACTTAAGCTTCATTCCAGGACCACTTGTGGGCCTCTTTCCTGGTTTCTCTCTCCAAAGTGGCCACACCAAATAACTCTCCTCAGCTTGTCACTGCTGCTTGTCTCTTGATTGACTGTTTGAGCTGTCAGGGCCCGGGCTCTGACAGAGGACTTCTGTAACATTCTATCATGCCCTTCCTTTTCCTCTTAGTTCCGGGAGGCCCTCCAGGATGTGCTGCCAGCGCTGCCCAAGGCTGATGACTACTTCCTTCTGCGCTGGCTCCGAGGTGAGGTCATGAGGATCAGGGAGGCAGGGAGCAAGGGAAAGGAGAGAAAGAAGCAAGATGGCAGGAAAGTGAGGTGGGCACTTCAGGGCACTCATCCTGCTGATACACAGGCTTCCTGTTGGCCTTCTCTAGGCTAGAACCTAAACTCCATTGCTAGAATCTGTGCGCACTGCACAGACTCGTCTGAGCCCTAGTCTCTCTGTTTCGGAGGGAGCTTGGGTCTCCTGAATGACAAAGAAAAGAGGAAATGATTGCTCCCGGGCATGGGTTAAGGAGGAAGTTTATTGTAGATTTCAGTGGGAGCACAGCCAGAGCATCTAGAGGCATCCAGAGGGAACCGCGACCTGAGAGGAAAGGGATGACGGTGGGGCGGCCTGTGGAGGCCAGAGACTGCAGCCAGAGCCCCCTTAACTACTCTTCTTTATTGAGCAGGGTCTCTTGTTGACCTAAAGC
Source organism: Microtus oregoni (assembly GCF_018167655.1). Lineage (NCBI taxonomy): Eukaryota > Metazoa > Chordata > Mammalia > Rodentia > Cricetidae > Microtus > Microtus oregoni. Next base: position 1,544,307 of record NW_024543223.1, on the reverse strand, counting down.
ATGCTGGTTAGCTAGCCTAATTAGACAGCTGGTCCCAGGGGATCCCCTCCCGCTCCGTTCTACATCTGTGCTGATTCCCCTAATACTTTTACTCCAGTGCCTTTGGCTTCAACAGAGTAAATGCATGGAGGCCCCAGGGCCTTCCCAGCTTGGCGCTGAATTGGGTTTCTGTGAACCTTTAGGACTTGGGTCTGCCTTCAGTCCTCTGGGACACCAAGTAGTGATGTAATGGCAGAGAAGGGGCTTCTAGAACTCACAGCAGTCTGGAAGAGGAATACCAGAAATGGCACCTAGGCTGGGGGGCAAGAGGCTAGAGTGGGGGGGAGGCTGGGGGAAGGCTGCAGGGAAGGCTGGGGGGAAGATCTGTGGCAGGTGGAGCTGGGGGGAAGGCTGGGGTGAGAAATCTTTTAACTCAGTCCTTTGCCTGGAATAGAGTGGGCCCTTGAGGTAGGAGGAAGTCAAGACTCATCCCAGAAGTGAACACAAGGCACGTGGGTTAAGTGGTTGTCAACCAGATGGACTTGTAACCGAGCCCCAGCTCCACACTGCTAGCAGAGGACCAGCGAGAAACCAGTCTGTCAGCCTTGCTTTCTTCCGTGCTGTCGTAGGCTTGGTATTGAGCCCTGTCTTCAAAGTGCTGAGTCAAATATAAAGTCTCCAGGCCTACATGAAGGAAACCCCAACCCGAAGGCCACTTTCCTCCTCTTTTTGTTCTTTCTGTTTTTAAATAATTATTTTTAGAAACAGTTTTTAAATTTTATTTTTAAACAGTTTTAGGTTTTCAGGGGGAAAAAAAACAGCCAACAGGATGAAGAAAAAACTAGTAGCATTCTTATCTGAAGCAATATCCAATTATAAAACATGATGAGCACTCAGGTACTGCTCAAACTGGCAGCTCGGCCTATAAAACTCTTGGAATTTAAGCTTGGTACAGAAAAGATCCAGACACAGTAAATAGACAAACGTTTAAATGTTGATGTATTTAGAACTGCTATATTCAGTGTGGTAGCCTGTGGACATATTTAACTATCCAAATTATCTTAAATTAAGACTGCGGGTCCTCGTCTCACTGGCTACATTTCTGCTGTTCAGTGGCCTCATACAGCTAGGGACCGCCACACTGAGCAGTTCAGAGATGGCTGGTCCCATCATCATAGACCACTCAGCGGGCCAACACCGATGCAAGTGACGCTAATACACACAAAAGAGGACCGGGAGAGTGTCATCGCAGAGGCTTGTTCTCTGACACTTGCAGTGAAACCCACCCTGACAAGCAGCTCTGTATTGTTTGGCCTGTGACTGGGGGGCTGCAGCCCTTATGAGACGGGTTTGGGCTCTGTGGAAGCTGCTGAGGAGTAGCGTGGGCTGCCTGTGTATGCCATGACCGAGTGACTTGTCACAGAGGATGGGGAGGCCAGCTAGTGGCCCTTGTGGTTCCTTCTTGAGGTGATTAACGAACGGGGCAAAGGCTGTCTGGCTGGAATGTCGCCTTCCACTTGAAAATCTCTGCTGTTGTGTTCCACTTCAGCTCCCTTGGTGGAAAATCTGATAGCGAGCTAGTCGCCATACAAAGAAGCTGCCAAGGCATTTCTAAAATAAACTGTGCTTGTGGGCTGCCGGCATGCCTCTAGTTCCAGCTGAGATCATTAAGGTACTTGCTGAGCAAATATGAGGACCACGCTCTTTCTCCCAGCATTCATACAAGGAGCAAGATCCAGCATGGTCTATGTGTAACTGCAGGACGGGGGGAGATGAGACTTTCTGGTCAGCCATTATTCTAACCAATTGATGAGCTCCAGATTCAGTGAGAAAGTGGTTGAGAAGGGCACCAACAGTGAGCCCTGGCCCCCACACCCGCGTGCACACGCATGCGCAGGCACAACCAGATACACACACAGATTCCCAAATCCCAAGAATATTTTGAGGGTGTAAGGAAAAGTGAGGACACCCTAATCTTGTCCTCAGGAACCTCTAGGAACCAGTTTCTCCTACCATTCTTAAATGGTTTCTGTGTCTGTTTGTTTATTGGGAGGTGGGAGTACGCAGGCAACCAACCGATGCACACGGAGGCGGTGGAAGTTTGCTGACTGATTTCTCTCTGTTATGTGAGTTCCAGAGATTAAACTCAGATCGTCAGGCTTGGTGGAGGAGAAAGCTTATTGTAGGTAAAAGAGAGAGCATAGTCAGAGGAGGGACATCTGGAAGATTCCAGAGTGGACATGACCCTGAGCCTTGTGAGGAGGGGGGAGAGGTGAGAGTCAGACCAAGGGGTCAGGTAACCAAAATGTCTGGATTATAGAGGGAAGGGAAGGGAAGGAGAGGGAAGGGAAGGGGAGGGAAGGGGAAGGGGTGAGAAGGGGAAGGAAAGGAAAGGGAAGGAAAGGAAAGGGAAGGGGAGGAAAGGGAAGGGAAGGGGAGGAAAGGGAAGGGGAGGGGAGTAGAGGGGAAGGGGAGGGGAGGAAAGGGAAGGGAAGGGAAGGGAAAGGAAGGGAAGGGAAAGAAAGGGAAGGAAAGGGAAAGGAAGGAGGGCAGCACAGCACCTGGGCTCGAGAGATTTAGGGTAGGGTGAGGTATGCCAGTCATCCCCTGTAACTGGTAGGGACTGAGGGATGCTGGGAGAACCTGGCAGCCAGGTCTACTTTGATATGTTAAATAAGCATCTCAGTGTCTTAGGTGCCTATTGCTGTGAAGAGACCATAGACCACGGTGGATCTTGCTCCTTGTATGAATGACCATGGTGACTCTTATAAAGGAAAACATTTAATTGGGTGACTTAACAGTTTCAGAGGTTCAGTCCATTATCATCATGGTGGGACATGGCCACATGCAGGCAGACATGGTGCTGGAGAAGGAGCTGAGATTTCTACATCTTAAGTAGGCAACAGGAAGTGGTCTGTCTTGTTGGGCGTGGCTTGAGTATATATACATCAAAGTTCCCCCTTCCCAGTGACACACTTCCTCCTATAGGACCACACCTATTCCAACAAGGCTACACCTCCTAATAGTGCCACTCCCTTTGGGGACCATTTTCCTTCTAACCTCTGCAGTTAGCCATTTGTCCCTGATTTAGGACCTAACAGTGGCAAGCACCTCGCCTTTACCAGCTGAGCTGTCTTGCTAAACCCCCAAGACCAGCTCATTCTAGATCTGGCCTGTCCTTCCCATGTTTTCGCAGCTCGGAACTTTGACCTTAAGAAGTCAGAGGACATGCTCCGGAAGGTAGGACCCTGCTTCCCTGCCCTGGCTCCCCTTGTGCTCACCCAGGCTTCTGGCCGGTAGAGAGAGTCTCTTCTCGTGTTCTGCTTTCCATCTCCTGGGTCCTTTCCTGAACAAGGCCTGAGTCCCTCCTCCCTGCATCCTCCTCCCACCTCCATCCCCAGTTCTGTGGAGGCTAAAGTCTTCTGGCACAATCTTGTAGCTGTGGGAGGGCTGCTGGACTTCATGTCCCCAGTACCTGCAGAGGCTTTGGAGACATGTAGCTTCTGTAGCTTCTGCATATCTCTGCAGCATGTGGAGTTCCGGAATCAGCAGGACCTGAACCACATCCTTACGTGGCAGCCACCAGAGGTGAGCCTTAGGCCTGCTGATGCCCTCCCTCTCCCCCATCTAGCCACCCGATGGCACAGCGTGGGCTGGTTTGAGTGAGGACTTTGTCCATTTGTCCAGGTGATCCAGCTCTATGACTCGGGTGGTCTGTGTGGCTATGACTACGAAGGCTGCCCTGTGTGGTTTGACATCATTGGGACAATGGACCCCAAGGGGCTCCTGATGTCTGCCTCTAAGCAGGACATGATCCGCAAGCGTATCAGAGTCTGTGAGCTGCTTCAGCGTGAGTGTGAGCTGCAGAGTCAAAAGGTGAGCAGTGGGATTCAGGCAGCATGTTTGGTGGCCTTAGTGTTCCAAGTGGAGACACTAGGCCCAGGGAAGGACAGCACCTTGTCTCTCTAACTCTCGCCAGCTCTCCGTATGATTTTCTCCCACTTTGATTCCTCCGTGAGTATCATAGTGAATGTGTGTGTGTGTGTGTGTGTGTGTGTGAATATATGTGAGTGTATATGTGTGTGCAAGTATGTATGTGTGTTTGTGTGTGTATGTGTGAATGTATGTGCAAGTGAGTATGTGTATGTATGTGAGTATGTGTAAGTGTATGTGTGTGTGTGTGAGACTCTCTGCTGGCCTGAGGTAAGGTCACCAATGCCTTCTCTTCTGGCTGAGTTCATAAAGTGCTTGCCGAGCAAGCACAAAGACCATGTTCAGATTCCAATCACCCACATAAAAAGCCAGGCCCTGACACTGACCATGGGAGTAGTGAGAACCCTTAGCACTGTTCCTAGGATTTCTTGGAACAGCCAGCCAGCTTTACTTACAGAAAAGATAGTCACCACTGTAGATTCTCTGTCTATAAAAACTAATAGTCAAGCCATGACTCTGTGCATCCCCCCAAGGGATGCAAGGAGATACTACAGAGTTATTAAAATATATATGAAATCCTAGGGCCAGTGAGATGGCTCAGAGGTAAAGGCACTTGCAACCATGCCTAACAACCTGAGTCCTGTTCCTCGAACTAACACGGTGGGAGGAGAGAATGACTCCCCCGGGTTTCCTTCTGACTTCCAGACAGGCACCATGGTATGTACCTGAACACACACACCTGGCACACATGATAGATAGGTAGGTAGGTAGGTAGATAGATAGATACATACATACATACATACATACATACATACATACATAGTACATTGGCAAGTCGGATGTAGTAATGCATCCCTTTAATCCCAGCACTTGGGAGGCAGAGGCAGGTGGGTCTTTGTGAGTTTGAGGCCAGTCTGGCCTACAGAGAGAGTTCCAGGACAGCCAGGGCTATATAAAGAACCTGTCTTGAAAACCAAACAAATTGTATATGGAGCACTCAAGAGTGAGGCTTCTACTCTAAGAAGACCTTCATACTCACCTGGACATGTTCATCTCCTGCCCTGAGCTGCCCTCTGACCTCTGCAGCTTTCAGAGTGAACCCAGTGTAGAAGGCAGCCTTGTTGGTTTTGTGCATCTGAAGTATGAGCCCAGTGCATGCCATGGTGACATGCAGAGATTGAGGACAGCTTCTGGGAATTAGCTCTCTTTCCACCAAGTGGGTCCCAGGAATTGAACTCAGGTCAATGGTCTTGGTGACAAGTGCCTTTACCTGTTGAGCCATCTTGCCAGCCCTGAGTCATGCTTTAATTATGCGCTAGGCAATAGTGTCGAACAAACTATGATACCCGAAGAGCCTAGAGCTCAGCTTTAACCTCTCCTCACACCCTAGATGGATGCCATCTGTTTGGGACCCTACACACGCTTGCCAGGCCTCCCTACCTGGTTGTGGGTATCAAGAAGATGGAGAGAGGTGGCCAGGATCCCCTGCATGAATTATCAATCTAACCAGTGTGCCTGCTCTGTTCCTGCAGTTGGGCAGGAAGATCGAGAGGATGGTGATGGTGTTCGATGTGGAAGGGTTGAGCCTGAGGCACCTGTGGAAGCCAGCAGTGGAAGTCTACCAGCAGGTAAGGCAGGAGACAAGAGCAGTAACAGCACCAGGCCAAGGGGGACCCACAGCCCACACCAGCTTCCCATCCATAGAAAAGTAGAGACACCCTCCAGAGGACCTGTGGACCAGTCTGGCCTTGAGATGCTGGCCTTAGGGGCACCCTAGAGGGAGGATGAGGAGCAAGGACGTCCCAGAGGAGGATGCACGTGTCATGGAGAAGGCGGGGCTGGGCCTCTTGCTTCAGCAGTATCAGAGCTACAGAAGATTGGGCATTCAAGGGCTGGCTACAGCCATGACCGATGTCACTTGACTTTACAGTTTTTCGCCATCTTGGAAGCAAATTATCCTGAGACAGTGAAAAATTTAGTTATTATTCGAGGTGAGTCCATGACCAAGATGACCCCTGCCTGGGGAAGGGAGACTGGGGTGAGGTGACAATGAATAGGCCTTTGGGTTACAGCTTCTCAAAAACAATCTTTTGTGAATAAGGTTTTTGTGTTCTTAACTCCATTCCTTTGCAGACCAATATTTTTGTACTATGCAAAATCCTTCCCCAGTGTGTTTCAGCATGTTAGGTGTCTAAATATTTGTTGCTATTTTCTTATTCACGTCAGTGTAGACTGGACCATGAGCCATTCTGTTAGCAAGAATGGTCCCTGTCTTCGATGGCCGTCCTACATTCCCTGGACTCAGATGTCCTGGGCTCACGTCTAGTTAGCTCTCTCATTTGGAGCGAGTCGGTTTCCTCTCAATGAGACTCAGCTTTTCCGTGTTGTGGAGTGAGACCACCATGATGCCTCCGCCATAGTTAGGATATTAAATGAGAGTCTGCTAAGTGAGAAGATGGCACACAAAACCTGGCCCACAGGAAGTGCTCAATGAGTAAGCAGGTACCCCTGGGGTGGGACAGGATACTCTCACCCCAAAGGACTCTGAGGTCACCTAGCAAAACCATGAGTGGCCTTAAGGAATCATCATTGCTGACCAGGGGTCCAGTTTGTCCCCAACACCCGACAGCTGGTTAAGGGACATCACTGATTATTGAGAACCAGACACCATATGGTCACTTTACGGCTAATAACTCTAAGACTCAGAAGTGCAAGTCTGAGCTAGTGCTCACACAGCAGGGCATAGCATAACCCAGATCCGCTCAACTCCTGCTCAGCGTAGGATTGGCTGCGCCTTTATGTACTGCAGTTGTCTCTGGTCCAGCTTCCCAGTGATGTTCTGTGTGTTTCAGCTCCCAAGCTTTTCCCAGTGGCCTTCAACCTGGTCAAGTCGTTCATGGGTGAGGAGACACAGAAGAAGATAGTGATTCTGGGAGGTAAGTGACTTAGCTCTTGGCCCCCCAGTTGGCGCTGGCTCTGTGCCTGTCTGGAAAGCAGAAGGTATTGCCAGAGGCCCCCTTCTCCTGGGATATCCTCCTTCCACAGCATTGGCCTTGGTCTGCCTCATCAGCGTACAGAACCAGCCTCCAGTTCTGGGTCATGGCCTCCGAGCCAGAAAGCAAGCTCATGAGTGCTCTGAGGAATAGATTCTCAGGGAAGCAAGTGGCCCTCTCACTGGTCTCTCTGTTGGTCTCCAGAGCTCCTCGGTGCCCCTTTTCCTCATACAGATAACTGGAAACAGGAGCTCCTCAAGTTCATGAGCCCTGACCAGCTGCCTGTGGAATTTGGGGGAACCATGACTGATCCTGATGGTAACCCCAAGTGCCTGACTAAGGTACAGAGTGCCCAGAGGATGGGGAGGGAGGAGACTAGCCTGTGGCTGCCTGTCAGCTTACCCACCGCTAACTCACAGATCAACTATGGCGGCGACGTACCCAAGCACTACTACCTGTGCCGGCAGGAGAAGCTGCACTATGAGCACACAGTGGTGGTGGGCCGAGGCTCCTCCCACCAGGTGGAGAATGAGATCCTGTTCCCAGGCTGTGTGCTCAGGTAGGGACTGTGACTGGGCATTCCTGGAAGGGCCTCGCAGTCCACACAGGAGGTCCTCAGAGGCTCTTTCTGCTGCAGGTGGCAGTTCTCCTCCGAGGGCGGCGACATCGGCTTTGGGATCTTCCTGAAGACCAGGATGGGGGAGAGGCAGAAGGCCGGGGAGATGGCAGAGGTGCTGCCCAACCAGCGCTACAACGCCCACCTGGTGCCTGAGGACGGGAGCCTCACCTGCGTCAAGGCTGGAGTCTGTAAGAACGCCAAGTTTTCCTGCAGTTGCCTTTGTGGTAGGAAGAGAGACAGTCACCTGGGGCTGGTCCGGCCTCTCTGGAGTTCCTCTACATCCAGCTCTCAGGGAAAGAGCAAGAACTGAACAGGAGGGCTCCAGCGGCGGCATCTTCAGGGTCTTAGATCTGACTGGTGGATGTAAGGCCGGAGGTGCATTGCAAAAACTCCTGAGACTCAGGGCCCAGGAGAATAGCAGCCTAGGAGACAACTAAGTAGCCATGGACTTTGCCAAGGGTCTCTGCAAGGGGCCTGCCCAGTTGTCTAAACTCCAAATATCCCAAAGAGGTGGCTAGAACTGGTATCAGTTTCACAAAAACAAAATGGTCTAGTGTCTTAGCTAGCTTCACATACTATAACAAAATACCCAAGGCAATAAGCCTAGGGGATTATTTACTCTACCACACAGTTCTGGAGGTTCTAGCCCAAGATTCAGTGAGCTTATTGCTTTGAGTCTCCAGCAAGGGTACGCATCATGGCAAGGACACTCAGAGCAAAAACACCTATGTCACAAGCCAGGAAGTCAAAGTGATGGGTATGACATCCCCTCTTCAGGGGCTGCCTGTGAAGTGCTGGTGTAATTCTAGGGTGGTAGAAGGGGTCATACTCCTACTGAGGTCACCACACTCCCAGGAGGAGGTCATGAGTGGTGAGCTTGGGGCAGGCCTGTCGCTGATGCTCACGTCTTACCCATGGCCTGGTCAACACGTTCCCAACATCACCAGGAGTGCGCATGAGCTGGCCTTATGCTGTCTGTCCCCTCTCTGTCCTTGCAGATGTCCTGCGCTTTGACAACACCTACAGTCTTCTGCACACCAAGAAAGTCGGCTATACTGCAGAGGTGCTGCTCCCAGACAAGGCCTGCGAGGAGAAGTTGCAGGGCCTCAGGGCAACAAGCCCTCCTCCGGACCAGGAGGACACTGGCCGCCTCTGACCCTGCTCCACCCAACTCCTTCATGCACCCCTGCCCCTCCCCCCCCCAGACAGGGCGGTGCTGAATGTGGCTACAGAGATCTCCAATCCCCATCTCCATCTGAGCCTCCCCATGGGACCCCTTAGACACAGTCCAGCACTTTCATTCCCTGGACCTCGAGAACAGGGCCGAGGGTGACAGCGCACATCCATTAGGAAAAGGACCCTGCCCTTGCTCTTGTCCTCTTGAAGACACCCACCCACCAAGGATTCAGCCATGCCGGGTATCCCAACTGGGATCCAGTACAGGAGAGCCATATTCTGTTCGCCACAGGGAGCACAGCTGAGGGATGGTTTTTCTCCAGCTGGAGGTCAGCAAGGCCGGAAGGGCCAGCTGGAAGCAGCTGGGGAGCCGGGGAAGGAGGAGCAAAGCCCCAGCTCCAGCAGAGCAGCAAGCCCTTTCTAAATCGGGCTGCCTTTGAAAGGAATGGCAGAAGTGGAGAGGCAGGGCATGGCAGGGGAATCATCAGGGGAAAAGCCACACTTGGCTTTACGAGGCTGAGCGGGTTGTTGAATCTAATGACGAGACACACGCATGCACACATGTCCTCGTGCACCTCCCCCGCCCCCAGCCCACACACACATGCTAGGATCCTGCTAATACTCAACTTTGACTGTTTCCTTTTTCTTCAGGCAGTTGCCCCTGCCAAGCCTTCTTCAAATTCCCCATGTAGCCCAGGCTGGCATTGCAGTCTGCCTTCTTCAGTGTCCCGAGTCCTGGGTTTGCAGATGTGCACCACTAGAACTGGCCAACTTTAGTTCTTTCTGGCCTGAGTGGAGCTCAGAACCAAAGCTAAGCTGCGGGGGAGATATTGGTACTGGGCACAGGGTGAATTATTCTGGAGGTTCATCCTGGCTTCTAGCATGCTTCTTGGAGAGCCTTCCAGCTTTCCATACATCTGCATGTCTCTAAGGAGAGAGTTGGAAGGCAGCTACCAATATCCCTTCCCTGCGTGACCCAGGAGCTGGCCAGTGACTGTGTCTGCATTAATATCTCAAAGGCTGGCCCTCCTGGCATCCACAGGTACCCAGCCAGCCTACCATTTCTCTGTTGGATGGACTGAAACTAACCGAGCAAATGTTACCAAGCTCGAACCAATGCACCTTTGTGGATTGGCTCAGAGAAGCCATTACCTGGAGCCTAGGAGCCTGGGCTTTGCTGCACTGCTCTCTCCTGGACTTATGGCTGGGACAGAAGACCTGTGTCCCACGCAGGGTAACCCAGACACTGGCTCAGGATCACTGATGTTGCCTTCTTTGTCCTCCTGTGCTGCTGGGCAAAATGTCCCTAGAAGTGGAATAGTAAGATGTTCCTGGTAAGGGGGCCCTTGTTTCAAAGTGCTGTCATCCTCAAAGCCTTGGCAGACGCCACTGTCTAGGCACCTTGCAAGCAAGAAGCCATGCCCCGGCCCCTTTCCAGGTTCCAGATGCCATCATTTGATTTTCTCTGCGTGCTAGATGTCTTCATTATCGAAGACATTTTAATGGAAAAAAGTGATAAGCCTTGAAGATGAGGGAGGAGGCTCTTCAGGGCAGCCCCTAGCCACTGTATCTGGACCACTTACAGCTAAGGCTTAGAGTCTTAGGCAGGAATTGCTCATGGCACTGCCTCTTGGCAATTCCTGCCTAAAATCAGCCTAAGCAGATTGGCAAGAGGGAAAAAAAATTGTACGGTTTTGCTGGATCCCAAGAGCCTGGGACTGTCAGGCAAGAGTCAGAAGGCATTTCCAAGTCCAGGGCTGCTCCTGCACTCTGAGCCCCTCTTGTCTCCCTCCATCTTCTTGCTGGCAGACCAAAAGAGTTGTCGCTGTGGTTAGGACTGTCTTGAGTTCATTCATCTTACTTCATGTCATGAGTACTCAAAACGATTCAATGTGGCCTTAAAATAAAAGGCTCCTGGACTTTAACCCTGACCCTTGCCCTTCTAACCACCCAAAGCCAATTTTCCCCTTTAGTAAAGCCTCACTAGTATTTCCTTGCCGGTAACAGAGACAGATATGCCCCAGGCCCAAGAACAGCTGATGCTTCCATCACAGAGAACAGGCATACATTGTTGCTGGGGACAGAGGGGTAGGCACCAGGCACCAAGGAACGAGCTGTGGATACCAGCATCTCTCGATCCCAAAGCTGGCACAACAATGCCTCATGGTTAAGCAATGATCACAGAGGTCACCTGAGGAGATGATGCAGACCTGCCTGGCAAGTGGACAGGGCATTGAGAGCTCAGGAAGTCATGTGTCCTCAGCAAACCCTCACTCTTGCAGGCACGTCCAACTCTCTGACATTGCAACACAATGCTGTCATCGACAAAGTTCATAACTGAGAACCATGAACCATGCCAACCGAGTTACAAAACAATCTAAAAACCCACAGAAAACACCCACATAACACTTCATGCAATTTTATGGGTTCTGTGATTAGCCAGGTTCATAGAGACCCTGGGCCTCATGCAGCCTGTAGAGTCAGGTGGGACACCCTTTATAGAGTATGAGTTTTTATTTTTTCTTTTTGTAGTTCTGGAGCTAGAAGTCACATCCTTGCACATGCTAGACAAGCGTCCTGCTTGCGAGCTGCATCCCCAACCAAAAGACTGATGAATACGGGAATAGTGTGTGTGTTCCTTTACGTCTCCACTAATCGTATCTTTAGCAGTTGTTGAGCATCTGCCCAGCACCAGGCCTCGCAGGCCCTGGGGACAGTGAGGCTGCTCAGCTGATCTAACTCCACCAACAGGAAGCTCACCCACACTGAGAGAGGCAGAGTGACCTCGATGATCAGAAATCAAGTGTGCATCGTGTCTTATGGTGGCAGGAACCAAATTTGTGGGGCACGCCCAGAAAAGAGTGAGTTTTGGAAGAACTTGGGGTGGGATGGTTAGATAAGGACAGGCCTCCAGGGTGAAGAATGGGATATTGTGGCCATAAGGTGTTTGGGGCCAGAGGAGAGTCAGGCGAGTTTAATAGATGTCAATAAGGCCGGGCGGTGGTGGCGCACACCTTTAATCCCAGCACTCAGGAGGCAGAGGCAGGCAGATCTCTGTGAGTTTGAGACCAGCCTGGTCTACAAGAGCTAGTTCCAGGACAGGCTCCAAAGCCAAAAAAATAAAAAAAAAATAGATGTCAATAAAACATGTCAATAAATCATGTTTGACGTAAATGGCTGTAAGAGTGTGTGGTTTGCCGGGGGTGGGGTGGCATTTTTGGCAGGGAGTTATAGATCCAAGCTCTTCAAATAAGATGCTGGAAAGCCTGAGGCCTCCTCTGTCTCGGGGATGGAGGCAAGGCCAACTCTTCCCAGAACACCTCCCAGAGAAAGTCCTCGTAGCCTTTGGAAGAAGGTGCATAGGGCGTTTATAGGGGTGTTTTTATGGCAGTTGGAAAGACTCCCCTGCCCTCCCACCCCAGCCGAGTTCGCAAAGTCGAGAGGGACACAACAACCCCTGGTGTTCAGAGCAGGTTTTCAGCTATGTTCTAGGGCCCAGCCCTCCACAGTTTACACAGCTCCTTGTCTGCCACCCTGAAGCAGATAGAGATGAAGTCCCCTTGCTAAGACTTGAATAAAGCCTGGCTCTAATGGCAAACTGGATCAGGTACCCAGGTCAGTCTCCCACTGTGTGCTCAGTGCCTTCTTGAGAGGAGAGGGCAGACTTGACCTGTTCTCTATGAAGGAGGGCTGTGTGGGGTGGGGCTTCAGTGTGGGCCAGAGGAAAAGCATGGAGTTCCAGGAGCTAGAAAAAGCCCAGCTCACGACCAGCTTACCGTGTGTCCAGACCAGTCTGCGTTAGGAAGTTTTCTGTACAGTTACAGGGGAGGAGATCCAGAGCTGGGGCAGAAAGTAACTTGTCCTGAGATACAGCATAAGAGGAGAAAGCATAGCTGGGTGGTAGCACACACCTTCAATTCCAGCACTTGGGAGGCAGGAGCAGGTATTTCTTTTGAGTTTGAGGCCAACCTGGTCTACAGAGCGAGTCCCAGGACAGACAGGGATACACAGAGAAATTGTGTGTTAAAAAGATAAAGGAGAGAGAGCAAGATGTGAACTTGGGGAGCTGGACAGGGATACAGCTTGGTGGTAGAGTATAAGCGTAGCGCGTGCAAGGGCCTAGGTTCAATCCCCTAGACCACTGAAACAACACAAAACCCCATGGACTTGAGGGCAGCTGGCCTGAGTAAGTGGGAGCAAGTAGGCTTGGTGGCCTTGTGACCTCCATCTTCCTCCAGCAGGGAGCAGTGTTGGGCCAGACATACCTTGGCTCACCAGGGACTCAACAGAATCCATTTGCCTCCTGAAGGACCACTTTATCTCACAGGAGGTCCAGGAGGCCAGGCCCACCAGCCCCACCTTCTTGAGGTTGCTCCAAGTGGCAGAAAGAGGTGGTCTGATCCTACTTCAGATCCCGGCTTGGTAATTTTTTCTGACAGGACCATGTCTTCCTCCCATAGGCCCTGCCCTGTCATCTACACCTCCAGCTTAGATGACTTAAGGCCATTGCTACCTTCCCACCCAGACTCCAAAGCCATAAATGTCCCTGAAATGACAGCTGGCTCACACTTCTCCGTGTAAGACCTTCCCTGACTCCTCACGGGTCCCTGTGTGCTCACACGTCTTCTGAAACCCTCTATGGCCTGCCACAACCCTTCTTCCTGCCCCGGCTTCACCTGATAACCTGCATCTCCCAAGTCCTGGTTATCCTGCTTGCTTGAGCTCTGCCCTCAGCCCAGGACTCCCTCTCCCAGCACAGTTCTGGGGAGCCCCCAGGCCTCAGGAATCCTCCACCTTCACCCAACAGAGTTCAGGTCTCTTTTCCATACGGTAAAGCAGCATGATGGCACCATCGTCAGCCTCAACCCTCGCTTCTACTCATCCTACAGCTAGCCCAGGCTCCATGCCCTGTCTGGCCATAGACGAGTCACACATTTACTGAGTCCTGCCCCACCTAGTGGCCATCTCCCACTAGGGTCTCAGAGACAGTGACTGCCCCAGTGATGGTACTCAGACTGAAAGTAGGGACATCTGACTCCATAGCTTTCCCTTGCCGTGATAAAATGTCTGAAACAATTGACTTATAAAGAGAAACGTTTTCCCTTGGTCCACAGTTTTGGAGGTGCCATTCTAAAATCAGGTGCTCCGTTGCTGTTTTGGACTCCTGCTGAGGAAAATGCAAGTTCATTAGTATATCCAGACCTGTCTTGGGCTTAGCTCTATTTGAGGTGTCTGGTGGCTGGTCCGTTAACACACTGTTTACCTGGGAAGCCTGAGAATTGTGTTGGACACATGTTCAAAAGCTTCACAGACCTGTAACCCCAACATGGAGAAGACAGGCAGGTCCTTGGGGCTGGCCAGCCAGCTAGCCTAGCCTAATCGGTGAGCTACAGGCTAGCGAGAGACTCTGCGTGCATAAAACAAGGTGGGTGGCCACTGAAAACAGCACACATGCAGTCCTGACACATGTCACTTGTTTAGTGGACAGAGAGTTTCCGTTGTTGATAAAAAAAAAAAAAAACGCACGACAATTGGAATGTAGGCAACTGAGGGACAGAGCCGACACAGGACAAACACACCAACACAGGACAGACAAACCGAGACCGCTTCTCAGAATGATTTGTTTTCCCCAGAGGGACAAAGACAGGAGATAGGACATAAGAGAGGGGGTGAAAGGGGGCAAGGTGGGGACAGGGAGAGAGAATACTTGCCCCAGAGGGACAAAGGACTGCCTCTGGATAGAGAGGAGACAGACGTGGCCCAAAGGCAAAGGGCAGGTTATAAAGAGAAAGGGGAAACCCGTGTTAGAATGAGTTGGTTTGCTTTGGTTGGGCATGTTAACTAGAGTAACCAAAAGGGGCTTTTGATTGCTGGACACAATACTTTGATACTAGACCTTGGCAGTCAGCTTTAGGAGGAGGAAATGGCCAAATAAGGCAATAGACCTTGGTGCTTAGCTTTAGAAATGTAATCTGTTTAACAAGGAAAAGGGAATGGGGAGAGCAAGACTTCTCAGAGTAGTATTTGCCAGGCTTGGGCCTACTAGAGCCCTTCAGTGATGGCTCTGAATTAGACACTAAAAGTTATTGGATTGGAGCCAGACATGGTGGTACACGCTGCACTCAGGAGGCAGAAACAGGTGGTTTTCTGAGTTCCAGGCCAGCCTGGTCTACAAAGCAAGTTCCAGGACAGCCAATGCTACACAGAGAAACCCTGTCTCGAAAAAACAAACAAACAGAAAATATTGAACTGGTAAAAATTATGCAAGGTACATTTTTATAGCAGTTAAAAGAAATAGACCCAAAGTTTATGTATAAAGTTGGGCATGGCGCCATCATCTGGGAGGTGGAAAGGATGGTTATAAATTCAAGGTCATCATCAGCCACGTGGTGAGTTTGAGGCCAGTCTGGTCTACAGGAGACTCTTTCTCAAAAATTAATGAATTAGTTAATCAGTTATTTAATTAATTAAAATTTGTAAAGTTTTTTTTCCCCAAAAAAAGAAAGTTGAGGACAATTGTATTTGAGTTTGAAAGAAGGGATTAGTTCAGCAGCCTAAAGCTCACACCGCTCTTACAGAAGATTCGGGTCCAATTCTCAGCAGCCATGCAGAGCTGCTCACAACTGACTACTGTAACTCCAGTTCTTGGAGATCTGACTCCCTCTTCTGGCAAAAAAATAAAATCCCTTATTTTTAAATTAAATTAAGAAAAAGTCTTTTTAAAAAAGAAATGAAAAAAATTAGAACTGAAAACAAATAAGCAACAACAAAATCAGGACAGCTAAGCTACAAATCTTGCAGCTGACTAGAGGAGGAAGACAGAGAAAAGAAAAGAAAAGAAAAGAAAAGAAAAAAAAAGAAAAGAAAAGGCCAGAGTGGAGGTCACCTACATGGGAAGAGTAGCCACGAGACAAGGCTTGGGAACTTCAGAGAAAGCAATGAAGCCCCGAGTACCAAGAAAAGCATAACTGGCCTTCAGTCCACATCCAGAAGAAGGATACAGAGAGGGTATTTTTAAAAATTTGTTTTGATTTTTCTCAGTACTGAGGCTAGAACTCAGGGCCCAGAGTGCTCGAGGCATGTGTCTCTCCAGCCTATCTTTGAAAAATAGAGTCACCATTCCTTCACACAGAACACGAAAGGCTCTAACGTGGTTAGAGAAACACAAGTCGAGGCTACAATCTTGAAGAGTCCCTTGGATGGCCAGAATAGGAATGTATCTAGAAACAGAAAATAACAAACATTGGAGAGGATGAGAAGGTAGAACCTTATCCATCTGGAAACAGAAAGCTCTGTGTTTGCCTTGCAGGGCAGCCTGCATTCAACCCAAGGACTCCTTTCTTGTGCATTCAGCTCAACCGATTGACAAGCATATGCCCCCATAAAATTTGCACAAAAACATGTCCCTAGCAGTATTGTTCACAATCAGGAAGTGGAAGGCGCCCAAGTGCTCTGTCCACCAACAGACAGACAGAAGAAGCTCCAGAGCCTGTTCCATGGGAGACAGTGTTCAACCTTAAGAAGTAACAGAGCAAACCAGGCATAGCTGCACATGCCTTTAATCCCAGCACTTTGGAGGCAGAGTCAGGTAGATCTCTGTAAATTCAAGGCCAGCCTGGTCTACAAAAATTTCCAGGACAGGGGCTGGAGAGATGGCTCAGTGGTTAAGAGCATTGCCTGCTCTTCCAAAGGTACTGAGTTCAATTCCCGGCAACCACATGGTGGCTCACAACCATCTGTAAAGAGGTCTGGTGCCATCTTCTGGCCTGCAGACATGCGCACAAACAGAATATTGTATACATAATAAATAAATAAATATTTAAAAAAAAATTCCAGGACAGTTAGGGCTACACAGAGAGATCCTATCGGTAGAGATACCTGATTCTGACCTCTGGCTTCCACACACACATGCACCAGGTGAGTGCCGAGCACTTGCACACATGTGTGCACACACACAAAATAGTACTGGTGAGACAGGGACGGATTTTATTATCCAGTGTTAGCACACTGGAAACTGGATGACTACCAGCCCATTTTCCAGGACCTAACAAGAGCTTGAGGCTGTACAAGGCAATAACAAACTCAGAGGTGGGGAAGAAAAATGCATGTTACCTGGGCAGGGCACAAACCTGTAATCCCTGCACTTGGAGGGTCTGGGAAGGAGGATCAGAAGTTCAAAGTCACCTTTGGCTACATGAAGAACCTGGACTGCATGAGATCCTGTCTGGAAAAAAAATTAAGTAAGCATTATTAGGCATTCTTGGTTAAACTGTGGTCAGCTTGGTAATTGTTTTGGTTTAAGTCCTGCAAGCTTCTTCTGGATTTAGAAAAATTCATTGCTGGAAGGAGCAGTTGGTTTCCCTGGATACGATTGTTCTTCCTTGATGGAGCAACTTCAGTTTCTAACTCAGCCTGGCACTCTGGGTGAGGGGTGGAACCTCTTTACTTAAGGCAATTCAACTTTGTATCATCAGCTTTAAGACAGACTCTCCAAGACTTATTTTGTTATGTGTGCACGTGTGTGCAGGTGTTCTTGGAGACCAGAGAGGTCAGATTCTCCTGGAGCTGGAATTACCGGCTCTTACAAACTGCCCAGAAAGGATGCTGGGAACCAAACTTAGGTCCCCTGACATCACTTTCTCTCCTGTCCCTAGGCAGACACTTTAAATAAGCATAGCTGTGGAGAGAGATGAGCCGCAATCCGACCCAACATTTAAGGCAACGAAGAAGACAATGGTGACATGAAGGCAGAGACCCACGCTTATCCTTTTAGTTATTTGTCAAAGGCCCGAGTGAAACTCCATGCTGTGTAGCCAAAGCCGCCGCCGAACCTTTGTTACAGTTAGACTAGACGTTTGCACACAACCCAGTGAGTGTGCAAAAAAAAAAAAATCACCAAGCTGTATATAAAGAATGAAAGATTTCTATTGTGTGTGTAGATCTTATTTCCTTAAACCCTTCTCGCATCTTCCCTAACAAAAGCTCAGTAGTGGAGCTCCCCACCAGCATGCCCTAGGCCCTGGATTGGATCCCCAACACTGGAAAAAATTATAAACAAATAAATAAATCTGCCCCAGGGTTATAAAGCCTGGCAAGTGAACTGCCAGAGGGTGTGACAGACAGCATGTGCACCCTACTCCCCCCCCCCCACACACACCCCTGTGCCTCCCTTCCTGTGGTCTGAGCTCTCTCCTGCCTGCTTCTTCCTAACATGTCTGTTCACACGGAGGCCTCTGCACTCCCTGCAGACTCTCTTAGCTGGTTCCAGCATGATCTACTTTAGGGAAAGTGGGCAGGAATGATGGACACTGGAGTTGCTGAGAGCAGTCCTTTCCCATCGCCTAGAAACCTAGAAGGTTCTTGGGTGAGGCAAGGCAGTTCTGTCAACTCCCCCACCTGTGTTTACTCATGCGTGTTGTTGTGGTTGCCTTGGTCCCCTAGATCCTTGGCAAATGCGTTGTTCAATGCAGCCTGGGGTGTTTACCTGGGGAGGGTAGTTCTGGGCATGTGCAGGTGGGCTCCTTCCCCAGGTCCTTTGTTTCAAAGGAAGGGAACATTAAACTTCAGTTGGGTCCACATTCTCGGCAGCCCAGGGCGTGTGCGGAGGTGGGGACTCAACATGCATCCAGCTGTTTACCGAGCTCTCGGATGTCCCCAAGCCCAGTGTTAAGGCTTGCAGTGGGGTAAAAGATGAGGGGTAGGGGTGGAGCTTGTCACCTCGGTCTCTGTGAGCGCCTATGAGCATGGCTCCTGTGGGCTGTGTTCTCCTGTGTCCTCGACCCCTCTGGCTCCCACAGTCCTTTACCAGTGTGAAACTCCTGGAGCTGAGGCTGTGGGACAGCCAAGTCCCTGGGTGAGCTCCATGCCATGCCTTACTTGCCCATCTGTAGAATATGCTAAACAATGGTGCCCACCCCTTCTAGGGGGTTGCTTATGTCTAGTAGAGATACTGTGCTCAGAATTCATCGTGGTGTGTGGCACGACCTTACTAAATGTGATCATGCTAGCTATAAGCCACATGGGGGAATTAAAGTTCAAATAAATGCCAGGCCCAATGGTACAGACCTGTGATCTCAGCTGCTTGGGACACTGAGCAGGAAGATCACAAGTTCAAAGTTTGGCTGAGCTACAGAGTGAATACAAAGCCATCCTGAACAATTTAGTGAGACCCTGTCTCAAAATAAAAAGTTAAAAGAGGCCCCGGGCACAGTGTAGTTCAGTGGTAAGACACCTGCATAGCCTAGTCTAAGGCCTGGGCTTACTCTCCAACACCAGAGAGAAATAAAGGGGATTGGGGGAAAAATCAGTTAAAATCACAGCTCTAGCAGCTGGTGGTGCAGACACTGGTAATCAGTCAGCACCCAGCCAGCATGGGCCCTGCCTTCAGGTTTATAAACTGGCGGCAGCAGTGCAACCCTGTGGTCCCGGTACTTGGGAGGTCAACCAGAAGGTTCTGGAGTCTGAAGCCAGCCTGGGTTCCACTGGGAACCACAGTCTCACAACAGCAATCGCAGAAAGCCCAGACTTCGTTATTCTGCTGTTTCCCACAGGAGTGACTACTAAATGTGCTAATTAGGACAGACAGTGCCCGCCATCGTAGGAAGTTCTGCTGACGGCTCGGCAATGCACGGCCCAGTCAGAAGGACCCAGAGTTCCTATGAAGACCCAAGCTCCTCTCTTTCTGCCCCTCGTCCCCAGCCTCGGAGTCCCGGGTCGCCTCCCATCAGAGGGATTAGGGAGAGAACGGAGACTGGTGGGAACCTGGCAGGATTAGGAGCTAATGACAGAGCAGCTCTGGAACCCAATCTCCACAGGCCGCCGCCTGAGGGAAGTGGGTGGTTGGAATGTGAAGTGGGGGTGGGGGTGGGGAGTTACCTAACTGCTCCAGAGTGACACATCAGGTGTTCCAGACAGAGGGAAATGGCCAAAGGTGACTCCTTCTCCTGTGGACCCAACTGTATCGGGGCCACAAGTCAGGCAAGGTGCCAGAAGACAGCATCTAGAGTGTCCCACATCCACCTCCTTAAAGAACTCCAAGATAGCTCAGAAAAGAGGCCCAGGATTGCCCCAAAATTGTACATCTAGGATGCTCTAGTTTAGGGATAGTGGACCTGGGACAGTGGCTTGGTCTAACCTAGCTGTGTTAGCTAAGGCTAGCCCAGGATCATCTCTAGCTATGCACAGTCTCTTGAGACAGCTTTGCTTGCTTGGTGTTTGGTTTGCTGTGTAGCCCAGGCTGTCCTTGAATTTACAACCTCTCACCCCCCCTCTCAGCCTCCTGAGTGCTGAGACGATAGGCATATGCTGGGTTAAAGGTTTTCCTAGAGACAGTAACTGACAGGATGGCCTTTTCCTTATCAGGGCTCCAGAGAAGGGGAAGGGGGCAATCCCCTAGCAATGCATAGAAACCCAGGCAGTCAGTGCTTTCATCTGTGTTAGGGGGCAGAGCTGGTCCTCTGTCAGAGACGAGGGGCCCAGGAAACACTGGGCAGAGCTGGTCCTCTGTCAGAGACGAGGGGCCCAGGAAACACTAGGCTGAAAGGTGTTACAAGGAAATCTAGAGCAGGGCTAGCCTCAGGCCCGTGTGGTGGTAGAATGCAGAAAGGGACAGAAAGCAAAGGACACAGGAAACTTCTGGGCTTCCCTGCGCACTGACTGTGGATGGCCCACCAGCTTCTTCACTCCAGGTAGATACTTCTTCCCGGCCATAAATGAAAATCTCCCCAAAACATCCTTGCCCCCAAGGCCATGCTCCTGACCCATTGGAACCCTCAGTACTAATGGGAGCTGTGCATAACCAGAGGCCCCACACACGGGGTTCTGGGTAGACACAGGGGGAGGGTGCCTGGCCTTTCCCTGTGGTCAAGTCTATAAGACCAGTTCCTCGCAACAGAATTTGAAAGACATCAGAAAAGTAGCAATGGCCCTATGAAAAAGACCAGCCTTCAGCATAGACCTTTGAGTTCTGTCTTCTGTCTTCAGCAGCCTGTCTTCTCTCCTTTTTGCAGTACCGGGAATCGAACCCAAGGCTGTAGGCACACTAGGCAAGCTCTATCCAGTACTGCATCCCATCCCACAGACTGTCTGTCTCTTGACTGTGAGTGTTCGCTGCAGGTGAGGGGTGTGAGCATCTCCTCCCAACTCTGAACACCATGCAGGGCGCTCAGTAGGCTGCAGGGCCTCAGACTCCCACCCTGCAGGAGCCAGTGGAGGCTTTTGGGAGCTCCTTCCTTAGGAGCATGAGGAGACTAAGGCTTAGGGAAAGGCTGTACCTCTGAGGAGTGGGGCTCATCCTCCACGGGACTGCCCCTTCTCCAGGACAGTGGTCACTGGAGGCCAGAGAGTGCGGAGGGGGTCCACAGAGAAGGCCAGACTCCTTCCTTCATAGTTACCTCATCTGGCAGAGGGCCTCTGGGCCTGCTGTTTGCTCCAGACCTGTCCCAGAGCCAAGCACGGGACCTCACTTAATCCTAGTTATGTAATGTCCAATCTAAAGAATTGGCCTGGAGGAGGTGCCTGAGCCACACCCAGAAGTGGGGGCAAAAGGCTCCAGCTGGGTCTGGACAGACAGACGAGGCTGGGCCTCTGCCTGCAGTGGTCACTGTTCCTCAGTCTCAGCCAGCACCATGAGTGGCCGAGTTGGAGACCTAAGCCCCAAACAGGCAGAGACCCTGGCCAAGGTAAGAAGAGATGTCCCCGACCCCCCATAGGACCTCAGAGGAAAGTGGCCTAGAGTGAGGCAGAAAGCATCCCTGGACCCTGCCTCCATCTGTTGGCTCTGAATGTCCTTGACATTGTCTCTTTGCCGTCACCTCTTAAGGGGTCACATCTTACGCAGTTCTGTGACATCAGTCCTGACAGAGCAAATATAACATGTGGGTGACATTACAGAAGTAAACTTGAGCTTGCCCAAGAGCCCGACCCCAGAGCTCTGCCTGGCAGTCCCCCCCTCCTCCCTCCCTAGCCCCGGGTGGGAGCTGAGCATGCAGCTGTTGTTCCTCTGGTGGATTCTCCTTTCCTGGGACTGAAAGGAGAGCCAGTCCGTAGGCTCCAGATCCGATAGACAGACAGAGCGTTGGTGTGCCCATGGCTGAAGGGAAGAGGACGCTTGATCACGAACCTTTCCTTCCTTCAAATCCATGTCTTTGTAAAAGACAGGAAGAGGAGAGAATGCACAGGGAGCTAGGAAAACACACGCGGCCCCCTTTACTCAGCTGCCCGCCCTCTATTTCTCCTCCCATCCCCCCCCCATTTCTCTGTCCTGTTCACAGCCCATCTCTCCTTTTCTCCACTTGCCTACCTATACATAGATCCATCCATCCATTGATCAATTGATCCTTCATTTTTTCTTTCCACCCACCCATTCGCTCGTCCCTCCATTCTGCCTTTGTCCATGCACTCACCCACCTACACCACTGTCAGGCTGAGGGAGAGAGCAAAGGAGAGGTGATTACCGAATCTTGGAGTGGAGAGGCCAAGGCTCGGTGTGAGAAACTCACCAACAGGCATTTTCTTTCCAGTTCCGAGAAAACGTCCAGGATGTGCTGCCTGCCCTGCCCAACCCTGATGATTACTTTCTTCTTCGTTGGCTCCGAGGTGAGGGAAGAGGTGGGGTTACTGAAGATGAGGGGACAGCAAGAGGGCCTGGGTCCCCACAGCTCCATCACAATCCGTGGCTCTCAGGATCTGACCATACCATCCTGTTTCACATGCTCAGGTCTAGGAGAGTGGAGTTCCTATCAAATTCCTAGGGTCCCCCATTGCTTTGACTTGTTAGGGGCAAAGCAGCGCAGCCCTGTCCCATCTTCACCTTCCCCCATCTTTCCTCAGCTCGGAGCTTTGACTTGCAGAAATCAGAGGCCATGCTTCGCAAGGTAAAGCACCAGCCCCAGAATTTGGAGATGGTATTTATATGGGGGGCAGGGAAAGCATCAGCCCGAGAATTTGGAGATGATATTTATATGGGGGGCAGCGTGGGGAAAATCAATGCCTCACACCCCTACATCCATGCCCTTTTCAGGGAGCTGGGAGCCTCATGGGCCCTAACCATCCCTTTTGTTTTTAGTACATGGAGTTCCGGAAGACCATGGACATTGATCACATCCTTGATTGGCAGCCCCCAGAGGTGAGCCCCACCCCCAAACACTCAAGCAGCTTCTGGCCACTGGAGACCATGAGGGAGGTCAACAAGCAGAGATGCCCTTGGAAGCCATTAACCCCACAGGGCCTTTTCTGTAAGAGTAATGAAAATCCCTGCTTCAAGAGTTCCATCATTGGCTGGGCATGATGGCAGACACCTAGCACTTCGGAGGCAGAGGCAGGTGGATTTCTGGGTTTGAGGCCTGGTCTACAGAGTGAGTTCCAGGACAGCCTGGGTCACACAAAGAAACTCTGTTATGAAAAACCAAAATGATAATAATAATAATAAGTCCCAGTATGAGTTCATTTAATCACCTGAACACTATGAGACAGGTGTTATCATCCCTTGCATCCAGCAAAAATCCAGCAACTTGCCCGAAGTCCCACAGTCCCATGGTGAGGCTGGGGTTTGAATTTAGCCCTGCTTGGCCTCTCAAACTTGTACCTGAGACACTGTGGCCAGTCAGTCCCTCTGTGTTTCTACCCACTCCAGAGTTTCAAAGCATCCTGTCCAGGTGAGAAAGCAACAATCCATCAAGGGACTGGTAAGAGTGGTACCCACAATGGGGTCACAGTAACATGATCTCAGAGGTGTAGACAGTATGCCATGTCTGCCAGAATTTATCAGAAAGCAAGAATCTGAGCCATCTTATGCAAGAGGAGGTGGGATGGAGCTCAGAAAGGTGGCATCGCTTGCTCAAGGACATGGAACAGAGAAACACCAGTGTCTGTGTTTGAACCATATCTGCTGACCTTCAGAATTGACATCCTCTATCACTAAACAAGACATGGATGGCACTACAGGCAGGACCAACGAGCCCAGAAGCCTGAAGTCAGGCTGGGCTGGTACTGGGGGTTCCAGAGAGGTGTATGATGCCAAGTGTCATGTATTTTTCCACGTCCAGGTGATCCAGAAGTACATGCCTGGAGGCCTGTGTGGCTATGACCGTGATGGCTGCCCCGTTTGGTACGACATCATTGGGCCACTGGACCCCAAAGGGTTGCTTTTCTCAGTCACCAAGCAGGACCTTTTGAAGACCAAGATGAGGGACTGTGAGCGCATCCTGCACGAGTGTGACCTGCAGACAGAGCGGGTGAGGTTCTGACTGGATAGGATGGGTGACTGGAAGCAGGAGAGATGACCAGGGTTGGTGGTCCCGAGAACACACCAGTGTTCTCTACTATCATGGTCAGAGGACTCTCATCTCAGGTCAGAAAGCTCCACTGCTTATCAGCTGTGTGAACCTGGGAAGTTTCCGACCTCTCTGAGCCTCACCCTTGGCAGGACAGTCTGCAAAGAGTAAGGGATGATAACAGTTAGGAAGTTCTCCAGCTTATGATGGGGTCCATCTTAATAAACCAAATAAAAACTCTAAGTTTAAAATAACACTAGTTGGAGATAAAGTTAAAACTTCTGACCCACTCAGCATCATAGCGTAGACTAACTAGCCTGCCTCAGGTGTGTGCAGAGTGTTTTCATTAGAATACAGATGGACCCCAGAAGACAACACCATCCTGAATATTGCTAGACCAGAAAAAAATCAAAACTCACCAATCAGACTAAGGAGTTGACTGAATGTGTTCTTCACACCATCATAAAGTTTTTTAAAAGTATTAAGTCAAGCTATTGTCGGTGAAAGGATGGGTGGAAGGAAGGATGGGTGGATGGATAGGTAGGTGGGTGGATGGGTGGGTAGGTGATAGATGGATGGGTGGGCGAATGGATGGATGGGTGGGTGGATAGATGGGTGGGTGGGTGGGTGGATGGATGGGTGGGTGGGTGGATGGATAGGTAGGTGGGTGGATGGGTGGGTAGGTGATAGATGGATGGGTGGGCGAATGGATGGATGGGTGGATAGATGGGTGGGTGGGTGGGTGGATGGGTGGGTGGATGAGTGGGGAAATATGTTCATTCTTTTCCACTTGCTACTTTGAGGACAGAGTGGAGGTTTGGAAGCACCCTGAGGGTCATATACTTGGGTCTCCAGTTCCCAAGCCTACACTTTGACCCTGGCTCTGTCCCTTGCTCATCCTCACAGCTGGGGAGGAAGATTGAGACCATTGTGATGATATTCGACTGTGAGGGTCTGGGACTGAAGCACTTCTGGAAACCTCTGGTGGAAGTATACCAGGAGGTGAGGAAGCCCAGTGGTGGATGTGCACTCGCGCTCGGGCACACACACACACACACACACACACACTTGGGTGACACGCTTGGCCTGCTTTGACCTTGCAGTTTACTTAGAACACAAATTAATAAAAGGTGATTTCCTTCTAGGCCCCGCCCACCAAGGAAACCTTAGTAGGACTCCTAGAGTGTCTGCAGAGTAGATCTTAGGAGAGCACAGGGCCTGCTTCCACCTGTCAGTCCCTTGGCAGGTCACACACACCCAGCTCTACCCTAGGCCCCCACTATGCTTCAGGGTCCTCACATCCAGAATGAGGGCAGTGAGACCAGGAGACTCGGAGAGTCTGTCTGTAAAGCATGTGCACAGTGCTAGGCGACACTGAACATCTGACGTATGTCCTCACACGGTTCTCTTCTGCTGTTTAAACAATGGCGTGGTTCCCATGAGCATTTGGCTCTTAGTCTGAGTGAAAAGGTTCCCTTAAGAGGCCAATGGAGGTAATACCGAAAAGGAAACCCTCCAGGCAGGAGATGGCAAAGGGGGGAAGGGGAGAAGGTGTGGGCTCTGAGAGGGTTTTCTTGGTTCCACAGTTCTTTGGCCTCCTTGAAGAGAACTACCCAGAGACCCTGAAATTCATGCTCATTGTGAAGGGTGAGTGAGAAGTGACTGCCCCTCCCTGGGCCTCCACAGTTTTGCCATTCACTCTTGGGGCTCAGTGCCTTCCCCTGGGGCTGTTGTGGGAAGGTTTGCTTGCTGTCTGCATGCCAACGGCTTGACTCTGCACAGAGGAAGGCTCAGGCAATGGTAGCAGCTAGCTTCACTAGCTCCTCTTCCCCTCTCCCACCCATGATCCTCTCTCCCTCCTCAGACTGTCTCTGGCCCTAAGGTGCCCAGGCTGGCCTTGAACTCACTCCGTAGCTCACACAGACCTTACACTTGCAGTCTTCCTGCCTCAGCCTTCATAATGTATGAGATTACAGGCCTACCCCACCAGGTCTATTCTCCTATTCATTCTGGTTTTCTTTCTTTTCTTTTCTTTCTTTTTTTTTTTTTTGAGGAGGAGGGATAATTTTGTTTGTTTGTTTGTTTGTTGAGACAGGATCTAACTTGTAGCTCTGGCTGTCCTGAAACTCACTCTGTAGACCAGGTTGACCTCGAACTTACAGAGATCCACCTGCCTCTGCCTCCTGTGTGCTGACTAAAGACAAGTGCCATCACCGCCCAGCTCACTGTTTTTCTGAGCAAGTTATCTACCCTATGAAGGGCTCTAAGCCTATGCCTGTGGTGTATGTCCCAGGCCTGGTACCATTCTGGGTGCTCACTAGCCATTTAAGTGGCTGTTCCTCGGGTAGGTAGGTTTGTTTGTAACTGTTGGTGGAGGCTGCTTGTTTGTTCCCAGCCGCCCAGACCTGAAATAATCACACAGAAACTGTATTAATTAAAACATTGCTTGGCCAATAGCTTAAGCGTATTTTTAGCTAGCTCTTATATCTTAAATTAACCCATTTCTATTATTTTATATTTTATCACAAGGATCATGATTTACCAGTAAGATTCTGGCTGGCAGCTCATATCTTTCTCCTCTGGTGGCTAAATGGCATCTCTCTGACTCTGCCTACTCTCTCTATACATCTCTGAATTTTCTGCCTAACTTTACTCTGTTAAGCCATTGGCTGAAAGCAGCTTCTTTACTAACCAATGGTAATAAAACATTTTAATAGCATACAGAGGGGAATCCCACATCAGGTAACTCATTGTTTGGTTAGTTGTCCAGTTGATTTACTAGTTGGTTGGCTGACTAGCCAAGTAACTAGTGATGGATTGGAGAGTTGACTGGGCTGGCTGATTGGTTGACTGACTTTGAGCTTAGCTGATTGTATGGCTATCATTTTGGTGACTGGTTGCTTGGGTGGGTGCCTGGCATGTTGGTTGATGGCTGGCTAGGTTATTCTTCAGCTGAATTTGCATTGTCAGCTGGTTATTGGGATCGCTGGCTCTTTGTGTGAATGGTTGGTAGCTGGAGTGAGCCGTTAATCAGCTGTCCAGCTGGTTGGTCAGCGGACCAGCCAATTGATTTTCTGTTTGGCTGACTTGATGAGTTTGACTTATGTGAGTTGGTGGATTATTTATTTGTTAGCAGGCTGGTTAGCTTATTGGCTGGGTGATGAGGAGGCTGGTGACTGGTTTATTTGTGGGGCAGGTAGGCAATGGATGGATGGATGGTTAGTTGGCTATTTCTTGGTGATTGGGTCAGAGTCTGGGCTGGAAGGGGTCCTTTACGATTCTATATCACTGGCCGTGTTCATTGTGGAAAAGTTGCCCCATGGCTTGATTTCTCCTGTTCTTCTTCTTGTATCTTTCCAGCTACCAAACTGTTCCCTGTGGGCTACAACCTCATGAAGCCATTCCTGAGTGAGGACACACGGAGGAAAATTGTGGTGTTGGGAAGTAAGTTGTTCCAGGGCCCCCATCCCTGTGCCTCACACATAAGCTTTAAAGTGACGGTGGTCCATCATCCCTGCCAGCACTCAACATGTGCTTGCAGTCACAAGCTCCTTCTTCCCCGTGGTGAGATGGGGCTCATAACATAGAGCCAAGTCATTTCCTAGGCCCTATACCCTGCCTTCACCCTCGGGTGAGTGCCTCCTGCACCTATAAGTTTCTGCTCTGTTGCTTCTCAACCTTGGCTCTACGTGCCCTGGCTTCCCTTCTGCACCTGCACATCCAGCCAGTGCTTCTAATGACAGCTCAGACTGAGGAGGAAAAGCAGGAGATATAGCCAGGACTCAGAGAAGGAAGTCTGACACAGAGGTCTGGACAGGTGCAGACAGATGCATCATTCGGTGGATTCTGGGTAGCCGCAGGAGCTGTGCTGCAGGATGATACTGCTTTTTGTTGTTTTGTTTTGTTCTTTGAGGCAGGGTTTTGTGTAGCTCATGCTGACTTCAGGCTCAGTAAGTAAACAAAGAGAACCTTGAACTCCTGATCCCTCTTCTTCCAGTAGATACAAGAGTGCACCATCCTACCCAGAAATTCACAACTGAATAGTGACTAAAGAAATATTGTCAAGGGGCTGGAGAGATGGCTCAGCGGTTAAGAGCATTGCCTGCTCTTCCAGAGGTCCTGAGTTCAATTCCCAGCAACCACATGGTGGCTCACAACCATCTGTGATAAGGTCTGGTGCCCTCTTCAGGCACGCATGGAGACAGAATATTGTATACATAATAAATAAATATTTTTTAAAAAAGAAATATTGTCAAGTGGGAAAAAATGGAAGTAGATCAGAAAGCCACACATACTGTGAATAGAGAAGGCCTACTCAGTGACTGTGTACCTTGAAGCATGGTGGAATAAGTTCTAGCCTCAGAATTCATGGTACAAAGAAAAACCTGAGTGTGTTAGCACACACTTGGTAATCCCAGCACTGAGGATGTGGAGTCAGAAAGATCCCTAGGGCTCACTGGCTTGAAGCCTAGCCTGATTGGTGATCCTAGGCCAATGAGAGACTTGTTTCAAAAAAAAAAAAATCAAAGTAGACAGGCCCTGAAGAATGTTGCCATAGGTTTCCCTCTGACCTCCACGAAGGTGAACATACGTGCCTGTCCATGTTCACACACATGTGCACCTACACACAAGCCATATGGACAATATAATTTGTTTTTCTAAGTTGTACTGGACTGGAATGATGGTTCAGCTGCCCCCAGGTTGATGACCTGAGGGCCAGCCATCCCAGAATCCACACAGTAGAAGGAGAATTCTCTTACATCCTCGTGTATGCTGTGATATGTGACCTCTCCACACACAAAATAAATAAATATAATTTAAAAAATAATAAAACAAGTATATGCAAAACAAAGAGAAATTAATAGATCCTGCTTGTAAAGGTATTGTTTGTATGCCGGGTGATGGTGGCACATGCCTTTAATCCTAGCACTTGGGAGGCAGAGGCAGGCAGATCTTTGTGAGTCTGAGGCCAGCCTGGTCTACAAGAGCTAGTTCCAGGACAGGCTCCAAAGTTACAGAGAAACCATGTCACAAAAAAACAAAAAAAAGGTATTGTTTGTATTTTCCTGTTTTCTCAGTTTTATGTTTTCTCATATTACTATAAATAAGAAAAATAATTACTTTTTATTTATTTTTGTTTTGTTTTTTGAGACAAAGTGGCCTCAAATTCACCATCCTCCTGCCTCAGTCTCATGGATGCTGAGACCACCATTGTATGCCATTGCTCTGACAAGAGTTGCTTTTAAAAGTGGCAGAGGTGGGTTGTGAGTGTAGCTCGGCCACAGAGTACTTGCCCAGCATATGTGAGGCCCTGGAAACATCCATTGCATGATGAAATAAGTAGACAGACAGAAAGACAGACAGAGAGATAGGATAGGGTAAATGAGGGGGAAAAAACCCCACCAATAACAACAAACCCTAACTCTCTAACACAAATCAGTGAGCCTGAGCTTGGAGGAAAACCATCTCCCAAGCAGAATGTTCAGATCATCTGATTATGTGAGCTGAGGATCTAGACGTGGGGGTGGGAGTCTTATGTTCTTCAATATTCTTTTTTCCCAATACCCCAACTCCTACCTCCACCTGGTTTCACTATGAAGGAGAGCTTGACGGATGACAAGATAGCCTGGTTGTGGGGAGGCACCAAATCCTGGTGCGATGTGAACCCAAGTCTATGCCCTCTATTCCCCTGGGTGCCCTACAAGGCTCAGTACACTTAGCCCAGCATTCCAGGGGTTTCCTATTTCCCACTGGAGAGAAGGAATATTCCACAGCCACAGTGGGTCAAGGAGACCTGGCAGTTATCCCTGGCAACAAGCTCAGGGTATGTTGGCGGATGTGGGGGACTGTTTGGTTCTTCCACATGTGATAACTACGATTCATCTCCCTCCACCTAGACAGCTGGAAAGAAGGCCTGCTGAAACTCATCAGTCCTGAGGAGCTGCCTGCTCATTTTGGGGGAACTCTGACTGACCCAGATGGGAACCCCAAATGTTTGACCAAGGTACACAGAGCCTGAGGACAGGAAGGGGTTAGAGGAACAGAGATGGGTGACTTCCCCGTCCACCTATTCATTCCACAAACGAATCCAGACCGACCCCAGGGTATAGAGACCAGGTATTCAGCTAGTGGGTGTGTGGGTATGGGGGGGGGGTGATCCAGCTTATTAGGACTCGTGGGAGCTACTGAGAAGATACGCAGAAAGAGGTGAAATGGAGTTTTGATTTGGGAATAAGCTGGAAGAAGAAGCTTCCAGCGGAAGTGCTGGCCCAGCCTAGAGAGCCAGGAAAGGCTTTGGAGAAGGGGAGCAGAAATCTTCCCAGTGATGATAAGAAGTATCTCTGGTACAAGAAATGACCCCAGAGGGGCTGAAAAGATGGCTCAGAGGTTAAGAACGCTGACTGCTTGCTCTTTCAGAGGTCCCAAGTTCAATTCCCAGAAACCACGTAGTGGCTCACAACCATCTACAATGAGATCTGGTACCCTCTTCTGGCCTGCAGACATACATGGAGACAGAACACTGTGTACATAATAAATAAAATTTTAAAAAAAGAAAGAAAAAAATGACTCCAGAATCTATTCTAGATCAACTATGGTGGGGAGATCCCCAAGTCCATGTATGTGCGGGACCAGGTGAAGACTCAGTACGAGCACTCAGTGCAGATTAGCCGTGGCTCCTCACACCAGGTGGAATATGAGATCCTGTTTCCAGGCTGTGTCCTCAGGTAGGGACAGATCGTCGCTCCTCCCCTGGCTGGGTTCTGACCCCTCAGGGACCCATCACACTGAGCAGCAACCTGACCTCTCACAGGTGGCAGTTCTCATCTGATGGTGCAGACATCGGCTTCGGAGTTTTCCTCAAGACCAAGATGGGGGAGAGGCAGAAGGCCGGGGAGATGACTGAGGTGCTAACCAGCCAGCGCTACAATGCTCACATGGTACCTGAGGATGGGAGCCTCACCTGCTCAGAGGCTGGCGTCTGTAAGTCCACCCCAGTCGTGCACGGGCTCTGAAAATAGGAGCTACCTTCCACATGGCTTAAAGGATGAACATGGGCAGTGGTCCCCTTCCCCACAAACATATCAGGGCATACAGTCCAGGTCAGAGCCTTCATTCATTCCCAAGCCATATTCATGGACACCTCATGTGCACCAAGGGTCAGAGACACATCCCTGAGGGATGGAGAGTGCTTGGGCCACAGGAAACAAACAAAGGATAATAGGGCATGGTTTTCTTTGCCCATTTGAGGCCATGAGAAGTAAGCCAACTTATGCACAGCCTCAAAACAGGATGCCATGTTTCCTCAGCCTCAGTGTGGGTGCACAAGTGCCAAATTCTGCCCAATCTGGGAAGGATCATTTGCTGGGTCACCCAGGGCCTGAGGATTAAGACCATTACCTCGGGCTATGCCCGGCCCCCACTTTGTCCAGGAGGGCTGGAAAGCCTCTGTTGCTCTCATGTCTCTTCATGTTTGTGTGCAGTTGTGAAGACAATGGGATGTAATTAACACCCATTGTTCTCACTGTTGAGGCAACTAAAGCCCATTGTGGGTGAATGCCAGGAGGAGGGACCGTCAGCTTACAGGCTCTGCCCAGGATGCTGGGTCCCATGGGGAAGTAAAAGGAGCGGTGGGAGGTGGGAAGTCGTACCAGCTTTGCAGGCACAGCCAGTGGGAACTAATATTCCATTTGTCTCCTAGATGTCCTGCGCTTTGACAATACCTATAGCTTTGTGCATGCCAAGAAAGTCAGCTTCACGGTGGAAGTGCTTCTCCCAGACGAGGGCATGCAGAAATACGATGAGGAGCTCACCCCTATCTAGACGGATGTCCTGCTTCTCAGAGACCCCGAACCTCAGTTTTCTCTCTACTCTTCCTTTCATTTCTACAATTGATCATTAGTCCGGCTGACTGTGTGATACCAGTGAGCAGAGAAAGAGAGTGTCACAGAGGCCCAGGAATAGGGAAATGTCTCTGCTTGGCTTCATCTAGCCTAAGATAGTTGTGCTTGACTCCCTCCCTGTGAGCTGTAAGCAACTCGAGCTGAAGATTATCTGAACCCTTTCCACTTCCACTCGCTATATAGTAGGCTCTTAGTGTATTCCCGTAGGTTAAACAGAGGACCAGCAGGCAGAGACCAGTGGCTCACGGGAATCATAAGAAGGAGATACAACAGCAGATTTCAGCACCCCGGACAGATCCGCACTTGGCAACGACCCAGGCCGTGCAACCTGACAGAGGTTTCCTTTTGGGAGTTTCAGACACAAAAGCTCCTCACCTCTGGCAGGAGGCGCATACTCCTGACTTTGCCTGACCCATGGGCACGGGCCCCACCCATTATTCCCATAAACACCTCCTTCCTTTTGACCTCACAGCACATATTTTCAGCAATTAAAATAATTTTCCCCAAAGCAAAAGAAGTCATGACCAATTCTCTCTGCTGCTGGGCAAAGCAAAAATGACAGCTGTTGTTTGGTGAGGAGTGTCACCGTCCCAAGTGCTTTACAAGTTCAGCTCATGCCATCGTCACACCACCCCAATACCCTTATTAAAGTCACTTTATGAATGAAGAAACTGGGCTCAGAGAGGCTGACCTAGCCACTCCGTGTCATATAGCCTTAAGCGGCAGATCTAGGACCTGAGTATTTGTTTATTTAGTCAGAAGGTATTGCTCTAAACTGCCCCCATGATACCCCATCAAAAGACTCTGCTCTGACAAGGATAAAAGAAATGGTTTGATTGCCCTGCACCCTTCAGTAGAGTGTACTGGGTAACCCCACCCCTCCAGTACCTTTTTGTAGATGGAAGAGGTAACCACCCTGATTGGACAGCCCGAGTAATCAAGAGCCACATTGCTTAAGCAGATTGTTCAAAGGGTCTCACAGAGGGCTGGAAGGGTCTTGCACTCCTGGGCCTGGTGTTCTGTCCTCTGCTAGCTCTGTGTCTGTAGAAATGACCACATGATGTTCACCACAGCCCCGGGGAGCTGGGACAAGGCTTCCAGTTTCTTTCTCAGCTTCTTGTCCTGTGCATGGTACATAGACACCGGCTTGCGTGCCCATCTCCTGGTGCAATGCTTGCCAAGAGATGACTAGTTCATAGAATGAGCATGGGCCAGAACCCAAGGGCCCTGCTGATGCCATAAGATGCACCGTGAGTGGCAGATGAATGTGAAACCTGACTCGCCAAGCTAATGATATTCTGTGGAGGGGAGTAGAGCCATGCACACACTTAAGGGCACAGGCTCTTATGCCCATCTTATAGATAGGAACTGTCTTAGGGGGCTGGAGAGATGGCTCAGAGGTTAAGAGCATTGCCTGCTCTTCCAAAGGTCCTGAGTTCAATTCCCAGCAACCACATGGTGGCTTACAACCATCTGTAATGGGGTCTGGTGCCCTCCTCTGGCCTGCAGGCATACACACAGACAGAATATTGTGTACATAATAATTATTTTTAAAAAAAGAACTGTCTTAGGGTTTCTATTGCTGGAATGAAACACTATGACCAAAAGCAACCTGGGAAGGAAAGCATTTATTTCACTCCCAGTTCCACTTAACAGCTCATCATCAAAGACAGTGAGGGCAGGAACTCACAGAAGGTAGGAACCTGGAGGCAGAAGCTGATGCAGAGGCCATGGAGGGGTGCTGCTTACTGACTTGCTCCCTATGGCTTGTTCAGTCCACCTTCTTACAGAATCCGGGACCACCTGGCCAGGGAGGGCACCACCCACCATGAGCTGGGTCTTCTCCCATTGATCACTAATTGAGAAAATGCCTTACAGCCATCTTATGGTGGTTTTTCCTCAACTGAGGCTCCCTCCTCTCAGATGACTCTAGCTTGTGTCATGTTGACATAACACTAGCCAGGACAGGAACTGGGCTTCCAACAGCACTGGCCCTGTTTTCTTCAGCCTGCGGATGGTGGAATTGGACCAGAGCCAGGGTGTCCACTTTGCTTTATGACCTCCAGGTTCCTGGGTGAATTTCCAAATGGGCTAAGACTGCCCCTCCTTCTTGAGTAGGCAGGGGAGGGGAAAGTACCCAGAATCACAAAAGAGGGAAGGAAAGGTGAAGAAGAGAAAGCAGTCAGACTCTGAAAGAATAAAAGGGTGATATTGGATGGTACTTAAAATGTATTCCTTATCTAACATTAAAGTCTAACTGAGCATCCCATATCTTTTCAAACATATTGACTGTTCCGTGGTCATTTCACACGCAACCACCAAGTGTTTACATCACATTCGCTCCTCATTCTCCCACTCCAACTCCTCCCAGAATCCCCCCCCCCCTCGGTACAATGTTCCCAACTTCATCTCCATCTGTGTTTCTAACGCACTGAGTCCAGTTAGTGCCACCCAACGTTCATGGCTATTGGGCTCCAGCCACTGTAGCATGGGCAACTGCCATGGGTCACTGTTGAAGAAGATAAACTCTTTCTTCCAGAGGTTGTCAGCTACCGATAGCTCTTCAGCTCAGGGAGGGCCTCATGAGCCCCTTCCCTTTTCGTCCTGGAGTACTGTCTGATTTGGTTGTGCGCTGGCGACCACAGCTGCCGTGAGCTGATGAGCGCGTTGGCCCTGTCATAGCCAGAAAATGTCATGTCACAGCAATCTTCCCCAGCCTCTGGCTCTCACAAACGTCCTGTGTCCTGCAGTGTAGGGAGTGACACAATGTCCCGTTAAGGACTGAGAACTCCCTGTCACTTCCTCTCCGCACGTCGATCAGTCATGACTCTGTATAACCACCATGCACCGTGTAAAGAAGTTTCTTGGATGAGGGTGAGAGTTGCATATGGGTAAAAGGTTAAGTGTTTAAAAGGTATTGTGACACTATATTCCTTTAGCAAAATGATAACAGTAGGTCCTATGACCTCTCCAGCCACGGATTGGTGACCAGGTACAGTACTAGACATGAGTTGTCTCCTGCAGAATACACCTTAATTCCAATGAGAACGCTATTGGTTACCCCAATAAGGTCCAGGCCATTATTGCACCAGGGGGCGCATCTCTCCAGGCTCGTCATTATTGTAGTTTACAGGGTGCACATCTGGGCCGGGTTCCTGATGGCTTTTCTCCCCCAGCAGCCTGCACAGCACTCCTGGCACTGTGAGATCTAGTCATGGGGAGGATGTTCTCAGGTCAGCACCAGCTTGATTTCCCACGTCCCGTGAGCAAAGTGTGTGGTGTCCTCAGCAGGTGGAGTTTTACCTATTCTAGTAAGGCCTGGGTAACCAAGAGTGATGACGACAGTCTTATTGTTTGGGGGGTGTGGACCCCTCACCAACACTGTGAAAAAGGGGTCCCACACCTGTCACTGGCTTTTTGTTCAATTATCTACGGCTTCTGGGAGGCCATAGATTCTGTGTAAGGCAATATTTGTTGTTGTTGTTGTTGTTGTTGTTGTTGTTGTTGTTTTGGTTTTTTGAGACAGGGTTTCTCTGTATAGCTTTAGAGCCTGTCCTGAAACTCACTCTGTAGACCAGGCTGGCCTTGAACTCTCAGAGATCCACCTGCCTCTGCCTCCCTAGTACTGGGATTAAAGGTGTGCACCACCACCGCACAGCCCTGTGTAAGGTAATGTTAATGAAACTTTTAAATACATGCATTTTTTTAGGAAATTTGCAAAAACACTGGTTTTCATATAGATTTTCCTTTTTTTTTCCTTTTCATATTCTTTTTCAAACATCCCTCTTCCTACATCATCCTGTATTTTATTCGGCAAGCCTGTAATGAAGAACAAGGGAGAGAAGTGTGAGGGGAGGCTGAAGAGATGGCTCAGAGCTCAAGGGCGCTTATTGATTTCCCAGAAAAGCAGAGCTTGGCTCCCAGCTCACGAACACCTGTTACTTCAGCTCTAGGGGATCCAGCGCCCTCTTCTGGCCACTACCGGCACTGCACCTATGTGCTCACACAACATATTTTTAAAAGAAGTGAGAAGGATAAAAAGAATTGAGGAGAGAGGATGGAAGAAAAAAGGAATAAGTTCACCCAAAGAATAGAGTGTACCTGAGACATAACAATCAGCAAGTCTGAAGCCAGTCTGGGCTGCAAAATAAGTCCCAGGCCATCCTGGTCTACATGGCAATCCTATCGAGACCCTTACCATATGAAGGGCTGGGTCTCTGGGGCCACTAGGAGAAATGGAGCCACTGAGAAATTTGAGAAATGAGAAATCAATGGCCATTTTGACCAGTCAACAAAGGCATATTGAGGCATGCTGCCCCTGGTGGAGATTTTTAGTGTTCCCTAAAACTAGCCAGGGCTTGCTTGGAGACCTAACTGCCAGGGTGTTCTAGAACAAAGCCATAAGGCCTGGGGGCTGCCTAGCCATACCTACTCACTGTAGCCTCCTGCCAACAGTCTCCCCTGAAGATGCCTGGGGTTCATCATAGGCCCTACTAGCCTGCTTTGGGGTGGACCTTACCCTCTTCCTGTCATATCAGTTCCTTTGAAAGGGTACCTTGTTGGTCATATCCCATGGGAGCCTCAGGAGCCCAATGGACTATCCTGAATCAAACAAGAATCCTGCCGTGAGAAGAACTTAAGAGTCTTGCAGAGAGCCCTGGTTGGTGGAGGCAGAGGCAGGCAGATCTCTGTAAATTTGAGGCTGCCTTGGTCTACAGAGCAAGTTCCAGGACAGCCAAGGCTACACAGAGAAATCTTGTCTCCTGGGATAAAAGAGCAGCTTGTTTGCTAGGTAACTCCCCAGTCCATCTTTGGAAGCAAACACTTCAATGAAGAAGGGAGGAGCTGAGGCAGACCTTAGCTCCCTTCATTGGCTCTGCCTGAAGCCACAAATCAGGTGCCACCAAGCTCTGGCCTGGGCCCTCACAGCCTAGTCCTGCCAGGGAGGAAACCTGATCATGGAGCAGCAACCTGCTTCCACATCTGCACTATCAGGGCCCTTTTGGGGTCCCATGACCACCAGCAAGGCCGAAGAGGGTCTCTGGAAGCCAAGGCAGGCTAACTATAAGTTTTATTTTTCTCCTTATCCTTCTTCTTTTTTGCTTTGTAGACCAGGCTAGCCTCAGATCCATCTGCCTCTGGCTCCTGAGTGCCAGGATTAAAGGCTTGAGCCACCATGCCTGGTTCAAGCTTTTAAACCCAAGAGTTTGGAAGCCATGTCTGCAGTGTTGGACAATCCTCAAGCCCAGCCACACCACTCCTGTGGGTCATCCTTCTCTATCAAACCTGGATGCCATTCCAGGTGACTCTGAGATTGCCACCAGTTGTACCAATCTGGAGAACCTGAAGTTAGCAGGGTTCTAGAGGTAGGTTTCTTTGCTGTTTTTGTTTTGTTTGAGACAGGACCTTGTTATGTGGCCCTGGCTAGCCAGGACTCTGTGTAGCCCAGGTTGGCCTTGAACTCAGAGATCCACCTATCTCAGCCCTCCTCAGTGCTCAGATAAAGGTGTGGGCCTGGCTATAGGTGTCTTTCTTATGAGCCTTTCTCAATCTGTCCTTTCATTCCCTTATTGCTTCAGCGTGTGAAGACATTACCCTTGACTTTATTGCTCATGATTACACAATGTTAAGGCCAAGCTTCCAGAAGCAATTATCTCAGATTTGAACACTGGTGGATCTCAGGACAACCTGCAGTGCACCCATGATTTCAAAAGCTTTTCCCCGCTGAGCCATCCCCTTCAGCCCCTGCTGAGGTAATTTCTATCTACCGTCTTGTCCGTGGTTTTCCTTTCTATGCAGCAATTACCTGTAGTCAGTTGCTGTCCAAACACTAAGTGGAAAACTCCAGAAACAATCAGTTTGCAAGTCTGGAAAAGCTCTTACTCTAGTGTGTGGTTATAATTGTTAAAGCTTATTATTGTCCTTGTGGTCTGTTGTTCAGGACTCTCCTAAGAGCCAAACTGCCCCCATCCTATGAGTTCGGTGGCGGCTGCTTACAAAAGATCACAACTGGACTCTGTTGACATTTAACCTTTTTCATAGGGCAGTGTCCAGCCACTCCTCTCAGCCAGGAGCGCACAGGTCTGCTCTAGGGAAGGGCTAGAAGTAACCAGGTCAGGCAGGACTAAGGAGGGGACCTCATACAGCCATGCGGAAGCCATCATCGTCGTGGGTGCGGGCCTTGTGTGGCAGCTTTAGGGGCAGCTGTGCTCCTGTTTGTGGCTCCTCACACATGCTCTGTAAGTCAGCCTAGTGAGTGCATTGGCTCTGCGGGGTGAACCTCGGCGGAAACAAACTTTGGTTCTTACTGGGGTTTTATGAGGTGAGTAGATGCTGCCTGGTGCCCCCCCACACACACACACATCCTTCCTGTTCCTAATTTATGATCACGGATGTGCATGTGCCAGATGAGACACAGCAGAGCCGGGCTGATGGCGTCCTTCAAAGGAACTGCTCTGGCAGTCACCTAGGTAATGTGACGTTGTTCCTGGTTGTGTTCAAGGGCTTCACTTGGGTGGCCTTAAAGAGGACACAATGGGAGCATCTTTGCATGGACTTGAGCAATAGAGTCTCTCTATCCTAAAGAAGCCAGTGGTTAAACACTGACCAGTGACACACTGCTCTGGCCCTCCCACTAGCCCAGGAGGAGGGTAGATGGCATGACTCTCCTTTCCAGGTCTAAATTCTAAGGACCAGAGAAGGCCTGTGACAGGGACCTTACAGCATAAACAGTTAAGACGCAGGCATGCTCTTCCATCCATTTTCCTTACATCTTCTTATCATTTTTATAGCTAAATAAAAGTCTATTATGTAATACATTTTATTATTCATTCATCTGCCCGTAGGCTGTTCCATTTCCTAGCTAGTGTGAACCGGGTAGCAATGAGCATGGATGTGCAAGTCGTGTCTGAGGATAGAGTTCTTTGGGCACCCGCCCAGGAGTGGTATGGCTGGTCATGAAGTCATTTTATTTCTCATTTTCTGAGGAGCCTCCGTACTGACTTCCATAATGGCTACACCAGTTTGCATCTCCCCAGCAGCAAATTAAGGTTTCCTCTTCCTCCACATTGTCTCCAAGACTTTCCAACACTTCTTCTAAGGTCTAGAATTCAGTCCAGACTCCCTGCCACGGCTCTGGAGACCCCACCCCAACCCCATCAACGACACCATACCACCTTTCCACATGAAACACCCTCTCATTTCTCCCCACCTAAACCTTCATTTCAGACCCTTCCTTCCTCCCTCCCTTCCTTTTTGGTTCGTTGGATCTGATATTCCTCTTGAACAGGCTTGGGAACATCCCTCCCTTGTT
This sequence comes from Microtus oregoni, assembly GCF_018167655.1. NCBI lineage: Eukaryota > Metazoa > Chordata > Mammalia > Rodentia > Cricetidae > Microtus > Microtus oregoni. Next base: position 1,505,122 of record NW_024543223.1, on the reverse strand, counting down.
CTCCCCACACCCCTTCTGGTAGAGCCAGGAAACCAGCCCACTTCTCCTTCAATGCTGTTGGTGTGGTTGCATCCCTACTTTTCCCAATGAAGAAAAGAAAATACCATTGCTTAAGGGTTTATTGGACTAGCACTTGGTGTATGATTGTCTTGCCTCCCAACCAGACCCCGACAGCTCCTGCAGCGGGGATGGGCTGGCCAGAGACTCTATCCTGAGTGTCCCAAAGGCTGCACCTCTGTGCTCTTCCCTAAGTCACTCAGCCACATTACCACAAAGTGACCTAGAGCATCTGGACAGCCTGGTCCTCAGCTGTCCATAACCTTAGGAGTATCCCATGTCTTCTCTGGGCTTTAGTGGCCTTCTCTTCCATGGGAGGGTCTAACTTTTTCATCAGAAGATAGGTCTAGAGGCTGAGAGGTACTTCTGTGGTTAGGAACACTGGCTGCTCTTGCAAAGAAACCAGGTTCAGTTTTCAGCACCCACATAGTGGCTCACAATCGTCCCTAATTCCAGTTTCAGGTGGTCCAGTGACCTCTTTAAACCTCCAAGGGTAGTGCACAAACACACATACATGCAGCTAAAACACTTATACTCATAAAATAAATACTTAAAAAATATTTCAGAACACATGCCCAGCCAGCGTCAACTCCCACTCAGTACAACCACAGGGTCAGGTCCCACCTCTGGGACTCACTGCAGCTAACACTCCTCAAGGTTTTTGTCTCTAAGCATCCGTTACTTTGAACCCACTTGGATGCCAGTGTCATGGACACCAAACAGCCAAGTGTCCACATTCTCTGATGTGAGCGGGCCAGTCATGGGCAGGGCACAGGCCGGGTCAGGAGGAGCTGGGCTTCCCCACCGATGGGTACAGTTTACGCAGGCTGGAATCCAGGAGGAAGTCTACTGACCTGCAAGAAGAGAAGACACGGTAAGCAGGTAGCTAAGAGTGAGGAAACACACTGGACTTTAGGGAAAGAGTCCTAGATACAGGGTACCAACAGCAACCAGGTTGGGCCCCATTTTACCATTCTCCTCCCACTTGGGCTACTTAGGAAAGTCAAACCTAACCCCCTGAGAATAACAACCATCTTCCTGTTCTTTCTACAGTTGGGGAAACTGAGGCAAGGTGGATAAAGCACTCACTGTGAGACTCAGGGTCAGTTATGCTCCACCCCACCCCACCCCCAGACCTCTGCTCATACTATATCTTGGTCTATTTGGATTGATACATACATCTAGTTCTTTTTTTAAAATGTATTTCTGGAGGCTGGAGAGATTGTTCAGAGGTTAAGAGCACTGGCTGCTCTTTCAGAGGTCCTGAGTTCAATTCCCAGCACCCACATGGTCAAAGTATCTGCTACATCCTATGACAAGGGTACAGATGCCCTCTCTACTTCCTCTGCCCTGCCTCTGATGCTGTGGTTCTGCGCCCACAGCTCTCAAAGCCTAACTCTACCTGCAGGCCGAAGACACATACCTGTCAATGGGGTGGACGATGACGGGGATGGCCAGCAGCCCAAGTGTGGTGGTGGTCCATTTGCGGACAGTCAGGGGCCAGCGGGTCATAGAGCCCAGGACATAGAGAGAGGCAGCACACAGACGGTTGATAGTGAAGCCTGGGATGGCCACAGAGGCCAGAGACTGCCACACAAAGGTGTCGACCACAGCCAGGGTCACTCTGGTGCCGCGGCCGGCTTCAGGGCTTGGCACCTGGTAGATACAAAGACATTTAACCCAGCTGGAGCAGAAGCAGGAAACCAATAGGCAGAAGCATGAGGGCAGAGCGGGGAGGAGGAACGAGGGGCAGGGCAGAAGGAAGCTGGGAGGGGGACTCTGGGCTACACTCAGGGTCGAGGATGACTTGCCGACATCCAGAAGTACTGACTGCCACTTCCAACCCATGTGGGTTGGTCAGGTGGGGATGAACTAGCCTACAAATAGGGTTAGCTTATGGACCGCAGGATGCTAACACGGCTAGGACTGTCCCACATGCAAGGCTGCACACTGACCCACACCAGGATGGAGTTGGAAGGGTGAACTAGCACTCACCTCTCCTGCCTTCTTGCCTTTGTCAATGGCATCAGCAAGCACGTAGGAGCTGGACACGCCATAGCTCAGCCACACCACAGCTTTGGGCACCAGGGAGCGGAAAGCCTCCCCCACCTCATTAGCATAGCCTGGAGGGAAAAGGCAGTTAATTCTCCAGCCCGCAGGCTGTTCCACGAGGGGGCGCTATACAGAGAGCTGCTTCTAATCCTAGTCTGCTAAACTACAATGGGGCAGGTGATCTAAGTCAAGTGACTTTACCTTTTGGTTTCGGGGTTGTGGACTGACGCCAACAAAGAAGTTCATAGCTCATTGTTGATCAGAGACCCCTAGCTGTGGTTCTGGGAATCTGCACCAATGACAGACGGGTGGGTTCCACTGACAATTAACAAGTGTCAAGGCCTTTCAGGCTAGTCAACTCTTAAAATCAGCACCCGACAATGCCTCGTGTTCAGCCCTTTTTGCAAAAGAGGAAACTGAGGCTCAGGAAGCACCAAGGGATGGCAGGCTGTAGGAATCCAGATCCTCTGACCCCATGGCTAGTGCTTCATCATCACAGACGGCAAACCACGCAGCGGCTTGTGCCTCCAGCAGAGACCCGCGGAGAGAGTGCTGTGTGACCTTGGACAAGTCCCTGGTCCTGTCCTGAGCCCAATCTCCTGCCCAACCTTTTCCTTCAGACTCCAGATCCGCATCCCACGACTACTGTTTCCCAGAGTGATGGGGTCGCTGAGTCTCTCACTCCCACGCTCACCCAGGTAGCGCACCCACGTGTCCCGGTAGAGGTCGCGCTCGGCTCCTTGCCGTTGCTGCTCCGACATGATTTTCCCAGCACGGTGCGAATCACTGCAAGTTAGAGCCTCACCATTGCCTCCTTTCCCAGTAGCACTGGGCTAACACCAGGAAAGAACCCGCCAGAAGTCCGAGGCTGAAGGACAGGTCGGGCTATCGCCACTGCAGGGAGTGTCTGAAAATTGCCTTGTACACCCAAGCCCCTCTCCTAGGCTTGGATTTTGCAGATAGTCGTGTTTTCTCCGAACAGCTACTGCAAAACTCTCTCAGGCATGATTAGTTTTTGTAGCTAAACAGATCAGGGTTCCATTCGGAGGATGTTGTCTTCTTAGCTGTGTGACTTGTAGCAAAGGTGTATTTCTCTGAGCCTCAGTTCCTGTGCAAATGGGAGGCATGCCAGCATTCACACTGCCTAGCCAGTCATGAGGACTAATTAAAACAGTCTTCAGGTATTGTTCAGTCGCTTGGTTTGCCTCCTTAAGCTCTTGCACTAGCCTTGGGTCCTGTTTTACAGAGGGGTATTAGAGGCACAGAGAGAAAGGTCTCTCTCCTGACTCACACAACTGAAAGGTGAAGAAACGGATTTGAATCTAGACTAGGTGTTTTCAGATCCCGTGCTCTAAAAGTGGATTCGGTAAACGCGCCGGGGAGAGTTGATGGTCAGTGCTCTGGAGAGGTGGGAGCCGAGAACCCCAGTCCCTCCTCTGCAGCATCTAACTGGATCTTCCTGGGGGCCAAACATCACATGAATGAGCACTAATGAGGCCAGGAGCCAAGGCTTCAGCATACTAAACTCCAGGGAAAAGAGCAGAATAAAAAGGAGGAGGGAGTTGGGGGATTAGTTATTATGAGCCCTTTCCCTGCAGGGGAAAAGCACTCTGGGACATCAGAGGCAACGGTGTGGCCCCTGGAGACAAATCCTGCTGTGTCACCTTGTAGATGTTAGCCACCTCCTTTCCAAATCCCAAGTGTCCAAGTCAGTAAAACAAAATGGGGGGGGGGGGGGGGGGGATTGCTCAGTAGTTAATAGCGCCTCCAGCCCTTCCAGAGACTAACTCATGGTTCCCAGAACCTACATAGGTGGCGCCCAGCCACCTGTAACTCCACCTTCAGGGGATCTGACACTTCTGGCCTCCAGAGGCATCCACACACGCGTGCTAAATATTTTCAAAAATCAGGCATGGTGGCGAATGCTTTTAATCCCAAAATTTAGGAGGCAAAACAGGCGGCATTACTTGAGTTTGAAGCCAGACTGTCTACATAGGGAGTTCCAGGCTTGGCCTGGGATACGTATTTAAAAAAAAAAAAAAAATCTTTGCAACAATTCCAGGTAGTTAAAGAGCAGGGTTTCTGTACTGCTCTTGTAGCCTTTTTTTTTCTTTTTAACCCGTGACTAAAGATCTGAAAGGTTGATACCGACTCCCTGTGGAAGACACCGTTTTCAGCCTGTGTCCTCATAGGATCTTGAGTGTCAGTGGGGACAGGGCCCGGTGCCGGCACGGGTGGGAAAGGTAGATCTGTCTGCAGGCCCTGAAACACCGGTAGTGCTGGAGTGGAATTAGAAGACGGTCCCTAAAACCACGTGACGCTAATCCGCAGCCTCCCTCCCTTTTAGTACCCGTTGCTCACGCCGCAAACGCTCGCCCTCGCCGCTCGGCGCGAACGAACCACCCCGTACGTCCGGAACCACCGAATGGGGCGGGGTCTCCGCCCTCACCGTGAAGGCTGTCGGGAGCATCTTCATGCCATAAACAAAAATGGCGGACGACACTCCGTGGCTGAGCTAGTCAGAAGACAACTTCGTGGAAAGTTCACGCGAGAGGAGAGGATCAGAACCTCTCTCTCTCTCTCTCTCTCCCTCTCCCTCTCCCTCTCCCCTCCCCTCCTCTCTCTCTCTCCCTCTCCCCTCCCCTCCCCTCCCCTCCCCTCCCCTTCTCTCTCTCTCTCTCTCTCTCTCTCTCTCTCTCTGTGTGTGTGTGTTTGGACCTAGTGTAGAGACCGCTAGGAAGCCGGCGATAGGCAGTGAATTCTACTTCCTTTGATTTGAAAATTGCTTTAATGTACCTAACAGCATTGTAAACCAAGGCCAGGAAATGTTCCTGAGGTGTGTGACTAGATCCTGGGTAGCCTCGGCCCTCTCTGGTCGCTAGCCCTGCACCTATACAGAGCTTCCTCTGCTTGGTGAACGAGTACTCAGGCTGGGCCGGGGTCTTATTCCGAGGGGAAAGGGGGTCCCCGCAAGGGCCTGGGGCCGCGTTCCAGAATTCTGGGCAGTCCGTAACCGTAACCTGGCGTTCGCTCGCAAGGTGTGTAGGGTCAAGAGCTGCTACTGCAAGGTCGCCTGTGGCCGCCCCTTTTCCCTGGCTACCAGCGTTTAGAGGCAAGAGGAACCCACCGCTCCCCTGCCGTTACTGCTTCCACAGAGAAGGACCTGCCGAGCCCTCTCCCAGGTCAGTCGGAAGACCGGTTCCCAGGCACTGTGGGAGACTCAGACTGGGAAGGGCTGTCTGTGTGCTGGTCACTCCCACTTCCCGTTTTTGTGTAGGGTTGCTCAAGTGGAGGCTTACTTAGAGGCTTAGGACCCACCCACGGCCTCCTGGGCCCTTTCAGATCTGTCATTCCTGAAGGCAATTACCCTTGTGCTTTTGGAAGGTTTCTCTTTCACTGGACAGCAGTGGCCAGGTACCAAAGTTCCACAGAACACTGGGTCACTGGCAACCATTAGAACTAAACAAGCAGCCAGTGGGGCCCAGGAGTTGGCGAGGTTCTCTAGGGGAGAGAGGCCCCTCTGTTTGCCTTCCAGTGCCGACTTGGGTTACTCCTGAGACTTGGGGAGGGGGCGGGGAAATACTCAAGCCTTTTACAAAAGTTTGGAAGAGGGGGGGATTCCAATCCTGTGCCTAGCAGCCTGCTCCTTTGCAACCATCATTACGATCATGGAGGTTTGTTCCATGTTCGTTTAGGAGCAAATGTCTTCCCAGCAGCTGACTTCCCTGAGTGTGGCACCCCAATCTCTTCACTTCTTTCTAATTTCTTCCCTGCTGCCATCCTGTGTACCCCTCCTCTCCCTGACTTAGCTGTCACTGGGCAGGTGAAGTTGGCAGGTCTCCAGGGTAGACATAGTTAGAGCCAGTTTCTGGAGACCCCCTTAGCAGTCTGATGACAAGGACCCACCCTAGCTATTTGTCCTCTTTGGATTCTGGCCTGAGTCTCCTGTGCAGTCTGAAGTCTTCCTTCCACCCCAGTTTCTTAGGGCTACTAGGTTGTAGGAAAGTCGCTACTACAAAGAAACAACCGACAGGAAGGCTCTGAGGGGGGCAGGCGAGAGCTGTTATTTGGGCGTGGCTGCCCCCTGCTGGTTCATCTTCTCCTCTGCTGCCTTGTCGGGAAGCAGGACCTCCACAGTGAAGCTGACTTTCTTGGCATGGATGAAGCTGTAGGTGTTGTCAAAGCGCAGGACGTCTGAGGGAGCAGAAAAGGAAACGTTCAGGCAGTTCCCGCCAGGAGGCGAAGGGAGTTGAGCAGGGCTGGATTTTACTGACTGAGCAAGGGTGTGCTAGGGGATGGAGGGGAAAGTACTGGACCTTCTGAAACTCAGTCTCACGGGGTTGACACTGTGTTCATAAAGTGGAAGAAAACTGTATGGCACAGCACAGGCCTAGAGAGATGGGTAACAGAGAGACTCAGGTCTGTAAGAGCTCGGAAGGAAAAGGCCTTCAAGACCAGCAGCCATGGATTCCTTAGACCAGGCTGACGTGTGGCGATGACGTCTGTGTGGGAAAGCACAGGGTTTGTGCTCTATCTCTGTGGTCACATTTTTCCTCACTGCAGCTCTGAACTCAGCAGTGGTCCTACTTGGCATCAGCGGAAAGGGTTTTACGTCGCATAGTGAGGCAATGGTGGGGTGGGCTTTCCCTCTGCTTTGCCTTCCTGTCCATACTCCTGCCTGATTTGGATCCTGGGAAGCCCAGCCCATTCCATTTCTCTGCAAAATTTATGAACCAGGTGCTTTCCCTCTGGGAAGATTAATGGGGCAAAGGGTGCTCACTGCATGCCTGCCCATAATAATAAAATAATAGTAATAATATTATTATAATAGTATGGGCTGCTCATCAAAGGAGAGTTGCTTGAGCAATTTGTGTTGTAGTCTGTCTTCTGGAACACTGTTCTGATATTAAAAAAAAAGAGCTTAGCTGGCCATGGGGATACACACCTGTAACCGCAACACTTAGGAAGGTAAGGACATTCAAGACCAGCCTCGGCTATATACTGTTGAGTCCAGACTGAGCTACACAGACAGAGTGGGGGCGGGGAGAATGGTGGTGGTGTCTAAGATACATACAGAAGCCAAAATAAACTTCAGAACAGTTTGTAACACTTTTGTTAATTTATATGTAAAAATAACTGGGGGGGGGGGGGAGGGTATGTCTACAGTTGGAGGTTCTCTGGTGGTAGCACCCAGGAATGGCACTGTTCTGGAGGCAAGGTTTTCTCACACACTGTCCAGCTTTCTCCAAACATACACTGAATATGGGCATGCTCCTTGCATATGTGACTGTACAGTGCCTGGCAGGCTTGCTATAGAGTCAGGCCTCTAAAGGGATGGGCAGTGTTTGGCAGGCTGGTGGGTGAGGAGGCTGTGGGCTGTGTGTCCTCTAGGAAGGAGCATGGACACAGTTGGCAGGGACGGCGTCTAAGTCCTGGCCATTGAACAGGCTTGCTTTCGCTCTAACTCTGCCTCTTTGCAAGCTTGTCCTATCTCCTTCAGATGCCCCTTCAGGACAGCTAAGCCCGAAAACAGAAGCAGCAGTACCACCCTTCTGCGCTGCTCCTTTCTCACTTTCCCAGCATCTGACTTCTCACCCCGAGATAAACTGCACTGGGCCAGCAGTCCGCACAGCGCCCACTCCTTTTCCCTGACACTTCATGGTGTCAGTCATCTGATTCCCGTCTCTACCAGAGGTCCTGCAGATCCCACACTCCCCTCCTCTGGGCAACCAGAGTCCACCGTCCTTTGATCTCCTTGGACCAGGATTGAGATGCTTTGCTCGGCAAAAAATCTGCCCTCGAACACAAGGAAGGGCTTTGTAGGAGGCACAGGCATAGGGAAGGGCAGTCTTACAGCTCGTTGGTCTGTGTGGCACAGGGTGACACTGGTCATGTATTCAAAGGCTCATGGAGTCCCTGGAGGCCCTCCAGTCAAGGGCGTCTCAGCATGTGTTAGGTGACTGGCCCCTTGGAGCACCTTGAGGTTTCAGGGCCAGTGTCCCAAAGAGAAAGACGCTGTTCTTTAGGGAAGTAGGTGCCATCTTGCCTCTCATATATGTAGTAAAATGTATAAATTCTAGCTCTGGTGCTTGGGGTTAGAGCACCTGCCTAGCATGCAGGAAGCCCTGGGTTAAATCCTTGTTACTTCATAATAATTATTATATTCAAACTGACTTCCTCGTTTCTATTTTATATTACGGGTTGGAGTATATTGATTTTTTTTTAAATATTTATTTATTTTGTATACAATATTCTGTCTGTGTGTATGACTGCAGGCCAGAAGAGGGCACCAGATCTCATTCCAGATGGTTGTGAGCCACCATGTGGTTGCTGGGAATTGAACTCAGGACCTTTGGAAGAGCAGGCAATGCTCTTAACCTCTGAGCCATCTCTCCAGCTCCCGGAGTATATTGATTTTAAAATGATATGCATAGGTGGATTACATTGTCTGTGAGTAATGGGAACAATAGACATTATTTATGAGAGGGCAGTGTTGGTTCTTAGATTCGGAACCACTTCTCTGGGGCGTCCGTGGACTCCAGAAGGAAATCTGCTCTAGCCTACTTCCCGCATTTTATGGTGAAGGAGAGACACTTGCTGGGAGCCCTCTGGGAGAGGTGGTGGCAAAGTTAGACATTCTCAGCATCCATGCCTCGCGAGCCTCTTCTCCCAGCACTGCCTGACCCCTTCCTACAGTGTTTCAGACCTTCCTATCCACTGCTCAAAGTCCATTTCACTGTTTTCTTCATTCTTTCCATCCCTAGTTGAGCATTTCACACAGTAGGCTCTCAAAAAGTAATTGGGAGAAGGTGAAACCCACCCAAATGTTGGCCTGTCCTCAGTCCACCTGAGCAAGGGGCAGAGAGGCCCAGGGAAGGTTGTGTTTGCACCATTTGAAGCTGACATACCCAAAGATTTAATTCTCTCTGGGGTGATCATGCTCCACTTTGCAGGGTCACCTGGTCCTCAGAGGCATTGCCCTTGGATCTCTAGATCTCAACAACCCTGCCTCCTAGTGACATCTGACCCTACCTCCCTGCCTTTCCATCTGGAAAGGGGAATTTTATCCTGTGGCCTGCCTCTGCTCCTCCAGCAAATAAGCAGATCCCAGGCAGGTAAGGGGAACAGATCCAGGAAGGACTGAAGTAAACGAGGGTTTGCAGTTCCCATCCTGCTGTATTAAAGGCTGTTTATCCTTCAGATGAACAGTGTTGGCCTCCTGCTACCCCGTACTTCCTTGATCTGGGACTCTCGTCACAGCAAGGATAAATGTCTTAATTTTTCCTCAGTCTGTGACTAGGAGCCTCTAGTGTCCTTTCTCAGCATCTACATTAGCTACGTGATGGGAAAGGACATCTTGTCTATGCCTCAGCCTCCTTCTGAAGAGATAAAGTGCTCTCTCCCTTGTGGATGGCAATGCCTGGGCTGTGCCAATCCTTGTTCTCGGTGCAGCGCAGAGTATGCTTGCCCCTGTGACTCGGGCTGCTCACTAACAAGAATGATCCTGCTCCTCAGGGAGCCAGATTGCGCCCGCCCGCCCGGTGTGGTGTATCCCTAGGGAGGGAGCACCAGCACCGCAGGCTGCTGGACGGGAAGGAAGGAGCAGATCTCTGCGGGGCTAGTGCTGCTCTCAGAGGTGCAGCCTCAGCAGGGATGCTGCCATCTCTGGAGACAGTCCTGCTCTCCTAGTTACCCTAATAATAGTAATAAAGATGGCTGTCGGTGCTGAGTCGCATGCTCTATTTCTGGCATCATGCCCATGGCCTCACGGATCTTATCGCATAGAACCTGGCATCTCTGCAAGTTCCCAGTTGCAGCAATCAGGAGCCACCCTCAGGAAGGCCAAGTCATTTGCCCAAGTCCACACACAGCCAATGGTCAAGTCCAGCTCAGATCGGAGCATAATGCCCTTGTTCCTCGCTTTTCTACCCTTCGTCTCCTGGCTCTGTCAGGAAACTAGAAATTGTCTGGCTTGTGTGCATACATTGGTGCTTTTTCCACTACCCTAGAATACACTGTAAAATATATTTGCAGAAATAGAGGAAAATGAACTCCCTCTGTCAGCCCAATTGCCCTCAAGTTAGTGTGGATTTCCCAGAACTCCTTTCTATTTACACACTTATATACCACACACACTGTATTTCATGTTTACCTGCTTAACATGAAGTAACATCTTAACTGTCGGTGTGTTCTCTTTAATGACTGCATGTTTTGTTGTGTGGATGGACCTTCTTGTGGCCATGTGCTGTGTCACTCACTGGCTTTACGGGCTGCTAGGAACTTCTTGTAAAGGTTTCTGTAGGCCACATTTCAGAAGTAGAATTCTGGGTCTAAAGGGTTTTAGCCATCACCACATGAGCCCCTGTAAGCCCTTTTGTCCTGTGTATGCTGCCTTCTCACGTCCTGTGTCTACCTAGAAGTGAGTGGTGTTCAGGATGCTTAAGGCTGGCATTTTTTTTTTTTTTTGGCATGCCGTGCCCTGTGAAATCCTTACACCCACACAGTCAGTTCTGCCTCTGACTTCTAAGGGGACAGGCATCCCTAAAAAATGTCTGACTGATGTCTCAGGCCTAGTTAACCTTGGAGAAAGCCTGTACAGCCCGGGCTGGCCCCAACTTGCAGTCCTGCCTCAGCCTCCCACATGCTGGGATTACAGGTGTGCTCCACCATGCCCAGCGCCCAAAAGCCGGACTTCTGAAGTCCCGTACTCCCTGGATTTGATGGCAATCGCCTCTACTTGGGAATATCAGTGAGAGTCCCGCCCTGCTGTTAACTATCTGACCCCCTTAAGGAAGTCACTGCATCTTTCCAAATCTAGTTTTCCTGCTCTGTGTCATGAGACAGAGTACCCCTTCCTATTCTGACACTAAGGTGACCAGCGCACTGAGGAAGAGAGGAAGAGGCGTGTCATAAGCAGAAAGGTATGGGCGGGCTTCATGTGTTGCCAAGACCCAGATACTTACAGATGCCTGGCTCACTGCAGGTGAGGGTCCCATCCTCAGGGACCATGTGGGAATTGTATCTCTGGTTGGGCAGCACCTCTGTCATCTCCCCTGCCCGCTGCCGTTCCCCCATCTTGGTCTTCAGGAAAATCCCAAAACCCACGTCTGATCCCTCCGACATAAACTGCCACCTGCAGAGGACATCCACCTGTGTGTGTGTGTGTGTCCATGGCAACTGGGCTTCTTGCACTGCAGCCCACCCACTGGCACTGACAAAGGTTGGGATCCCGGGAAGCAGGCAGTTACCTGAGGACACAGCCAGGGAAGAGGATCTCATACTCCACTTGGTGGGAGGAGCCTCGGGAGATCTGCACGCTGTGTTCATACTGCTGCTTAACCTGGTCTCGCACATAGTACTGCTTGGGGATGTCACCGCCATAGTTGATCTAGAAGCAGAGCACAGGATGAGTCGGGGTGCCCTCTGAGCAAAGACTCCCCCTTGACCTCCAGCTGCTGGCCCATACCTTGGATTTACACTTGGGGTTTCCATCAGGGTCGGTCATAGTACCTCCATACTCCACAGGCAACTGTTCAGGGCTGATATGTTTGAGTAAAACCTCCTTCCAGTTTGCTGGCAGGAGAGGGAAGGACAAAAATGTGTCACTAGGCAGGACTTCGTACCTGGCGGTCAGTCCTTAAGAGGCAGAGAAGGCTGGCCCTGCCTTAAAAGGAAGCATTACAGGCTCGCATGGTGCACGCGTCACCCAAGGGACTGCAGGCAGGAGCACCATTAGTGTGAGGCCAGCCTTGGCTCCATAGTGAGACTGTGTCTGGGGGAAAATGGAGTACTTCGTGAGCATATGATGCGTCCACAGTACTACACGGCGTCAGAAAGAGCCGGGGTTCAGAAACCCTGGGCTGCTGTCATAGTGGGTGGGGACCAAAAGTGGGGTGGGGGTGTCATGCAGCAAGACTACGGGTTCTTACACAGTTATGCAGTTATTTTCTCCTACACTGACTGAAAGCACCCCACTGGAGAAGGACCCCTCAAATGGGCTTACGTGGCTTTACCCAGTCAACTTCATGTCTCTTCTTGTTGTTTTGGGCTGGTTGACTGCTTTTTTTTTTAAAATATTTATTTATTTATTATGTATACAATTTTTTTTTGTCTGTGTGTATGCCTGAAGGCCAGAAGAGGGCGCCAGACCTCTTTACAGATGGTTGTAAGTCACCATGTGGTTGCTGGGAATTGAACTCTGGTCCTTTGGAAGAGCAGGCAATGCTCTTAACCACTGAGCCATCTCTCCAGCCCTGATTGACTGCTTTTGTTGTTGCTTTTCTAACTAAATCCCCTCCCTATTGGAGCAATTAGCTCTCAAGTGTCTGCTGCCAAGAATCATTTCCCCAAGAAATACCAGCCTGGCACAATGTTTAATCTCAGAAGCCACGCCGACTGTATAGACCATCTATACCAAGCAGCTCCAGGCCAGGGACTAGCCTTGTATCCTCTGCATAGATGACTGGGACACTGACAATCCTGTGTCTGCCAGCCCTCAGGTGTTTAGGACCCCAAAGCACGTGACTCTTGAGAACATGGTGCCTGTGGCCTTGGGGTGACTTCATTGGCACTGCTAAACTCCGTGACCAACCTGGAGTAACTTTGACCCCTCCTCTGTTGGAGATCCTTTTTCTTCCCAGTCTGCCCAAAGCACATTTGGTGGAAAGAATTTGAAGTGTGGGTAGGAGAACAGCCTGAACCTCCTACACAGCTCTGCTGCCAGGGAACCAAACTGCCTCACTCACGCACTTGGTGGGTGGTAGCAACAGAAAAACCAAAACCCAGAAAAACCTATTGCGCTGATTTTGTTCTTCTCCCAGCTGAGCTGGAGAGCTGGGAGAAAATCAAGAGAGGTCTTCCCGTCCTACACAGAACAGCGTCGGCCACAGCCAAAGCTGGGACTTCACCGCCCCAGTCCTGACGTCCTTTGGTTTGGAATAGGGTCTCACTGTGTAACCCAGGCTGACCTGGAATTCACTGTGTAGTTTCAACCTTCTACCTCCCTAGTCCTGAGGTATCTTAAATGTTTTCTTGTTCTTTTGTGTCTGATGTATGTGTGTGTTGGAACCATAAATGTGGACGCTAAAGAACAGCTTTTGGGGGTTGTTTCTCTCCTTCCACTGTGAGATCAGGCGTCAAACTCAGGTCATCAGCCTTGTATAACAAGCATGTGTTGTACCCATGGAACCAGCCCACGTTGTCGTTTTTGAGACAGGGTCTCACTAGTAACCTGGGTTGGCCTTGAACTTAGAATGCAGCCCAGACAGACCTGGACCTGGAGATCCTCAACCTCCAAGGTGCTGGGAAACTAGACATTGACCGCCTTTCCAGCCCAAAGTTGCCACTCTCGCTTTGTCTTAGCCCAAAGGTAAAGAAACAAACCAAGGGGCTGGAGAGATGACTCAGAGGTTAAGAGCACTGGCTGTTCTTCTCAGCAACCACATGGGGGCTCACAACCATCTGTAATGAGATCTGATGCCTTCTTCTGGCCTTTTCACGGTCCCCAGTGGGCTCCTCTTACTCTGCCTACACTAGGACTTGGATGTCCCCCAGACTCACTGCAGACTCCTGGATCCTCAGCATCAGTAGATTTTGCACAGTCACCTCTATTCGTGATTTAACCTCCTCTCTGTGGCCAGTCCATCTCTGCTGTTTTGCTTCCTAGGCAAGTTGTAAGTCCGGCCTTTCCTCCTTGTCCCTGACATTGCTTCCTAGGTTTACACCATCTCTTGCGTGAGCAACAGCATGGCATGCAAACTGGCCTCTGGCTTTCGTGGACTTTTGCTGGTAGGTATGAGTCCATTGAAAATATGACCATGGTAACTCTGTGGCACTCTGCCTCATTCCATGACTGCTGCCTGCACCATCCTAAGGGAGGTCTTTACTCGGTGCTCCTCTTTCTGCTCTGTTCCATGTGGCCACCTTGCTCATGTTGCTGTGTGTAGCTTAGGTCGACATGGCTCTCACCTCAACTCTGGTGGGATGAGAGTTGCTGCTAGCTGTGACTACCCTGTGGTTTCCCCTTGTCCTATGTATCACGCCGACAAGCATGTTTGTGTCCCCCTTCCCTGAGAGCTAGCCAAGGGACTGTCTTAATCCTGGCAGCCTGGCACCTAGTCCTGAAAAGGTGTTTGTGGGAGTGGAGCCACTCACTCCTGCCTGCCCCCAGATGATCTCCACGCACCCTCCTGATGCTCTTTCTAGTGTCTTCTGGTTCATACCATAGCCTTCTCTCTGCAGTTGTCTCTCCCTGTAATACTGTAAGCCCCTTCAGGATAAGCCCTGGAATTCCGTTCATCTTTGAACTTGCATGGTGAGCCCAGTGCTTGCTTCTAGAGTGTGTGAGGAAACACAAGAAGCCACAGATCTGTCTCCACTTGCCCCTATGTCCCAACTACTCCCAAAGTAGAAGATAGGTCTTTGCCCTGGAGGCTGTGATCGTACCCCTAAAGCCAGACGTTGTTTGGACCACACACACCAATGTGTAGCATTTGGGCCACTTACCCCCCAGGACCATAATCTTCTTACGAGTGTCCTCACTTAGGAAAGGCTTGATGAGGTTATAGGCCACAGGAAACAGCTTGGGGGCTGGAAGAGAGGCAAGACCACGTGAAGCAGAGACAACGGTAACTCAGATGCTGCCAGCGTCATCAGCCACCCATCTCCACTCATGGGGCAGCTAAGCGTGAGGCTCAGCCAGGCATGTCTGAAGCTGGCTTCCAAGCTGTACAAGGATTGTAGCCAACCAGTCTCCTCCTACGGCATCACCAGCCTGAATCCTAAGGGGCTAGGTGGCTCACACGCTCTGGGAGCCGTAAAGCATCTGTACAGGCTAAGGTCAAGGGCTGCTCTTCACTCAGTCTGCCCCCAAGCAATGGTTCCAGCCTCTTGTTCATATTTGGCTCCATCACCAGAAATTCCCAACTTACCTTTAACGACAAACAGATGCTTCAGTGTTTCGGGATAATTTTCTTCAAACATGGAGAGAAACTGTGGAAGCAGAAGTGGTCCTAGTTTCAGTAGCTCAGGCCTCCAGGCCACTGTGCCCTTCAACCTGTGAGTCCTGCCCCCGCTCCCTGCCTCTTACCTCTCCATAGGCCTCCACTGCAGGCTTCCAGAGGTGCTTGAGGCCGAGCCCCTCACAGTCATAAATCATGGTGATGGTCTCTATCTTCTTCCCTAGCTACTGGGAACAGACAGACAGCAGAAGGAAGTCGCTGAATACTCACTGGGTACAAACAACAGCAGCAGAGATGCAGATGTCATCCAGGGTGGAACTATGACCTAGACAAACTATTCTCCTCTAGCAAAGGACTAGGGTGGATCAAGGTCATATCCAAGGTCCCTACTGTCCAGCAGGTTCTCCTGATGGCCTCTGTCCTCCTGTCAGTTACTGTGTGCTCCCTGGGCAGCACCTCTCCCGTAGGCTTAGACACTCCATTCTACCTAAGCTCTAAGGAAGCAGCAGGTTGAACCATGTTTGTGTCCCCAGCCTCTCAGGTTCTGTACTGGGTGGACTTTTTGTGAACCTCAGCAAAGAACAGCACTGCTTTAACCCATCTGCAGCTGCTGGGGGAGGAGGGGTTAGCCACAGCTCCAGCTTGCTCCTCAGTCCTTCCTTTCTTTTTTTTTAAAAAAAATACGTTTATATTTGTCTGTCTGTCTCCCCATCCCTTCCTCCCTTCCCCCCACTGTGTGTGTGTGTGTGTGTGTGTGTGTGTGTGTGTGTACATGCCACAGTGGGGGTGTGCAGCTCTGAGGATAACTTGTGGGAATTGCTTCTCCTCTTCTGCCATGTAGGTTCTCAGGTTTGCTAGCAAGTCATTTGCCTGCTGAGTCATCTCTCCAGTGCCTCAGTCTTTTTCCTAGCAGGGAATTGTCACCCTGATGCTTTGAAAATAAACTTGGAGGAGCAGGGATCCTGGATTTGTCTACATGAGGACCACCCAGGCACACACACACCCCATAGCTGCCCAAGGGTAGTTTAGTCCAAGACAGGATCTCAGTGGTTCCCACGGAAACAAGAAAAGTGTAACAATGTAGTGAGGTGGTTTTCTGAGGTTTTTTGTTGTTGTTTTGTCTTGTTTTTTGGGGGTGTTGTGCTAAGAATTAAACCTTGGCCCTTGCCTGTGCTAGGTGAGCTGCCTGTCCCTGAGCAACAACTCCAACTGTGGTAATGTATAGTTTTTTGTTTTCTGTTGTTTGTTTTTAGGTCCCACTACATAGCCCAGGCTAGCTTCAAATTCAAGACCCCCCTGCCTCAGACTTGTTTGTTTGTTTGTTTGTTTGTTTTTTCAAGACAGGGTTTCTTTATAACTTTGTAGCCTGTCCTGGGACTTGCTCTGTAGACCAGGCTGGCCTCGAACACACAGAGATCCACCTGTCTCTGCCTCCCGAGTGCTGGGATTAAAGGCGTGTGCCACCACCACTCGGCTATCTACTTCAGGCTTGTGAATCATGGGATTACAGGTGTATACCACTCACCTCCCTGCTGTATTGGGGTGGAGCCCTGGATGTGCGGGGTGAGCACTGTACCAGCTGGGCTCTAACTCTCACACTAGTGACGTTTATTAAACCGGATGTCTTCAGTAAAGGACCGCAGTTTAGTCTCGGATCTCCCCTACATACACCATTCCTACAGTTTGGGGGAGTCACCATGGCAACAATAGAAGGTTATTTTAAGTTTTTACTTAGCAAAATGAAAGTGTGACAAGATGGGGGCATAGTTTAGTGGTGGAGAACTTGCCTAACGTGCACAAGACCTTGGGTTCAATCTTCAGTCAAAGGGATGGAGGGAGGGAAGAAAGGGAAGAGAAGAGAACAGATGGATTGGTAGCATGTTCATCTAAAACCCTGAGATTTCAGGTCTGTGAAACCCAAACTCTGAGACAGGTGCTTCCATCCCTATGTGACATTCCTGCTTCCCCTTGACTGTCTTCGCCATGATCAAATCACTCAATGGCAGACAGACCATACCTTTGTGGTCTGGTGGGCACACTCCTGCAGAAGCAGCTCACAGTCCCTCATCTTGGTCCTGAGCAGGTCCTGCTTGGAGGCGGAGAATAGCAGACCCTTGGCATCCAAGGGACCAATGATGTCGTACCAGACTGGGCAGCCATCCAGGTCATAGCCACACCTGCCGCCTGACAGATACTGCTGGATCACCTGGCCAAAGACATACAAAAGCATCTCATAGACAGGCCCGGGACATCCATCCCTTCTGCTGGTTCACAAGTATCTCCCTTCATACCCTCCCCCGGGTGTCAAGAAATACCTGTTTTGGAACTATAGTGTCTCCCTTTGAGGTTCCAGGTCCAGTAGACCAGGGTACAGACTGGGAGCCTAATAAGCATCCTCACACAGGGGTGGAGTGGGATAATTGGTCCTCACCTCGGGTGGCTGCCAGCTGATGATGTTGTCGATGTCCTTTTGCTTTCGGAATTCCACATGCTGCAAATACACAAAGATTTAGGAAACACAAGGCAGAAGAATAGATGTGTGGTGGTGGTGGGGTCTTGAATAGGTGACCAGCATAGTTGATCCCTAGAAGGAACTGGACAAGGGTGGAAAAGGAGGCCCCAGTTTCTTCAGATATATCAGCAAGAACATCATTTTGGGCTAGTTATGAAGTAGGGAAGTCCAATGTTTCCAGGGAAGGAAGTGCACTTTGTCCCTCAGGAATAAAGCAACAATTGTTGGCTAATAACTATGTCATACAAACCAAAACCTATACTAGGGGTGGGTGATGGGTAGGGAGGAGAAGTCCAGGCACAATGCGACTGGCGGGAGGAACTGTGGCGGCGGCAGGGACTCACCTTGCGGAGCATGGCCTCTGACTTCTGCAGGTCAAAGCTTCGGGCTGTAACAAAAGCATGACCAGGGTTGGGAATCCGACCGCACGTCTACGGATCTGTTCCCAGGCTGGGGGCCCAATCCCCTTGTGGGTTCCCCCAGCCACCTGTCAGCTTTGTAAAACCCCACAGCCCTGAGCTGGTGGGGTAGACAGGCCAAGTTCAAGGCAGTTGGGAATGGGCAGTGTTGCCATGCTGGGGTCAGAGTATCCAGGCAGATAATCAGGTGAAGGGTCTTATCTCAGAGAAAATGAACCCTGGAACCTTTTCTCAATCGGCCATCCCCCACAAGGACAAAAGTTATCTCTTCCACAGTATA
Organism: Microtus oregoni; assembly: GCF_018167655.1. Lineage (NCBI taxonomy): Eukaryota > Metazoa > Chordata > Mammalia > Rodentia > Cricetidae > Microtus > Microtus oregoni. The sequence continues at coordinate 1,486,843 of NW_024543223.1, read as the reverse complement.
ACATCCAGCCCTGAGAAATTGACCCACAGTTCAAAGATGAACATAGCTGTCCCGGGAGCTGCGGCTGAGCTGCCAAACATCCTGGAGAGGCAGAAGTCAGTGTGCCTCTAGCCAATCCTGACATTTCCCTAAGACTCACAAGGAACACAGTGGGGTCTTAGCTTACGTGGACCCACCCCAACAAGTTGTCCTGCTCAGATCTGAACCCAAGATTTCCCTGTCCCCTGAGGCCACTTGCAGAAGAGCAGAGCTGCCAGCCTCACTAATTCGCTGTGAGCTGCAGTCTACTCCAGGGGCATCCCAAGAACAGAGTTCCTTCCCTCATCGTGCAAACCATGAACTCCGGCTGCCCTCCTGGGCCTTCCTTCCCGCTGTGCTGCCCGTCCTCAGAGCCATTTCTCACACGCAGCTCCACAATCTCCTAATCACTTCCCTTTGGATATTGTCCCCCTGGCCGCCCCCCCCCCCCAGGCGAACCTCACAAACTGAGCCCAGGTGTTGTTTGCCCCTTCTCCGATATACCCTAAGAATTCTCTTTGCAATGGTCACACCTTTAGTTCAGGTGGAGCTTAGAGTCAATTGAAACCCCAAATCCCTCACACCTGTGCTCCTCACACCTGCATACCGGCTAAGCCGCCAATCCCTCCGCCAATCCCTCCGTGGAGAGAGAGACAGGCCCTCCACTGGTATCCCTCTCGCATTTCGCATTTCCTCGGGAGTCTACTCCATTCCAGAGAGTCTGATGGGTGTGGCCTCTGACCTACGAACTATCTCTCCTGGCTATACATCCTCCACTGATTTAATTGACATCTAGATCTACTGATAGCCCTGGAACCGAACATACAGGCTGCCCTTTGGGCTGTCAGCTGTCCTTCAGCACTGTGCTCTGGGAGCAGGGGACCATACACCCTGAGTCTGCATTCGTGAAGTCCAGTCCTCCATCAGAGTCAGGGCAGTGTGTCTAAAGGTCTGATCAAGCCTGGGTGTGGTTCCTTGAAGTCGGCCTGAGCCGCATTGGAAATTTATGCTAACCTGGGCTACATATTGAAACACTATCTTAAGAAAGAAAAAAAGATCAGTAAGATGGTTCAGTGGGTGGGCTGGAGATGGCTCAGTGGTTAAGAGCACTGGCTGCTCTGTTCCAGAGGTCCTGAGTTCAGTTCCCACATGGTGGCTCACAACTATCTGTATGGGATCTAATGCCCTCTTCTGGCCTGCAGGCAAATGTGCAGACAGAGTATTCATACTTAAAAAAATACATAAATAAGATTTTAAAAAGAGAGAAGATAGTTCAGTGGGTAGCGGGGCTTAATGTGCACGCCCGGCAACCTGACAACTTGAGCTTGCTCCCCAGAGGCCAGGCAAAGGTGGGTAAATCCACAGTTCTCTCACCGCCATGTGCGCACTGTGGCGTGCACTCCTCACGCCCAATCTCTCGCCCGCTATCCCTCTCCCTCTCCTACTACACATTTCAAAAAAACTTCTTAAAAACAAGAGAAAGGGGGCTGGAGAGATGGCTCAGAGGTTAAGAGCGTTGCCTGCTCTTCCAAAGGTCCTGAGTTCAATTCCCAGCAACCACATGGTGGCTCACAACCATCTGTAATGGAGTCTTCTGGCTTGCAGGCATACACACAAACAGAATATTGTATACATAATAAATAATAAAATATTAAAAAAAAAACAACAAGAGAAAGAGTTGGCCAGGCCACTGCCACTGTGCATGCCAGATCCTTCCTGGCAGATGGAGCAGCCACTCTCCTCACTGCCACCCTTCCTGTGCCTCCAGCAGCCCCGGGCAGCTTTTAGAGGAATGTAACGTGGGTCTGCATCTCAGCTCTCCTATCTTGTGTGTTTCTAGATACTGCATATGCCTGACCAGACCACTTGAGAAGCTTGAACTGACTATCCTTTGTAACAGAGGAGCTAGACCGTGAAAATGGGAGTTTCTCAGAGAAAGGACACTCCCCTCAAGAGAGGAGAGCCCTTATCTTGGTGGAGAACAGGGATCCAGGAGTAGTATACTGAGTGCCCTTATCCAGGAGAACTTCTCCAGTTAACCCTACCTGCCAAGGTCCAACATTCAGGATCTTCCCCACCATGTCTGTTGAGTCAGGTCTTTCTAGGCTCCTGCTGCCCTGCTCAGAAGCAGCTGGAAGCCTGGCATGGGGCACTGCATGATAACCCGGTCCGGGAGCAGGCAGCCTGGGCTCTGGTTTGCCTGCACCCTAGCCCTGTAAGCTGCAGACTCATTCAGTCACACTCTCCCTCTCCCAGGCTTCCTCCCACCTCTATTCTGTCTTGCTCACTGGCCTTCCTTGCTGCAGGGACCGGGATCTCACTTCCAGCTGACTGCTGGGGAGAGCCAGAGAGAAGTGAACCCCAAGCTCATACCACATTCTACTGCAAAAGACTCCTTTAGAATCAAAGGGATGAGGGGGAGAAAGAGTGCTTTTTTTTTTTTTAAGGCAACAAAAACCCCAATTCAAATTCGTAATAGGGTCTGAGTAGGCAGAGCTCCTGCCCAGAAAATGTGAGGCACAAACGAGCTACAGCGGGGAAACTTCCTCTGCTCAGAAGCAGAATTTGAAACCAGAAATGCAACTGGGTGGTAGAATGCTTGCCTGGCATGCCCCAGACCTGGGTTTGCTCCTTAGCAGCCCCAAAACGATTACGAAGCAATGCTTGACCTCAGGAGCCATTCCCTGGGAAGGATGTTGTGGCTTACTGGAAAAGGTGCTGGCTGGGAATCCAGGGCCCTGGACTCTACTCTGAGCACGCTTTCCATTTCCTTGCGCCTTTAAGTCCCTTGCCCGGTCTGAGCCTGAGTTTTCTCATCTGGAGAGTGAGAATCACCATCCTGCAAGGGAGGAGCTAGTACCAGATGCGGGTCCTGATTAAACTATCGAGCCTTAGACAAGTGGTTTATCCCATCCCAGGACTCCGATAGCAAAAGCTTAGTGTCTGGGAGACCAGCTGCCAAAACCTCACACTGGCCTGTGCCTAAATAAAAGAGAGCTGCAGAGTTGTTCAATGACTTCTCTCGCTTCCTTCTAGCAGAATCTCCATAGCTGGATCATCTTGCAACTGGCCCTTTAAGGAGGCTACTATCTTCCCACTCCTCCACCCACCTGCCTTTAGCTGTAGCCTTTCAGCAAATGCTAGGCCAAAATTTCCTCCAGCATAGACAGACTTCATTGTCACCCCCTCGCCACCCCTCCACTCTCTCTAGGTAAACTGGGAGAGGGGCCAGATCACATCGGGGAGTGGGGTAAGGGTGAGCAGGTGATAAGTCCAGGGGCCCGTGAGCCCCACATGGCTCTCCTGGGTACACCTGTCCTCGGGTGCTGCTAGCAGGTCTTCAAGAAGATGCCAGCTTTATTAAAGTTCTGGAAAGCAAAAAGGGCATCTTTTTTATCTATCGCAGGTCTTCCTGGGCTGGGAGATGTGTGAGTACGCAGACACAAGGCAGGTCTGACCGACGTCTGCCACAGAATTCCCCGGCACAACCAGAGCTCTGCTAGTCAGACGCAGCGGAACTCTCTCAGTTTTCTGTCTAGTAGTAAAGTTTCTATGAAGAAAAGTGAAAGTGTGTCAGAAGAGCGCAGAAGGGTGGCACATGCCTCGGATGACAGATAAGAAGAGGGAAGAGCACAGACAGGTACAAGGCATGGAGGCTGAGTCTGATCCTGACACTAGCAGCAACATGTTCATGTCGCTCCACAGACATTGCCGTGCCTTATCTTGCAAAAAAGCTGGGCACCATGTCTAATCCATTTCTCAGAAGAGGAGCCTAGAGATGTGTGACCTTGGCCCAGGTGACACAACCAAGCTGGCACATGACTGAAACTAGAACTCAAGATGGGGAGGGAGCACCCTCCTCAGTCCCCATACACAGTGCCCTTCATTCAAGATGACAGCACCAGGACCCTGGTTCTAATCTCGGCTCTGCCTCCAACTTCCCACTGAGTGGGGCCTTTCTGGGCATTGATTTTCCTTCATGTCTGCAGAGCAGATTTGCAGGGTAGATGAAAAGGATGCTAACCGTCTATACCCAGAGGTATGGGTCTTCTTGCTGACTGCAGCTCACCTAGCAAGTCCCTTCACCTCTCTGGGCTTCTGTGTCTGTATCCTGTAGAAGGGTTGGGGTGGATGGCGTTAGCCATCCTTTTGTCTCAGCTTGCCAGGGTTTCCAGAGGATATCATTCCATTGCCCAGAACACGCCCCTGCCCCTGCCCCTGCCCCAGCCTCCCACGCCCACCTCCCCTCACCTCGGAGCCATCGAAGGAGAAAATAGTCATCTGGATTGGGCAGGGTGGGCAGCACATCCTGGACATTTTCACGAAACTGTAGGGAGAGACAACTGGATGAGTGGGAGCTCCCCAACCTCACTCTTCCCAAAGGGACCCTCCACTGGGGGCCTTTGCCAGAACCCTCCTTGACATACTGTTGTAGCCTCTGGCTGAGTGAGGTTGTGGGCAGTGTTGCGAGGCGTGTCGGGCTGGAGAGAAGGGCCCCGAAAGGGACTAGGACACTGCCCTGCCTCACTTCTGAGCAAGTGGGTGTACTCCCAGCGAACAGTCATCAACACCGTTAGCAGACACTCTGGTCAAGCCACAGGGAGTACTGTCTGTGTGCCCAGCACCTGTCCTGTGCACAGCCATTATCTGGGTTCTGTGTCTCCCATCTCTCCCAGAGCTGCAAGAGGTGTCGCTGTCACATTTTACAGATGAAGAGATGAAAGCAAGAGGCTCAGGCAACACCCCCAACAGCTGGGATACAGATCTGAGTCCAGATCCCAGGCTCTTCCCTCTGCAGTCTGCCCGCCCCCTGGGTAATGAGAGCAGAGGGAAGGAAGCGGGTAGTCTCAAATGCCTTCATTCAAAACCGGTGGCCGAGCTGAGCTCCAAAGACTACAAAAGAGAAGAGGGAAGGAGAGAGGTGACAGCCCAGATGGAGGGGGCAGCTCCAGCAGGTAGCCACCAAGTGGGGTAAACAGTGACTCCAAGGGAAGGCCACATCTAACCCCAACCTCTCATCTGCTCTAGGGGAGAGTAGGCCCCCCGCTGCTCTCCCTAAGCCTTCTGCTCCAGCAGTGACCTTTACCTGGTCACTGACCTATAGGACACCCCCAGAGGGGACCAATGAGGAATGGCCACCTCTACCCTTTGCCTTAGGTCAGACCCTCCCATCCCCCCAAAGCAGCTCCCAGTATTAGGACAATGGTCATCTAAACTGCAAGGGGAGGCCACCCTCACCGAGACCTTACCTAGCAGCCCCTAGTTTAATCACCACCAAACCCACGTCCGCCAGACTTCCTCTGCAGGTCAACAGTAAACTTGGCATGGGGAAAAAAGCCACCCCCAGCAACCACATCTGCTGCTACACTCTAGCACAAGTAAGAAACTGCCTGGCTGTGGAGCGAACGCTGGGGCTGGACCCCACCAAATCCGATCCAGTGCAACTAGTCTTTCCGGCGGCAGGGCCAGCCCCTGAACTTGAACGGAATAGATAGTTGCCGATCTGCCCATGTGCCAAGGCAAAGCCTGGACCTATCCTTTCTTTCTGAGTGGCACCACTAAGTTCCTTGCCAGCCAAGGGTCTGGGTTGCCAGAGGGAGGAGGGCTCTTCTCTCGGAAAGGAACTCAACCCAGTTAGTCCCAGAATCTTAAGACTTCACACAGAGGTGCCCCGCGGCCACCCTCTTCTGACTTCATCAAAGAACACACACAGGTGAGTGCTTGGCCCAAGGTCACACAGTGACTTGATGCCTCGCAAGGGCTCTGGGGAGTTTGCCACGGAGCTGTCCAGGACCCTTCCATGTGCCGCTGTCTCCGTAAGAGGAAAACCTCCCGGAAATGGGAGGAAACCTGGGGCCCTGCCTCTGTCCCACGGCCCTGCTGCCAGTCCCTGCCAGCCCCGAGGATGAATGTTGCCTTTGTGCCCTCAGCCGCTTCTGAGGGCTTCCAAGCAACCACTTCTTCCCAGGGGGCACCGCCAGGGCTGCTCGTGCTGGAGACCGCGATGTCCAAACTTCCCGAGGTCCTCACACTGAGCGAGAAGCGGTCCGCTAGGCACTAGCCAAGCGGGGGCGACTGGCCGCCTCTCCCTCAGTCGCCTGCTCGCGGGGACCTTCCCTAGCAGCGGCTTCCAGCTGGAGGGCGAAGGCCACAACTGGGACAAGATCAGGCTCACCTTGGCCAATGCCTCCTCCTGTTTGGGGCTCAGGTCACCTACTCTGCCGCTCATCGTGGCTCAGCCTCGAGGCGAGGTGCCTGCGGCAGCTGATGGAGCTCCGAGTCGTTTGCCGCCGCCGCCGCCGCCGGAGTAAAGTCCCAGCCTTTGGCCGAGGCCCTGGGGCTTGCGACCAAGACCCGCCTCTTAAAGGAGCCCGAGAGGCGGGGCGGACGCGCAGAGGCCCTGGAGGAGAGCCAGACACCTGAGCTACTTGGGCGGTACTCCTCATCTTAATCAAAAGGAGGCTGAAAAGAGCTGGCTAACGACCTCTTCCAAGGAGTGACTCCACAGGGCTGGGCTGGGCTGCTCTTACCCCGAAATGTTGACAGCTCTCCTTGTGCCCACTGGGAAAGGATGCCCCCGACTGTCTTTCAGCTTCTAGTAACTGTGGTGTAGACTCTGCCTTCCACTTATGATCACTACTACCTGCTCGGCTTGGGGGTCATTCAGAGGCAACACCCAGGGTTGCCGATGTAACTCAGTTAGTGGTAGAGGGCTTGCCTAGGATGCGCGACCTTGCGTTGCATCTCCAGCACTGCATGGTCATGACGGCATATTTCTACACAGACTGTGATCCCAGCATTCGGGAGATGGAGGCTGGAGAATTAGAAGTTCAAGGATCACCCTTAGTTACTTACGGAGTTTGAGGCTAGCCTAGAATACAAGCAAGCAAGCAAACAAACAAACAAACCAGAGTTGGTACCCCCTTTTCTCTACCTGTAGAATAGGCTTGGGAAGAACGTGGTGTCTTGCTGAGGGGCAAGGAAGAATGGCCTCCCCCCTCCCAGGCCCCAGTTCTCTGTGTCTGACCTTCCTTTCACTCTGGGAGCCACTCCTGAAGCTATCACATCTCAGCTGGCGTGTGTGGCTTCCTCTCTGGAAATCTGGAGGCTTGGGCTTGAGTGCCCACTGTCCACAACTTTCTCCAAGTCCCTTTGCCCCTCTGCATTGTTTGCCTTCACTACCTGGGGGTGATTTAGGGCCTGTAAGCAGCAGGAGGCTAAAAGGGAATTAATGCATGTAATTCTCAGACTTGACTTCTTGCGACCACTTCCTAGCTGGCCCTACACAGGCATCCCTTGCTGGCTGCCTGGTCAGAAGTCAGCCATAGGCTAGACAAAGAGGAAACCGTGGAAACCAGGGCCCACAGAGCCCTGCTGTGGCTTCTCTGCTTCCCATCTGGTCAAGGGCCTGTGGGCTCCCCACTAGTGACACATGATTTGTGGGAAGACTCATGGCAGCTTCATGTCCAGCCTGTGCCATCAGACTGTCTCCACCCAGTTACTCCCTCTGCCCTTCACCATAAAGCAATTTCCTCTTTTCAGAGTCCAACAGCCCCTCCTCCTGCCAGAGTCCCCAGCCACTTTGGTCTATTTCCATGCACCTAGCACCTGGTCACAAGCCCAGGGACACATTCTTGTCCTACTGCATGTCAGGTAGTAGGCATTGCTCTGGAATCCAGAAATGTTCACGCACCACCCTTTGGTCCCACACCTACTGAAGAGAATACAAAAGCAAGGCAGACGGCCACGGAGAGGATCTAACAGTAAGAGATCAGAAAGGACAACGTTCTTTGGATGAAGGGACACTAGCAGGCTCCATGGAAAAAGTAGAATCTGACTGGCACCTCAAGATGTGGGAACATGGAAGAAGGACCTCTCAACCTCTATTGGCACAGTAGCATGAGCTAAGTTCTGGTAGATGCAAAGTGTGGCTACAACCAGAGATGCAGAGGCAGCATGGGGTGGGAGTGGGGGGCTTAAAACCCTGGTGTGATCTTGCTTATTAAGATCTACCTTCTAGAGTCCCCACAAATCCTGCATCCCCTAGTAGAGGCTCCCGTAGACAGGGATGGAGTGTGGTGGTATGTATATATACAGCACTCAAAGCCAGGCAGTGGGGGTGAACACTTTTAATCCCAGCACTCGCACTCGGGAGACAGAGGCAGGTGGATCTCTGTGAGTTCGAGACCAGCCTGGTCTACAAGAGCTAGTTCCAGGACAGGCTTCAAAGCTACAGAGAAATCCTGTCTCAAAACAAAACAAACAACAACAACAACAAAAAAAAAAACAGCACTCAGGGCAGAGGCAGGAGGATCACAAATTTAAGGCCAGCCTGGGCTCAAACAAATAACAAAAACTGGAGGGGAAAAGAGGGGGAAGGAGAGAATGTGGTGGGCTTCAAACCAAAGCTCGGTGCTGGTGCTGGCGGTGGTCTGGACAGAAGGGGAAACAGGCGGCATCCCACAGAGTTCATGGGGCCTCACTTAATAGTAGGGGAAGCTGGGGCTCAAAGAGTACAAGAGATATAGAGTGCCCAGTGACAGATCAAGGAAGCTAAGCTATCAGTTGAACACACTCCTTCATTCCTTTATGAATTAATTAATGCAGAAGTAACCCTCAGCTACCTCAAATCCAGGTCTCTCCTCACCCAGAGTCAAGGCAGATGGTAAGGCCTGTTCATGGCATAAGAAAGGACTTGGCTGTGCCCCTGGTGTGGGCTGAGGGGCAGCCAGTGCCTGACACCTCTGAGCCTGACCACAACAGAGTTGCCAGGTAATGCAAGTGTCCCAGCCCTAGTTATGGCTTCTGATTTAGCACAGGACAGAGCTGCCTTCTTCACTGGATGCGAGACCTTTAAGAGTCTCCGGGGGTGGGGACAGTGTGCTTCTTACTAAAGGAAAGGAGCGCAGCCCCTTCTGGTGGTGCAGCCTCTTGCAGTTTATAAGGCAAGGACCGTGCAGATGACTTCTCTTAGAAGTGCTGGCCAAACGTTCTCTAAAGTGGCCAGTCACCTGATGTGTGGAGGCACCTGCCGAAGGGCTGGTTCCAGAAGAGTGCTGTCAGTCAAGACACACCTGACTGTGCCTTCTGCTGCAGGGCCCACTCAGAAAACCACAAGGGACATGCTTATCCCAAGGATGAAGTCCCTAGAGTTGCTCCCCAAGCCCATATCTGTAGATACCCAAGAAAAAGGTCCAAGCAAAAAATTCTCCCTCTTGTCTGTCCCTTTCCAGTTCTCTGGCTGCTCATTGCGTCCACTGAGATTTGCTGTGTTCAGTCCACCAGGAAGCCATTGGCTAATTTGATAATAGAAATCATAGATAAATAGTCCGGTAAACTCCTCGGAGTTGGCTTCTGAGACTCTCTGTCCTATGCTAGCCTTTCCTCTACTTCCTACCCTTTGCCCCACAATTCTTCCTCCCTGCAAGTATATTGCTTCCCTCTGGTCAAGAACCATCGCTGGCTCCCTAGTTCCCTCAGAAGTCACCCCAATCCCACTGACTCACTTCAAGGCCTACTCCAGCTCTTCCCAGCATCCCTTGTGGCTTCAAAAGTCCCCCTTTCTGTATATACCCTTTCTCATCAGTCAGAGATGTCCCCTGCTGTTCCCTCAACACACTTCTACCTCCTGCCTCTGCCCGAGGTCTTCTTTATTTCTTCCAACCAGCTCCTCCTTGGCCCTTGAAGCCCTGACCCAAAGCTGTTTCCAGAAACTTCTCCCTTATCTGCCCGTTGAAATGTGACCTCTGCCAACCAGAAGCCCATTTCTCCAGACCTTAACAAGGACTCTTCTGTATTGTGACTGCCACCTGGACTGGCCTCCAGGGCCAGACAGCCTGGAGGTACGCGTTGGCAACAGGGGTGCAGGGCTCTCAGGGCACTGTACTGGGAGCTGAGGAAGTGTGGTGGACTCATAGAGACGCTTGGGAGCCTTAGCCTTGAAAGTTAGGGCGCTGGGGTTTCGACTCTTCTGGGGAGCAGCTCTGGGCAAGGAAGAGTTCTAGCCTGGGAGTCCTGAGTGGCCTCCTTGTTCCGTGTCCCAGAACTAATGTGTTTTAGGGGCTCTCCAGCGGCAGTGTGCACAGGGGTGGGAGTGGGCATGGGGACACCGTGTTCCCTTTATGACTGCTGGCTTGTGCCTCCAGGCCTCTGTGGCTTCCTCATCAAATGGCGAACATAGCCCTCAGAACCAAAGTCCCTCCCCTGGTGCCCTGACCTCAGATCTCCTGATGCCCATAGCAGGCAAAGTGGCACAAGGATTGGCACAGAGATTTGGGAAACATAGTCCGGTCTTTTAAACCCTTCAACAAATATTTGTGGAACACTCTACTTCTACAACGCCAGGGCCATTCTAGGAAGCCCTTGAACTCAGAGGGCAGCCCTATAGCAAGGTCCCCCCTTAACCTGGCCTTGTAGGGTGCGGCTGCCTCAGGTTACCTCTCTTCTCTGAGTGTGCCAGTAGCCTGGAGTGAAAACTAATCTTTTGCCTTTCTCTCTGATGCCACTGGGATGCTTTCAGGTGACATCGTCACTGGCAGATCAGTGAGTGCCTGGGGTGAGAGCCTCTATTATTGCTGCTATGGGTTATCAGTAAAGTCACAAGAAGAAAATGAGAACTCAGGTCCATCCCTCTCCTCCCCTGGGGCCCCACTTCCTCCTTGCTTCCGCAGTCCACCCTGGCTTTGTCAAGAGATACAAATCCTTTCCCAGCCCCACTTCCCACACCTGAACCCAACCCCCGCCGATTAAGTCCTTTGCCTTCCCGGGTATCACTGTCTAATCCCTAAATCCTTTCTCACCAGTCTCCAGTCCTCACGGGGAGAGTCAAATCCCTTTAGAATGAAGTGGCCCAGTTTGCTGCCAAGGGAGAGGCTGGGGGGAGGGAACAGGGACCTCTGAACTACCTCAGAGGAGACTGGAGGGCAGGAAGGGTCTCAAGGGCCTTACTTCAGTTCTGGCACTAGGTGGCAAAAGGCCCGAGACCACCCTGTGGGAAGGTGGTCCACCACTTCTGTTCCTACCCCGCATCCAAGATGGAGGCCAGATCACCCTCTATACCAGGGACTCCGGACACAGAATGGTGACCCACCAGAGAACTCTGGAACCAGACCACCTGGTTCTGTCCCCTAACCAAGTGAGCTGTCACCATCCTCAGTGTCCCTCAGCAGCTGGGGTGAAGTTACGTGAGCTAGTTTCTGAAAAGTGTCTAGAACCCAGAGAATGCAGCAGCTTTTGTCTGCGTGCACTTCCTGTTTCCTGCCCCAGACATTCCGTAGGCGGCCACCCACACTCCTTCTGGGAGCGCCTTTCCTGCTCCTGGCTTGAGACTGAAGTAACCCCTGATCCCCATGCCTGCCTCATTCTGCTTTGTACTCCTTGTGGCGCTTACCTGTGGTCTGAAGTGATGTTACAGTGTATATGGTTGCTTGACTCTCTGTCCTCAAGGGCAGGAGCCACCGTGGGTCAGGGGCACTGCTATGTGCCCAGTGTCTGGACTCCAGGACTGACAAAGAGAAGAGCCGGTCTCTCCTTCCACTGTGTGACAAGTGACCGCTGCTACTCTCCAACTGACCTATGTGACCCCAGGTGACTCAGTAACCCGCTCTGGGTATCCAGGTGAGTAGAGGGAGCTGTGTCATGACAGCCAAAGGACAGTTACCGATTCTCCTGTGTTGTTTCGGGTCTCATGTCTGCAAGGTGAAGGGACTTCTAAATTCTAAAATTAACCCCCGTCCCCCAAACTTAACTGTCTCTTGATCTGGTCTTAACTGATCCTGTGAGTTGGGAATTTCTTCCCTAGAGGCCCTTTCTGTGTAAGGTAGCACATCAAACCATGCATTTCAAGGTGGTAACCTTTCCCCTGGGACTGGGGTGCCACCTGGTGGCAGTGCGCTGGCAGTGGCCCTTCCTGATCGGTAGAGCCTGTAACCAGCAAGTGGGTTTGCATTCCTTGCCCTTCCCCCACCAGCACCGGTCCAGGTGGGCCTCACCGACCCCAGTCGCATTTACACAGCCTAGGGAGCTCATGGGGGCTCACTGTGCGCCCCATTACTGGTACCCATCCTCCCATCTGCCTCACCCTGGATCTTCTTACATCCTTAGGGCTTAAGAGAAGACAGGAGCTTGGGATCCCCTCTGTACTAGTCAGCTCAGGCCAGGGCTAGCAAACCTGGTATAAACAGAAGCAAGTCAGTTGGAATCAGATCTTGTGTGGTGGAAAGGCCCAAATCTTTTCACTGAAGATCCATAAGAGCTGGCCAAAGCGGTGATGGCTTGCTTGAAAACACATGATAAAAGAATGGCTGTCCTATTTGTTCCCCATCCTGTCCCAGAAGTCAAGTAAGCTGGTAGCTGCAGGCCTGACTCCTTCAAAGGCATTGACAGAATTGAGCATCCTGTCTATCCATCCCTGTCTCGCTCCCAGTCCACTCCAAGTGGGGCCAAGGTCCTAGACTCCTTGCAGCCAGTGTCCTAGACTTAGTTGCTCCCTTTCCTGGGCTCGCTCTCCTCTTTCAGGCACCCATACCACACCCACAGCAGCAGCACCCATACCAGACCCACATTATAATGGCATTCTTTTGTTTTGGTTTGGTTTGGTTTTGAGATAGGGTTTCCTCTGTGTAACAGCTGTAGGGTTACTGTGGAACTCATTTTATAGACCAGGCTGACCTCGAACTCATGTGCCAGCATTGCACCCAGCTACAAAGACACTGTGTTCTATCTGCATGTATGCCTGCAGGCCAGATTTCATTACAGATGGTTGTGAGCCGTCATGTGGTTGCTGAGAATTGAACTCAGAACCTCTGGAAGAACAATCAGTGCTCTTAACCTCTGAGCCATCTCTCCAGCCCTACAATGACACTCTTAATCTTTGCCTCCAGGATAGGCAGGGACACTCAATGGGAAGACAGACCACAGGGTACTTTTAGTACCCACTGTGCTTTCTCAGGGAGCTCTGGCTGCCACTGATGGAAGGCTGGGATGTAGATATTTATTGGGACAAAAAGTATGTCAAGTATGAGCAAGGTTCTACTTCTTTCTGGATCGTCAGTTTGGGGAAAGGGGAGGGGATGCTCCTATCAGGCCTCAGGGTGGGCCAGAGAGCAAGAAACCAACAGGAACAGTCAGAGCCTGCAGCTTTGTTGATAACAGCAGCCCTGTCACTGGGGCATACAAATGGACTGAAATAGTCACCAAAAGAAAGAAGACTCATGGAAGCTGGGTGGTGGCTCACGCCTGTAGCCCAACTGAGGGAGGATTATCAAGAGTCAAAGCCACCGTGGGTCACACAGTGAGTTCCAGGCCTCATCCTCCCCAGCAACTTTTACCCAGCCTCATAGCTGGTGGAGGAACTCACTTCACAGAAGGGGAGCTCGTAGGGGGCTCCAGCCTGTACTAGAGTGAGATCCTGTCTCAAAGAGCACAAAGATCCCTTAGAGTATATCCTGCAACTTATGATGAGTTATTTCACATATGCTTATATTAATGATACATAATGGACTATCTAAGCACTAGTGAGGCTAAGGCAAGAGGATCACAGGTTCAAGTCTAACCCAGCCCACAGTTCCAATAGTAGTAGTAGTAGTAATAGTAACAATAATTATAACAATAATAATAAATGATATAATGAGAACTCATGTGGTTTAAAAGCAGAGCATGGTTCAGCGGTAAAGTGTTTCCTGGCACGCATTAGGCCCTCAGCTGGATCCCAGCAGCACTATGTCCCACTCTGGTGACCGAATGCCGTGCCTCTCCCTGATTTTCTTCATAGCTTTACTATAAGTGACCACATCCCCATAAAGTACAGGTCAGTTGGTGTGGCGGATTGGTTTCTTTGTCACTGACGTGAAATTCACACTACATAAGACTAGCCTGTTTAAAATGGGAAGTTCGATGACCTGTAGTAGTTCATAATGTTGTCCAGTCATACCTGTTTCCAGGTCCAAAAGGTTCATTATCCATTTAGCAGTCATTTCTCATCCCCCAGCCACCAGTTAACTTTCTGTATCTATGGTGTTCGCTTTTCTGAGTATTTCACATAAGTGGAATCACATAGGCGTGATGTTTATATATGGCTTCTTGCGCCGTGCTTTCAAGGTTCACCTTTTTGTTTGTTTGTTTTTGCTTTTCAGGACAGGGTTTCAGGTCCTCTGACTTCCTACGTTTCCATGTGTTCTGGCTATTAGGGAGCCCTTGCGATTCTGCAGTCCTGGGACTGAGCTCTTCCCCCCACTGAAGATCCTTGCAGCTGTGCTGGGATTGCACTGCTTCTTTCAGTTGCTTTGGGCAGCACCTGTGCTTTAGCAATGCCGACTCTGTTAATCCACTGATGCCAACGCCTTTCTGGTTTGCTTTTTAAGGTCTTGCTGTGCATTTCTGTAACATTTCGTAGTTTTCAGTGCGTGGGTCTTTTACCTCCGTGTTTGTATTTATTCAAAGGTGTTTCATTATTTTGTATGCTGTTAGTATAAGTGAGGTTATTGCCTTAATTTTTTCTTTTCGATTGTTCCTAGCTGGTATATAAAAAGACACTGCAGACCGACCTTTGTGAGTTGATCCTAGACACCCCAATGAGCTTATTGTTGGGTTTGTTCTTTTTTGCTTTTGTTTTTCGAGACAGGGTTTTCCTTTGTAGCCCTGGCTGTCCTGGAACTAGCTCTGTAGACCAGGCTGGCCTCACACTCAGATCCGCCCACCTTTGCCTCCTGAAAGCTAGGATTAAAGGCGCCCTCTGCCACTACCACCATCCAGCTGGACTTTTTCCCCCTGTGCACTGGTGTTTTGCCTGTGTGTATGTCTGTGTGAGGGTGTCCCCTGGAGCTGGAGCTTCAGACAGCTGTGAGCTGCCCTGTGGGTGCTGGGAATTGAACCTGGGTACTCTAGAAAAGTAGACTGTGCTGCTAACCACTGAGCCATCTCTCCAGCCCCCATCCATTGAAAAGTTTCTGCACAATCAGGTGGTGGTGGCATGCTTTAATCCTAGCACTGGGGAGGCAGAGGTAGGAGGATCTCAGTGAGTTTGAGGCCAGCTTGGTCTACAAAGCGAATTCCAGGATAGCTAGGGCTGTTACACAGAGAAACCCTGTCTCGAAAAACTAAAACAAACAAAAATAAGTTTCTGCACCCCATAAGCCTCTCCGCTGACTCAGCAATCCAAATCAGACCAAATCAAACCAAATTAGAAAAGGCCCAGGTTTGATGTGTAAAATGTTCCTGGATGATTTTCTAGCCTCCCATAGAGGAGACCTAAAAATCAGGTGTCTGTTTTCTGGGGCTCAGTTTAAATACCCTATGGATGTGGTCTTGATTATCTCTGGGGGAGGAGCCATGTTTGATAGACTTTCTGAGATGAGGCAGGGTTTGGGGAGAGATGAAGGAGGGGGGTTGAGGTGGAGCTTCCCCCAGAACATTCCAGACTCTTTGGGTATGAGGATGCCAGGGGCTGGGGTGGAGCTTCCACCAGAACTTCCACCATCTTGGGCTTTGTTAGACTTCTTTTTAAGACTTTTAAATAACACCAGTATTCTGTCTGTCTGGAGAATCAGTACTCTAGACTATATACTTGGGACTAGAACACCTAAAATGTTGACTTCCATCTCTGTTTGAGGAATGGGTTTCTAGTGTGGCTGAACCTGACCAGCACAGCAAAGCTGCATGCCCCAGCGATGTGGAAATTCCACAGCCCTAGCAGCACCTGACGGGGTCAGACTCCAGCTAATCTCTCACGGGACTTAACAGTTTCATTTTCCATCTCAATAATTACTTTTGCTAGGACGATTCCTTTTATCCCAGCTCTCTAGAGGCAGACACAGGCAGATCTCTGAGTCTGAGGCCAGCCTGGAACTCTACCAATGAGTTCTCCTCAGCAAACTCTTCACATTTATTGAGCGTTCTTGTTCCCGCATCTGTCCACTCCCTACTGGTATCTTTTTATGAGTGCATTACATAATCTGGGATGAGTCATTTAGTTACAAATATCTTCTTTCAGTTTGGAGCTTAGGTTTATATCATTTTATTATTTACATGCATGCTCATGGAAGGATTCTCTTGTCTGTGTGCAGGCACACGAGAGTGTTGGGGAAACATACGTGCATATGTGTGTGTGGAGGCCGTAGGTTGACGCTGATGTCTTCCCAGATGTAGCTCCACTTAGACACTGAGGCAGGTCTTTCACTTGAATCGCAGCTAGCTAGCTCCAGGGCTTCTCTGACTTTGTTCTGCAGGAGCCGGGATTGCAGGCAAGACCCAGTTAGCCGCCTGACTTGTGCATGAGTGTCGTCGTCTGTCCCCCGCCCCCCTCCGTGGCCTCAGCAGCCTCCTCAGCCCTTCGCACACTCTAGTTTGGTATTTTCATTTTGTCATGGATACATTGTCTATTTATTTTAAATATAATTTATTTATTAATAATAGTAGCCAGTTAGGGTTACTATTGTGATAAACACCATGACCAAATGCAGCTTGGGAAGAAGACGGTCTATTTGGCTTACACTTCCACATCATAGTGCATCGTTGAAGGAAGACAGGGCAGGAACCTGGAGGCAGGAGCTCATGCAGAGGCCATGGAGGAGTTCTACTTACTGGCTTACTCCCCGTGGCTTGCTCAGCCTGCTTTCTTATAGAACCCAGGACCAGCAGCCCTGGAACAGCACTGCTTCTCCATAAATCACTAATTAAGAAAAAGAAAACACCCCATCGGCTTGCCTGCGGCCCGATCAAATAGAAGCATTTTCTTAAATGAAGTTCCCTCCTCTGATATGGCTCCAGCATGTGCCAGCACAGTCCAGCACACTCTTACATTTACTTTGTGTCTAAGGGGAGCACATGTGCCATGGCACAGGTGTGGAAATGTGTGTGAAAATATGGGTGTGGGTGTGAGAGTGCCAAGACACGTGCGGAGGTCAAAGGACATTGCAGAAATTGGTTCTCTCCATCTGTCCGGTGAGTCCCAGGGATCAAATCCAGGCCATCAGGTCAGCAGGCTTTACCAGCTGAGCCATCTCACCAACACAATTTTATATTTAAGAAGTTTCTTTTAGCAGGGCGGTGGTGGCACATGCATTTAATCCCAGCACTCTAGAGGCAGAAGCAGGCAGATCTCTGTGAGTTCAAGGCCAGCGTGGTCTGCAGAGTGAGTTTCTGGACAGCCAGGGCTACATAGAGAGACCCTGTGTTGAAAAACCAAAATTTAGAAAAAAATAAAAGAACTTTTTTCACTTTTATTTTATGCCCATGATTGTTTGCATTCTAAGTGGTGTGCCATGTTCATGCAGTGCCTACAAAGGCCAGAAGAGGGCAGCAGATGCCCTAGGACTGGAGTCACAGGACTTTGTGAGTTGGCAGTCCCTGGGGGTGCTGCCTATCAAACCCAGATCCTCTGGAAGAGCAGCCAGTGCTCTGAACCACTGAGTCATCTCTCCAGTTGCTGTCCCCACCATTGTACATTTTTTGAAACAGGGTCTCACTGTGTAACCTGTGTTGACCTCAAATGCCGGAAGCAAAGACCTGTATTTTGAGATCTGTATTTTGTTTACAGCCATCTTAAGCTTACAAGATAAGTAAAATGTTCACCTCTATCCCCTCTGCAGGGTAAATTCCGAGCCTTAGGAAATCAAGCTGGCATCTCCTAGTGAGACCTTCAGGACCCAAGCTTTAGAAGCAATTAGCACCTCCTTTGTTAGTTAATATCTCTTTCTCTCAGCCAGAGAGAGACCTTCCGGACCTGAATTCCAGCAGACCTGACACCTCCCCTCTCCCTTGCCCTTTGCTGTGTAACAGCTTGTAAGGAATAGTAAAATTCGCGACTTGATCAGAAAGCCTGTTTTGCTGTCGTTTTCTCGAGTCTCTTGTCCCTTCCACTCTTCTTCCTCCTCCAGGTTTATCAGGGACTCCCGTTTGTATCCTGATGGCCAGATACTCAAACTCATGATCTTCTTTCCTGCCTCACCCTCTCAATTGCTGAGATTGCAGGCATGCCCATGACAATAAAGTTTCTGTCACACACACACAAAAAAAATCAAAATAAAACAAAACTCTCTTATGAACTTGAAATAATCAAAATTTTGTTTATTTAAAATGTTAAAGTTTTACTTTTCATGTTTAAACCTTTAATTTACATGAATTGGTTTTCTGTGCATTAGGGGTCTAATTTTACTTTTTTTGTTTTTGTTTTTTGAGACAGGGTTTCTCTGTGTAGCCCTGGCTGTCCTGGAACTCTCTCTGTAAACTAGGCTGGCCTTGAACTCTGCCTCTGGAGTGCTGGGATTAAAGGCAGGTGCCACCACTGCCCAGTCAATTTCACTTCTTTTCCCAGTGTTTACCTGACTTTGCAGCAGTTTGTCAAAGAGCATCTCCTCCCACCTCCCCAAAGGCAACACGTCATTTGACAAACCAGATTTATGTATGTGCTGGCTGGTTTTATGTCAATTCCCTTTTGCAGACTTTCTCTATACATTCTATACATCTGTCTTCGTTAGAAATAGTTTGGTCATCATATTCTGGTAGCTAATCAGGCTTCTGTTTTCCGTAGGTTTGAATATTTTAATAGAAAATGGGGGGGGGTGTTGCAGCTCATCTGCTCTTTGCCCTTTTATCAGGGTACAATTTGTAAAAGGCTCAGGTTTCAGATTGAGCCCGTTCCCAGCAACCACAACCCTCTGTAAAGGACAAATTGTAGTACAAAAATGGAACCTTTACAATCCAGCAAGCCTTGGAGATTATGTTAAATGTGGAGTACTGCGGGTCAAGCCCATTTTACAGATGAGGACAGCCCAGTTCTCAGTGCCATTATGGCTCTGTGTGGTTGGTGGTTACTTCAGCCTAGCCCTTCTCCTTGCTCCTTTAAGACCATGCCCTCGATCTCTCCATCTGCTTTCCATTGCTGATTCTCTATCGCCTGCTATTTGATTCTATGAAGAAACACAGACTTGGAGAAGGATGTGACATAGCCTTGGTCACACCGTGGGTCCATCGTCAAGGCCCCTGCACCTCCCTCGTTCCTGCCTTTCTCCAATCCCGCGACTACCCAGACTCTGACTCCACTGACAACCTGGCAAGCTCTCCTGAGCCTTCTGTTGTCAGGGATTGGGCCGCAGCTCAGCATCCACCGCCGCCTGCACTAGGGGGCGCTAGGGACCACTAAGGGGCGCGCGGAGCTGCCAACCACTCAGCTTACCCTCCCGGTGCCCCGCTCCCTCCGGCTGCGGCTCCGCCCCTACCGGCGCCCCGCCCCGTCCGGCGCGGCCTCGCTTTCTCCGTTTTCCAGGCGCCCAGGACCCCCCAGCCCACGGACTCGCCAGCTCTTCGCTCCGACCATGGGCCCTGCCGATCGACCCGCGCTGAGATCGCCACCGTCGCCGCCACCTCCTCCATCGCCGCCATCGCCGCTGCTACTGCTGCTGCCCCTGCTCCCTCTGTGGTTGGGCCTGGCGGGGCCCGGGGCCGCGGCGGACGGCAGCGAGCCGGCGGCCCGGGCGGGACGGGGCGGAGCCCGCGCCGTGCGAGTAGACGTGAAGCTGCCGCGGCAAGACGCCCTGGTTTTGGAGGGCGTCAGGATAGGTCCTGAAGCCGGTCCCGAGCCGCTGCTGGGCGGTCGCTTGCTGCTGGTGAGCGCAACCCTGCCAAAACATGCCGTGACCCTCGCGTAGACCCTGCTCCCCAGTATCTGTCTTCCTTCTGAAGCAAGCCCTAAACAGCCCAGAGCCGCTCTCCGGCATTCAGGGTTTCACAGACCTGAGATCCACATACCCCTTCCAAATTCATTTCCACACCCCGACCTTGCATCCTCTGTGGGAGACCCCAGCTGCTTCTTCTACACCTTTTGCTTCCCTTTTCTCATGGCTCCTCACACAGATGGATGTCGTGGATGCTGAACAAGAGATACCTGTAGACAGCTGGATTGCAGTGGCGTATGTGGGCAAAGAGCAGGCTGCCCAGTTCCACCAGGACAATCAAGGCAGTGGCCGGAAGGCATATCCCAAGGCCCTGGTCCAGCAGGTGCAAAGGGTATTTGGAGGGAAGTGGAGAAAGGGAATGCTTTCAGAACATCTTCTAGAGCCAGTCTTATGAGGAGCCTTCCAGAGAAGGCCTGGCCTTGGGTCAGTAGACCCCAGTGTGATGGGGAGGTGGGAGGGGGTGGAAGATTTCCTTGGGAAAGAGCACCTGTTCTCAGAATATGTGACGGGAGTCAGCGAGGGTGGGGAAGCTGCTTTGCCAGGATTAGGGCAAATGATGAGGCTTTCTGGATCCTACAGTAGTGGAAGTTTCACACACACGCTTGGAAATGTGCAAATTTCTTAAAGTCAAGGATATTTCTTATGTAACTATGGTATCTGAAGTTGGGAAAGTTAACATCGCTAAAATATTGTAATCTCTGCCTCATAATTAAATATTGCCTCAGTCCACAACCATCACATGTTACCTTTGGCTGTCATAGCTCTTCCGGTTTAGCTTTTGCTTACCTTGAGGGAGCTCAGCCTAGTCTCTCCAGTGGTCAGGCTCCTGAGAACCGGGGCCACTGGGAAGGCAGATGTGGCGGCCTCTCACCTTCTTGCTTCCTTTACAGATGCGCCGTGCCCTCTTCCTGGGAGCCTCGGCCCTGCTTCTCCTCATCCTAAACCATAGTGTGGTCCGAGAGGTAAACCGGAGTGGACTGTGAGGGTGAGCAGGTGAGGGGAACGGGGACCGCAGCCTGCTGACCTCCCCTGTCCCCTGCAGTTGGACATCTCCCAGCTTCTGCTCAGGCCAGTAATTGTCCTCCATTACTCTGCCAATGTCACCAAGCTGCTGGAGGCACTTCTGCAGTGAGTTGGGTTTGTTTGGGGTGGTTTGCTGCCCGAGTGCCGTGGGTCTCTGACTCTCCTCCAGTGGGCCCTTACCTGACCCATTAGCCTGTAAACTACTGTCTGGTTCAGAACCGGGGAGATGGGGAGGAGGAGGCATGGCCTGGGAAAGGAGTTGCCCTATGGGCAGAGAGGGACTAGCCCAGCATGAGGAAGCTGCAAGCCTGGTTGTCAGGCTATTCCTTGGCCTGGCTGGGTGAGAACCCTGGGCATCCACTGCAGAGCCAGGTAGATTCATCTCCTTCTGTCTGCCCTCCCACCCCACCCCACCCCATGATTCTTCCTCCCAGGAGGACCCAGGCTACTGCTGAGATCACCAGTAGAGAGTCCCTGTCCGCCAACATCGAGTGGAAGCTGACATTGTGGACTACCTGTGGCCTCTCCAAGGACAGCTATGGCGGCTGGCAGGACCTGGTGTGCCTGGGAGGTGGTCAGGCCCAGGAGCAGGTAGGTAGCTGCTGCTGTCGTGTCTCCCCCCCCCCCCAGCAGCCTTCACAGATCTCTCACTCTTCCCGTTTATTTTTCCACTGGGGAAAGCACCCAGGCCACGTACACGCTAAGCAAGTGTTCTGCTGCAGAGTTCACCCCCGCTGCTTCTTTATTTCTAGTCTTCTCTCTACGTTCTGGCTACCTTATGTTATTTACCAGCTCCTATACGTACCCTCACTTCCTGCCTCAGGACCTTGGCCTTGATTGGCCTTTGGTGTTCATTCCCCTTTTTTCTGTCCACATGAGTCCTTGCCTAATGGCACTTTTGTAGCTCAGCCCACCTCACTGCTTTGGACTGTCTGTCCCCTCCATTGCTCTGCTTGTAGTCTCGCTCCGTCTGCTCAGTCATAGCTGGGCTTGGCCAGGCTTTCTCAGCATTTTTAGATCCAACCCAGTATGTTGGAGAGAGTGGCTTAGTGTCCACGTTTCCCAGTGTTTAGCTTCCAGGGGTTCAATCCACAACATTTCTTGAACCCCAGTCTGTATAAGTTGGGGAGAGGAGTCAGACAGGTTAAAACCCTGGCTCCTGAACCTTAGCTGAGCAACTACAGGCCAGTGTTTTCCTGTTCCTCACATTCTCCCTTCCCCTGGGGTGGACTACATAGACCTCTGGGAAAGGGCCCAGGTGGCCTGGAGGTGAGAATGTACAGTGTTTAGGACAGGCTGGCAGGGACAGAAGACAGATTTCAACAGCTGCAAACATACTGCCAGCCAAGTTGGGGTGGACGTGGCAGATGAGATGTCCAAACGATAGCTGGGCAGGCATCTCAAGTAGCTGTCCTGATGGACATGGATGCCAAGTCCGGCCCCAGGTCCAGCTGCCACCCTGAGCCAGGAATGAAAAGCTGTCCTGAAGAGCAGCACCCTGCTGTCCTAGTGGAGGGGCCCTGCCCTGCTCTCCCTACCTGGGGCTTCCAGCCTGGCTGCCTCAGTGCAGTTTCAGAGCGGCTCTGGCTGGGGAGCAGAAAGATACAGTCATTGTGTAGGACAACAGTGAACCCTTCCGGGTCATAGCCAGAGCACCTGGGCCCAACCGAGGGTGTTAGGAAGAGCAATCACAGGGAAGCACTGACTGTTAGGACATCCCGCCCTGTAATCCGTGACGAAGACCAAGAGCTACTGAGAAAGCCGGGAGTTTTGAAGTGTCTTTATTGGTCACAGCACATTTAATCTGCGTGAGCCAGTGCACCTGTGTGCGGGTGCCCACGTGGCTTGCACAGAGACTGAGGCTAGCTACAGTGTGACGTGTCGGACTTCCTTCTCCACCAGTGAAAGGGCCTGGAGGACTACCCAGGGCAGCAGCAAGGAAGCCCCATGGTTAATGGGTGTTAGGAGGGCGGGGCGGGGCAGGGCGAACAGTCACCCTGAGGGGCGGGGGAGCTCCTGGAGCAATAGGCCAAAGTTGTTAAAAGGACAAGGGCAAGTAAAAGCAATTTTCAAGATAGGGGAAATGTGTCAGGGCATGAACAAGGCAAGGGACAAGGGAGAAGACAGTGAAGGAGGCATGGCGTTGTTGGATTGCCGCTGAAGTCCGTGGGTCTGGGGGTGGGGCCTGTATGCTGGCAATTGAGAGAGAAATGATCACAGCATAGAGGCGCACCTGTTCCTGCTGCTTCTGCAGTTTCAGGGGTGAACATCAGCTTAGATGAAGTCAAATGGGGACGGTAGGGACAGACCAGGAGGAAATCTACGCTGGCAACAGAATAGCAAGGCACTAAGGACAGATGTGGCTCTCCATGCATCTGGGGCAGATCCTGAGGAGCGCATAGGTAGGTGAGATGGAGCCTGAAGAGACAGAGGCCCTCAGTGCATGTCCCCTGCTTTGTCACCAGTGTTCCTGGGGGTGGCTATTCCTGGGGGAAATGTGTAGAGCAGCCCAGAGGCCCTGACATCCTTCTCCCTCCCCAGAAGCCCCTGCAGCAGCTATGGAATGCCATCTTGCTTGTGGCCATGCTCTTGTGCACAGGCCTTGTGGTTCAGGCCCAGCGGCAGGCATCAAGACAAAACCAGCAGGATCCTGGAGGCCAGGTGGGAGCCAGATTGTAGAAGCCCTCATGCCCACAGCCCTTGGGCCTGCAAGACTGTGGCCATCCTTTTCCCACAGGGGGATTTGTTCAAACGCCGTGTGGTTCGGAGACTAGCATCCCTCAAGACCCGGCGCTGCCGGCTGAGCAGAGCAGCACACAGCCTTCCAGAGCCTGGCACTGAGACTTGTGCTGTGTGTCTAGACAACTTCTGTAACAAGCAGGTTAGTGCCTAGGCAAGTCAGCCACCAGTTGACCTGTGGCATCCCTGATCCTGCTCCCAAGACCCTCAACCCTCCAACCAGGACCTTCTTCCAGTCCTCATCATGGCTACTAAGAGCATACCCGGGGAAGACCCAGGAGTGCTCAATGCATAGCCCAGGTGAAGGGCACAGGTCTGGCCCTCATCTAGAGCCTGTGCTCCTCCCCCACCCTGTAGTGGCTCCGGGTACTGCCCTGCAAGCATGAGTTCCACCGAGACTGCGTGGACCCCTGGCTGATGCTACAGCAGACCTGCCCACTGTGCAAGTTCAATGTCCTGGGTGAGCATCAGGGGCAGGGGGGACTCCTGGGCTAACCCCCAAGCCCCATCTGATCCTTCTCTCTCTGTTCTTCCTTCTACCCTTCAGGGAACCACTACTCAGATGACTAACTGCCCAAGTGAAGAATATCCACTTTGGGATGGACTCTTCCCAACCTCCACTACAGGATAGTGGGTTGGACAGACCAGCTAGCCCTGTGGGCAAAGTCAAGGCCTCACCGTACCCATGATGGGTAGGAGGGACTCACAGCCCTGGGCTGAAGACACAGAGCCAGGACCCAACAGGCAAGGAGAAATATTAAAGCCCTTCTCTGCAACCCTGGGATATTTGTGTCTGCCCTTATAGGCAGCTCCCAGGACTCTGGGGAAAGAAAACATGGCCACTACATCTGTCTCCAGCTTCTGGGGCTTCTATGATTGAGTTTTATGCTATTTATTGGGGGATAGATTGAGGGAAAAGATTTGTGGCCATGGGACCCACTGGCATGGCCCCATCTTTGAGGCTATTGCCTAGTCAAATCAAAGGTGTAACGTTCAAATGAGCCTCCTCCACTACCTGCTGCCTGTCCAGCCGGATGACTCCAGTCTGGCGGATCAGAGGCCTTAGAAACCATCTAGTGCTCTATTTCTTGGTTGAGCTAAATGTCACTGACCAGGATACTTGAAGCCACAGAATATATGTGGTGCATCTGCCAAGGGCATCATTTAAAAAAACATTTGGGTAGGGAAGTTTTAATAGTAAAATAAACATGGAATATATTTTAACATAAGACATAAAATCTGTGCAGATGTTTTAAGATGTTAAGCAATAGATGGGTATGTGGTGGCATATGCAATAATCGCAGAAACCTGAAGGTAGAGGCAGGAGGATTAAGAGTTCAAGGCCAGTGGGCCTCTCAGTGGTGTACCCCTTTAGTCCCAGTACTGGGGAGGCAGAGGCAGGCAGATGGATCTCTGTGAGTTCAAGGCCAGCCTGGTCTACAGAGTGAGTTCCAAGACAACAAAGGATACACAGAGAAACCCTGTCTCAAAAAATTAAATAAATAAAATAAAAACAAAAATAAATAAGTAAATAAATAAATTAGAAACAAAACAAAACAAAAAGTTCAAGGCTGATCTGGGCTACTAAGAAAACCAGAGGATCATGAGTTCAAAATCAACCTCGGCTATACAGTGAGTTTGATATCAGCCTGGGCTCCTGCCAAAAACAACCAAACAAAATAGCAGTCACCAGTCACCTTGGCTTCTCTTGCTTGGAGCAGGGAGAACTCTTACAGTCCTCAAAGCTTCGCACCCTTCTGCTGCATGAACATGCCATGTGTAATCTTTAGGACCCTGACTCTAAGAAGTTTATGTTACGTGACCTCAGGTGAGACCTTCAGGCGAGGGCACTGGTAGAGCAAGCACTTACTCACCTGAAATGCACAAGGCCCTGAATCCAGTTCCCAACACTAACAGGAACAAGAAAATGAGAAAAGCTTCTGGTCAGCACTCGTCCAAGGAAAGCAGGAGCAAGTCAGAGACAGGGGAATCCGTGTGGGAGACACATTCTCTGCTGTGCACGCTCTCTCAACAGGGTCTAGATGTACCCTTTGCTGTCCTGAAGCTTGCTTGCTATGTAGACCAGGCTGGCCTCAAACTCAGAGATCTGCCTGCCTCTGCCTCCTGAGTGCTGGGATTCCAGGCGAGCACCACCACCTGGCTCTGCTGCCTTCTTTAAGATGGGTGGTGCAAATAAGGCCAGGCAAGAGCAGCATGGCTATGGGGACCTCAGCTCCACAGCCTAAGCCTAAGGATCAAGCTCTGCCCCAGCCAGAAGGACTCTTCCGCAGAGCCATCTAAAGGAGACACAAACAACCTGGACTTCTGGACTTTTTGCTTGTTTCTTGTTGTTCTCTTGTCTATCCGTCTGTCTGTCTGTCTGAGTCAGGTCCTCCCTATATAGCATTAACTAGCCTCAAACTCTCAGTCCTCCTGTTTGGGAAGGGTCTGGCTTACCAACTGGTAGAAGTGGGAGCTAAGAAATGGATGTTGAGTCAGCGGAGGCCTGGAACGCCCAGCAGTAATGGCCTCTCCCCAGTACAGTGGCTCAGAGCATCCAGTCTCCTCCAGATACCCTGGGCTGTTAGAGAGAGTCAAGAGACCTGACAATGCCAGCTTACTGCGCATGTGGCTCCCATTGACCCTTCACTGCAAACAAAGGCAGTCGACCTGACGGCCTCCCCACCACATAATAAATAATGCCACCCAGAAGGCTTGGAGAGTGACCTGAGAAGTCCTGTGACTTGAGGCAGGCTGATGGCCCGCTCTAGAGAAATGACCACTGTGTCATAGGATGGTTGGTCCAGCCTTGCAGGCTTGTGTCATCCTGAGCTCATCAAACCATGGTTGGCTAAGGTGTCCAAAGGCCTGGTCTTCCCTTCGGTGGCTTTGTGAGGCTCTGACCTCTAGGACTTAAGAGGGACCTCTCAGTTGTCCCTAAAGGCAGTGAGCTCCTTGGTGAGCTGCAGAGCCAAGGTGGAAGGTGACGGCACTGCTGTTCCCTGCCTCCCTTGATGGGCCAGAGGCAAAGTCCTGGTGTCTGGTTCCTTGTTCCAGATGTGCCCTCACATCCCGAGCCCTACCCTGAGTGCTGCTCAGTGACCCAGGGTTACCCCCTCTGCATACTCTCCCCACAGTGCCTGTCAGGATGGAGACAAAAAGTTCACACTCAATGGCAGGCCTCTATGGGCCAGTGACCTGCCTGGTGGGATCACAGAGGCCTTTGTCCAACAAGGAGGGAAGGTCTGTTCCCCCAGCTCAGCCACGCTGAGGCCAAGATCACTGTGGGCAGATGGCTGGGGCTTTTATTCCATGGGGGTTGCTAGCCACCTGCCCTCCAGCCCTACCCCTGCTTCAGGTTAGGTGGGTCGTTCCTGGGGCTGGTATGTAGAGCCAGCCTGACCTCGGTTCGGTGAGAGTTTCCTCCTGAGCCTGGCCAGGGCTCGGATGGGGTTCTGGGTGCAGGTGGCTGAGTGGGTTCTGTCCTCCAAAGAGGACTTGCTGGGCCAGTTGCAGGGCTGCCTAGAGGGGGATGCTCGGGACCCTCCTGGGTGGGTCCTGCCTGTGCTGCTCGTCCTGCTGCCAGGAGACTGCCGTCTGCCCATGGGCCTGAGGGAGGACCGGAACACAATTCTCTGTGATCAAGGGGACCCCACCGCTTATCTGCCCCACCTCAAGGAAAGCCTACTCACCCTGGAGATGTATTCTGTGCTTGGGCTGGGGGTACCTCTCCCTGGGTGTCCTTGTAGGGAGGGGACCAGAGCTGGCCCTGTGGGATCATCTGCAAAGAAGGTCAAGCTTAGAAGGGCCCAGGAGTCCCTCCCTGCACTAGTGTCCAAAGATGGATGCGGAGGCAGAATCCCCAACCAAACCCTCCAGTTCCCTTCACTAAGATGGGGTTTGCAAAACCATCCAAGGGCCTCCTCACCTGCAAACCCTTGGGCAGGCAATGCATACTGACGAAGTAAAGGAGGGAGGGGCTGTAGTGGGATGTGAGCTGGAAGGCTACATCTTCCACAGCCTCATACCTTTTGACATACGGAAGAAGTTTTTCAAATGTGGCCTAAAGCCACATGCCACGAAGTAGGCAGTCTTGAGTCCTGCCTGGTAAGGACCCCTTCCTGTAGTGATATTTCATTTGCATTTCAATAAATAAAGCTGCCTGAAGATTAGAGAGTAAAACAGCCCCACTGGTCAGCCTGACACACACCTTTAATCTCATTCTGAGATTCCTGGAAGCAGGATTGCCATTTCATCTTGAGGTAGAGGTAAGAACCAGTAACTGACTGTTTGGCTTTTCTGACCTTCAGGTTGAACGCCAATTATCTGGAGTCCCTGGGTTTTTATTAATCGTGCTATATCTTCCAAATACCCAACCCCCCTCAAAGGCTCACTTTGAGGCTTCCCTGTTGGGCCACTTCTCGGATTTTGGTCAGCATTGATTGGAGCCGCCTGTTCTCTTCCTGTAGGATCTGAATACGGATACCATTGGCTTGCAGTTGCCTCTCCATGTCATGGGTGACATTGCCGGAGTCTGCAAAGACATATTTGGGGCCTTACATCACTGGACCTGCCTCTTGTCAGGGCAGACGGTGGGGAGGGGTAGCATCCAGGCATCCCGTCACATAGTCCTTCAGAGGCTTTTGTTCCCTTCCTGTTGCCTGTTAAAGGTGATGTTACATTTTAGAATTTGAGAGCAGGGTGAGTTCTGCAACTTGGAGGTTTGGATCTTGTTCAGGACCGCTTGTCATTGACCTGTCAGAGGTACTATAGGCTGTGCAAAGGTCCACTGGGATTTGAGTTCCAGGAAGTCATCATATATGTTCTTCCTTAACTGTATGTGGTAGATGAATGACAGCTTCCAGTCCTATACACCTGAGCAGTTGCTGTCCATGCTAGAGCCCAGTTTCCTGGTTTATGAGAAGGTTGTTGGACTGGAGAGAAGGCTCAGTGAAGAGTGCTAGCTATTTTTCCAGAGGACCGGGGTTCAATCCCCAGCACCCACATAGTAGCTCACATCCACCTAATTCCAGTTCAGAGGATCTACCCTGTCTTTCGGCCTTCAGGCACCAGTACATTGATATATATATATATATATATATATATATAGTCAAAATAGCCATACAGAAAAAATTTAAAAAAAAAAACAAACATTTGTAGGGCTAGTGAGATGGCTCAGCCGGTAAGGAAAGATCGAAACTAAGCCTGACCACCTGAGTGTGGTCCCTGAACCCCTGGACCCATATGGCAAAATAAGAGAACCAACTTGTACATCTGTCTTCTGACCACACTTGTGCCACGGCAGGTACACACACACACACACACACACACACACTAAAGGTGCAAAAAAAGTTTTTAACAAGAAAGTCCAGGGCTGGAGAGATGGCTCAGAGGTTAAGAGCATTGCCTGCTCTTCCAAAGGTCCTGAGTTCAATTCCCAGCAACCACATGGTGGCTCACAACCATCTGTAATGAGATCTGGTGCCCTCTTCTGGCCTTCAGGCATACAGACAGAATATTGTATACATATTAAATAAATATTAAAAAAAAAAGAGAGAGAAAGTCCAGGTGAGCTCATGAGGCAAGGGTTTGACGTGTAGTGCTCAGGAGTGATGACTCACTGACAGCTGAGCCACAGTGGACCCACCCATCCCAGGGCCTGAGAAGTCTAAGAGAGCTGGTGGGAGAGCAGAGATTGCCTGGCAGGATCCTGTACCAGTGTAGATGCCCTATGCTCCTAACCATGGGGTCTAAGACACTGAACAGCTGGGGATATGTCTAGCAAGATGATCCTATGCTGTATGACACCAGGAAAGGCAACCTGGGGAAGCTGAACCAGGACTGGCATGTGCTGTGGAGGACATGTGCTAAGGGAAGACATGCCTCAGTTCCACTAGGGCAGCTGTTCTCAGCCTGTGGGTTGTGACTCCTCTGGAAGCCAAATGACCCTTTCACAGGAGCTGCATAGAGATCTCCTTCATACCAGATATTCACGTTATAATTAATTACAGTAGGATTGCAGTTATGAAGTAGCATTATATGGCTGGGGTCAGCACAGCATGAGGAACTGTATTAAAGGGTCACAGCATCAGGAAGGCCGAGAACACTGCACTAGGGTGAGAGGTACAGTCACTTTGCCGTTGTCTCCACAAAGGAGTGAACAACACGGGACACTTGTGGATCATGGCATCTCTAGAACCACAACTCACCTCCTGCCCCCAGTCTCCTCTTGCTGAGGGTGAGAACAGTACCCGATCACATCCAGGCAAGCCTATGCCCAACCAGGCCCCACCCTGCCCTTAGCAGTACCCTAGGCCCCTACTTTGGATCTGGGCCTCCGTGGGCTGGTGCAGGTCTGGGAAGGCCACCAGCAGTCGCTCCCGCTCCTTTAGTTCCTCTAGCTCCCGTTGCAGCTCCGAGACGGTCAGCTGCAGGTCTGTAGTTACCTGCTCCAGCTCCTGTTTCTCCCGCTGCAGGCTCTGCAGTAGTTCCTGGGGCAAAGAAGAGCTTAGCCCTGGCTCAAAGCTCTCTTGGGGACACACAGGTCCAGGGATACACAACAGGTTAGAGGCTCCTCGGAAAAGAGAGTTGCCCTCTCTCTCCCACCCTACCCCCACTGCACCTGCTGTGCCTGTAGCTGGCACTGTCCCTGTTCCCTGTCGCTCTGGAGGCTCTGCAGCTGCTCCTCCAACTCAGCTTGCTGGGCCTCAGCCTCATCCAGACTTCCCCGCAGCTCTTCCCGCTCCTGGTCCAGACTGTCCAGCTGCTGGAGCAGAGTCCTCTGCTTGGCCTGCAGGGACTGAATGGAAATGAATAGGCAGGGCAGATAAAAGGACCCTAGGGCCCAACTAGCCATCTGGGACTAAGGAAGCTGTGGTGCGGTGTCTGTGACCCTCTGTGCTATGTTTGGATGCAGAGATCAGCGCACAGATGCTCAACTGCAGAAGGAAGGCAGCAGGCAGATGCACATTTGATCGGGACAACACCAAGACCCATTGTTGAGAAAGCAGTTGGATGACCCCTTCTTTCCACTCATTCAAAAAGGATTCTGGGAAACAAGTTTTGTTTCTTTTCATCAAGTCTCCAGTGTCATATTTTCCTGTGTCACTGAATATCACTCCCCCCCACCAAACAAACAAACAAATGAACAAAACAGCTGGGCAGTGATGGCGCACACCTTTAATTCCAGCACTTGGGAGGCAGAGGCAGGCGGATCTCTGAGTTTGAGGGCAGCCTGGTCTACAAAGTGAGTTCCAGGACAGCCAGGGCTACCCAGAGAAACCCTGTCTTGAACCCCTCCGCCAAAACAAAAGAAACCCAAATATCCTGGCACACACTGAATATAAAGAGAGAGACCTGGCTCTACCTCTCGGTAGTTGTATGCCCTGGGGAAACTTGTTTAACCTCACTATGCTTCAGTTTTTCCATTCATAAAATAAGGAACAACAGAGTATCCACCTCCTCCCATTGTGGCAGGGAATAGGGATAAGAGGGCTGCAGAGCCTGAAGCCCTCACCTCCTGATGACGGACCATGCTGTCGACTCGGGCCTTCTCTTTGTCCAGCTCTGTGCTGGCCCAGCGGATCTGCTGCCCAGCCCCATCCAGCCGCCCTGCCAGCAGCTGCACTTGCTCCTCCAGCTGCTGCACCTGCTTCTCAGCTGCTGCCCTCCGCTCACCTTCCTCCTCCAGCTGCTGGGTCTTTGCCACTGCAGGATTGAGAGAGCAGGTACACAGGGGGCAGGGGAAGGGAGCTCTGGGTGAGTCTCTGACTGGGACTAAGCAGAGGTCACAGATCACAGTACGGGCTCTGGACCACATGAGGCGGGTCTGGACTACAGAAGGCACTTTCTGCCCCCTGAAATTGAGACTGCAGCCTGAACCATCACCATCAGCCTAGAGTCAGAACCATTCTCCTGTGGTTCCCACTCTCCGCCCTAGAAGCTTTGGATGGAAACAGAGGTACACGTCCAGTTATACAAAGAGTTGGAGATGTGGATGGGGTCACACAAAGGGGCTTCTTACCCATGGCCTGCATGGACTTCTGCTGCTGCTTCAGGTCTCCCTCCAGATTGGTCACCTTTGCCTTTAGGTCACACGTTTCTGTGGCAGCCAAGAGAAAGGCCTTTCAGTGGATCACTTGGGCCTGTGGCCTTTAAGCCCAGTGAACCCTGTAGAGTAGAGGCAACCATCCAGTGTGCAAGGGCTGCTTGAGTTGCCAAGGTGGGGTTGGGGTAATCCTAGGAGGCCTTGGGCCCTGGCATGCTCCATTGGCTGCTGGATTACCTGTGCCTCTCTGGACCCAGTGATGGGCGTGGAGGCAGTGGAGAGGCTCAGAAAGCAGTGACTTCTTGCCCTAAGCCCTCAGTTGGTAACGGTGGACAGCAGTACCTTGTGTCTGTCCAAGAGCTTTTGCCAAAGCCAAGAGGCTGCTCTGTTGAGGCAGAGGTGCTGGGGATAGGGGGAGCTCCCTGCAGGTACTTTTAGTGACCATTATTGAGTGAATGTTAGATGAACATCCCAGCCCTCTCCCCTTCTGAGGCGACAAGCCTGAGGCTCAGGTGCTACGCAAGCCTCCAGGTATCCCCTGCTCACAGGGTGGCCAATGGATGTCTACACCCTTCTTGCCGCCTTTCTTTCCTAGGTCTCTTCCATGCATTCTACTGGGATTCGCCCTGCTCTCTGACGGGAAGGAGGGATGATTGTCCTAAGGTTATGGCAGTATCTGGCCTCTGGGGAGTAACCTGCGATTAGCTGTTGCCTGTCACGCTCGCACTCGGCCAGGCTCCGCTCAGCCTCCTCTGTCTGCCGCTGCCATTCTCCTCTCTCCTGCCGCAGAGCCTGCTCCAGTTTGCCCACTTGCTTCTGTAACCCGTCCTTCTGGCCCTCAGCTTCTTCCAGCTGGGCCCTGAGGGGCCCGATAAGTTGGGTGAGGGCTCCCACATGCTTATTGAGACGAGTCAGGTCTTTACTCTGTTCTGCTGCCCAGTGGCCCATGGTGGCAGCTGGCAGTGGTTTGCGCCCCATGCTGTCCTGCACCAGCTTCTGGAACTGGCCCAAGGACGAAGGCAAGTTCTGGCTCTGACACAGGCTGATGACCACCTTGCCCACCTCCCACAAGCTGCCCTGGACACTGGTACAAGCATCACAGGGCACCAAGGCTGTCTCGATGGTCTGGGAGTGGACGCTCTTGGTTTTCTCGGTGGTCCCAGCTGGGCCCCGCAAGGAGACTCTGACAGGGATGCTCTGCAGCCCTTGGCAGATCAAGGGCAAGCCTGGCACTGGGGAAGGAGGCTTGATGAACTTGGCAGTCATGCATTCGGGGCTCCTGGCTGGTTCACCCTTAGCTGTGGGCTTGCCGATGGGAATCTCCCCTTGGTTTGCTCTTTTCTGGGGTCAGGAAAAGAAAGGGAAGGCAGGTGAGAGAGATGGACATGGGAGGTAACCAGTACCCTGGAGATGTTCATGACAGCCTTGCCCTGTGATCAGACCTTCAGATGTTAAGTGACACCCACACAAATCACAGAGAACCTTCTCCCTTTTCTCTCTGACTCAACCCAGCCCTGGCCTCTTTTCTGCTCTCCCTGCTCTAATCCCAGGCTTTGCATGGTTAAATATGCATGGAACTGGGAGGGTAATGGTGGCAGTTACAGCCAATTCTTTTTTTAAAAATGATTTATTTGTTATGTTTACAGTATTCTGTCAGCATATATTCCTGCAGGCCAGAAGAAGGCATCAGATCTCATTACAGATGGTTGTGAGCCACCATGTGGTTGCTGGGCATTGAACTCAGGACCTCTGGAAGAGCTGCCAGTGCTTTTAACCTCTGAGCCACCTCTCCAGACTTCCCGGGCTCTTGCTTGCTCTCATGCCATTGTAACCACTCTGTTTTAGATTCCTCTCCCTTCCTCACAGGGCGACTGTGAGGATTAACGGATAACCTGTTAGAAAACCTGCTGTGTAGATGAACAAACTGAGGTTCAGTGTGTAAACAGCAAAGCCAGGGAGCCAGACTTGACCCCAAGGTCTGCTTTCTTCATTGCCAAGGCCATGGGACTTGAATGGGGGGCTCTAGAGTTTGAGTGCCCCAGCTGGACAGTGGAGAGCCAGCAAAGGACCAGCAGGTGCAGTGGCGTGGTAAGAAGCTAGAATAGGAACAGTATGTGAGGGAGACCACAGGGGCTGAGATGACCCACCTGGGGCACTGCCTGCTGGTACAGCATGCCCAGCCTCAGCAGGTTGTTCCAGAAGCGCCGCACTGTGAGCCCCACAGACATGCATGGCCCTGCAACTCGGGCAGGAGGCATCATCTGATCCAGACTGAGGTTTTCCAGGTAGCTGGCACAGCTCTGAAGCAGCAGCAGGAGCCTGCGGGCAGAGTTGCTGGGTGGCCTGGGGCCAATGCTGGTCTAATAAAGTCTTCATACAACGGGGGGGGGGGGGAGGGGGGGGTTGAGCTCTGGGAATTGACTTGGACATCAAGGACCTAGAGAGAGTCCATGTGAGCATCATGCTCAAACCAGGGGCCACCTCCAAGCTGGTGCCCTCTTGTGGCTTCCTGGATGTGCCTTCTGCTTCCCACTTGACTAAGGAGCTGAAGAAAGGCAGCCTGGCTCAGAAAGTCCTGGGTAAGTAGTGCCTCACTTTTACAAATGAAACCCCTAAATAGCAAGAACATCCCAAAGTCACAGGGTAAGCGGGGCAGGGCAAGGGCACATACGCATTTTCATGGTTCCAGTCAGAGTTGCCTCTTCCAGGCTGAGCAACCTCTGTGACAACTGAGATGGGGTGCAGACAGCTAACCTCCAAGTTCAAGTTTAGTCAAGCTAATGCTAGGGAAAGGGGGTGTTGGAAAGTGTGCCTAGGCATGGCCAAGACTTACCTTAAAGATAGAATTGTATGTTTGCAACACACAGCTGGAAGGTAAGTGAACTTATCTTGTTACAGGAGGTAGGGGTAGCAGGAGGCCCCGAGGCCTTGAGAGGGAGGTAGCTACTGCCTCCAGGCCCACCCTCTGGGCCATGTGGATAATAACACTGGGAAACTAGGACCCAGCAGGGAATTTAGCTGATCAGTCTGTGTTCTCAGACAGCCACCTGTGGTGGGGGATGCTGTGATACATGTAGCCTTAGCCATGGTCCCATCATTGACATGTCCTGAGCATCTTAAAATGTCACACTGTTGGCTAGAGGCCACGGCCTTCACTCTAGGGTTCCCAAGCTAAGCTTAGATTCAGTTGTCTCTGGCAGGAGTTACTTTTATACCCAGGAGTCACTTATACACAAAGGAAGCTAGTACTAACTCAGAAGTAAACAATGCTCAGCTGGGGTGTGAAGGTCGGGAGGTATGTCAGAACAGCTTTACAGGAAAGGGGTGAGTGATCGGGCCCTGGTGGGTAAAGGGGTGTTCTGTCAGAGCAGGAAGGGGTTGGCAGGGCTGGCTTCGCTGCCTGCCCTGGGAAAGGAAGTGCTCTGCACTCACAGCAGTCCAGCCCTGAGGAGGTGCAAGCACTGCTTTCACACTCAGACCTCCTCTAGGCCTCTCAGGAGTACCCTGCCTTCTGGATCCAGGCAGGTCCCTCCTCAGTGTTTCTGATGCCCATTGGTCCCTGCAGTTTTACTGCATGGGCAGTTTTTGAGTGGTTCCCAGGAGGAAATTTTAATGACAGTGTAGAGGTGGTGGGGTGACAGAGGAGCAACTGGCTTTTGCCTAGCAGGGCCAAGGGTGGGAAAAACATCCCCCACTGCGTTTCTGGCCTTGAGAAGCACAGAGGGAACACAGCCCACAAAACGCCAGAAGCTGGGATGAAAATGCTAAGCAGCAGCTATAGTGTTCCTGCCACACAGAAACCTGAGGGGGGGGGGGAGCTGGAGAGATGGCTCAGAGGTTAAGAGCATTGCCTGCTCTTCCAAAGGTCCTGAGTTCAATTCCCAGCAACCACATGGTGGCTCACAACCATCTGTAATGGGGTCTGGTGCCCTCTTCTGGCCTGCAGGCATACACACAGAATATTGTATACATAATAAATAAATATTAAAAAAAAAAAAAAGAAACCTGAGGGGATAGCAGTGCCCTGGTATTATGGGGACCAACAGCAGAGGGCAGAGTGGGGCTAAAGACAGAACTTCCTGAGGTAGACAGGATAGGGCAGCAGAGTAGAGCACAGAATCAAAGGTGGTGTTGTAGAAGTCGGGGCTGTGGTGGCGCACGCCTTTAATCTCAGCATTCAGGAGGCAGAGGCAAGCAGATCTCTGTGAGTTGGAAACCAGCCTGGTTTACAGCGCTAGTTCCAGGCAGGTAGGGCTGTTACTGTGTCTTGAAACCCTGTCTTGAAAAACAAAACAAAACAAAATAAAAAAACAGAAAGAAAAAAGAAACAAAGGGTCCTGAGTTGTGGCCCGACCTGTATATTCACTTCACAGTTGACGGTTGAAAGGGCTCCTGCAGCTGCTACAAAGGGGCAGGTTTTGGCATCTTTAGATGTCCAGATTTGATCCAGGCCTCACCTGTCAATGACCAGCTCCAGCAGCACAGCATGGGACAACTGCGTGAACTCAGGGTCACCTGGCACGTGGTCATAGTGCTCCAGAAGGGCCACCATGTCAAGGTCACAGGCCACACGGTCAGGGAACTTCCAGGATGGGAAGCGCACAGGCCCAGCTCGGGAGAACACATCCACAATGGTGCCCTGTAGGTCCGTGAGGTCCTTGCGCAGGCTGTCCATGCAGGCCTGGCCGCCTAGCAGGTGTGCCATCCCCACAACTCCTGGGGCTGAAAGAGGAACCAGGGTCAGCCAAAGTGATGTCGCTATTGCCAGGAGAACCTTATAAACCCCCTGGTCTGTCTGGGTGTTCCAAATCCAAAATCCACCTCTGATTTTAGGGAGAAATCCTGAGTGACAGGCCTTTTAGACCCTGGCTCTCTGCATGTCTTAGCCAGCCTCATCTAGCCTCACTTCTACCTACCCAGTCCCATGGCGACCCTGCCTCCAGAGAATCTGTGTGCCCCAGGCCCCTTTGCTGTATAGGAATGAGTCTTCTACCTGAAGGGAACAGAGGAAGCCCCGAGTAAGTGGAGTACTGAATGAATGGATGCTCTTGATATGCACAGACTATCAAGGACTCCAGAGTCTCCCTTGTGGCACTAAGCACGGATGTTGACAGTATATTCAGACTATTCCCACCATAGCTTTCTCCCCATGGATGTTTACAGCCTGAGTATTGCCCCCTACTGAGACTGTACCTACCTAGCTAAACTTGTCTCCTATGTCCACTGGTAGACCATAAACCCAGTCTCCCTGTGTATTTATAATGACCTTGCCCCCCTGCCCAGCCCTCTATAGAAACGCGGAGCTTCTGAGATGCTCTGGTCTCTCTATCCCAACCCCATCTTTGCTTTGTGTCTGTCCTGGCATCACACTGTCGCTGCTCCCTGGCAGGTCCAAGTCTGGAGCCATGCTACATGTGACACAGCCCAAACACATCATAGCTTCAGCACGACAGGGAATGCTAGGATCACTGCACCCCTGTGAACATGTGGACCGTGCCCTTTGAGCTCATCACTGTATGACCTGGTCACCAAGCCTGAGACCTGGGCCCAAAAGTGCTGGAAAACTCAGAGGCCCAAGGTGGTGCTGGGGTCTGAGGTGGACTCTGGATTTCCCAGAGGACTAGTTCTTACCTCTCACAGATGTTTGCCCATGAAGCTGGAGTGACTGACTATGTCTATCTCTCGCACTAGGCTCTGAGGTCTGGGGCTTGTGCAGATGCCTGGCTTTCTGGCTCCTGGCTTCCTGGTTCAGGTGCAGGGCTGGCCGCAAGCGGCCCTCCCATCCCTGGGAATGGATGCACAAGAGAGTGAGTGAGCACACAGTCAGGAGGGATTTCTGGGAGATTGGGTAGGAGCTACCTGCAAGAAGAAGAGTCCAGGCTGGAGGAACGGGAAGTGGTGTAGGAGGTCCTTCTTTCTATGTGTTGCTTGTATTGGTTAATGAATAAAGAAACTGCCTTGGTCTGATAGGGGAGAACTTAGGTAGGTGGAGAAGACAGAACTGAATGCTGGGAGGAAGAAAGCAGAGAGAGAGAGAGAGAGAGAGAGAGAGAGAGAGAGAGAGCTGCCATGGAGCCGCCAGAGTCAGACATGCTGAATCTTTCTTGGTAAGCCACTGCCATGTGGCAATATACAGATTAATAGAAATGGGTTAAATCAAGATGTGAGAGTTAGCCAATAAGAGGCTAGAGCTAATGGGCCAAGCAGTGATTTAATAATACAGCTTCTGTGTAGTTATTTTGGGGCTAAGCTAGCCGGGCAGCTGGGACTAACAAGCAGCCCCTCTTTGCAACAGGGATGAGAAAAAAAGATTGGGGAGCATACAGACCTTCAGCCTGATCACAGAAGTGCCACTGCCCCAAATCTATCCCCTTTATACAGAAAAGGGGAAAGTGGAACCTAGAGAAACCACTCAGGCAGCAGGAATTTTCCATCTACCCTCTTTCTTCCATCCTTAGGCCATGCTGCTTCTAGAATAGCCATGTCCAAAAGAAGTATAATACAAAGAAAGGGGCTTGGAAACAGAAAATGGCATAAGCACAGAGGCCACCTTTCCTGTCCCCTCACGCTTCCCTGAAAAGGTGGTAAATGCAGGAACACTGGCTCCCCTCCCTTCTCACTGAAGACCTTGTATGCCTGGCAGCAGGAACACTGGCTCCCCTCCCTTCTCACTGAAGACCTTGTATGCCTGGCATTCTGTGGGAAATCTGCTTGGCGAGGAGTACCACAGGAGAGTGCAAAGAAAAATCTGGAGTCAGAGAGATGGCCAGCAGGTGAAACACTTGTCACTCAAGGTGGACAAGCTGAGTTCTATCCTCAGAACCTATGTGGTACAAGGAGAACATCAATTCACAAAAGTTGTCCTTTGACCTACACACAGGCATTGTGACACATGCATGTATGTATACATACATCAACACATAATAATAAACAAGTACATTGTTGTTTTGTTTTTGAGATAGGGTCTCACTATGTAGCTTTAGCTGGTCTGGAACTTGCCATATAGACTAGGCTGGCCTCCAGCTCAGAAATCCACCTGTCTCTGCCTCCCAAGTGCTAGGATTAAAGGTGTGTATATGCAGCCCTGCTTTTCTTTTCTTTTCTTTTCTTTTCTCCCTTCCTTTCTTTTCTTAAACATCTGTCTTACTAGGGATCTCAGTCTTTTCTTCCTTCCTTCCTTCCTTTTTTTTTTAACATCTGTCTTATTAGGGATCTCAGTCATGAACCTTGTGATGAGTAAGTTAAAATATTACTTTCCCTTTCTTAGACCACATTAAAAAAGAAAGCAAAAAGGAAGCAGGAGAGATGGCCCTCTTGCAGAGGACCCAGATTCAGCACCCACAAGCATCTATGGGTACCTCCAGTTCTAGAGGGTGTGATGCCCTCTTTTGTGTCTTCAGGCATGCACACATGTAGTACCTGGACATGCCTGCAGGCAAAACACCCATACACATAAATATAAGTAAATCTTTTAAAAAAGGAGTGAAAAAAGAAAATTTAATTTTATTTACCCTAATATACTCAAGACATTATTTCAACATAAACTCAATATGAAATTAGGATTTTTGTTTATTATTTTCTATTTTTTGAGACAGGCTTTCACTATGTAGCCATGGCTGTCCTGAAACTCACTGCACAGACCAGGCTGACCTCAAACTCACAGAAACCTGCCTGCACCTGTCCCATACTCCCCCGAGGGCTGGGACAAAAGGTGTGTGTCATCATACTTGGCTTTTTACTTATTTTTAATTTGTTTATTTGTAAGTGTAAGTGTGACTGATGTTTGTAGATACCCATGGAGTCTGGTGGTGTTGGATCCCATGGAGCTGATGGTACACGCAGGTCAGCCATCTGACATGAGTGCTGGGAAGTGAACTCAGGGCTCCTGCAAGAGCAATACATGGTCTCAATTTCTGAGTCATCTCTACAGCCTGGGTAATATTTTTTTTAGGACGTGCTTGTACTGGGCTCGGTGGTCCAAGCCTTTAATCCCAGCCCCTGGGAGGCAGAGACAGGCAGATCTCTGTGAGTTCAAGGTCAATGTGGTCTACAAAGTGAGTTCTGCGACAGCCAGGACTCTTACACAGAGAAACCCTGTCCTGAAAAACCTAAACAACAATAACAACAACAACTAAAAACAAAACAAAAAACACAAAGAGAAAGAAGTAAAAAAGGCAGTCTTGTAGGTACCCCTGCTGGCCTTGACTTTGAGAAGGGTGACCTTCAAGATATGATCCCCCACACCTCTACTTCCCAAGTGCTCTCATGACAGGTGTGTACCACCAGCCTCTACAAGTGATGTTGGAGAGTGAACTCAGGGTTTTGTGAATGCTAGGAAAATACTCTACTGATTAAGCTATACACCAAACCCTTAAACGTTTTTTTTTTTTTTTTTCGAGACAGGGTTTCTCTGTAGCTTTGGTGCCTGTCCCGGAATTAGCTCTTGTAGACCAGGCTGGCCTCGAACTCCCAGAGATCCGCCTGCCTCTGCATCCCAAGTGCTGGGATTAAAGGCATGCGCCACCACCGCCCGGCCCTTAAACATTTTTTTTTAAATTTATTAAGCCACAAAGTCCAGTGCTTATTTGACCCATATGGGTCAAATCTCAATTAAAAAAATTTTTGTTTTGTTTTGTTTTATGTCTGTCTACATAGCCCCAACTGTCCAGGAACTCATTGTATAGACGAGGCTAGCCCCAAACTCACAGAGATCCACCTGTCTTTATCTCTCAGTACTGGGATTAAAGGTGATTCCACCACACTTGGTCCTATTTCAAATACTTAAAGCCACATGGGGCTAGTGGTTACTGTGTTGTGCAGTACAGTGCAGAGGGTAAAATGCTATGTGTTTATCAACAATGGGATTGAAAATCTACCTGCTAGGGTCAGGCAGGGTATGGTAACACAGGCCTGTAACCCTAGCTCTTAGGAGGCTAAGGCAGGAGGAATGCAAGTTCAAGGACATCCATGGCTATAAAGTGAAAATTGGGAGGAAGGAGAGAGCCTTTAGAAACCACTAACTCCCTGCAAGGAGTGTTGCCCATAATACTTACATACAAACAAATACATTTGACTCATATCTCCCATGTGTTGACTTGGCAACCGCCTCTGGTGAGA
Source organism: Microtus oregoni (assembly GCF_018167655.1). Classification (NCBI taxonomy): domain Eukaryota; kingdom Metazoa; phylum Chordata; class Mammalia; order Rodentia; family Cricetidae; genus Microtus; species Microtus oregoni. The sequence continues at coordinate 1,446,229 of NW_024543223.1, read as the reverse complement.
CAGTGCAGCCCAAGAGATTTTTATGTCCCCAAGTGAAGTGAAGACAACAAGGAAAACAACATGAGATAACCTGGATTTCTTTCCAGGGAAGAACATGAAGGAAATAAAGTGAGCAAGAAGTTCCAGTCTGGGGAGAAGCATGTTCAGGAGACAAAGCACTGAGTGAAAAAAAAAATCAATCTGTTTACTGGGGCCATCTTGGATACCAATTCCCATAAGATTCTGGGTCAAAACAGCAAGAATAGTCAAAGTTAAGCAGACACTACAGCTTGGGAGGACAGCACTTGCTTAACATGTCTGAAGCCCTGGGCAAGCCGTCAGCACCACAAACATGTATGCCCACAGAATACCCAAGGTTACTCTCTATTGATTCTTTTAGAAATAGAGCTTATGCAGATTTATAGTGTGCTTGTGAAGAACATGTGACACGCGCTTTGTCATTCCTAGGTCTTGAGTGAACGATAAACATGAAGCTACCAGCTCTGATCTGCGCCTGTGACCACAGAGGTTATGGCTCTAAGGGAAGCAACACTGTTATTACAGGGGTAGCAGCTCAGAATGTAATTTGAGGTTTTCAGACTCCCAAGGAAGGACAGGAGCCTTTCTCTCCATTCAACCTTTAGTCTTCCCTCTCTCAAACAACTAACACTGTAGTTGAAGACCGTGCTTATTTCTCAGGCAGCCTGAAGCCCCTGAGGTTCGGTCACTACTAAGAAAGTATTTTTAAACTCTAAAACCACGTACATGACAACTGCCAATCTCTGACCCGAGTTAGCTATTGTCTGGACCCCTTGGGACATTAAAGTGACACAGTAAAGATATAGTAATAAACATCAGATTAGTAGAGAAAACTGGACTGAGAATGGATTCCCCCCCCCCCCCCGTGCAAATTTTTTTTCCCCTCCTTAGTATGGACTCTTACTTCGTGGTCTTCACCAGCAAACAGCTTGCTCTAAGGAGCAAATGATGCATTACCTGTAGTGTTTGACACAGGATCTAGCTTGGAGTAAATAAATGTCCAACTGATCCTAACTATCCCTATTCTGCATTAACAACAGTGAAATAACCAGCTACCGAGGGGATGGAGAGGGACCTTGGGTGTTTTGTTGTTGCCCCATTTCACAGGTGAAGCGAGGCAGGATGAGCACAGAACCCTCTTTCGGTATTCGGGGAATTGGGAGAGGAAAGGGAATGGGGACCTAGAAGATCTCAAGAGAGTAGAGACGGTGGTTTACGACTCCGGGAAGCGAGAGGCGTGGTCTGCAGGCCGGCACCGGTTGGAGTTTGAAGAACAGCTGTGATTGGAGGAGGTCGGGCTTGAGGGCGGGGCTATGGAAGTTAGGGTGCACCTTACAAAAGAGGCCAGTGGGAAGAGACCCCAGGGAATTGCGGGCTTGGGCTCTGTAAGGAGGGATCCGGAGGAGATGGTGCTGATCAGAATCAAGGGACTAAAGGTGTAGTTAGGTGGGACTCTACGGCAACAGGTCTAATGGGAGGAAAATTCTTCAAAATGACAGGCCAAGCAGGAAGGAAGACTGGAGTGGAGGGGGCTTGGAAGGTGCGGTCGCAGGGAGCGAGAAGCGGCCAGGGCCGCGAGGGGAGTTCAGCTCACCTGTCTCCGGCGTCGCAGCCTCAGCTCTGTGTGTGGCCGGCTCACAGAACTTCCCCCAGGGCGTCTGCGGCTCCTGGGATCCCTCGAAACCCTTAGCAGCGCGCCCAGACCGCTGCCATGGCAACAACGTAGCGCGCCGCCGTGCCCGCGCTACGGGGTGGGAAGTGCGCCAAGGCCGGGGGGCGGGGCCGGAAGTGTGTTCACTGCCTTCCGCGGCTTTCCGCTGGGTCGCAGCCATCTTGCCATTGCGTTGTAGCCTTCGTGTGGGGAGCTTAACCTCACCGCCGTACCGGTTGTCACCCTGAGGCGGACTGGCAGCTCTGAGCGTCGCAGTCATGCCCGCCGGACCCGTGCAGGCGGTGCCTCCGCCGCCGCCAGTAGCTACTGAGCCCAAACAGGTACCGCGCCCCGTGCTCCTCAGCCCGCTGCCCCGGTGTAGGCCTCGTCCCTCCCCTCCCGCGCGGGCTCTACGGCACTCCTGCTGGAAGCCCAGGCAGCCCTGAAGGACGTGAAGGGACTGCAAGTCCCAGGAGTCAACGCGCTGCGTTGCCTTCTGGTCCCAAAAAGCTCCCTAGAACCGGAATTGTCAAAGAAGCTTGCGGACTTGCAGCCTAGGCTTCACCTGGGAGCTTATTAGAATCACGAAGCCTCCGCTCTAAACCTTATTTTAACCCGATCCCAAGCTGTTTCGTTCAGATGTGAGAAGCATTGGGCCTGTCTGTTCACTGTGGCTTTTGGGCCTCCCCGTCGCTCAGCATTTGTCCAGTAATCGCTAATTTCCTAGATTGCCTTATGTCTTTTTCGTTTTTCCCAAACACCTACGAGGTGCTTTTCCTAAACCGGACAAGGATCCAGTCTTCATCATTGGAGAACGGATGAGGCGTAACTCCTGCCTTAAGAGAGAGCCCAGACTAGTGAAAGTACAGGCATGCATGAACACTCAATGTTTATTTTCTGTGTCGGTGTTAAGTGATAAAATGTCAGGCAGCCTTTAAAAGCTCTCAAGGCTGGGCCCATGACACTCGTCAGTAATCCCGGCATTTGTGGGTCTAAGGCAGGAGGATCATGAATTGAAGGCTAGCTTGGACTACAGGGCGAGACCCAAAAGCTAACAGATTGCTGAGGTGGAAGTATGTGGGTTGGATACAAATAAGCCATGAATTTAACCAGCACTGCTTGCTGGAGCAGAGGGGAAATGAATGTGAGGAAAGTCCGCAGGAGTGAGAGGTGAGTGGCTGTTTTGCAGGAAAGAATAACAATGAAGAGTGATGGGGGAAAGGAAATTAGTCAACATACACTTACCGGGCACATACTATATGCTGATTGTTGCTTTGGGTTCAGAACACAATCCCAAATATGACAGATAAAGCCCATGTCCTTTCTCCAAACGTTTACGTATTTGTATGCTTGTGTATTTTCATTGACACTGGGGAATAACAGACAAGGTGATACCAAATAATAGTTACACCACGGTAGAGTCAGGTGCTCCCTCTTTTCTCAAAGGTACGTGAACAAGTGTGGCTCAAGTACAAATTTGGGATAATGGTGGTAGGATTTGAACATGTCTATGAGGACAGTGGGAGATAGTTTAGGCTGGATAGTGCCATTTGTGTTTCAGAAACATAGACTTGCAGTGCTGTAAAGAGGGGGACGAGAAACAGTTAACCGTATCCCAAAGACACTGAGGGTTTGAGGGATGGGCAAGTGTTTGTCCCAGAATGGTGTTGGCACAGGCTCTCCAGCCAAAGTGATGTGCTAGAATCCTGATTCTGTCTGGGGGCCAGGCACAAGTTTGTTATTCCTGTGGTCTGGAGTAAGAACACTTCAAGGTTGGCATCAGGATCCTAAGAGCTAATACGCTTCAAGTGCCTGGGGTGTACTTTGTGTTTGGTGAATTAGGGAGGCTCAGGAGACCTGGAAAACCATTCTAAAGCTTGGTGGTATTCAAGACTTGCCTGGGAGATCGATGTAGGCAGGATTTTTCAGCCTAAAGTAGGGAAAGGAAATGTAGAACATAGTTCTCAAGAGTGTCTGGCTGAAGACAGAATACTGAGAAGAAATCGTAAACCATATGTTTAGAGCAGTGATTCTTGGCCTTCCTAATGCTGCAGCCCTTTAATGCAGGTCTTTGTGCTGTAACCCCAAACCATGAAGCCATTTTTGTTGCTTTCATAATTGCATTTTGCCACTGTTATTAATCATAAATATCTGATATGTAGGATGGTCTTAGGCGACCCCTATGAAAGAAAGGGACGTTCAACTCCCAAAGGAGTCGAGTCCCACAGGTTGAGAACTGCTGGTTTAGAGGTTTCCAGTGTATAGGTTAAGAGGTAAAATGTAGAAGACAGAAGACAAGGCTCCCGCAGCTGCCAAGAATATTTGAATTGAGCAATCAGGAAGCAGAGACAGGCGGATCTCTGTGAGTTTGGGGCCAGCTTGGTCTACAAAGTGAGTTCCAGAACAACCAGGGCTGCACAGAGAAACCCTGTCTCAAAAACCCCCTAAGTAAATAAATAAATAAATAAATAAAATACTTGAAGTAAATGAGATGGAGTAGAAACTTGTAATGTTCAGCTGCCAGAGGAAGAACAAGGGGAAGGCAGCAGCCCAGAGGAACATGAAGATGGAGGGAATCCCAGTTTTTTAAGATGAGAGCCCAACTCTTAACTGAGAGGAAGAAGAAGCTGCTGGATAAAGCATTAAAGAACCGTTGGTGTCAAATTCCATTGAAGCTCCACAAACCATTTATGCATTTAACAGTGGCTAGGTTTATGGAACTGGTGGATAAAAAAATGGACAATTAAGACAAAATGATCTATCAGCCAGACTTTTTTCTTCTTCTTTTTTCTCTCCTTTATTTCTGTTTGTGTTAAGTATAGAACCTAGTACCTCATGCAGGGTAAACACATTAAACTGCTGAGCTGCTCTTTGGCAGACAGTCATTAAGTATTCTGTGAAAGACGCAATACTAGATTCAGGGCTAAAGACATGGCCTTTTGGATGCTAAGGGTATAATCAGTTCCTTGTTTAGCATGTGTAAGGCTCTAAGTTTCAGCCCTATGTCAGCAAATAAGCAAAAAAAAAAAAAAATTGTGTATCTGATCACACCAGTCTGCCTGTCTGAAGGGTAGCCAAGAAAGCCATTCTTTTCCCTAGCTCTTGGGAATGGCCCCATATAAGAAGTCTGCAGGACAAAGACTATTGTCAGCCATGTCTTGGAGAAATGCTAGAAGCTGGTTTATGATAGCCTAACCCAAACCAGGAATTTGAAGATCTTTTCTTTTGTTTTCACAGCCAGTTGAAGAAGAAGCAACATCAAAGGAGGAATCCACTCCCTCCAAGCCAGTGGTAGGGATTATTTACCCTCCTCCAGAGGTCAGGAATATCGTTGACAAGACTGCCAGTTTTGTGGCCAGGTAACAGCTGCTTCTGCACAGTGGGTTGGGGAAAATTGTAACATAAAGAAAGGGCTTTGAGGGGGAGGGAAATGGGAGGCTGGGAGGAGGTGGAAACTTGTTTTTTTTTTTTTCTCCTTTTCTCAATAAATAAATAAATAAAAAAGAAAGGGCTTTGAGTCAGCACAAAGGCAGTATGATTTTTTGTTTTTTTGTTTTCTTGTTTTTCTTTTTCAAGACTCTGGCTTAGGCTTGTTAGTTCCTCCAAAACCACAGTAGGGCCTGGAGGTGGGCAATAAGCAGGACTGGTGTCTTTGACATGTAACAGCAGTAACCACAGTGAGAGCCATACCCAACTGTATAGTCACCAGGAGTTTCAGCTTCCAAAACAAGCCTGAGGGAATTCCTGGTGGCTTCTTTTCCCTGATGATGTGTATGCTGTGTTTGGCTGCTGACCAGAGGAGATAGAAGGCAGAGTTGATCATTCTCCTTGTGTAAGGAGCCGTATACGATCACTTGAGGTGAGTCAGAAGCGAGCTGATAGGACTGAGTAAAGCTCAGTTATGTTCTAAACACTTCGTTAATCTTTCTGGGCAGGGTGGACATTGGTCAGGCTTTTCCCCAACCTCTTCATCCTACATCCTTAGATGTAATCTTCAGGCCCACTTGACTCCAAAGGCCAACACATCCCACAGATATATCCAGTCTGCAGATGTTTTGTTTGTCTTTAGAATCTTTCTTTAAAATTCCTATTACCACGCTTAAAAATGAAGTGATTTCACAATCTGTCTGGATTTCTGGCTTTTCTTGAACTAGACTGCTTATATGAGTACTACATGGCCCTGAACAGTGTCTAGGGGCATATGCTGTGTTAGGCCCACATTCATAGTCACTCCCCTGAGGCAACGTCTCTACCACCTTGTATCATTTAATAGGTGTTTCTTTCCCAACTTCCTACTCAAGTAAAGAGGTTGTTTGACATCTTTCGCAGTGTCCACTCCATGAGAGTTTATGTCACTTTAAACTTAGACTTTCACCTAAAAACTGCCCTAAAATTAGGACATTGGGTATTATGTTTAGTTGGCTAATGTTTCATAGCAACATTAATGCCTTTGCCGTTTCTCCTGTGATGTTAATAATTGGGAAAAGGGTGTTGCATAAGGAATAGGTGCAATCTTACTGTCAGGACAATTCCTGCCAGCTGTTGTCACCTTTTCCTGTTTCCTTCTGCTCTTAGCATCCTTTTTTGGATGTGGTAATACCAGCACAAATACTATCATGTCTTGATTTTTCTTGCATGCTAAATTGTAAACATTTCCTACACTACTCTATGATTTCCCTCATGCTGGATGCTTTCTATAAAGAGGGATGCAAGGTGTTGAGACTATGTTTTCTTGAGATTGTTTCCAGTGTTTCCACTTGGTCAGTGAAGCTGTAAGAAGAGTTCGAACATTGTTTTTTCTTCTTAGATGCTTTCTTTAGAAGAAAATCCCATGTGAAACATTAGTGGCTAAGAGAGCATTAAAAGAACAATGCTAAGGGCTGGGAAGATGGCTCAGTTCAGTAAAGTGCCTGTCAAGAAAGTACAAGATCTTGAATTTGTATTTCTGGTTCTCATGTAAAAGCAAGATTTAGTGATACGTATTTCTGGTAACCGCAGTACTGGGGAATGGAGACTGGCAGATTCCTGGAGCTTCCTGGCCAGGAAGTCTATCAAATTATTGTGCTTCAGATTCAGTGAGAGACCTTGTCCCTTGCCTCAAAAACTAAAGTGGGGCCCGTGTGTTGATGCACTCTGAAGACAGAGGCAGGTCAATCACTGAGTTTAAGGCCACCCTAGTAGCATTTCAGGCCAGCTAGACACTATCAGACACTATCTAAAATAAATATATAGATAAATTTAAATAAGGTGGGAAATGATAGACACCTGATAGCATGTCAACCTCTGGTATCCACAGGCTTGTGTGCACACATGTATGCAAGTGACTTTCCAATAATTGTGTCATGCTCTGCTGCCATAGACAGAAAAGCATGACTTAGTTCTCTTAAAAAGAAAAACCTATCACTGTATAGTGATGCACACCTGTAATCCCGGTGGTAGTGAGGATTTGGAGACTAGCTTGGCTATTTCTTTTCAAAGAAAGGAAATAGGAACTGGAGGAGTGGCTCAAACATTGGGACCACTTTCTGCTCCTACAGAGGACCTGAGTTTGTTTCCCCGCACCCATGTCAGGCAACTCACAATCTGAGTAACACACATAGACACAAACTATATTTTTGGAAAAGGAAAACAAAATGGATTGGATATTCCTTCAAGTCCCCTAATTATGTGAGGCAGAGGTAAGTGGGTCTCTGTGAGTTCAAGGCCAGCCTGGTTTACAATGTGAGCTTTAGATCAACCAAGGCCAAGATCTTGTCTTTAAAAAAAAATAAATAAAAAATAAAAAGGTTAGCCAGGTGGTGGTGGCTTATGCCTTTAATCCCAGCACTCGGGAGGCAGAGGCAGGCAGATCTCTGTGAGTTTGAGGCCAGCCTGGTCTACAGAGGTAGTTCCAGGACAGGCTCCAAAGCTACAGTGAAACCCTGTCTCAAACCCCAAAATAGATAGATAGATAGATAGATAGATAGATAGACAGACAAAGAAAGAAAAAAAAGAAAGAAAAAGGTTGATTGTGTAGCTTAGTGATGGAGTGAGTGTTTATTTTTATGTACAAAGATATGAATTCTATCTCTAGTGTAAAAACACCACCGTGTTTATAAGATGGGTTTTTAACCATGGGAGTCATTTTTATAGACATTATAAATGTGAACTTGGGATGGCTCAATGGGTAGAAGGCTTGCTGTAAAGTATAGGATTTGAGTTTGAGTCTCTAGCACCACATAAAAAGTGGTATGTGTGTGTGGGTGATTGTAACCCCACCCCTGGTGGGTAAAGATAGGGAAATTCTTGGGGCCCACTAACTGGCCAGCCTGCTTAACCATAATGGTGAGCTCCAGGCTCAGTACAAGACCCTGTCACAAAAAAGTAAGATGGAAAATTGTAATTGGAGGTTTCTCTCCTGCCTGCCAGTTCCTAAATAAGCACTCAGAGGCTTAATTTTACTTATAAATGCTTGGCCAAGGCTCAGGCTTATTACTAGCTATCTCTTATATTTAAATTAACCCATATTTCTTATCTATGCTTTGCCACAGGGTTCATGACTTGTTACCTTATTTTTTACGTGTCTTGTTTCCTCAGTGGCTGGCTGTATCTCTTCTTCTGTATCTCTGCTTGGATTTCCCTCCTTGCTATGTCCTACCTTGCCATAGGCCAAAGCAGCTTTATTTACCAACCAATGAGAACCACACATACAGCATACAGAAAGACCATCCCACAGCAGAAAATGATAGAAAAGGTTACTCAGTGTCAACCTCTGGTCTCCCTGTGAGCGCTAATGAGCATATGCATTCATATTCATTCTCATTCTCTCTCTCTCTCTCTCTCTCTCTCTCTCAGAAATTGTAAATAACATCACGCTTTGAAATGAAGGGACAGGTCAGGATCTTGCTCTGGGAGAGGTATATTTAGGTCTGCTCTGCTAAACCTGGTACTCAGGAGCAGGCAGTGGGTATCTGCAACCAAATCTGGCTGAAAGGAATCTTTTCTCTGTAGGTAGGTTTTCCCAGACCTGCATTTTTCTGTCAAAAAGCTAAATTGGAAATACCTTTAAAAAGTCCCGCCAGCTGGGCTGAGTCAGAGTCAGGCTTTTCTGCTGAAATCCATTCCTTATGTTGGAAGATCTAATTCTAAAATTATCAGTAAGCCAACTTAGAGCACTGGAATTTCCTGGAATAAATACATCTGCTTTCTCATTATATCTTTCTAACTGTTTCCTGATGTGTAGAGACTATGGCTTAGGCAGCACTGCAAGAGACAACCCAGACCCCCTTTTCTAGAAGCCATTAGTCTCTCTGGGCATTTTCCAGACATGGTGACCTGATTTAGTGGGATCCAAATCAAATCTGTGTGTGGTTTACATTACATAGGGAGGTAGGAAAATGCTTCTTTCCAAAGCATGAGGTTCTAGTTGGACTAAAGCACAATTGAGACTTCATGATATTAGTCAGGCTGCAGGGTGTGACCAGAACTTGCTAGAGTCTAGGCTTTCCACAGTCTGCCATGGATGTCACAGATTGTTTTGGTGTCTAATCTTTTGTTTTTTGTTTGTTTTGTTTTAAAGATTTGTTTATTATGTATACAGTGTTTTATCTGCATGTATTCCTGCATGACAGAAGAGGGCACCACATCTTATTATAAATGGTTGCTGGGAATTGAACTCAGGACTTCTGGAAGAGCAGCCAGTGCTCTTAACCTTTGAGCCATCTCTCCAGCCCCTTTAGTGGCTGATTTTAACCATAAAGTCACCTGTGTCCTGTCTTCTGCTCTGTTTAACTGACAGGACCAGGGGTGGTGTGACAGTCTGAAGAAAGTGACCTGTCTGGCACTAATCCCTGCAGCAGTGGGAATTGGGAGTCTGGCTTGGTGTCTTCATTGTGTCCCTGAACGTAGGGTTCTGGTGACAATCAGTGGAAGCCCCTCCTAAGAGGCCAGTCATCTTCAGTGTTGGTGGAACTGCCCCTTCTAGGCTACATAGTAGTAACTATCCCCTTTGTTTGCAAACCACTGTATTCAAAAAGTCTGGAGCATTTCCTTAATCACTACTTACACAAATCTCAATAATGCCTGGAGGTACATAGAGAAAATGATATTAGTGAAAATCAAAGCAAGGAATACTTTGGAGCCTTGACCTTTGTGAGACTAAGTAGTGAGCAGAAACTTGAAGGTGTCTATATCCTGTGTCTTTTTAAGGCTGTGTGCCTTTAAGCTGACACAGATGTTATATGTAAGTATGACACCTGGAACTAGGTTTGGTGGCACACTTAGTGGCTCCTGGAAGGTAAAGGCAGTCAGATCAAGGGTTCAAGGCCAGTTCTTAGCCTGGTCTATGTGAGACTGTATCTCAAAAAATCCAAACCAAAAAGTTATGACCACTTGAGTTATACCTACTGGGACTCTTAAAAATTTGGATTCCCCATTTTGTCATCGTTCTAGCGGATTGACTGCATTTCTTTTGTGTGGGTGTGAATCTGTATGTGTGCATGTGCACAAGCACACACACGGATCGGAGCACAAGTTGTGAGAGTTAGTTCTTTTCCTTTCACCATGTGGAACCAGGAGATCAAACTCAGCTTGTTCATCTTGTCAGCAAGCATCGCACCATGGCCTTATCCTGTATATATACAAAGTAAATAAATCTTGCAGAGCCTCATGAACCTTACAGAGAAACATTTCCTTTGTGGGCCTCCCAATAATAAATGAAGTTACTTTAAGCAGTGTTTGGACAAGCTATTAACATTTATTAGCTGTTTGAGTTTTTTGGGTTTTTTTTTTGTGGAGCTGGGAACCAAATCCAGGGCCTTGTATGTATTAGACAAACATTCTACATTTCTGTCACATCCTTAGTCAAAAATGTTTTATTCTAAGAAAAAAAAACAATTGTTCAGCTGGTTGTGGCAGAGGAGCTTAAGGGATGACTGGTGGGAGTGGCCAGGCCTTCATTGGCAGATAGACTGACTGCTGATTCCTAGTTACTAAACGAGGAGCTCCAGTATACCAGGGATAGACTGGTTTTGTGAGTGGGTGGTGGCACAGATATTGATACAGATGGAGGTTTGGATCTGAGTCATCACAAAGTTTGTGGTATTCATCATTTGATGTGTTAACTTTTCCCCACAGAAATGGGCCTGAATTTGAAGCCAGGATCCGACAAAATGAGATCAACAACCCCAAGTTCAACTTCTTAAATCCCAATGACCCTTACCATGCCTACTACCGCCACAAGGTCAGCGAGTTTAAGGAGGGGAAGGCTCAGGAACCCTCAGCTGCCATCCCCAAGGTTATGCAGCAGCAGCAGCAAGCCACCCAACAACAGCTGCCCCAGAAGGTTTGTAGCGCAGCCCCTCTTTGTGGGTTAGGGAGGAAGCAAGATTGGTGGGCATAATTAGCTCTGCTGTCCACAATCACCAGGGACAGAATAAAGTTACCCTTGTCTTTCAGAATCACTGATAGTACATAGTACTTTTTGAGCACTTGTTGGTCAAGCTCTGTGCTCTGGGCCCAGATCATGAAGAGCCCAGTGGAACAACTATTTAACAGATGATGAAGCTGAGGCTTGTCCAAATATGATCTATCAATTCAAGGTGTGAGTTAGTTGTAGTGTGAGAATAACGTTTTGGCCTGGATGAGCTAAAGGAGGTGATTTAGCCTTGTACCATTCCTTCCCTTTTGTTTGGGCGGTTCCAGTACCCAGTTTGTGCTGGGGCCCAGGAGTGTTGAAGCCAGCACTAGTCAGTAAAGATAGAAAGTGCCAATGCAGTTTGTTTACTGTGTAGAACTGGCCTGGTCTCTTCATTTTACACAGCTCCCAGACTTTTGTGGGAAAAGCAGCCTTTTGTTTAGCCATGAGAAAAATTGAAGTCATGTTTGAAGACCTTGCATTTTGATTGCTGCTTGTAGGGCCTAAATTTCTCATTGTAAAAAACAGCCATAGTATCTATTCTGTCTGCCTCGTGGTTCTCTTGGAGGTCATTGATGTACTTTATGCAATGGGATTTACTACAGAACACATGGGTCTTACTGTATAGCCTCTTAAGTTAGATTTTACAGCCTGTTTCCTTTGTATTTTTGCCACCTCTTTAGGCCTTTAATTTCAGGATGGGAGCAGAGATGTAGATACTTGAAGCAGTAGTTGGGTGAGACTCCAATGCCCTTGGGTGCCAGTCTTCTCATAGCAAGTCCCAGTGATGCTCAGTTAATAAAACATTGGAGTCTTTGGCCATTCTGCACAGTTAGTTTACTTCTGTTCTGTTCTTATTCAACGCTGTCTTAGGTCCAAGCCCAGGTGATCCAAGAGACCATAGTACCGAAGGAACCCCCTCCTGAGTTTGAATTCATCGCTGATCCCCCCTCCATCTCAGCCTTCGACCTGGATGTAGTGAAGCTGACAGCTCAGTTTGTGGCCAGGAATGGGCGCCAGTTTCTGACTCAGCTGATGCAGAAAGAGCAGCGCAACTATCAGTTTGACTTTCTCCGTCCGCAGCACAGCCTCTTCAACTACTTCACAAAGCTGGTGGAGCAGTATACAAAGGTGCTGGGTTGGGGCAGAGGGTAGTGTCTCACACTGGGAGTATAGCATTCACCTTCTGTCAACAAGGACATTGCTTTGTGGGTATCTGGGCAAAAGTGAATCCCAGCTTAGTGTAAAGTGTGTGTGTGTTTAAGACTGTAGGTGCTGCTGGGCGGTGGTGGTGCACGCCTTTAATCCCAGCACTTGGGAGGCAGGGGCAGGGGGATCTCTGTGAGTTCAAGGCCAGCCTCGTTTACAGAGCAAGTGCCAGGACAGGCTCCAAAGCTACAGAGAAACCCTGTCTCGAAAAACCAAAAAAAAAAAAAAAAAAAAAAAAGACTGTAGGTGCTTTTTGTCTTTCCATGGAGCACACTTTGGGTCAGAGAACAGCGTTCAGCTCCCCCTTCCACTGAGGATCAAACTCAGTACATCGGGTTTGCATAGCTTGTGCTTTTACCTGCTGAACCATCTCAGAGACTCTAAATCTTTATTGTGCTTTTTGTTTGTTCTTTTAAAGACAGGATCTCACTGTGTGATTCTAACTTAGTTAACCTTGAACTCACTATGTAGATCAATCTGGCCGCAAGCTCAGAGATCCCTGGGATTAAAGGCACACCTCCCTCCCCTGTCCCTCCCCTGACAGCAGCTTCAGTCGTTATCTCTTTAAATCTTGTTATTAAGGAGACGTGTTTATGAAGCATTATTAGGTGGCCATCTGCTGTGTGACAGGACTAGGTAGCACTAGCTGCTTTTAGGTGTATTACATTTTCACTTGTCTACTGTATGGCCTGAGAAGCAGGCTCTTTCTTTATATAGTTGCTTCCTATTAATTTAATCCTCAAAAACTTTAGTGATGTTTCCCCAGTTTTCACAAGCAGAAATGGATTAAGAAAGATGATTTTATGGGGCTACAGTTACACCTCGGTTGTTGAGTACTGTTCTAGCATGGATTCTATTAATTAATTAGTTTTGCTCTGGATTAAGTGCTAGATAAAGACCAAAAAAGGAATGAAATGCAAAGTCATCAGAATGTCTACAGTCTCAGGCTAGTAAGCAGTGTTGTTGAGATTCAAACCTTTGTTATTTTTACCCAGTGAAGTAATTTATACCAGGAAAGTTCAGTATGAGTTTACTAACATTGAAAACATGTACAACATATTCCCATTTGGCCCTGGTGATGTGTAGCCTGGGTTACAAACTAAAACCGTTTTGTTTGTGTTTTGTTTTGTTTTGTTTTTTGTTTTCTGAGACAGAGTTTCTCTGTAACAATCCTTGCTGTCCTGGAACTTTCTTTGTAGACCAGACTAGTCTTGAACTCACAGAGATCTGCCTGCCTCTTCCTCCTCCCGTGTGCTGACATTAAAGGCATGCACTATCACTGTCCCACTTTTTTTTTTTTTTTTTTTTTTTGGGTTTTTCGAGACAGGGTTTCTCTGTGGTTTTGGAGCCTGTCCTGGAACTAGCTCTTGTAGACCAGGCTGGTCTCGAACTCACAGAGATCCACCTGCCTCTGCCTCCCAAGTGCTGGGATTAAAGGCGTGCGCCACCACCGCCCGGCTCCCACTTTTTTTAAAAAAATATTTATTATTTATTATGTATACAATATTCTCTCTGTGTGTATGCCTGCAGGCCAGAAGAGGGCACCAGACCTCATTACAGATGGTTGTGAGCCACCATGTGGTTGCTGGGAATTGAACTCAGGACCTTTGGAAGAGCAGGCAATGCTCTTAACCGCTGAGCCATCTCTCCAGCCCCTACTGTCCCACTTTGAAATTGTGTTTAGAACAGAATCTGACATGGAAATCTGGTATTTAAAATTAATTAATCAGTTAGCTGGGTATAGTAACTAACACTTCTAATGCTAGCTCTAGGAAGACTGGGGCATGAGGATTATCAGGAGTTCTAGGCCAGCCTGAGCTCTTTAAGAGACTTTCTGCTTTAGAAATCAATTTTTTCTTTTTTTTTTAAGATTTATTTATTTATTATATATACAGTGTTCTGTCTGCATGTATACCTGAAGGGCAGAAGAGGGCACCAGATCTCATTATGGATGGTTGTGAGCCACCATGTGGTTTCTGGGAATTGAATTCAGGACCTCTGGAAGAACAGCCAGTGCCCTTAATCGCTGAGCTATCTCTCCACCCCTAGAAATAAATTATAATGGGTTACAAAGGGCACTCACTGGTATATGATTACCAATGGCACATTTTTCTTGTTTTCCTTTTTAGTAAGATGGTCTATAAATCTGTTCTTAATATTTAGAAATGGTGTTAAAGATCTAAATTAAAAGAATTCTTAAGGACTAGCTCTATATAAAATTAAAGATATAAAAATGTAGCCAGGTGGTGGTGGTTCATGCCTTTAATCCCAGTACTCAGGAGGCAGAGGCAGGTGGATCTTTGTGAGTTCAGGGCCAGCGTGGTCTACAAGAGTTAGTTCCAGGACAGCTAGCTGTTACATAGAGAAACCCTGTCTTGGGGGAGGAGGGTTATCTTTAGAATCTAGAAGTTAGTAGAACAATAACTGAAATTCAAAGCCAAAGGTTACTGTAAGTACACAGTATCAGGTTTTTGTGGATTTTTATATTTTATTTATTTTTACTTTGCATCTCTGCACCACTCATGTGCCTGGTGCCATCAGATTTCCTGGAACCAGAGTTATAGATGGTTGTGAGCTACCATATGGGTGCTGGGAATTGAACCAAGTCCTCTAAAGAACAGACACTGCTCTTAGCTGCATGCCATCTCTTTAGCCCCATAATATCAGTTCTAAGTAAAGGCCTGGGTTCAGTTTGAGCTGCTTCCATAGTTAGAAATCCTTAGTCTCTATTTTGTTATTTTTTTCTCTCCTTCTCTAAATTTGGATTATTGTTATTGACTCATAATTGAAGGCACTAGTGTCTACTCATGGAAAGCTGTTATAGCAGGTAGATTCTAGGGATAAAGGTATAAGGGGAGCAAGGTAAAATTGTGCCGCTTTATGAGTGGAAGTAGATACTGCTGGGACAATTGGAATGGTTGTTAGAATAAAGGCAGTCGGTGTCCTTGGTAAATGCACGTTAGACATTGGGTAATGAGTAGTGAGAAGACAGAAATCTGTCTTCATGGAGTTTTTTAGTTGGGAGGAGAATACAAGTGAAGTGTCCTATGTGTTTCAGATGGAGATAGATATTCTAGATCAGAAGGCAGGGGTTGGAAGTTCTGGGAAGTAGGGAGGAGGTGGTTGCAGTCTTGAACAGGACAGTAGAGAGGACTGAATGATTTTTTTTTTTTTTTGGTTTTTCGAGACAGGGTTTCTCTGTAGCATTGGTGCCCGTCCCGGAACTAGCTCTTGTAGACCAGGCTGGCCTCGAACTCCCAGAGATCCCCCTGCCTCTGCCTCCCGAGTGCTGGGATTAAAGGCATGCGCCACCACCGCCCGGCTGATATTTTCAAAATGATCGGAGCGCATCAGTGTCATGTCAGCAGCCATAATGTAGCATGTTCTGGATAACCTGCCAGTGGCTTACATGCTTTACTGGGAATCATGGAAATGGCCTTCTCTAAAGTAGTGGTGTCAACATTTGGAGAAGGAAATATAAGTTCTAGCTGTTAAATAATTTGCACACTCTTGACATGTAGAGTTGGGATTGAGGCTAAGAATCCATCTCTTATGTTCTGTGATGGGCCTGGGAAGGCTGCTTCTTTGTTTATATTGTGATTTACTGACAGTTGCTGTAATTCTCTTTCAGATCTTGATTCCACCCAAAGGCTTATTTACAAAGCTCAAGAAAGAGGCTGAAAATCCCCGAGAAGTTTTGGACCAGGTAAACACAGGATTTCCCAGTACCAGGTACCAACGTATCAGGTTCTTTATGTGGGTTTTGTTTTTGTTTAGAAACCTAACCTGTCTTTGAGGCAGTACAGGTTGACCTTCTCTAACCTTCAGGCCATGTGTATGAGGTGTGTATGGAATGTAATGACCTTCAGGTTAGGCATGGGTTCTATCCCTGGTACATCTCATTCAACATGTGAATATAAATATTCCAAAATTAGACACACTTCAGTTCCCAAAGCATCCCAGGTAAGGGATAGTCAGCTTGAACCTAGTTATAGAGTGCTGAGAAGAAAAGCCTTGTGATGACTACGAAGTCCAGTTAGAAGTTTAGCAAGTTTCTCTTCCCTACTTTAGGCAGAAACTTCCTCCCGAGCGGATCGCCGGGTGAGAGATGGTAGGTGCCTTCTGAAGTCACCAGGCTCTCACAGTTGAGCAGGCATATTGGGTGGTGCTGTTTGGTTTTAACTGTGAGGTGACTGCTTCTCAGACACTTAGATTGTTGCTGCTTTTGAAGATAACAGGGTTTCTTTTCTTTTTAATTTTTAAAAATGTTTTGACAGATATAGTGTCGCACCTCTAATCCCAGAACAACTTCAAGGCCACTCAGGGGCTACAGAGTCTCAAAAAAACAAAGCTCCCCCTCCCCCCAAATCTTTGATAGTTTCATATACACTTCTATAATTTTTAGATGTCTTCATCCAACCTGCCTCTTTCACTGAAACCCTTTTTCAATAAGGTCCCCTCCTTTCTTGTCATCTTTTTGTGTGACCCTGATGCGTTTATTGGAGTTGCTTACATGGACATGGGATAAGAGATTATTTACTGGAACATGGCCAGTTCACCAGCAACTGCAACACTGCAGAAAATGATAGCCTTACTTAAGGCACCCTTAATTGCCAGTAGTTCCTCAGGGAAGAATGCCTTCCTCCATTTGTACTGGACCGCTGATGGGTCCAGTATTTTGCAGGTAACCACAGCTACCGTGAGTTCATGAGTCCAGTGGCTTTGTTATGTCCAGAAGATGTCTTTTTGCTGTACATTTCCCCATCTTCTGACTCTTACGTTCTTTCTACTTCCTCTTCTATAAATGTCCACTGAGCCTTGGAAGGAGTAATATGAATGTCCTCTTTAGGGCTGTATACTACTTTCACTTACCCTTGGCTTTTGACCAGTGCCTGCATTAAATACCACAAAGTTTAATAAGAGGTTTCTCTGCTGAGACCTAATCATGAACAATTAACAACATGACCATCTTGCAAAAGAATAAAAAAAGGTAACAGGATCCCCCTAGGGCGTATGACACTTGCAGCCACTAGCTCTTGACAAGGCTTAAAGTACCACTTAACCAGGTTTTCATGCACTTTTGCTGCAAGAGTTTGCTGCTGTGAGTGCAGAGGCCTTTGCCAGCTCTGGTGGGACACTAGAAGTTTTCTCCTTGTGAATATAGTTGCCTCTTGGTCTGAAGGTGAAGCCCTGAAGCCTCATAAGAGGCATCTTGCTATTTTCTAATCCTGTAGGTGTGTTACCGAGTGGAATGGGCCAAATTCCAGGAACGTGAGAGGAAGAAGGAAGAAGAAGAGAAAGAGAAGGAACGAGTGGCCTATGCTCAGATTGACTGGCATGATTTTGTAGTGGTGGAGACAGTGGATTTCCAACCCAATGAGCAAGGTAGGTCTAGGAGGAGAGTACCTTCGTGTGGAAGCCAGGAAGTCTGGTGCTCCTGGGAGCAACAGAGCCAGGCACAGACTTTATTAGTGTGTTGCTTCCCTGTGTTCCAGAAAGGGAAACATTGTTCATTTGCCCAAGTTAAATGCAATTCAACAGCTGGTTACTATGTTAGACTCTGCAGATAATAAAATCAGACAGTTTCCCAGCCTTTGGGGCATTCACAGGACAAGGAATGCCTTTTCTTGTTTTTTTGTTTGTTTGTTTGTTTTAGGAGATGACATATTAATCAGTTTTCCAGAGGAACTGATATAATGAATCATGCTCTCTCTGTCTCCGTCTGTCTGGATTTATTAGAGTGATTTACAGCCTGTGGTCTAGCTAGTCCAACAATGGCTGTCTCCAATAGAAAGTCCAGGATGCTGGATGTCTCAGCTGGTCTTCAGTCTAACTGGAATTCTGACTAGGGAAAGAGTGCCTCAGCAGCCGGATAGGCAAACCTTCTATCAAGAATGAGGACAAGCAGGCAAAAAGCAAAATCTTCTTTCTTTAATGTCCTTTTATACAGGTTATCACCAGGTGCAGCCCAGATTTAGGTTGTGTCTTCCCACCTAAAATGGTCAATCAGAAAAATCCTTCATAGGATTTTAGTTAATTCTAGATATAGTCAAGTTGACAACCAAGAATAGTCATCACACAGAGTCTCAATGTAGTCCTGGTTGTTCTAGAACTCACTTTGTAAATCAGGCTGACTATAAACTCACAGAAAGTCTGCTTGCCTCAGCCAAGTGTTGGGATCAAAGGTGTTTGCCACCATGCCCAGCTCAGAATGCCATTGACCCTGGCTTACCCCTTTTAGGAAACTTCCCTCCCCCAACAACACCAGAGGAACTGGGAGCCCGAATCCTCATTCAAGAGCGCTATGAGAAGTTTGGGGAAAGTGAGGAGGTGGAGATGGAAGTTGAGTCTGATGAGGAGGATGAGAAGCAGGAAAAGGCTGAAGAGCCTCCTTCCCAGCTGGACCAGGATACTCAAGTACAGGACATGGATGAGGTAAATTCCCCGGTGGTTTTAGCCTACCTTTCTCCTGGAGTCCAAGAGGTTAGGTGATGCTCTCCTAGTCCAAGGTTCCATTCTTTGAGGCTCAAAAGATGGTGAGCTCCTGGGCTGGAGAGATGGCTCAGCCGTTAAAGGCTAGGCTCACAACCAAAAGATGGTGAGCTCCGGAGAAGGCCAGACTGACTGCTGCTGTTTAAACCCAGGCAGCCCAACACATCTTTCCAGCTCCAGCAACAAAGATCAGTTCATAGGAAAGATTTGAAAGCTGTGCCGGCCTTGTATAATCTGTTGCTTTCCCTTTGGCTCAGCATTCCTGCTCCCAACCTACGCCCTTCACCAACACTGTTAGGGAACCATATTACCCTATGCTTTTATGCCTTTTTAGCACTTAGGTCTAAAAGATCACTAGTTCCCTAACTTGTCTAAATGTAGCCTACATGTCCTTTCAGAGATTTCTACCCTCTTTCAGCATGGCCCTCCCAAGTAGGCACAGAGTCCTGAGCCAAGCTGCTTTCCCCACTCTGAAAGAATCTGTGTACTGCTTGAGAAGAAAGGGCCCCAGTGTCTGTGGGAATTGACTTTTTTTCTCCCTCCCAGCATTGCTCTGGAAGCAGCTACCATTGAGTACTAACTTGGCCCCTGTATTCCTCTTCTGTGTGTTAAGTGCCTTTGGCCTCTTGGGATCGCCTGGTGCCAACCACTGGAAGTGCTTGGGAGGAGTGTTAGCACCATAGTCCCTGATGCTTCCATTCATGTTGTGAGGAAACAGCTTGGCTTGCTGCCAGTTGACCTCAGCTACCCCAGAAGGCTTAGCAAATAGATGCTGGCTGGCAGGGGCCAAGGCTCATTGGCACCCTGAGAGTTGCCATAGTCTTGAGCTTTGGGAAAGCGGCCTTTCATCTCCTAGGTTGTGCCACTGCCTTGCTTTTCAGGGTTCAGATGATGAAGAAGAAGGACAGAAAGTGCCTCCACCCCCAGAGACACCCATGCCTCCACCTCTGCCCCCAACTCCAGACCAAGTCATTGTGCGAAAGGACTATGATCCCAAAGGTAGGGCCTGCCTCCCAGACCTTGTGCTGCTAAAGAAAGTCCTGTATGGTCTTGTGTGTTCTTCAGATGGGCTATTTCTTTTTTTTTTTCCCCCCGAAGTTAAAAACAATTTGTTACATTCTGGCATGTTCCTTATTCACAGAATATTATATGATTTATTCACCATATTAATGTATAGAGACTTAACAAATTATTTCAACATAGGCATAGCTGTAATTTAGCCAGATGGGCTGGTTCTAGAAGGACTTGTGGTGACCCCATGTTACAAGCCTCGTGGTGGGAAACACAAGTAGTCCTCTCCAGTTTCGGGTTTCTGATGTGAAGGTGGTACTGGATGAATGTTTTCAGTGAATGACGTTTGAATACACCACAATCTTAACTTGAACTACCGTTTAGAATTCTCACTTAGACACCTCTGTTTTCTCTTAGCTTCCAAGCCTCTTCCTCCAGCTCCTGCTCCTGATGAGTATCTTGTATCCCCCATCACTGGGGAGAAGATTCCTGCCAGCAAAATGCAAGAACACATGCGTATTGGGCTTCTTGACCCTCGTTGGCTGGAGCAGCGAGATCGCTCCATCCGAGAGAAACAGAGTGATGATGAGGTTTATGCACCAGGTGAGGTGGAGGGTCCCATCCCATAGCTTGCTTATGTAGACACAGAAAGCTTGAGGTCAGTGAGAGTTTGGGAGATAGGTGCAACCAATGTTAATGCAAAAGAAATCTTTATTTTCCAGCATATACTGAATTCTCCAAAGGCTGGTACTGCCTGCTGATACTCTGTAACAAAATACTGGCAATAGCTGGGAGGGATACTTAGTCTTTTGCTATCTTGGACAGACTTGTAATTGAAATTCTCTTCTTGAGTGACACTCACAAGTCTTATTGCCAAAGCAGCAGGATAGGGCTTCATGTGGAGGTGCATATCTTTAAATTCAGCATTCTGTAGACAGAGGCAGGTGGATCTTTGTGAGTTTGAGGTCAACGTGGTCTACACGTTGGAGAATTCTAGGACAGCCAGCACTACATAGAACCTTTAAAAAGACAACAGGATAGGAAGGGGGCTGCCGAGGGTTAGGGACTGGGTCTTTAATCCTGTTAGTAAGGACTGGACAAGCACCAGGTCTTTAGGATTACTCCTTCTTTGGCAACCCTCCCAAGACTCTCATCCAAACGGATGAGAGTGTCTTATTGGAGCTGAAAGCCAGCCAGTACTGTGGATCCAACCTCCACACTACATTCCCAGAAAACTGCTGACTTGCCAAAGGGCGCCAGCTTTAGCTTCCCTTTCTCTCCATTCTATTGTGTACAGGTCTGGATATTGAGAGCAGCTTAAAGCAGTTGGCTGAGCGCCGTACTGACATCTTTGGGGTAGAAGAAACAGCTATTGGTAAGAAGATTGGTGAAGAGGAGATCCAGAAGCCAGAGGAAAAGGTACAATTCCAAAGAGTCTCCCACATGTGGGCTCAGTTCCAAGAGTCCTGGCAAACTGTATCTTTGCTTTCCCATGCAGGTGACTTGGGATGGCCATTCAGGTAGCATGGCCCGGACCCAGCAGGCTGCCCAGGCCAACATCACCCTCCAGGAGCAGATTGAGGCCATCCATAAGGCTAAGGGCCTGGTGCCAGAAGACGACACTAAGGAGAAAATTGGCCCCAGCAAGCCCAATGAAATTCCCCAGCAACCACCACCTCCATCTTCAGCCACCAACATCCCCAGCTCAGCACCCCCGATCACATCAGTGCCCCGGCCACCTGCAGTGAGTCAGAAGCCACCCTGTGATCAAGTGTTTTAAACTTTGGTCCTTAGGGTGGGATGATGTCTGGGAAGGGCAACTGTTTTAGAGTATGGCCTGAATGCTAATTTGTTCACTTGAAAGTAGAAACTTGTAGCTTTGTCTTCCACTGCAAAGGAACATTGCAATAGGGAGTGAGCTGAGTGGCGAGGCAGATTTGAGGCAAAGAAGGGCTGTGGGCTTCATGGGTCTTTGAGAACTGGTGGCCTGTATCCAGGAGATTAAGTCAAGGTCAACCTCTTTAGTGGTACAGTCTGCCCTGAGGAGCTGGTTGAATCCGAACCACCAAGCCCCAGGTGGACAGAATATCCTGGAACTCTCAGCAGTGAGTTGTTAACATGGGCCTGATGTGAGACTTCAGTCTCAGTGATAAGCAGAGTCCACGTTGTCTAACCCCCATCTTGTGTGGCCAGTTGTTGTGCTCTTGAACCTGAGCCTTGGTTTTCTGTGACTGATGTATGGGTCTCCTCCCACCCTCAGATGCCGCCTCCAGTTCGTACCACTGTTGTATCTGCAGTACCTGTCATGCCTCGGCCACCCATGGCATCTGTGGTCCGGCTGCCTCCAGGCTCAGTGATCGCCCCCATGCCACCCATCATCCATGCACCCAGGATCAATGTGGTACCTATGCCTCCTGCTGCACCTCCCATCATGGCACCCCGCCCACCTCCCATGATTGTGCCAACAGGTCAGTCTGAGTGTTGCTTTCCTATCTGTTAGATCAGTTCACAGAACCATGACTGGTGTTAATGGCAGCTAACTATTCCTGCTGGGTATCCATCCAGAGGAAATCCAAACTGGGATCTAGGGGCCATAGTTATTGAGGGAGACAAGATATTGAGATGGCATGGCTAGTGTGTCTGCATCTGGTGGTCGGGTCCTTGACAGGCTCAGAAGCCTGACAGTTGACTATTTCTGGCTGATCTTGCCCTGCCTCTAGTCCTTTGCTGCCTAATTTGGGCAGCCTCCCAAGGCTGCCTGCCAGAGAACCTGCTGAGTGCCAGACTTACCAAGACAGAGCATTTCATACCTCTAAAGAGTAAAGCCTTTAAAAATCTCCCCAGTCCTGCCTCCTGGGCCTCTGCACCCCTTCTACGTTCATTGGGCACTGTACCATGTCTTTGCAGCCTTTGTGCCTGCCCCACCTGTGGCTCCAGTCCCAGCCCCAGCTCCAATGCCTCCTGTACACCCCCCACCTCCTATGGAAGATGAGCCTCCATCCAAGAAACTAAAGACTGAGGACAGCCTCATGCCTGAGGAAGAGTTCCTGCGCAGGAACAAGGTCTGTGATCTAGAATGCTGCCTCTTCCCTGGAGTATGTGGCAGCATC
Source organism: Microtus oregoni (assembly GCF_018167655.1). NCBI lineage: Eukaryota > Metazoa > Chordata > Mammalia > Rodentia > Cricetidae > Microtus > Microtus oregoni. The sequence continues at coordinate 1,423,344 of NW_024543223.1, read as the reverse complement.
GTGGGTTGCCCAGGCTTCAGCTATTTTCCACTCCCTTTCTGTTAGCTTCTGGGATGTAGGTCAGCCAGAGGAAGCTTCTGTGTATGTGTTTAACGTGAGGTCAACAGCTGGGGGAACAGAAAGTTGTAGTGGTGGTGGTGGTGGTTCTGATAGTATGGAGTCTTGTAGAGGCCAGTGTGGAGATGCCAAGACAATATCACCTAAGTGAAGTTCAGTGAAGGAGCACTAAACTAGCTGGAGGAAGTCCTAGGCATGGCTCTTAAATTCAGTTCTACCCATGGGGCTGGAGAGATGACTCAGTGGTTGAGAGCACTGACTGCTCTTCCTCTAGAGGACCTGGGTTCAATTCCCAACACCAATAGCAGCTTATAACTGTCTGTAATTCCCAAGATCTGACACTCACATACAGACATACATGCAGGCAAAATACCAATGCACATAAAATAAAAATAAATCATTTTAAAAAAAAATTAGTTCTAACCCCAGCCCTGGGAAAGCTGCCTATTATTGTAGGATTCTGCTTGACATTCTGGACCAAGGATCCTACCTTGGCCTGCCAGTCACTAGGAAAGTTGTTAGGCGTCAGTGAGGAAACAGAGTCCCAGCTCCCACTAGATTTGCCCTGTAAATTTGATATAATTGTTTTTCCAAGACTAAGGTCTATTTTTTGAGCACCTACTAAAGGTTCAGACTGTCCTCTCTTTAGCATTCTGAGCTGCATTGAGCTCAGGCATCTTGTCCACTCTGGAGCTGAGTTGTGAGCCCAGTACTTCAGACCACATTCTTTATCCTACTGGTCCTTGGGGTTGCAGAATATTTTCACCTTAATTCCAAATTAACTAGAAAACAAGATGGGTCTATTTAAGGAAGGGAAAGGAAACTGAGCATGGTAGTATACCCTTAAAATCTCAGAACAGGAGGATTGAGGCCAGCCTGGGCTAGATATGAAACCCTGTCTAAAAACCAAAAATAAGGAAATGAAGCCTTGTGTAACGTGTTGCAAGTAGCAGCAGTAGTAAATAAAGAAATGAAGCCTTGTGTAATGTGTCTCAAGTAGCAGCAGTAGTAAATGGGGCCAGAGGGACAGGAATCACTGTTTGGATGGGCCCACTGTTAGCAGAGCATAGTTCCTGGTTGCCTTGGAGCTCTCCAGGCATAATGAGCACTGTGTTTTTCAGGGTCCAGTGTCCATCAAAGTGCAGGTACCCAACATGCAGGATAAGACAGAATGGAAGCTGAATGGACAGGGACTGGTCTTCACTCTCCCACTCACAGACCAGGTATGTATTGCCACCCCTAATTGTTATACGTGCTTGAGAGCCAATGGATTAGGTCAGATGTTTCCAGCTGGTTTTAGCAACAGAATGAGTGTGGCTTTTCTTTGGTCCCACAGGTTTCTGTCATCAAAGTGAAGATTCATGAAGCCACAGGCATGCCTGCAGGGAAACAAAAACTACAATATGAAGTAAGCCAGGGTAACCCCTGTCTTGCCCCTTAGGTTCCAGCATCTCTCTCATCCTAGAAACAATCTCCTGTTACAAAGTAGATGGGGAGAGACCTGGATGTGGCCATCTGAGCCCATCCCAGAAATGATACAGCTGGACTGCTGGGGCAGGTGAACCTGACAGTGCTGGACCTGACAGCACAGCCTAATGCGGGGTCTAAAAACCTGTTAGAACTGGATGGGGACCAGGCCAGTGATGTGATCTTAGCCTGGTTCTCTCTGCAGAGGGGGTATTCCATGTCTTCTGGGACTTCATCTCCTCCTCTGTAAAACGAGGGTGTTGAATTAGGTAATCACTAAAGGTCTTATGACCTGAGAAGTTGGCTGTTCGTTGGACTTGGTCATGGCTGACATCTTGGGGAGTTGAAAATTGAACCAGATGTTGATAAAGGTCCCTTATGTTTGTCAATATCAGCTGGAAGGAAGGAAGGGAAAGGAAAGGAAGAAAAGGAAGGAAGGAAAAAGTGTTCTAGAAGAAACCGAAGTTCTGTAATCCAGAACTGGCCTTCCCTTAAGTCTCCATATTGCTGAAGTCTAAGTATTAACAGCTATGCTCAGCTGTGTGATGTGGTCAAAGACAGGTGCCACAACTAAGACGTTTGTCTGTTTTCCAGGGCATTTTCATCAAGGATTCCAACTCCCTGGCTTACTACAACATGGCCAGTGGTGCTGTCATCCACTTAGCCCTCAAGGAGAGAGGTGGCAGGAAGAAGTAACGAGAAATTTCTGCAGTTGAGTTCCTGCCTTGGACCTCTTCTTTCACCACTTCTTCCAGGAGCTTCTCTGGAACCTCAAGCACAGCCTGTGCATTTGTTTCCCTCTTAAATCAGTTTGGAAATTCACCTTGTTCTTAGAGTTGTTGCCCACTATCTAACCTGACATGGGTAAGAATAGCAGAGCTTTCTAAGCCAGTCTGTGGAATGACTTCATGTTAGGTTCTGGATTGGAGGTTCTTCAGGAAGCCATTAGGGATGGAAAACCCAGGGCTTTCCTACTGGACAGTTCCATAATGCCAAGTGATGGTTGGCTGATAGGATATGGTTACTGTCATTGATCATTTTGTATCATGCTTTGGTCTTTCTAATAAACCTCTTGAAGCCAGGCATGACTTGCATGCCTGTAATCCTGGGACTTGGGAAGTGCTGACAGGATAATTAGATGTTCAAAGTTACCCTCACCTGTAGAGCTTGAGGCCAGCCTGGGCTGTGTGAGATATTGTGTTAAACAAAAAGTATTTTTAAAATTAAAAACAAAACACCTCTTGGACCCTCGTGGAATCAGTTTAATAAGGTCTGTCTCTTAACCAATTGTGTCCACTACCTGGTGCTATGGAGCTCTTAGGGTCTCAGTAGTCGCGGTGTTTGGGTGTAAATTTTTACTGCCGTCAATTAGTCCTTCTTCTAAAAAACTATGGGTTGGGGAAGTGGCTCGGTGAGTGTTAGAGAGAGGCTGCTTGTTGGTTCCTGGCTGCTCTCTGCTTCTTCGTCCCAGCCACCCAGAACCGAAATAATCACACAGAAACTATATTAATTAAATCACTGCTTGGCCCGTTAGCTCTAGCTTCTTATTGGATGGATGACTCTTACATATTAATTTAATCCTTTTTTATTAATCTGTGTATTGCCACATGGCTGAGGCTTACTGGTTAAAATTCTGGCATCTGTCTCTGGTGGGGTTACGTGGCTTCTTCCTGACTCCTCCTTCTCTCTCTCAGCATTGAACTTAGTTCTGTTTTCCCCACCTAGCTCTGTTTCCCTATAGCTCTGCTATAGCCCAAAGCAGTTCCTTTATTTATCAGTGGTAATCACAGCATTCAGAGGGAAATCCCAATCAGGTGAGTAAAGTGCTTATGGCACAAAAATCCGCCTAAGCTGCTGTAACCTCTGTGCACTGGGAGGTGGAAGACTGAGCCAGAACCATCTGAAGCAGGCCAGTGAACAAGAGAGACCCTCTCTAAAGCCAGATGGAAGGCAAGGCCTGATGCCTGTAGTTGTCTCCACGTGTGTACAATGCCACACTTTTACATAGACACATTTTATATTTGTAAAGCATTGGGACCCTCTAGCATGCAGAATCCCACAGCACAAGGACCACAGTACCTGGTATAGTAGTTTCCTTCAGACCTGGAATCACCCATCCACTGATTGGCACAGTGATTTTTAGGTAGTGTTTCATCTAGTGTGAACACAGGTTGTTCTTTAGGATGTGTGTTGTTAATTATGCCATGTCTGTGGGCATATCTAAGGGCCTTTTATTTAGTTTGCTGCTTTATTGTTTTTGTTGTTGTTGGGTTTTTTGTTCGTTTGTTTTTGTTTTGTTTGGAGACAACTGTCCTGGAACTTGCTATACAGACCGGGCTGATTTTGAATGTATAGAAATCAGCCTGCTGCTTCCTCTCAAGTGCTGGGATTAAAGACGGAAGCTGTCAGACCTGACACTGCATTCTGTTCAAGCACTTGTGTGGTAGTCCTTATGTGATTTTTCTTGTTTGAGGTACCAAAGGCAAGTCACATGCCCATAATCACATGTTTCAGATAAAGAGTATGGGTGAAACATTTGCCTCAGTCTTGGTCGCTGAGTGAGGTGCTGATATAGGTTATTATTTTTGGAATTGTGCTATTGCAGAGGCATAGGCGCTGCTGTAAGTATTCAGAGGGAGGGAGATGAGAGCCTGTTGATGATGTAAACAAAGCTGATTTTATTTTGAGAATTATACATGCTCAGAACTGAGAGTTCTTGGTACCTTTTCATTTGCTGTGATTCAGGTGTCAGAGAGGAAAGTGCTTTCATGATCATGGAAGCAGTGCTCTAGTCCTCACCGTAGCTCTACCTTTCCTCTCTCAACCTAAGCTTAGGAAGCTCTTTGGCAGGGCCAGAAACTGGGCTTCAGCACAAATTCCTCACATTCAACCTTGTTGATGCCATGCCATTCTGTACCCTGTGTGACATTTGCCATTCTCCTGGTTGCCCCAAGGTTGTCCCTCAGGACTAGTGCAAAATTTGACTTGCTGGTAGGCTTTTCTGATTAGGGACCTGAAAGCAGACTTGCTGCTAGACACTAATTGGGCAGCACTAGAAATCCTCTGGAGGGATTTCCAGGAGGGGAGGGCACCCATGTCCAAGAGCTCCCTTTTGGTATTAGGGACATGGCATGGTGTCAAGACATATGCCTCTGCAGACTGGCAGACCCCACAGTGCCTCTCTGTAGCTGAGGCTATGACAAGGGGCCAGGAATGGGGCTGGGCAGAATGCAAGTGAATGGGCCCTTTGATCCATACGCCATGGAGTTCACAGTTCCCAGAACTCCTGAATGAAAGCCTGTCCTGGCTCACATTCATTGGAGGCTCATTGACCACAGAGCCTTGTGACCTTTGGTGGCTGGCCGTAGACGAATGTTGTTTGCTGGCACTGCACATTCTACAACATTGCAAGTTTAAAAAGTGCTTACTTTTTTTTTTTGAGTTTTTAAAGTTTTGCTTTTTAATTTTATTTAAAAAATGTAAAATAGGTGTGGTGACACACTCCTTTAATCTCAGCCCTCAAGAGGCAGAGGCAGGCAGATCTATGAGTTTGAGGCCAACGAACCTGGTCTCCAGGATAGCCAGCATTTTCACTCAGAGAAATCCTATCTCGTAAACCAAAAAGATAGCTAATATATATGTGTATGTGTATGCTTTGGTCATATGCCCTCCATTATCATTATTCTCTCCTCCTCCCAGCAAACACTCTTCCCAACAAGTTTCCTCTCATGTTTGTGTGTGTATGTGTGTATGTCACTGCATTTAATTAAGGTTGTGTATTTGATCAAGGGCAACAACGTAACAGTGGCTATACCACTAAAGACTATTCCTTTCTACCCAAACAACTGTTAACTGCCTCTAGATCCTCAGGGAGGGTGGGACCTTATAACCGTCCTTCCCCATCCATGATGGAATATTGGTAGGCCCCAGTTTCCAGCAGGCCTTGTGCTGTGAGTTCATGGGTACAACAGCCATGGAACAGCCAGCCCCATTCACTACAGTCATACAGTGCTTGAAGATTGCTGCTCTTTCAGAGGATCCTAGATTAGTTCCCATCATCCTTCCCACGTTGGTCACAATTGCCAATTACTCCATCTGACCCGAGGGGGCACCTGTATACACAGACATAAATTTTAAAGACATTTAAAAACAAAAAACTTAACCAAGTGGTGGTGGTGCTCCCAGTACTTGGGAGGTAAAGGCATGTGGATCCATGTGAGTTTGAGGTCACCCTGGTCTACAAAGCGATTTCCAGGACAGCCAGGACTGTTTCAGGAGAAATCCTATCTCCAAAAAACAAAAGCAAAAAAATTTGACAATGCTCTGGCGTTAAAGAAATTAACATTGGGAGGTAGAGCGATGGTTCAGTTGGGAGAGCACTTACCAAATAAGCTTGACCTGAGTTAATTAAGGTCCCTACACCACATAAAACAATCTCCACCATGTTGTCTACACTAGGAAGGCAGAAACAGGACAGTTCCTGGAGCTGACTGGCCAGCCAATCTAACTGAACTGGTGAGTTCATTGAGAGACTATTTCAGAAAATAAGGTGGGGTATAATTGAGGAAGACATTTTACAAGAACATCTGGCTTTTCACTTGCACCCACATGCATTTGTGTGCATATACACCCAGACACGCATAAACTAACAGTGAGCCTGCTTTGTTCTGAAGGCTTCAGAATCAAAGCACACTGGCTCACCAAGTAATTAATAGCATTCCCATTTTTTCAGAAGAGGAAAAATGGTGTTCTTAAAGTTAAATAAATTTACACAAGGACACATGGTAATTTAGGACAGGCGTGAAGCAATCCACATGCTTTGGATTAAGCTGTTAACTTCAGTGCTATAGCTGTAGGCTATAGTGGACTCATGAAATTGATGAATTCTGTCACCTCTGCCCATTGTTACTGGGAATTTTCCTTAAGCAAGTGCTTAAGAACATGTCACACTACAATCTCAAAATAATTAAGCATTTGTTTTTGCTTCTTTCCAGTATTCCATTTTACTAATGAAGAAATGGTCTAAAAGAAGCCAGGCATGGTAGTGCCTACCTGGTCCCAACTACTTGAACTTGGATAGGCAGGGCAATTGCTTGAGCCCTGGAGTTGGAGGCCAGCCTAGGTAACATAGACCCTGGCTCAAAAGAAGAAAAAGCCTCAGAATCAAGTCATCAACTACAGTCTGTCATGTTTCTAAAAGACAGGTACCCTTGCTCTGAGATCTCTGGGTATCTGTGTCACTGTCAACTTGATTTGGAGTTAGGAGACACCTGTGGTCATGTCTGTGAGGTTTCCAGAAAGGTTGAACTGAAGAGGGAGGAAGACCAATTGTGAACGTGAAGGGCACCATTCCATGGGCTGATGTCCAGTACTAAATAAAATGGAAAAAGACAAAGGAGCTGGTGGCACATACCTTGTATCCCAAGGGTTACATGGTGAGACTTGTCTCGAACAAATAGAGCTACCTCACCATGATAATGGACTGGACCCTTAAGCTGTGTGTCCCAAATGAATGAACATCTCTCCCTGGTTGCTTTTGTCGGGTACATTACAGGACAGAATGGTAGTTATGTTTTGGAAAGAATATTAGGACCAGCATTGTTAGGTCAAAGTGTATATATCTGGTTCCTCCTTCCCTGGAATAGACCCACTCTGCCTCCTGGGAGCTGTGTTCAGTCATTGGAAAGGAGGAATGCCTTCCCAGACGGGGTTTAAGAGCAAAATGGCCTGTGCCTGCTCCCATGTCTGCTGTTGCTCTTTTTGTGGAAAACCGAAAGCAAATGGAATGCAGACTACAGGTCTCTAAGAATTTCTGGCCATGTGGCATCAAGAAAATGGCTGGTGAGTCACTCACTCTAGGCTAAGCCCCTTTCTTGGAGCTTGTTTCAGACCCTGGTAGCTCAGACTGTCTCCCTCCTTAGTTGTTAGAGTGTCAAATGCCACTGTGGTAAACCATAGAATACTAGATGGATGAGGAACCATTCTAAGAGTTGATGATCTCTAGGGCTGGAAGTTGGATGCTGGGGTTAAGTCCATAGAAGTTTAATTGGCCCAATCCTTCAAATACAAGCATATTGTGAGAACAGGTCATATCTGAGACTGTCAAACTAGCCTGGGACCCTATGCAACTGACTACTTCTTAGAGCCTCAATTTACCTACCTGTAGAGTAGAACATGCATAATAAAATTACTAAAAGATTACAAGAGATGGCACAACCAATTTAGAAAGCAATTTACCAGTTACTCAAAAAGGTTAAACAGGCTGTCATGATAGTTCAGCAGGTAAAGGCCCATGCCTGATGACCTACGTTTGATACCCAGAATCCATGAGGTAGAAGAAGGAAAATGACTCTTCATAATTGTCTCTGACTTTTGCACATATGCTATGCATGAGCACATGCATACACACTACTTATTTATTGTTTTTGGTTTTCCCAAGACAGGGTTTCTCCATGTAGCCCTGGCAGTCCTGGAACCCACACTATAGACCAGACTGGGATCAAACTCGCAGAATTCTGCCGCTTGAGTACTGAGATTATTTATTTTTTTATTTTATTTTATTATTATTATTATTATTATTTTTTTTTTTTTTGGTTTTTCGAGACAGGGTTTCTCTGTGGTTTTGGAGCCTGTCCTGGAACTAGCTCTTGTAGACCAAGCTGGTCTCGAACTCACAGAGATCCGCCTGCCTCTGCCTCCCAAGTGCTGGGATTAAAGGCGTGTGCCACCACCGCCCGGTTTGAGATTATTTTTTTAAAGTTTAGCCAGAGTTACCATTAAAACCTAGAAATTCCACTCCTAGGAAGTTCTAGGAAAAATGAAATATGTTCCCTGATCAAACAACATTATTCCAAATAGAAAAAGAAAAAGAATCAAATGACTCTCACTGATGAATACTGTATAAATATGGTATGTCCATACAATGAGTATAATTTCAGCCATGAAAAGACTAAGGCACTAAGAAGCACTCAAATATAGATGTATCTTAGAAGCAACAAAAAGAAAGCTTAAGGCTAGCCTGTATCATAAGACAAAACCCTCTCTTAGAAAACTGGACACACGCCGGGCGGTGGTGGCGCACGCCTTTAATCCCAGCATTTGGGAGACAGAGGCAGGCGGATCTCTGTGAGCTCGAGACCAGCCTGGTCTACAGAGCTAGTTCCAGGACAGGCTCCAAAACCACAGAGAAACCCTGTCTCAAAAAAGCAAAAAAAAAAAAAAAAAACTGGACACACAAAATGATGGCTAACCACAGATAATTGTGATGTCTAGAAAGAGCAAATCTGTAGGCACAAAGTAGAGTAGTGGTTGCCAGAGATGGCGAGGAAGACTGAGAGTGACCATTATTGAATAGTAATTTCTTTGGACAATAAAAATGTTGGAAAATTGGATTGCAGTGTTTGTGTAACTCTAAGGATGCTAAAGAACCATGGTATTGTACTATTTATTTGCGTTAAGGCCTTTGTAGCCAAGTCGGCCCAGAAACTCATCATGTTTTAGTTTACTGAGTGCTGAGATTATAGGCATGCATTAATTTATATTTATTGGTGCATGTGTGGATGAGTGGATAGGGTGATGGAATTCAAATCTAGAAACTACACTTTAAACAGATTTGGGGTATATTAGTCGTATCTCTATAAAATCATTAGGGGAGCCAGGCATGGTGGCCCACACCTGTAATCCCAGCACTTGGGAGACTAGGGAGGGCCCTGGGCTACATAGGGTCTGGAGACCCTATCTCAAAACAATACAAATCAACCTTCACCAAAAAAGGTGTTGGGAAGGAAAAAGATTACAAGGGAAAGTAGAGCTTAGGTCAGGTTTGTTTTTGTTCTCCCCCCCCCCCCCCCCCCAGACAGGTTCTCTGTTCTGGATGGAACTCACTTTGTAGACCAGGCTAGCCTCGAACTCAGAGAGATCCGCCTGCCTCTTCCCGAGTACTGGGATTAAAGGCATGCGCCACCACGCCCGGCTCGGTATTTTTTCTTTTTTCGAGACAGGGTTTCTCTGTAGCTTTGGAGCCTGTCCTGGAACTAGCTTTTGTAGACCAGGCTGGCCTCGAACTCAGATCCACCTGCCTCTGCCTCCTGAGTGCTGGGATTAAAGGCGTGCGCCACCACCGCCCTGCTCTGTATTATTCTTTTTTTTTTTTTTTATCAATACAAGTCTTTTATTGTCCCAAAAGATACCCCAAATCATATTAAAATTCAGGTTCTTGTTTCTGGAACTGGTAACTTAGGTCTACTCATCAGCCTGCTGCACTGTTCCCTTTTCAGACACATAGATACCATCCAAAAACTTCCTGATATCCTTGTTCTTAACTGTTGTGGCCTGCTGTATCAGAGCCGCCGAGTTTGAAACAAGTTCAATATCATTTCCTTCAAGGACTAATTCATCCTTCTGGGCTTGAGAGACAGAACAAGCAACGCCTGTCCTCATCCGAACCCTGCGGATGTATTTTTCACCCAAGAAATTTCGGATTTCAACCAAAGACCCATTCTCTTGAATAACGACGTTGATGGGGAAGTGAGCATACACGGACCTCATCTTGTAGCGGAAGCCCAGCGTAACACCCTTGATCATGTTTTGAACGTGGCTGCAGATGGTTCTGACGGTGGCCAGTTCCTTCCTGTTGCCCCACCATTTGTCAACCCGGAGCCCTCTTCTTCCCAAGAAGGCTCAGCTCTACGTTGATGTGATTGAAGTCCCTCCGGGGGGTTCCTCTGGGGCCCTTCACAATGACTGTGCGCCCCTTCAGAGCGATGTCCACATTTTCTGGAATGTCGACCGTCTGATTGCTGAGAATGGTCTTCATTCTAGCAGTAGATGGGGCAAAGAGCTCTGTATTATTCTTATAGCGTCTCCCACGAGTTAATTTAAACGCCCCTAAACAGCAGCAAGGTGATTCAGATACCTAAACCCACTAGCTTCTGATCATTGTAATTGAAAGAGTGAAGCAGCCCCACCCGCGACCCTGTTTCGCAAGGACCGGGCCCAAAGAGGCAGAGGCGGGCGGGACCTCCGGGGAAGCCCTGGGCCTTTGTCCCGAGAGCCGCAGCAGGTGACACGCCAGCGCCGGGCCAACCCGGAAAAGCCAGAAGAGCTCGTCCAGGTGAGTTTGTGTGATTGGCAGCCAGGGAAGGAGGGTCCGTGGTCACGGTTGTCCCGCCCCCTCACGTCGGTCCAGTTGGCGCCAGCCTGGAAGAGGGGCGGGGCCCGGGCCCCTCGGCACCCATTGGGCGCGTGGTGGGAGCTCCCTGGGGAGCCGCCCCCAGCTTTTCGGCAGCCAATGGGCGCGGTGCGTGGGCGGGGCGTCGGCAGCGTCGGCAGAGGCCGAGCGGCTGAGGTGGCCGCTGGCGCTCTGGTGGCGGGCGCGGCCGGGATGGCGAAGAGCAGCAGAGAGAATGGGCCGCGCGCGCCCGCAGCGGGCGGGAGCCTGTCCGGGACCCGGGAGAGCCTGGCCCAGGGCCCCGATGCCGCCACCGCCGACGAGCTCAGCTCTGTCGGCTCCGACTCGGAGGCCAACGGCTTCGCCGAGCGTCGCATCGACAAGTTCGGCTTCATCGTGGGTTCGCAGGGCGCCGAGGGCGCGTGAGTAGAGCTGGGGTCTGGGCCGGGCGCGGGACCAGCGCAGGCGTGGGCCTGACCCACCAACGTGTCTCCACTGCCCCATCCCCACGGACCCGCCCCAAGCGGAGTCTACTTCCTACCTACGTCGGACAGACAGGCCACCCCCTTCCTCCCGGTCCCCACGCCGGTAACCCCCTGATCGAATGATCTGCTCCCTCCAAGGGACTCACATTGCCCTCGCCACTGGGGGATAGCCACCAACACCACTAGACTCACACTAGGTCACCCTGGTCTTTAGGCTGATTGACTTTGCCACCCCCTGACATGCGCACAGATGGCTGTCCCATACTTTCCCCATAGCTGTTCTTCACCTCTCCCTTACCCCACAGAATCCTTGTCTCACCCCCTCAGGATCCCCATCCCAGGAAATCTTAGGTCGACTTCAGGACTCCCGACTGGCCCCACCCCAGGTCACACTAACCTTACATCACGATACGTAGACACGTTGACACTGGCCAGCTCACTCTCAGACCCGTTTTATCACCTACAGTTTCTTTCCATCATGGAAAGGTCAAAGAGTGTCTGTTTCTCTCTCACACACAAACCTTCTGCCAAAAGGCATCTTTGTCCATTGTCACAGGCAACAGGTGAGCAGACACTCCCCCTTCCTAGTAATTTTAGGGTGACAGCCCCTCAGCGCTAGGACTCCCTGTCAGCGTCATCACCATAGGAGCCAGCCAGCAGACTCCCAGGCTGCTGTGTGCATGCATACTTTCTTCCCAGCTCCAGATCTAGGGCAGGAGAAGGAGGGACACAGCAGGATCCCCACTCATGGGGCACCCCACCCTTGAGCATCCAGGCACCCCATTGACCCTTAGGGAAAGGTGAGCCAGTGGAGTAGCGCCTTCCCTCCAAGATGAGCATGCTGGACTATACAGCCGTCTGCCCCACAGAACCCCTGGAAGTCAGCCCTCTAGAGACTTGAGAGTCTAATGTGGTGGGCCCCTCAGGAAGATGGCCTCTAGATCCCACTTATATCCCAGTTGGCCTGTAGTGTGAGACTAGTGCCATACAGAGAGCTGACAAGCCTCCTCCCATAGTGAGTGTGCTTCCCAGTTTCTAGAGACCGTCACCAGGAGAGCCTTACTCCAGAATATATCCTCCCCCTCTTCTGACTAGGTGTGACTGCCCAAGGTGTCCCCAGCTATTCCTGGGATTTACAGAAGTACTTGACTATCTTAAGAAACGCATTCTGTAAAGCTGTCCCATATAAATGTCAGTTCCGTATTATCACAACTCCCCTCCCCTCCAAGAGTCTCTTATTCCCCAGGCCTCCTCCTCCTTAGGAGGAGAATCTTACAAATCCAGGCTTCTTCTGCCCTAGAAGGAGTTTCCTCCCACCCACTGGATCTGTCTCCACCACCCCCTCCAGACTTGCTCACATTAAGCTAAGCCTCGTCCAGTCCAAAACGAGGAGAACCCCTGATTCTCACCCTTCACCCTGACTCCGTCCTAGTTTCCTTGGTGTGAGCGTCATGTAGAGTGTATTTAGGGCACAGGCATCAGGGATCAGGGGCCTAGGGTGGTGAGGTCTTGGGGTAGGAAGGGATTCAGTTTTATTTGTGGGGTCTTGGAAGCAACAGCTTAGATTTACTGATACATTGTAAAGCATGAAAATTCTTCTTTCATGCCTATTGGGCATTTAACCAGATTTCAGGGTACAGGGCGATGCATAAAGTGAAAAAGGGCCAGACTTAGGGGTCATACTTGTTGGCTGTGTGACCTTGGGCAGATCTTGAATCCCTAACCTGTTTATTCAAGGGTAAAATTAATCCAATGATACTGAGAAAAATGAGAATCTAATACATGAAATCACCCAGCACTCTGCCTGGCACAAGTAATAGCCAAAGAAATAGCTTTCTTTCTCCTTCTAAGGGTCTGAGAAATGAAGAGAAAAATGAGGGCGTACCTCTGGTATTTGTGGGAAGAGTCGCCCAACGGGAGCACCTCCCTTTGGCTCTCATCCCCAACCAGGCAGCCAGATGTCTATCTTCTCCACCCTCCGACTACAAACCTGGGATGTGACTCTGCAGATGCCTTCCACATCTCCAGTGTCTGGGAGGCCACGGCTGAATGAAAGCCCCGATCTACTTCTGTCTCCCTGCCTGTCTCCCTTCAGCTTGTCGGTTAGCAAGATCTCTGGAATCAGAAAGCTTGGATCTTCCTTGTTTAGTTTCTAAAAAAGCCAAAAGTAAGTCCCTGCCCAAGGCCATAGAGGGGAAGTTGTGGGAAGTTTCAGGGTGACCGCCCTGAACCTAGTCTCGTGGTTGAGGGCTAGGAGTCCATGTGCCATCCCAGAGAAGTGAAACATTAGCACAAAGGTCCTGCAGTGGAGATGATGGGGACTCTGTCTCCAGATTAAAGGTCCATTTCAGACACTCTGGGTCAAAGGTTGTCTCAATATAGGTTAGTTTTGGTAGTTGCCAAGGGCTGTGGGAATGGGAAAGAATTCAGAGGCTTCCTCATTCTGATGTCTGTTGCATTTTGGCCTAAAGGATATAATAAAATTGTAGGCTAAGCTGCAATGGATCTTAAGAAGATTGTCCAGTATAGCCTGTGTCCAGAAGATAAAACATGCTAGAGAAGCAAAAACTTGCTTAATATGCTTAAGTTCACTTAGCATATTACAGCAGAACTAGAATTTGGATCCAGGATGTTAGAATCCAAGGTCAGGATCGGCTTCACCATCCATAATTGTGGCCCTTCATCCCCAGTAGGAAATCAGTTGGCAGGCAGGCAGGAAGGTAAAACTGAAGATAACTCACAGGAATCTGCCTGCCATCACCTTTCCTTGCTTCCTCCGCACTCCTTACACTCTTGACAGTGTAGGAGGCTAACAGGAATGGCCAGAAAGGAAAAGAGTGTGTTGTCATTAGTCTAATTGGTTTAGGACTGGACCAACCAGCCTTGTTCACCTCTTTCTCTCCTCAGGTCTGCGGTGGAATAAATGCTACATATGTATTAATTAAATGCTGTACTGATAGATGTACCAAGTCAGAAAACTAGACGTGAACTTAGAGGTGGCCACTGTCGTACAGATGAATGTGAAACAAGTATTAGCCCTGCTTTTTCCGTCTGGCCTAAACCAGAGTTCCCTGTGCTGTTGCACTTTTCCATCTTGTCATTCAGCCTGCTCTGGAGGGAACCGTTAGTGGAACTGAATTGTTCCCTGTCTTCTCTTGAGCAGTAGCCAAAGGGAAGAAAGCAACTAGCCCATGAATGACCCTGTGGGTGGCACAGTCACAGACAGAGGCCCTGGCAGCATTAGTTCTGGGTTAACCCAAGACTTAGCTGGGCAGTTAAAATCCTAGGAAGACCAGGTGTTCTGAGCAGGGAAGGGTGGGAAGGGAAGAGTGACGTTATCCTTCCGTCTCTTGAGGGGAAAGAGTGACCTGTCTGATGGTCCTTCTGCAGCTGAAAGTTGGTCAGGAGGGGGAAAGGGCATAAATTAAATCCCTGGTAGCTGGAGAGGTAAATCCCTAACCCTCCTCTCCTTTTTCCAAGTGATTGTCAGCACTTGCCTGAGGCTGGAGCGTCCCACCCTGCCTCAGTCTGCTCAGTATGTAGGCCAGATGAGTCAGGAGTTACACTCTTTGGGATCCTGTGGGCTTTGGCTTCCTGTTAGGGGAGCAAGTGATTTGAGCTGAGCTCAGGGAGAAACATCTGGAACAGCAGTATTGTCTTCTTTAATCCCTTGGTTCCCTCTACTTCTAGCCAATTATATCAGCCTAATGACTTTGGAAGTCATAGAACTGACTTAATTGGCATCCTTACAGATTGGTCTATGCCAGTTTTTGTTGAGGTGGGGCCAGGGCCCTTCTGGCAAGCTAGAGCCTGCCTCTGCTATACTGCCTCCACTGCCTTTTTTAGTGTGTAAGCTCAGACTCTCCACTTCTGTTGAGCTAGTACAGGTCCCAGGAGAGCATGGAGCTGGCAGTGAGTGGTCCCTGGGTCATCCATTTGAAAGAATACGACTGTACATGTGTGTACAGTCTTTGACTCCTGACCATGAGCCTTCTTATTTGTTTCTCATTTCCTTTTCTCAGCCTCTAAGGAAAATCCCGTTTAATGGTACTGTTCTAGAGCCTCAGACAAGATCTGACTTGGTAAAGGCTAAAGGAGGAGGCAGCTCACCAGCTGCCGTCCTGGGAAGGTGCCTGTGTGTCCACTCACTAGAAACCCTAAGCTGTGGGAAAGAGATAAGCGATGGAGCCTGCTTGATGTTTTGTCTTCCCAGCATCTGGCCTGAAACAGAACCTGGGAGTAGGGGACAACAATACCTGACTGAGGCTCAGTCACTCAGTCTGTTTACACCGGGATGCGGGGAAGAAGGTAGTCCTGGGCCCTCTCCTAATACAACCTCTGAAGTCTGGCTGTCTGTGTGACCTTGAACTTGCCGCCTCATTTCTGAACGTCAGAGTCTCACCCATGAAAAGATTATGCTAGTGCTGACTTCTGGGGATTGCTGTGAGGTTTAAATGAACTGCTGTGTGAAAAGAGCCTGGGACAGAGTAGGTGCTCAGTAATATTCTTTCCCCTTTTAAAGGTGAGTAGTTCCCACCTCTCAGGTCATAGTAAGGCCTTGCCCTATGGGCAAGACAAAGTCCTAATCAGGTGAACTTCACTTCCCTTGAAGGGGTGGTAGTGCCCATTCTGAACACAAGCACCTGAAGACCTCAGAAAAGAGTGCCCCAAATTTATCACATGACAAATCCTGAAGCAGCCAGACCAGTTTTCTTCTTCCAGTTGGGTTCCTTGAGGGGAATCCTAGAAGGGAGAAAATTGGCCTGGCTGCCCCACTGGCAAACCAGAACTCCTGCTTCAAAGCTCACTTAGCCAGGACTTTAGGGCAGCTGCCAGCTTGGGTTTCTCTGTTTCATCTTCCTTTTTCCACCTCTCCTGCCCCACACTACCCTACTCCTTGTCTAGCCCTGCAAAGGCCGGCACAGATTAGCTCTTTATTTCTGCTTAGGTAGTGAGGTAGCCCATGCGGGAGCCTGGGGAGCCAGCTAAAGGCTTCATTTTGCTAGCTTAGCCACTTTAGCAGTGAGCTTATTTCCAAAAAACTCTTGAATGCTTGCTCTGCCAGATGCTGTGATTGGATGAAGAACTGAACAAGACATCTCTGTCTTGTTGCCCTCAAGGAATTCAGACTGGTTGAAAGACAGAACCACAAACAAATCTTTGCAATGTTGAGTGATAAAGGCTGTAATTGAGGTGTGCAGCTGCTCTTAGTATCTACAGGAGGAAGCGGCAGCTTTGCCTACAGGAGCCTATGAAGAAGTGCCATTTGATCCCAGCACTCAGAAGGGACAAGACAAGCAGGGTCTTTTCATTGGATGGAAAGGACTTATGTGCAACATTCCACCCAAAAGCCAGCTCTTTGAGAAGTATATAATTTGCTAAGAGCAGTGGTGGCAGGCAAGATAGAAGCAGGGTTAGGCTGGAAAAGAGGTTAGACAGACAGTTAAGTTAGCCTTGAATGCCAGCCTGAGTCCTCCTGTGTCTCAGAGGTTGTTGAAGATGACAGAAAGAGGAGCTGGATCACAGGTGGTGAAATTGTCATGAGAATCCAAGATAGGCCAAAGGATCTATGGTGGGACTTGGAAGAGGGAGGAAGAGACTGGCAAGTCATTAGAGCTTGGACTGTGGCTAACCCTGAGAGTGACAGAGGTGGAAAGGCCTCTTACACGGCCTATTCCGGAGCCTTTGCAGTGGGCTGCTGCTGATTTGCCTTTGTCATATCCCCAAGGTGCATAGCTTGGCTGGAATGCCCAGGGCACATCAAGGGGTTCTTTGTCTCTCTCTAGCAGGACAGAGAGTTGGCTGACCTGGCTGGAGGAGGCGGAAGGGTAACACTGAGCTTTATAGTTGCTGCCTGGTAAACAAATTGGATGGTATGAAAAGCTACAAGGAGAGCCAAGCTTCTCTCCAAGGAGCTAGGAATGAGTCTGAGGACATAGAAATCCTTACCTTAAGGTAGCATGGCAGCTGGGACAGGGGACTTGGCTCTCGGCCTAGTGTAAACTGATCAAGGGGAGGAGGATGACAGCCAGGGGTTAGTCTGATTTCATGGAGTATCTTGATTTTCTTCCAACTGGTGCCTTAGCTGGGACAGGTGAGTACAGTGTCTATGAGAGGCAGTCTTAGAGATTAGAGATTCTGGCTGGAAGCATAAGGCTACAGAATGGGGAAAGTACTCTTAACTCAGCACAGGTGTATGAGGGTGTTGGTGCCAGTTTTCCAATTGATTTCTGTGGTTTATGGCTTAAGCATGTTTCCTAATTCAATCACAGGCTAGTTCCCTGCTTTTTATCCAGCATTTACTATATGTATAGCCCTGTGTCAGCTTCCAGATAGAAACCAGTCTTACTTTCAAATGACTTATAGTCTAACCGGGAAGTCGCACATTAGACAAGTGGTTACAGGTGCAGCTATGCAAAGGCTTGTGAGGCTCAAATAAAATAACTGGGTTAGGAACACAGTGCAAACAAAGGCGTCTGAGCAGGGCTCAAAAGACCCAAGTCCTGGTCTCCCCTGAGTTACTAAGTAGCTGTGTGGCCTTGAGAAGGCTGCTTGGTCTTTTTTTTTGTTGTTGTTGTTGTTGTTGATTTTTATTGAGTTCTACATTTTTCTCTGCTCCCTTCCCTGCCTCTCCCCTCCCCTTCAACCCCCTTCCAAGGTCCCCATGCTCTCAATTTACTCAGGATATCTTGTCTTTTTCTACTTCCCAGATAGATTAGATCCATGTATGTCTCTCTTAGAGTTCTCATTGTTGTCTAGGTTCTCTGGAATTGTGGTTTGTAGGCTGGTTTTCTTTGCTTTATGTTTTAAAACCACTTTGAGTGAGTACATATGATAGTTGTCTTTCTGGATCTGAGTTACCTCACTCAAAATGATGTTTTCTAGTTCCATCCATTTGCCTGCAAATTTCAAGATGTTGTTATTTTTTCTGCTGTGTAGTACTCCGTTGTGTAAATGTACCACATTTTTCTTATCCATTCTTTGGTCGAGGAGCATTTAGGTTCTGTGTTCATGCTATGACAAATAATATTGCTATGAACATAGTTGAGCACATGTCCTTGTGGCATGGTTGAGCATCCTTTGGATATATATCCAAAAGTGGTATTGCTGGGTCTTGAGGAAGGTTGTTTCCCAATTTTCTGAGAAATCACCACACTGATATCCAAAGGGGTTGTACCAGCTTGCACTCCCACTAGCAGTGCAGGAGTGTTCCCTTTTCCCCACAACCTCTCCAGCATAAGTTGTCTTCAGTGTTTTTGATCTTTGCCATTCTTAAGGTGTAAGATGGAATCCCAGAGTTGTTTTGATTTGCATTTCTCTGATGGCTAAGGATGTTGAGCATTTCCTTAAGTGTCTTTCAGCCATTTTAGATTCCTCTGTTGCAAGTTCTCTGTTTAGGTCTGTACTCCATTCTTTATTGGATTATTTGTTCTTTTGATGACCAATTTCTTGAATTCTTTGTGTATTTTGGAGATCAGACTTCTGTCTAATGTGGGATTGATGAAGATTTTTTCCCATTCTGTAGGCTGTCATTTTGTCTTGTTGACCGTGTCCTTTGCTTTACAGAAGCTTTTTAGTTTCAGCAGGTCCCATTTATTAATTGTTTCTCTCAATATCTGTGCTCCTGGGGTTATATTTAGGAAGTGATCTCATGTGCCAATGTGTTCAAGTGTACTTCCCACTTTCTCTTCTATGAGGTTTTCAGTGTGGCTGGCTTTATGTTGAGGTCTTTGATCCATTTGGACTTGAGTTTTGTGCATGGTGATAGATATGGGTCTATTTTCATTTTTCTACATGTTGATATCCAGTTTGCCAGCACCATTTGTTAAATATGCTTTCATTTTTCCATTTGATATTTTTTGCTTTTTGTCAAAAATCAGGTGTTCAAAAGTATGTGGATTAATATCCAGGTCTTCGATTCAGTTCCATTGGTCCTCCTGCCTGTTTTTATGCCAATATCAGGCTGTTTTCAATACTGTAGCTCTGTAGTAGAGTTTGAAGTCAGGGATTGTGATGCCTCCAGAAATTCTTTCATTGTACAGGATTGTTTTGGCTATCCTGGATTTTTTGCTTTTTTTCTTTTAATTAATTAATTAATTAATTAATTATGTATACAATGTTCTGTCTGTGTGTATGCCTGCAGGCCAGGAGAGGGCACCAGACCTCATTGCAGATGGTTGTGAGCCACCATGTGGTTGCTGGGAATTGAACTCAGGACCTTTGGAAGAGCAGGCAATGCTCTTAACCGCTGAGCCATCTCTCCAACCCCGATTTTTTGCTTTTCCATATGAAGTTGAGTACTGTTCTTTCAAGGTCTGTGAAGAATTTTGCTGGATATTGCATTGAATCTGTAGATTGCTTTTGGTAAGATTGCCATTTTTACTATGTTAATTCTACCTACCCAAGAGCATGGGAGATTTTTCCACTTTCTGGTGTCTTCTTCAATTTCTTTCTTCAAAGATTTAAAGTTCTTGTCACACAAGTCTTCCACTTGTTTGGTTAGAGTTACTTCGAGATATTTTATGCTATTTGTTGCTATTGTGAAGGGTGATGTTTCTCTGGTTTCTTTCTCAGCCCATTTATCATCTGTGTACAGGAGGGCTACTGATTTTTTTGAGTTAATCTTGGATCCTGTTACATTACTGAGTGTTTATGAGTTGTAGAAGTTCCTTGGTAGAATTTTGGGGTTGCTTATGTAAACTATCATATCATCAGCTGCTTGGCCTTTCTAAACCTCAGTTTACCTGCAGAGAAAATAGAGCTCATCTATTCAAACATTCTGAGAAATGGCCTTGGAAAAATGCTTTGGTAGGTAGCCTCAACACCAGGGGTCATTGTGGCACATTCCACAGAAGCCAGCACTTCCAGCATACTTTGTTCCTCTTGGATGAGCTTTGTGCACTGAACCAATGGTCCTCATGTGTGTGGAGATGTATTCAGATGGAAGGAAGCTTTATTTCTTTTTTTAAATCAGATTCATCTCTTTTTTTTTCTTTTTCTTTTTTTTTCTTTTTTTTCATCTCTTTTTTAATTTTAAAAAGAGCTTTTAGTCTTTGAGGTTATGATATAATTACATCATTTCTCTTTTCCTTTCTTCCCTCCAAACCCTCACACACACACCCACTCTTTACTCAGATTTATGGCCTCTTTTTTGTTTTGTTTTTTTTTTTTTTGTTTTTCAAGACAGAATTTCTCTATATAATATCCTTGGCTGTCCTGGAACTCACTCTGTAGACCAAGCTGGCCTTGAACTCAGAGATCCACCTGCTTCTGCCTCCTGAGTGCTGGGATTAAAGGCATACACCACCATTGCCCAGCTCAAGACAGGGTGTTTGTGTTTATCTTTGGAGCCTGTCCTAGAACTCAATCTATAGATCAGGCTGGCTTTGAACTCACAGAGATCCTCCTGCCTCTGTCTCCCAAATGCTCAGATTAAAGGTGTGCGCCACCACTGCCTGGCTATGGCCTCTTCTTTAGTTGTCCCTCATGTGCAGTCGTGTGTGTGTTTATTCCTAACTATATAAATACAGCCTTCACAGTCAGTATAATGTTACTTGTATATATAGTTTTCAGGGCTTATCATTTGGTATTGGATAACCAATAGATGAGCTCTTGTCAGGGAAGACTATTTGTCCCAGTCTTCTACTCTCATCCTTAATTGTCTGTGGCTCTTTGTTAGGGATGGGTTCCCGTGTGCTTTCCTTCTTCACGTTAGCACACCTGTTAGTGTCAGTACCAGCCTAGTTCAGGTCGTGTTTAGGCAGCATGTTGGTGAGACCTCCTGGGTCTATTTATTTATTTTTGAGACAGTGTCTTCCTATGTAGCTCTGGCCAGCCTGAACCCTTATGTAAACCAGGCCAGTATTGAGCTCAGGGAGATCGGCCTAATTCTGCCTTCTAAGTGCTGCGATTAAAGGCCTGTGTCACTATGCTGAGCTTTATCTTTTTCGTCTCTGGTAACCATTATGGGAGCAATGGGAAATTGATGGAGTAATGGAAATTGTCTTGTTTATAGGCAGGGAAACTGGCTGAACAAGGGATGGAACTGGGCCTGATATCTGGGGGTCTCAGTTTTCCATCCTACTAAAGCTGGTGATCGCCTTGTGGCCCCTTTTCCTGCCACAGTCTTAGGACTTCAGCCCAGCCCTAAATGTTTACTCTTCCTAACAGGTTTTCTGTGTTGTTTTGTAACTGAGTTGTTGCAAGGAATAGTACAACTCCTGTCCCATGTCTGCACACAAGGAATAGTACAACTCCTGTCCCATGTCTGCACACAAGGAATAGTACAACTCCTGTCCCATGTCTGCACACAAGGAATAGTACAACTCCTGTCCCATGTCTGCACACAAGGAATAGTACAACTCCTGTCCCATGTCTGCACACAAGGAATAGTACAACTCCTGTCCCATGTCTGCACACACACTGCCTTACTTGCACCCTGAAATGAGACAGAAAAGCTGGGTGTGAGGGAGCATAGGTTCCAGGAGCTCTTGCTCATTCTCAGTGCATCTGGCCCTGGACACTGTGTGCACAGAACAATCTTCCTAGTCTGCCCCCGGGAAGATGCTATTTTTTTCTTTTTCCTCCCTGTCTTGACTCACAGGGAAGGGCAACCTAGACTCGGGTCTGGAAGAGCCCAAGTTCAAGACACCAGCAGACTTAGCTTTCAGGCCTCCTCCTGACACTTTCC
Organism: Microtus oregoni; assembly: GCF_018167655.1. Lineage (NCBI taxonomy): Eukaryota > Metazoa > Chordata > Mammalia > Rodentia > Cricetidae > Microtus > Microtus oregoni. Next base: position 1,401,476 of record NW_024543223.1, on the reverse strand, counting down.
AGCCGTGTGACTTCTCTGGGCATTGGTGGCAGTGGAAGAGGATCTTAGGAGGAGGATGTTTAAAAAGCACCCAGCACATGTGTCCCTCGTGTGCGCAGCTCACTCGTCCATGGTCTTGGGGGTAAGGCAGGAGCCAGTTCTACTCAGCTTGAGGTCAGGAGTTCCCTGACCAATCAGGGCAGGTTGGGAATTCCCCCATTAGTTCCTTATTGAGTCGTTTGCAGCAAGGCCCTCTGACAGCCCTGACTCTAGGTCTGCTTTTCTTTCTATGTGGCCTGTGAAGAAAAAACAGAAGTGAGAGAGGAGGTAGGCTTACTTCAGGGCAGTGTGTGGCAGAGGGCTGCCTGGGTCCTGTGTCCTCCTAGGGCCATCCAGTAATCTCCTGAGGAAGAGTGCAGGTTTGCTTCATAATTGCCATCAGCACTCTCCCTCTTTGTGCCTTGTGGACTTTTGTCCTGTTTTCCTGGCATGCCTAGGTGACCCCTCCATTCTCTCGCCATTGTTACCTAATGCCATTTCACAGAGGAGCTTGCGTGGTAGCCTTGTCACTTGTCTCTTCTGACTTATGTTGTAGGGAACGGCGGGCTGTGTCCCGCCACCCGGCTAGCTTTATACCCGAAATAATTACACAAAAACTGTATTCTTTTAAACACTGCTTGGCCCATTAGTTCCAGCCTCTTATTGGCTAGCTCTTACATATTGATCTAACCCATTTCTAATAATCTGTGTAGCCCACGAGGTGGCTTACCAGGGAAGATCTTAACTTGTGTCTGTCTGGAGTGGGAGAATCATGGTGACCCCTTGACTCAGCTTCTTTCTCCCAGCATTCTGTTCTGTTTACTTCACCCACCTAAGGGCTGGCCTATCAAATGGGCCAAGGCAGTTTCTTTATTAATTAACCAATGAAAGCAACAGATTAGAAAGAAATCACTCCCACATCAGACTTAATTCTGGGAGATGGGTTATCATTATAACCCTGATTTTACATCGGCAGAAGCCTCATCCCAGAGAGCTAAAGTGACTGGCAAAGTGTTGCACTGCTTGTGAGTGGGAGTTCATTGAGCGCTAATTTCCTGGGGCCAAAGTTTGTGTGCATCTCACTGAGTGCTGCAGTGGGGTGGCATAGTCAGAGAAGAGCAGAGGGCCTACCCTCACCTGCCAGGGATTGCTTGCCATATACCCTGGGCAGTGATTAGCTTGCTGAAAGTCTGAGTTTTCTCATTTGCCCAGTGGGACTGGTAATTGGAGAATGCATCTCATGGACTTTGTTATCAGGGTTAAATGAAATGATGTCAATTGGATGCTGAGCGGTGTCTGGTGCTTAGCAAGTGCCTGGTAAGTGTTATTACAGACTTCAGTCAAGTTAATTGAATAGAACTATAATGTTGTAAAAGGCCATCTTCAAGCAGATCTGAGCTCAGCCCTCTGCTAGCCTTCAAGATCCAGAGCTGTGTTAGGCTGGAGAGGGCATACTCTTACTGTGCATCTGCCTGGTCTCAAGGCAGTCAGTTTTCCCAGCTTGTTGCTGAGAACTCAGACCTGAGGTCACAAAGGAAATCGTTCACCTTGTGTTGATCAAGTAAGTGCCAGCTAGGTACTAGGTAATGGTCTTAGCCTGAGACGCACTGTAGAGTATGACCTGATGGGCTCGCTAGGAGCATACCTCCTCAAGGAATGCTGCCTCAGCAGAGCAGAGGTCAGGTGGGAAGCTGGACCTGCTCTGCTGGACTGCTCACATTCCCCACACAAGCCATGCCCTTCCTGTTAACTTGCGCTTGTGCATACTGGGCTTTCTGCCTGCTATGTTCTTTCCCCCTTTCTCAGCCTAGCCACTTCCTGTCAGCCTTCAAACCTCAGTTTAAAAGTCAGCTCCCCAAACGTCTCCACCCTCACCCCGGGGCTTCTTGCAGATTCCTAGCACCTTTCCCAAGCTCTGTGCCCTCTTTTCAGTGTGTATGAGTTATTTATCCACCCAGCTGCTTCTGCACCATTGGCTTCTGCAAAGGCAGAGTATGTATTCTATTCATCTTTCCTGTAAGGCTCTGGAGAGAAGTGTATGGAGTGAAATGTGCTGATTGTGCAGTGCCTGGAGCAGTTAGAGGCAATACAGAAAGGAGAGGCAGTTTTGGATGAGATCTTCAGTGGTCAGTAGGAGCCAGGTAGAAGTGGAGGGCGGCTGAGAGAAGTGGCTCAGGGAGGGGGCACCTAGAGTAAAAGTAGGAGAGAGAGGAGTCATGTGCAAAGGACAGGAGGATTGGAGAACCAGGGGCTACAATTTTTGTTGTAGATGGGGGCAATAGGGAGCCAGGAAGTTTCAGAAGGAGGGCCCTTGTGAACACAGTGAGTCAGGATAGTAGGTGAGAGCTAACAGTTTGGTAAGGATGGTCTAGGGAGTCACACGTGGATCAGGGTGGACTCTGGGCGTCTACAAGGGAGATTGTGAGCTAAGTGCTCAGTCACAAGCAGAAAATGTCCAACACCACTCTGCCTGAGCACAGCTAAGTTTTGGGAAAGTGGTGGCTTCTGTTAAGAAGAGCCTCCACAGCTTCCTGTAGTTGTCAGGGAGAGCTGCCCTGGGCATTCTGCTATCTGTGCCCTCCCCAGCTTAGTGGACTAAAAGATGATTCCTTGAGTTTTGGAGTCTGCAAAACAGAACAGGGTGGAGCTGAGTAGAGTGGAGAGCTGGGCAGAGGCCAGGATGCCGAGGCCAGTGAAGGGTGGAGAGAACCTGTTTACCATTGTGCACTGACCCAGAGCCGGAAGGAGCAGAGCCAGTAAGTGCCTCATGGGATAGAGAGGTTGGTCCAGAACTCACTGCCACTGGGAGTGAGGGAGAGTGAAGCAAGCCAGACTCTCTCACCCAGACAGGAGCCACTGCCAGCCAGCTCCAAGGCAGAGAGACCAGACCACAGGAGGGAGCACTAGGCTGCTACAGATATCACCTTTTCCCTGCCACCCACAGCATGTCCTTGGGCAAGTCACTTACCCTCTGGACACCAGACCTCCCCAGCTGTCTGGGAAGGGTGTTCTTTTTGTTTTGTTTGTTGCTGTTTTGTTTTGTTTTTTTGTTTTGTTTTTTGTTACAGGGTTTCTCTGTCTAACAATGCTGGCTGTCCTGGAACTCACTTTGTAGACCAGGCTGGCCTTGAATTCACAGAGAACCATCCACCTGCCTCTGCCTCTGGGATTAAAGGCATGTGCCACCTGGAAAGGGTATTCTTAACTGTGTGATCTGTCGGGCCTGACTGTCAGCCATTTGCACACCCTTCCCTACCTTCTCCCATACTCTAGTTTCCCCTCCATTTCTATGAAACTGGCTGTAAAGCTATGTGTACTTTCAGGCATTACTACCTTTTAGAGTATGAACTCTAGAAGTTATCACCCAGTGTGTAGAGCAGGGCATCCTCTTTATCATATATCTTCCCAGCTCCCCTCTCTTCACGGTTAACCATATTTCTCTGCATATTTCTAATTCCCACACTTTGATTGGGATTTCCTCACGTGACCTTGTCTCTGTCCTAGAGGTGCAGGTGTGAAAGCTGTTTCATATTCTTCTCTTTCTTAACTTAAGTGGTAGGGAAGAGAAGGGAAAGGGAGTATGACAAAGACAATCTGTGTTTTGTGTGGGGTACTTATATCTATTAGGTTAGTGTCTGAGTGACAGTCTCCACTTACAGGCTATCTAATGTGGGCAGATTGCTTAACCATGCTGAATGGAGGTGATAAGAACCGTTTCCAGGGGGAAATGTGTACCCTGTAGTGGCTCAGCAGAGTTAGTACATGGGCAGCTCTTGAGGCATCTTTACAGTTGCTCCCTGGGCAGGTGACATTAGCCACCCTATTAGAAATGAGAAACAGGGAGCTTAGAGGATGGAGAAGCAGAGCCCTTCTTTCTTTCTCATAGCTGAAACGTGATAGATGCAGCCGGTGGTGACACACACCAGTAATCCCAGCACTCAGGAGACAGGAGCAGGTGGATCTCTGTGAGTTCAAGGCCATCCTGTTTTACAGAGTAAGTTCCAGGATAGCCAAGACTGTTTCACAGAGTAACCTTGCCTTGAGCCCCCACCCCCCAAAATAAAGTGATAGATGCCAGGAACTATAGTTCATGTGTCATAGAATAAATGACATCATCTCGTGGACCTCTGTGGCTTTTTACGTAAAATGAGGATGATCTTGTCCTGCCTGTGTCCAGGAGCTGCATTTGGGGACTAGTTAGAAGAGAAAATGAGTGTGAAAGTTATATTTCCAAATACAAGTTGTGAACTGGCTGCCATTTTCTGACTATCCACAGTGTGTGTTTATTCTTCATTGCAGTCCTGGGTAATACAAGGTGTGTATGTGGTCCCTCTAAAGATGAAGTAGTGCTGGGGATGCAGCTCGGCAAAGACTGCCTTTTTACATCATACACAAGGCCCAGGGGTGATGTAGCCGGAGCTGAGCAGGTTGGGGGAAGCTCCAGCTCATGGTGTCCAGCGAACAGATGGAGGAACTGTAATGCATTCCTAGGTGGGTTGACTTGAGGGGTGTCCCGTTTAGTATCCCTGATGAGGGAGATGAAAAGCACGAGTCCTGTGATCTGTGACTTCAGTAAGTATGTCTGCTTAGGGTTCAGGGAGTGCAGCTTGTAGGAGGGGAACCAAGGTGTATCTTCCACATAGGATATAAGGGTTCTAGGCATGTGCAGTACCTTACTGAGTTTGCCGGGCCAGGGGATTGAGAACAGAAGTCTAAAAGGACTAGGGAGAGAAACTTCAGGAACCTTAGGAAGTGGGCTTGTCGCTCTGAGCTTTTGGAAGCCTCTAACTTCTGAGTTTTGGGAGGGCTTGCAGAGAGTGGGGTATGTGAAGTGTCGCTGCCACCTTGGGCCATAGGATGGCACAGCACAGCTAGGTCTGAGAGTCTGGGAGCCTGGCAGGATCTGTAGTCAGTTACCACCTTTGTCTCTGAGTTGCCCTTCTCCTATTGGCAAACAGCAAATCGCCTAAGCATAGCATCTCCTGCTGAGGTTGTACTTGCCAGCAATGCCTGTCCATCCTATTGACCTTGCTGGGCAGTGTTACACATAGGCTGACTGACTCTCATTATAGCTGTAAGAACACAGGCAGGAGACGGACTTCTCCAGGGGCCTGTGGGCCAGATAAAACCATGCATCATCTGGAACAGGGTCTGGTTTCCCCACAGACTCCCATAGGGAGTCAGCGTCAGTGCATGAGTTACTGTGGCAGAGGAGAAGCTCTGGTCAGCCATCTACTTTCTAACTATGTGACTTTGCCTAAGCGTTTCTGATCTGGTCCACTCTCCTTATTGCCCAAATGGAAATTATAGTTAATCTGTTAGGGCTCCTTTTCGTTGAACATTAGAGAGACAAAGACAGTTACTGTAGGTAGAAGTGCCTTGTATATGCCTGAATATAATATATATGGAAGTTATGATGTCAGAGAAAATCAGGAGTAGGAGTTACTGCATAAGTGAGACCTGATTCAACCAGCAGTGGATAACACTAAGCAGTATGAGCAAACCCACACTGTAATGAACATTCATTTCAGATGTAATGTCTCCATCCATTCATGTAGTTACTGGAGTCCGTTCCAGAGGATTATATGTAACTTTAAAGAGTCTTTTTTTGAGCCAGGCGGGGTGGCACATGCCTTTAATCCCAGTACTCGGGAGGCAGAGGCAGGTGGATCTCTGTGAGTTTGATGCCAGCCTGGTCTTCAGAGCAAGTTCCAGGATTAGCTCCAAAGCTACAAGAAACTCTGTCTCAAAAACAAAACAAGTTTTTTTTTTTTTTTTTTAAAAAAAAAACTCAGGAGGCAGAGCAGGTACGTCTCTGAGTTCAAGCCAGCCTGGTCTACAGAGTAAGTTCCAGGACAACCAGGATTACACAGAGAAACCGTATCTCAAAAACCCAAAAATAAATAAATGATTCTTTATTAAAACTTTGTGTGTGTGCATACGCACACTTACATGTGTGCAGAGGTCTAAGGAAAACAGACCTCAGGGGTCAAACTCTGGTTGTCAAGCTTGGAGGCAAGTACCTTCAGCCACTGAATCATCTCACTGTCCTGAAAGTGGCTTTTTGATTGTTTGGGTCTTAGTCTGTAGTCCAGGCTAGCCTCAAACTCACGACACTCCTTCTGTCTCAACTTTCCAGGTGCTGGGATGTATGCCATTATGCCCAGCCTACCTAACTTAAAAAAACTGACTGAAATTGATTTGAAAATCAGAGTGCATATTTCTTCATGTAAGGGAAACTTCTTTCATAAAACATTTCAGTTATATGAATGTATACTTAATATAGAATGTGGGTCTTACCGTGGGCCTCAGTTTAAAGTCTGAGAAACAGTGTTGCAAGCCAGATGAAGGTCTGCAAGTTGCACACACAGATGGTCAGGCTGTGAGGATACTGAGGGTTTGGCCTCTAGATGTGTAGGACTATAGCATAAAGGTCAAAAACATGGCTGTGGAGTCACGCAGCCCTTTGTTTCGTTTCAATTTTACTTCTTACAGTTGTGCATGTAGGTCTGGTATTCTGTTGTTAATGGAGAGAGTGACATTGTCCTGGGGTACATGTGATAAACACATGAAATCCTGAGACAGAATTAGTTAAGTAGTAAGTGATGTATAAATGCTAACTACTGTTGTTGTTGGGGGTTTTGATGGTATATGAGGCCCTGGTGCTGACAGAGAAGAGAGAAGAGAGAGCATTTCAGACAAGAGTAGGTGAGTGGGTGACAAGGGATACGCTGTATGTGTCTGGTATAAGAGGGCGCGAGCACTGTAGCCCCAGAAGGTGGTGTTGAAATTAGAGGGAGGAGATACCAGGAAATTTCTGTCCTAGCTGGGGAAAGAACATTTAGCAGTAGAACCTGTTCAGCAGTAGGATGGCTGCCATAGAGATAAGCACTAGCCCGTGCCGTCCCAGTAAAAGCTGACCCCAGAGATTGCTCTTAGTAGGCTCTTTGGGTATTGAAACCCCCTCAGACCACCTTCAAGAAAGAGGATTGTTGCAGGGGCGGCCACTTGTTTGTCTCAGCTGCCCAGAACCAAAATAACCACACAGAAACTGCATTAATTAAAATACTGCTTGGCCCACTAGCTCTAACTTCTTACTGTAAGATGTAAGGCTAACTCTTACATCTCAGTTTAACCCATTTCTATTAATCTGTGTATCACCATGTGGCAGTGGCTTACCGGGAAAGATTTGGCATGTCTGTCTCTGGCGGCTCCATGGTGTCTCTCTCCTACTCCGCCTCTCTTCCTCTCAGCATTCAGTTCTGTCTTCCCCACCTACCTAGGTTCTGCCCTATCAACTAGGCCAAGGCAGTTTCTTTATTCATTAACCAATGAAAGCAACACACAAACAGAAGGACCTCCTACACCAGAGGGTTTTCTGGAAAGTGAGTGTGCTCCTGACCTGAAGCACCCCCACAGAGCATTTGGTCAGTTTCTCTCTCACTACTAGCAATTGGCTCATACACTCCACACTGTCAGGAGGGAGCCACCTTAGGGCCTTTATACCACCAAGCTGTTTAAAGCACTCCCAACCTCCCAGCTTCATCCCTCAGCTCCCCTCTTGGCATCCTTTTAAAGTCAATTTACAGTATCGCCTGTACACATATCAAAGAAAACAAGCACAGAAAAGGAAGGGGACTAGCTTGTTGGCTTTTGTGTTTGTTTCGTTTTGTTTTGTTTTTAGTTTTTAGTTTTATTTACTGTGTATGAGTGTTTTGCCTGTATGTATGTCTATGTACCAGTGCCTGTGGAGGTCAGAAGAGGGCATCGGATCCTCTGGAACTGGAATTATAGACACCTGGTCGCTGTCATGTGAGTGCTGGGATCCAAACCCAGGTACTCTGGAAGAGCAGTCAGTATTCTTAACTGCTGAGCTATCTCTCCAGCCCTGGTGGGACTTGGTTGTTGTAGAAACCAGACATGCTTTTTAGGATCCTGACTGACACTACTGAAGGATCTTTAACCTGATTTTTAAAAAATGGACATCCTGTGTGGGAAGACATACCCACCTGTAGTTGGAAACCGTGCGGAGTGCTAGGGACAGCCAGGCCTCAGTGGCTGCCCTCCCAACCTCCAGATTAAGTTCTTTTACTGGAAGAGAAGCCATTTAAACGAGTATATTTCCTCAAAATTTCCCCAGTTCAAGGTTTTAAATTTAAAACAAATCTTCTATTTGATAGGCACATTGAGAGCAATAGCTGTTTGTCTTTCTGGAAACTTGCCTACAATCAGGGGTGTCTTAGAATCCAGGAAACATGACCTTTTGTTTTGTGCCCTGTTTGAATTCTGCGTTGCTGTTTGGCACTGGGGCTTTGAAACTGCCAAAGATATCATCTGGTATCAGCTGACAGAACTTTTAGCATGTTTGCCTGTGTTTGCAGTTGGGAGAATAGGTGTCCCTGAGGCCCTACAGTCACATTTTACCAACAAAAACCAGACCCCGGGATTGAGCTGGCATATAGGCAGGGATTTCATCTCAGGGGGATTCTTTGGCAACTAGCAGTTTCAGTTGTAAGTCTCATCTTCTTTGAACCTTAGTTTCCTATCTGCACAGAGGGCTGAATCAGATGTTATCACACCCATTACTGCTAGAACTTCCTGTTTTCTCATGGGCACCCTACCCTCGGTTTAGTTAACTAGAAGACCATCACTGACTTGTTGCCTAAGTGAATACTGTTGTTGGTATACAGGTCATTGTGGCGTGGGGTGTAGGGACCTTTGATGTTTGCTTCTTAGGTATTTGGGGTTTGCCTGAACATGTGTATCCTCTTGTTAATTATTTGACAGTTTTGTGTTCTCTCTCTCTCTAAAACTAACTCTCTCTCTCTCTCTGTCTCTCTCTCTCTCTCTCTCTCTCTCTCTCTCTCTCTCTCTCTCTCTCTCTCTCTTTGAGACAGGGTTTCCCTGTAACTTTGGAGCCTGTCCTGGAACTGTAGCCCAGGCTGCCTTGAACTCACAGAGATCCGTCTGGCCCTGCCTCCCAAGTGCTGGGATTAAAGGCGTGCGCCACCACCCTGACACTGCTTTGTTTTTACCCAAGAGAGAAAGAAAGTAACTTTGTGCCTTGGACCTGCCCTAGGTTGGAGAGACAGTTTAAGGCACAGTGACTAGTGTCAGTGTGTTAAGAGGCCCGGTTTTTTGTTTTTAATCCTAGGCAAATTCTATTCCAAGGCTGAGTTCAGGCTCAGTTCCCCAGATAAAGCTCACTAAACAAGAGGACTTGCCTTTTGGCATCCTGGAGGCCTCAGCTCTGCCAGGGCCCCTCCCTCTGCACTTGCAACCAGTAAAAGTCACAGCAACATATTTCCTTCCGGCATAGAGGATCAGAAACTCCAGCTCTGGGCCAGGCCCAGCTCTACCATGTCCTGTTACTGAGAGCTCCCCAGAGCTGACTCAAGTCCTCCTACCCTGTGCCCCTTTCAGGGCAGTCAATAGGACTGAATGCCAGCTTTGGGCTGTGTAGGGTCTGACTTGGAATTGAATCCAGGTTCCTCACTGATTTTCTGTCTGACTCTGAGCAGGATACCCTCCCTGGGTATGTTAGCTTCTCTGTGCCTGTTTCCTCGTCTGTATTTAATCCTTTCTTAATACTGTAAAGTACTTAATTTTTTAATGATTTTTTAAAATTTTATTTTATGTGCACTGGTGTTTTGCTTGCCTGTATGTCTGTGTGAGGGTGTTGGATCCCCTGGAACTGGAACTACAGAGAGTTGTGAAGTGCCATATGGGTGCTGGGAATTAAATCGGGGTCCTCTGGAAGAACAGTCAGTGCTCTTAACCACTGGCTGAGCCATCTCTCCAGCCCCCAAGTACTTTCAGTTTTTGTTTTTATTTTGTTTTGTTTTTTTTGACAGGATGTCATGTTTCCCAGGCTGGCCTTAAACTTCTGCCTCTGCCAGGATTATGCCCAGTTTATAAAATACTACTTTTTTTTTTCTGGAGGTACTAAGAATTGAACACAGTGCTTGGCACATGCTAGGCATCCACTCTATCACTGAGCTACAAATCATCAGACCAAGTACCACTTTCTTACTTGGGGAATTGGGGGGAACTTCACAAAAACACAACAAAGAAATGTAAGATTTTAATAAGCTAGTACTTTAAAATGCACTTAAGGAAACTGTGTGTGTGTGTGACAGAGTTGTACATGTACATTTGTGTTACATGTTTGTCTGCTTTGCCGTGACTCTGTAGGCCGGATAAGAAATCATATGTACAATGCCTGTATTATAAATATAGTTTCCTTCTTTTCTCTGTTTTTGAGAGTTCTGTGAACTTGTGGGTCTCCAGGGCTTATTCTCTGAGGAAGCTTACTCAGTTACTGCTCTCCACATAAGACAGGGATTCCTCCCTCAACCCACCTCTGCCTGCTTTGGTGTTGATCTGCTTGGGCTGATCCTCGGCACCCATCAAATGTCAACTCTACAAGGGGTCTGGGAACAAGAATCTGCTTAGCCTGCCCAGAACTGACACAGCTGCTCAGTCAGTAGGTGCACAAATATAGAAGGTGGCATTTGAAGGACTTTGAAGTGTCTGTATGGTTTTAATAGGTGGAGACCACTTGGGGAGCATTCCTGCCAAGGGGTTGGCCTGAGGAGAGGTTGAGAGGTGGGAAAGAGCGAGCGTATAATTGGGAAAAGTCTGAGTAATGAGTTTGGCTCAGGTGAAAAGGTGAGCATGATATTTCTGTACTTGCTTGACTAGTTTTTGCATCCAGCTTCACTCTTACATGCTGGCCCCTGAAGAGCTTATTTACTAAGGCAGGCCTGAGACAGGAATGTTTGACTTCAGTGCACAGAGGCATACATCAGCCTTTGACCCGGAGAGGCAAGGTGTCCCTGATCCCTTGACACATCGGGAGAGTAGGCACCTGCACCTGTTGTATCTGGCCTGCGACGTTTGTGCTCATCTGTAGCAGGGCATCATGAGTCTGCAGACCTGAAGGAGGTCGAGAGGCAGAGTGCAGTGGACTACAGGGCTGGCCAAAGCCAGGGCCTTTGCTTGTCTTGACACATCTGATACCCTGCCCTGCATCCACAGGCTGGAGGAAGTTCCCCTGGAGGTGCTGAGGCAGAGGGAGTCCAAGTGGCTGGACATGCTCAACAACTGGGACAAATGGATGGCCAAGAAGCACAAAAAGGTAAGGGGCCTGGCCTTGCGCAGTCTGAGGGGAGAGGGAAAGGGGGGATGAACTTCATCTTTATAGCAAAATGGGGCTTCTCCAACTGCCAGACTGCCTTAGGGGTCCTCTATTGGTCAGGTGGGGAGTAAACCTGGCTTTAGGACTGGGACAGAGTTAGGACTTGGCATCTGACTTCAGCGAAGAGCTGCACAGAACTTTGTCCTGGAGTTAAACCTCAGAGCCGCTCTGTAGCCAACAGCCCTCATTGGTAATTTTGCTTTACACCTGGCAGAAGAAGGGCTGAAGAGCTTCCTAATTTTAATGCAGCTAACTTGTGGGAGCATTTTTTGGGTTCATGTCTTGAGTGCAATAATCTAGCTGACACCCTGATGAAGTTAGTATTAGCAACACGCTTGCTTTACTAATGACCTAAGAGTCAAGATTTGAAGCCAGGCAGCAAGCTTTAGTGTCTGCACTGTTGACCCCCACAGTAAGGGCCTTCTTCACCACCAAGACAAGTTGATGATTTTCCTCTTGTCTCCTGGCCAGAGTGAAAAGAAAAGTAACCCTATAATTTACAAGTAGTGTTACAGAAATGAGAATACCCATTCTCTGTCTATTTAGACTGTCCTTAGGTATAGACTTGGTCCACCTATGGGAACATCATACTCAATTACCTTTCTGAAGTGTGTGTGTCAATGTCCTTGGGAGCCCTTTGCAGAGTTTAATCTCTGCCTGGCCTCTCGTGACCACAGTCTGTGCAAATTCCCAATCTACAAAGTTAGCTCACTGCTTCCTGTCACCAGCTGACACACTTGTCTGTTGGCCCAGAGCTGCAAGTCTGGAGAGAGTGTGGGCTCAGTCTCACGTGTGTCCTCACGCGTGAGCTATGGAATTTAGGACAAGTCGTCTCCCTCTCCTCAGACTCAGAGCCCTTAGTCTAGTGGGAGTGCTAAGCCTTTTTATGAGGATCCTTACAAGGTGGTAACAGGAAGTACTTCACATGCTGCCAAGCGGGAGAGGCTCATCCAGGCTGGGGCTCTTTCTTGCTATTCTGTGTAGGGTTGGGAGTAGAGTTCAGTAATAGAATACGTGCTTAGCATGTGCAAGGAAAGAAAGAATATTCCCCTCCCTTCTCCTTCTTTCACCCCCCCCCCCGAGAGAGAGAGAGAGAGTGTGTGTATGTGTGTGTTGCTCTATAAACCAGGCTAGTCTCCATCTTGCTGTAATTCTTCTAAGTGCTGGGATTATCACCATACCTGATAAACTCAGTATTTTTAGGACACTTATTCTCCAGTTGTTCCCTGGCTAACTTTGGGGCACTACCTTATCTTCCCTGCAGTTCTTACCCTGAGCTGTAGCTAGCTCTGTACCTCTTTTGTAGCTGTGGGGACCTTCTCTAGTAGATCACCCTGAAACCCTTCCTTTTCCCTTTGACTTCCCTGGCACTGTGGGTAGAGCCAAGGGCTGCCTTTGCCCAGCAGAGGCCTTCAGAGACATGCTTTAGCCTATGATACTCAGAAACCCAAACCAAGACTGCTGCCTCAGCTGTGGCCACATCGGGCTCTGCTTGGGTAACTCCTGCCTGGCTCTGGAAGCATGGATTCTTCCACTCAGGAAGTCATGTCACAGGAAGGGTAATAACCATTCTGGGAAGTGGGCTCAGACTCAGCATTTCTCCTGGATTCATCCTTAGTCCTGCTAGGAGGATGCCTCCTCCACCTCCCAGTTGTGCTCAGGACAGAAGTGAAAGGGAGTCAGGACTTTGCCCTCCCAGAGTTCAGCAGGCAAGGGTGTGGCTTCACTTAGCTGTCATTGATGACCCCCTTCAAGTTTGCCATAGAGACTGGCAATCTTTTGAGTATTCTGGCCATACTTCCTCGTGTGTTATCCTAACTCATTCTGTCCGTCCTCCCTAAGGCAGGCTGATGACCATCTCCAGTACCTTTGTGTTCAATTGTAGGGATCTGGAAAAGGCTGGATGTGCACTTGACTCTCCATTTCCTGCCCTCGCCCTGGTGTCTATGGGAGCATCACAGTAGGCTGAGTGCGTCCAGGACTGTCCTGCAGCAGGCATGTGTGATGGGCTGAGAGAAGGTTGTCTTATGCTGACTTTGCCCAAGTGTGGGAGCTTGAAGGACCTGTGGCTCTGCACTGTCCTATGTCCCACTGCCAAAGCCTGCCAAAAGTGGCTTCCTTAAGGTGACCCTTGTCCCACAGCAACAGGAAATTGTCCCCAGTGTCTATGCAGTTCTCTTCCGCTCCCTTCTCTCCCAGTTTTCAAGCTGTCAGAAGCCCCAGCTTGGCTCTTTTGAGTAGCCAGCTGCTATTCCTTACTGACTGCATTCTACAGCCTGGTGTCTGTCTCCTTCCTGGTCCTTAAGTTGCTCTTAACTCTAGAAACTTTCCTTTTACTTATGCTCGTCATCAGGAAGGCCAGCCACTTTGCAACCCTCTTGTGAGGCTTTAAATGTGAGCAGCTGAATCCCTTGGCGTTTCTGTGCCAAGTGCCTTTCTGGGATGGTGGTGGAGAGAAAGCCCCACACACACTAAGCACATTTCTCCTCTAAAGGAAATTCGTCAAGCTTCCACAGAAACATGTAATGTTATTCAGATATTAAAGCAGGTAAGAAGTGGCTGGTCCAAGGGTAGTGTGGGATTCAAACCCACATCAGGTGTTCTCATGCCACAAGCACTGGTCCCCTTGATCTCAGGCCAGGCTGCTTAGTGCAGGGGTGAAGGAGGGTCACTGCCTCTCGACCCTATCCTTTCTGCCATCACCCCACAAACTCAGGCCCTCTTTGCCCCTTTGCGCTCACCTGACTGATAGGTCAGACAGCTACCCTGAAAACTTCTTTTGGGGATCAAGCCCAGGAGGAGCCTACTTCCTTTCGCCTATAGATTTCTGAGGGACCAGTGGGGTAGGAAGTACACAGGGTTGGGTCCCTCCAGCCTGTGTGGCACAGTGTAGAGGTGGTAGGGTTTCTGAGCCTGTGCTAATAAGAGTTTTCCCTGTTCTGAGGAAAGATATTGTTCTTTGTTTTCAAATTTTCATGTAAGTATATATTTATTGTACATTGAGCATATTCCTATCTGTATCCCTTTCCTCTCTCCTTCCCTTTAATATCTTTTGTTCCCTTAAATAGTTCTGTGTCTTCTTCAAAGGCATGATAGTAGGCTGGCCATGGTAGCACATGTGTTAGCCTGTGGATCTCTGTGAGTTCAAGGCCAGCCTGGTCTACACAGCAAGTTCCTGGCTAGCCTCCCTCTGCCTCCCAAGTGTTGGGATTCAAGGTGTACAAGTGAAAATGAGAACATGACACTTTAAGGTATGGTTGAGGAGGTTTCTATTGTAGATATGAGGGAGAGAACAGCCAAAGGCATCTGGAAGAATCCAGAACAGGGAAAGAAAGAAAAAGACTGAACATGGCCAGCAGACTGGACTGGGCAGTGAGAGGGAGGGACGACCTAGAGAGGAGACCAGGAACCAAGAGCAGAGGACTGAAATGACAGGATTGCACAGAAAAGAGAAGCTGGGGGAAGAGAAGAGAAGCCTTGGACTGGAGAAGGTAGGGATGTAGTGAGAAGAGCTAAGAGAGCCACAGACAGGTACTGAGTGAGCCTGGAGCCCTGCATTCACTTATAGGCTAATAGGCACCACAGTTAGCCATTTGTCCCAGATCTTTGAGTCCTAACAGTATGTCCCATTATGCTTGGCTTCTTCTTTGTAAGTGGGTTTGATGTCTGCAGGGGATCCCAGAACCAATCTCCCATGGTTACTGACAGTTGACTGTAGTTGTGGGGTCCAGAAGTCCCTGTGTTGCCATTAGAGAATGTGCACTTTGCCATTACCTGGTGGCAGCATGTCTAATCGCAGTCCCCATTCCCGCCATGGGCTCTGCATTGCAGGGTAGGAAAACCCTCAGTCCCTTTCTGCTCTTGTGTGAATGCTCACTGAAGGACCACCAAGCCTTGGCAGAGGAGCTGCTAGGGTGGATGCTTGGGCACAGCTGTCTTTTTGACTTTCAGATTCGTCTTCGGTGCCAGAAGGGCATCCCACCTTCTCTGCGGGGACGGGCTTGGCAGTACCTGTCAGGAGGCAAGGTGAAACTTCAGCAGAACCCTGGAAAATTCGATGTGAGTTTTCTTTCCTTTACTTCGTCTGCCTGTTGTGTCTCTGGATTGGGCATCTCCCCTGGCAGTGGATCTCCCATGTGCTGCCCTAGGCTTCAGCAAGATGGACAATTGGCAGGACTTCTACTCACAACCTGACTGCTCAAGACCCAGATTGGCCCAGTCACTGAACCACATCTCCTGGGGGCTGTTGTTCAGCTAAGATTCTACCCTTAGCAGGCCTAGTGGAATGAACTTCATTACAGCTCTGCACCCTATTCTAGCCCTTTCTCTCGGCAGTTACTCAAGTTTGCTTTTATGGTTGAGCTCAGTGCATTACTTCACAGCTCCTGGTCATCAGGAAGTGACCCTCAGACCACATCCCTTCCTGGTGTCTCTAACATGTGCCGTAGTCTTTAGGAGCTTGCCTGTTAGGATCACAAGAGCCTTCACATTTCTTGGCCCCCATCCTCTATCTACTCTGTCTCCTGTCTTTAAGCCTACAGAGACATGTCCACTAGGTGGTCTTCACAGCTACTTGGGGTCAGAAGCCAGTCAGTCAGTAGTCAGAGACAGTGCCTTCTATAGTCATGCCCCACCATCCTGCTCCCCAGCGCTCTCCCCATGGCTCCCATGGCATAATACTTTTCCATTCATTGAACTGAACTGCAGAGCCTGTTACCCTTGGAGAATACCATGGTAACAGTTGACCCAGCTTACCTCCAGACTTGGCTCCAGGCATTAGGGGTTCCTCCAGGCCATTGGGACTAACAATAGGCAGTGAGACAGAGATGCCAGCTACCAACTCTTCATTGATATGCTTCATACTTCAGTAAATAACTTCTCTCTGGCCAGACCTGTTCTCTGTGAAGAGTGGTCAGGGGCAGAGCAGGGCAGCCTGTAGTTTACACTGTTGGCCTGAAGAGGGCTCGAGCTATTTGTTGGCAGCATTTGGTCCTGGGAGACAGAGAGCCTGATGGGGGTGGCAGCACTTGGCTAGAGGCAGCTGTGAATTGGGTTTGATAGTGCCAAGGGTGCCTTTTAGGCTCAGAGCCAGTAACTATGTTCTCAATATTCATTAAAAGAAAGGGTGAGTGGATCTTCCCATACAACACCGAGACCAGGTCCCACAAGAGCAACTTGATTCTCTAATCTTCCCTCTAGTAGTAATGCCTCCTGTATTCCAGGGGCTCCATCCTGGCCAGGGCTGGCAGTGTGAGGATGGGCCCAGACATA
The DNA here is from genome assembly GCF_018167655.1 of Microtus oregoni. Lineage (NCBI taxonomy): Eukaryota > Metazoa > Chordata > Mammalia > Rodentia > Cricetidae > Microtus > Microtus oregoni. The sequence goes on along the minus strand of NW_024543223.1, from coordinate 1,384,987 downwards.
AGCATAAAGGCAGGCTGTGAGTAGCTAGCCTCCTGGTGCATGGTCTAGAAGGAGTGTGTCCACAGTGCAGTGAAACACAGAGCTTTGGTTTCTGGGGGGTCTTTTGGTTGTTTTTTGTTTGTTTAATTTTTTAAGACAGGGTTTCTCTTTGTAGTCCTGACAGTCCTCACTTTGTAGACCAGGCTGGTTCGAACTTAGAGATCTGTCTGCCTCTGCCTCCTGAGTGCTGGGATTAAAGGTGTACACCACCACCCAGCAGAAGCACAGAACTTTGTACATGTGTGCCTAGATGAGTGCCAGAGAGGAAATGGCCACCCCTGAGATGGCTGGTAGGTTGCTTATATAAAGAGGTAGATTTGTCTTGGAACCCTGAAGATGTATGGTGGGTCGTCATGGCAATACTGGGGCCCCAGTGTTTTCAAGCACACCTGGAAAGACTTACCTGGAGAAGATCTAGAGAAAGTAGTGAGGGTGGGGTGTTCTCTTCTGCTCTGAGTGCCTGAGCCATGGGGAAGCACAGAGCCGATCTGTGGTGTCAGCGCTCTGACCTGTTCTCGAGCTCGGGGCCCTTCTGCACACACTACAGCATCTGCTGGCTCCATTTTCTCCAGCACTTGCTCTTTCTTGCCTCTTCCTTGGCAGAATCTTCCTGCTTTTTTTTGGTTTTCTCTGACTTCATCTCCTTAAGCACCTCAAGCACCACTTAGGTTCACAGAGGCTGCAGTCCTAACGACTGCACCACACACGGGTCTGCTGGCAGCTGCACCTGCCTGTGGTATTCAGCATCCCTTTCCCTGGAGGCCCTGCAGCTGGGCTGCTGAGGTTCCCGATCCCACATCCAAGGAGCTGACTTTTGGGGTTCTCAGGAGCCACTAGAAGAATCGAGTGAACTTTCTTCCTGAGAAAAGCAAGCCTGCATTGTACTCAGGTGATACAGGGGAGTACACAGGACACTAACTTGAGGGGGTGGTGCCCACTCCTTCCACTGAAAAATCCCAGCCCCTTCCTCTGCCCTGCAACCTTCAACACTCCATGAGCCTCACCTCATTGTTTGCTTTCCAGCCCAGTTTCTGACATACTAGAGACAGGAGACAGAATAGAGATTGGGGCCAAGAAATGTGAAGGCTCCTAAAGACTACGGCACATGTTAGAGGCACCAGGAAGGGATGTGGTCTGAGGGTCACTTCCTGATGACCAGGAGCTGTGAAGTAATGCACTGAGCTCAACCATAAAAGCAAACCTGAGTAATTGCCAAGAGAAAGGGCTAGAATAGGGTGCAGAGCTGTAATGAAGTTCATTCCACTAGGCCTGCTAAGGGTAGAATCTTAGATGAACAACAGCTCCCAGGAGATATGGTTCACTGACTGGGCAATGCTCTCTAGTCTGATGCTGCCACCCCTTCAGACTCTGTTCTTCAAGTCTGAGTGCTGCCAACAAATAGCTCGAGCCCTCTTCATAGAGAACAGGTCTGACCAGAGAGAAGTGTGTTGAAGAACACACTAGTTCTTTAGTATTCTGAATACCACTACCTAGGGCCAGGAGAGAAAGGGGTCTGTGTGCAGTCACTGTCTGCCAGGGCCAAAGCCCCGCCTACACCCATCTTGTATGTTTGCCAAGGCTTCACTTTACAGGACTTTTCCAGATGCTGTTCCACCCCGCAGGCAACTAGTACTTGCTTGGCCTCCCGGCCCATCCCTCTGAATTTCCTTTTTTGAAAATGGATGTATGGATTCACCTAGAGTAAGAAGGACAGACTCGAGCATAGAGCTGTGAGTCTGAGAAAACATGCGCATGTTGCCAGCGCTCAGATGGAGACATTTCCAATGACTGTGGGACTTTATTCTGGTAGAGCCTGATGGCTTTTCAAAAGTACACAGTCAGGGTTTGGAGAAGAAAGGCACACTGTTGAGCCCTCAGTACCTAGACAAGCACTTAAGGCTGACAGATGTCACAGTCCCTTCCTGAACAGGGGATACCTGAAACACGGGGTGCAAGCAGCAGAGTCTGGGTTTGGTGGCTCTGAGTCACACCTGCTTTCACATCTCAGCTCCATCATTTTTCTAGTCTCAAGGCCTTGGGTAACCGACTTTATTTTGACCCTTCAGTTCTCTCATCTGTGAACATGGTGTTATGTCAGGATCTGTTTTGGGGTAGAAAAGGGGCCAGTGAGTCCCATGTGTGTTCTACACTCAGCTCTGTCTTTGGCTTTGAGCAATGGTAACACCTGTAGCTATTAAGAAGCCTTCTACTGGACTGAGCTCCCAAGGTCCCAATGAGGAGCAGAAGGAGGGAGAATATGAGCAAAGAAGTCGGGACCACGAGGGATGCACCCACCCACTGAGACAGTGGAGCTGATCTATTGAGAGCTCACCAAGACCAGCTGGACTGTGACTGAAAAAGCATGGGATAAAACTGGACTCTCTGAACATGACAAACAATGAGGGCTGATGAGACGCAAAGGACAATGGCACGGGGGTTTGATCCTACTTCATGTTCTGGCTTTGTGGGAGCCTAGCCAGTTTGGATGTTCACCTTCCTAGATATGGACGGAGGGGGGAGGTCCTAGGTCTTACCACAGGGCAGAAAACCCTGACTGCTCTTTGGACTGGAGAGGGAGGGGGAAAGGAGTGGGGGTAGGGGGAGAAGGGTGGGAGGAGGGGGCGTAGGGTGGGAGGAGGGGGAAGGAAATGGGAGGCTGGGAGGAGGTGGAAACTTGTTTTTTTTTTTCCTCCTTTTCTCAATAAAAAGAAAAAAAGAAGCCTTCTATCTGAAGGACACAACATTATCCCTAGATAAACAGCTAGGAGGGGCTGGCGAGATGGTTCAGTGGTTAAGAGCACTGACTACTCTCCCAGAGGACCTGGGTTCAATTCCCAGCACCCACATGGCAGCTCATAGCTGTCTGTAACTCCAGTTCCAGAGAATCTGACACCATTATACCATTGTGCATAAAATAAAGTTAAATAAGGTTTAAAAAAAAAGGTAAACAGCTAGGATAGATTCTTGCTCATAAGAATATTCTGAGAGCCTGGTTGGTGGTGGCGCACACCTTTGATCCCAATACTCGGGATGCAGAGGCAGATGGATCTCTGAATTTGAGACCAGCCTGATCTACAGAGCGGAACCCTGTTTCAAAAAACAAAACTAGCCGGGCGGTGGTGGCGCACGCCTTTAATCCCAGCACATGGGAGGCAGAGGCAGGCGGATCTCTGTGAGTTGGAGACCAGCCTGGTCTACAAGAGCTAGTTCTAGGACAGGCTCCAAAACCACAGAGAAACCCTGTCTCAAAAAACCAAAAAAAAAAAAAAAAAAAAAAAAAAAAAAAAAAAATAGAGTTCTGGATCTCAAAAAACAAAACTACTGAGCACTAGGATCGCTCTCAGGTTTCCCAGGGTTCTGCTATCTTCAGGAAGGCCTGGTTCTATGATGCAATTGGGTGCCTCTGGTACCTAATCTGATACCCAAGACAGTTATCTTCTACCAGAAGTGCCACCCCTCCCCCCCACTGCTTCCTGACATTATGTCCTTGCTTCCAGGAACTGGACATGTCTCCTGGGGACCCCAAGTGGCTAGATGTGATTGAACGTGACCTGCACCGGCAGTTCCCTTTCCATGAGATGTTTGTGTCCCGAGGAGGCCATGGGTAAGCAGGCTAAGCATGTGGGCTGGGAAGTGGCTCTAGGATGCCTCTTAGACTGTCAAGGAAGGTACACTGAGCTTGGGGGCATGTGCTCAAAACCCTGCTGTTAGCCTTTACCTTCTGGTTTGGTGTCCTGACCCACTTGTGACTCTTTCCTCTCTAGACTGTTAGAACTTTGCTGGTTAGGCCTGCTTGATGTAGGGAAAGAGGCAAGGGAGGCTGGTGGACCGAAACAGTAGGCAGGAGGGGAGTGATATATTGGGCAAGGGGAAAGAGGTAAGGGAGGCTGGTGGACCGAAACAGTAGGTAGGAGGGGAGTGATATATTGGGCAAGGGGACAGAGCTGCCTAGCAAGGTAGCCCTCTCTAGCCCCTCTTCAGTCTCTATCTGCTATACAGCCCTGCCCCAACCCCTGCTTTCTCTTTAAACCCTGTCCTTGGATCCCAGTGGGAGACTGACCCACAGTGACTACAGTACATCCTTTCCAGGGAAGAGCAAGTCCTGAGGCAGGTCTGGTTCAGTGAAGTACAGGGGAGGTGGTGGGCAGTAGCCATGCCTGCCATCCTATCCTGCTTGTCCTCTCCACAGCCAGCAGGACCTGTTCCGTGTGCTGAAGGCCTACACGCTGTACCGTCCTGAGGAGGGTTACTGCCAGGCCCAGGCACCCATTGCCGCTGTGCTGCTCATGCACATGCCTGCTGAGGTACCCAGGACCCGGGTGGGTGGGCAGGGGACCTGACCTCAGCCACAAGGGCTCATGCCTCTCTCACCCACAGCAAGCCTTCTGGTGTCTGGTACAAGTCTGTGAGAAGTACCTGCCTGGCTACTACAGTGAGAAACTGGTGAGTACCTGCTGACTTGGGTGCCTTCTGTGGCCACTCCAAGGCTAAAGTCCCAAAACCTGATAGAGGCCACTCAGGCACCAGCTTCATCAGTTATATTTTCATCTGTGCCTCTGGCCATTTGATGTTCTCTGAGGCAGTGGGACGGATCAAAATTCCTCAGGACTCCTGGTCCCTCCCTCCTTGACATAGGTATAAGAGCCTGGCAGTGTGGTACACACCTTTAATCCCAGCACTTGGGAGGCAGAGGCAGGTGATCTCTTGAGTCCAGTGCTAGCCTGGTCTACAAAGTGAGTTCCAGAACAAACCCCTGTGTTGCAGGGAGGGGAGAGCTTCTGCTTGCAGCTCCATTCTGTTAACTCAGAATGCCTTTCCCTTGTCCTTCAGCCCAGGAGTGGCCCTTTCCTGACCTTGATAGGCTGCACCTGTTCCTTCCTTGTTTGGGAAACTCAGCCCCAGTGTTCCCTCTCCCATTCTGTATCTAGTTTGCTCACCTGTCTTCCAGTACTCTATAGGCTCCAGCTACCTTATGCTGACCCAGTATGGGCTGTGGTCATGCTGTGTGGCCTTGCTGTTTCTCCAGGAGGCAATCCAGCTGGATGGTGAGATCCTCTTCTCACTGCTACAAAAGGTGTCCCCCGTGGCTCACAAGCACCTTAGCAGGCAGAAGATTGACCCCCTGCTGTACATGACAGAATGGTTTATGTGTGCCTTTGCCCGCACCCTGCCCTGGAGCTCCGTGCTGCGAGTCTGGGACATGTTCTTTTGTGAAGGTATCAGGCAGTGCTGGATTGTGGGGGGTGCAAAAGAAGCCCACAAGCCTCCCTTGGACTCATCACCTGCCCCATACAGGCGTCAAGATTATCTTCCGTGTGGGGCTGGTACTGCTGAAGCATGCACTAGGCTCTCCTGAGAAGCTCAAAGCCTGCCAGGGCCAGTATGAAACCATCGAGCAGCTGCGGAGCCTCAGCCCCAAGATCATGCAGGAAGCCTTCTTGGTCCAGGAGGTGCGGCCCACACCTCCCACATATTATTGGAGGGAAGGGAGCTGGTTTTAGAGGAGGCCTTATATGGCCCTGATCCAAGGGTTGGTCAGCCCAGGTGAGGACTGATGGACCTCATCATTTTGCTAGGCAAGTGGGGCCCAGCTGTGCAGTGCCTTCCTTCGAGTCTGCTTTGTGAGTAGAGCAGAGCTGTGATCTACTGCCCTCTCACTTCTCCTGAGGGTACTTGTTTTTTGGAGGCTACAAATTAAGAGACATAGGCATGGCTAACTTCTGTGAGGGGGGACAGACCAAGGCCAGGCCAATGTTAGTTCATGTTACGGGGCAGACATACAAGGCCATCTTCAGCATATGCAACTTCCAGCAGTGTCCCCATTTTACGTTTGAGGAAATAGAGGCTCAGAGGCAGATTTCAATTCCAGCTGAAAAGTAGTGGAGCCTGGACAGCCAGGCTGCCCTGGTCAGTAGGGGACAATACAAGACTGCTGCTTCTGTCCAAGATGGAAGCTGGGTGGGCCTGTGAGCTGTAGGCAGGTCTGTCCTCTGAGACAATGGGTCTCTCATGTTTGGCACTCAAACCACAGTCACATCCTTCCTGGGTTCAGCTTTTAGCAGACACAGTTAGGGGTTGCTGGTGGGGGGAGAGCCTAGGATTGCAGACAGAAGGGAAAGGTCACTCTTTCTGGTGCTCACTTGTCCTTTGTTGTCCCAAAGGTAATAGAGTTGCCGGTGACAGAGCGCCAGATTGAGCGAGAACATCTCATCCAGCTGCGGCGCTGGCAAGAGACCCGTGGTGAGCTGGAGTGTCGCTCTCCACCCAGGATGCATGGTGCCAAAGCCATCCTGGATGCAGAGCCTGGTCCCCGACCTGCCCTGCAACCTTCACCATCCATCCGCCTACCCCCAGATGCAACCCTCCTCACTTCCAAAGCAAAGCCGCCCAAGCAGGTCCAGAAGGAGCAGAGGAGGACAAAGGCCAGTGGACAGCTGGACAAGTCCCCAGGCCCCAATCAAGCCACAGTGGTGACTGCTTCAGGAGATGCATGTCCTCCTCAGGATGTGCCTCCAAAGGACCCAGTCCCCCAGGACTCTGCTCCCCAGGACTTAGCCTTCCACCATTCCCAGGAGAGCCTGACCTCCCAGGAGAGTGAGGACACCTACTTGTAACCCGGGGAGTTCAGGCCTCCAGGTGGGGTCTCCACACATCTTACACGGTTCAGAGACTGACAACACTCCAGGTCCTGTGTACCTGAAGGCCCAACTGCTTGGCCATTGGGCTGGGATAGAATCTGGCTGGCCCAGTACAGATTCTGCCCAAGCCTCCTTATTTATTTTCTCTTGAGTCAAGCTGGCCCAGCCAGCACAGGCAGAAGCTATGGCCAAATGGGTTGGGTCTCACCCAGCCCTGTCCTTCTGGGGGATATTCTTCAGGGCTAGGGTGCTGACGTGAGGGGAAGCAGGGGGTACTCTTGTGTAAAATAGAAATATGGTTTTGTACGAAAATAAACAGGCTTGTATAGAGAGCTGGTGTGCAGCTGGGGACCCAAAAGGGGTATCACCCTTCATCCTGGGCCCCCAGCCCGGCAGGAACCCCTCTGAAACATACCTTTGATACACGAGGCCCCAAGTCCAAGGCCAGCTGCTGTTCTAGGCTGTTCTCTCTGATGCTGTGTCCATCTTCTGACCTAGATGACTCGAGAACTGAAGCTCACCACTGGGGCAGAGCAGGAAATAATCCCTGAGGTCCCTGGGTTTCTCTGTTGTAGCCCTGGGTGTCCTGGAACTCACTTTGTAGACCAGGATGGCCTTGAACTCACAGAGATCCACCTGAGTGCTGGGATTAAAGGCGTGTGCTGGCCTGGTCCCTGTCTTTTTATTGGGGGTGGGAGTTAGAGGTGGATCCCTGTGAGGTAGCTTAGAGCTGTTCCTCCTCCAGAGCCAGGCCTTGATGCCACTTCAGATCCCATTAACTTCTGATCACTTCACACTGTGTCAGGGGCTGCCACCAGGATGAGGCACTGTAGATGTCTGACACAGGCTTCCACCAGAGGCCGACCGGTAAGGGGCGAGGTTGGCCTCCTTGATACGATGCTACTTCCTATTTGCTGACATGGTCCTCTTGCTAGGCTGGGATTGTGCCTGACAGAAAAGGAGTTCTGTGTCCTCCCCCTCCAAGAGCCACATTTATACCCCAAGGTCCTCACTCACCCAAGTGAGCGGACTGCCATGGAGGGGCAGGCAGGTGCTCAGTGACAACCTGATAACTGGCAATGGCGAGAACAGGGTGTCCCTGGGAGAGGGTTCCCCCCTTCTGCTGAGGAAGCAGCTTTTCTAGTCAAACAATAGTGGCTGTTCCTGGCCTGAGACCAAGCTGGGCCAGACCATAGGAGGGAACAGGGAGGGAGAAACAGACTCTCGCTGGGAGCTTCAGACACAGCCTGGGCCTAGAACATGTTCTGGCACAGCTGAGGATACCGAGGCTCGAGAAGTGAGTGGACACCAGAGGCCCTGGGCAGCTCACTCGCTCTCTGCTCCTGCCTCTCACCCTCTGCTTTCCCACTCTCCACACCTGCCATGGTGAGATGGACTCAGCCTTTGGGAAGTGCTCCCACCCCACCCCCAGTTCTCCAGAGGACCAGCCAGGATGTGGTGGCTGCACTGTGTTCCATGAGAATCATTTGGAGTTAGAAAAGCCAGGAACAGGGTTGAGCCCAGCTTCCGTCTGCCTGCGGTACTGGGTCCAGAACACGTCCTGCATGGACCTGCTGGGTCCCAGTCGTGCTGGAGGTCGACTTTAACCTACCTTATTCAACGCCTTCAAGTTGAGGCTTGAGTGCCTGGGCCAAATCGAAGCCCCATGGAGCATGCTGTGTCCTGCCGTGGAACCAACCTGTGCCTGCTCATTCCTGCTCAGCCTTGGGGTCTTCTTAAACTTGATCAAACCTGGGGTGTCTGCCAGCGCTTGGGGCCTTCTTGGATCGGAAGCAAATCTAGATGTGCTCAGACCAGTTGCGTTCTGCTGAGGGTGACAGGCTTTGAGGAGACTTCTATGGGGCTCAAGTCTCTGGCCTGAATACCCAGGGAGCCTCAAGTGCAAGGGCCTGTCCCCTCAATGCCTGAGCCCTGGGCGGTCCCAACTCAGGTACTTCTGGGTTCTTTCCCTGGAATAACCCCAAGCTTTGCTTAGCTAGGTGATGGGATGCTTTTTCTGTGCTTCCCCTTAGAGAGGAGCATTCTACTCTGGAAGTCGGGTGATTAAAACCTAGGACGGCTGGTCAGAATGGCCGGGTAGAGGATGCAGTATTACCAATACCAGCCCAGGGCAGCCGTTGCCTAGTGATCTTTAGTACGATCAGCCCTGTCAGCTCTGCAGTCCCTGTCCCCAGCAATAAAAGGAAGGACAAAAGCGCCACCCAGCTGTACCGCGCACGGGTCTCCAGTCTCCACGCTCCGGATATCTGTGGACAGCATTCCAGCCCTAGCCGAACCCCGGCAAGTCTTGAAGCCCTCTCGCGTCTTAATTACCTCAACTGTAAAGCCCACGTGCAAGCCTGGAGTTCAGACAGGACCCTGAGCTTCCGGCACGTTTCCAAACCCAACACAGCCGGCGGCCAGCGGAAAGGGCGTGGCCGGGGCGTGGCCTGGAGGCCGCCGAGGGGTGGGAGCAGGCAGGGATCCCCAGACTGGGCTAGAGGAATGGACAGTAGACCAAGTCCGGGTTCGAGGGCAGCCTGCAGCGCCGGGAAGGCGGGGCTCGGGAGGAGGCGTGACCACTTCGTTGAGGCTGTGGGGCGTGGCCTTCGGAGAGTGGGTCGCTGCCTGGGCGGGCCCGCGGCTTAGCGGGCGGTGCGGAGCCCCCTCAGCGCGGCTCCTTTAAGCCGGGCGCCGCCCCGCCACTGCCTGGGTCTAGCTGGCGGCGGGGCCGTGGCCGGGCGATCTGCGATGGAACTCCACATCCTAGAGCACCGGGTGCGTGTACTGAGCCTCGCCCGCCCGGGCCTCTGGCTCTACACTCACCCTCTCATCAAGCTGCTCTTCCTGCCCCATCGCAGCCGGTGCGCACCCGGGTTCAGGGGCGCAGGCCAGACGGGTGGGGGCTCCTCTGTCATTCCAGGCCAGGGGCAGAGGATTAGGGTCGCCGCGAGGAAGCGGCATGTACCGGGTGGGGACGTTGTCCTCTCTGGCCGCCGTCTGGCCGGGGATTACCCTTTCTGAGACGCCGCCTATCCGGCCTGGAGCGGTCCTCTTGCTGGGCTTGTCAAGGTGCAAACTGCCTGGGATAGGCAGTGTAGTGGAGCATGCCTTCTAGCCCTGCCTTAGCCCTTTCCCAGACTCCTCACGTAAAGTGTTAAGAGTTGTCTAGGGGAATCCAAAGCCCGACACCTCTAGGGTGTGGAATGGAGGGGAGATCTGGAGTTGGAAAACAGCCGGAGATCCCAGACGTTGGACCCAGACCACGTTGCTCCGAGGAAGAAGTTGAGGCCTGAGGGCGGGTCAGGAAGGCGCCTGGCGGGGGGTCCTTTAGTGCTGCTGGAGCAAAGTTCATTTGTCCTCCCCAGCCTGAAAGTTCCCACCCCTTCCTTCCCACTAGGTGCAAGTTCTTCAGCCTGACGGAGACCCCGGAAGATTACACACTCATGGTGGATGAGGAGGGCTTTAAAGGTGGGAACTGACCCCTTGCTCACTTCTAAGCCCTATTCTTACCAGGCACAGCTTCCAGAGAGTTTAGGACTCAAAGGCATATGGATCTGGATTCGAAACTCCACCCCTCACTTAAGTACTGTTTTCTCATATCTAAGATATAGTCATGGCTGTTTAACAATATTTATGAGAGCTTTATAAAGGTCTGGATATGAGTCCCAGGCCAGCAAGGTTGGGGGGAGTTCTCACAGTTTTAGGCCAGATTAAGGTGTTTTAGCTACAGTCCTGTAGCTGTTTTAACCCCTGGTCATTGTTTCTTCTTGGAATTAGCTCCTCGGTGAAAGCCAGCTTCTCCTTTACTGGCCTGGGAAGTCTAAAAGTCTGAGGGTTGGGGAAGGAATGCAGGAACAGGCAGCAAGCCCAGAGCAAGGTCCTGGGGCCTCCTGGCTGTGCTTGGGCGAACAACAGTCACCCTGGCCCTTGTCCCTGTTCAGTACTGGAACCTGGGAGCTGACTTCTGGCTCCCACTTCTGCCTGCCTGTCCTGTCCTCTAAGGCCTGGAGTCTCAAGCCAGCCACCTGGAGCTTGGCCTAGCCGCCCTCCCGAAGGACTTAGTTTCCCTGTTCTGCAGGGAAAGCTCTGGCCTGCAGGAGAGCACCTCCTCATCAGTAGGTCACTCGGCACCCTCTGGTGGTGCTACGAAGCCAATCAGGTCACATAAAAGTCATGAGAAATATCCCATTTTGCAGATAGGAAACTGAGACTAAACAGGGCTTGGGATCCCAGCATTTAGGAGGCTATGGCAAGAGGATCGGTTTGAGTTCAAGCCCAGCCTAATCTACATTGTAAGACACGGCTCAAAGGAAACAAGCAATGAGCAACCACTTGTCTCAAGTCTCACAGCAAATGGTAAAACTGGGACGTCACCCTAGTGCTGAGTTTGAGAATGCTTTCATACACACGGAGGCAGAACTGAGGAGAGACAGCCATGAGCTCCAGTCCTGGCCTGCCCTGCTAGAACTCACTAAGGTTCATGTACCTCCTGCCCACAGAGCTACCCCCATCCGAGTTCCTGCAAGTGGCCGAGGCCACATGGCTGGTGATGAACGTATCCTCTCACAGTGGGGCGGTGATGCAGGCTGCTGGCGTTACCAAGATTGCGCGGTCTGTCATTGCCCCGCTGGCCGAGCACCACGTGTCTGTGTTGATGCTGTCCACATACCAGACAGACTTCATCCTGGTGGGTTCGGGCAGGTGCTGTGGCAGGGCGGGAGCCTAGGTGCCTGGGGCTGCGTAATGTGTGCCGTTTGCCTTGACCCAGGTTCGGGAGCAGGACCTGTCTGTAGTGATCCACACACTGGCCCAGGAGTTCCAAATCTACCGGGAAGTAGGTGGGGAGCCTGTTCCGGTTGCCAAGGATGATTCGAGCAACGGCTTTCCCCGAGCCCAGCACGGTAAAGTCTGCCCGCCAACACCCAGATTTCGGTGGGACCTTTCCCCACAGGAGGGCTTGTCTTTCGAAGGACTGGGATGGGTGTTTCTCAATGTGTGAGATGGGATGGGTACACCCAAGCCCTTCCCTGACCAGCCACCAGGGGTCGCCCCAGCCCAGGATTGCCTTTTCACCTTATGACCCCTGTGTCTCGTGCAGGGCCCAGCCCCACGGTGCATCCCATTCAGAGCCCGCAGAACCGATTTTGTGTCCTCACACTGGACCCTGAGACATTGCCGGCTATTGCCACCACCCTCATCGATGTCCTCTTCTACTCACACAGGTGGGCCATGCGTACACTTGATCTCTGGCCTCACTAGTGCTCCGTGCACTCTGACCTTTGTCTCATCCATCCCTTCTGTCACTCTGTGTCCTCAGTGCCTTAGGGTTCCTGACAGCCCAGTAGCCCTCAGCCAGAGGTGTTGACAGAGCCACTCCAAACCACATACACCCCAGTCAGGCCCTCTGCCCAAGGCCCTTGGGTTTTGGCAGTTAGGGCTTGTCCCTTGGGAAATCAGGATTCTCTCATGAGGCCCTTTCCAGAGCCGTTCTCCTGGCTCCTCTGTAGTCTGGTATTCAGGAAATGGAGAGGGCCATGTGCCTGGCAGAGCCCTTGACCCTGTCATCCCTCTCCAGTGTCCCCAGGGAGGCAGCCTCCAGTGGTCCTGAGTCAAGCTCCATCCCGTTCTTCGCCTTCTCCCTCATTGAGGGTTACATCTCCATTGTTATGGATGCCGAGACCCAGAAAAAGTATGTAACCCCTCCCTGACCCCCAAGAAGGTCATAGCCCCTCAGCCAGCCTCAGGGAAAGGGGAAGGCGGGGTGCCAGACTCTGTGGTTGGCAGGAGGATATGCTCCAGGGGTCAGGGTAGTTGGGGATGCTTCGGTTCCCTTCCCATCACCCACCTGCCTCCCTAGGTTCCCCAGTGACCTCCTGCTGACCAGTTCCTCTGGAGAGCTGTGGAGGATGGTGCGCATCGGGGGACAGCCCCTGGGTTTTGGTGAGGACCACACACACCCTGAATTGGGGGTTAGGGCAAGCCTATGGGTATCCACAGCATCTACCCTGAGCCACCCGTTTCTCCAACCCTCAGATGAATGTGGGATTGTGGCCCAGATCGCGGGTCCCCTGGCGGCTGCCGATATCTCTGCTTATTACATCAGCACCTTCAACTTTGACCACGCCCTGGTGAGTGCCTGGACTGGGCTGGTCATCCCTAACTACCCTGACCCCTGGGGCATATCCTGCAAGATCCCAGAGTGGGGGCGGGAAGAAATTCCAGCTGATTTAGGGAGTTGGGCATCCCTGGCCAGACTCGGCCCTGGCATTTCGTGCTGTGCCCTTACCCCAGGTTCCTGAAGATGGGATCGGCAGTGTCATTGGTGTGCTCCAGCGAAGGCAAGAAGGGCTGACTTCCAAAGATCCGTAGGGTACACAAGCCTCCCAGAATTCCCTACCACGGGGCTCTCAGAGACTTTTCTGAGCTCTTTCCTGAAGCTGCAGAATGAGCCCCTGATCCTACCAAGGGACCCTGGTTCTGCTGTCTGTATGTAAGCTGCATGGAGCTGGCCCTCAGCACAGTGGGCAGTGCTGCCTCCAAATATCTGCCCAAAAGGACACCTTGGTGCTTGGGGCTTAGACCCCCAACCCATCACTTTCTACATGACCTCAGCGTTTGCACAGTCCCTGCACAAGGCTCGAGCCATCTCTGTCTCACCTTGCTGGGTCCTTCTGCCCTGAGCTGGGCTCTGATCTCCAGCTTGGGTTGCCTTCCTGGCCAGGTGAGCTCCAACAGTGCCTTCCCGCTTGGGGCTCCCAAGGAAAGGGGTTTTACATCTCACTCATATTTTTATGACTGTTTAAATAAAAGACTTTCTGAGCTGGGCCTTCAGGTTCTGAGTGTCAGCCAGTGTCAGGTCTTGGCCTTCCAGATTTCTCCGACCTCCGTGACTTTTCGAGCAGTATGTATGTGTGACCAATGAGTAACTGAGGCCTCTAACGCATTTGTGACGAGGTCACGTGGTTCCCAGCCAAAGCTAGTCTGGAGTCCATTCATTCTTAGTTACAGGATGACCTAGAGTTCTATTCAGGGAGAAATTCCTGTCCCTCTTACCTGAGTCCCCTAGCTGGACACTGGGAAGCTATCCAGGAGCTCCCAGAACACCTTCCTCCCAGGCCACTGCCTACATTCCTATGGGTCTTGCCCGAATTCTTATGTTCCTCTTGTGGAGAAATCACACAGTTTATGACACTTGAGAAGGTGGCCAGGCCTTTTCCTGCTGAGGTACAGGGCTAAGCAGACAGAGCAGAACCCTAGAGGCCACTTGGAGCCCTCTTTGCCCTCCAGGGCTATATGTCTGGGTACATCCGAACCTGGGTTTTTCTGTCATGGGGCCCCCTGTTCAGTAGGACCAGGACTCCATTACAGCAGCCAGGGCCCCACACATACCCTGGGAGGTTATCAGATGCCTTCAGCTCAGACCCACCCATGCTCAGGAGGGGAAGAAGGGTGTGACTTCTGTGTACCCAGGTCACAGTGACTCCCCAGAAAAGCCAACACACGGGCTAGGCTTCTGGCAGTATGCCCACCTGGCTCTGGGGACCCCGAGGCTGGGGCCTCAGGCTGCAGATCCGATGAGCCTAGAGCACAGTCCGGCATGGTGAGTGAGTGGTGAGAGACCTTGGCCAGTCCTCTTCCTCAGCCTCAGTTTCTCCTGCCCAGGAATCAGTTCCTTCTGGGACCCTGGGAGGGAGCATTTTCTTGGAGTTTGTCTGGATTGGGGAATGGAACGGAGAACTCCTGTGTTCTACAGTTGGGGATTAGTGTAAGCTCAGGCTGGGGCGGTGGGCAGACGGCCCTAGAGAGGGGTGAAGACGCTCAGGGCTGCCTCTCCTCTACCCAGCTGGCCCTGTGCCACTTGGAAGGTCTGCCTGTGAGTCACTCTCAGGTTTGGGTGCTTTTGTTGTTCTGGTTCTCAAAAGCCTCAGGCCTCAGCCAGGTCCAGACCAGTCCCAGCTGCCTCTCAGGGCTTCCCACTGTCTGATCCAGCTGGGGGCCAGAACCCTGGCCAAGAAGGCTGTTCAGGAGCGCCCCAAGGCTGGGGCCTCTGGCTGCAGATGCAATAAGCCTCGTTGGTGGTGTGCACAGTTTGGTGAGTGTATCTGTGTCTCACTTCTCTGTCTGCATCTGACTCGTCCGTGTAGAGGGTCTTGGCTCTCAAGGTACTGGGATCCTTGGGGTCCCAGGGCTGGGGTTCTAGCCTCTAGCAGGTCCACTAAGTTCCAAGGGGCCTCAGACATTTGGGGGGTACAGGCACAGGACTTAGAAGGTGCCCCAGGGAGGGGGTTTCCAGCCCAGCCTGGTGCCTCAGAGAGTGGCTTCAACTTGCCTGTTTCCTCTCTGGAGGCTGATGTTCTAGGTTGGGCCTAGCAGTCTCCAGGCTGAGGTAGGGGCTGAGACCCAACCCGTTTGTTCTCCATAGGCCTCTTTGGGGGTCTCGGGGCAATCAGTGTGGTCAGCCTGGGCTGGGGTCAGCAGGTCTGTCCTAGAGGCAACGGAAGGTATGCTTAGCCTTCCATCATGGAGCCCAGGGTCCAGCTCTGGCTGAGATGTGGGCCTGGACAAGTGGAGATGGGACAGGAGCAAATCTCAGCTAGGGCCCATTTCTATCCTCTCCCATCTTGTCAATACACAGGAAATCCACAGGAATCCATGTCAGGTCATCCTCCAGGAGAGGAACAGAAGTTCAGGGTTGCCTGCTCCTGTGTGTGCCAAGCTGCATCCCAGCTGGGTTTTTTTCTTCTTAATTTTTAAAGATTTATTTATTTTATGTGTGTGTTTTGCCTGCACGTGCATGCCTAGTGCCCACGGAGGTCAGGAGAGGGCATCGGAGCCCCTGGAAGTGGAGTTATGGATAGTTGTGAGCCCCCACGTGGCTGCTGGAAACTGAACCCTGATCTCTGTAAGAGCAGCCAGTGCCCTTAACCACTGAGCTGTCTCTCCAGCCCTCGCAGTTGGACTCCTGCTCCTCTGTAGGAGTGAGAAAAGGTGCTAGTCACCACGCAATGCCAGGATCCTGCCCTGCAGGAAACCCAGCCAGGAGGCAGGAGCGGGAGGTGAAATTGTCTGCAGCTGGCGCTGCATGCCCACAAGGAGGCTGCTTCTCCCATTGATCTTGTGCAGTGCCCTCCTCTGTGGGTAGGGCTGTTAGGGGGTGTGCAGTGCCCTCCTCTGTGGGGTAGGGCTGTTAGGGGTGTGCAGTGCCCTCCTCTGTGGGGTAGGGCTGTTAGGGGTGTGCAGTGCCCTCCTCTGTGGGAAGGGCTGTTAGGGGTGTGCAGTGCCCTCCTCTGTGGGGTAGGGCTGTTAGGGGGTTGCAGTGTCCTCCTCTGTGGGTAGGGCTGTTAGGGGGTGTGCAGTGTCCTCCTCTGTGGGTAGGGCTGTTAGGGGGTGTGCCTGTTGGTTCACATCCCATACAGTCTTTCTCATCCTTAGATGAAATGAAGCACAGCTGAAGCAGCTTGCTCAAGGCCACACAGTTAGGGCTAACAAAATCAGGGATCTGAAAGGGTCTGTCTGCCCACCGGGCCTGGGAAGTGTGTGTGTGTGTGTGTGTGTGTGTGTGTGTGTGTGTGTGTGTTGTGTGTGTGTGTGTGTGTGTGAGAGAGAGAGAGAGAGAGAGAGAGAGAGAGAGAGGAGAGGGAGAGAGAGAGAGAGACAGACTTCAGAGGAGCCCTGAAGGATGGGAAAGATTTTGTCAGATCCCTTGTAATCCAAGCTGTCTGCGTTGGTGGCCGGGTGTCTGCTGCTGGTGACAGCTGACAGCGGCTGTGTGGGCAGGCACGCGAGGTCTGGCCCTGGCTCCTCCCTGACCCTGAGCTGAATAGGGTGGAGATATTGAGCAATGGCCCCTGTCTGTCACTTTCCCAAGAGGGTCATGGTGCTGGGGTTCTGAGCCATGGGTGCCTGTCATAGTGAAGCCCAGAACTTCTTTCCAGGGGATTAGCTGTGGCATCATATGGATATTGGTGGTGTGTGTGTGTGTGTGTGTGTGTGTGTGTGTGTGTGTATTTGCTAGTCACCTATACACATGGAGAAGGGACAGTGTCCTGGTGTGGTCGTTACCCAGTCTTTGGTGAGCATGTGGATGTCTGTCTGTGTGCGTGTCTGTGTTGTATGAATGTCCGCTGTGGGCTTGACTCTATCTCTGCATGTATGTAGGAATTGTGGGCATCTTTGGTGTTTACATGATCACAGGTGCCCTCTGCCCCTGTTGCTTCTTCCCAGGGTCCCTGTTTCCCCTTGCTTTCCTCTATTTCAGCTCTCCTAGGTGCTCGCACTTCACCCCACTCTCTGTCCCCTTGCCTGCTGCCCCCAGAGCAAGCATGGACAGCTTCCTGCCTAGACCCCAAGATACGACCCATCCTCCAGCCCCTCGTGAGCCTCCTGATCAGCACACAGCACCTTATGGGTGTTCTTATTCCTGGTGTTGGCCCTGGTCTCTACTGGCTTTAGTGACTCAGTTCCCTTTCCTGTCACTGCACAAGTGAGTTGTCCCCCAGCACGTCCCTTGAGAGCACAGCCCCACAGCTGTGCTCCTTCTCAAGCAGACCCTGGGCTTCCCACTCACTCATGTAACCTTGGAAACCCCTTGGATTTCCCGAGGTGGCTGTATGTCTGTCTCCCTTCCTCCCTCTGTCCTGCATCTTTCTCTTCACCCATCTCCTTCCTCCCCGCTTCCATACTGAAGGGCCCCTCACATACTGATAACACCCCAAGCCCTTGCATGCTTTTAAGCTCTTTCATTTTTTTCTTAGTGTTTGGATTGTGCGTGCATGCATGGACACATGAGTATGTGGATGCATGTGTGCATGCGTGGACACATGGGTAGTGGATGCAGGGATGCATGTCTGTGGAGGCCAGTGGTCAAAGCCACGTGTCTTCCTCTATGGCTTGCCACCTTGTTTTTGAGGTCGGGTCTCAGTGAACCTGGAGCTCCACGTTCCTGCTAGACTGACTGGCCAGTGAGCCCGTGGGGCACACCTGTCCCTGACCCCCAGTGCTGGGGTCTCAGATGCCCACCACCGTGCCCGGCTTTTACATGGTGCTGGGGACCTGAACTCAGTTCTTGTGCTGGTGCCCCAAGCTCTTTACCCCCGGCCATCTCCCCAGTTCCCCAACTTAAAAAAAGTTCCACGTTTTCATGCGTATGAGTGTTTTGCCTACATGTATTTGCATCGCATACGTGCAATGCCTGCAGATGTCAGAAGAGGGGGTTGGATCCTCAGGAACTGGAGTTACAGACAGTTGTGAGTGAACCGTGGAGGCTGGGAACTGAATTCGGGTCCTCTGCATGAGCAACAAGTGCTCTTTTTTTTTCTCTTATGGTTATGTTTTTTTTTTTTTTATTGAAAGAAAAAAAAAGAAATTCCCACCTCCTCCCAGCCTCCCATTTCCCTCCCCCTCCCCCCACTCCTCTCCCCCTCCCTCTCCAGTCCAAAGAGCAGTCAGGGTTCCCTGCCCTGTGGAAAGTCCAAGGTCCTCCCCGCTCCATCCAGGTCTAGGAAGGTGAACATCCATACTGGCTAGGCTCCCACAAAGCCAGAACATGAAGTAGGATCAAAACCCAGTGCCATTGTCTTTGGCTTCTCATCAGCCCTCATTGTCCGCCATGTTCAAAGAGTCCGGTTTTATCCCATGCTTTTTCAGTCACAGTCCAGCTGGCCTTGGTGAGCTCCCAATAGATCAGCCCCACTGTCTCAGTGGATGGGTGTACCCCTCGTGGTCCTGACTTCCTTGCTCATGTTCTCCCTCCTTCTGCTCTTCATTGGGACCTTGGGAGCTCAGTCCGATGCTCCAGTGTGGGTGCAACAAGTGCTCTTAACTGCTGAGCCATCTCTCCCGCTTCTTCTCCAGTTTTTTTCTTTTCTTTTCTTTCTTTTTTTTTTTTTTTTTTTTTTTTTTGGTTTTTTGAGACAGGGTTTCTCTGTAGCTTTGGAGCCTATCCTGGAACTAGCTCTTGTAGACCAGGTTGGCCTCGAACTCACAGAGATCCTTCTGCCTTTGCCTCCCAAGTGCTGGGATTAAAGACGTGCACCACCACTGCCTGGCCAATTTTTAAATTTGCATAATTTTACTATTTTTCCTTTCTCTCTTGACACAGGGTCTTGTTTGCATGTCACGATCCTCCTGCCTCAGCCTCCCCAGTGCTAGGATTACAGGTGTGCTGACAGCTGTTTTCAATCGAGTGATTTCATGGTATTTGGCACATTTAGTTCACCACCCATGCACACATGAGCAGCCACGCCCATTGCTCCTTCTGTGCTCACCACTGGTCCACATTCTCTCTGCATTTTCCTCCCTGGTTCCTATTGGTGGAACCACACACCCGTACAGTGTGACTTGTGTGTCATTGCTCCCACTTAGCTCAATGTTCTTGAGTGTCACCTGCACTGTGGCATGTGTCAGTATGTCCTCCTCATGGGTGCTAATACCCCATTGCATGCAATACCTACTGCATGCTGCGTTTTGTTTGAAGAAATTTGGGGATTGCCCACTTGAGCCTATTAGACTCAGAGTCTGAGTAAGCTGGTATGGTTCCTCCATCCTGATCTTAAGTTCATTCTAGAACACGGGGATCAGCAACCCCTTAACACCCTCCCCTCCATTGCGTGGCCACCAGGAGGTGCTTGGAAACAGCATGATGAATTCTTTCCTTGGGTGCAGGATAAATTTCTTTCTTATATCATGTAATCATGTGGACTTTCCCTGGGGTGTCCCCAAGAACACACATGGAAGACGGTGACTTCACTGCATCTCCCAAGTCACTTACCCAGTGCTCTTGCTGTGGGCCTGGAGTCCTTCTCCCACATCTTCCTCTAGCTGTCCAGGAACTTGCTACGTAAACCAGACTGACCTGAAATTTAAAGATCCACCTGCCTCTGCCTCCTGAATGCTGGGAATAAAGGCGTGCGCCACCACACCCATACATAACTTCTCTTTCTTGATTGTTTATCTCTGGTGTTCAATTCCTAGGAATAAAGAGTCAGTAATGTGCCTGCCTTGCATATGTGAGGATCTGTGTTCAGATGCCCAATATCCTCGCAAAATCCAGGGCCTATGGTGCAGGTATAACCCCAGTACTGAGGGGTGGGGGGGACAGAGACAGGTAGATCCCTAGAGCTTGCTGGATAGCCAACCAGTCCAGTCAGGCTGGTGAGACCCAGGTTCAGGGAGAGATCCTGTCTCAAAATAAATAATAAATAAATAAGGTGGAGAGTGATTGAGAAAGACACTGGGCATTGGCCTCTAGCCAATGCACATCACACATGCACACAAACACACACACATAAAACGAGTCAGCCTTCCACGGCACCTCCCTTTGTGAGACCAGCAGGTGCCGCTTTTGTGGAATGGGTGCCCGAGTGAATTGTCTAAAGGAGGTGACGTGTGGCACTCTTCTTTCAGCTGGCTTTCCTGGAAAAGTGTTGCAATCTAGAGCAGTCTAAAAAGCAAATTTTCGGACATGCTATAAAAGAGTCAGCATGTTTCCAAAGCTGCCCAGAAACAAGATCACGTGCTCCGGTGTGACAAGGGTGACAGAGACTTGATTCCTTTGGAAAGGGACCTAAGCAGCTGGACTGCCTGAGATCAGCTGCTCCAGCCAGCGGCCCGGGATGCTGCCCCTCCAGAAGCCCAGTCATGGATGCATGGGTGCGTGTCTGGGTCCTGCAGGTTGGCAGCCATGACTCCTCTGCGCTGCGGTTTCTCCAGATGGCCACATCTGGATGTCCATGCATATGCCCACTGAGGTCTCTTCAGCCCCTCCTGTATCCCGGGCCCTGTCTGCACCCTGAGCACGGGACACACTTTCCTTCCTTGTTTTCCTCCCTCCCTATTGGACTCTCGGTCACACCTACCTGGTCCTGTGCCTCTTACCTCTGCCCCTGCGGAGAGACTGTCATTTTTTTTTTTAAAGGATTTATTTATTTATTATGTATACAACATTCTGCCTCGATGTATGCCTGCACGCCAGAGGAGGGTGCCAGATCTCAGTACAGATGGTTGTGAGCCACCATGTGGTTGCTGGGAATTGAACTCAGGACCTCTGGAAGAACAGCCAGTGCTCTTAACCTCTGAGCCATCTCTCCAGCCCGAGACTGTCATTTTTGTCACTTGGCAGCATCAGCTCTGGACAGTCCATTGAACATGCTGGTCTCTTGGCCTAGGAAGGCTATCTGAGCTCCAGCCTGCATGTTCTCTCCTTTCAGGATCCTGCCTTCTACGCCTCAGTTTCTCCATCTGCAAAATGGAGCTGGCTCCTAAACCGGTTATGAGAATCTGGTGGTGTGCGCTGCAAAAGTGTGTAATGCCAAGCCTGGCCCATGAAAAACAATCTAGAAACCTACCTAGTTTTGAGGGGCTAGGGAACCCAAATATTTTAGTCAAGGATCTGAATTTCAAAATAGGTGTTCCAAAGGCCGGAGAGGTAGATCAGTTAGTAGACTCCTTGCCTACCATGCATGAAGCCCTGGATTCAAGCACTACACCTTGTAGGTCTTTGTGGTGTCAGGCACTGGTGGAGGAGGTGGGGTCACATGTTCAGGGTTAGCCACATAATGGCTCAAGGCCAGCCTGGGATCCCTGAGAGCCCGCCTCAAAAAGTGAGCAGTGTATTCTACAAGCAATGTGGTGTACAGCTGAATTCCTACCTTGTCACTTTTGGGCATGGTGGTTCGTTTGGAGGGACACAGTCTGTGGGGGCCCTGGACCTTCTGTAGCCATTGGGCTTCTCTTACCCTGCAGGTTTGATCTGGGCTTATAGTAGGTGGTAAGGTCATCCTGGGGTAACCAGCCAGTGACGGCTGGGCAACCTCTGCTCGGTTGCCAGCTTGTCGGTACGCCTGTTGTCACTGTCCCCGGGTTCCCCTCAGTCTGGGTTTCCCTGACTCGGGTCTGGTCACAGGAGCTGTAGTGATGGTGGCTAGTGTGTCAGAGAGAGGCACAGAGCTGGAGGAACTCTTGTCTTTCCTTCCCCTCTTCTGAATAAGGCTTCAGACCCCTGGGGGTCAGTTACTCATTTGGGGAAGCAGAGAGCACACCTGTTGGCAGGCCAGGGCCCAGGAAGACTCTGTGGTAACTGGAGAACAAGGGATCCCCGGGGCCCCATGACCTCTCTGACCCGCTTGTCCCCGCCACTGGGGCTTACGTAACAATGCCTTTCTCAACCGCCCCAAAGCCACCCAGTGACATAAACCGATGTGTGCCTTCGTCTGCCCCACGAAGTGCCAGGTACATGTTTACCAAGTTCCCACTGAGGGCCAGGCTCAGCCCTTGAGCGACACTAACTAGATTAAGAAGTGGCCTGCATTGCCACGGCAGGTACAGCCCTCATAGTTTCGGGCTTACACAGGTCTGTGTGTTTCCTTCATTCAGGGTTACACGGTCATGGCCACTCTCCGGTTCTAGAATAATCCAGCCATTCCTCTCCAGGTTCTGCTGGCGGTCATTCCCCATCCCTGAGTTCCCACACTCCTGCTGCCCTCCCTGACCTCGTGTGTGAGCATCATCTTCATCGCACAGTGTCAGTGGCCTTTCCTACTGGTGTGCTTCCTCCGGGCGTGTCCATGTTGTGGCACATGTCAGCACTTCACCTGTCTTTGTGACTTGATATGGCATTGTGTTGTTTATCTGTACTTTGTTTATCCATTTCCTCTGGCCATCGGGCTTATGCTTTCGGGGGAATGCAAACAACCTCTCCTCTGATTCCTGCAGGTTTGTGTGTGGGCATGTATTTTCTGGTTTTGCTTCTCATTAGAACAAGTGTTTTTGGCCTGAAGTGGTGGTGCACACCTGTAATCTTAGTGCTTGGAAGGCTAAAGCAGAAAGATTGCCGTGAGTTTGAGGCCAATCTTGACTATATAGTGAATTGCAGACTAGCCTAGAGTGAGGACTAGCCTATGGTACAGTTTGGATGTGTTTTGGGGTGTGAGTTTAGGAGGAGCGTGTAGTAGGAGGCCACTAGTTAGTTCTTGGCAGCTCAGCCCTGAAATAACCACACAGAAACTGTATTAATCAGATCACTGCTTGGCCCATTAGCTCTAGCTTCTTATTGGCTAACTCTTACACCTTAATTTAGCCCATCTCTATTAATCTGTGTATCGCCACAAGGTTGTGGCTTATCAGGTAAAGTTCCAATGTCTGTGTCCAGTGGGGCTACATGGCTTCTCTCCAACTCCTCCTTCTTTCTCCCAGCATTCAGTTTAGCCCCCCCCCCCCCCCCCCCCCCGCCTAGCTCTACTCTACCCTAGCAACAGACCAAGGCAGTTCCTTTATTCACCAATGGTATTCACAGCATACAGAAGGGAATCCCACATCAGGAGCAGACTTGCTGGGCTGATTCTTTGTTTTTGTCTGTTTTCCAGGCAGTGTCTTGCCTTCCTGCCAGCATTGTACAAGGGTTCTAGTGTCCCTGTATTGTCACCAATGTTTGCTACTGTCTGTCTCTGATTCAACCCATAACGGTGTGGTACAGCCGCCGCTCTGTACCTCTCTATATCTCCTGATTTTGAGCAACCTTTCAGACACTTCTAGGACAGTCTTGTATGTTTTTCTTCAGTAGGAAATGTCTGATCAAATCCTTTGTCAAGGGTGTGTGTGTGTGTGGTGTGCGTGTGCCCAGAAGCTAGAGACAAGCTTGGGTGTCATCCTTAGGAATGCCAGCAACCTCCTTTGAAAAAGGGTCTGTTCTTAGCCCGGAGCTCCCCAGTCGGACTGGCTAGTGACCCTCTGGGATGCCATTTTTGTCACGCTGCTGCCAGGATCACAGGAACAGGCCACCGTGCCTGGCATTTTTCTGTGGGTTCTGGGGATGGAATTCAGGCCACAATTCATTGGCTGTGCCATCTCCAGCACACTCTTCCCAGTTTCATTACCCCAGCCATCCATCCCCAGGCTCTCCTGAAGCACAGACTGCCGTGCTCCCACCCTGTAGCTGAGGCTGACCTTGGTCTCGCTGTGTGCTGACGTTGACTTTGATCTCACTGTGTAGCTGAGATTGACCCTTGGTCTCACTGTGTAGCTGAGATTGACCCTTGGTCTCACTGTGTGCTGAGGTCAACCTTGAGCTCCCCAGGTAGCTGAGGCTGACCTTGAACTCCTGATCCTCCTGCTTCTACCTTTCCAAATGCTCAAATCACAGGCCTGTGCTACCACATCTTTTGCCCATTTTTAATTGGATTGTTCATGCGTCTTGTTGTTGAATTGTGCCACTGAGGTTTACAGGGAAGAGAGACCGAGGCCCTGAGAGGGCGTGACTCAGCTGAGAAGGGGCTCATGAGCCATAGGGACTGCAACTTGAATCTGTGTCTACCTCTGACCCAGCAAGTGGGGGTCCACCCACTCTGCCCAATGGAGCAGCCTCCTGTACCCCACCTCAGGCCGTGGCAGGTCCTGGTCATGCATTTAAAGGGGCAGAGCCCTCGCAGCCAGAGGGTGGGTCAGAAAGACTGGAAGATAACAGTTTTGAGGAAACAAACCCACCCTCTCTTCCTCTCTGCATCACGAGGACCTAACTGACGTGGCCCAGGAAGAGGGGACAGCCTGGGCCCTGTGGTTGAGGATCCTATTTATACTGGCTGTTGCAAGCCTTTCCTGCTGGCGATAGCGACGTCACTAGGAGCTGACCTCACCAGAATCGCTGACGCATCTTCCCTCACACTTTGCCTGGCTGGTAGTGAGTCCCCGCCTCTGGGCCTCTGGGCCACTCCTACTGCTCCTGTGTAGCACCAAGGACCCTCCACTGGTGTCCCCATCCTCTAATCCTGACTCCTCTTGTAATCTGTTATGGACTGGAGCCTGTTCCTGGAGTCACAATGTAAATCCTAACTCACAGTATCTCAGATGGGACTGTATTTGGAAATGGGGTCCTTCAAATGGTAAATCAAAACGGGTCATTGGGGGGCTTTGAGTCAGTATGTCTGGATTAGGAAAGAAATTAGGGGCTGGGAGACAGCTCCACCAGTAAAGAGCTTGCTTTGCAAACATCAGGACCTGAGTTCAAATCCCTGGAATCTTTGTAAAAAGCCAGATGTGGTCATGCAGGCCTGCAACCCCAGCACTGTGTAAGGAATAGAAACAGAAATGCCTGGAGTTTTCAACTGCTAGTCTAGCTCCAGATCGGATGCTGGGTCCCACCTCGAGGGGTAAGACAGGATGTACAGTGTCCTCCTATGGCTTCCGTGTGCACACGCACACTCCCATGTGTCCACACAGCATATACATGCACACACATACATTACACACACACAAACAAACACACACCCTTATATACAAATGTGGAGAGTAACAGAGGAAGACACTTAACTATGCTTAGCTGTGAGCTCTGGCCTCCACAAGCACAGACACAAGTTGTACGTGTACCTGTCCTCGTAAGTACATAGGCATGCATGTACCATGTACAAAGAGGTCAGGACACAGAAAATGCAGAAGCAAATGACTATATAAGACACCGGGAAAACATGCCGGCCATCCACAAGCCACGGAGCAGCCACGTGGTGTGGCATATTCCAACAATCCCAACACTAGAGAGGCCAAAGCAAGAGGAATGAGAATCTGAGGCCAATCTGGACTTCAGGGTGAGTCAGAGGCCAGCCTGGGCCTGAGAACTGTCCTAAATAAATCAATAGCTAAGGAGCTGTCCCTGGGAACGAACCGGCTCCAGTGACGGCTTAACTCAGATGTCTAGCTCTACAGTGGTAGGGAGTGCACTTTTTGTTGAGGCTGCTCAGCCTGTGGGACACTCGTCCGTCCATAGGCTCCTTACCAGAGGCTTCAGTGAGGTGTGCACAGAAAATGAGACTGGACTAAGATGGCCCCTCGGTAAGGAATGTGCGCAGACTTTTTTTGCTGTGATTCCCTAGCGACACCGTTGTGTGCACGAAGCCTTTGCCTTCTGCTGGGGACTGTCTACAGGAAGTCGTGTGGAGGTTCCGTGCATACACTACGCCATTTTTAAAAGGGTCTGAGGCTTCTGTACCTTTGGGAAGGAGACCGCCAAATCAGTCACTTGTGTGTACCAAGGGTCAGTTGTACTGATGATGACAGTTCCAGGAAAGAATACATATACGCAGACCTTGCCCTGGGTGACAGTTCTGTGCACAGAACACTTAGATTGGCCCCCGGGCTAAGAGCATGGGGGGGAATGCTCTTCTTCCCTTCCTTTGCTATTTGTTTTTTTATTATCTGGTGTAGAAGATCCTTCTGTCTGTGTGTTGCTTTTATTGGTTAATGAATGAAGAAACTGCCTTGGCCTGTTGATAGGGCAGAGCTTAGGTAGGCGGGGGGGGGGGGAAGGGGGGGCAGGGGGGGAAACTGGACTGAATGCTGGGAGAAGGAAGGCGGAGAGAGAGAGACACACACACACGTCATGGAGCCGCCGCCGGAGATAGACGTGTTGAAACTTTGCTGGTAGGCCACAACCTCGCGGTGATAACACAGATTAATAGAAATGGGCTAAATTAAGATGTAAGAGTTATCCAATAAGAAGCTAGAACTAATGGGCCAAGCAGTGTTTTAATTAATATAGTTTCTGTGTGATTATTTCGGGTCTAACCTAGCCGGGTGGCCAGGAACCAAACCAACAAGTGGCCTCTCCAACGTTTATTTATTTTTGGTTTATTGGAGACAGGGTTTCTTTGGTGACTGTCCTGGAACTTGCTCTGTAGCCCAGGCTGGCCTTGAATTCACAGAGATTTGCCTGCCTCTGCCTCCCGAGTGCTGGGATTAAAGGCATGCATCACCACCACCCGGCTTCCTTCCTTTTCTTTTCTTTAGTAATAGGATGCTATGGACATCAACCGTCCAGGCCAGCACCTAGCATTGGCGGACACTGGCAGCCCCTTTTACTTGATTTACTTGAATTTATTTGTTTGAGACAGAGTCTCCCTGGCTGGCCTGGAACTTGCAGTGAGTATGTGACTGACTCCCGAGTGTTGGGACCGTATGCCCAGCTGGTGATTTGATTTTGAGATTGGGTCTCCCTGTTTATCCCAGGCTGGCCTCTGGTTCACACTCCTGCCTCAGCCTCCCGAGAAGCTGTGATTACAAATGTGTCCCACCAGGCCAGGTTTGGGTGCCCTCTCAACTCTGCAGGGTGGCCTCCAGGGGGGCAACTGCACCTCTCTCTGCCTTTGCTTTCAATGGAGGAGCTAGTGAAGGGTCCACGGTGGGAGAAAGGAACGCTGAGGCGAAGGAGGGCCTCTTGCCAACACAACACAACACGTTCTCCAGCCAGACCTGGCTGCTCAGAGCTTCCCTCTGTGTCCCTGCCCCAGTGAGATGAGGCAGCTCCCACAGAGTCTGGGTGCAGGGGCAGAGGAGCTGTTCCAGGATGACATCAGGGATGTGAAACGCAGAAGGAGCCCTGGCCAAGGCCCTTAGGGAACAGTACCCTGGGGTGGGCAGAGGTGAGAAACTCAACGGGAGGAAATGAAGGCCTCAGGAGGAGGGATCTAGACTGGGCCAGCCTGATGGGGTGCTGTCAAGGGGAGCACCCTGCTGGGCACAGGGAGCGGGTGGGTGGAGACACAGCTGCCTCTGGATGAGGAGTGGGGGTGAAGATGTTTGTTCAATGGATACATGAGGACCAGCGGCAGGGTGTATAGCTGGGGCTGGGCTCTTTCTGCAGTGTCCCCGCAGCCGAAGCAGCTCAGGCCCCCCCCCAGAGTCCCAGGGCCCACACCAAGGCCTCCTCAGGCTACCTCTGGTCCCTGAGGTTACAGCCTGAGGATGCTCATTGTAGCTTGGTAGACATGCTGGGGCTTCCAAGCGTGGCCTGTGGACCTGGGTCAGCCTGGGTCTCAGTTTACCACAGTAAAGCAGCTCACCAACTGGGAGCCACTGTCTCCAGGGCCATAAATGGTCACGTTCAGCCAGTGCTGAGAAACAGGAGACCCACCCATGATGGATCACTATCTTTCAGAGAAAGTGAAACCTGGTCTCCAACTGCCACCGCAGCAGCCCCCCCCCCCCCCCAGCTTCCCTTCTGAGCTCACGGCTTCCCCATCTCCTCCGCCCCCTCTGTATCCCGTCCCCCGAAAACTAGTACTTGGAATTCGAGTTTTGTCTTTTCCTTTTATGTCCATGTTGGCAGTGGGCCTTGTAAGGTGAACCAAGAAATGCTTTTCTCATTCTCTTTTCATTTCACAGGTGAGGCTCAGAGTTGTTAAGTGACTTGTCTCACGCCACACAGCATGTCAGAAGGTTTGAGATCTAGTCTCTGTCTTGTCCTGAGTGCCCAAGTCTTCTTAGATGATCCTGTCTACAGAGAGGGGACCTGGGATTGGGAAGGATGTAGGGGACAGCTACTGGGGGAAATGGAAATGTGGACTTGGGCTAGAGGATGCTGGTCTAGGATTAGAGCCACAATCTTGGGGCCCGAGTCTGGCTCTGTGCCCAGAGCCTGGTGGTTTCCGCTCACAGATGTCCCGACAGCCCAAGCGAGAGGGTGGGAAGGGCACTCAACGAGGAAGATGTCTAGCTCCTCTTTAGCCCTAAACCTCAGTGTCCTGTGAGGTTGGTGGTTCCTGGGCCAAAGATGGCCTGGGCTCCCAGAGGCCTGGCTTTGCAGCTCCTGCCCTGACCCCTGAACTGACTCCCTGAAGATGGCATGGACCCCCGTGCTGCCCGCTCACTCCAAGAAGGCTGGGCCTGCGGTTTACATCATCCTTGGGCGTGGGGCTGACCTCGAAGAACGAATTCGAAGAAAACGGGAGGAGGAGCGGGCTTGTCATGGCGCCCAGCGCCCATTGGCCGCCTGTGGAGACTTTGGTTTTTGGGGTCATGTTCCCAGAAGGCCTGCCCTTCCCCCTCCCCCTCCCCACCCACCTCACGAGGTGTTGGCCAATCGCCCTGTCGGGCATAAAGTGGCTGCCAGCCCGCAGGACACCCAGCCGAGCCCTGTCAACCCAGAGCAGCACGGGCCGAATCACCAGCACCCAGCATGCGGATACAGCTTCCACAGAGAACACTGCTCAGTAAGTACTTCCTTCCTTTCTGCCAGCCCAGGGCACAGCTGTGCCACCCGGCGGCTGTGGGCACTTCTTCCCTTGGGGAGCTGCAGATCTAGCATCAGGTGAAGAAGGATGCTGATGAGAGGGAGAACTAGAAGACCAGGGGTCCGCTGAGACCCCAGCATCCCTACAGGTGCAGATGAGGTATTCCTGGAAGGCTAACCAAGGGAGGCGAGATAGACTGTGTTGGGGACCAGAACATGAGGAAAGAGGATAGAGCAGAAAGAAGCTGGAGAAGCCTGGGGCAGATGGGAGAAGAACAGAAAAGGAAGTTGCAGGAGACCTGTGAGGAAGTGGGGTAAGTCCTGGGATGGGGCCTCCTTCTTGCCCTGATTCAATTCCCAGGGTCTAGGGTAGACAGAAACTCAGCAGAGTCTGAGGGCCTCAGATCATCTCGCTTCACGCACAGCCACACCCCCATGGAGACAAGCAAACAAAGCCGCCAGTATGGGTGAGGGGCTTCCCACACACTGATACAGGAAGGCTTACCTGCAGACCAGAACCCCGAAGAACCGGGAGGGTACCCCCAGTGCTTCACGCAGCCTATGGGCACACCCCTACAGGCTCTGGCCCACGTGCACTGGTTACATGCTCACCGTGGGCCCTCCCTGGCAGTGTAGCTACAGACACCTGGGGAAGTTGGGGAGGGGACTTGTGGTTGGCACGCCTGGGCTCCTGACTCTCCCCAGCAGCTGGCCCTCCCCAAGGGGCTGGTCGGTTTGTAGGAAGGGAAGGATGGTGTCACAGCCTTCCGGGCCATTGCACCACAGGCCCCTTCCGACCACGTGGCTGCCGGTGCCTGAGGGTGGGGGCCAGCAAGCTGGAAATATGCTAGTCTACCCTCACCCACCCCCACTACCTTCTCGGGGACTCCCAGTATCTCTGGTGTGCGTATGCGTGGGGCTTTTTTGACGGAAGGGCAGGGAGGTCGAGGAGAGTTGTGGGCATGTGTGACCTGAGTAGGACTTTCTCTTGTACCTAATTCACCTTTTAGTAGACCCGGTGTCCCATAGGTGGAGAGTGCCTTCCCTGGCTCTGTGAACAGAGAGCAGCTGCCCTGGGGAGTGGGGGTGGGGTGTGCACCCAGGTCCACTACTTCATTCAGCCTACATGGGATGTTATGGTCTGTACGGAAGTCAGGGACCCCAGGTCCACTACTTCATTCAGCCTACATGGGATGTTATGGTCTGTACGGAAGTCAGGGACTTGACCAGTCAGTCTTAGGTCGAGACCAAACCTTGTGTGTGAGGCCAGCCGTCTCCTAGTGGACCCAAGGCCAACAGGGATGCTTGTGCAAATGCCCAGCTTCCAGGCTTGGTGATTGCAGCTGCCTCCTCACCCTGTTTGGTCTGTGTGGTGACTCACTGGGAAGGTGGTGGCCTCAGTGAGGGTTCCTATGCAGACCAGTGCCTGCTCCATGCCCAGCTCTTGCTCTGAGCTGCACAACCAGGCATGAGGGTTGTCCATGCCACCAGCGGGTAACCATACCCTTCCTGTCTGCCCCAGGTATGGCCCTCAGTCTCCTGTTCCTGAACATGGCACGGGCCACACGCGGCTGCTCCAGCTCTTCTGCACAGCTCCTCAGCCAGCTGCTGAATCAGGCGAACATCACGGGGAACACGGAATCACTCATGGAGCCCTATGTAAGCCTCAGTCAGCCCTCAGGGTACCCGAGCCCCAAAGACTCTTAGGGACTAGTGAGAGAGTGCACACATGGAGGTCCTGGTAGGGACAGGTGGGGGAACTGTGTTTGCTGGGGACAGTGGAGCTGCCTGGCTCCCGGCTCTGTCCCTCGGTGACCACCTGCTGTCACCTGATGGTTTGGCACATGTTCTAGGTTCCCAGATATGGGAGAGAGTGAACTAGTCCAGTGCTTCTGCAGCCCCCACCGTACCTAGGGACCCTCACCCAATCCACTGCCCACAGTGACCCCCACGGCCCCAGCAGCCCTCCCGTCCCATCTCTGCTACTCAGACTCATCTCTTCTACCTTGGCTTTTGTATCTCTTTGCTGGCAAGATCACACAAGATCTAGGGTTTCAAAGGCAGCAAAGGCAGGTTCATCTGTGTGTATTTGCGGGGTTTTGGCATGCAACCCTCACTCTCTTCCTTCTTCAGCTCCTCCTCCAAGGCCTGAACACAACTACCCTGAGAGCTGCCTGCACCGAGCACCCTGTGGCTTTCCCGAGTGAGGACAACCTACGGGCACTGAGCAAGCCTCGTTTCCTGAACACTGTCCACGCCACACTGGGCAGAGTCTGGCACCAACTGGGTGCTTTAAGACAGCAATTTCTGAACATTAAGAATTTTCCAGAGCTGAAGAGGGCCAGGGGGAACATTCAAGGCATCAGGAACAATGTCTACTGCTTGGCCCAGCTGCTCCACCACCACCTGGAGATACCTGAGCCCACACAAGCAGGCTCTGGGGCCTTGCCGTCCACTACCACACCAAGCATTTTCCAGGCCAAGATAGACAGCTGCCGCTTCCTGTGGGGCTACCACAGCTTCATGGGCTCAGTAGGGAGGGTCTTCAGGGAGTGGGGAGATGGCCCTAGTCGCAGACGGAGACGGAGACGGCTCTAGGCTCACAGTCCGCAACGCAGCCTGCTCCGGGGCTGGCGCAAAGGAGCCCGCAGAATCAGACCCTCCAGGAGCAGCCAGAGCTCTAAATCCAGGGTGCAGGTGCCCCGGTAGCCTGAGGATACACTGACGGACACAGCATAGTCTGTGGATACGGGATGTCGCCTCTCAGAGGCTTTCAGGGATGCTCCTACATTCAGAGCTTTGAAGAACAGCACTTTAAAGCGTGGCGTCGGGTGGCCCCTCCCACCACGACTGGACTGCAAGGGTAGTCAGGTTGTGATGCCCCACTCCAAGCCTCCAATCTGAGTGGGGCAGCTGGGTCAGGCCACGTGGGGTCGGCTTTCCATTGATTCAGGGGTCTGATGACACACGCTGACTCACGGCTGGGCTGAAACCCCCAGGCTGTTGGTCCTTTCCTCTCATGACTTGAAGCTGTTGCCTCCAGACTTCCTCCTTTCCCTGTGGCTGAGTTCCAAAGGGGAGGTCAGGTCCAGGGCTCTCTCCTGTGTCTCATCCCACCCAGACCAGATACCTGGACGTCTGGGAGACCTCACATTTGCCCGTCGCAACAGGGGCAGGGTATCCTAAAAGGAACACGGATGGAGAAGTTTAGGGGAAGAGAGTTCAGAGTCCTGGCTTGTTCCCCGAGTCTCTGTATGGCTGTGGTCAGGACACTTTATATATCTGAGTGTTAGCTTTCTCTATGTAAAGCTGTGGTGTGTGTGAGTGTGAGTGTGAGTGTGTGTGTGTGTGTGTGTGTGTGTGTGTTTGGGTCCTTATTTAAGGCTCTCACCGCCTGTCAGCTGCTGGACTCTGTGACATAGGGTGGACATCAAAGTCTCTGTAAATGGGAACAGGGCGCAAACGGTCATAGGGTGGGTTCATGGGAGCTCTCCCAGCGCCTGTAAGCCCTGTCGTGGGTCCTCGCTGCTTGTTGCTCCCTCTGGTGGTGTATTGTGGAATTTTCACACGCTGAACCGGTCCTCCCGGAAGGGGACTCAAAAGCAGATGAGTAATTAATTACTTGGAGAGACATGACTAATTTATTGTTTTTTATCAGTTTTAATCACTTTTATATTTATAAGGCTTATTTATAAATGTATATTTAATGTTAATATTTTGCTAACATATTTAAAACTTGCCGAGTTTCTAAAGTTGGTGTCAGTCTTTTCTTATGCGAGGTTTGGAGACCTGCCTGGGGGGAGGCCTTTAGGTGTCAAGGCCAAAGATGCTGCGCTCTAGATTAGAGGTCTGAGTTTCCCTCAGAAAGGGAAATCCCGCGGCCACAGCTGTGTCACACACGTGGAGCATCTCCTTTTCCTTAGCCGCGCGTGCGTGATTAGGCTTTTCCTGGGGAGATACAACATGCGCACATCTCCTCGGTACCAGAACGGGAGCCCATAAGCGACTACAGTTCAAGGCCGAGTTGGCGAAGCAGCGCGTTCTATCGGTGTTACACACAGGAGCGTGGTGAGGGGTTACTCAGGGGAGGGATGAATCAGAAGCAGATCTTCCCTGAAAAGCCCACCCAGCGCAGGTGGCAGCAGCAGCAGGGTCTCTGAGCACTGTGCAGTCCGCTGACAACCCACTGTCCCCTCTCTGAGGCATCAGCTCAGCGCCCTTCTCCAGCACCTCCTCCTCCTTATTTTCTGGGGAGGGACCCTTCGGACTCTTGCGAGTTTTTGTTCTCCCAGAGCTATGAACTTTGGTTTACTCCCTGAGGCTCGTGAGCCTCCTGTCTCCTGGACAGTGATTCAGTTTTGAGGAAATTGTCCCGGAACCCTGTCACTGAACCTGGAGCTCCCTGTTTGCTAGGCCATATGCCTCTTCTTCTGCAACTTGGGGGTTACAAACCACCCTCCCTTTAAAGATTTTATCTGTGGGTCTGCGCACACGAGTGCAATGTTGGTGGAGGCCAGGAGAGGGCATCAGACCTCTTGGGACTGAAGTTACAGATAGTTTTGGGGGCATGTGAGTGCTGAAACTCAAACTCCAGTCCTCTGCAAGAGCAGTAAGTGTTCTTAACTGCCAAGTGTTAGAAATATTTCCTAACATCATCTCCCTGCCGATACAAAATTCCCAATCAAGCCAAATCAAAACAAGCCAAACTAAGAAATATCCAGGTTTAATGGGAGTTCTGCACTCTCAGGTGGCCCCGAGGGGGAACCAGGAAGCAGCAGGAACGCTACCCCTGGGAGGAAAAAAGGGAGACCACCTGTGTTCCTCTTTTGGGAGATCATTTAAATAAATACCCTGGGGAGTGGTCCTGACCCTATCCCCAGGGAGGGGTCAGGACCTGGCATGCCAGGATTTGGAGTCCAGACCAGGCCTGGGGGCTGGGATAGATGCGAGGGACTGGGGCCTACACTCCCAACTTGACACCGAGCTAGCTTCCCAGCTCTGGGCACACAAAATTTAACCACCTAAAATTTATAACACTTTTTTTAAAAAATGATTTATTTATACATGCAGAGTGCTCTGCTTGCACACCTTTGTGCTGGAAGAGGGCATCAGGTCCCATTACAGATGGCTGTGAGCCACCATGCGGGTGCTGGAAAATCGAACTCAGGACCTCTGGAAGAGCAGCCAGTGCTCTTAACTGCTGAGCCATCTCTCTAACCCCAAAATTTACATTTTCTAAAAAAGATGTCTGTCTGTATGTATGTATGTATATGTGTATTTTATTTGCATGTTGGAAGAGGTCATCGGATCCCACAAGACTATAGTTATAGACAGTTGTGAGTCACCATGTGGGTGCTGGGAATTGAACCCAAGACCTCTGGAAGAGCAGTCTGTGTTTTAATTGCTTAGCAATCTCTCCAGCTCCACAAATTTACACATTAAAAAAAAAAAGCTAGATGTACTCCCCCATACTGACAGTTATGTGTACCCTATGGCTGTCTTGTTTGCGATTGGAGACAGTTTTATATTAAGAGTATTTAGGGGCTGGAGAGTTTTAAAAACTGCTTTTCACACAAACAATACACGAAAACAATTAGCATAGACACATATGACACAATTACATGGAATCTAGGGGCACTCATTTAAAAAGTAGAAAGTTTATATCCCTGTATCTTTAAAACGAGATGCCGGGTGGTGGTGGCACATGCCTTTAATCCCAGCACTTGGGAGGCAGAGGCAGGCGGATCTCTGTGAGTGTGAGGCCAGCCTGGTCTACAGAGCTAGTTCCAGAGCCGGAGCTCAAAAAACAAAACAAACAAACAAACAGACAGACAAAAAGGTGTGGGGCAGGAGCTGGAGATCTGCCGCCCAGGTTGAGAGCACTGGCTGCTGGCTGACCTTCCAGAGGACCTGGGTTTGATCCCCAGCACCGGATGTGAGGAAGGGTTAGTAGCTGTGCTGCTTAGTCTTTTGTCACCTGGACACAAGCTAGGGTATCTGGGAAGAAAGAACATCAATTGAGAAGACCCCTCTATTGGACTGCCTGTAGGGAAACCTGTAGAGCAATTTCTTGATGGATAACTGATGGAGAAGGACGCTGGCCATTGCGGATGGTGTCACCGCAATGGGCAGGGGTCCTGGGTTCGATAAGAAAGCAGGCTGAGCAAGCCATGAGGAACAAGTAAGTAAGCAGCACCCTCCATGGCCTCTGCATCAGCTCCTGCCGTGAGTTCCTGGCCTGATTTTCTTCATTGAAGAAGTGTTCCTCTAGTGTAAGCTGAAAAAACCCTTTCCTCCCCAAGTTGCTTTTGGTCTTTGTGTTTTTTCACAACAATAGAAACCCAAAATAAGATAGTAGTTTAAAAGATCAAAAGATGGAACTTGTCATGCAGACTGAAGATATTATCGCTTCCTCCTTCAAGAGCTGCACAGCCCAGAGAGAGATGCTTTTACCAGTGAAAATGTTTTCCTCAATGTAGTTTTAAGCCAGGTGTGTGCGTGTACGTGTACACATATATATGCATGTGTTGTTTTAATTTACAGTGAAGGTAAATCATATTCCCCATGATTTTATTTGTATATGAAAGAAAAAGGAAAGAAATGTAAGAAGTGTAAGTTTTGGATTAAGCATAATCTGGACTTTGGTACCCTTACCTAGATTTGGTTATGCTGGCCAACCTCTTCTCTTGCATTAGGGAACACAGACTTGTCCCATATAGCTGTTTCCCCAGCTACCTTTTAAAACGTCTTATAAAGAGGTAACATGTGCAGATTAAATGTACTTATTTCGATCTTAAAAGTTAGAGAAGTCAACCTCTGGTTCAGAACACTGTGCGGGAGGAAGCTAGTGGACTCCTCCCTGCTGAAGCTGCTGGCTTTTCAGACAGCTCAGACAGGTAGGAAAGTGGAGAGCAGTGTCAAGACTTGGGAAGCCAGGCAGCGGTGGCTCATGCCTTTAGGGAGACAGAGGCAGGTGGATCTCTGAGTTCAAAGTCAGCCAGGCAACACAGAGAAACCGTCTTTTTTTTTTTTCGAGACAGGGTTTCTCCATAGCTTTTTGGTTCCTGTCCTGGAACTAGCTCTTGTAGACCAGGCTGACCTCGAACTCACAGAGATCCGCCCGCCTCTGCCTCCCGAGTGCTGGGATTAAAGGCATGTGCCACCACCGCCTGGCCAAGAAACCCTGTCTAAAAAAAACCAAAACAAGCAACAACAACAAACACCAGATATGCTGGAAACAGAAAGGGATCTACCAAACAGTATGCTTAAAAAAACAGTGCAGAATAAACAAATGGACATTGACCAAACCAAGGGAGGTCTGAGAGAACTGGGAAAGAGCCTGCTGCAGTCTGTAAATGCCGGGTGTTGCCTCTCAGAGGCTGTCAGAGATGCTCCTGCGTTGGGTGGCCCCTCCTACCACGACTGGACTGCAGGGGTAGTCAGATTGTGGCACCCCACTCCAAGCCTCCAATCCAAGTGGGGTGGCTGGGTCAGGCCACGTGGGGTCGGCTTTCCATTGGTTCAGGGGTTAGACTGTGTCTACCCAGGTTACTCCTCCGGTAAAAAGTAGACTATTTTCAGAGCCCCATGTTTGGCTCCATAACAGTCAATGCAGAAACACAGCTCTTACCTCAAACAGGTTGAGAGACGGCTTATTCTGGAGCCGAGTATGTGTGACCATGGCCATGGAACACAGATTTAGGGCACTCCAAATTCCGTGTTCCAATGTGGAGGTTGTTCCAGGAAGTTTTCTAACAAGCAGGATAAGGAATATCACAAATTCGGAGCTGGAGAGCTGGCTCAACAGTTAAGAGCAGGCATTTTCATCCAGGGGACCCAAGTTCAATTCTCGGCACGCACAGCAGGTGTAATTCCAGTTCCAGAGGGAAATCTCAGTCCTCTGGCCTCTGACCTACACATGCACATAATTTTAAATAATAACAATAAATCTTTTGGAAGTCATAAGTAAGGCACTTTTCAAATACATTAGGAGAAACACCAGAGAGGTAGTTTCAACTTGAAGGTGTAACGTCTCTCTGGGATGGTGTGTCTGTGTGCGTGTGGTACAGGTGATGAGTGTGTATAATGGGTGTATTTGATGGATTTGCACACTGATGGAGGATGCATGATGGGATTGTGTGCTGACGGCTATATACGATGGGTGCATGTGTGTTGTTCAGTTGGCTTGCTAATATGGCTGTGTGTTTTTCTGGCCTCATTTTGAAGCCCGAATATTGAAACAGACACTTAGAAATGCTGGTATGTTTCATGATAACATATGTGGGACTAGGGTGTGTTTCTAGGCTGGGTGCTCATGTGCACACGCTAAGTGTACCACCCTCATGTGTGCAGGAACAGAGGGCACAGGTCTGCCTGCTGTTTGGACCACAGTAAGTGCCGTCAGCGTTCCTGGAATGAATCACAGTCACACCCCTGCCAGCCAACACCCTGCTATCTCTGTGGCAGGTCAGGAAGACGCAGCACACAGGACAGGCTGGGAGGCAGCACAACAGAGATGAGCAGGCCTGGCTGCTTCGTTCTCCTTCCAGGCCCCTTCTGGTCTGGAGGACACTAGGAAGATTAAGGCTCCGAGCCCCGCCTTCCTCATCTGTGTGCGGCACAGGGCAGAGCTAATGACTTGATGGTGTTAACTCTCTTCCTGATGAGCCTTGCATTAGAGTTTATATCGGAAGCCCAGGGGATCGGGTCCCCGCAGCCCACAGGTCCTCCCTTGGGAGAGGGACATGCCTGTAGGCAAGGCAGGGGAACTACCAACAGATGTCAAGAGATTGGCTTTTTCTCTTTTCCTTTTGAGGTTATAATTTAATTACAACATTTCTCCCTTCCCTTTCCTCCCTCTGAACCCTCCCACATCCCCCACCCTCCTTCATATTCATGGTTTATTTTTTGTAACTGTTATTGCACGGATATATGTATTTGTGTATATAAGTATATTTCTAACTGTAACCTATTCAGTCTGTATGTATATTTCTAACTGTAACCTATTCAGTCTGTATAATGTTATTTGCATGTGTATTTTCAGGGCTGACTATTTGGCCCTGGACAATTAATTGGTGTGCTTTTGCCAAGGGAAGGCCACCTCTCCCCCTTCAGCATCTGTTGCCTATAGTTCTATGCAAGGCCTCATGGACTTTTTGCGCCATCCCCTTTGGCTCGTTCATTGGTGTCATCCTTGTTCAGCTCACGTTTGGACAGTCATATGGGCAAGACTTTGAACTTGGCTTTTAACATGCCTTAGGCATGTAGAAAATTTGTGTGTTCTTTTTCCTATAAAATGGGGCCGTGGGGACGTAGCTCAGTGGTGGGGCACTTGCCCAGTATGAGCAAGGTCCCAGGCTCAACCCTAGCATCACTAGAAAGAAAAAAGAAACAGATGAACACCATCCAATCAGTCCCCATTTCCCCCACTTCCTGAAACAGGGGCCAAGACGGGACTAGTGGGGAGTCAGCAATGGATGTCAGGCTGCAGTGAGGATGTTTGAGAGTCCTACACAGGCTCTCCAGCAAGTAGCTGTGGGCGGCATGGTTAGCATTCAGGCCCACTGGGTCCCGAGGCAGGGGCATCTTTCTGAGACTTTCTCCTGCCTCTGCAACTTGGTTGACAATTGCAAGAGTCCCTAGAGACACCGAGCTCCGGGGCAAGGGGCAGACAGACAGCAGACAAGCGAAGAAACCAATGAGGGCATCTGAGATTGCACGGACCAGGCCAACGCGGTAGATGATGTAACACGAGAGTGGGAATCGGGCGATGTGGGTGGTCAGGCTAGAGTCTGGAGAGGTGACGTCCTCGCTGTGGTCTGAATGACGTAGGTGTGATGGGGACAGCGAGGGCAAAGGCCCCCGGTGTTTAAGGGTCAGAGGTGAGTGAGTCAAGGGATGTGCTTATTCCAAGAGCTCCAGAAGGAAGAGCCCTGTGCACAGGCTCCCAGAGCGCTTGAGCTAGGGCAAGAGCCAGAACTCCAGGCCCAGGACTTCCACGCAGCAGTTGTGGAGGGCGGCTGCCTATTTGCCCAGTACGGAGCTGAAGAGATTCACTAACCACACTGGCTGTCCTGGGGCCTCCCTCGAACATACTGCTATCTTTGCCTATGATAGCCCCACTATCTTGAATGCTGTTCCTTGTTTTTTGGGGAGTCTTTTTGTTATTTATTTATTTTTTGCTAAGTTAACCCTCCCCGTTTTCAGCCGTCCTCTCAAGGGCACAGGGCTGAAGCAATGGCTCCCAGGTTGAGAGTGCACACACTGTTCTCACGGAAAGCCAAAGTTTGGCTCCCAACAACCATAACTGCAGCTATGGAGGGATCCAATGCCTCTGGCCCCCACAGGCACCTGCACTCAAGAACCACACACATAATTAAAGATAAACTAAATCTCAAAAACAAAGACCAAGTGGTCTGTGCGTTTTTCTCAAAAACCGTTCCTGTGGGAACATTCTCTATGATGCTCCCATCCCTGACTACCTTCCCAGTAGGCCTATGGCCTCAGAGGACAGAACCATCCTCTATGCCTTCATTTTGTCTCAGTCTAGCACACAAGGAGCTAAATGGGAAGGAGGTGGGATAGGGCCCGCCCTTAGGGGGATAGGCGCCGCCCTCAGGGAATAGGCCCCGCCCTCAGCCCAGAGAGGACGAGGATGGCTGCTCCTGAGCCCACCGGAGGAGAGTTCACTCTACCCATCCCAACATCCCCACAGCTGGAGCACCAGGTCTGCCAAATCAGAGGATGGCTCTCTCTCTCACGGCTGCCCTGACCACAATGAAGAAGGGGGCTTTCCTTGGCTCCGGCTGCTGGGAAGCTGTGGGTGGGAGGTGATACCCACAGAAAGACAGGCACCCCCAGCTTCCTGAAGCAGAAGGGGAGCCGGGGCTGCGGCAGGCGCTGAGGTTGCCCACAGAGAGGGCAGAGGTTGGTCTGCAGAGGCCGGGCAGGGAGGCCTGTGGCTGCCCCGCCCTGGCTGAGTTCCGCACACAGGAGGCTGTGTGAGCTGCCTCTGGCCTGGAGCAGCTGTTATCCTAGGAAGTAGCTGAGGGAGTTTCCTGCTCTGTGGAAGAGTCTAAGGTATCACCAAAGTCGACCAGTGTCTGTCTCCCAAGGCTGGCTCCTGCTCCTCCTCCTCAGCTCCGTAAGACTGAAGGTGTTTAAATCAAGTTCACCGTCTTCTTGGCCAGCCCCATCCACTGTCTGAGTTCTGTTTGTTCCCCCACAATGTTGTGGAATCCCAGCCCACCCCCTAACTCTCCACTGTTTATCTAATGCTCCTGCTCCTCCCCCATCCTGTAGGGCTCATGCCTCATCTTGCTCCACGTTCAGCCTCTTTTCCCCATCTGCAGCCAGAGTCTAGTTCTTTCAACACATTTTAGATGTCTCAGTGTTATCATGTCTTCTTCCACTCACAAAATGTCCACAATACCTTCCTGCCTTCTAGACGGAAGCTTCCATTCCACACGACCCTCCCGGTAGCTGGGCTACCTCTCAGGCCCAGCCCATCTGTTTTGGTCGTTGTTCTATTCACTGGGGGCGTGCTTAACGTTTCCTCATGGCAGGAAGCAGACAGGCATGTCCTGAGAGCTTTACATCCTGATCCACAGACAGCTAGCAGAGACTGGGCCTGGTGCAGGTTTTTGAAACCTCAAAGTCCACCTCTAGTGACACACCTTTTCCAACAAGGCCACGCCTCCTCATCCTTCCCCAAATAGGTCCACTCCTTGGTGACTAAGCTTTCAAATATATGAGCCTATGGGACCATTCTCATTCAAAGCACAACATCCTGTGCAGCCTGGCCCCTCCTCTCAGGCCAAGCACAGCCCTGCAGCTGTCCTCTCTGTCTGCTCCCCCAATTCCAACCGCTTGCATGGGCTTGCTGCCTCTCAAGTACCCCCCCCCCCCATCTCCTCTGTCTCCCCAAGAGAAGGACTGTGGGGCTTCCCCGTTGCTGGCAGCAGCTCCCAGAGTGTAGAATGTGCAGTCTGCACTGGCCCAGGCACGCGTGTAGGAACACTCAAGATGACCTGCTGAGACAGGACTCTAGGCAGCTGCTTCTGAGCCCCCGGGTGTGAGGACCCACAAGGTGGCTTGCATAAATAAACAAGTCTCTCCATAGTCCTATGGCCCACAGAGGAACCATCACACTCCAGGAAGACAGAAGGACCCAGCCCGTTTGAAGCTGAGGTTTGTTTTTTGTGTGTGGGGTGGGTGGCAGTCGCGACCCAGCCATTGATATCCCTCACACATTTAAAAGCTGAGCCCGCAGGAAGGCTCAGCTGTTGAGAGCAGTTGCTGCTCTGGAATCCTAGTACGCAGTGGCTGCTCAGGGCAGCCTGGAACTCCAGTTCTAGGGGACACTCTTACGGCCACGGCGGGAACCAAGCACCCTATATATGATATCCTAAAAATAAGTAAGAAAATAAAAATTTTAAAGTTCTCTGGGATAAGAGGCCCGATGGTCGGAGAACGGGTCCTAGTGGATGCAGTTTGTGTTCCAATGATCCCACAGTCTGAACACTCATCCTGGACACAGCAGAGTCCGTGTGAGCACCCGGGGCTTCTGCGCTCTTTGTTCCAGCTGTCTTTCTTTCTTTGGTTGCTGGGAATAGAAACATGGGCCTTAGTCAGCAGTGGTGGTGCCCGTCTTTGATTCTGGCACTCAGGAGACAGAGGCAGGCAGATCTCTGTGAGTTTGAGGCCAGCCTGGTCTACAGATCAGAGAAACTCTGACTCAAAAAACAAACAAATGAAAGAAAGAAATTAAGAAAGAAGGAGAGAGAGAGAGAGAGAGAGAGAGAGAGAGAGAGAGGGGGAGAGGAAGAAGGAAGATGGGCTGAGCATCTGAGCATGTACTCAAGGGCCCTCCCTCAGGGCCGTTACATTTGTTTTATTTGTTGTATGTGGGGGTCTCAGTATTCTCAGCTGGCGTTGAATTTACCATCCTCCTAGATGATGGACATGCTGTCACATTGGCTTTCTCAGATTTAAAAAGAAAAAGGTGTGTGTTGAAAAGTTAAATCCCCCGGTAGTAACACCACCACTGATGTAATAAGTCAAATCAGGCTGAATTAGTAAATCCAGGTTTAATTTAAGCAGAGCAAAGCAACTCGTGGGTGACCCTTGGGAAGGCAGGGGAGGAATCACATGGCAAATATGGCTACCAAGTCTTTCTTATACAGACTGTGGACGCGGTCTTGAGCAGTCCCAGGAGGGGGCTGACTTTTGGTGGACTTTCTCAGGGTTTGGAATGGGAGGAGTGGGACCAGAGCGTGGTGTGTGGCCCCTAGCTGGAGATCCCAACATCCCAACCTTTCTGGGTATGTATGGATGGTGGTAGGGCTTCCACCTAAACGTGTGTGTGTGTGTGTGTGTGTGTGTGTGTGTGTGTGCGCGCGCGCACACGCGTGGTGTGTGGCCCCTAGCTGGAGACCCCAACATCCCAACCTTTCTGAGTATGTATGGATGGTGGTAGGGCTTCCACCTAAACGTGTGTGTGTGTGTGTGTGTGTGCGCGCGCGCGTGCACGTGCACGTGTGGTGTGGTTTCTGCATAGGTCATGTGTGGACAGCAGAGGTTGGTGTGAGGATGTTTCCTTCCTTAACACTTTTTTTTTTTGGAATTATTTGTGGAGATTGGTTGTGGCACAGCTATTAATCCCAGCACTTAGGAGGCAGGGACAGGAGGATCTCTGTGAGTTTGAGGCCAACCTGGTCTACAAAGAGCAAGTTCCAGAACAACAGGATTGCATAATGGAACCCTGTATCTGTCTGTCTGTCATCTATATTATTTAAAACATTTTTTATATGTGTGTATGTGCACGTGAGTACAAGCGCCTGCAGGGCCAGAGGAGTCGGATCCCTATGGATACCTCTGGAGTTGGATTACAGGCAGCTGTGAGCCACCTGACTTAGGTTCTGGGAAATGAACTTGGGTTCTCTACAAGAGTTCCTACTCTTTAACCACTGAGCCATCTCTCCAGTTCCTCCATTTTACTATCATTCTTTGCAGATTTGTTTTATATTACAGGTTCTGTGTTTTCCCCGTGTGTATGTTTGTGCACCTGCTGCCCTTGACTGCTGGAAGATGATGTATTCCCTGGAACTGGAGTTATGTGAGCCACCACGTGGGTGCTGGGGACTGACCCTAGACCATCTACAGGAGCAACAAATGTTCTTAACCACTGAGCCATCACTCCAGCCCCAATCTACCTTTTTCCCTTCCTCCCTCCCTTTCTACCTCCGTCCCTTCCTTCCTCCCTCCCTCCCTCCCTCTCTTTGAAATACAGTCTATTATTGAACCTGACACCTACTGTTTTTCCTAGGCTGCTTGGCCGTTTGGCATCAGAGATGTCTGTCTCCCAGAGCTGGGTCATAGGCACCTGCTGTAGAGCATTTTACCCAGTCATCTGCTGATCATTGTCCAGATTCCAGTTTAAAATATTCTGTGTGTTTTACCAGCTGGTGAGTATGTGTCTGGTGCTGACACCATTAAAAGGGGGTGCAGATTCCCTGAGCACCCTCCAGCCCCGCCACTACATCCCAGCTTTAATGTAATTCTTTCCAGTGAGAGGTGGAGACCTCAGAGGTAAAAAATGAAAATGGCCCCTGCTCTTGTCTTACTTGACCTTCACAGGTAGGTCAAGCCTCAGTTTCCCCTCTGCATCGTGTGCTATTGAAGCCAACTTTCCCACTTACAGGATTTCCTGGGCAACATGTAGGGCAAACCTTGCTGGGGGTGGGGGGCAGATTTGTAAACTGTAGACAGTCCCTCCCTCCTTTATCCCCTCCCTTTATTCCCTTCCTCTCTCCCTCTCCTTCCCTCCCTCTCTTCCTTCCCTCCATCTTTTACTCCCTCCCTTTCTCCTCCCCTCCCTCCCTTTATTCCCTTGTTCCCTCCCTCTCTCCCCTTTCTTCCCTCCCTCTCCTCTTCCTTCCCTCCCTCTTTTACTCCCTCCCCTTCTCCGTCCCTCCCTCCTTTCCTTCTTCACTTCCTTCTTCCCTCTTCCCTCACTCTTTCTCCTTCCTTCTCTCCTTCCCTCTCTCCCTCTTTCCTCCTCCCTCCTTCACTTCCTCTCTTCTTGAGACTCTTTTTTTTCTTTTCTGTACAGCTCTTCTTTTAGTCCCTGTCCCCAACTATCTTCTGCAGCCCATGCCAGGCCTGTCCAGGCAGTCCACAGAATCCCTTGTGGCACCAAGAAAAAGGTCACAGTCCACAGTGGATCAAGAGGCCCTTAGCACAGGCAACGAGGTCCTTGCTTCCTGGAGTGTCCCCGAGGGCTGGGCTTGCCCAAGGAGGGACGAAGGTCCCACAGCAGGTGGGGCCCTGAAGCCTGGGACAGAGAGCAGATCAGAAGGGCCAGGGAGCTCCCAGGTTCTGAGGTGGGTGCTGGGGCAGGGGCAGCTATGGGCCTGTGGCTCTTCTTAGGACAGAGGCAGGGGATGGCTGTTTTGCACACAGCCTATGGCAGGTCTGAGTCAAAACACCTAAGGCCGACCCCAGCTGGTCATGAGGAAAGCTGCCCAGTCATTGCCTTATGCTGGCTTGGGTCACCCAGACAGGCGAGGCGCGGCCCAGTCAGCTGTGACTCAGGCCACAGTGGCCTTGCCACGCAGCCCAGGGGCATCGAGTACAGGGACGCCCCCTCCCCACACCCGGCCCCGCTGCTTCTCCTCCTAGCAACCCAGTAACACCTTCCCCACCCGTGCCAGCCTCTCTGTGCTGTGGGCTTTCTACCTCTGGGGTCCTCAGATTGGGGGTGGGGTGGAAGTAGGGGGAGCCTCAGGCCATCAGCTCTGGACGGAAGTCAGGTGGGGGGCAGGGTGAGGAGCCAACGCCTGAGAAGCCTCTGCAGGAGAGGGAAGGAGCAGAGGGGCTCAACCACGATGGTGTTGCCCTGAAGACCAGACGAGCTGTGCACACCGTGACGGGCTGCGACAGAGACCACGGTAGGCTTCCCTTGAGCGGGCATGATTGTGGGGCGCTGCTGCTCCCCACACTTATCCCCAGGAGGGTAGATGGCCCATCAATTGCTCCCCTGTGCGTCAGGGGCAGTTGCTGGCCCACACAGCTCTCCAGGACTCCGGCTCCCAGTCTGTAATGGATGCATTGTAAGGCAGGTTCATAGGGTTCTCTTGGAGGATGTCCAGGCAGAGCTGGAGATGGGCTGAGACAGTGCCCTGTGGGTTAAAGTTCATGGGATAGAGGGCAGGGGGAAGAGCACATGTATTCCAGTCTCGCCTTGTATGATGGTGG
Source organism: Microtus oregoni (assembly GCF_018167655.1). NCBI lineage: Eukaryota > Metazoa > Chordata > Mammalia > Rodentia > Cricetidae > Microtus > Microtus oregoni. The sequence continues at coordinate 1,340,059 of NW_024543223.1, read as the reverse complement.
CAGGGTAAGTTGATTCCGAAGGTAGTCTTGATTTCTGGGTTTCCAAGGGACATTCAGGTTCCATTCTTTCTTTAAGAACAGTGGGGTTCTGAGCCTGCAGAGACCTCCTTTACCCTGTCCCTCCCGAGTGGGCTGCAGTGGGTGGCAGGGTGTTCTGGGGAACTTGATTAGCCAAGGTCACCACTCCTCTGCCTTTGACCTTGGGCCGGATCAGAGCTTGGCAGGTCTGTGAACCTGGACATCCTGGCCCCAGAACAGTGACGGGTGTGGGAAGAACAGAAACCGGGGCGGTGTAGAGACCCGAACTGAGGACTGGTTGCCCACAGTTAAGAGAGGCACTCATCTATAACTTGCGGTCAGTGCTTCTCCAAACCTGGTAGAGCTGCCATACAGGAGATGGTCCCCAGGATCCTGTCCATGCCGCACCATGTGGGACAAAACAGGGTAGTGGGGAGCCTATGACCACAGATGGCACAGTCAGGTGTCTCTGGGGTGAATTTTGTTTGTTTCTCTTGCTGTGTGGATTAGGGCAGCTCATTTTCCTCTTCTGGGTCAACCCGGCTCCCCTGTAAGACGAAGAGCCTGATCCCCACCTGGAAGACCTGTCAGGCCAAGGTGGGAACAGGTGGAAGGACCCAAAGGGGCGCTGCCCCCTCCTCCAAAGCCAAGGCTACACCCCCTTGGTCATGGCATGTGGTTTCAGCACCCCCTTGTGGCCACTCTTCTGGGCTTCACCCTGCAAATGTCAGGCAGGGTGAAGCCTCTCTGGGAGCCTTCAGAGGACCCTGTGTTGGCTGATGGCCTCTGCCCACCCTCGCCCTGAGCCCCAGGCACCCACTCACTTCCTCAAATCCACCAATCCAGCTCCACCTACCTGCTTGCAGCAGCTGAGTTGGCATGACCGCTGTACCTGCCACTCCTGGGCAGCGGGAGGCGCTGTTGTCCAGGACTTGCAGCTACTAAAAGTTTTCATGGCAAGGAGCCCTGAGCTCAGTTTTCCAGGATACTGAAGGGGAGGAGGGGGAGGGGGAAACCATCCACATCTCCAAGGTCAATGACTGGTTCTAGTCAGGGAAATGGAGTCTCAAGAAGCAACTCCTCTGTGGAGTCCTCAGAGGCAAACCAGCTTTGAAGCCCTGGGGTCCCATCACCTTGGAAGCCCAGGACAGGTACCAGGCCATATACTACTAAGGATGGCCCCTGATTTGCTATGTGGCTTTTGGAAAGTGTCATCCCCTCTCTGGGCCTCATCTTTGAAGTTGTACCAAATAAAGATGTCAATAAGAAAACCAGATCTGTGGCTTTGCCAACACATGATTGGCAATACTGTTACCAAGTTTACACACGTTGAAGCAGGTTTGCGTGATGACATATGCCTCGGGTGGCCCAGCTTGCACGTGACAGAGTTAGGACTGGATCTGAGGTCTGACAGATTCCAGGGCCCCTGGCCCCTCTCCTCCAGCCCACAAGGTCACACCCAGCTTGGAAAGATAGGCAAGGATTCTGTGTAGTGGAGGTGGGGTGCTAAGACCAGCGCTAGAGACGACCTCTTCCCTTTAAGAGGGTCCTCAGCTAACAATCTGGAGGTCAAAGTCGGCACTGGGGAAATGTCACAGCGGAGGGGTTCACAGAGGGCCAGGCACAGGTCCCACCTGGAAAGGGAGGGAACGGAAGCAGGGTCCAGGGGTGCGGTGGGGTGAGGCTAGCTGGGCAGGAGATCAGAGCGGATTGTGTCATGGGGCCATGTGGCTGATAAGCGCTGGCCACCTGGCAGAAAGAAGGAGGTGCTCCCCTGGGGTGCCTGGCTCAGAACCCCTCACAGATCTTGCTGCCACAGCCACCCTTCGACTTCCTGGGCCCATTTTGGAGAGGATGGGGTGGGGTGGGGTGGGGATGCAGCCTTTGCACACTTTGTGGCCCTGAACATTTCATTCAACTCCCTGAGCCTCAGTTTCCAACTATGGCAAAGGAGAAGTGCCCCAGATGAGGGTGGGGCTGGAGATCTTAGGGTGTCTTCTAGGCACTCTGCCATGATTTTCTGGAGTGGAAGGGGGGGGGGGGCCCTGGAGCTGGTGAACATGTCAGCCTTGTGCCCTGAGAGGGTCCTTGAGATCTGCCGAGTCCCAGGGGTTTAGGGCTGGTGTGAGACTGCAGTCAAATCCGCGCTCCCTGATAGGGCAGCCGGTCCTGGTTGTGTCCTGCTGTCCTGGTGGCTCCACCTGCCCTGTCCCACAGAGTTCAGTTATTCCTTTCTTTCCCAGAAAGCAGACAGTTCACCCAGACAAGTCTTCCTCTTAACCTTCCTGGGAATGGGATCCTTCATTCTTCTCATTATTTCGTTGCTAAGATCTTAAAAAAAAATTTTTTTTTTCAAGTCTCCCGGGCACTGAGAGTTGAGACAGGGCTCAGGCCACCTACCCAGCATCACCTCTTGGTCCAGTTAGGTGGCCCTAGTGAACTCGCCTGGAATAGTGGACAGAGATGAGGCCAGGCCCTACGTCTGCGGCCAGCTCCCAGCTTCCTGTGTGTCTGTCCGCTGTTGTTTCCTGTTCTGTTTATTGCCTCCAAGTTCAGGAAACCAATGAGTGGCACCCCCCACACACCCGTGATTATTTAATAGCAGCCGTGCTACGGTCTCTCTTTTGGAAAACCCAGTGGGAAAAGGAAGCTGTCAAGTCGGCTCTGACATCAGCATTGTCCCTGTGCCAAAAGTCAGGGTGGCCAGGGTGGGAGGGGTAGGGCGGGGTGAGGAAACCAGCTGCCGGTGGCCCCCGTGACACAAGGCTGCTCCATGGTTCTCAGGGGCAGGGGCTAGACAGGGAAAGGCAGGGATTGACAGAGACACAGGGGCACATGCATACATGAACATGGGGTCATGCCTGTCTACCAGCCAGACTCACTATCCTTTACAGACACACGCGCGCGCGCACACACACACACACACACACACACACACACACACCAAAGGACTTGCAAATTCCAGCTCTGTCTTAGCCCCCCAAACACAGGCAAACAGCATAATCGAATGCACACGCTTGCATGATAGGGCCAGACACAATAAACACAGAGTCATGCTGACCCCATTCTGGCTGCACACACCCACAGTTCACTGAGACTCCACCAAGCGTCTGCCTCACAGGGAGCCTGCAGGGCGCCCTCTTCTGGATTTGGCTGGGCCTCTGGGCCTAGCCCCAGCCACTTCCTCCTCCCATAGTGCCTAGGAAGGGCTCCTGATGCCCCTGAGGAAGGGCTCCTGATGCCCCTGAGGAAGGGCTCCTGATGCCCCTGAGGAAGGGCTCCTGATGCCCCTGAGGAAGGGCTTGGTAGTTGTGGCGGTCTCCAGCCTCACCCAGGTAAGGCCAGAGCAGGGCAAGGATCCCTGAGGGTCTGAGGCTGAGGAAGGAAGTGGTTTTGGAGAAGCCGGGCTCCACAAGGGACTTCGTCACTGCTCAACCTGATGCCAGGTCTCCACCCCCACACCGTGTCCCTGGTCTGCCCATACCTGGGCCCAAGATGCACCTCTGTCCTGTTCCTGAGCTGGCTTCAGTGGCAGCCATGGTAAAAGTCAGACACTATGTGCTGCCAACTGCTGGGTGACTTTGGGCAAGTCACGCAGATTTTCTGGGCCAGGCTTGCCTTACTGATTCCCATAGTAAGAAACATGTGGGCACATAAAGACAACCGGAAAGAATACTTCAGGGAGCATGCTTGCCCTCGCTCTGGAAATGTCCAGGAATTTCATTATTCTATTTCTCTTTGAAAGCGTACTGGCTCCTGGTAACTTGAGCCTGTAACCCATGGAGCGGTAGAGGCCAGTATCTCTGCCTGGGACAGTCCTGGATATTCAGGGAAAAGAGAGCCATAGCCTAAGTGTTTACACAACATGGCCACAAAATACTGGGCCAGGGTGATCATAGCCTAGTTCACAGATAGAGGCTGGAAGGTAGTGTCAGGGTGGGACCAGCCACCCACCATGCCACAACCTGGCCTCTGGCCCTGCTGATGCTCAGCTCTGTGGGCTGCCACTTCCTTTGCAATTTCTATCAGAAGTGAAGGAGGGAAAAAAATGCAGCCACTCTGATTCACCTCCAGGAGCTCCGATTCTTGACGCAGAACCAGTCAGGAAATGTCGGGGTGATGCTGGGGCTGCTGGCCGTTGGCCAGGCTGCTTCTGGCTCTCCTTTGGCCCTGAGCGGATGTTACTGGTGTCGGCCAGAGATGTGATGGAGTGAGGGTGAGAAGAGTCAGGTTCCATGGTAGCACTAGACTTCGCCAGGACCGTGAGACAGGAGGGCTTGCTGGTACTCTCCAAGGATGCCGGCTCCCAGGGGTCATGCCCACCACCAAGGACTGAGAGCCCCCCCCCCCCCCAGCCACCTCAGCTCTAACCATGAGGACTATGCTGGGTCCAGACTCCTAACTCCCCCAGAACCGGAGTTGACAGAGCATCTATTCTGAACCATCCTTGTTTTACAAATGGGAAACTGAGGCTTAGAAACACCATGGCCCAGGGCCACACAGCTGGAGTGTGGTTTGTGTTGGATTCAGACCTCACTGTTTTCCTGGATAAATAGCCCACACCACCCTCCACCTGGCAACACAGCCCACTTGTTTTAAAGGTAGTTAACTTATCAATTGGAGTGAGGGCTGCAGGTCTAATGGCACCTTCATTTCTCAAGGTGGAAAATGGAGGTGCCTCTGCCTCTTTGGACGTGGCATTCCCTGTCAAGTCCATGCCAGGCACATTCCTGAGTCTCCTATTTCCTTTAACCACCTGTCGTGAGCTCTGGCCTTATGAAGCACCCTCCAGCCCTCAGCTTCCTCCTCAAACTAGCTCCCCTTCCAGGTGAGGACACCAAAGCCCAGCTAAGGCTTTGTTTTTTGAAAACCTGAGCTCCTCCAGGGCAGGGAAAGGGTGCAGAGAGAACGGGGCTGGCCTGACTGTGGGGGCAGCTAGGCATCTGGGTCACCAGTCTTGGGGAATTCCCAGTGCCCAGAGAGCTGCTTACTTACCTGCTGAGTAACCACTGCCCACACAGGATGCCTGGCTGACAGGCCACCTCCCCAAAACTCTGTAAGCAGTCACAGCCATGTAGCCCTGTAGCCCTTTCTCCTGAGTCTGAGTGCCCCAGGGCCCAGGAAAGAGACAGCACAGCAGGCAGGCAGGCAGGCAAGGGGGCTAGCCCCCACCCCCGCGTCCTTCCCCCAGGGGCTCTGCAGGGGGGCAGCTGGTGATTCAAATTCCTCTGAGCTGAGCTTCTCAGACGGGGTCTGGGGGGTGAATCAGCTCCCGCACACGGGTGCTGTAAAGTCCAGCCAGCAACTGTCTTCGGCTCAAGCCTCTACTGGGGTAGCTGGTGTGTGTGTGTGTGTGTGTGTGTGTGTGTGTGTGTGTGTGTGTGTGTGTGATATGTATGTGGAGGTAAGACAGGTGTGTGTAGGTCTGTGTAACAGGTTGTGTATGTGGAGGGGTGTGTAACAGGCTGTGTGGGGGGTGTTGTATGGCACAGGAAGGCACACTACCATACCAGTTCCCTCTATCCTGTCTGCTCATCCTGAGGTATCGCTGAAGGGGAGCTGTGGGTGAGGAATATCCCCTTTCCTGTCTGTTGTTGCCCTTGTCTCCGGAGCATGGCAGTTTCTTCATCTTTAAGTAGGACGAAGACCTCTGTTTCTCAGAGGAGTCTTTAGGGTCTATGTTGACACGCGGGAGGTTTGCCGGGTGTCAGGAATCCTGCTGAACCCCAGACCCTCGCAACGAACCCATTATGTGCGTGTGTGTGTGCCATCATTCTCACTTAGAGATGAAACTGAGGGTGAGCAGTGACCACGTCCCCAAAGCCACACACCCTGTACGGCCCTGAGCCGAATCTCCAGGCTGCTTCTGAAAGAGGTCAAAGTCCACGCCTGCTTCAGCCCACTGGAGCTCCTGCCTTTGCCCAGACTGCTTTCAAGGTGTAGAAGTCACATTAACATAAGAACAAAAATAAATAGCGTCTGCTCGGCTGTTCTGCTGCAGGACCCCCTCAGAGCCCTCAGAACAGGGCAGTGTGTTCAAGAATGAGCCCGAGAGGACCAAGACCAGATGAACAGGTCAGGGCTGCAGGGGGCTGGGGGCGGGGCTTCCTGTTTAAGTCCTTATTCCCTCACAGAGGGATCTCTGTGGCCTTGTGAGACGGAGGCTTGGGCTCTGATGGTCTTTGTGTACCCTTATGCATGTGCCTTTACTTGCCCTTAGCGTCCACAAGCGCAAAACAAACAGGCCACTGTGATGTTCTAGGAGAGAGCTGGGATTGCCGAGTGACAGGCAGTGGGAGAAGCAAGGCCGACCGGCTGTGTGTTCCAAAGTGAACGGGAGCGCGGAGGGGTTAGGCCCCCCAGCCAGTCTACAGGTTCACTTCCTGGAGAGACACAGCCACCTGGAGACAGCACCTAGGGCCCAGCACGGCAGCCCCCTATCCCTGCTGAGGGAGTCCCTGTGTGGAAACTGCCTGTCCCCCTCATCCTGAAGCCTGTCAAACCCCCAGCAGGCCCAGTGTGCAGAAGCTGGGCAGGCTGCAGATGAAATCACAGCTGGAAGGGGCTGGGCTGGGGCTGCCACTCCAGGGTGGGGCCCAGGGTCATAACCCTGGGAACCAGCAGCCAAGAAGGGAGGATGCCTTCCTCGAGGCAGCAGAGGGGAAGCACACAGCAGCACAGAGAGAGAGGGAGGGACGAAAGCAAACTCCTGCTGAAGCCAGCCACGTTGCAGGCAGCTTGAAGACAGAGGCCCAGTTCTGCGCGGAGACCTTTCCTGGCATCTCCCCAGAGGCCCATCGCAGGTGGTACTCAGACATGGACTGGAGCAGGAGGCAGGGCCTGGGGCACCGAGGGGACCAGAGCGCTGGGGGAGAGCGGACTGAGTCAGGTACTGTGAGAGGGGAAATTGAGGCACAAAAGAGTCAGCTAGGAGCCTGAAATAAAAAGGCCCTAATGTCAGTGTCTTCTAGAATCTATTCCCATTTCCTGCTTCCTGGAGGGTGGAGCTGAGATTAAATGGCTATCGAGGGGGGGGGGGGCTGTAGTATCAATGTGTGGTTTAGGGATCCAGAGGTCAGTGCAAGGCCTGGAGCCCGCCGGAAGGATGTAGAGGAGAGTAAGGAATAGGAACGGAACAGACCGGACTGTGGCCGCCAGGAGCACTGGAGCACTTGAGGGCTTAGCCATGGGAGAGACGAGATGGACAGAAAGGACCACGATGGGTTCCTGGGCTGATAGATTTGGGACCCATGTGAAGGAGGCTAAGCTGAGTCAGAGACCAGATGTCTGGAAGACAATGGTGGAGCTGGAGCTGATCTGGAGTTCAAGTTCTGGTGCTGGTGGTGCGGGCTGGGATGTCTCCACTAACTTATATGTTCAGGAATGGTAAGCCTCAGGTAGGGCCGCCAGGAAAAGACAAGGTGTGTTGGAGTACAGGGAGAAAGAAAGGGTGCTTGGCCTCTGGATCCGGCCCCCCTCCATCACTGGGAAGTACCAAAGGGGAGGGGCGGTTTTATCGCCCCAAGGCTCTGCCAAAAGACCACAAGGAACAAGAATCAGGATGGGGGAGGGTGTATGTGTGGCGGGGCCGGGCGGGGTGGGGTGGGGACAGCAGCTGGCACAAGGGTTCATCCTGGTAGACGTGGGAACATCTGAGCAGATCCTGGATGAGCCTAGAGGCAAGAGCTGGGGGCATGGAGGTGACCAAAGGTGTTTCAGCGCCCGGGCAAAGCTTTGGAAAACCAGTTGTCCCGACATCAGACAGAAGGGTTGGGATATGGTTCTCAGGGCAATGACATCCCTAGGTCTGGAAGGACCCAGTGGCTCTGGGGACAGGATGGCCCTAGGTAGGTGTGCCTTGTCAGTTCTCTCTCACTGCCTTATGTTTAGTCAGGAGACTCTGATCTCATTTACTCCGTCCTCTTCCTCCCTGTCCCTGAGACAGCCAGTAATCCACCAGCAGGGACCCACGCCAGGTGTGCAGACCCTGCCTTAGACTGCAGAAGCACCTGTTGGGAGTCATCGTCACACTCTGAGACCAAAGCACCAAGGGGCTTCCAAGGAGTGATTGGGGGTCATCAGCCATTCCTCTGTGCCCTAAAGGAAGCTAGGGTCCCATTTTTCCCAGCCTCCCTGGATCTCCGCTTTAGGGGTCCCTCCAGAATAGAGGCTGAGGTACCTTCCTGAAGTGCCTCCCCAGACGGTTCCCAAAGAGACACAATTTCACATCTTCCCAGAGCTCTCAAGTGCCAATCAGTAGAGGGGGCATGCTGACGGATGGATGTAAGGGGGCCAGAACCTTTGGCACAATGGTACCATACCCCGGTAGTCTCTCTTTGCCCACTGGCAATGGGCAGGCTAGAGACAGGCCACCCCTAAAGTAGCTTCCAGCGTTCATGTTCTGCTTCACTTTATGACTGTCTAAAGTCCAAAAGGGCCACAGCCCCCCTTCCTGGAAAACTGTGTCTCAGTGGAACACCAGCCCCAATTCTCCTGCTGTCCGGCAAAGCCCCCCTCCCCAGGGTTATAAAGGCAGCCTCCAGTCTGTTGCCACCCTCCAAATCCAGGTGAACCTGGGGCGTCTGAAGGGCACAAGGCTGGGGACCCCATCTGAGTTCCCCTGAGATCTCCTTCCCACCAGACCCATTTACAAACAACGCCCAGAGCAAGCCACTCAGGAAAACCACAGGGCGTTTTTTTGTTAAGACTTCATTATAATTTTATCAATCAAATTCTTAGAAGAAGGAAAAAGTCTGCCCTCCCCACCCTCCCCCTCACTCGTCCCCCTCCCCCCTTCACTCTCACTTTCTTCCATTCATAATTTCCTATGATGCACCTCAAACAACTTCCTGGACTGGGGATCCCGGCTAAATATAGCTGTTTCTGTCTTACAACACAGGCTCCAGTATATAAATCAGGCAAATTCCCCATTTGAGCATGAACTTCTGAAAACGGCCTGCATCTAAGGTCTCCTCCAAGGCCCTCTGGAGTCCAGCCCATAATGAAGGTCTTGGCCGCAGGTAAATCCACGCGCCCGGCGCCGGTTGCGAGTCTCGACTGCGGGCGCACCGGCAGCCTGGGGCACTGGGCGAGCACTCGCGGGACGCTGGCCCGCCGCGCCACTCGGACACTTGGGGCGCCCGCGCAGTTCCGAGCCAGCCGGAGGCGCTGGGTGGCGGCCGGGAGCGAGCGCCGCACATGGTCCGGGCACCGAGCGCTCAGCCAGCCGGGGCCAGCAGGTTGGCAGTGAGGGACCAGGCCGGCGCAGCCTTGCTCCATCGCCTCCACTGCTGGCCCCACTGCTCTCCCGCGCTGCTTTTGCTTCTCCGCTGTCGCCCGGATTCACCCTCCCTCTTTCTTTTTCTTTCTTTCTTTCCGCTTTCTCTTTTCCAACTGCGTCCCGGGCTGCTCCCTGGGAGGGGCGCAGGCGGCTGAGCAGCTTGCAAACTCCGGCCAGGACCGGCGCAGGTGCCGCTTCCGTCTGCTAGTCCCTGGAAAGCTGTGATTGGCGCGAGGTGAGATGCGGGTATGGGTACCCCCGCAGGCATCCCAGGGCCTTAACACTGTCTGGGGATGCTGGGATCAGCAGGGGACACCAGGGGAGTGAACTTAAGGTTCTACGGTCTTTTTAGTCCCAGCATGGAGAGTTCAGGTGGGAGATCTCCAACCTCCAAGAGTTGATTTCAGCCTCTATCACCTTTTGGTGTCTTTAGCCTGGTGTTAGAAAGGCTGGACTGGGGTGAGGGGGCCGTGTAGCTGAAAGTGAAGGAGGGGCAGGCGTCCCGGGGGAGGGGTGATTCTGGACAGGCCCGGACAGCTCCCTGTTCTCCTGACACCTTTTGCTTTCCTCTTGCGTGTCCGCCTGCGACCTTTTCCCTGGTCTCTTTCCTGGTTACACGGTTTCCTCTCACTCCAAAGTCTGTGGAGTTGGGAGCTCGGGGTGGTGGGGGAACTCTAGCAAGTTGGGGTGTAGATGATTTGGATGGAGAGTGGGGACCTGCAGAGCAAACAGGTGGAAGGCTCTGCGTAGAACCTCATTGAGGAAGGATAGAGATGGATTAGAGGCAATTGGCCAGGGGAACCAGAATCTAGCTGCAGGTTTGAGAAGAGAGGGCCAATAGCAACCATGACCCTCAGCCTCCGTGGTCCGCAAGGGGTCCAGTTTGGCGTTCTAGGCCAATGAACATCGAGTAAGCTAGGAATCCGGCCCACCCTGACACGGGGAAGGTGGGATTCTTTTCTCTTCTCCTCTGCTGGACCTAATGCCATCCAGTTAGGGGACCAGGCTTTGAGACTTGGCCCTCCTGAGGGACAGGGCTAGACAGTTGAGTGGCCTCCTGGACCCTGGAGCTAGAAAAAAAAAAGGCTCCTGTCTTGATATTTTGCTTCTCCACTCAAAACAATGGCACGGGTGGGGAAACTGAGGCCAGGGAGCAGGGAAAGAGAAAGCAGAGAGAACTGGGTCAAGAGACCTGGAGCCAGGGAGTCAGAAACTGCAGCTGAGCAGTGACGCTATGGAGGGGGAGGGGGGCTTTCTACGCAGCCCCCATGCAAGGAGCCACGAGCCTCCAACTGGTCTTCCAGCTCCTCCATCCAATCCTTGTCTCTTCCCAGGAGTTGTGCCCTTACTGCTGGTTCTGCACTGGAAACACGGGGCAGGGAGTCCCTTACCCATCACCCCTGTAAATGCTACCTGTACCACACGCCACCCATGCCACGGCAACCTCATGAACCAGATCAAGAACCAACTGGCACAGCTCAATGGCAGTGCCAATGCCCTCTTCATTTCCTACGTAAGTTACCTACCTAGGGTCCCAAGGAAGGTGGGGAGCTGCCTGGGCTGGAGGGGAGCCCTTAGGAGTTGGGAGACACAGTGACAAGGGACTTGGTTCAAGCAAGCCCATCCCATCTATGGCTTCCTCCTCACACCCTAGCCCAGGCTGGAGACAGGCAGTCACTCTCCCAAGGTCACCAGTGAGTGGAGGGAGGAGGGCAGAGCTGGGCTGAAAGGTGGGGGCTTGTTACCCGGCTCAGGGTGGGCAAAGAAGAGGGATGAAGCAGTGGGTGAACAGAGGGTGTCAGTGAAAACATTGGGGTGCCCAGGAAGAGACGGGAGGTGATCAAAAGTGCAAGTGTGTGTGGTGTTCTGGCTGAGGTGACGCCTGTGAAATGCCACATTTCCTCTCTATCCATTTATGTCATAGTGACCTTGGTGAGTGAGTTCACACTTTGATTACTGCTGACTCATGATTCTAGTTGCCTCCGAGGCAATAAGTTGAGTCGCTTCCCCCCCCCCCCCCCCCCCCCGTGTCCCAGGTGAGAAAGGAAACCCAGGGTTGGTGGCAAGCTGGAACACTCATCCTGACCCCCATGTGATCCCCTCTGTTCCTTTGCTCTTTAGTACACAGCCCAAGGGGAACCGTTTCCCAACAACCTGGACAAGCTGTGTGGGCCCAACATGACAGATTTCCCGTCTTTCCATGCCAATGGGACTGAGAAGACCAAGTTGGTGGAGCTGTATCGGATGGTCGCGTATCTGAGTGTCTTCCTGAGCAACGTCACCCGGGATCAGAGGGTCCTGAACCCCAATGCCCAGAGCCTCCACAGCAAGCTCAATGCTACTATAGACATCATGCGTGGGCTCCTCAGCAATGTGCTTTGCCGGCTGTGCAACAAGTACCACGTGGGCCATGTGGATGTGACCTATGCCCCCGACACCGCCAGCAAAGATGCCTTCCAAAAGAAAAAGTTGGGCTGCCAGCTCCTGGGGACATACAAGCAAGTCATTAGCACGGTGGCCCAGGCCTTCTAGACAGGAGGCCTTACATATGGACTGAGAGATTTCAGGAGCAGGATCCAGATGTGGGGGGTGGGGACTCAAAGTGTGCTGGGGTTCAGGGCATTGTTAAATGCAAAGGGGGCTGCTGGCAGACCCCAGGGATTTCCAGCCACTCACTGCACTCTGGGCTGGGCTGTGATGGAGTCCATTGAAGCTGAAACTTCCATAGGCAGGGCCTCCAGATAGCCCAGCCCCAGCAGGAAGTGGCATGGAAGAGGCTAAGTGTGGTGAGATTTCTGTCCCACTAACTTCCCTCGGCCTGTTGTTCACTAGGTGTGTGAACAAGATGCACGTGTTGTCTATAGCGGACAGCAAAGGTCTGAGGAGTCTCCTGGTCCCCTGCAGAGTGGCCACCATCTGGACTTTTGCTGTCCCTTTGAGAGACTTTGGAAGGCTTGGTGGTAATGTGGGCAGGCCAGAGGATCCGAAAGGACTCCTTGTCTTTTTGAAGTTTTGTGGGTGGAAGGCAGAGAGGGTACCCTGTGATGGGATGTATCTTCTCTTGAGTTTGATTGGAGAGTTCAGGCTTAGGGACTGTCATGTCAGGTGGAAGATTCTGGAAGGTCACTGGCGGTCTGGCTCTTAGGGATGACGAGAGGCCATCTGCAGGTCTGGAAGTCCCTGAACGAGGCCGAGGCCATCAGAGCGCCATGGACTCATTTTCCCTGCACTTTCCCCCACAACCTGGCACCGTTGGGGTCTCCCAGCTGGACCTAGAGGTGGGGTGTGCACAGGTGGGAAGAAGCAGGTTACAAAGGCAGGGGAGGTGTTCAGCAGGTTCCCAGAGTCCTCCCAGGGACGCAGCTGTAACCCTAGGAGCCAAGGAGGGAGCAAGGCAGGCAAGGTGGGGTGCTAGAAATGCGGGTTTCATCTGTTTCTGTTGATGCCAGAGAACAGGTGATCCTAAACAGACAGAGAGGTAGCCTAGAGTAGAAGGTCACGCCTGAGGCCCTGGAGGTCACACAAAGGTACTTGAGGGGACCGGAGGCTGTCTTGGGTTCCTGGAGCTTGGAGAAGCAGAACTTGAGGTCAGGGTCTCAGGGAAGCTGGAGACCCCAGGGCGCTGTGTGTGACCCAGTGCTGCTTTCTATTTATTACTGTATCCTATTTATGTTAACTTATTGGTGCTTGAAATGGCAAAGTTAATTCCCCGAAACAGTTTGAGGCCCCTTACATGGGTCAGGCCTCACCTTGTGGGGTTTGGTCTGGGAGCTGATGATATTACAGGGAGAATAAGCCTCATGGGTGAAGCGTAGAGAAGGGTCGAGATCAGAGAGCTGCCTAGCTCCGCTGCCTCCCACTGTGACTCACTTTGAGGGTGTCAGGGACCTCCAGAAGGAGCTGGGCCAGTTTGTGGAGTGGTTGATTTTTTTTTTCCTCTTTCTGGTCTCCAGGGGGGCGGAGCAGTTTGTGGTTGTTGTTGTTTTGTTCCACGGTGCTCTCTGGCGCCCCCTGGATTCCTGCTATGCGGCGCACCATTCATCACGAAATGAATGGCTCTGGAACCTTGGGCAAAGCAGATTCCTTGTTCCTCAAAGAGCAGCTGAAGAACACTGAGACATCCTGACTGGGCACCCAGCATGCTTCCACCCAGCATGGAAGCTCCTCGGGTGGCCTGAACACCCACAGAATGCAGGAAGTTGGGGCAGCGCAGGCCCTGAACTGGGCCTGAACGGCTGCCCAGTGCTCCGGAGAAGGGGAGAGCAAAGCCTGGGACACAGACCAGGAAGCTGCGGTCCTTGCTTCATCGCTGCCTTCCCACTCCCGCCCATGTCTGGGCTCCCAGGCAGGGAATCCGATCTGATCTCTCCTTTGTGCTGGGGCCAGGCAAGCAGAGGAACGCCCTCGATCTGGGAGCAGGGTAGGGAGGAAGGCAGCCAAGCTAGGGCAGTGGCTGAGTACAGCACTAGCTGCCTCTCAACCTCAGAGCAGGGCGGCCCTTAGCGGTTCAGCTGCAGGATTCTGCTCCATGCATATTTGCACCTTCCTTTGTCATCCTTTAAGCACTTTACCTGGACAGCAGGAGGATGGCTCCTGAAGCTCTGGGTAGACAGGCCAACCACGGACTCGCGTGCGGCAGATGCGGCAGCGACACCGTGGGCCCCGCTCTTGCCGCTGCATCAGGCCCAGCTCAGGACTGGCTGCGCTTCTCCAGGCTGAGGGGCAGCATGTCTCTACAGCGGGGGCCTGCTGGGCTTTGCCATCACTTCGCATCCCCGTGGGCATGGACTCCCTGGGCTCAGCCCACCTGGCAGCTCTGAAGCTCAGGGACCAATGGACTCTGTGTGCACAGCCCCTGGCTCCATAATACAGCCACCACCTGCCTACATCTGACTCCAGCAGTTCAGAGCCATTTTGCACAACGTCCCAGAATCATGGAGCCTTTGGGCGAAAGAAACCCTTTAGGGGCAGGCAGCTGTGCACCTTGATCTCTTACACCTGCTAGCTGTTGACTCCCATCTGCCATGGTGGGTGGGTAGTGTGCTGGGCCGGAGGAGGAGGGATGGGGCATTTCGCAATTTGTCAAGAGAGAAGCATAGGGTCCCTTATTTATTATTGAAGACTTCAAACCCCGAAGCACTGATAGTTCACTGGTCTCTCCTCCCTGTCCTTGGTCTTTGCTCAAGTGACCCAGCTCTGCTTTGCTGGCTCTCTGGAGCAGACATGGCACGTGGGCCGGAACCCCAGAGTCTTGCACGGGAGTGACTTAAGACGTGCAATGGTATGGCTGTCTGCATTCGAATGACCCCCAGCCCCAGCCCAAGCTCTCCTCTGCACTGCTGGTTCAGCCCATGGGGCCTCAGCTGTTTCCCCTTTCCTTTTCATTGGAAGGGATTTGGCCTTGGGTGACAAATTCCTCTTTGATGAATGTACCCTGTGGGAGTGTTTCATACTGACAGATTATTTTTTATTTATTCAATGTATTTAAAATATTTATTTTTTATACTGAAGGAGTACCTTTTTTTTAAAAGAAAAAATGAATTAATAAAGAACCCACTCTTGTCAAGCCTTCTGGAGTGTATTGATATGGGGGGGGGACAGCTTGTTGGGACTTGGCTGGACAAAGGGCAGAGGGTGGAAAGATGAGGCTCCTCCTTTGGCACAGATGCCAGCATCAGCGGGGGTAGAGGGGTGGGATTTTAGCCCAGGAATAACATGGCGAGTGGTGTTCAGAATACGAACTGCTACCCAGAAAGGGGACAGGTTGCTTCCGTGAGTGCTACTGTGTCATTCACCCACCCACGAAACACTCACACCAGCCCAATCGATCTGTTTCCACTTAGCTGAGGCGGCAACTGAAGCCCAGAGAGATGGAACGCCATGTCCAGAATAATTTGAAATGTTGAGGTCACCCCTCCCAATGAGAGGTGCAGCTAGTCCCCAGACCAATGGGCTTGGGCCTGTTCGACTTCAAGCCTCGTGTTCTTCCCTTCACATGGAGTTTCAGGGACTTAGAGATGCCAGCTGTCTGGGACTTTGTCATCCAGGAAGGGTCCATAGTGACATAACGGGTATGGGCTCCAAAGGCCTACATGAAGGAGACAGGTCCTACAGAATCACACGAGACACTAGGCTCTAGCTGGGCTGACTAACCCACGACAGTTTTTCTGCTAGGCTTTTGGGGTACAAGTGGCTCCTCAGGAGCACTGCTGTCAACCCACTCCCTCCCACTGAAAGACGCCTCTCTACAGCGACCTTTCTCCTATTCCTTGGAAAACAATGGGGTTCAAACTGGATAGCCACAGACAGATGTGTCTCTGGGGCTTTGGTCTGGGATTTGAGTCTGGGGGTTCCCTGGGAGAGTCATCCTGGAGACAGGGCAGGGTTCCCATATCTATGGATTGATGCATAGATGTGTCTGTTTGCTGTTGCCCGGATGCTCAGGCTGGACAAGGTAAGGGCTAACCGGTTCTTCTGGGGAGATGGCAATGAGAGAAAAGCTTCTTAGGAGTCAGGGTTAGGGGCAGGAGGTTATGGAATTCCAGAGTCATCAAGAACCTTCAGCCAGCATCCATTTCCTCCTCCGTGCCAGGATAGGATTCACTGCCTCCCACCTCTGCAGAGCTGCTTAGCGTGGACCTCACTGGGAGCGGATTACAGACATGGACTCTGAGCATCTCCCTCCAGCAAGGACAAACTGCAGCATCAGAAACCAGCCGTACCCCTGGGCACCTGTGGGAGAAAGGAAGGCCACACTAACCCACTCCTCCTGAAGTCTCTCTGCCAGCTGGAGCACAGTAGCCCAGGCCTGGCAATCATCCCCTCGCGGGAAGCTGTGATGGTCCTCCCCTCCTTCAGGCAGATGTGCACTGCCCCACCCAAGCAGGCCCTTAGCCGTCCTCAATCCTTATCTGGGTTGGGGGAAAAGCAGGTTGAAGTTCCTTTAAAAGCACAGGCAGGAGCTGCAGGGATGTGGAGCTAAGGTGACCTCTGGGTCTGGTTTTCTCCCCTAGGTCTTTGGTTCCTGGGCTGAAATGACCACCTGCTTGCCCTTTGGAAGAGGGCCCTGATAGAACGATGGTCTGTGAGTTGGCTATTGGGTCACTCTCGAGAGGACAGTGGCAAGCACCTGTGTGCTGTGTGAGAAGGAGGTGGTGCTGCAGGGTCCCTGTGCTGGGGAAGGTTGACTGGGGGTCCTTACCTCTCAGTATCTCTGCATCTGTGAACTTGCAAGAGCAAGCAGTAATGGGAACTGCTCCCTACCTAAGGGTGGTACCTGAGGGAGCGGAGGGGCGAGGAGACAGAGATAGCTTATGAATTGTATCTCTCTCCAAGTCTAACCTGTCCTGTCATGGATGGCAGGGACACACAGCTGGGTGAATGTCACACCCCAGCTGTCTGACTGCTTTGCCATAAGAGTCTCACAGTTCCCCAATGGGCTTAGAAGGGACAGTTCTGCTAGCTCTGAGTCCAAAGCCAGGGCCAGGCTGCTGGGGACGAATTAGAGAGAGTGGATGAGTCTTCCAACAATTGCTCCCCTGATGGCAACTGAGACCCAGGTCCACAGGACCAGGTTACAAAGGCCTCATGCCCTCTGGTACATGGTGGAGCTCTGAGACCAGGGACTGTGCCTATGGGATTGTCCCCGCCCCAGGAATTCAAGAGGACAAGGCCCCTATCTTAAAGTATGACTGCCTACAGATATCCCAGCGGCTCCACAGGTTCATGGGCTCCTAGTTTACAAAGAGCTTTGGTCTTTTGGTCTTCTGTTCCCTTCTGCTTCTGACTCTCATCTGCACCTGGCCAGAGGAACGTGGTCAGAACTGATAAGGGTCTCTTTGTAACAGGGTCTTTACCTAAGGGGCTCAAGTGTTAACTAGAAGAAAGAGAATCTCTTGAGTTAAAAGCCCAGTTCTGAAGATAATGCAACAGGAGAAATCATTTATTGCACCAAACCACCCTGTTTTCAACAATAAATGTGAAGGGCATAATGGAGCCACTGGCATGTTTATCTCCTGATTATAGTCTTCATTGTTCTCAATAGCAGCTACCAGCGGCTCACAATAGAAAGTACATTAAAAAAAACCCTACTGATAACATAGAGAATCAATAACAGAAGATTCAAACTAAAAGAGAGGACTAAGACCAGGGTGGAGGCATGGCGGGAGGAGGGGGGTTCCAGAGTGCAAAGGGCCACGCGGTGCCTACGGCTGGACTTCAAAGTTCCCTGGCAGCAAAAGGAAAAAGGGAAATGTGATCTTGTCACATGAGTCTTACAGTTAGGAAGGTAAGCAGAACCTGGGACTAGTCCCTAGAAATCCCTGGAAGGTGGAAGTGAGCCCTACTTGAAGCAACACCTGTATCCCTGGGAGGGCCGTTTCTACCTCAGTCTGTGCAAATGCTGAGGCCCAGTGCAGCCCAACGGGGACTCTACAAGGGGACAGGACGACGGGCATGCAGCAGGACTTTGTCCCTCCTCGAAGGGGAGACTTTTGAATCTTGGTACTAAAAATGTCTCAGAAGCTTCCATCTGCCTTCGGGCTTTCAAAGCCTACTAGGGGACAGAGGATCCAGGCAGAGTCTCATTATGTGCCCCTGTCTAGCCTCAAACTGAAGACCCTCCTGCCTCAGCCTCCTGAGATCACAGGTAGGCACCATCGTGTCCCACTTCCTCTCTTCCTCTCATTGGTTTTTCAAGACAGGATGTCTCTGTGTAACAGACCTGGTTGTCCTGGGACTCAGGAGGTAGAGTCAGGTGGATTTCTGAGTTCAAGGCCAACCTGGTATGCAGAACGCTGGGATTAAAGTCATATGCCACCACCACCCAGCATGCCCTGCTTTCAAAATGCTTTTTGTTTATTTCTGTGTGAGAGTTGTGTGGTGTGCATGTGCTTGTGTGTGTGTGTCCCAAGCCACAGTGTCACAACGAAGGTTTTCCTTCTTTGCTCTTCTTCATCTCAGTTTTGGAGACAGGGTCTCTCGCTGAAACCGAAGCTCACGGGCTGAACTGGCTGGCCAGCAAGGCCTGGAATCCTCCTGCCTCTGCGCCCCCAGCACTAGCATTGCTGCATCCTGGTTTTCCATGAGTTTTGGGGATTCCAACCCTGGTCCTCATGCTTGTACCTTTAAAACCCCCCATTTACTGATCTATAACCAACTCCTAGAACAGGTAGCAGGGTCTTCTCCAGGAAGATTCTGTGAAGGGCAGAGCCCAATAGCAAGGGTGTCCTGAGGGAGCCAAGGAGGTGGCAGGAAAGAAGACCAGGAAGGGATTTAGAACTTGTGGCCTTGAGTGTCTGCCCTCACACCTTATTCCAAGGCTACTTGGGTCTGATGGAAAGTCTTTGGTCACTGGCTTTCCTGGCAGCTTCCGGGGCTTCCTCCTGCAATCACAGAGGCCCAGCTTGAATCTTTCCCTTTGACTTGGGGAAGTCTGGCCTCACCCCAAGCGCCAAATATTTCAATTATGAGGACGTGGTCCAGCCCTGCCCACTCCATCCAGCCTCGCGGACCGGGGGCGGGTGTATGTGAAGAAGAGGGGGAGAGCCGCAGACGGACCACAGATGGGGACCAAGCTGGGATGGGCAAGCAGAGCAGACAGGCTCTCTCCACTGTACTGACACTGAGTGAAACCGCGGGCTGAGAGGAAAATATGCGCGAGGCATTTTTGTCATTTTTAGCAGCCTGGCCAGCTCCTGCCCAGACGGTCAATGAATCAAAGCCCAGAAGGGCTTTACCTGTCAGCGGCTCTCCACCCCTGCTCCGGCCCTCCTGAGGCTCCAGGCCTCTGGGCTAGCAGGCTAGCTGGAACCCTTCCAGGTCCCCAGAAAGGATGACCTACGATCTCTACAGGGAAAAACGTGTCACGGGCAAGCCCCAGGTGTGGACCCTAAGTCCTCATCCTGGTCCCTTTCAGGAGTATCAGTGAATTCTACCCTATCCTGCCCAAAGTTAGGACTGGCGCTAATGCCCCAGGGCCGGTGACCCCCACCTTTGGGAAACAAATCTGTGCAAATTCTCAGCACCAGTCTGAACTCTAAGAACCACTGTCTTCATAGAAGACACACAAAGGCGAGGCAGAGATGGCCGTGGGAGGCAGACTGGGCAACATGTGGCAAGCCAAGGGCTATATTGGCTACTGGAAGTTGGAAGGAGCCAGCAGGGGCCTTCCCTGGAGGCTTTCTGGTAGTGTGCTCCTGCAAGTCTTCCTTTTAGGTTTATGGTTCCTGAAGCCACCTTGCTTGTGACAGTTTGTAAGGACATCACTGAGACATTGCTGAGCTTTGAATAAGTTTTCTTTGAAGGCTCCATTACTCGAAAGTGGTGGCGCCTTAACGGTCAACGGGGAGGTGGTAGCGCATGCCTTTAATCCCAGCACTCCAGAGGCAAAGGCAGGCAAAGGCAGGCAGACCTCTGAGTTCTAGGCCAGCCTGGTCTACATAGCAAGTTCCAGAACAACCAGAGATACACAGAGAAACCCTTTCTTGAAAAACCCAAACAAAACACAAACGAAAACAAAAAACCTGTGGGGTCTAGGGAGCTGGAGAGATGGCTTAGCAGATAAGAACACATATGACACCCCCATGGCATCTCATGTCCATCTTTAACTCCAGTTCCGGGTGATGTGGCACCTGCTTCTGACCTCCGAGAGCACGAGGCGTGCACTATTAAAGCATTCATACACATAAAATAAGATAAAAAATAAGATAAAGCTTTTTTTTTTAATGGGCCCAGTTGTAGGCTTTGGGTACGGGGAGCATGCTATGAGAGGGACCGTGCGAATTTAGCCCTTTCCAACCGGTGCGCAACCACGCCGTCCTGCCCCACCACAGACAGCAGCCGGTGGACCATAGACCCAGACTTTCAGACCTGTGACTCAAGGAACGGCTCTTTTCAGTTGTCTCCGGCATTTTGTTACAGCCACAGAAGGTGAACTCGCCTGCCTCCCGTAACCCAGATCTTTCCCACGCCATCTCTGTATCAAAGCTGTTCTGACGGGACTGCGTGGCCTGAGGTCCCCTGCCCCCTCCACTGCATCCCGGCCACAGTCCTGCCACAGCCCTCTGTGCTGTAGCAACAGCCTTCCTGCGCATATCCTTGCCTTAAGGCTTTCATCTCATCAAGTCATCTCTCTTCAGAAGTTCTAAAGTTTCTGCACAAGGTGCCAACAGGATTAGACCCGTTCCTTGTCAGTCACGATCTAATCCCAGCGTCAAGGCTGATTTCATGTGTGTGGACAGGGTCCTTGGGCAGAAGGGCCCTCAGCCAGGTTAACAGCCTGCTGTTGCTACCTGGCATTTCCGTCTCACCAGCTAACCTGGGCTTCCATCAGCCACAGCAGAGGAATCTCATCCTTCAACTCTTCCCTTTGTCTATAATGTCTGCTGATCCTTTAAGGCCATTCTCCCAGAAGCTCCCTATTTGTGAAGTGTTCTCTGGCTCCGAGGGTTAGTGGCTTTGCGTGCCTGCCCGGCTGAGGAAGGTGCCCGATTTTCCCTTCGCAGGGTGGTGTTTCACAAAGGCCTCTTCCCATTGAGCACCTGCTGCATACAGAGCCCCGTGCTGATTCTTCGTCCAGGTCACAGCGGACACACGTTCCCTGCGGCCTGGCCTAGATACCCGAACATGCTCTGCAGTAGAACGAGGAACTCACTGCCCAGAGCTGCCCACACTAGCGAGAGTTTAGACTCTCAGGCTACTGAGGCAGGAGGATCACCACGTGCAGGATGTATCTGGATTACAGGGTAATTCAAGGCCAACTTGAGAACTTAAAGAGACCCTGTCTCAATATTATAAGAAGTAAAGAGAGGGTTGCAGCTCAGGGCACGTGTAAGACCTGGGGTCCAGTCCTCAGTAATGGATGCTCCGAAACACAACACAAAACAAACAAAAACCCAGCCAGAGTCTCGGCCTGTCTCAAAACAGAAAGGCAGGGAAGCTGGGGGGTGGGGACACAGCGAGGTAGCACAAGATGCCCCCATTCAGGTATCTGGTTGAAGGGAGGAGATGAATTCCAGCCCAGTTAACAACTGCTTAAGGGCGCTCTCCTGCCCAGCGGTGAAGTCCAGTTTTCTAGGAATCTTGCTGCAAGTCCCATTTACAGGGGAAGGGCAGGGCATGGCTGGCGCTAAGGCATTTTAACCACTTACTCTCCCTCGATGAGTCCATGCCCACACTTGGGCACTGCTCTCTTCTGGGTGCCTTTCTCCTAACGCTCATGTTAAACTTATATTAAAATCTTTTCTAAGACCTCTAATGAGACTTTAGAAAGTAGCTAGTTTTGGAATTCTTTTCGGAGTGGAAGGGACGAACTTGGGGTTGTCCTGATTCAAGGTCCCTAAAAGATTAGGTGAGTTCCTCAAGCTCTCTCTCTCTCTCTCTCTCTCTCTCTCTCTCTCTCTTTCTCTCTCTCTCTGTGTGTGTGTGTGTGTGTGTGTGTGTGTGGCGGGGAAACTATGGGGTTGCATGTCTGCCCCATCACAGCTGCAATCTACACTTTGAGGAGACTCTCAGGGGCTCTGTTCATTCCAGACGACAGGAGCTGAGGAGCCATAATACATAGACCCACGTGGCCTCTGTTACGCTTCTTGAATGCTAGGGACCACGGGTTGCTACTGAACCCCACGAGAGGTAGCTTTGAAGGAAGCCTCCATGCAACCAGGTAGCACCTGCCTTAGCGATCTCAATGGTCATTAATTTTGGGAATTTTCCAACTCCCACACTGCAATAGAAACCGTCAGAAGGCGAACCCCAGCTCTCCTGAGGTAGATAGGGAACTAAACGGGGTGTCTCCAGGTCCAGCGGAGAAAGCTCGGCTGACTCCCTGCCCTAGTTCCTGGAGGTCCAGCTTCCTGGAAGCAGGGCCGGCTAGGCGAGGCAGAGAGAGACAGACGCTGGTGGAGGGGCCGGGCATGAGGTCAGACCCACGTCAGCCCTTCTCTCTTTCTCCTAACGTGGCTGGGAAGAGGCTGCTGAGCGGGTGCCAGTCACAGAGGAGGTCTGTCCCCTGCTTTGGGGCCAGACCACAGGCAGCCATGTTGGGCCTCGGCCAGGCCCGGGGGAGGGGCGTTCTCAGCCCCTAGCTCCTCTCTGTCTGGGCCTTGGGACCCCTCCCCATCCCAGCAGCGGTCCAGGGCTCTTCCAAGCAGGTGAGGTCATTGTCTCCACCAGACCAGCCTGACGCAAAGAAGTCAGCCACCCACATGGCAGGATGCATACACCCAGGTGCCCCTCTCCCCATAGCAGCCCTGGGCCCCTGAATTTCTCCAAGGGACCCACAGAAATCCGCTCCAACACCTGCTGGGGGGCAGAGGTGGGTGGGCTGAGACCCGCAGAACAAGCCCAAGTGAGCCGGAGTGGATGTGAAGCAGACAAGTTCTGGAAGAGTTCCCTTTGGCATCATCACTGGCATGCCCACGGGACTCTTCTGTTCACGGCTTGGCAGTGCCAAACCCTTAATTCTGCATTTGGGGCTTCCCAGTACTGCTAGGATTCTGGATACCAGAAAGTTCTTAGGGAATTCCTGGGGAGATCTGAGGCCCAGAACGGGCAAAATCAGGAATTCTCATCCCTCACCAGGATGCTTGGCACTCAGGAGATAGTTTTGGCTGGCACACACCACTGCTGGGGAATCCTGGCTTTAATGGGCCAAAGCCAGGCCTGTGATGCTACTTAAGCATGTGCCACAATGCTCTGGGCAGCTCCACACCTGCCCACAGCCGTTCCTCTACATTGCAGGCTGTGCCACTAAAATAAATCTGCCCATCGGTGCCACTTCTCATTTCTCCCTGTCTAACCCCCTCGCAGTGGCACCCGAGACGTGATCCAGATGCCCAGGCCAGACTGTCACTGTTTGGCTCTTTGGTTTCACGTGTGTTTGTGCACATACATGCTCCTGTGCATATGCATACACGCATAGTCGTCACATAGAAGTGAGGTGGCCCTGGGAGCCGAGTGAGCAGGGTAGGCAGCTCTTCACCCTAGCTGGGGGCAGGCTTCCCTGTCTTAGTTCACCCTCTGAGCTTTGGCTGTCAGATTATCACAGTGTGAGGCTGCACGAGCTAGCATGAGCTGGCACAGGCTTTGGAGCCCGACTGCCCTGGCTTAGTCTCTGCCCCTCACTGGCTTTAGGGACCAGACTTTCTCCTGTTTTTGAGTTCCCATTTCCTTTCATGTCAAATGGTGGCCTCTGCTCAACTCCCAGGGCCACTAGGAAGACCTAGGAGATGTCACACAGAAGACACACCTAATGCCACCTACCCAGTAGTCTTCCATGACAATGGTTGTCCCTTTCCTTTGGAGTTCCAAGCCAGCCCAGTCGATACCCAGAGGTCAGTCAGGGTTGCAGTCAGGGTCAGTCAATCATCCTAGAGTTGCAGATAAAGGTATGCCTCAATGTAGCTGAGCATCCTGAACTTTGATTGTTCAATTCAGCTGCCTGCCTGCTTTTTTTCTTTTTGTAAATAAAGCTTTATTAGAACATAGCCTATCCCATTAATTTACATAACCTCTGTACTTTTGTGCTCTACCCGAGATGGGTAGTGATAATAGAGACTGTAACAGTCCACACAGGTTGTAATAGCTGGGTTCTAACTTTCTGCAGGAAAAGTAGTCTGGTCCCTCGTCTGGGTCTGGAAATACTTGCTCAAGAGTGGTTGGCACGTGAGGGAAGGCTGCGGAGTGATTGCTCCTTGGTTAGAGCCGTCAAGAAGTGTGCATGGAGACAGTGGGCATTCTCCATCTCCCCGGAGTTGGCCCGGCCTGGGGTTGGAGGTTGGGGTGGCTGCCTGGGCTCTAGGCTTGGACTGTTACTTTGAAATGACCTTCACAAAATCTATTTGCGTCTTCTATTAGTTTAACACATGTGTATGGGATTTGTATTATGTTCAACACGCAGGCTGCACACAGGGCCCTGCTCTTAGGAGCATCCATCCCAGCTGGACAAAGAATGATGAGCAACTGGTCCATTGATAACAGGGTGCCCTGGACTCTGAGAAGGGGCTGGCTTAGCTGAGTAAGACCTGACCTACGAGGAGAAGCCTCAGTTTCCCCATCTACCACCCCCCATGGTACTGCAGAGGTTGCTTAGGGGAGAAATACAGTGACTAGCCAACTGGCATTTGCCTCCTAGGTCCCTTTGGGTAAGAGCCCTTGTGAGGTGCAGGTGCCCCAGCTGCTTTCTCTCTTGTTTCCCAGGGAAGCATCCTACACTGTACTGGACCCATGGGAGGCTTGTCTTGCAGGCTTCCTGTACAGGTCAGCCTCTCTGAGAAGAGCCCATTTCTAGCTATTCCTGACAGTTTGGGTCACTCTCTGCAAGCTTCCAACCTCAGTGTCCTTTGAGATAGGTAATAGGGCCTCACTGAGGGTGGCGGCTTTATCGTGGTCAGGCCGTGCTCCCTGAGGCTCCTGGCATTCAACAGCCTGACCCCACACCGCAGACTCTCTCTGGTTCCCATTCTTGCATTCAGACCAGTTTCTGACGGGATTCATTTGGTGATGAGTCATCTGCGAGGGTGACCGCGGGTGATGGGATCCCGGGTCAGGAAGCCGGCCGCTCAGAGGAGACGCTGGAGGCCACACATTCACATCTGCACTGGGGCCCGTCAGCGCTCTGAGGCAAATGGGTGACTAACAGGCATGGTTTAGGAGGCCTAAGGCCAGAGGTGTGTGTGTGTGTGTGTGTGTGTGTGTGTGTGTGTATGTGTTTTGGGGGGGTGTTGGTCAGACCCTTTGGTATATAATGTGTGCAAAACATTGTCCCTTACTGCCAAGTGGGGCTTCCAAGTTTCCTACCTTGCGCTCACCTCATAGGCACTATCAGGACTTAATTCCTCGCGGCCTCTGTGGGAGAAGCGGGCCTCATTCCACACAAGGCACCAGAATCCTACAGGGGACTCCAGAGTCACTGCAGCTGGTTAGACAGCAGTAGAGTAGGAGCGAGGAGGAGATGAAGGCCAAGACACAGCAGGTGTCCTTGTGAAGACCCTGCCTCTCAGCTCCCCATGGTCGGGTGCTCTTCTGTTCATAGCAGCATTGGCCCAAGACAGCTCTGCCGTCCTCCCTCTGCCAACGAGAGCACTGGTCAGTATTCAAAGAAAAGTAAGATTTTGTGTTCAGAAAAGTTAGGGCAATGGTGGACTAAACAAAACAGAACAGGAAGTCTTATTTATTTATTTATTTTTTTTAGTGGGGGTTCTCAAAGCTTCCGGGACAGCTGGGTGGGAGAGGCATGTATGGCATGCCTTCTCCAGCGGCTCTTCCAGGACTGCGTTCCGTGTGCACCACCTCCTGTAAGGTCCCATTAGCAAGTCCCTGCTGTGCCCTCCCCATAGGCCCCGCCCACAAGAAGGCTGGCCTTATGGTGAATTCTCTCCCCATGCACCAGGCCCTTCAGCCAGGGCCTAAGGATTTTACCAGTGCCTCCTGACCCAAATTGCAGCTCCACCCCACACCTGGAGCTGAACTCGAGGCCTCTGCCCTCACCACATTGGGTCCCTACAGAGACCCTCCGACTCTGACCTCACCAGGCCCTCAATCAAGGCTAGAGCTAGGGAAACCTTTCTGAAATCCAAACTAGGACCAGAGAGATGGCTCAGCAGTGATGCTTCCAAGTCTGGCAGTTTGAGTTTGATCCCGGGTCCTATAGTTGCCACCTGACCTCCTTGTGTATGCACACAAATAAATAAATAAATAAATAAATAAATAAACGTTTTACACACACACACACACACACACACACACACACACACACACACACACCCCAAACCAAAACAACAAGTAACTAAGGTACCCCTGCTCAAACTCCCTGAAGATCAGGCCAAAGTCTGCTTCTCACTTTCATTCCCCATCAATTCCTGATTTGCACTTTATAAAACCAAACTGTGTTAGGAACCGGATGTGCCCTGCTCACTCCTGTTCTGTGTGTCCAGCCCAGTCCCTGAGCATCCCTTCTTGTCATGTTCTCTCAGTGGCGTCTGCGTCCCTCGCAGTGATCTCCTCTGGGCTCCTTCTCTGTGTGACCCTTCCCATTCCCAGCAACATGCCCACTTTCTCTCTAGCTAGATCCCAGACCTTCTCCACCGGGGCCCCAGAATCCACACACCTGTACTGATTGCTATGAGCCCAAATTTTTCCGGACTCTAGAAAACACAGGGATCCCAAGGGGACGGTAGAGCCACAGGCAGGCTGCATTGTCCAGATTCTCTTCATATCTCTCTTTGCGGTGGAACAGGACATGGTCTAGCCTGTACTAAATGGTATGCATGTAGATCCCGCTGCAGCTGGGGTCCCAGTGTCAAACACAAAATGAGGCTATTGGATGACAAGCTCCAGCAGAGGACGGAATGATGGCTCTTCCCAAAGGACGGAATACGAGCATGCGATCTCACTGGCCCACAGCATGGTCGCTGTGGATGTAACTAAGTCAGAGTCCCTAGATGACATCGTCCTGGACTGTGAGGGGTTCCCTCATTCTAACATCAGGGGTGCTAGGAGAAATGCAGACAGTGCCTCTGGCATGGCAGGATCCTCTCCACGACCCCTGGATGGGACACCCTGCTTCAGACTTCTGGCCTCCTGAACTGTAGGTGAATGTTGGTGAAATGCCTGTTGTTTTAAGCCACAGTTTTTGGTGATTCACTGTGGCAACCACAGGGAAAGAGTTCTCCAACTCAGGGACTTTGACAAATCTAATAAGATATCTCAGTATCCCCAGAAACTGAGAATCCAACTCTGGAAAGAACTTTGTGTGCGTGTGTATGTGTGTGTGTATGTATGTATGATGTATGTATGTATGTGTGTGTATGTATGTATGTATGATGTATGTGTGTATGTGTGTGTGTTTATCTAAGATATTTGCCGTGGATACCCTGTCCCCTTTCACGTCACTCCTTAATGGCCTTCTAACACCCATGGAAGTTACAGATGGAAGAATTCCCTCAAGATGTCTCAGCCCCTTGGCACAGGTTGTACCTTCTGGGGCACCTGTGCTTCCCCAATACCTCCTCTGTCACTGGCCTGCACAGCCTGGAGATATTCTATTCCTGGTAAAACCTCTCTAACAACTCCCCCAACCAGCAGAGTGAACCTAGGCCCTTTGTCCTAGGGACCATGGCTTCCCCGATTTCTCAGCACTCGGGGTTGACTCGATTGGAATCCAGAGCAGACACAGTGCATTCTTGTTTCTGGTCTTCAGCTGACAGACTCATGTCAATGTCCCAATTTCCAAGTCAGCTGGCTTGGTTCAGCTTGGCTTCTGCCTTGGCAGGTGGGTGTGGGAGGTCTCCAATCACGAAGTTGCGGCTTTCATCCCTGGGAAATGATGCTGTCTCTCTGAGCATTCATTTTCTCAACAGATAAGAATCAAAACAAAAATTTGCACGGGAAAACTCAAAGGACAGAGCTGATGCTTGCATTGCTTTTTGGAGCTCTGGCCCATGACAGCTGTCTTCCTGGGGCTGTGCCCGCAGCTGCCAGTCGGGTGCAAAGTTGGGGTGTCTTTACTCTGAGCTCTGCCTTCTAGAATCAGCAGAGCTGCCTGGGTCTGTAACCCTTTCTGGGATAGTGCATCTTTGCTGATGTTTGTAAATTCCTGTTTACACTGAGACCCACTGAAGTAAACAGGCCCTCAGCTGACCAGAATTTTCCATCCTAGTATGTTCAGGGAAATCCCAGTCACAGTGTTGGCTCTGGCTCCTGTCGCTGAATCGCCCAGCATCCACTTTGTTATATGGGGGTACATGTCACTGTCAGGTGGGGGCAGTTGTAACTTGAAGACCCCGGTCCTGGATGGGCTTGCGGAGAGCCCCACGAAACAGCGATGTCACCCACTGCCTCTTTGCATGATATTTTCCTTTAAGAAGTAGGGGTTCTCTCACTACAGACAAAATAAAAACACCCACAATCGCTTGGAAACCACCAATTAGTTTGAATCTTCTGTGCTTTACAAAACAGACCCAGGATAGGCGCCCTCACAGGGCTGTGGCTTCCATGTGGCCCCTCACAGGGCTGTGGCTCCCACGTAGTCCCCTGGCAGAGCTGTGGCCTTTCTGAGGTCTGGGCTGTGGTGTCTCCTTAGCCCAAATTCTCAGTTCACTGGGCCATTTACCTCCTGAATTCTTTTTTATTCCAAAGAGCCCTCCTTCTAGACTGGGGGAAGGGTACCCCTTGGGTGTGTGGGGTTGGTGGACAAGGCTAGGGTGTCACTCCCTCCTCCAGAGCAGGGTTCTGTCCCATGGGGTGTCATCTGCATCAGAGACCTGTGCACAGGGCCCAGGCAGCACACATCACCAGCAGCCTGTCCCCTGAGGATGCACTTGGGGCCATGGCTGCAGAGCTGGGCTGCCCAGGGTGGGTCGGTTGGACAGCTGTGTGTATTTCTCTTCTCACACATGACAGCCTCCAGAGAGCACATGGGGCACTCAGGCTGAGTGGAGACTCAGGATTGAGCAACACCCAGGTCTCCAGAAGTCTGCTGTCCAGAGGGAAGTCACACATGGAGACGCACAAACTCCACCGCTTTTAGGGAATCACTGACAAGGGGGACCTGCAGCATCTAGGACATAAGTTAGCACTGGAGAAATCCTGACTGAGGGTTGGGGAGTATGTCCTGAGAATAGAGAGCAGCCAAGATAGCTAGGACATTAAATGGGATGACTCAGCCAAGGCTTAGCATCACAGAGGGC
This sequence comes from Microtus oregoni, assembly GCF_018167655.1. Lineage (NCBI taxonomy): Eukaryota > Metazoa > Chordata > Mammalia > Rodentia > Cricetidae > Microtus > Microtus oregoni. Next base: position 1,311,076 of record NW_024543223.1, on the reverse strand, counting down.
ACGGCAGCTCCAAACACGGGGGATTCCTGTGGTTCCTTGTGTACAATGAAGACATCATAGGATCTCTGGAAGCTTAAAGGTCATCTACCAGTCACTCTTAATCAGGGGTGAGTTTACCTGGTGTGTACAGGCACCGTTTGGGAGCAGCTTTCCTTCTCTCGCTACTGGGAGAGCTGCTAGGATGGAGGGGTGAGGGACAGGGTTGCTGTCAGTCCAAAGGACAACCCCACCTCGGAGGGTGTCACTTGTGCCAAGCCTGTGAGCCAGGCTCTGGGCTCCCTCCCCTCAGAGTTTTCTCTCCAGATTCCCTCTCCCCACTGATCCTCATAATGGTACTTCGGTGCCCTCTGTGACGGGGACTTCACTACCCATTCATTTTACTCTGTCCATGGCCCTGGCCTATGACCCTGGCCCTCCTTGTCTGACTAATAAGTTCAGAAGGTCACATGTTCCATGCCCTGGAGGAAGGCTGCAGAGACTAAGCCCTGAGGAGAAGCCCAGCTACTCTCTCAATTTATCAGCTCCCTTGCATATACAGTGAAGTCTTCCCAAACCCTAAAGACTGGGTTCAAGAAGTTTCTAGACAAAGGGAGGTTCCTTGGAGGAAGTGTCACAGAGCTGGAAGTCTCTCCCTTCTTCTGTTCCTCCCCCAGACACCTCTTCATCTGCAACCTTTGTAATAAACCCTGTGACAATCCTGTCCACAGTGGTGCTTCCCCGACTTCTGTGAAAGGCTCAAACTAACGGAAACCGGAAGGGAGTGTGGGAACCATTTTAGAGCTGGCAGGTTAAAAGCCAGGGAAAATGGCGGGCGTCTGAAGGCTCACGCTGGGGACAGCCCCCGCCTGAGTGCTGACCTGAGTGGACTCAGTGCGTGTGCCGTGTCGTGTATTTCCGAGGGACTCGATCTCTTGCTGCTGGGCAGAGGTTTCCACGTCTCTTGTGGTCACAGAAAGGGTCAGGAGGGGAAACTGAGTCAGAGGTGGAATGGCTTCTTTTTATCCAGCCTCAGATGGCTCCTTGGGCAGCCCGTTCCATCATGGTCCCTTGTCCATGCTCGTGTTACCCTGACCTTGGGACTATCATGAACCAGTCTCATTGAGCTTTGCCTATGAAGTCGCCACACATTTGAAGACATCTGTGGGAATTTTCCCTTCATGAGACCCAGGCTGCTGTCTCTTTCTCTCTCCTTCCCTCTCTCCTCCCCGTGTGTGTGTGTGTGTGTGTGTGTGTGTGTGTGTGTGTGTGTTGCTGTGAACCCAGGGCCTTGTCCACACTTGGCAGGCTGACCCAGGGCACGTGACATGAATGTAGATCTGGTCCCCTGCTCATGCAGAAGTTCAGGTTCCCTGTCACCCCCTCACCTCAGCCCAGAGCCATTGGGGCTACAGGAGAGTGAGGGGGAGCCGCAGGAACCCCAACACCTTGGGTGCCTCCGTGAACCTCAGCTTATCTCCCACAGAGCGGATACAGGACACCTGAGGCTTTCCTCGCTCATGATGTGACCATGAAGGGCATGAAGGTGAGGTGTGGTCACAGTCCAAGATGGCACAAGGGACATGGTGGCACAGTTAGCTCTGCCCTGGAACCTTCTTGGCGTTTGCACACAGAACAGTGAGAGTGACACCAGTCCTGGAGGACAGGGGTCTTCAGTGCTGGAGTACCGCTCAGAGTCCCACTCACAGGGTGGGAGGGCGAAAAACCAAGAGCAAATGGCAACACAGCCGGGCTTCTGCCTCAAAATTCAGGGCCCATAAACACCAGGGAAACAGGGACTCGGGGGCCATGGGAGTAAGGAAGAAATTGTAGGGCTTCAGAGACAGGAGGCAATGGGAGGCTGGGGGGGCAGGGAGCTGTGGGCTCTGTGTTCGTGGAGTGTGGCCTGTGTGGCCTCCGCCCAGGCACCTGCCTCTCTCACACCTACCTCCTCTTTCACTTCCTCTCGTGGCGTGAGTTTCCTTCCTCCCTTCAAAGCCCACGAGCTCTCACCTCTGGAACCACTCTCTGTCTTTTCTTGGAATCTGCCCAGGAGGTGACACCTGCATTTCTGTTTCGATTTCTCCTCAGACACCAGTGTTTCCCCGGGGAAGGCCCAGGTGGTTCAGGGCAGGGACAGAGGCCACCGTAACAGGTAGGGAGGCAGGCAGGTGTCAGGGCTTGGGGTCGTGAGTCTCCCTGGATTTCCGCCCCATGGCCCCGGCATGTGCTCGCTGGTGTCCCGGATGGAACTGTTCACACATCTGTCCTGATTTATGAGTCCTGTCAAATCTGAACCTTCAGCTCCTTCTCCCTTCCTGCTTTTCAGATAGGGCCTCACCGTGGAGCTCAGGCTAGCCTCAAACTGGATTCTCCTGTCTCTCTTGTTAGAGTGCTGGGATTACAGGTGTCCGACTCTAACTTTTGCTTTTTAAAATAGCTTCACACAGCTGGGCGGTGGTGGTACATACCTTTAATCCCAGCACTCAGGAGGCAGAGACAGGCGGATCTCTGTGAGTTTGAGGACAGCCTGGTCTACAGACTGAGTTCCAGGACAGGCTCCAAAGTATACAGAGAAACCCTGTCTAAAAACAAAACAAAAACAAAAGCCAGTAAATAAATAAAATATAAAATAAAAAAATACCTTTGCAGAGTTAGGATGTGGACGCTGTTCAACTCATGATTCAGGGGCCTCTGACGTACTTATGTGCACCCACCACGGGCAATTACAGAACATTTTCATGGCTGTAAAGACAGCCATGCTTGCCATGGTGGCACAGATCTGCAATGCCTGTACCTGTGAAGCTAGAGGCCAGCCTGGGCTACTGTCTTAAACAAAAACAACCAGTGCCCTTTGGCTGTCCCCTTACACCTTGGGAGACCCACCGTCTGCCTTTTGTCTGCGTGGAGTTCCCTGCTTTGGAAATGTCATACAAACGGGATCACACACGTGGCCTTTGGGGACTGACATCTATCACGTAAGCTAGGGTTTGCAAAGGCCCTGCTGGAGCATAGCGTCCTTCTTTTCGTGACGGGGTGGCTCTCCATTGTAGGGATAGAACATACTCTCTGATGTTTTTCTGACTTAGCAGCTGCACATCAATCTACTGACATTTTAATTATCATCTGTGGCCCTGCAGCCCCAAAGTCAGCGTTCTGCTGGCCACTCAGGCTTCAGCCTGGCGGGGCTTCTAGTCCTGAGGAGGATGCAGGTATGTAGGTTTAAATTAAGTCTCTATCATTCTAGTGATAAAAAAAAAAAAAAAACCTCAGAAGTCATATGTGGGGGTGAAAACCTACAAATCAGAGCAGCCGAGAAGGCACCAGCTGACCTTGGTTTTTGGCCAGAGATCCAGTAAGAGATGTGTCTCTTCCCTCATCCCAGAACCCAAAAGAAGCTCAAACTTCAGTCACCACCCTTTCCTTCCTACTCATCTTCATTCTCTATCCAAATTCATGGCTTCTCTATAGTCAGTTCCTGTCAGCCAGTCTCTGACTCCACCCCTGATTCAAGGTGACCTTTATTGGACAGCTCAGTGTCAGAGTGTAATCAAAATAGCCCACAACAATTCTCTTCCCCTGGTTAGGTGACCTCCACGACCTCTTCTTTTTGAGACAGACTCATGGCCTTGAACTCCCAGTGCGCCCTTGAAGTTCTGACCCCCCTTCTCTACCTCCCAGATGCTGAGATTATAGGTGCACACTACCATGCCTGGTTTATGGGGTGCTGGGAATCAAACCCGGGGCTCCATGCATGCCAGGCAGGTACTCCCTATCCCTAGCTGACAGGTGTATCTTCGCTACCCTGAAGAACGTTGCTGTGAACACGGCCATACAGGTATTAGCTTGGGCCCAGTCCTCATTTTTCTTCTATGTGTATTGAGCTCCATTTTGAACTGTTGGAGGAACGGCAGCCTATGGCTGACCTACAGCACCTGCACCAAGCCATGCTTCCAGCAGACACGGGTCCTGGTGTGTCCCCACCTCACGGCTATCTCTGGTTACAATCTGGCTTTTGGACTCTAGCCATTCTAGTAGGTGTGAACTGATGAACCCTAAACCTTATTTGTTGAGCAATGGGGCCTGGAGGTGGCCCCGGGCTGAGCGCAGATGTGAGATGAGGTCATAACCTCAGGGTAGAGACAACGTAGGGTGTTTAAATACAGATGCTGGCCTAAGACATGTGCTCAGGAAACAGCATCACAGACAGTCCCTCAGCCTGCTCTGAAAGGCTTGCCGAGTGGTCCTTGGTGGCATGAGGGTGGCATGGAGAGCTGGCTGGCATGCCATGGGAAGGCCAGGGTTGCTACTTCAGGGTCTGATTTAGGAACCCCGTGGCCATAGCCTGTATCTAGGCTGGCCCTTGCCTAGCCTGTGGACCTGCTCCTTTCTCCAGTGGTTGGAGACTCACTCAGTCCAGGGATGCCTCCTCCTGATGGTTTGAATTAGAAAGCAGTTGACGCTTTGTAGAAAAAAGTTGAGGAAAACATTATTGTTGGAGGCCAGTTCTCTCACTGGCAGAGTAGACTGGCCTGGCCTGGCATTCCAGAGTACAAAAGCCTAAGCTGGCAAAATCGGAGCCTTCCTGTCGGAACTCCCCTCCCTCCCTCCCTCCCTCTCATTCTGGGACGCTGGGTCTGGGAACCGCCGGCTGCCAGGTAGGAGTTGGAAGAGAGTCCTTTGGTTATGTGGGCGCCTACAGCCAGCAGCCACTCAGTAGACTGAGCTCTGACTCAGCTCCTGGCCTGGCGAGGCCCTGGGTGTCTGGCAGTGTGGAGAAACTACTTGCCAGAGAAAGAGAGAAGCACTAGGAGGTGGGGGAAGAGAAGATGGCACCGGGCTAGCCGGACACAGTTGGAAGAGCAATGGTGTTACGGTTGCTTTTTCATGGCTGTGGAAACTAAGGTTCCAAGAGGCCCACGTCCAAGAGCCGTGGACGAGAACCGGGCCCAGGAGGCCCTGCCAAAGGCCCTGCACGAATGCCAGGAGCTTTTAGAATCCATGCTGCTGCTTTTCATGTTCCTTTGGACCCAGAGTGGCCCTGCAGGGGCCGGAAGGTTCCAGGGAGGCCGCCCTTCAAACTGGCCATTGTCCTTGTGGCTTCATTTGGTCAGCAACAGTCAGAGCCCCATGACCGGGGCTGCCTTATCTCTGGCTTGTGACAGGGTGCCTGGCCGTGTTCACAGAAGCCTGGCTTCAGATAGACAGTGTGATTGCCAGGCCCTGCAGGCTGCTGATAATGCCCTATGGAGCACAGGGTTGAGCAGGCAGAGGGTCCCTGGTGCCACTCCTTCATCCTGCCCCAAGTCCTAGCTCCTCCTTCGAGACAGGCATCTGAGGGCCCAGATCCCATCCAAGGTCCCCTCCCCTCCCGCACTTGGGCATGAATTGGCCTGGTCCTAAACAGTCCTATTACAGCCAATAGATATGGGTCCCAGACCTCCATCCTCAGTTGAGGGGCTTTGGTCCCCACCCATGAGTTGCTGATATAACACATGTTACACATAACAGCAGATGGCTTGTGGCAAAGGCGCCACAGACGGTCACATCACTTCCCAGCCCTTTTGCCTCCATGGGATGCTCCCCGGCCTGGAATTTGTCTTCTTTGTGGCCTTTCCAAACCCGTCCCTTCTTTTAAGGCCAAGTCCAAATTCCACTTTGTCCACAGGGTCATCCTGGTCCCAGAGCACCCTGCCCCCTCCTTTCTACAGCACTCAAAATAAGCCTTATCAGAGAATGAATAACACATCAGCTTGGAAGGGTGAGCTATCAAGTGATTTCAGCTCTCCTGTCTGCTGAACTAGGGCGGGGTATGCACAGGCGCGCATGCATACACCCCGCCTTTCCCAAATTGTGCATAATCTGAGCACATCAAGCTCATTGCTGTACGCTTGAAGTTCCTGTCGTTCAGGCCGCTACGTGGCCAGCTTGGGCATCACAGGGAGACCCTGTCTCAGAAATACCATTTTTAGCCGGGTGGTGATGGCGCATGCCCTTAATCCTAGCACTTAGGAGACAGAGGCAGGCGGATCTCTGTGAGCTGGAGGCCAGCCTGATCTACAGAGCTAGTTCTAAGACAGCCAGGACTGCACAAAGAAACCCTGTCTTGAAAAAACAGCAGCAACAACAACATAGATATTTATAATTGGGAAAAACTTCACAGATGTGCTGTTGGGAGAATCCGTCCCCTGGTTCATGCAGTGAGTGCTCCATGCGCTAAACTTCCTCTCACTGATGGGTCTCCCACCCTTTGGACACGCAGCCACGTTAGCCTTTGAGTATGACAATCACTAGTTTGCACAGCCTTGGCCCCATTGGCTACAGTGAGGTACGTCTGAAACCTTCTGAGGAGTGTTGCGTCACCCCGGCCCCCCAGTTCCACTTCAGCTCCTGGAGAGGCTTTGGGGGCCACTCCAGGTCATCTCCTGTGGCACCTGCCCATCAGACTTTCTCTTTTTCCTTGGTTGCGGCAGTCACTAAGCACCTGTTTCCCTTGCTAGATCACAAGTCCTTTAAGAGTGGGAGCAGGTCCTATACCATGGCCACCTGAGCCAGTGCTTGCCCACGGCTCAGCAGATGCCAGGGGGGCCTAGAGAAGGAATCCTGAGTCCTGCTTAGGGTTATAACAAGGCTATGATAGTCACTGGGTTCTGACCTCTCTTTAAGTGGATTTGGATTCGGTCGGTCACACAGCACTGCCTGGCAGTCCAGAGACCCAGGGCTATCGGGTGCATCCTACTGAGCAGAAAGGGGGATGGGGGAAAGAGACACCCTTCCCTTTCCCAGTGGCGACCCCAGGCTTTCTGCAGGCGGGTCGGCTGGGGACAGTTGAGTAGAGTCTAGGCCAGTATACACTGGCAATGGGGATTTGGGCTATTGCCTTTGTCAGGACAACAGTGAGACGGCTAGATCTATATGGGAGGACCTAGACACTGGGCAGGGTAGCACTGTCCACATTCCCACTCAACCTCCATCAACTGCCTGACTCCTCTCTGGATCGCTCTAGCTGAGTCAGCAGTCCACGAACCCAGATAGAGACCAGCGTCTGTGCAGGCTGGGGTCTTGAGAAATTCTTCATTTCTGCTCCAGGTGCCACCAGCTCTCAGGTCTCTGAGATGTCATCTGTGTGGGCAGCTTCCCCAGCCCTCACCTCTGTGCTTTTCTATAGTTAATCTAGTAGCTCCCTGGGGGCAGGGAGGGCCCACCTGGTTCCTGCTGTGTCCTAAGGCTACTTGCAGGACCACACAGGTGGGTCTCAGGGAGAGGAGGGACTGTTGAGGGACACTTCCTGCAGATCCCTTCCTTAGCACTCAGCTCACCATGAGTCTCTTCGAGTCTCCCAGAGGATACGACAGGGGCTGAGAGTTTTTGCAACATGTGACTCACGATCTGGAAGCTGACGGAACTTCAATCCCTGCTGTGGTCCCTCGCTGTGCAATGTTGAGGAAGTTATGCAACCTCTCTGTGCAATGGCCCCTTAGAGACGGTAGCAACTCCTTCATCAGTGCTAAGGATGTGGGATTACACAAATTAAAGACCACAATGAGTATGGCTGCAATTGCTATTGCTGGAAACGAGTCAAAATGTCCCTCTTTCCAATTAATATCTTTGTCCTTTAGCAGACAGAGCCAAGGTCTTGCTCAGAGAATTGGAAAGGACTGGGAGGTAAGCCAGCGGCCAAGACTGCAGCTCAGAGGACACTGGGTCATGTGACCTGAAGGAAGTCACTCTATCTCAACTGCCAGGCAGATGAACAGTAGCAGCAGCAACCACGTTTCCTGATTTACTACCTGTCAGGGCTGTGGGGGAGAGGAGAGGATTGGAGGAGGACTGTCCCCCACAAGCAGTTGCTGAGTACCTACTATGTTCTGGGGTTTGGAGGGAGCCAAGGCAAGCAAGGACTTGATGGCACAAGCTCTCTTCCAGCACCACATCTGTAGGGCCAGGCGTCGCTGCAACTCAGGTCTATCCCTGTTGGGCCTTCTTCCCACCACGTGACCTGGGGAGCTCCCCTGAGCTCAGTGCCTGAGTCTGTGACTGAGATGGATTTTGCTGTGGACAGAGAAGTGCACCTTCCTCCTGGCTCTGGTGTGAGGATGAAGTGAGTTCATTTGCGTAAAGGCTCAGCACTAAGCCAAACAAAAACAAGGTCACGCCTACTCCAACAAGGCCATGCCTCCTAATAGTGCCACTCCTTATGTGCCAAGCATTCACACACATGAGTCTATGGGGTCTGTTCTTATTCAAACACCACATCCCACTTCCTGGCCGCACAGGTTTGTAGCTATACTATAATGCTAAATGCATTTAGTCTAATTTCAAAAGTCCCTATAGTTGCCGGGTTTGATGGCACATGCCTTTAATTCCAATACTCTGGAGGCAGAGGCAGGCTGATCTCCGTGAGTTCGAGGCCAACCTGTTCTAAAAGTGAGTTCCAAGACAGCCAGAGTTGTTACACAGAGAAACCCTGTCTTGAAAAACAAAACAAACAAAAATAAAAGTCCCCATAGTCTATCATGATCTTAACAATGTTTAAGAGTTCAAAGTCTCTTCTAAGATTTATGCAATATCTTAACTGTAATCCCCTGTAAAATCAAAATTAAAAAGCAGATCACATACTTCCAGAATATGATGACACAAGGTGAACATTACCATTCCAAAATAGAGGAAAGGGAGCATAGTAAGGAAATATTGGACCAAAGCAAGACCAAAACTCAGATGGACAAACTCTAAACTCTGCATCTCCATGTCTGATGTCAAAGAGTTCTTCAGACCTCCAACTCCTTTCAGCTCTGTTGACTGCAACACACTTCCCTCTTGGGCTGACGTCCCACAATGCTGACAGCTCCAACAACTTGGGGTTTCCAAGATAACCCATCTTTCACCTTCACAGATTCACACAATGGCCTCCCTAGGCCTCCATGCAGGGACACCCCTGACACATGCCTGGCCTCAGCAGCTTTCCTTAGATAGAGTGAGATTTCATAGCCCCTTTCTTCTATACTTGATTCTTTTATTTTTCTGTTTTTCGAGACAGGGTTTCTCTGTAGCTTTGGAGCCTGTCCTGGAACTAGTTCTTGTAGATCAGGTTGGCCTCGAACTCACAGAGATCCGCCTGCCTCTGTCTCCCGAGTACTGGGATTAAAGGCATGTGCCACTATTGCCCAACTTGATTCTAAAGCCAGAGCCATATGGCCAAAGCTGCTAAATTCTGATGCTTGTTAGGACTGGAACATGGCTTCTGTAATGCTCTGTCCTGTCTCTTTAAGAGACTAGCCATGCCCACTCCCCCCTCAGCTGAGGTGGGCAGATCTTCCTTCCTGCTGGTGGAAGCCTGAGTCTCTTCCTTTTCTATCTCCCTCTCCAAAAGGCAGCTCTGTCTCTCCCTTCTCTCTTTCTCTCTCCTCTCCCTTCTCTCTGTCTCTTTCTCTCCCTTCTCTCTCTCTCTCTGCTCTTCTCCTCTTCTTCCTTACCCCTCCATAACACACTAAATAAATATCCAACCTCACTCTGCATGGCGTGCCTATCCATGTCTCTGTCTCTTGCCCACTGGCACCACATGGCTTGCCTGGGACCAGCCACCTTTGGAGACCTGCAGCATGGTCTCGTGCACCATCCCTGCCTGGGACTGGCTGCTTTCAGGACCTGCTGCCCCCTGCCTGCCACCACATAGCCCTCTGCCTGCTGCTGCTTGGGGACCTGCAGCGTTTCTGCCACTGCAGCTACTGGGAGATCTGCAGCAGTTTTTATTAATCCATTACAGCCTCCTCATTCAATTACATCTTCACTAGTTTTTTTGTTTTCAATGGTTTCCTTCACTGCCTAAGCTTGGCTGTCCTGGAACTTGTTCTATAGAGCAGGCTGGCCTTGAACTCAGAGATATGCTTGCCTGTGTTTCCTGAATGCTGGGATTAAAGGCATATACCATAATGCCTGGACCTAAGCTGTTCTCTAATTCATTTTCACAAGTTAGAAGTTTAACTGGGTGATGTCTTGCTCTGAGGTCACCACTCCCTTTATTCCAGTTCTTAATCTGTTTATCTCCTTGAATTTAGCTCCATTCTACTTCCTGGTGCCCCTTTTCTCCTCAGTCTGTACATATTGTATTTTTCCTTGCTTAGCTTGCTCCTTTTCATTATAGATATTCATGAGAGTAACCACTAATAACCACACAACAGAGTGAACACTAGGCTGGTTTGGGATTTCCTCTGCCAAAGGAATTAATCCAAATCTCTTCACTTTAGCCTCAGGCAGACTCTTTAGACAGGGCAATAAGCGGCCACATTCTTTGTGAAAATATCACAAGAACAGTCTGTAGGCTACATAGTAAAATTCTTCTCTTCTGAAACCTCTTGAGCCAGGCCCCCACAGTTGAAAATCACCCTCAGCACCAGTGTCTTCCATGCTCCTACTGGTATGACCCATTATGCAGCATTTAAAGCATCCCACTGCTCTCCCAAGCCAAATTTCCAAAGTTCAAATTCCTCCAAACAAAAGCATAGTTAGGCCTATCACAGCAATACCTCAGTCCCTAGTACCGACTTCTGTCTTAGTTGGGGTTTCTATTGCTGTGAAGAGACACCATGACCACAGCTCAAATATTTAATTGGGGCTAGTTTACAGTTGCAGAGTTTTAGCCCATTATTATTATAGCAGAACGCTGCGGCATGCAGGCAGACATAGTGCTGCAGAAGGAGATGAGAGTTCTATGTCTTGATTCACAGGCAGCAGAAGGAGACTGTGTCCATACTGGGTGTATTTTGAGCATAGGAGACCTCAAAGTCCACCCTCACAGTGACACACTTCCTCCAACAAAGCCACACCTCCTAATAGTGTCACTCCCTATAGGCCAAGCATTCAAACACATGAGTCTATGGGCCGTACTATTCAAACCACCACAACATGTGTGCCTGCATGGGTTTCTATATACCCTAGGAGGCCAGCAGGTATTGTGCCCCTGGAACCAGAGTTATGGGCAGTTGTGAGCCAGCTGATACTGGTGCTCAGCATCAAACCTGGGTCCTCTACGAAGGTAGCAAGCACTCCTAACTGCTGAGCCAACTCTCCAACCCTCCACCTTAGTTTCTGAGACAGTTTTTTGACTCTCTCGGGCTTTCAGCTAGACTGGCTGGTGACCAAACCTTAGGGATCCTCCTGCATCTGCACTCCCAGCACTGGGATTCTAGGGGTGCTCTGCCATGCCACGCTTTATGTGGGTGCTTATGTTTGTGCCTTCTCACCCGAGCTGCCCCCATCCGTGTGATAGTCATTTTTAAGTGTACAGTTTGGATTCATTCACACTCTTCTGTAGCCACTGCCGCCTGCCATCTCTAGGACTTCCTCATCTTCTCCAGCTGACACCCAACACTGAGTACTATTCTCCTAGTCCCAGGGAACATTCATTCCTTCTACCTTGGGCTATGCAGGGTGCTTCACATAAACAGGACCATACAGTGTGTGTCCTTTTGTGTCTGGCCTTAGATTGGTGCCCTCAAGTTCATAAATCTAACAACCTGTGCCTGAATTTTATTCTTTGTAGAGCGTGAATAATATTCAATACATTACTCTTGCAAAAGATGATTGGGGGAAAGCAATCCACTGAATGCCTTTGAGAATCTGCCCCGTTGAGGGCAAGGAGGAGGTGGAGGACTCCCTGGAGTGGCTAGAACTTGTGGCTTTGTGATGGGAGCCACAGCTGAAGAGCTGACATGGAGGCAGGTGCCTGTAATCCAGTCCGGGATCTCGTCAGACTTCCCACTAGAGTTCCAGCCTCCCTGTGCCGTGACCTGCGGACAAAGAACCTCAGCCGAGGGCTGTGACTCACAGGTGACCGAAGCCAGACAGGGCCCCCGCACTTGGTCCTCGTGGCCCCTGCCATTCAACCTGGGTAGTGACCAGTTGTCTTGCCTTCTCCAGCTTGGGTCCCCAGGCTCTAGGGATGACCCAGTTGGCCCAGTGAGTAAGGCCCCTGACAATTCCTCCTTTCATAAGCTTCCTGCTGACTAATGCCTCTCAGCTGGGCTCATACTGGGCCCTTCCACTTTAAAACCAGGCCTGCCCTGGAGCTGACCCTGGAGGTTTCTCCCCTGGTGCTCCCCTCCTCCCGAGTTCCTCTTGTCAACCTTGACCTCTGTAGAACTCTCTCCTCTCTGGACCTTGCTGCCAAGCTTTGGGCTGTCCCAGTGGTAAGAACTCCTTGCTGAGGGGCTCCATGGGCCCCGCCTTCCCAGTTGGTCATCCTTAGGGCATGATGGCCAGCTGTTCACATCTGACTCCATTGAGGGGACCTCAGGCACTAGGCCAACAGGGGAACTCTTTCTGAGCTACACCCTAAGTTCCTTTTGGAAAGACATAGGCTCTGGAACGAGAGGACGGGGTGAGGGTGGGAATGATTCTTCTCTACCAGAATGGATGCAAAGCACCTCCGGAGAGCAAGCCATCCAGGCCTTGAGTGGAGGGTGACAGCCAACAGGGGAGCTCAGAAGCGGACCCGGGAAAGGCCATGCTGGTCAGGAAGGGTTGATCTGGACTTGTGGAACTGGGAAGGCTGCGGGTCCGAAGCTGAACTGGGACAGTTGGTCCCATGGAAGGAAGGCAAATGGCAATTCTGAGGGCCCATGTCTGTCTTCCTGGAGCACAGACAGTATAAGACATCCAATGGTGGAGAAGATGGCTTGGGATAGACTCCAGTGACCGCCATGGCCTCTTGCTCTCACTATTAGATGACTTTGGTAATAACTTGGTATGTTCTGAGCGGTGGCGGGGGGGGGGGGGGGGGGCTGCAAAGCTCCAGCCTGGGAGGCCGAGGCTATGATCTGGTCCCAGCTGGCTCTTGCACTGGCTGTGTGGCCACAGCTGAGTCACAGTCTCTGAGTGACGCGTCCTTATCTACAAAGGATGGTAGTAAGTCGTGAAGCCTTTGGCGAAACCCCCCCTCCCCCCCAGCTCTGAGAGTCTGTAACTGCAGCCATCTTTAAAGATGAAAATCAGGGATGGTGAGCTGCAGACAGAGGCAGATGGTCGGGCCAGACATTTTTCTCTCCAGTGTCCCATGTCAACAAGGTCTTAGGTGAATTCTGGCATTTGTTCATTTTGGTAGGTAGTCAGGGCAACTTCTGTGGGCTGGTGTTTCCAGCCTGCTCAAACAGTTCCCACCTCCAGCTCTAGTTTCTTCGGGGACAGCCTGGTTGCCACAGGACCTTCAAATCCACAGGTTCCCTGATACTCAGCGGTCTCTTCCCCCATCCTCCCACGCTCACCCAGGGTCTGGGGTTGTCATGCCTCACATGTGTCTTCCAAGGGACTGGCACGGAAGCACGCTTTGGGAGACGCGTTTCCTGGCAGTGAGATGACATCAGCTAAGATGGCCGGGCAGACACATGATGTGCTCTGTGGGTGAGAGGTGACAGCTGCAGCCAGCAGGTAGCCCTACAGGTTTAATCTCATTCTAGAGCAGCCCCTCCCCCAGCTCCCCAGCACAGCCCTGGTTTGTTTCACCAAGCTGGTCACCTAGCCTCAAAAGTACACCGATGTACCTTTGGAAACCCCCTCTCCCCAAGACAAACGCCTTTTCCCTCGCCACTCTGCTCAGAGCCTGGACAAAGTCCTGTGCAGAGAAGGTTCTGGAGATCCATGTGTGGTGCCTAAGGTGTTTGAGAGGCAGCACAAAGCTACGCTTCAGAGAGGGTCGCAAGGCTCAGTGGCAGTCACACAGAGTCAACAGCTCCACTTTTTAAGAGCCTGGGATGTGTTTTTCAGCTGTGACTGTCTAATCAATGGCTCTTTGCCCGTCACTGGCGCCCAGGGCTCCAAGCATCTGGACCTGGAACACGGATCTGTGTGGGTGGGATGGGAAGCTGCGCAGGCTGCCTGGGAGAATCAGTCTTTGTCTTCATTTCATATGCACCTGTCATCCCCAAACCTTCGGAAAACATTGTGACTTTTACCTTCCAAACTTCTCTGGGCCTGGGGGGATGGGGGTGCAGGCGGGAGCCCACAGAGCTGCATTCCAGCCATTCCAGCCTCCTGACAGCTCCTGGTACTGTAGCCACTTGAGCCTTCAATGTCCAAAAATTCCAGCTGACTCATGCGTGGGTGAGCAAGGCCAATTCAGGGGGCGGGTGGAACTCGTGGGGCTATCTCTGTCGAGGTCCCCAATTCAAAGTGAGAGCCGGGCATGGGGTGATAACCTGGATCTGAGTCATTTCTGTATGAATGACATTCAGGTGTCATTTGAGACGGAAACATGTGAAGCGTGACTGTGACCTCAGATCCCTGGATGGTTACCGCTCTTGTGGCCCCCTGCGAAGATGGTTGTGAGGAGAGGTTCCCAAGCAATAGCAGTGGGGAGATGAAGCAAGAGTATGCAAATGAGCACTTTCCCTGACACCCTGGAGTTGCTCAGCAGTGATGACCTGGATTGGGATGTCACCCCTTTGATGCAATGACGTGAGACCTGCTTCCGGGTGGGCAGGCGGGTGTGTAATCATAGCTCACTTGGTCCCATGGGATGAAAGCCTGCCAAATTACATGGTGGTGGGAAGTCCCCGCCTGTTTTGGGATTCAGAATGGCATTTCTCTTTGAATTTCCCCATCAGACCAGAGTAGGGCAGCTGAGCCTCCCGTGCACAGAGGGCTGTGACCACAGACAGGGAACAGGGCTGAGGGGAAAGGGCAGTGGCTTTTCTAGTATCCACAACTCCAGATGGTTTTTCTAGCGTTCCTCCAGATGGCTGATAACCAGATCCCTGCCAAGTTCCTCTTGCCTCTCCCCAGACTTGTCCGATGCCAAAGTGTTTCTCAAAGCGGGAAATACAGGGCTTTCGTCACTGCCTCGCCATGGCCTCACCAAGCCCCCAGTTTAGCCCTGCCTTCCAGTTGTCTCCCCAGGGAAGGTCTCAGGAGGTTTACTGGGACCGTGGTGGGAGCCCAAGGCTTGGAAACGGGAGAGGATATGGAGGGTGAAATGTTACTGGGGTTTTCTTTCCCTGCCTACAGAAGACTCTCAAGAGGCCAACACAAAGGGACAGTAGCCTTTCCCAGCAGGCTAGCACTGGGCTAGAGAAACAACCAGTTCTGGGTTCACACTCTCACCCTGTCCCCAGACCTAGGCCTTGTCCTCTCTCATTCTCTTAGGCAAAGTGGCCGTGACAATTGCCATCTCTGCGTTGTCTTTAAGCACTGAGACGGCAGCATGGTGTCACACACTCAGAGAATGACACCTTAATTTTGTCCTACAGATGAGGGCTTGTTTAACTTTGCTGAACTTGTCACCTTCCAGACAGAGAACCTGAGGTCCAGAGGCAGTTGGTGGGAAGAGAACTCAGACATTGTTTCCATGCCTCAGCCAGTGTACCAAGTTAGCTCCAGAAGGAAGCCCGATAACTCAGGGAAGACGTCTGGCCGTCTGCTTCAGACCCCTCGGGCGGCTCTCAGGGCTCCGGCCAAGAGCTGGTTTGGCTGCTGCTCTTCTTCTTTGTACCCACCAGCCTCGGTCCAAATGTTAAGGCAGCAGCCCTGGGAGCACTTCCAGGTTTTGCCTCTATGGGTCTCCTTCCCCAGAGCCTGCCTCTCTTTCCGGTTTTCCCCCAGTGGTCTCTGTAGCTTTGAACATGAAAACCTACAGTTCCAGTGGCATTAGCAATCTACCAAACATAGTTTCTTTTTCAGGTCTTCAGAAGTGTCTCAGTTAGCCAGACTTTGCAAACGGAGAGGGCTGGAGTGTCTGGATAACTTGTAGCATGCACCTCGGAACAGCTACAACTGCCCTTAGTGTTTTCTGCTTTGATCTCATTAGCTCCCAATCCCAGCATGCCCAGCATTCTGCAAACTGGGAGCCTGGGAAATTCTGGTGATAGCTCTCTTCTGAGCACTGCTGGTGTGTGCCGCTTCCTTCATCGACTGATCCCATCTTCCTGACTCCATGAGACAGGTGCCCTCACCTCTTTTTCTGCTTGAGAAATGGAGACTCGGAAGGCCATGTGACTCACAGTGGCCACTGAGCTAATGTGCTTTCTCCACGATGGGTGGCTGGAGCGGCTCTGTGACCAGAGGCTGCTGATCTGTGCCCAGCTTGTGAGTTCAACTGTCACCTTGAAATGGAAACCCAGTCCTGTGAGAAGCCCTGGGCTCTGTGTTGTCATTAAAGAGAGGGCCAGGTCCTTCACTTACATATAGCCTTGTAAGGAGCACAGAGAGACTGCCGACACCGTACATCTAACATAGCGGAACCAGAAGGGATGTTACTAGTGAGGGTGAACTGTGTTTCCAGGGGGGAATGTAAGGACGAGCCCTTACAGTTGCGTCAGGGGGTATGCAGGTACACGTGTGCCTAGGGGTATGAGGGTGAATGTGTGCACACTGATGGATGTGTGTAGGTGTAAACACATGGGCGTGACAAAGCGTGCATCTGGGTTAGACAACATACATGTGCGCTGGGTGGAGAGAAGGCAGGCAGACGATGGACAACGTGGCTAAGGCGGGCAGGACACTATCATCTCAAGAGATTCATCTTTGACTTTTGAGATCTCCGTGGTGTAGAGCACCAGGGATCTGTTTCCCAGCACCAGCTGTGGGTTTAGTTTTGTTTTGTTTGAGACAGGGTCTTGTGTAGCCCAGGCTGGCTCTTGGCTTTGAATTGGCTATGTAGCCAATGATGACGTTGAACTTCTGATCCTTTTGCCTCTATCTCCTACAGGCTGGGATTACAGGCAAGGGCCATCTAGAGCTTTGAGGATACTGGGCAAGTGCTTTACCATGTGAGCCTCGTCTTCCGTCCCAACCATACCGACCCAACCACAACGACTATCCTGGAACTATCTACCTAGACCAGGCTGGCCTTGAAACTCAGAGATCCACCCGCTTCTTTTTCCGCATTTAAATACAGGGATTAATGGTGTATGCCACCACAGTGGGCCTCCATAGATCTTTTAAAACACATTAATTTATCTCTACAGACGATCGATCAATCAAGAGGCAGCAATCAAGCACCCAGTTCCCTTCCTCGGTAACTAGCCACTCCCTCTTGGGCCCTGTGGCTTCATCAGGCCCAGGAAACTGGGCCTGGGTGCCCTGAGCCCACAGCTGGCTCTGTACCTCAGGGAGTGGCCCTTCTCTATCCAGGGCAGATTAACTTCCCTGGGACTGGCTTTGTCTTGGCTCACAAAGTAACAGCATGGGCTGAGAGTTGAAAGCAGAGGCCTCTCCCTCCCACCCCAGGGCCTGGTTCTGCTGAAAACATTTGATTTAGGCTTCTCAATTTGCTTTCCCTGGCTGGGTATCCTGGGTCGAGGGGAAACACCTAGGGCTTCAGCTATTAAGTCGGCTGCAATTTGGGAGAGTGATTTGATATCCTCGTGGAGGAGGTTCCAGCCCCAGCAGCGGGTTTGGGCTGTTTGTTTGTTGAGTACAGGGTGGGTGGGGTAAGGCTGTAATTGGAAGCAGGAGAGTCCATGCTGACACTTGTGCAGATAAAAATTCTCTGCTGAGGGTCGTTTGTGTGATAGCGTGAGGGAGCCTGCTAGTGTGCCTGCGTCCTGCCAAAGCATGCTTGGATTCATTTAAATCTGGTGTTTAAAGCTCCCTCCCACGCTCCACCCCAAACCTTTCCTTCATTTACATATTGCTTCTTAAGGATCATAAAGACCTTGTACTTCAACCCTGAAATCCCGGAGCACGTGCCCAGCCATCTGCCTAAAACCTTTCAGGGCCCACCGGCAGGCTTCCTGAAGGGCAGGCCTGCAGCTCTTAGGTGTCTGTCATTGTCCTGTTCCCTGGCACATAGCAGTTCTTGTACATATTTGTCAGATGAGTGAAGGATGAGCTAATTCACTGAGGCTCTGGGTACACGGCCTTGGTAGACAGTCGTATTTCAAGGAGCCTTTGGATCTTCGAGCCAAGCTCAACTTCCCTGGGAGTGCCATCCCTGGAGCGCTACTGATTCCGTGTGCCAGGAAAGCCCTGTGATTGCATGACGGTGGACACTATGCTCCCTCAGGGTCCTCCAGCCGCGCTGGAAACAGTCCTCACAACCACTTCCTGAGGGAGACGGCCCTTTATGACGTCGCCCCTGTCTGTCATCAGAACACCAGCAGATTTTTCGATACTGAAATGCAGTCCCCAGATTATAGTCTGGGCAGAGATAAGAGCACTGGAAACCATGAGACTGTGCACCTTCCGGCACCATGGGTTGACATCCTAATTCCCAGGCGCTGAGAAGGACAGAAAGACAGAGAAAATTATGGCAACATGGGACGAGAAAGGGCCCCTCACCAGTTTTAAGCTTCTTGTGAACGAAGGCTCAGAAATCCCAATACGATTAGTAACATCTGCTTCAGGCCATGTTTCTTTCCCAGCCATAAACCTACAATTTTCTAGGAATCTCAACAGAAGCCTCATTTACAGTAAAAGACACGTCCTAAATCCCTTGTGCAACCCTAGTGGCTTCTGGTTTTACCTTATCAGATTATAATCCCACCCTATAATCTCACTTAGCAAAAAGGAAAAAAAAAGTTTCTTAGCACCCTTTCGAGATGTACTGAGAGCTGCCAAAACAGAGTTTATGGCAAATGCCAACACCTGATTTGTATATGGCAAATGCCAACACCTGATTTGTAATGGCAAATGCCGACACCTGGTTTGACTCTCCCTTAAGCCACACTCACTCTTGAGTGCACTTTATTCTTCCTTTACATGCCTTTCTATTTTTAATAAACCCAACTGCACCTCGTCCTTGTTCCTCCTGAGAGACTGAAGGCACTCCTCAGGTGTGGCGGGGGTCAGTATGGAGTTGTGCACTGTCCCAGCAATGGCTGGCGGTATCTGTGACTACGACCTTGTTTGTTAAGTGGAGTTTTGCGAGATGTAGTCAAGCCAAGATGAGGCCATAAAAATCAAGGCCTGACAGCCTTATGAGGGAGAGATTTGGAGATAGACACCTGGGAAAAGAGCCATGTGAAGATAGAGGCAGAGCTGAAGTGATACATCCACGAGAGACTAGCGTGACTGCCAAGGATTACCAGCAGCTCCTGCCAGCCCAGAGGGAGGCACCCAGTAGACCTGCGCTCAGAGCTTTCAGGAGGAATTAGCCTGCTGGCATGTTGACTTCTGGCCTCCCGAACCAAGAAGGAACATACATTTGGTTGGAACTTTTTTTTTTTTGCTTGTTGAATTTGAGATAGGCTCAAGTTCTGTGCCCCACACCGAGTTTGAATCCACAATCCTCCTGCTTTAGCCTGGTGAGTGCTGGGGTTACAGGTGTCTGACCACACTTGCCCTACTTATGGTGCTTTAGACTACCTTGTTTGTGGACCGTTGTTACAGCAGTCCTGGGACATGAATACTTGGATCACTACCTGCCTTGACTTTCTATCAACATAAAACTTGGTTCTTTGCAATCACGTGGTTGCAGCCTTAAAAAATTTCATGAAACCCAAACGCTCCCAAGTAAACACAAAGGCTAGAAAAATGATTGGCTGTAAGATGGACAAGAGATAAACAAGCTGGGGCATTCAGCGAGTCCATAACCACAGTACTCTGACTACAATAGCATCCGAGACCGTGAATCTCCTAGCAACCAACTTCTGTAGGATCTTGATAAAGAATGAAAGGCAGAGTGAAGGGAGGGGACACTGTAACCAGGATATTTTATGTGAGAGGGGGAAAAAAACTATTTTCAATAATAGGAGATTTAAAGAAAATGGGTATTGTAAAATAAGAAAATTAAATTTATAAATTGTCCTCAGCTCCAAATTTCAATAAAAACCACCACAGAATTTGCTGATTTAAAAATCCATATTTAGCTGGGTGGTGGCGGCGCACGCCTTTAATCCCAGCACTCAAAAGGCAGAGGCAGGAGGATGTCTGTGAGTTTGAGGCCAGTCTGGTCTGCAGAGTGAATTCCAGGCTACACTGAGAAAGGCCGTCTCAAAAAACAAAAATAAAAAACCAATCAACCAACCAAACAAACAAAAAAAAATCCATATTTAATGATCCAGAGAAAGTGACAAAAACAATTCTGAAAAACGGGGAGAGGCCAGTTCTATAAATCATCAGAACATGCTAGCCAAAGTACTGACAGTGCCCACCCAGAGGGTGCTATCCCCTTTCAGAAACAGACCTGAGTGTGGTGGAGAATGTGGAGAATTGGGGCTTATATAGGTTGAAGAAACCCCCTTCCTATGTGCTTGATAGACCACATCTCAGAGTGCTATCTCTGTAACTGCCCCAGCTAAATTTTCTCTGCCACTTGCCATATTACCTGAGTGAAGTTTCATAATCAAATCACCAGGGCAACTTTTTCTTAGCCCAGTCATTTAAATTTCTGGAACCATTTTAACTCAGGGAGATACCCCAAATTTACAGACTTTATATTCTCAGTTTTATTAAAAGTTTGCTGAATGTCTAGAATAAGCAAAGCTCTACCCTAGGCCCTGAACACTCTCGAAGATTAGGGACACATATTTATTTCTACAAGATGGATTCCTAAAATGATTCTTAGGAAGCCAGCACACAGATTTGCCAAGCAAGCAGTCACGTGCCACTGAACCAACTTGGCTTTTCTCGCTTTGCTACATGAGAAAGACTAGATGTGGTACAGACGCAATGAAGTTTGGTGAGAACGAAGGAGCGGCTAGAATGCTACCACACCTGAAAGCATTTTATAGGGGTGTAGTAATAGGAGCGGCGGCGGGGCTGCGTTCCCAGCACCCCGGCCGCCTGCTCGGCTAGCTTATGCTCCGAAATAACAACACACAAACTGTATTCATTTAAACACTGCTTGGCCCATTCTCTTCTAGGCTAATTCTCACATATTAATTTAGCCCATTTCTAATCATCTGTGTGTAGCACCCCAAGGTGCGCTTACCGGGAAGATTCTAGCCTAGTCCATCCCGGGTCGGAGCTTCATCCCAGGAGCGGGGCATGGCGTCTCTCTCAGGCGTCTGCTCCCGAGAGGAGAGCTGTCGAGACTGACTTCACTTCCTCTTCCTCCCAGCGTCCTGTTCTGCCTACTCCTCCCACCTATCTTTCAACCAATAAAATGGGCCAAGGCAGTTCCTTTATTAGCCAATGACCTTCCTCCATCATTCCCCCTTTTTCGGTTTAAACAAAAAAAAGGCTTTAACTTTAACATAGCAAAA
Organism: Microtus oregoni; assembly: GCF_018167655.1. Lineage (NCBI taxonomy): Eukaryota > Metazoa > Chordata > Mammalia > Rodentia > Cricetidae > Microtus > Microtus oregoni. The sequence goes on along the minus strand of NW_024543223.1, from coordinate 1,289,963 downwards.
TTACATATAACAAAACAGTTATCAAGTAAAAGTTACAATAATCTTTATCATAACTAAGGAAAACTATAACTATAACTAACTATTCTTAACTCCATCAAAGACTCCAGAAAGATACAATACTACCTAAGCAAACAAGAAAAAAGCAACTTTTAAAACTCTAGAAATGACAGAGACATCTCACTGCCTGGACAGTCACCCAAAGTTCCTCTGTACCATTGGGGCATCCATCTTCAGCCTTCAGGCCCATGGTATCCAGCAGACATTTCCATAAAGCAGGAAAATTCAAAGTCAATTCAGTCACTATCTGTTGTGTCCTGCAGAATGTCTCACAGACTCTTTCATGAATCAGGAACCCCGAAAGGCCATCTCACCTTTAGGCAAGTTTAGCAGTCCTCTCTCTGCGGGTTCTTTGTGTCCAGTTCATGCATCAGTCCAGGCAAGAGCAGTTTCTTGCCCAAATGGCTATCAAACTCCATAAGGATCCTCTTCGATGCCCATCTTCCTCTTGAAGTAGATTGGTGCTGCCAGGAGCAGAGTGTCTCATTGTCATGAAAAGTCCTCAGTTATTAAAACATTAAATGTCCTATTCTGTAATCTTTGAAAGACATGAAGAATGTCTATCTAAAATATATCTCTATATATCTAGAAAATCTAATTAACATGACTACAAGCTTTATTATTATCGATGATTATCCATTAACAACCTATATTTCTTAATTATACAGTACATATTTAAATGAACTACACAATCACAATACCTTAATCAAAATCAGAAACACTTATACATATAACAAAATTGACCTTAAATTTAAATCACTAAAACAAAATGCATATCAATGTAAATTATTCATATCTCTATCATATCCCCCTTTAAATGTAAAAGAACATTTATAAACCATATTTGGGAACATGGGCGCAGTTTTTTTCTCTCCAAACTGCTTCCTGCTGAATGGGGGCGTCGTTAATTAGGTCTTTCATGGTATAACCTGTGTGCTAGTTTCATCTCAGTTGGCAGTTGAGCAAAGCAATTTTCTGAAGATGTTCACAACAACCTTTCAGGAGGGCGTGGTCCATCATACCATATCGGGATAAATGCAATCCACAAGGTCTGATCCTCTGTGAAAACAAAAGAAGAATCTCTTTTCCAAAGTATCATATCCTTAGATCCAAAATCAAAATATCTATGTTGGATTAGTTCAGCAGCATTTATAAACAAATATCTTTTAGCAGCCGTTGCTCCTTCCTCAGCATTCAAATAATTCAAAGAGAGCATAATAGCATACAGTATCAAAATTCTCTGTGTATTTTCCATCTTTGTGCAGCTTTGTTTTAACCTCTATTTTGTTTATTTTTACTTTTAACTCTTTGCTTTTTGAGATAGGTTCTCTGTATCTTTGACCTGAAGTAACTCTGTAGACCAGGCTGTCCTTGAACTCTCAGAGATCTGCCTGTCTCTGCCTCCCAGGCATTGTGATTAAAGGCGTGTGCTACCACACCTTGAAGTCACAGAGGTCTATCTCCCTCTGCCTACCAAGTGTTGGGATTAAAGGTGTGTACCACACACAACAACTCTCTTCCTTTTTTTTTTTTACTTTAAGAACTTCAACTTTTAGCTTGCATATATTTTTAACACACAGTAAACCATTTAGAAATTTTCTTTGTCTTTGAATCTCTCTTTACTGTATATCTCTCTTTTTCTGACCACATGAGCCTTTAAATTACTGAGCAATATGGGTAGGATGAAAGGCGTGGCTTTGCCGGCTAGATGTAGCCCATTCCTTAGCTTTCCAGCCTCATGGCTGAGGTACTAGCTGTAGCCATGTTTACTGCCCCAACTCTATGGCATTTCAAGGTCCCTGCCAGCAAGCGAGCTTCAGCAGCCTGTGCTTGCAAACCGCACGAACCGCCTGAGTAAAAGAGTCAGAGTTTGCCCTGGCAGGACAGCCCAGAAAGCTGGCATTTTTAAACGGCGCAGCTTTTTTTCTGCTAAGGCTGAATACCGAAAAGCATGCGTTCAGCTTTTCGTCAACACCATTTAAGTGTTTCGTGGCAGGACCTCTTAATGAGCTGCAGGCTTTGCAGCTAAAGCTGAGTCAGGAAGCCTCTCTTAGATGAGGCGCTTGCTTGCCTCTGGCAAGCAGAGCAGACCCGAGAACACAGCGAGTCTAGTTGCCATCAAACAAATCGTAGCACTTTACTCCAAATGCTCTATTCAAAAGCTCTGTCTCCTGTAGGAGCCAAACAGAGATCGCAATGGCGGCACAGTCCCAGGAAGTCGCGCTTTAAATTGACACAGCGTTTTTTCTGCTACTGTTGCCGAATCAGGAAATCTCTCTACAGCATGCCACCAACAAACAGCAAAAATCTGTGTTAAACTCTCTCTCCCTTATTTTTAAGCATTCTCAGGTTTTTTAAGTGGGTTTAGTCCATCACGTGGGGTGCCAACTGTAGTAATAGGAGCGGCGGCGGGGCTGCGTTCCCAGCACCCCGGCCGCCTGCTCGGCTAGCTTATGCTCCGAAATAACAACACACAAACTGTATTCATTTAAACACTGCTTGGCCCATTCTCTTCTAGGCTAATTCTCACATATTAATTTAGCCCATTTCTAATCATCTGTGTGTAGCACCCCAAGGTGCGCTTACCGGGAAGATTCTAGCCTAGTCCATCCCGGGTCGGAGCTTCATCCCGGGAGCGGGGCATGGCGTCTCTCTCAGGCGTCTGCTCCCGAGAGGAGAGCTGTCGAGACTGACTTCACTTCCTCTTCCTCCCAGCGTCCTGTTCTGCCTACTCCTCCCACCTATCTTTCAACCAATAAAATGGGCCAAGGCAGTTCCTTTATTAGCCAATGACCTTCCTCCATCAAGGGGGTTTGTTTTCCACAGTATGGACACAGAGGCCTCATCCCAGATGCTGATATTTAGGGTAGAACTAGGGTTAGGAACAGGAAGGCGACACACTAGTACCCGCTTACAACTCTGGAAAGAAAGGCTGGAAAGATGGCTCAACAGTTAAGAGCACTGGTTGCTCTTCCAGAGAACCCAGGTTTAATTTCCAGCACCAACATAGTGGCTCACAACTGTCTATAACTCTAGTCCTAAGGGATCTAATACTCTCATCTGGCCTCTTTGGGCAGTGCATGACCACGGTGCACAGACATACATGCAGGCAAAATAACTACACACATAAAATAAATAAACAAAAAAAAAAAGATGATGGAGAGAACTGGCATGTGTGGCTTAGTTTTGTGGACTGACAAAGGGTAGTTAAATCATAGGATAGGCCTAACTCAGAGGTTATGGCCAGAGATCTAGACTCAGACTAGAACCACCTAGACACAGACTGTAACCACCTGGATGCATATTATAACCACCTGGACACAGATTATAACCACCTAGACTCAGACTATAACCACCTAGACACAGACTGTAACCACCTAGACATGGACTGTAACCACCTGGACACAGACTGTAACCACCTGGATGCATATTATAACCACCTGGATGGACACAGATTATAACCACCTAGACTCAGATTATAACCACCTAGACACAGACTGTAACCACCTAGACACAGACTGTAACCACCTAGATACGGACTGTAACCACCTGGACACGGACTGTAACCACCTGGACACAGACTGTAACCACCTGGACACGGACTGTAACCACCTGGACACGGACTGTAACCACCTGGACACGGACTGTAACCACCTGGACACGGACTGTAACCACCTGGACACGGACAGTAACCACCTGGAGACAGACTGTAACCACCTGGACACGGACTGTAACTACCTGGACACAGACTGTAACCACCTGGACACAGACTATAACCACCTGGACACAGATTGTAATCACCTGGACACAGACTATAACCACCTGGACACAGACTGTAACCATCTGGACACAGACTATAACCACCTGGACACAGACTGTAACCACCTGGACACAGACTGTAACTACCTGGACACAGACTGTAACCACCTGGACACAGACTATAACCACCTGGACACAGACTATAACCACCTGGACACAGACTGTAACCACCTGGACACAGACTATAACCACCTGGACACGGACTGTAACCACCTGGACACGGACTGTAACCACCTGGACACGGACTGTAACCACCTGGACACGGACTGTAACCACCTGGACACGGACAGTAACCACCTGGAGACAGACTGTAACCACCTGGACACAGACTGTAACTACCTGGACACAGACTGTAACCACTTGGACACAGACTATAACCACCTGGACACAGATTGTAATCACCTGGGCACAGACTATAACCACCTGGACACAGACTGTAACCACCTGGACACAGACTGTAACCACCTGGACACAGACTGTAACCACCTGGACACAGACTGTAACCACCTGGACACAGACTGTAACCACCTGGACACAGACTGTAACCACCTGGACACAGACTATAACCACCTGGACACAGACTGTAACCACCTGGACACAGACTATAACCACCTGGACACAGACTATAACCACTCAGTGGACTTTAAAATGGAGGGTAGGGCCAGACTCCAGGCCAGCTTAGCTCAACCAGAATCTTAGAGGAGGCCCTTGCACACTCAGTGTTTGCTGCTGTGTCTAACGCTCTGCAGGTTACATGCTTGTGAAAATGGAGGCTAGAGAGCAGATCTCTGGCCTCTTAATTGCATGTGGGCCGGTACAAGTAAAAAGCACACTCACTGGTGCATGTATACACATATGAATACATCCATAAAATTCTTGTTCAGTTGTAGTAATTTCATGCTTTGAAGAGTCTCATGTAGTCCAGGCTGACTTCAAACTTACTACATAGTTGAGGATGACTTTGAACTCCTGACCTTCCCGTATCTAACCACCCCCTCCTCTGCTGAGATTGCAGGAATGCACCATTCCCAGTACGTGAGGTCCTCAGAATCAAACCCAGGCTTTCTGAATGCTAGGAACTACACCCCAGGCCTACACTACTGTGATTTTAAGGAAACAAACCTCTCGCACATATGCTGCTGAGCACCATGGTGGCTCTTGGGAATGTGTTCATGACTTTTGACTAATTGTTAGGGCCTATGCACAGTTGTTGGCTATTTTCTTTAAACAAAACAAACAAAACATTGCTCCTTCTTTTTGGATATGTTGGAAAAGAGAAAAGAAAGACCCGGAGAAATATACTAAATAAACTGGGGTGTCCTATCCCATCATCCCCTCTGCTGTTCTTCCCTGGTTTCACTTACTAATGATGAATATATTTTTTGTAATTATTTTTATGCATATGTTGTTTTGCCTGCATTTGGGTCTGTACAGCATGTGCCTGCAGCTCATGGAGGCCAGAAGAGGGTGTTCAGTCCCCTGGAACTGGAGTAACAGAGAGTTGGGCGCCTTCATACAGGTGCTGGGATTGAACGAGGTCCTGTACAAGAGCAACAAATGCTCTTTACTGTGGGGCTATCTATCCAGCCCCATGATAGATTTTGAACTTTTTCCTTGTTGAGGGCCTCTCTCAGCAGTTTCTTGGCAGGGGGATCACTGTACTGATACCTTTTGAAACGTTTGTCTGTATGGTGTGGAGATGGGGAGCCATGAGGTTTTCTTTTCTAGAAATTTCTCTTCTCAGACATTTGCTCTATAGCGGTATTATCATGGTTCTGCAGTAGGCTTACACCTGTTGCTTGTTTGGCACCTTTTTTAGAGGCCTTAGCCTGATATGTGAGTGTGAGCTGGGCATTATTGAATAATTCTCAAGGAAGAAAGGGCATCTCCAGGTTCGGGGATGGGTGTGTGTGTGTGAGTGTGTATTAATTTCAATTCAGATTAAAATGAAGAACTTTAGAGGTACCCCACCCTCCACTCCTATGTAGCTCTTGCCAGCCTAGAAACTAACCTGCCTCTCTCTCCCAAGTGCTGGGCTAACAGGTGTGTGCCATGACACCCAGCTGAGAGAGTCCGGGTCCTGTAAGGAGATGTGACCACGTCTTGTCCCTGAGCGGCCCTTACCCCATCACCAGGGGAAGCCTGCCTTAAGGCTTTGGCGCTAAGAAAAAGCCTTAGTCAGAAAGAAACCGAGAGAAGAAGGAGCTAGACTGGAGATAACCAGACACCAGTCCGCCAAGCAGCTAAAGGGTGTGGGGGCGGGGGGGGGGGGGGGAGAGAAGAGTCCTCATTTACATAGAAAATAAACTTCCTGTCCTATTAAACAATGAGGCATTCAAAATCTGCCCGAGTAAAAGTCCCCTGATGCAATGAGAGGGTGAGCAATTTCATGTCAGGCTGTTGTTATGGGATTTAAACATGTCCTAGCTAGGACTTGAGGTGAACGTCGGAGCCAAAGACAATAGCCCTAAACCCCACATGCGCAGGAACCTCATTCCAGGGCAGCTTCCTTAAGAGAGCAGGGTAGACTTTTTACAAACAAAGTGACTTCAAAGGTGGGCCTGAATCACACGCCTCCCTCCTTGACTTTAGCCCAGACCACTGCAGCCCCTTGTTTCTTTGTTTATTTTATGAGATTCTCACACACACCACAATGCAATTATATGAGCTCACGGACCAACAGGAAAGCAGTCCTCACTGAGGACTTTCTTTGTCAAGCCCAGACCCCTGGTCACTGTAAGCCGATAGGCATACTGGACAACTGGGCACCCGGGGGCATGATGCTCCCCCACGTCAGAACACCCAAGGCTCTCGGCTGAATTCCCCGGGGAGGAGGTGGCCAGGGGCTAGAGAACGGGGAAATTTTCTTACATCACTTGACGTGCTTGCTTTCACTCACAGAATCCTGAGTCATGACTGGAGCTGTGTTGCCTCGGGCTCTGGCTGAAATCAGAGGCGATAGATTTGGAAACCTGACTCCTCCGGCTGACTCTTGTCCAATTCATAGGAAATGTGTATTAGCTCAGTCGCCCCTCTTCAGGCTGAAGTGCCTTCTAATTGAGGGGATTATGTGAGGAAGGCGGCCGCGTCCTGGCTTGGTAAACCGATGCCAGCGGAGCCCAGCCGAGCTGGTGAACAATGGCTGACGTTCGGAGGGTTTACAAAAAGGGCAGTCTCTCTATTTGTTTGAACCAAGATTAAGTGAAAGGAAAAGTTTTTCTTTCCCATCCCAAGACAAATGGGAAACACATGTTCTCCCTTCTTGACTTTGTAAGTACAAGGCTCCACACACTTCTCCCCACCCCCTTCAGCCAAGTGTTCTCTCTTCAGTGGCCAAAGCCAATACACTGTGAGCCTTTATATTTCCAGACAGCAGAACTCATGGCGGGGGCCTGATTCCAGGTCACCACACGGGATCTTCCTGAGCCTATGATTTTATGGGCAGATAAGATGATAAAACTTAGTGCCCAGGAGCCCCAGGACCTGCCCACATGACCCCATTAGACGCCACTTTCTTTGTTTGTAAAATCATCCTAAATGTCTAGGTTAATTTCCAGCTCTGGAAAGAATGTTCATATTTAGGTTTTTTGTTTGTTTGTTTTTGTTTTTGAGATAGTGCCTCACTCTGTAGCCTGGCCGACTTGCTAAATATCAGGCTGGCTTTGCACCTACAGAGATCCACCTACCTCTCTGTGTCCTGCCACCAGGAATGGGCTTGAGCCACATGCCCAGCTGCAGTTTTTTCTGGTGGGGATGTATCTGGTCGGAGGCACCCTGAGTATGGTCTCAGGACAGTTCTCAGACCTGAGTGGTGGGAGGCCTCACTCTGGAGCTGCCCTGGCCTGGACTCAGTGTGACCTTGAAGGGTTTACTTCTCCTCTTGTGAGCCTTCTTATCTGAGCTGAGACTGGACAGTTAGCCCTGCTGTGGCAGTTCAGCCGTGTGACAGGCCTCGCTGTGGCCAGAGTGTGCGGCACTTGGAGTCCTTAGAAAGTCATTCATCTTAGAAGATAAGCTTAGAAAAGTAATAGCCCATACACATTTGTATTATCATAAGAACAAAGAAAAATCAATTTTTAAAACGTTTTGTTTTCATTGAGTTGCTACTTGTTCTGCCTAAGTGTTATAATTTATTTAAAATCTGTGGGAAGGAGTCACACCACCCAACAGGCTCACATGGGAGGTTTATCGGAAGAGGAGAGAAAAGGCGCAGAAAAGGGGGCAGAGACTAGAACCTGGGGACAAGAGTGGAGGAAGAGAATGAGAGAGGGGGGAAGGGAGGGACGGATGGGATTGGAGGTGGGCAAGGCCCACCTTTTAAAAAGGAATGTAGTTGTCGGGCAGTGGGGGCACTTGCCTTTAATCCCAGCACTTGGGAGGCAGAGGCAGGTTCTGTGAGTTTGAGGCCAGCATGGTCTATAGCTCCAAAGCTACACAGAGAAACCCTGTCTTGAAAAGACAAAAAACCCAAACCAAAACAAAGCAAAACAAAAGGGAACATAACGAATGTGCACAGGTGGTGCTCTTAGTGGCTGCAGCTGAGGATGTACCTTGTCAGGGCCCCAAGGGCAGGCCAGTACAGATGCCTGAATGCTATCACTCTTGTCAGGACCCCAAGGGCAGGCCAGTACAGATGCCTGAATGCTAACACTCCTCCCTTTTTATTTATTGTAAAAAGGTGAGGAGTTTAAAAGGGTAGCAGGTGAGGCGGAAATGATGACGCCATGTACTCAAGACTACTTCCTGCTGACCTGGAGGGTGTCGGAATCTTGGGGGATCTGAGAAAACTGTGGTACTGACCATGTCCTGGGGTAGCTGGATATTTCACTTCACTGTCCAGGCTCTGTGAAACTGGCAGGCCCTGCTTTGGAGCTGGCAAAATGCTGTTGGAGGTGGATCCAAGTCGACTCCCTGGAGTTCACAAGAACTCTTTGAGTTTGTGAAAAGATGGGCATTGCGTTGAATCTGTTTAACAAGGGTATTTGCTGTTTGTAATCTGTACCGAAATCCACATTGCAGAAATGGTAGTATACTCACAGAGAGGTAGTACGCTGCCAGATTAATAGCCCATCAGAATTCCATTGATTAATGTTGAGACTATGACCTTTTGGAGTCTTAATATCTTTTCCCATCACCATAGCATCACCTGGACACTCTCTAGCCAGTTTACCAGGAGACACAGAAGGTTGATTACTGAGGGCAGTCATTGTAGAGTTAGTACCCATTAAATAAAGGAATGGTAAAGAGTTACATGAGAATCTGTTCTGTGAGTCTCTTTTCTGAATCTGGGGGAGGTGGTTACCTCTGGGGTGCTGTTGGTTCTCACCTCCTGGACATGTGTACTTCCCACTTTCTCTTCTATAAGGTTCAGTGTGGTTGGCTTTATTTTGATTTGAGTTTTGTGCACAGTGATAGATATGGATCTATTTTCATTTTTCTACATGCTGATATCCAGTTATGCCAGCACCACTTGTTAAATATGCTTTCTTTTTTCCATTTGATATTTTTTGCTTCCTTGTCAAAGATCAGATGTTCGAAGATGTGTGGATTGATATCTGGCTCTTCTATTTGGTTCCATTGGTCCTCCTGTCTGTTCTTATGCCAATACCAGGCTGTTTTCAGTACTGTAGCTCTATAGTAGAGTTTGAAGTCAGGGATTGTGATATCTCCAGAAGTTCTTTTATTGTAGAGGACTGTTTGGCTATCCTGGGTTTTTTGCTTTTCCATATGAAGTTGAGTACCATTCTTTCGAGGTCTTTGAAGAATTTTGCTGGGATTTTGATGGGCATTGTGTTGAATCTGTTTAACAAGGGTATTTTTTTAAGGATCAGTTGTTGCTGGGTGGTGGTGGTGCATGCCTTTAATCCCAGCCCTTGGGAGGCAGAGGCAGGTGGATCTCTGTGAGTTTGAGGCCAGCCTGGTCTACAGAGCTAGTTTCAGGACAAGTTCCAAAACTACAGAGAAACCCTGTCTCGAAGCAGTTGTTCTCTTTCCTGAGCATTGCCTCATCTCTGACTCCCATGCTGCAGCAAACCTAGACAGAACATTCAGAGAGGCAGAACAGACAGACACAAGCCGGTTTTGGAGCAATGAAAATGAAAGAAAGTGAAGTGAAAGAATTCTTTCTCAGTTCCCTCAGTTCAAGGAATACTGAGGCCAGATTTGATCTAAAGGAGTGTTCAGTGGGTCTCCAAAAGACATCCCACTGGGAACAAGGAGGTGCATGACACAGCTCCCAGGGATGAGGCAGAGGAAGATTGAGTGGGCACAGCGAGTGAGGTAGAGAAAGATCCAAAGGGCTGAACGCACTGGTGTCCAAGGGAGGATCAGACTGAGTGGGCACAAGCTGTTTCAGTTCGTCATCACGCAAGAACAGGGGCCCAGGGCTCTGAGCCTGAGAGGCACAGTACCCGGACTTTGAGAAAAGCCAGAAATCAAGGAAAGAACTGTGCTCAGGAAAGGGAGCCTCACATCCAGGAGAATGGTCAGAGGCGGGTAACCGCGCCCAGAGACTCAATGTTGGTATTGGATAGCAGGCCAAGCCCTATCAGCAAAGGAGAAAGCAAATTTGTTGCAGGTAGAAAAGGGCTGATCTGTTGAGGGTGGAGCAGGTGGGTAGGATCCCAGGGTGAAGTGGTTGCCTTTTGATGAGCCCTGCTACTAACCAAGCATGCTGCACACAACAGAATTAGTGTAAGAGGCTTATTGGGGGAGGGGGAAAGCAGAAGAGTGAAGGGTAACACCTCCTTCCCTCTATTGGATCGCTGGCAGAATGCTCCAAAGGCCCTGCAAAGCACTGGGATATAGAGTGCTTGGAAGCAGCCATTTGGATTGATATCTAAGGGGTATTGAGACCAGGCCTAACTGCAAAAGTGGACACAGTTCTCATGAGTGAGGCAGAGAAGATCCAAGAGTCTGCAATTCCTAGTGTCCCAGGAATTCAGAGAGGGTCGGATTAAGTAGGCACAGGCTGTCCCATGCATCATCATGCAAAGAACAGGGGCCAAGAACTCCAAGACCAAGAGAGCCATGGTTGCCCAGTACCAGGACTTGACAGGCCAAAAGGCGAGAAACCACACTTGAGAGATGTGTCCTCACTCATGGGAAATGGCCAGAGGTTGAGAAGAGGGGGCTCACCAATCATATAGGTATTGGATGGAGGGGCCCAGTGATCTGTTAGAGAAGTGAGGATGTCGTAAGTGGACCAAGTTCCTGGGTCCTTGTGCACCTCAGGGTGCTGGGAAGGCTTGCTCAGTCTTGATGGGGGAGAGTTTTCTGTTTTGTGTTAATTTCATTGGTTAAATAAAGAGACTGCCTTGGCCCTTTAATTGGACATAAAATTAGGTAGGTGGAGTAAACAGAACAGAATGCTGGGAGAAAGAAGCTGAGTCAAGGAGTCACCATGATTCTCTTACCAGACACAGACGCAGGTTAAGATCTTCTCTGGTAAGACACCAGGGAATATTAGAAATGGGTTAGATTGATATGTAAGAGCTAGCCAATAAGAGGCTGGAACTAATGGGCCAGGCAGTGTTTAAAAGAATACAGTTTCCATGTAATTATTTCAGGTATAAAGCTAGCCGGGTGGCGGGAAGCAGCCCGGTGCTCCTATTACTACAGAGTGGCGCCCAGACGTGATGGACTAAATCCACTTAAAAACCTTAAAAGGCTTAAAAATAAGGGAGAGAGAGTTTAACACAGATTTTTGCTGTTTGTTGATGGTGTGCTGTAGAGAGATTTCCTGATTCGGCAACATGATGCTTTGGAAAAGAGTTTCTTCTTTTGTTTTCACAGAGGATGAGACACTGTGGATTGTGTCTATCCCAATATGGTATGATAGACCACGCCCTCCTGAAAGGTTGTTGTGAACACCCTCAAAAAATTGCTTTGCTCAACTGCCAACTGAGATGAAACTAGCACACAGGTTATACCATGAACGACCTAATTAACAGCGCCCCCATTCAGCAGGAAGCAGTTTGGAGAGAAAAAACTGCGCCCATGTTCCCAAAATATTGTTTATAAATGTTCTTTTACATTTAAAGGGGGAAATGATACAGGTATGAATAATTTGCATTGGTATGGATTTTAAGGTCAATTTTGTTATATGTATATGTATTTCTGATCTTGATTAAGGTATTGTGATTATGTAGTTCACTTTTAAAATGTAATGTATAATTAGGAAATATAGGTTGTTGATGGATAATCATAAATAATAGTCAAGTTTGTAGTCATGTTACTTAGATTTTCTAGATATATAGAGATATATTTCAGATAGGCATTCTTCATATCTCTCAAAGGCTGCAAAATATGGCATTTAAAATATTTTAATAACTTAGGACTTTTCATGACAATGAGACATGTCTGCTCCTGGCGGCACCAATCTACTTCAAGAGGAAGATGGGCATCGAAGAGGATCCTTATGGAGTTTGATAGCCATTTGGGCAAGAAACTGCTCTTGCCTGGACTGATGCATAAAATGGACACAGAGAACCCACACAGAGAGGACTGCTGAACTTGCCTAAAGGTGAGACGGTCTTTTGGGTTTCATGACTCATGAAAGAGTCTGCGAGACATTCTGCAGGACACATCAGATAGTGACTAAACTGTCTTTAAAATTTCCTGCTTCATGGAAATGTCTTCTGAATACTATGGGCCTGAAGGCTGAAGATGGATGCCCCAACGGTACAGAGGACCTTTGGGTAACTGTACAGGCAGCGAGATGTCTCTGTCATTTCTAGAGCTTTGGATTTCTTGTTTGCTTAGGTAATATTATATCCTTTTGGAATCTTTGATGGAGTTGAAGAATGGTTAGTTATAGTTATAGTTTTCCTTGGTTATGATAAAAGATAAAGTAGATATAAATATTGTAACTGTAATTATTGCTTGATATCTGTTTTGTTATATGTAATCTTACTATGTTAAAGTGAAAGCCTTTCTTTTTTGTTTAAACAGAAAAAGGGGAAATGATGGGGGAGAGTCTTCTGTTTTGTGTTAATTTCATTGGTTAAATAAAGAGACTGCCTTGGCCCTTTAATAGGACATAAAATTAGATAGGTGGAGTAAACAGAACAGAATGCTGGGAGAAAGAAGCTGAGTCAAGGAGTCGCCATGATTCTCCTACCGGACACAGACGCAGGTTAATATCTTCCCTGGTAAGACACCAGGGAATATTAGAAATGGGTTAGATTGATATGTAAGAGCTAGCCAATAAGAGGCTGGAACTAATGGGCCAGGCAGTGTTTAAAAGAATACACTTTCTGTGTAATTATTTCGGGTAAAGCTAGCCATGCGGGAGGCCAGGTGCTGGGGACGCAGCCCGCTGCTCCAATCACAACAGAGTCTCATGGATGCTGGGAAGGCTTGCTGAGTCTCATGGGTGCTAGGAAGGCTTGCTGAGTCTCATGGGTGCTGGGAAGGCTTGCTGAGTCTCATGGGTGCTGGGAAGGCTTGCTGAGTCTCATGGGTGCTGGGAAGGCTTGCTGAGTCTCATGGGTGCTGGGAAGGCTTGCTGAGTATAACATTGATGCTATAATTTAAAAATCACCAGGAAGAGAATCATGCCACCAACATGGGAGGTTTATTGGAAGAGGAGAGAGAAGGGGCAGAAAGGAGAGCAGAGCCTGGTACCTGAGGACAAGAATGGTGGGAGGGAGAGAGAGAGAGAGGGAGAGAGGGAGGGAGGGAGGGAGAGAGAGAGAGCAAGAGAGAGAGAGAGAGAGAGAGAGAGAGAGAGAGGAGTGGGCCCACCTTTCGAAAGGGATTGTAGGGAATATGCAGAGGAGGTGCTCTTAGCAGCTGCAGCAGAGGACGAATCCTGAGGATACTAACACTAAGGACCTAAATGCTGAACACAGAATGTAAAGAACCAGAGCCATGACCTTCCATCTGACAGGATGAATTTCTCAACTTTCTCCATGATTCCTGCCTCAAAATTCCACTCAAACCCACCTGACTTCGACTTGCATTATTTCTGCTAATTCAACCCCAGAATCCACTGGGAGCTCAAGGATGCTGGGATTATCCTTATGGCTCTAAAGTTATGGGCCGGGAGGAGGGAGCGGTGTTTCTAGATGTGATAGTAGGAGAAACTTCTGGTACTCAGAGCAAACCAGACTTAGAAAAAATTTTTGCATATGAGCCTGCATGTAGGTATGTGTACTGTGTGCATGCCTAGTGCTCACAGAGGCCAGAAGACGGTGTCAAATCCCTTGGAACTGCAGTTACAGGCACACGTGAACTTCCATATGGGTGCTGAGAATGGAACCTGGGTCGTCTTCAAAAGCAGCAGGTATTTATTTATTTATTGGTTTTTCAAGATAGGGTTTCTCTGTAGCTTTGGAGCCTATCCTGGACCTAGCTCTTGTAGACCAGGCTGACCTTGAACTCAGAGATCTGCCTGCCTCTGCCTCCCAAGTGCTGGTATTAAAGGCATGGCCACCACTGCCTAGTTTATTTATTGAAAAAAAATTTTTTAGTGGTTTATTTATTCTTATTTTTTATGTGCACTGGTGTTTTGCCTGCGTGTATGTCCATGTGAGAGTGTTATATTCCCTGGAACTGGAGTTACAGACAGTTGTGAGCTGCCATGTAGGAGCTGAGAATTGAACCTAGGTCCTCTGGAAGAGCAGCCAGTGTTCTTAACTGCTGAGCCATCTCTCCAGTCCCCTGGGCTTAAATTTATTTTATTACATAAAGTGTGTGCTCACAGTGCATGTGCACATATACCCACATGTATATGCATGCACTTGCCATGGTGCTCCTACGGAGGTCAGAGGATAGCACACAGGAAGGAGCCAGTGCTTACCGCCACTAAGGGGATTGAACCCAGGTCCTCAAGTTTGGCAGCAAGCATCTTTACTCATTGAGCCATTTCACCGGCCTAACCTTTGGGCTTTTTAAAGTCAGTCCTCACAACAGAAACCTCAACTCTACACTGAGTAGAATCTACTTCATCATAAATCCTAACTGTTCACGGGTCCCTGAGTGACCTGAGTTCAGTCTCACTCATCCTGTTTGAAGACAGTAACAGGGAAACCCTTAAGTCATCTCATTTTCAGACTAAATGACCATCTTTTAGCAGGTTTTAACAGACTCAGCTTTCAAATTCCGAAGTTTCATTGTTATGTTTCTCTGGGCACACTTCAAATTGCATGTCAGTGTCTCATAAGGCAAATGACTCTTTGGACTGAGTGTAATGTCCTAAATGTAGAGTGTTTGGTGACACTAGCTCTCTTCCTGTTACTTTTTTAAAACATCAGTTAGATTAGGTAAGAGATAAGACAGTAACTCAGTCTTTTAAAGAACATAACTGCTCATGGTGACTGAGGTTAGCACGTGGCCCTGTTCTTCGCTGTCATTATGTGGACCAGGCCCCTTCCAGCTGGGGCTCTGCTTCTCCATGGGGTTCTCCAGTCCAAGCTAGGTCACTGCCAAGGTCCCGGATGGAAAGGGACTGGGTTTCTTGTTAGCATTCTACTCAGGACATCTTAGGCCCATGCCCAAGTTCAAGTACAAGAGAGTATATAAAATGCAGCTTAGTTTTTAATGCTGGGTCAGGTCAGAACTCCCATTACTAGGGAACTCTTGGAGAAGGGAGAGTGGCCTAACGGGCCAGCTTTACTGTCCGCAGGTCTCTGAGCTACCTAAGTCCAGTTTCATCCATCTTCTTGTCTGCAGACAGTAAGAGGGCAACCCTTAAGCAATCTGTCTGTTTGTCTCTCTTTTTAAGACAGGGTTTCTCTGTGGCCCTGGCTGTCCTGGAACTCACCTTGTAGACCAGGCTGACCTCAAACTCACAAAGATCTGCCTGCCTCTGCCTCCCAAGTGCTGACATTAAGGCATGTGCCACTACTGCCCAGATAAGTAATCTTTTTCCGAGTTTGTACCAAACTTGGCATGTGCTGCTTCCCACATTTCCTGCTCGTTTGTCTGGCCTCAGCTGAAATGTCATTTCCTCAGAGAGGCCTACCTACCTCATGCAAAGGGGCATCTTCAATACCCCCTGTAGCTAGGTTTTTATAGACCCCTGCATGAGGATTCAGTTTTTACGTTTCTCCTCTTCCCCTAACATTTTAAAATTCTTTGTGTATGTATGTGTGTATGCATCTGTGTGGGGAACGTGCATGTGAATGTGTGTCAGAAGAGGACATAACATTCCCCAGAGTGGGAGCTAAAGGGGATTGTGAGTTACAGAACATGGATGCTGGGAACCAAACTGAACCAAATTAAGAGCAGTATACGCTCTTAATTGCTGAGCTGTATCTCCAGCCCCTGTGGAATATTCCTTTACACTGTGTGAATATATGTCATTGTGATCAGTTTAATAAAGAAGCAGACTAGCCTACAGCTAGGCAGGATAAGGTTAGGTGGGAGAACCAGACTAAGAGGATGCTGGGAATAAGAAGGGAGAGGAGTTTCTCAGGATCATAAGGAGATGCAGAGGAAGCAGGAGATGAACTTGCTATACTGAGAAAAGGTTCCAAGTCATGTGGTAGAGGGTCGATAAGCACCATGGGCTAATTTAAAATGTAAAAGTTAGCTGGTAACAAGCCTGAGCTATTGGCTGAACATTTATAATTAATAATAAGTCTCTGTGTGGTTATTTGGGAACTGGCCTGAAGGAGTGAAAAGTCCATCTACAAGCCCCACTTTACCCTGTGGTTGTTTCTGTCTCTCACTAAGCACAGGCTGTGTGAGGGCAGGAATTCTGTCTCATGACTAACACAATGCCCGACACATGCTAAATAAGGACTAAATATGTACTGGTTCAATAAAAAAAAAATGGTGACTAGGCTGGATGTGATGGCACAGGCTTTAATCTCAGCACTCAAGAAGTAGAGGCAGAGGATCTCTGTGAGTTGGGGGCCAGCCTGGTCTACATAATGAGTTCTAGGCCCTCCAGGGCTATGTAGTGAGACTGCATCCCAAAACAAAAACCAGTGCAAGAGACACAATTTGTATACTAAATACAGTCCTGTATGCCAAATGCCTCCCACGGCTGGGGCATACAGTAATCAGCTAAAACCCTGCACCTCTGTTCATTTCAGCTGTGGGAAAGATCAGTTTCTTTAGCTGCTACTGAGAATCTGATCCTAGATATAGTTCCTTACTTTTACACCTATTGGATTTTAGATGCTTGTATTTATCAGTCTGTTCAAAACATTTATTTTTTAAGATTATGTGTATGTTTGAGGGTATGTGCATATGAACGTATGTGGCATGGAGGCCAGATGATGTCAGACCCCCTAGAGCTGGAGTTACAGGCTGTTGTGAGCCACCAGACATGGGTATTAGGAATCAAACCCAGGTCCTCAGTCCCTAAATGATTGCATCTTTTTCTTGCTAACTTTTTTCAACTCAGAGGTCTTTTATTATTTTAACATATATAATGCCATAAGTTCACAACTCAGGCTGTTTTCTATTGGTTCTCCTCAAGTGGGAATCTCTAGCTAGAGCAGACTGGTTCTCAGTATAACCAGAGACCTTTCTCTCAGGTCCCTTTCTTTTTCTTATTGTTCTCCATCTCGACTCAGGGAGCAGTCTTGGGTTTTTGGTGCTTGATATGCTCCATATGCATTTTAGTCCTCTTGACAAAAAATATGCCTTGTTTAAAATGCTGACAGCATGCTGCGTAACTGTGGTGGCTTGAAATGAAAATAGCTCCTAAAGGGAGTGGCACTATTAGGAGGTGTGACCTTGTTAGAGGAAATGTGTTACTGTGGGAGGACTTTGAGGTCTCTTTTGCTCAAGCTTTGTTCAGTGTGACACTCAGATCACTTCCTGTTGCCTGCAAAATATAGGACACAGCTTCACAGAGTTAAGCAAATGCAACATAAAGGAATTCAACACATTAAGCAAACATTCCACAGCATAAACAAACACAACACATCTTTTTTTTAGTGTAATACATCTTAAGATAATATTCTACAGCAGATACCTTTATTAGATCTTGTCTGTTTTAAAGGGATATTGTATAAAGAGTGATGGGTAGGTAGGGTCTTGGAATAAGATCTTAATTGGGGGGGGGGGGGATGATAGGAAGCCACAGAAGAGAGGAGGTGCCCCATACTTTTGAGTCAGTGAGGGAGTCTGGAAGAGAACAGGGTGAAGCGTTAGTGTCAGCTGGTGAACAAGAAGGCTCTTCGGGAGCTGGAAAGAAAGAAAATTCCAGAAGGAGCTGGATGAAAAGGAAAGACAAAGTGTGATTTAGCCATGAAATCAATGTTAAACATGGGGTTGGGCAACCAGGCTTGATGAAGGAGTGAGTCGTTAGGTGGCCCTGGGGGAACAGAGTAGAGCACCTGTAGCCCTAGGAGGGTGGAACTGGCCATCAACACCCATCAGAGGTCAGAAAAGGATAACTTTTACCAGATGAGCAGGAAGTATAGCCCCAGAATCTACTAAAAAGCAACAGAGACTTCATCTCCTCTTGGTTGCTGGAGGCTGAGGTTTCCAGGGCAGCATCAGTCTTTGGCTGCCAGACCCAGAAGATCAGGAAGATTGTGCTGTGGAGGAGGAATCTGGGGACCGGCTCACCTTGGCAAGGCAGAGAGAAGCAGTCAGTCCATGCTTCGGGCAGGGTCCTGATGTGGGTGAGGTGAAGTGCAATTCTTCGTCCAGTGACCAGTGTTGCCAAACTTGAAGAAGGCTTCAGGTCTGTTGGTGCCCCATCACCTCTTGAGATGGCCACAGGAATGCCGCCAGAAGCTGGTATTTCTGTCTATCATGGGCGGCCTTTTTCATTCTTTCCTGCTTCTCCCTTTCATTAAACACCTAAAATACCATATTCAACAGATCTCTGAGGGGATATAACCACATTATAGTCTCTTAAGTTTTCTCTCTGTCTCTCTCTTGACACCAGGTCTCTCTACATTCCTGGTTGTCCTGGAATTCACTACAGAGACTAAGCTGGCCTTGAACTCACAGATCTGCCTACCTCTGCCTACTGAGTGCTGGGAATAAAGGCATGTCCCACCATGCCTGGAAAGTATTTGCTTACCAGACCTGAACTTGAATATTGTTTTATATTAAACAAACTTTTAAGTTTATTTTTAGCTACTTGCTTTATGCTTAACCTTGTTGGTCTCTCCCTCCCTCTAAAGCTTATCCCTGTAAATGAATTACATTTGTACTTAGCATGACTAGAAACATAGTTCTGAGTACATTAAAAAAACTTAGTCAATTATAAGGTGGCTGGCTGACTATTAGCTTCCATGTCTTAACTACCCTTAACAGTTTATAACAAGTTAGTAAGATTAGGATTTTATAATTTTATTCTTGTTAAATTTGAGCCTTAAAATTTATAATTTTGAATTGAAGATTCTTTAGCCAAACAAACTTTAACCCACAAATATAGTCAATAGAGAGGCTGGGAACCACATTTCCTGAGCCTTTCATAGCATACTTTTACAAAATATCAGTTTTTTATATGACTCAGTTTCCTCAAACAGCTAAAGCTTTAAAGATTAGTGAAGGCGTAAGTGATTAGATATATATCCTTTCCGTCAGTTTCTGTTAGCTGGAATAGATAACTGGACCCCGAGGAATTTATAAGCCTTCATCACCAAACATTTGCTGTAAAATCCTATTTTTTATAAACCCTTTACAGGATTTTGTCCTCATCTGTTGTTTTACTCTTAGGACAAAAATCATCATAAAAAATCCACCCTTATCCCAAAATATCTTAGAGGCCTGGTGTTGTCTTCTTGGTCTAGGAAAAATAAAATAAAGCAAACCATTGTCAAACATCTTTATTTTTCTAAACAAGAGTTGAATCCAAATTACACATATGATATGCTGTAGAAAATTAAGATTACCTATACATAGATTTTTAACTATCAACCCTCTTATTTATTTGCTTATTTATTTATTACAAGTTTTAAGGTAACCTTTCCTCTGTTGGGATTTTACACTCCCCCCACCTCTGCCCCTAAGGGTTTCTCTGTGTCCCTGCCTGTCCTGGAACTCAGTCTGTGGACCAGGTTGGCCTTGAACTCACAGAGATTCGCCTACCTCTGTCACCGGAGTACTGGGATTAAAGGCGTGCGCTGTCGCTGCTGGGTATTACACATTTTTAAAAGCACTCGTAAAGGATTTTACAAATCCTGAGATTAAAGAAAGTTTACATTTCAGCAAAAGCTTCAAAGATAGCAAACAGAGCCAAGCCAAAGGGGGTGGCAGCAGTGACTGCATTCACCATAGTAACTTCTGTTGGGAACAGTTTACCTCTTAGTTGTTCTTGGTCTTTTTCTGAGCTCTTCTGTTTTGTTCTCCTTTCACCGCCCCCCACCTCCGTCACAGGGCCAGGTGTCCCACCTGCCCAGAACAAAGGCTTTGGAAGAAACTTTTAAACAAACAAGCTTGGATCTGTAGTGGACAGGTCAAATTCCTCCTCCAGACCTTTTCAGTAGAACAGGACAGCATGTGACAACATTCCAGTATTATCCATACTTAAAAGACATTTAATCCTCTAAATTAGAATCAGTGATCAGAGGGAGGGATGAGAGTGAGCTGTAGAGCAAAGAAGACTTATAGATAAGAGACTTTCAGAGCGGACAGTAGAGAAAACAAGAGATAAAGGGATTTTCAAATCACTTGTGCGATGGCAGAAGTTCTCACAATCTGTAAAAGTCTGGAATCAGGTGTGCCATTTCTGGTCATTGGGACTCATTACTTAGTTTGTACTGAGTTCACGTTGTTTGTAGCAATACAGTGTGGCTCTGAATCTCTGAGGAGGGAAGGAGATTAGAGAAGGCAGGTGACAGGAGTCAGGAGTCTAAAAAGAGCACACGGTTAGTTCAGGCTCCAGAGGCAAGTGAGAGAGACAGCAAGCTTCAGGAGTGGGCAAGAGACAGAGTAGGCAGAAAGATGAGGTACTTGGAAGGGTGGCAGGAAAGAATTTTCGGGAGCAGAGCAAGGAAGAGTTGGGAGAAACTTAGAAATGGATCCTAAGTAGGAAGGAATCCTGCCAGAGGGAGGAAGGAGGATTCCCATAGCAGGAGCCACAGGAAGGCAGCACTGTATGGGGAAAGCATTGTGGGATAGAGTCTCAATTTGAGAGCACCCCAAGCAGACGGAGACTCTTCAGAGAGATGCTCAGGATTAGTGGAGAGGCGTCCCTTCTCTGCATGATAGGCACCCAGGAAGCTGCCTAGTGTGCCAACAAATCCGAGAGAGAGAGAGAGAGAGAGAGAGAGAGAGAGAGAGAGAGAGAGAGAAATTCCAGCAAGTCAACAAAAATTAGAGAGAAACAATGAAGGCAGCTCCAAGAGGATACCTAACCAAGCAGTCAAGAAGAGACAAGAGGTAGACTAGATGGGGAAGAGAAATGCCTGAGGAGATGGAATTATGGAGTTGAATGTGGTGGGAAGCAGAAGCCAGCATAGAGGTGGTGGTTTGTTTCAGTTGGGCAGGACAGGACTGTTTGAAAAGGGGCCCCACCATTCTGCACCAAATTAACTAAGGTGCAGTGAAACAAACTGGACCACTCTGTGGGTGGAAAGATTTATTGGGGATCAAACTGCCAAGGCTATCTGGGGGTGAGGGTGGGAGCAGAGAGGAGTAAAATGGCAGAAAAGCAAGAGGGTTTATATGACAGTCAGCAGGGGTGAGGGGGTGGTCTTTGAGCGGACACAGGCTGTCTGATTGAGAACTAGACGCTCTTGCTAGAAGTAGCTGACCTTTGGGGGCAGATTAAGGGAAGTTCCTGGTAAAAAGAAACCTGCCTTTAGACTTTTTCTTCCCCAATAACAATTCTTTGCCCAGCCAATGACTTTTTGTTTGGACATTATCACCAGCACTGCCATTTTCGTGGCTGTTGTGGACCTAACAATATGTAGTCACAGGAGCAACCCCATGTTTTATGAGAGGTTTAAAGTACACACACACACACACACACACACACACACACACACAATTTCTGAGTGGTTTAAAGAAAAAAAAATGTCCACATATGAACATCTTACCTCACCTCTTTCTCTTCTTGTGTACCTTTGGTAAATTACTAGAAGATGGTAGCTCAGACTGAAAGGAAGTAAAGCCTTCTTCTGATATGTCAACAAATGCATTTATTTATCCCTCTCTCTTTCGTACCATCTGAAACTCTGGTGCACGTATGTATGCCATGTGTGTTTCCTATGCCATTAGCAAACAGCCGTGAAAATGGAAAAAAGAAATGGGCCAAATGGAGTTGTTATTGCACCGGTCCTGCGTCTGTCCTGCCCTCAATCCATCATCAGTCTTTGGGGATGGATGTTTACTTGTACCAGGAATATGGCAGCCTATGGCAGCTGCCCTGCTGAAGTAAGAGTCACAACAGAACTCAAACCATCCTGCTTCCTTCTGCACAGAATTACAGAAACTTTACATAGAAAGACCAGGGATGGCAAGATGACTTAGCATGTGAAGGTACTTATGCCAAGGCCTGAATTTTATCCCCAAGAAGGAGAGAACTGACTCCTGCAAGTTGTCCTCTGACTTCCATATGTGCACCGCCCCCTACTCTCTCACACACACAATATAATTTGAAAATCAGATAAGACCAAATTTATAGTCAAACCCAAGCATCGTTTAATGAAAACAGAAATAACCTTATAAAAGCTAAAGAAATGATGGTTCAGGATATTTGACTGTTTTTTATATTATTCTTATTTATGAGTATTTTATCTGCATGCCTCTATGTGTGCTGTGTTGTGTGACTGGTGCCCAAGAAAGTCACAAGAAGATGCTGGATTCTCTGGAATTGAAGTTACTGATGGTTTGAACCATCATGTGGGTGCTGGAAACTGAAAGCTAGGTCCTCTACAAGAGCAACAAGTGTTCTTAACCTCTGAGCCATCTCGCTACCTCTCCAGCCCTCAGAGTACTTGACTCTTAATACTTATGGTCTCTCACAAATGTTTACAATTCTTAAAAAAACAAAAACAACTTGCTTGCTATTACTGTCATTGTTGTTAGTGTGTGAGGGCAAAGGTCAGAGGACACTGTGGTGTTGGTTCTCTCCTTCCAGATTGAGCTCAGGCCATCAGACTTGACGGCACGGCCTTTCTTGCTGAGCCATCTTGCCAGTCCAGTGTTTGCAAACACTTAACTCATATTTTGTCCTCAAATTTTTCCAGTTCCTTCATTCTGGAAACCCTGCCACACTGGCCCGTTTGTCACCCTTTTTTCATTTCCACATCTCTGAAGCTGCATGCTCCTTTCTTCCTATCCATCATCTGAACCCCTCTTCAGGGCTTGCTGCTGCTTCCTATGGCGGCTGAATAAATGGCACGACCCATGCTGCCCAGCTGGGGCTTTGCCTATAGCATTCTTGCCAACATAAGCTCTCCCTACAACAAACACTGAGCTGACCACTGAAAAATCAGCCTCAACGTATGCGTAAGAGCTTGCCCACAGCTGGGCAGTGGTGGTGAATGACTTTAATCCCAGTACCCAGGAGGTAGAGGCAGGCCGATTTCTGTGAGTTCAAGGCCAGCCTGTTCTACCGAGCGAGTTCCAGGACAGGCACCAAAGCTACAGAGAAACCATGTCTTGGAAAAAAAAAATCTGCCGCCCACATTGAAACTTGCCAAAGCCATGCTCACTCATGTAGTATCTTCTAGTATGTTTGGAAATTGAAAAAACAAATGAACGAAACAACTGCTATGTGAAAAAGTAAAAACTTATGAAGTCCTAAGGAAACCTCAGAATTTTTTTCTAAGTCTAAGGGAATCTACTCTGTTTAATATCAGTTCTTGGAGAATAAAGACAGGAAAGGAAAGACAATTAACCTAAACTACATTACATTTTTTCATATAATGAACGGTCTAGCAGCAGAAGAGAGAAACCAAAATCCAGAGCTCTGAGCACAATGTTTCTAGTCACTTGATAGAACTATACAGCCATCCCTTGATACGTTAGCTGTTTTTGAGTAGCTAGAAGCAGTTCTGAGGAAAGATTTGTTTGGGATTATGGATTCCAAGTGTCCATAGCTGCTTAGCCTGTGAACTTGGCAAGAACAGGACAGGGAACACAGAAAGCATTTTACCTCATGGCAGACAAGAACCAGACAAAGGAACATGTAGGAAGAAGACAGGAAAGACACATCCAAGGATTGCTCTCCACGCACCCAGTTCCTTCAGCCTCTCATTTTCTCCGTTCCACCACCACCTTCCTATAGCAGACTCCATCCATGGGATGATCCATTCACCCATCTCTCTGTGGAAACTCCTTCACAGGTGCTCTCAGAGGCATGCTTTATGAACGTTCTATGCATTCTTCAATCCAGTTGACAAAGTAACCAGCATATTTGGTGTCCATGGAAGATGAATGAAGCCATAACTCCCCTGGGATCTTTAGATGTTAAAGTCAATATGTTTAACTCTCTTGTATAAAACAGCACAATATTTGTCTAAAACACATGTACATTCTTCTGTATAATTTAAATCACCTCTATATTATCATAACTCATGGAGTGCAAAGAGATGAACTGATATAGAAATGATAAAAAAGTAGATTATTAATCTACTTTAATCCAAAAAACAACTGTTAAATTCAAAATACTTTATATTGGTATGGTTTTGGTTTATTGATACAAATTTAAGGTCAATTTTGTTACTGTATATATATTTTTACTTTTGTTTAAGGTATTATATTTATGCAGCTTATTTAAAAATGCAATATATAATTTAAAATACAGATTAATAGTCATCTATAATAGTCAAACTTATAGACAAGCTGGTTAGATTTTCTAAATATGTAGAGATATATTTCAGATGAATAGGTAATCTTTAAACACTTAAAGACCTACAGAATATGGAATTTTTTTTTTTTTTTTGCTTTTTCGAGACAGGGTTTCTCTGTGGTTTTGGAGCCTGTCCTGGAACTAGCTCTTGTAGACCAAGCTGGTCTTGAACTCACAGAGATCCACCTGCCTCTGCCTCCCGAGTGATGGGATTAAAGGTGTACGCCACCACTGCCCGGCCAGAATATGGAATTTAAAATGTTTTAACAACTTAGAATTCTTTGGATGTGAGATGTCTTCTCCTGGCAGCACCAATTACTTCAAGAGGATGATGGACACTGACGAAGCCCCTTATGGTGTTTGCTTTCAGTGTGGCAAGGCTAGGCATTTGGGCAGGAAACTGCTCTTGCTGGACTGCTTGACAATATGCTGGATGGACTGGACATGCAGGACCCACAGGAAAATGACTGCTAAACTTGCCAAAACAAGGTGAGACAGTCCTTCAGTGTTCCTGCTTCATGAAAGAGTCTGCCAGACATTCAGCAGGACACAAAAGAAAGCGACTGTCAAATTTTGCCAAAATTGAAGGGATAGTTCTTCAAATTTTTCTGGCTGAAAAACCTGCCAGATACTTTAAGATTGTAGGCTAAAAATGGATGCCCCAATGTTACAGAAGAACTTGGGTGGCTGTCCAGACAGTCAGATATTTCTGTCATTTCTAGAATTTTTGAAGCTGCTTAGAATGCACTTCCCGTATCAGGTAATATTATATCCTTCTGGGTTCTTTGATGGAGTTGAAGACTAAATAGTTATAGTTTTCCTTAGTTATGATAAAAAATTAGATATGAAACTTTAGACTTACAAAGATAAATAGATGATATTTTCTTTAATTTTGTTGAATACAAATAGACTAAATATTACAACTGTAATTCTTGTTTGCATAACCATTTTGTTGTATGTAATTTTACTATGTTAAAGTTGAAACCTTCCTTCTTGATTACAGAAAAGGGGAAATGATGTGGAATGTTTTTCTGTATGCTGTGAATATGTTTTATTACCATTGGTTAATAAAGAAGCTGATTTGCCAATAGCCAGGCAGAACAGAGCTGGGTGGGAAATCTAAACAGAGATGCAGGAAGAAGAAGGGCGGAGTCAGAGAGACACCAGCAGCCTCTGGAGAAGCAAGATGTGAGGTAACAAACCATGAGCCTTGTGGTAAAATATAGAATAATAGAAATGGGTTAATTTAAGCTGGTTAATAATAAGGCTGAGCTAATAGCCCAAACAATTATAATCACTAGTAAGCCTCATAGTGGTTATTCGGGAACTGGTGAGTGGGAGAGAACCTTCAGTTACACTGAACAGTAAAGTATAGGGAACAATGGAAAGTCAGTATAAAAGCAGCTGTGGGAGTCTACCAGCATCTGTGATCTGGAGTTCCTTGAATATAGACATAGAACCTGTGAATACAGAGGGCTGACTGTTACAAATGACTTCCAGCAGGGCTTCCCTATCTACCTTTGTAGACTTAAAACAATTTAATTTACATATAGACTGTTAGTGTAGTAAAGACCACCATGTAACTGGCAGAGACAGGCCATGTCACCTCACATTAGAGTGGGAAAAGGGAAAGTTAACTATCAAGAGCAAGTGAAAACTACTGGGGGAGGAAGACTAGGAAAGCAGAGGGTGCCCTTTTGGACTGCAGACTTGCAGAGGAAGGCCCGTCTTCCAGGCTGCCTCACTCAGAGAATTTCAGACAGAAATCCCTTTTTCTATCAAAATGCTGATGACTCTCCTTGCAGAAACGTCTCATTATAAAAGCGCTCTCTGCTGCTTGCTTTCTGAGCTTTAATAAATCCTGGATTAGCATGAAAACCACCCAGGCACTGACTCCCCACATTTCCCGACGAGCTGTCTGGAGTTGGCTTCTTCTTATTGAGTAACTTCCCCAAGTTGGAAAACTGCCCAGTGCCTGGAACTAAGGACTACCCACTAAACTCAGAGCAGGGCAGAAACATCCCCCCACGCCAGTCCTGCAAACCCAGACCGGCCTTTCTTCCTTCTTTCTTTTCCCTTGCTTTTTGTTTTCTCACTCATAGCAATTCACACGGTTTTTGTTTTTGTTTAGATGGGTACTGAACCTGGGACCATGGACACGCCAGAGAAGTACTCTACTGCTGAACGACACCTCCATAACCTATGTTGCTGTTCTTTTTAAGGAAGGTGGAATTGAGTTCCTATCCAGCCCTCTGCATTACAACACCTGGGAGTCTAAGCTGACTTCGCTCTGCTCTCTAACGGCTTCTACCACCAGAGAGGAGGCAGCCTCTGCTCCACTCCCTCTTTCAGCATTCCGCTGTCTGCAAACGTGTCCCCAGATCTCTAGGACACTGCAGTGCTACAGCTGTTCTCTGTGGAGGGCCACGCTGATGTTTCCAGCCTTAGCAGTTTTGTTGGCTGGCATATCATGTGACCTCACATATACTCTCAAAGTTTCCAAAATGTCATTCTAGCCTCCACCTGCCTTTCCCCATTTTCTTCTGCTCTTCCTCTCCACTGGCTAAGCTTCTAAAGAGCCAGAGTCCTCAGTCTTACTACATTACCCATCAGCCTCTTAGTAGTTGGCCCATGTCTGTAATCCAAGCACTCAGGAAGTTGAGTCAGAAGGCTAGAAGAGTTTGAGGCTAGCCTGGGCGAGAGTGTCTTTCTACCTACAAAACAATAAATGAAATTTGCTTCATTTTGTTTTTTCTTAATTGTAATTTACACACACACACACACACAATCACCATTTTAGTCAGGGTCAGTGGTCCTGACATCACGACATTATGCAGCAATCACCACCATGCATTTCCAGACTGCTTCATGCTGTAAAATTGAAACCATGTTCATTAAGCACTAGCTCCCCATTTCCCCTCTCCCTGGCTTCTGGCAATCACATTTCTACTTTCTTTGAACTTGCTTCTTGATACTTCATAGGAGTGGGATAATACAATTATCATCCTTGTCTGACTGCCATACCTCGCTAAGCACAATGCTTTCAAGTTTTATCAATATCGTAGTACATATTAGAACTTTATTCCATTTTAAAGGTGAATAGTATTCCAGTGTTTGGACATTTCCTCCTCTGTCTGCCCAGTGCAGATGGATGTCTGTGTTTTGGCTAGTGAAGCTTTGACAGTGAGGGCGGGAAGGAGTCAGCAGAGTTGTGCCTATAAGGCAGAGAAAGAATGGTTTGTATGTGTGGAGAGTACTGAACTGGGGTGGTCTCTGGGGCTGGCCTGTCTCCAGTGACCCTGACCAGATGGCTCCGTCAGAGCACAGAGAGATGAGAAAGTGCATCAGAACCCACTGGGTACCTGGAAGGAATGCAGACTCCTTGACTATTCCCGGAAGTGAGATCTCAGAATTCATATTTCCTTTTTTTCTGGTTTTTCGAGACAGAATTTCTCTGTGTAGCCTTGGCTGTTCTGGAACTCTGTGGACCAGGCTGACCTTGAACTCACAGAGATCCACCTGCCTCTGCTTCCTGAGTGCTGGAATTTTAAAGGCATACACCACCACTTCCCGGCTAAGTTATCAAGTTTTTAAATTATTCTTTAATTTTAAAAATGATTGCTTTCATAAATTTAGTTTGTTAATTCTCTTGCTTTGATTTAAAATAGGTTGTTCTTATTTAATTTTATGCTGTATCAAAGCCTCCCAAAAAACTTTGGGGTGTTCTTCTGCCAAGAACTTTGGAGTGTTCTTCTGCCGAGAACTTTGGGGTGTTCTTCTGCCGAGAACTTTGGGGTGTTCTTCTGCCAAGCTGCTGATAGCACATTTCCAAAGGAGATTCTTTTCAACAGCCGTTATTCTTGAAAAGAATCTAATATTTATGAGTGTGTGTGTGTGAGTGAGTGAGTGTGTGTTCACCAAGGCTAGAAGAGGGCACCAGATCCCATAGAACTGGAGTTATAAATGATTGTGAACCATTCATGGTACTGGAAACTTCAAAAGCAGCAAATGTTCTTAATCACTGAGCTGTTTCTCCAGTACATTTTCACCCAGCAGATATGCACTGTAAAATGCACATTTTAGTCACACGTCAAAACTGTCTATTCTCAATATTTTAGTTCTTGATTGAAAAATATTTTTTGACTTTAGATAGTGAAAGATTCTTAGTCTCTTTAAAAATTTTAAAAGCACTTCACTTGTTTGTTTGTTTATTTATTGCATGTTGTATACATGGGTCAAGGTCAGAGGACAACCCGCAGGAGTTGGATCTCCCCTCCTACCACGTGGGTCCTAGGGATTGAACTCAAGTCCTCAGGTTTGGTAGCACCCCTGCCAGCTGCGCCATCTCACCAGCCCAATTCCTGCCGTCTTTCTTTGCTCTCAGACAAGTCCCTTAACCTTTTCGAGCAGAACCTCTGAGAACCTCCTCCCCTCTCAGCCCCAAACCTATCTCCACATAACAATGAGACTGGGTCTCTGTCACGGTCAGTTCTTACCCCTGCCCTGCCCGCTGTGGACACCTCCCATCTGACACTGACCTAGTTAGCATTAACTGTCAATTTGACAATCTAGAATCACTGAAAACAACAAAACCCCAAAAACATTGGGGAGTGTGTGTGTGTGTGTGGGGGGGGGGTTCGAGACTGGGTTTCTCTGGAGCTTTGGTTCCTGTCCTGGAACTAGTTTTTGTAGACCAGGCTGGCCTCAAACTCACAGAGATCTGCCTGCCTCTGCCTCCCAAGTGCTGGGATTAAAGATGTGCACAGTCTGTGGCTGTCTTAATCGCCTCATTTGATGTAAGAGGGCCCACCCCACCGTGAGTGTCATTTCCTAGGCAGGGAGTCCTGGCCTGGGTAAGGAAGGCCTCAAGCCAGAGAACAAGCCGGTAAGTAGAGTTCTCCCATGGTTTCCGCTTCACTTCCAGTCCCATCTTCCCTCAGTGATAGATTATGTCCTGGAAGTGCAAGCCACATGAGCCCTCTCCAAGTTCTTTCTCACAGCAACCAAAGGAAATGAGAGCAGTGTACCGGAAAAGGAAAAACAAGGTCCAGGAGGGAATGGATGAGACACTTGCTGCCGAGCACAACTACCCGATCCTCAGGACCCATGGTGGAAGGAGAGAACTAACTCCCACAAGTTACCCTCTGACCTCCACACACATGCTATGGCATGTATGATGCCACCCCATAAATAAATAAAAATGTAATGACAATTATAAAAAGAATAAATTCTGTGTGGGGAGAGAAGCAGAAATAAACCTCCCAGAAACCTTGGGTTTCTAAAGCACTAGCCTCTATCCAAAAACCAATTACATGCTTGGACTCTAGGAGATACCTCCATTGTATCTCTATCTTTCTTTTTTCTCTTAAGCTAACTCACAAGGGTTTCTGATGTTTTTAATTTTAGACTTAAAATTAATATACTCAGAAATGTGAGTCCAATCCAGGTCACAGAAGTATTTTAAGAGTCAACTAGGATGCCTATAATATGCCACAGAAGGACGAATGCTAACCATGTGACAATATTATTGCCATTACCAGAGTCTTCCCTTTCCCTTTTTGCATTAAAAAAAATACTGTATTTTTCTTTTCTTTTTTTCTCTTTTGTTTTTTGAGACAGGGTTTCTCTGTGTAACAGCCCTAGCTGTCCTGGAACTCGCTCTGTAGACCATGCTGGCCTCGAACTCACAGAGATCCACGTGCCTCTACTTCCTGAGTGCTGGGATTAAAGGCAGTGACTACCACCAACCAGCTAGAAATACTGTATTTCTTGTTTAAGCTTATTCTTCCAATTATTCTTTTATAGAGAGCAAAGCAATGATGATTGGGTTTTGAAAAGCAAAGAGCATGGGGAATTTGAAATGCAAATATTTTTAAGAGTAACGTGCTTAAAAAATAATTGAGCACTGTCTATGTTCCAGGAAAGGTGCCAGGAATTCATTCACCCCTTCTTCCTCACTTGCCCTGAGGCAGGAGGTAGGGCAAGGACGCCTCTTTAGCTACCTCTTCCCAGGGAGCTTACAGGGCAAGAGGAGGGGCCAGTCAGCCAGAACTATGTTCTAGTTACAAGATGAGGAGATGGGTGGGAGAGGGGCACAAAGGAGGGGATTTCTGGCCCACATCAGAAAGGCTTCCAGAAGGAAATAATGATCAAACTGAGATCTACGAAAATTACTTGACGTTGGAAAGGCCACCAGCAGAGAAGAGTGATGTAGGAAAAGAGCCCAGCCTGCTCCAAACACAGGAGGTAGAAGGGAGCTGACATATATGCCAAGGGTGCAGAGGCCAGAACATACAGTGCTTCAGCAATGCTAACCCGACTCTGGGAGCTGCAACAGATTTTAGGCAGAGAATAAACCTACACGGATTTATACTCTAGAAAGGTCCTATCCAAGCCCTAGCCCAGTCTGGGAAAGGTGTTGATGCCCATGTTTGGAAGCCAAGAGACTGGTTCATAGACTGTGTCAGAAATATGGGCAGAGGGTCCAATACCCTCAAGTTTGCTTTAAGAAAGAATGGGTGTGTGTGGAGAGATCACTCTGTGGTTAAGAGCATTTGCTGCTCTTGTAGAGGAGCTGGGTTCAGTTCCCAGGACCTATACAGCGTCTTACGACCATCCTTAACTCCAGTTCCAGGAGGTCCTACATCCTCTTCTGACCTGTAGGATATAAGGCTTGCATAAAGTGTACACATACAAGCAGGCAGAACATACACCTAAAATAACAAAAAAAAAGTGATTTGGAGGGCAAGAGGAAATTACTTGATATATATGGCATTCCAAATTATTTCACTGTCTCCTAATTTCTGTTCATTCACAGATGACTTTTTAGGGCTAATGGCTTGCTCATGCTTACACAGCTACTAGTGATCCTTAGGGCTTTGGGATATTACAATAGTATGTCATTGCCTGTTTGCAGTCTCTTAGCAGAACTGGCCTCTATGTAGAGAGAAAAGGTGTAGGGCAAATGAATTTAACTGTGGGGAAAAAGTATCTAGGTTCCAGGACAGCAGGCATGGAGGGGTCTTCGGGAGTCCTGGAGGAGTGGAAAGCAAGGTGTGAAGACACAAGGTAGCAGATAACAGTGGGCTTCAGGTCAGAGCTTCTCAGGAGAGGGCAGAGGCCAAAACTAACAACTGGACCCTTTGACTAGACTTTACGGAGGCTACAGTAGAGCTGGCTAGGTGTGGAGGGAGACTCAAGGTGAGAGGAGAGTCAAGCCACAGGACACACACTGCAATATTAGCTTAGGCCCTGCCTCCTCCATAAACCGTGACTGGGGCAGCTGGCTCAGGCTCTCCAGGCTATGGAGTAAGCTGTAGAGTTTCGTGTCACTTAACAGGGAGGCAATCTGAGAAATGTGTGGTTAGGCAATTTCATCATTGTGCAAACACAGAGTGTTCTTACTCTCAGTTGGAAACCATGTGAGAACGCGATACAGTCTCATGGGACCACCACTGTAAATGCAGTGTGTCCTTGGACGAAAGGTTAACATGCAGTGCATCAACCTGTGCTAAACTAACAGAGCCTTGTTACAATCTTCTCTGCAAGGACTATGCTTGACAGTCACTGATCCCCAACACTTTGGCTCTTGCCTGAGAGGAGCAACTTTGGAGTCTGAAGACTGACAGAGTTGTGAACTTCAACAGAAGAAGACTGAGGCAGAATGGCTAATCAGTCCTCTGCCCCAGTGTTTTGTCCCCCCTCCCCCTTCACACACACACACACACACACACACACACACACACACACACACACGAGAAGGGAAGACAAAGACAGAAAGAAGTATGGTTGTTTTCAAAACATTACATGCAAGATTTGGCCTTAGTTTTAGGGCTAAAGATAAATTTCATTTCTCTGCCTGGTCCCACATCTAACCCCCAAATTGCTCCTCTTGCATCACTCCCAGGGTTCCAGGGACTGGGAAGTGGAAAAAGTGTTTTAAAGGGACAAATAATAGGATAAGGGAGGATATACAGCTCCTATTAGTGTTAGTTTCCAAGAAGAAAAAGACTTGACTTAGTAAAATATGCACTGATTTTCTGGTAGCACAATTTAAGTGTGAACATTGGACATGCAGTTAGAAAGAGCAACTCAGTGGATGCAAATTCCAAAAGGTACTTACTGTGGAAATTTATGTACATATGAGAGTAATTCACAGAGAAGCACTTTGAATGCCTGCCTGGCCTCTCCATGTGCCCACCTGAGAATGGGTAAGCAACGCAGGGATGCAGCCTTCATTCTTTGCTTTTTCCCCAAAGATGGACATCATTGGCTTTTTTCTTTTTCTGAGAGTTGTTGTTTGTTTTGTTTTTCCCTTTGTCTCATTAATTAGAGTCAGGAGTGGCAGTATGTGTCTGCAGTCCAAGCACATAAGGATCTGAGGCAGGAGGAGGACTGTTTGAGGCAAGCCAGGGACATACAGGAAAACCATGACTCAAAATGGAACAAGTAATAATAAATTAGCAAGTGTTATTCAATTAACAAGGGAAACGTCTTTTTCTTTTGCTGCTTCTAAGGATAGGTCATCACTCTCTTATGCTGTTGCCTTCTGACTCTAGACAGGATGAAATATAACTTGGCTAAAAGCTGTGATCTAGGGTAGCAATGACCTAACAGTCTTGGCCTTAGAGCCTTCTCTTTAATGCAACAGTAATATAGTAATAGCTTTATTTTCTAGGCAAATGGACTCCACCCCCAGCAGTTATCATCATCACTGCAATCAATAACAATAAAAGAAAGAAAACGGCCACATTAAGGTACAATCTGAGGCCACTGTGCTGTATCAAGGACTTTGAGTTTCCTGTTGACTAGCCTACATTTTTCTTCATGCACACTGACCTTTCTCCTACTTCACAAATAAGAAACTGAGCCAAAAGAAGTGTTCAGGAGGCAAAATACTTCAAAGGAAAAAGTCATAAAGTAAAAGCTGGGCATAGCGGAGCATGTCTATAACCTAGACAATGGGGTGGTAGTGGAAACAGGCAGATCCCAGGGACTTGTTGGCCTCTGAAACTGTGAGTTTAGGTTCAATGAGAGACCTTGTATAAAAAAACAAGAGCAATAGAGGAATATACCAGCATCAACCTTGGCCTCTGTTATGGATATGCATAGGTGAGCACACCTGTACACACACACACATGCACACACACACACACACACACGCACACGCACACACACACAAAGAAACAAAGTAAGTTATTTAGAAAATGATATGAATATTCAGTAAAATCAGTCTCTTTCTGTGAGAGTATATTTACAAATTATAATGAACTGAAAAAATCAGAAAGTGTATACAGATATAGCTCACTAAATCAAATATTTACACACATATGCGTGTGTGCATGGGAAGTACACTAAGATGGATGATGGAGATTATGGATAATTTGTTTCATTTTTTATGTTTTTCTTATTTTTCCAAGCTTTCTTCTATAAGCATGTGTTATTCTCATGCAGAGCATGGTGATCAAAAGCATGTATTTGGAGCCAGACTGCCGGGCTCAAATACTCACTGTACCATTTCCTGTGGTGACTTTAATTACTCAACTTCTTTGTATCTTGATTTCCTATCTCTAAGTGGGAATAAAGGGCTATAACTTATCTCAAAAGGTTGTTATAATTAAAGAGTTAATATTTATATCACCTATCACATGGTAAGCACTGTACTAAATAAGATATTTTTAGCTTAGTCAAATTGTGATTAATTTCTCTGGCATGCTCACTATATATTTCTATGACATTCATATTTTGTGATGTGTGTTATTAACTTATACCTACCTATGTTTGTCCCCGACAAACAGACTGAGGATGGATGTGTGACCTTTTGGTGGGTGGATAAACTCTCAGTTGTTTTCAGGTAAGGACAAAGAACAGAGATTTCCCAAGGATATACTATAACTCCCATCATCTGGTCCTCGGTGAATTACGGAAAAGCCTAATAATTCCCTCCTAAACCATAGGTTTACTGTCACCATTTGATTAGTGACGTTCACAGTCATGGATACACCCTTGACCTTTGGTGAAGTCTGCCCCTTTCTTAGAAGTTGCAATGCCTTTGGCAACCCTGTGCTCTGTAATACTTGCTTCCCTTCCTCACGTAGACCTGGGAGGAGCAGAGGGAAATGAGAACCAGCTTGTGGGAGGCAGTCAGGTGGTTGTGAAATTGTTCACGACTGACAGGCAGACATGCAGGATGCAGTGGCAATGCTGATGGAGTTTGCAGGGGCTGCTCTTACTACTAAGAGAGCATTCATGTAAAAGTAAATCCAGTAAAAGGACTCCAATGTGTGAAAAATGAGGAAACACATGTTTTCTGTTGTCTTGCAGACTGTAGAACTGAGTGGCTGAAACACATTTTTATTTTGCAATAAAAATATAAAGTTGGTAAGGTCTAACTTAAGGATTGTGAGAAGGAAGTAAAAATTGAAAAAAAAAACTCACAAAAGATGGGGTTCTTCCACGTGGGAGGAACACCAGGGTATCACTGGAAATCGGATGAAATCAGTACTAATGAAGTTTCCTTCCAGCCAATGAAAAAGGAATATAGAAAAGGAAACTCCAAACCTCTTGTTTACCCAGCTGTCTGTACAAAGTGAATTATTCATGATTCAATGTGAATAATAAACCTATGCAAATATTTGTTGTATTCTCAGTTTTGAGGGAGCAGCAGGAAATGAAGTCACTATAAAATGATTTAGTTAACTCTTGCTCTTGGAAATAAACTGAGAAAATAGATGCTGATGGATATTTACATATGCCCCTCTGGAGGCTTCCATCCTGCTGGAAATATCAACTTATAACTCTGCTAGTACCATGACCTTTATATGATTTCCTTAGAAACTAATTACGAAGGGTTTTCGTTTTTTCTTAGCTGTAGAGGGTTAAAAAACTCACAGCAGAAGTTCTGTAAGAGGAAACCTTAACGGACAAGTTTCCAAGTACTTGCTGCTTACTGTAAATTCTTACCTATAAATTTCAGTCACAGGGTTTTGATAAAGGGAATATTACAATAATACTGATACCTGACAGCTTTTGGTTGTTCATCTTTTCACTACAGAATTGGCTGAACAGTTTCCGTCAGAAGTGCTATAGACTAACGAGCTAAAGCAGTGGTTCTCAGCCTTCCTAGTGCTGGGACACGTTAATACCTACAGTTCCTCACGTGGAGACCCCAACCATAAAATTATTTAGTTGATTCGTCATAATTAATTTTGCTACTGTTATGAATCATAATATAAATATCTGATGTACAGGATACCTGCTACTTTGACCCCAAAGGTTGGGAACTGCTTCTTTAAAGCTAGAGCCGTGTTGGTGTTTATGTTGCT
Source organism: Microtus oregoni (assembly GCF_018167655.1). Taxonomy (NCBI): domain Eukaryota; kingdom Metazoa; phylum Chordata; class Mammalia; order Rodentia; family Cricetidae; genus Microtus; species Microtus oregoni. Next base: position 1,254,041 of record NW_024543223.1, on the reverse strand, counting down.
TGTCCACTCCAGCGACTGCTGGGCATTGAAAGGTGTATCATCATCTTGCTACCTCAGTCACTTTTCACACTGGGCCATCACCATAAGCTGCCCCACCACTCCACCCCTATTTTTTTAAATTTCATTTTATTTCTGAGACAGAGTCTGATTATATATCCCATGCTGGTCTTGAACTCATGATTCCCCTACCTCAGCCTCCAGAGGGCTAGGGTTACAGATGTGGGCCCTAGAGCCCTAGTTTACCACAATCGTAAAGAGTGGTGGTAAACCAAACTAAAGCACAAGGATGACTGCTTGGTATGCTATGCTTAGGAATGGATCGCATTAGCCGCAGACTAAAGGCTGCGTTCCAGTTAAACTGTGACTAGGTTCAGAGGGATCACACTTTTCCTCAGCAGTCGTCCCAGAGCCTCTAGAGGAGGAGCAGAGAACTGGTCGGTCCGAGCATCTCTGGTTCTTGTGACCCAGGCTCCGTTTGGACTCATGGATGGGTATTCAGGCTCTCCCCAGAAGCTAACTAGCCCTCCTCTAAGCCGCTCGAGAGCCCAGGAAGAGGTCAGACCAGTCTCAGAGAAGACTTTCAGCAGGGCTCATGCTTCTACCACCTGGTTGGTTATAACTATGGGTGGAAAGCAGGAAAACTTCACATTTTGGAGCTAAGATACAGGGATAGACCACTTCTCTCAAAACTGAAATGCTGGCAAGTGCACATGCACTCTAATATCATTCTCGTTCATTCTGTGCTGACTGGAAGTATCTTTTTAACTTAAAAATGGTATTAACATTGTATCTCAGAGTTAACCGGGAATACAAATAGACAGCAAACTTTGGTACAAAATATTTGAAATGCTTGGGAAAATCAGATCTATATTTAATAAAACCCACTTGAGAGTGAAAATTGGTCCCACTATTCACATTTAACTATGCTGTTTTTTGTAGGCTGAATCTCTACAAGAAAAAAAAATATGAGGCAGGGTGGCCCTCTGTAGATGAGGCTATTCTTAAACTTGTAGCAATCCTTCTGCCTCTGCTTCCCAAATGCTGTGGTTACAGTCATGACCTACCATGCCCCTCACTCACAGGACAGATGATAACAAATCAGTACTTCTTTGACGGGAACTTATCTCCATTATAGTTTAGTTCAGTGAATTCCTTCTGATACTGTTCCACCTGAGGAGACATTTCCATATGTTGGGACATTTCTTAACATTAATGCAGTTCATTCCTCTCATAGGTTATTCTGTAGGGAAGGCCCATTGTTGGACATCACTATGAACTAACATCTTAGTCCAAGAGGAAGGCTCTTTGGAGACAACAGTGAAACTGATAAATCTTTGTTGAGGGATGACCAGGGGACTTAACCACATTCCTTGTGGTTTCAGAATGACATGGAACCCATAGATAGGCAAAGATACTTGTCATTCTTAGTAATGACCTGACCACATCAGTTCTTTAACATAAAGAGGTGGTTCTAGATTTTATAATTTCTTAGAAGCAGCCAGGCTAGTGTGTAACAAATGAAGTGAAATTCTGTTCACTGACAAGCACCTATATAGGAAGGCAGTTGGTTGCTTTTAGCACTTGAAGGTTGTAAACAAGTTCTTCTGATACTAGCCTAAGATCCCCCACCCCAAACATACCTTTGTTAAACTGCAACAAGGTCGTGTTGGAGCCTGAGTGTCTTCTTGATTAAAAGTTGCCCTGGTCTCACGGTTATGACTTTGGTATTGACTAGCTGTGCTACGCTGGCCACGTGATCTCTCTCTGTCTTAGCTACTCAATTAGTTTATGAGAGTACTGAATGAATTAGCACATGGAGCAATGCTGTGATTAGCCCTGCTTACAAGTCCTCCCAAAGTCGGTAGGTCCTGTACTCTAATAAGGAGAGGGGTGGGTCTGTGAGCCCAGTGAAGTAGACTAGTTTGCTAAGGGACACGAGAGTATTCCTTTAAAACATGGTAGAAATGCTTTATGTCTTGATAGTTATCCTAGTGTAAGTGAAAAGAATCTTCACATGAGTCTTTCCCTGATCACCCTACATGCGTATCAACGCTACTGATCTCTGGTTGACTTTTCTGTCTCTGAGTGCCTTCTGTTCTAATTCCTCCTTGCATGTTCCCACTCACTCCACATTTGCAGCCACCTCAATAATCATGCCTAGATCAGTGCATGATGCTATTTGTTTAAACAGAGAAATGAGTGTGCGTAAGCAAGCATGTTTGCTTGTCTATGCCTAAAATAGCCCTGGAAAGCTATATGAGAAAGTGGTTATGCCAGTTACCTTTAGGGAAGGGAACTAGATGATTAGAGGGCAGGAAAGCAATGTCTTTTTATAGATATCTCTTTATTCCTTTTGAATTTTAAGTCATGTGACTGTATTACCTAATCACAAACAAGCAAATAAAATGTAGGAAATAATAAGAACTCTGCCAAGTTCATCAATTTATTAAACAAATATTTACTGTGTATCTACTACTTGCCAGACATTAGCAGGGCGACTGTGTTTCATCACCTGTGTGCCAGAGATCCTACTGCTTGTTGCATTAAAACTTGCTCAGAGGAGATTCAAAGAGTTGGTTAATATCACCCAAGACTGTCATTTGATTAGCAAAATAACTAAGTCCAGGTTATTTATGCTACAAAGTCCCCTTAATATATTGAAAAGTTGAAAAAAATGCTTAGAAGAAGCCAGAGTGTCAGATGATACACTGTAACTGACATTTATTGAGCAGTTACATGACAATCTGCATGCCATCCAGTCTTTTGCTTTGCTATAGTATGGGGACTCACTTAACTGAAAAAGATTCATTTTAGACAGGGAAACGGAAGTATAGGGAGAGCAGATAAATAATTTACCCCAATAACTTGGACTACTAGAGGATGCCCAACCAGGCTGTGAACTCTAGAACCTCGGTTTTAAACTTTGTCTTTTGGGGACAGGACCTTGAAGTATTCCTGTTTCCAAGAATCTCTGCTGAAATCCTACCATTAATACAAAGTGACACAGAACTTTGCAGCTGCGGATTTCAGTACTGAACTTCTTCTACTCGCATGCAAAGGAACAACTTCCTAGAAACTGTGTTTAGAAGCACGTTCCCGCCAGAAGCAGTGAGCACTGGCAGCTCTAATTGCTAATAAACCAGGAAGTGCTGCATGCCTTCCATGTGCCACACACTCTGCTGAAGTACAGAGGAGAAACCCTCACTCCCTTCCATTTCCTTCATCTGCTCTGTGTCTGGTCACTGGAACACAATATGTCTATGGTTCTCTTTAAGTGTTTGAAGGTGGAATAAAGCTCTCCTTAAACTTTCCTCTTTGTGTATTCAGTCTGTTTTCATATCACAGTCCTTAGGGAACGTTCATTTTCTTAGCTTCTATTTAAAATGTGTGAGGGCAGCTTGCTTCCCTTCCAAAAACTGTCCTGAAGGAAAGGGAGTTTCTATTCTGAGGAGAGAGGCAAGGAGATGCCATCGGGAGCAGGCAGGATCAAGGGTCAGCTCCAAGCTTAGAAAAGATGATTAGTAGGGAAAAAAAAGACGTAGCAATTTGAGGACTTTAGAAAGTGTTTTAATAGCAAATGCTTGCTGTATAAGCATGAGGACCTGAGTTTGTATTTCCAGCATTATCCTCATTTGTTACACAGTTGTTTATTGTCTTGGTCTTTAAGTTAGATAGATATTGAGAATTATATAGATTAATAGTCATCTAAAGTTTGTCATTTATAATTAGACTAATCAGGTTCTTTAGATATATAGAGATTATACTCAGTATAGATAGATACTTGCCTGTAATCCCAGTGTAGGGGAGGTGTACCAGGCAGATTCCTGGAGCATGTTGTCTAGCTAGCTTAACTGAATCTGCAAGCTCCAGGTATGCAAGAGATCCTGTCTCAAAAAATGAGGTGGACGAGAGACTAAGGAAGACACACACATGCACACACGCATGCACATGCACACACATTGAGTAGCTATGGAGCCCTAGCTATATGCTTACTTGGCAGTTTGCTTGATTTTCTTGCTTCATCGAGAGGTAAAATAACTTGTCTAGAAAATAGTAGTCAGGTTTGAATTTAGTATCCTAGGCATGTGATTTTTTTCTTTCTTCTTCCTTTCTTGCTTTTTTTCTTCTCCCTCCCTCCCTCTCTCCCTCCCTCCCTCCTTCCCTCTTTCTCTGAGATGGAGTCTTGCTGTGTAGCTTAGACTGGGCTTAAGCTCACAGTCCTCCAGCCTCAGACTCCTGTGTACCATCAGGCCTGGATAACTCAGGCTTCTTCTTTACTAGCTTTCTATAAGGAAGATGGGAAATTGTTTTATCTTGGATCCAGTTAATATTCATTCAAATGGAACCAAGCTTCTACAGCTTTTAGGAGTGTGGAAGAACCAGATGTCAACATTTCAAAGACATTTTTACACTAGGTTTCTGCTCTGAAGTATCTGAGACCCCTAAAGAAAGCTTCTGTGCTTCAGTGCCTTCCAGATGTTTCTGGCTGTTTCATTCAGCTTGTCCCTCTCCTTGGGGAGAAGGGCTTGTAGAGCTGAACACCAGGGTCAAGATGAGGTCAGTCTAGAACAATGAGTGAGACTTCACTGAAGGTTCAAAGGTATTATACTGGAATTACAGAAAAATCCTGACCCTGAATAGGTCAGCCTATTTTCCTAATTGCCGGGCAAGATTTTTCAGGGTTACCGTTAGAGCAGGTCTTCCCTGCAATTCCCAGCTGGGTATCAGGACAGTTTTCCTGACTTTGTACACAGTGAGCCAGGGACACCTGTAAGACATCATCTCCCACAAGAAGGAATCTCAGCGGGCATGTGGGCGCTTGCCTTTAATCCCAGCACCAGGGAGGCAGAGGCAGGCAGATCTCTGAGTTCTAGGCCAGCCTGGTCTACATAGCAAGTTTCAGGACAGTCAGATCTACGTAGAGAGAGAGAGAAAAAAACAAAGCAACAACAACAACAATAACAACAAAAAGGAAACAAACCCCCAAACTACAACACAACAAAAAAGAGCAACTATGCCCTCAAAGTGAAGTCCTATCTGCAGAGTCACTCACTGTCCACTCAGCTGGGCACTGTGGGAACACTTGTGCTCTATAGCTCCTTTCAAGTCTCACTCTCGGGATAGAAGCTCAACCTTACCATGGCATTTAAAATAAAATAAAAGTTTTCAACAAACAAAACAATTATGCCCTCAACTATACCTGTAGTCTATGGATACTGAAAACTGTATATCATATCTCAGCAAGGACCTCAATATACAAATCACAGTTAGCATGTTACCACAGAAACAAACTAGTACTTTCCAAAGAGGACACGATTAGGTATTCACTCACGTGTGCAGAGCTAGACTGTCACTTGGGCTTCCTTCCAAATGACATTCATTATAATTGAACATTGCTTTTACTATGAGAATCTGTGGAAGTCACTGAAGATCTCATACTGTTGGTTCTGAAGCCATAAATCAACAATTCTCAGTTACACTCAAAATGAGCTCTAATGTTTCTAGAATTTTAAATACCACAGAAGTTTGAACTTATCTCAGTGCAACTTTGACACTGATACCATTTCCAGCCTCTTCCTGGCAGATGTGAGCTGGAGAGTGAAAGAGCCTAGACACCAGAGGGACCTGCAGGAGGGGAAACGAAGGTGTGGTTTTGGTGCCTGGCTTCAAAGGCTAGAGGCAACGCTGAGCCCAGCCTATTTCTTTTTAGCTAGACTAATTTCTGTACAGAGAGCAAACCACTCGCCAAAGTCAAACTTCCCCACATGAGTTTTAGTTTAACAATGCCCCAGTTTCCAAGCTATCGTCTTCTAATCTTTGTAACTGTGCTGAGGAAGCAAGCACAGCCAGGGTGAGTGAAGGGCCAGCAGAGCACTATGCGGCGTCCTGCCCTGCAGCTGGCTTCTCATGGAGTCACCGCTCCTTTCCCCACCGTTCTCTCCCTCCTTCCCTCTTTTCCTTTTCTTCTAGTTTTTGATGTAGTTGTATTTATTCATTTTCTGACAGCTAGGGACAGAAATGAAAGACTAAAAGATTTCTTTCCTTTAAATAAATCTTTCAGTGAATGAAACTGAATGTCTTCAGTCCTTGATAACTAGCTAGCTATTTTACACGTTCTTGTTTCTCAGATCTTCTTGATAATAGAGCCCCTTCCCTGTGCGGCTACCAAGGACAGGTATCCAGTAACTTCTCTCCCACCTCATGTACTCACTGCATCAGAATCACACTGGACCCAACGGCAGTGAGAAGCTCTTTAGTTGAGAATGGGGGAATTAAAAGATAAAGTCAGATCACTACAGACAATTTTTAAACTTTAAGGATCATTGTCAATTTTAGGCTAAGTTTCTAATAAAAGTAAACATAAATTGCGAGCTAAATTCTTTTAAACAGAATGGTTCCTTCTGAAATCCAGATTGACTAATTACTCTGTACAATTCATTTGCTCTGTAAATCAAAGACCCTCGAGATGTGAAGTCCCTGTGTGTTCACAGCTCGTGGTGACTCAGCTCGTCAACTGTGAGACAGCCCCCTGCAAAATCCTGACGACCTGCGCAGCTCAAGAGCTCTTCCTTACTCTTAGCCAAACTGACCTCTTGACGCTTTTACAGATTTGGTCTTGGATCTGCCCTCAGGAGAGACACAAAATAAACCTAATCCCTCTACTAGACAGCAAATCTCCTTATGTTATTCTCTTAAAAGAAATTATGATGACTCAGGCTACACTTCTATCAAGGATATAATAAACCCAATTACCTTTCCCCTCCTGCTCCTTTTAGTGGCAGAGCAGGCTTACATGAAACTACTTAATACACTAGGCAGGGAAAATCCAACCCCCTCTTCCACCACAGTCTTTGGTGCTTTACTCAGGTTTAAGGCTTCAATTGATACTCAGCCCTATGTCCTCAGAAACAAACTAAAGTCCAGCAAAGGGCAGTGCTAGACAGGCAGGCTACTTTGACTTTCCTCTGTACCACAGATTTCTGCAGACTAAGGTACATCCGGCCCAGAGATACTCTTTTGTCAAAGGTCATATGATCTCAACTTCTATGATAGAATCCTAAGAATTTTCCACAGGACTCAGCCCTGACAGTTTGGTTAGGTTCAGTTAAACCATACTGTGTGATAAGCACTCAAATGCGGAGAGCCACACTGCCTTGGAGAAATACTGATCTAAGGGAGAAGAGCAGCAAGTGTGAGATACGACGAGAACGCCCTGCAGGCCTGGCGAATGGCTCAGTGCATAAGGACACTTGCTGCCAAACCTGACGACCTAAATTCAGTCCCCAGAATCCACATGATGGAAGGGGAGAACCAACTCCAACAAGTAGTCCTCTGATTATCACCCATACACCATGGCAAGTAAAACACACACATACACATTTAATACTTATCTATCCCATTTATTAAGTTCAATTATTAAATTCAATGTTACATAAATCATATAACAATTCTTTAACTCATTTATTGTTCATAGCACATTAATTGTTAAGCCTATCAAAATTCTTCTAGAATAGGGAGAGGACAAATAGAATCACCTACAAGTTACAGACTGATAAACTCAAATATTTTTTGGAAAATATTCAACATAGGTCTTACAAGGGAACCAAGCTCCTGAATTGTTGCATGTCAGCTGTTTGGGACTGGCCAACAAAACAGGGCCTAGGCCCAGAGCTGAGGAATTTCACAGGGAGGACATCTTGGTCCACATGCTGCTGGCCAACTTTGTGATTGAAGTCAACATGTAAATCACGTCTGGCTAATCACCTCCATGCATATCCTATGCTATTCTGTGCGAGTTTTAATAAATCTATAGAAGGATTCCAACACACAGGGTACAGCAAGTCAGAATATCTCTCAGTAGTCCAGATATCTGGAGAGTTTAATTATGTAAAGAAAAACCCTCTTCTTTAAGAACAGCAACTTATTTCTTTTCAAAATAGCTGCTGTGGTTCTTTTGCAAATACAAAGTCTGTCTCATCTCTAACTTGGCCGTGAGATAATGCCATCCCACAGAAGCCCTGGTGATCTTGTTTCCTTCTGGCAAACTGAACCCATGTCCTTCTCAGCAGTTTGGCAGCTTAGTAAACTGAATAAAAAAAGTTGAGCAAAAACTTAAAAAAAGTTTGGTGATAAAAACTTACTTTCCTGTTACACTATTTCATACATGTTTTTGCAGAACAGATGTAGTTAAAGGCACCGAAGTTTCATTTTCTTTTTGGGATGAGGATTTTCACTGGCTCAGTGACCTTCCTCTTCTTCCCGGAGCTTTCAAAACTTGACTCAATGTGCACAAAATTCACTCTTTGAATCTGTGAGAATTACCAAAGAGAGGTATAATTCAGCAGAGATGTGACATCTACACAAGACATGTAGAAGACAGGAAGACTAAGCGTGCATAATGGATCCAAACCTGCTGCTCTCCTGTGGTCTTGTTTGGCCTGGCACATAACCCTGCTGCCAGTATCAGAATTTGGCATTCCAAGTTTCAGGACTGAAGTCCCCTGGAGGCAGCCAGTTTCTGGGACAGTGTCTTGGCTCTTTCTAGTGAATTCAGCACATACAACTCTTGAGGGAAGGCTTGTTGATCAAGGTGTGGGGCCAACAAGGAGCAAGTAAGGGTCAAGGGAGATCTAGGGCACTGATTACTTAGAGGCAGACATAATGTAAATCCCTTTTTTAACTAGCAGAGAATACAACCTTGTCTTTTCTGAAACTGTTTAGACAAAGGCTTACAAAGGACAGTGACTCCTTCAGCTGCAGAAAAGGATATATTATTGATTACAGGGGAGCTGATCAGTGAATTATTACTAATCATCAACAATAAGACAATTTTAGTGAAGATCTTAGGGCTTATTTTTGCTCAACTGAATGAGTAAGTGGAGGTATATATGTTCTGCCAGACAACCCCTGATGCCTGGAGTTCCAAGAAAGGTATAAAGGGCATTGTATATTATTCAGCTGCTAGAAAGGAATAACGTCCCCCCACCCCCACATCTTCTGGTGCTGTGGAAGGAAAATGTAATCCAGTATATTTTAAAGCCAGACTTCTCAGAATGAATACAAGAGGCTCCAACATTATCCCTCTTTTCTATTGTAGTAGATGCAGGTTATTATTGATATAGTATAACTGTTGACAGAGATTGCTGCCCTGCCCTATCCCGTAGCCATTCAGCCCCAAATAAACACACAGAAATTTAAATTAATGATAAACTGATTGGTCTGTTAGCTCAGGCTTCTTATTAACTAATTCTTACATCTTAAATTGGCCCATTATTCTTGGGCCATGTGGCTTGGTAACTTTATGAGTGAGGCAGTCCCATCTTGCTTCCTCTTGGTCTGGGTGATAACTGCAGACTGCGTCTTTCTTCTTCCCAGAATTCGCCTGTTCTCATCGCCCCGCCTCTATTCCCTGCCTGGTCGCCCCTCCTATCCTTCCTGCCTGGCTACTGGCCGATCAGTGTTTTATTAAAATACAAGTGACAAATCTTTACAAAGTACAAGACCATTGTCCCACAGCATTTCCTGATGGCCCATATGTCTGAGTTCTACATCCAGAACAACCTCAAGACTGCTGGCCGAAATGATCAAGCCTCACAGGATGGCTTTAATTTCTCATCCTCTTGTCTCCATCTCCCAAGTTTTGACATTTCAGGTGTATATCACTACAGCTAGCTGATGTAGTGAACCTGAGCCACATCTCTAGCCCTGCTGTATTTTTAAACATACAGTAGTTCTTAAGGCGTTTCTTAGCTAAGCATGTTGGCTCATATCTCTAACCCCAGTTCTTGAAAGATTGTAGGATTATTGTAAATTCAAGGCCACCTTGGACTTCAGTGTCTCATAGAGAATAAAACTTAAATCACAAAATTCACATGGGCCTGAAAAAACTCACTTTCTGCTGTGCAGTACTTCACTAGTTTCCATTGTTAATTTAGTAACATTCTCTGCTTAAGAAGCCTAAGAACAGGATTTGCCTTATGCACAGATAAGACAGCCACCCGATCTGCAGTATTTAGATAGCATTGTGAAAGGTCTTTTCTTTGTAAATGACTGTTATACTTCCCTGTATATTCAAAATGCTTTTTATTTGAACATTGTTCCATCTTTTTCTCTTTAGCTGTCTTTTCTGTTTTCTATCCCCCACCCCAGTGACTTTATTATCTCCTAGGAATCAATTACATTTCATAAGCAGCAAGCCCCTATAGTTAAGCATTCAATGTAGACCTCTTCTAAACCCCACACTTGCATGTATATCTAACAGCCCACTATAAGTCTCTACATAGTCATTCCAAAGAAAACCCAACCATACTATGTCTTAGATTGGAATTCATCACCTGCTTCTATAAGCCTTCTTCCAATCTTTGTTTACACCTAAGGTATTCAAGTTAAAAGTCTGAGATTGGGGAAAAGCTCATGAGGCCTCAACCCTAGGCAATGAACTAAAGGTTACTAAGGGATATTGAGTGGGAGAAATAGTCTTCCCCAGGGAAGAGTACACCAACTGGTTATCCAATACCAAATGGTCAGCCCTGAAAACACACATACAAGTAACATTATATGAACTGATCAAGCTGTCTTTATATATTTAAGACTCCATCACCCCACACACATACCCCCACACCCTCACACCCCACCATGCATTCATGTGCCTAATGGCAAAGAAAAAGAGAGCATGAATTTGAAAGAGAGCAAATGGGACGTCTGGAGGAAGAAATGACACAATCATATTCCAATCTAAAAAAAAAAACCCTAAATTAAAAAAAATTGTGATTCAACCATGGCCACCTTGTCATTCTCACTCTGCTATATTAAATCCTGTTGATTTTATCTTAACAGTGTTCAAATCCATCTGTGTGGCCAACAAAAACAAACTTGATGGCATTTTTATAAACTTTTTGTCTCATACTGCTTTGAGCTATTTTTTGTCTGGTTGGTTTTTTGCTTGTATATTATGATTTCTGATTTTGTGTTTCTGTGGTTTTGTATGTGTGTGTTTGTTTTTTGGTTTGTTATCTAAAGAAAGGACGGACTTTGAGTTGAATGGTTAGGGAAGTGGGGAGGAAGGGGGAGGGGAATGCATGATCAGAATATATTATATGAAAAAATTTTCCACCCATCTGTGTTTTTCTACTATATCTAATTTAGTGCAGGCCAATGTCATTTCTTCCCATTTATAGTTGCTGTTTGGCTGACCAACTCTTCAGTCTTCAATATAAGCAGTGTTGTATCCACCTCATCTGACCAGTCATTCTTCTGTATCACTATTCACTCCTAACAAGTCCCCACTCACCAGGATGAAGCTCAGTGTTTTCCTGCCTCGGCCCTTCTCTACAGCTTCCACTTGCCCTCATGCAGATCTCTAAATGTGCCCTTCTCTCCCTTCAGACTCTGCCTTTATGCTCAGTCCTACTATTTTCTCTTCCTTTCATCTGGCACAGGGTAGCCCTACAGCTTCTACTATCTTCCTTGCCATCCTGACAGCTGTACTGTGTTCTTACCCCTTTGTAACATTTACTACAAAGAATTACCAGTCCTTCTTACCAGTCTTCCTCCCAGTCCTTGTGATAAGAAACAATATTTTAGTCATCTTTGCATTCTTAGTTTCTAGCCTCAAGCAGGAACCCTTTAATTTATTCCCTGAATGGAATGAACACATGCAATACTGAAATTGACCAACTGAGTGTGTGTGTGCATTTGTGTTTTTGGAGGTATACATGTATGTATGTGTATATGTACCATCCATCTTGTTTGTCTTTGAGGCAGGGTCTCTTACTGGCCTAAAGCTTATTGATTAGACTTGGCTGGCTGATCAGCAAGTCCTATAGGGATCTGCCCGTTTCTGCCTCCTGCGTCCTGGGATTATAAGCACATACACCATGTATGGCTTTTATTAGTATTATTATTATTATTATTATTATTATTATTATTATTATTAAACAAGTGGGTTCTGGGGATTAGACTAAGGTCTGTGTTTGACAAGACTTGTACTGAATGAGATATCTCCCAGTCTTTGAAACTGATGTTTTAGCCAGGCACTAGAATAATATATCTAGTAATATAAAGAAAATAATCAAAGTCAATTTTCAGGATTAAGCTTTGTGAAGAGTCATTAAGCACATGATTACAATATAATACAATGCTATATTATCCAAACAGACATCCATCCTTTCAGCAATTACTGTCTATGACACAAATCTAAGTGAACAAGAGTGATAAAAGTCCCTGTCCCATGGATTGTGTAATCTGATTACATTACTTTTTGGCTTAGTAATTTCCAATGGCATCACTTCAGGTTTGGCTGTCTGCTTGGAAGTAATGCTTCTTTACAACTCCTGTTTCCTCAGGAAAGTGTTCACAGTGCTACACACTTTGGCAGGCCAGGTGAGAGCTTACTGGACCCCTTGAGTGAGTATCTCCTCACTTCTCTGGTCACGTCTGAAATGCAACCTTGTGCTTTGATTTCATACCCCGCTCCCTTTTGATTCTAGTCCTTTGCATGTGATACTTCATCCTAAAATACTTTTTCTTATATCTTCACTTGTAGGTTCTGACTCTGATGAAGAATTATTTCACCAAAGAAATTTTGTCCATCCCTGTGATATCACTACAGACATATATCTAGTTCTCTAGTTTCTAGCTACTAATTAATGCCTCAAGGCATGTCACAGAAACTCAAATCTTCCGTCTTTCTCTGACCTTTTTCTGATAGTAGATGATAGGTAAAGAACAGCAGATATTATCTTCATTTCAGACAGTGATCTGTCTCATAACTGGAAGCTGCAGAGAGAGGTCAACAAGGCTGAACGAAGACATAACAGTCTCCTTCATCTAGTCTGTTAGCATTATATTCCCAAATGAGCCCTTGAGGTTCCTGACCCATAGAGAACATGCAAGCTTTGTGCCCCTTCTCCTATACTCCACCATGGGCACCTTCTAATACCCTTTATAAACATAGTGTGTCCCCACAAATTCTATGAGCCATTCAAACAAATTATTTGAACTTCAGGGAGCTGTGGGAATCATAAATTGTGCCAATGGGTCAGGGGCACAGGAAAAAGAAATATCTGTACCTTGCAACTGGTATCTGAAGTGTGTGTGCTTGGGGGCTCAGGATTCACTTTACATAGACAGTGTCAGAATGGAATTGAGTTAGAGGACACCAGATTGGTTAGAGCAAGCAGAAATGATAGCTTGCTTTTTGGTGAAGAGAAATCCTCATACCTTTCAAGTCACAACAGTCTTCTGCGTTGGAGCTGGGAGATGGCTTAGTGGGTAAAGTACCTGCTGCTCAAGCATAAAGTCCTGAGTTCATGTCTCCAAGCACTCATGTAAAAGCGGGGTACAGTAGTAACATCTATAACCCCAGTTCTGGGTGAGGGTCAAAGATAGGTGGATTGCTGGAGCTCAATGGTCTGCCAGTCTGGCTGAACTGGTGAGTTCCAGGTCCTAATGACACTGTCTCAAAAAATAAATTGGAGAGTAACTGAGGAAGGCACCAGATATTGACTTTTAGCATGCATGTGCACACACAGAGAGGCACACATACATATACATGTATCCTGGAACACATATGAACACATACACACATATAATGTACACACATACACAGAAAAGGGGGAAGAAGTCTTGTGTTGAGGTGTGAAAGCAAAGAAAAATAGTTTGCTTTATTTAAACAAACACAATCCCAATCAAGTTAGGTTTCACCAAACATACAATCTATAGAATTCTAGATTAGAAACATGCCGTTTTTGTCACATTTGAATCAGCAACATCTAGGAAGTGCCCTGAATGTATAAGAGACTAAAGAATGAATGAATCTGGGCTGGAGAGTGCCTGCTCTTCCAGAGGTCCTGAGTTCAATTCCCGGCAACCACATGGTGGCTCACAACCATCTGTAATAAGGTCTGGTGCACTTTTCTGGCCTGCAGACATACACACAGACAGAACACTGTATACATAATAAATAAATAAATACATATAAAAAAGAACGAATGAATCTTCAAACAGCACCATGTTTGCAATGTAGAAATGTAGCAGAGGCATCAAGTGAGTGCAAGATGATGGACCTGCATACTGTTGTGATCAGGTGATAACTTGAGTGGCAGTGGAGATGTACAGAAGTCAAACTTGAGATCAATAATTAGAAGCCAGAAGATTGGTCGCTGCATGTGATGGTAAAAGAGATTTGGAACATCAGCAATAACCATAGGCTTCTAGTTTGCTTAATGTATAAACGAAGGTGATATTCTCTAAACTAAAAAACAATGGGGATTTTAAACCTGGTGAGAATAGAGAGAGTACCTACAAAATTTCCACAGGGACATATTGAACAGAAATAAGCAGAGGTTTGAGTATCAGGAGAAAACTCTGGTTTAGAGATGTAAATCTGAGAGTCAGCTGCCTGAATAATTAAGGCCCTGGGTGTGGAAGTGTTTGCTTATTAGGAGAGCAGAGCGTGAGAAGGAAAAGGGATCAGGACACAGCCTTAAGGAATCCCAACATTTGGAAATTAGCCAGTAAGAGGAGCCAACAAACAAGACCGAGGGAAGAAACTGCCAGCAGACTGTCAAGAAACCCAGGTGAGAGCGATGCTGAAAAGGAGATGTAGAAAATAGAAAGGGGGTGGTCGGCATTATCAAGTGCCGCTGAGAGTAAAGGGTGATCAGGACCCCAGAGACTACTGGGTGCACTGGATTGGTCCGAGTAGAAGTCATCTGAAAAGTGAATAAATAAAAAAAACAATAAAACTTTATGAAAGCCAAGAGCCTGGGGAATAAGGAGAACAGAGGAAAGATACTGATTTGTGTCGTGAAGAATGGGCAGCCGTTTGCCAGGCTGCAGGTGGCAGAGACAAAGGAGAGGTCACTTGCAACAGAGTTCAGCAGATTTAAAGTTGCTGAGTTATAAAAAAACAAGGAAAGAAAAAAAAAAAGACAAGAAAAGTATATGGGAGAGTGAGAAATGTCCCTCTATAAGAGCAGCTCTCAGGGCTAGGTTTTATATATCCTCCAATTATTACTCAATATTATGTTAGTATAAATTAACTTATCAAATAATCTCCAGGTGTCAGCCAGCTGGAGCTAGGTCTTTCAGGCTTTGGAAAGAAAACGATATATTTCCATACGCAAGAGAGAGCAGTTCAGGCCACGGTAATTCCCCTGCATCAGGAGGTAGACCTGCATGGGGAACCAAGGGATGGGCTGTTCCAGGCATCCAGGAAATACAGAGAACTTTACATGCTTTGGATGAGAATGCAATGAATTTTGTTTACTCTAAGCTCATTATTCAAGTCAGATTTGGCAAAAAATGTTTTTTCTATAAAATGTTATTTCTCTGGTGTGAATTCATAACCAAGCCTTAACTACGAATTCTCTGTCATTTCCCAAGTTAAGAAGTTCTATAGTCCAGAGTTTGTGCCCCTATAAGGAAGTTGCAGCATTGATATCAGTTTGATTCTTCTCCCATTTATCTTTCTGGCATCATGAAAAGATTAACAGTAATTTAAAAATAAATGATATTAGCATAAATGTAGGTCATGTTAACATTATAATGAATGTACAGTGTCAAGGCAAATGCTTATAGAGAACACTTATCTCTAACTTCAGGGGAGCTATGGAAATGCCGATGTGTTACGGGGCCTTAGGAAAGCTTTGTTCATTTGTTTAATTTCTTTATATTCTATTACAGAAAAGGATTCTGAACCAAAACTAGTTTTATTTAGGAGATTAATGTGTATTCTTCATAGCGCTTTAACTAGATAATTGCATTTACCTCAAGAAGCTGTTATATAAATTATCTTTTCATGTTCTCTAAGGTAAAAGTCTTACAATGAACTCAGGTGTGGTGGGTATATGTCCTTAATTCCAGAACCACTGTCCCTAGAAAGGCAGATATCTGTGAGTTCAAAGCCAGGGCCTACATAATCTGTTTCAGGACAGCTAGAGCTACATAGTGAAACCCTGTCTAAATAAGTAAAGTTTTATAATGACTGAATCTGATAAATGCTGTTTGAGAACTCTTTCTGTTGCAGACACTGTGCTAAGTACTATAGAGCCAAAGGAGATCAAAATGCACCCTATGTCCTTAAAGAGATCCTGGGAGGAAAAACAGACAGGATGGATAATATAACAGCCATGTTTAAGGCCGGACAGTGTTGGCGCACACTTTTAATCCCAGCACTCAAGAGACAGAAGCAGGCAGATCTCTGTTCAAGCCAGCCTGGTCTACAGAGCTAGTTCCAGGACAGACAGGGCTGTTACACAGAGAAACCCTGTCTCGAAAAACAAAAATAAAACAACAACAAAATGTTCCAAAAAGATCTTAATCATTTTTCTTCTGGAGACATATCAAGGTTTCAAAGACATAAAGCTTGAACTAAGAATTACAAGTAGACAGACACTCACCAGACAAATGGCACAGGAAAGAGGGTTGCAAAGGTGACATTCTAGACAGAAGGAACACAAGCACAGGAAGGGATGAGGGCAATGGACTGCAAACACCCTGAAATGGTGTGTAGACAAATGGTTCCCAAAGCTCATCAGTTTTAGACAGATATCTAGGTCAGTATTGTGAAGGGTGATGGGAGAGGTTGAGCTGAGAAGCAATGGCACTACTTCAAAGGAGAAGTGATCTGCAAAAGCAAGAGTAGTAGCAAGGTTACCGGGGGAATACTGACAGGCCAGAAGGGTAAGGCGAGAATGAAAGCCTAAACTTAAGCCCTACTTGGACCTACCTGTTCATTGGAACCAGCACAAGAATGGAAAAGCAAAGAATGAAAAAAAAGGACAAAGTAGCTGTGTCTGGTAACGCTACTGACCACGGTGAGAGACAGAGAAAGCTAAGGGTATAGGAGCTGTGAACAGGGTGACTAGGATGGGTGGGAAAAAACTTAGTGCATTTTCAAGATTCTGAGTGGAAGATGAGATATCCCAAAGAAAGACACCCGTAAGAGTGAAATAAGTGGTAGAGGAGACTGTACCAGCAGGACACACTGAAAGAAGTATTCGGACAAAGGAAGGGAGAGTGTTTTCTGACATTTGGAAGAAAAGAGATAAAGTGGATTTATAGATTTTTCTCCTCCTCTTCCTTCTCCTCTTCCTCTTAACAGGTTGCTTTGACTAGAACTTGCCATCGGGTAGGCCCTTAACTCACGGAGATATGCCCTCTGCCTACAATGCAGATACTTCTTGATTGATCATGGAGTTTTATTATGACAAATCTGCTATTATGCTGAAAATATACTAAGGTAAAATGTATTTAAAACACCCAAGCTAATGAATGTCTCAGCTTAGCAGCACAGTACACTACAGAATATCAGTTGACTGTGGTCAGCCGAGAGCAGTGGCTTATGGCCCTGTCCGGCATCACACAAAAATGCAGGCAAAGGAGGCAATAAAAGACTTGTGAAAATAATGTTCAGGTGACTTAGGACTCAGATAGTTTTAAGATATATCACTTCCAGCCTACTTCCATCTCTCTGGGACTCACTTAGCCTCCTGGTGCTAACACAAGGTCCCCCTAGTTTTTCCCTACTACCCCTTTCTAGCACATCTCCATTCCTTCGTGACTCCACATTAATCCACAGAATGGTGCCCTATAAGGGACTGACAGTCCCATCCTTGGCTTTATCCTCCTTTCCCTCCTCTATTCCAGTCTCTGCATACTACTCTTAAGACCTGCTGCTGCCTGATTGCCTGGGCCCCCTCTCCCTGCTCACCTCTTTCCCCTTTGGACTTGGCCTCTTGGTATGGAGTTAGGGTTCCCTAGTTCTTCCTTGCTGCCCCTTTCAACCTTTCTTTCTAGCCCATCCCCATTCCTTTGTGACTCCCTGGGAATCTGCAGAACTGCTTTGTCTAACAAAGACTCACAGCTGCCATACTTGGCTGGGACTTGGGGACACCTATTGCTGATACACTTGACTGGGACCCTGATTGGGGCAACAGCAACCAAAGATAGGAACCCATCCATCAAAGGCTACCCACCCATCGATGGTAAGACCATATATCTACATCAAGAAACACTTCAAACATAACTACAGATGTCTAGATTCTAGTGCTGTGGGATATCTTTCTGCACGCTGTGAATATGTGTTGCTTTCATTGGTTCATAAATAAAGTTTCTTTGGTCTATGACAAGGCAGGATAGAGCCAGGTGGGGAATGCAAGCAGAGATACAGGAGAGGAAAAGTGGAATCTGGGAGACACCT
The DNA here is from genome assembly GCF_018167655.1 of Microtus oregoni. NCBI lineage: Eukaryota > Metazoa > Chordata > Mammalia > Rodentia > Cricetidae > Microtus > Microtus oregoni. The sequence goes on along the minus strand of NW_024543223.1, from coordinate 1,235,836 downwards.
TCCAGCTGCCAAAGGAACAACATCCCAGCAGACCAGTAATGCTATGGCCATATGGCAATACTTTGATAAATAGAAATGGGTTAATTTAAATGTAAGAGCTAGCTACTAATAAGCCTGAGCCATCAGCCAAACATTTGAAATTAATATCAAGCCTCTGAGTGGTTATTTTAAAAGCAGCTACAGGACCAGGCAGGATGAACCAAGACAATATACCTCCCCAGAAGACAGCAACTATATTGTAACAGTCCCCAATAAAAGTGATTTAGTTGAAGCACAAGACAAGAACTTCAAAATAGTTATTAGGAATATGTTCAAGGACCTTAACAATATGACAAATAAACGTCTTGATGAAGACCATGAAAATTAAATATGAAAACAACATAAATACATAAAAATAGAACTCAACAAAGAAATAGAATCGCTAAAGGACAAACTTAAATAAAACTCAAAATGAAAATCTCAGGAAACCTAGCAAAAACCTCACAGGGAAGCCTCACTAAGAGATTAAAAGTCATAGAAAAGAAACTTTCAAGTCTTGGAGACAAAGTAGAAGAAATAGGTGTCTCAGTCAAAGAAAATGTTAAATCTAAAAAAAGTTCAGGCACAAAACATCCAGGAAATATGGGACACTATGAAAAGACTAAACCTGTATATAATAGAGGAAGAAGAAAATCAGGTCAAAAGCATAAAACAATTTAAATAACAGCATAGAAAAAAATTTCCCCAATCTAAAGAGATACTCAATAAGGCATAAGAGGTATAGAGAACACCAAATAGAACCAGAAATGAAACTTCTCACAACACATAATATTCAAAACACTAAATGTACAGAAGAAAGAAAGGATTTAAAAACCTTCAAGGGAAAAAGGCAGGCTCATTAGAATAACACTTGACTTTCCAGTGGAGACTTTGAACACCAAAGGGGCCTAGACATATATCTTATGAGTTTTCAAAGATCACAGATGACAACCCATACTACTATACCCAGCTAAGCTTCCCATTACAATTGATGGAGAAAGAAAATAAGCTTCATGATTAAAGATAAATTTAATCAATTTTTACAGAAGGCACTAGAAGGAAAACTTTAATCCAAAGAAAAGGTTAACAACACCCAATAGGACATAAACAACAAGTAATCACAGAACAAATAATCAAAAAAAGAGGAGGGGGCAAACATACCACCACAACAAAATAACAGAAATTAATACACACTTCTCTGCTCAATATTAACTCTCAATAATAACTATCTCAATTCCCTAATAAAAAGACATAGAAAACATGATCCAACTCTTTGCTCCATCCAAAAGACACAGAAAGAGAATCCAAATCAGAACAATTAAAGATATAAAGGCAGACAGTACAAGAGACACCAAGGACATTCTGAGAAGCATAAGGATATACTTTAAAAATCTACATTTCATCAAACTGTAAAACCTAAAAGAAAAAGATGAATTTCTTGATATATAATAAAAAAGTAAAAAATTATACATACTTATAACCCCAAGTGAAATAGAAGTAATCAACACTAAAAATCTCAGGGCCAGATGGATTCTGCACAGAATACTACCAAACTTCAAAAAGAACTAATGCCAATCCTCCTCAAATTATTCTGCAAATTAGAAACTGAAGAACCATTAACAAATTCTTTCTATGAAGCCACTGTTACCCTCATACTAAGACCATGAAAGGCCCAGTTTCTGTACAGCAAAGGGCACCATCACTCAAAGCATCAGACTACCAAATGGGGAAAAATCTTCACCAACTATACATTTGATAGAGGGCTAGTATCTTTAGAATGTACAAGGGACTGAAAAACAAAACAAATAACCCAATTAAAAATGGGGTATATGCCGGGTAGTGGTGGCGCACGCCTTTAATCCCAGCACTCGGGAGGCAGAGGCAGGCGGATCTCTGTGAGTTCGAGGCCAGCCTGGTCAACAAGAGCTAGTTCCAGGACAGGAACCAAAAGCTACGGAGAAACCCTGTCTTGAAAAATCCAAAAAAAGTAAAATAAAATAAATAAATAAAAATGGGGTATAGATCTAAATAGAGAGTTCTCATCAGATAAAACACAAATGACTGAAAAACACTATTAAAAAGTTCAGCATCATTATTCATCAGGGAAATGAAAATCAAAACTAATTTAAGATTTCATCTTTCTCCAGTTGAATGGCCAAGATTAATAAAACAAATGGCAGCAATTGGTGGTAAGGGTGTGGAGAAAAGGGAACACTCACTCATTCACTGCTGGTGGGAGTGCTCACTGGTACAGGCACTATGGAAATCAGTGTAGAGGTTTATCAAAAAGTTGAAATTAATCTACTACAAGATCAAGCTATCCTACTCTTGAGTGTCTTTCCAAAGGACTCTCCATCTTACTGCAGTGACACTTGCTCATCCTTGTCTGTTGCTCTTACATAATAGCTAGAGTTGGGAACAGCCTGGTATCTATCAGCTGATGAATGGATAATGAAAATGCGATGCATCAACAAAATGTGCTGTTATTCAGCTGGTAAGAAAAATGAAATTTGCAGGTAAATAAATGGGGCTAGAAACAATCAACCCCAGTAAGGTAACCCAGACACCCCAAAACAAATGATTTTTTTATAGGTGTAGGTTAGCTTTTAAGCTTTGGATATGTGTATTTCAATTAGAATGATCACACAGATTAGGTAGCAAACCCTGTCTTGAAAAGCCAAAATAAATAAATGAATGAATGAATGGGAAGCTAGGAGTAAATGGGGGAAGGAATAAAAGGCAGGGTAAAGAGGGGAATATGGGGAGAGATAACTAACAGCAAAGCTTTTGAAGTCATATAGTCGCCCACTACTGTAGAAGCTTCCTATATATAATATAAAGTTAAATGAAATCACCATATAATGGCAGGGACAATGTCCCAACTAGACATTTTTTACCACCATATGGTTATTTACCATTTGTATTATCATCTTTTGTGAACTGTTTATTAGACTATTTATTGGCCAGTTGTTTGAGTTCTTAATTAGGTTTTAAAAATTTTTTAGTTGTTTGGGAATTTGATTCAATGTTATTTGGTCATTTTTACCTTTGGTTTCCAGACCAATCCCCTCTCCCTGCCCACACAAATCTGTGTGTTCTCTCTCTCTCTCTCTCTCTCTCTTTCTCTTTCTCTCTCTCTCTCCAAGTCTAATGTGTGCTGCCCATATACTCTTGGGTGTGTGGCCATCCACTGGGGTGGCCAATCTATTAGGAGTCACATCCTTGAAGAAAACTGATTCTTCTCCCAGAAGCTATCTATGGTCAATCTTAGACATAAGACTTCACGTTTTAATCCCTCTCAGTGCCGGGATTTTGTCTAGGACTTATGCATGCACAACTGATTTCAGTTCACATGCGCAACTGCTCTGTCATATCCAGAAAACATCCTTGAAGTCATCTGTAACCTCTGACTCTCACAACCTGTTCTAGTGCTGTGAAGAGACACCATGACCAAGGCAACTCTTCTAAAAGAACATTTAATTGGGGGCTCTCTTACACTATCATCATGGCAGAAAGCATGGACGTACACAGGCAGATATGGAGCTGGAGAAGGAGCTGGGAGTTCTACATCCTGATGTAAAGGCACCAGGGAGAGAGACTCAGCCTGGCATGGGTTTTTGAAACCTCAAAGCCCACCCCCAATGACACACTTCCTCCAACAAGGCCACACTTTCTAATCCTTCTAATTCTTCCAGAGTTCCACTCCCTGGTGACTAAGCTTTCAAATATATGAGCCTACAGGGGCTTTTCTTATTCAAACCACCTCACATCTGTTCACTCCATCTTCTGCAATGACCCCGGAGCCTTGGGAGGAGGGGATGTGATGTAATGCCTCATTTAGTGCTGAGCATTCCAGTCTCTCATTCTCTGCACCTTGACTTCTGTCATCCCCTGAGAGAAGTTTCTCTGATGAGGGTTGAAATATGATGAATCTATGGGTATAAGGACAAGTCCTTAGGAGCTAGTTTAATATTATGTCTATTTAGCAGAATGATGGTGGAATTTAGCAGAATTCTCCCTTAGGACCTGTGACCTTTCTAGCTACAAATTTTAGCTTTCATAATGGTGCCAGGTATGGATTTCATCTTGTGGAATGAGCCTTAAATGCAAGAAAAAAAGTGGCTACTCCCATGACATTCAGGTCATTTATTGTACCAGTAAGCATGTCTCTCTAGGCCACAACAACTGAGTAAACCTGATGTTCACTTTTCTCCTCCAGTAGCACGTGGAGTGCCTTCTAGCACGATGAAAGCTAGCCAATACGGATGAAGATCTCAGGTCTGTACCAGTTTGATTTCTCCATGATCCATGACACAAGTACACAGTGTCTTCAGCAATACGGCCTTACCATCAAGTTCTGGAAGGTAACCAAGAGTACTGGCAAGAACCTGTAATGTTTGGGATTCTATGTACCCTTGCTAGCTAACAACTACAAAAGTGGAACACTCTTAACAACTTTTAAGAGGAAACTAACATCTGGCAATGTGCTTTTTCTTAGCCTGTGGTATCTAGTAGGAGCATTATTGCCCTGGCATAGAGTAAGTCTTTTAACTATTTTTATATATGTGTATATATTTATTTTAGAAAGCATCTACAGTAGTAGGTTTCCTTATGATTCTTCCAAAAGTCTTCAGTGTTAATCTTTATCCATATTCCTTCTCTGTCCTCCCACCCCCACCATATTTAGCCTTTCCTGTTCCATATTACTCCTTTCATATCACTGCAGTCTATCTCCCCTCCCCTTGGAACTGCCCCCCAACTACATTCTATCCTCCTTCCTTAGAAGACTTCCATGTCTCATTATTAGCTTCCTGACCTTTGTGAGTATTCCAAATGAGACATAGATATTTGAAGATTCAAAAGCTAACATCCACAAACTCTCGAAGTCATTCAGCACTTGTCTTTCTGTGTCTGGGTCACCTTAGTAAAAATGGTGATTTTCAGCTCTATCTACTACTTGTGAATTTTGTAATTTCATTTTTAGCAGTCAAACAACATTTCATTGTGCAAAATACCAGCACTGAGAAGGAGAAGTGGACACAAAGACCCACCTCTAGCCAAGAAGCTGCTTGCAATTGATACCTGTTGACAAAAAGAAAATTAGTTTTCTCCAATGGCAAAACCAATATTCTTCCAGGTTCCATTTTGTGTGTGTGTGTGTGTGTGTGTGTGTGTGTGTGTGTGTTTGCTTTTAAAGAATAAATACATGCAGTTGGGTACAGGATCTCAGAGGAGTTGGGGAAGAGAAAATAATATAATCAAAATGTATTATATAAATTTAAGTACAAATTTAAAAAGTCCATTGTTAAAATGTACCACATTTTATCCATTCCTTAGTTTTAACTCCTTTTATATGTGTTTATGCATCTATTTTAGGAAGCTTCTACCATAGTAGGTTTACTTACACCTTGTTTCAAAAGTTTCTAGTGTTCCTTATCTTTCCTCATATTCCCTCCTGTTTCCATTTCCTGGCTATTGTGAATGCAGCAGCAATGGTCCTGGATGAGCTAAGTATCTCTATAGTAAGATATAGAATCCTTTTGGGAGTAGATCCAAGAATGGTATAGCTGAATCATGGGGCAGATTTCTAGCTTTCTGAGGAACTTCCACACTGATGTCCATAGTGGTTGTACCAGTTTGCACTCCCACCAGCAATGAATAAGTGTTTCCCTTTGTTTATATCCTCATTTCTTGTGTTGCTTTTTTTCAACTTGACACAAATGTAAGGGAACCACAATTTTGAGATTATCTCCTTCAGACTGGCCTGTGTGCATGTCTGTGGCAGGGGGTATTTTCTTTCTGCTAATTGAAGTAGGAATACCCAGCCTTCTATGGGCAGTACCATCTCCAGGAATGTAAGCTTTAGCTATATAAGAAAATTAGCTGTGTGCTCAGTGGTTAAAAGCACTGGCTGCTCTTCCAGAGAACTTGGGTTTGATTCCCAGCATCCACATGGCTCACAACCATCCAGTTTCAGAGGATATGACACCCTCTTCTGAACTCCCTAGGTACTACACACATATGCACAGACATATATGCAGGCCAAAACACCCATACACATTGAGTACAAATAAATAAATCTAAAAAGTAAACAGTAGTTATATGAGCCAGAGGAAGCAAGCTAGTAGGTAGCATTTCTCTGTGGTATCTGAGTCAGTTCCTGCCTCCAGTTCTGGCCATGGCTTCATTTGATGATGGATTGTAACCTGTAAGCTGAAATAAATCCTTTCCTTTTGGTTATGGTATTTACCACAGAAAGAAAACTAGAAAATTCCTCTTTTACAGATGTGGAGACTGATGATCAGAGGATTGACATGGCATATCCTATCCACTTCACACATTTAGTAAGTATAATCCAGGTCTCCTGATATCAAACTCAGTGTTCCTTATAATTTACTCCTTCAATCCAAAAGGAGGGAAACAAAAGTAGGGCATTTTAGGAGAGGTCATCAGAACTCTATGTTAGGGCTTCCAGGCTGCTACAGGGGATCACTCCTTTCTTGAGCATAGTCTACTGTGACCTAAACACAGATGAAACAGAATTACTACTCTTATTTTAAACCCAAGTTTTCCTTATGACTCTTAAATTTCTGTTCATCATTTCCCTGTCATCAAAATGGTGTACACAGCATTCTTGTAATGAGTAAATGGAATGACACAGATAGAATGCCTAAAAACAAAACAAAACAAGACAAAAGAAAACAAAAAAACAGGATCTCACATGTACAAGTCATCCGGTGACTGACAGTTGCAATCACTCTCACTGCCTCAAGATGCTCCTGTCATACTGCATTCCTTGGCAGGCTAAAAATTGGGTCCCAAGAGGTGTCTATCTCCTAAGCCCTGAAACGTGTGACTGTTCCTTTATGTGGGAAAGGCAAGTACAGAGATGCTGATGTCATTAACAATCTAAAGATGGAGAGTGCAGTCTTAATTACCCAGGTGGGTTTAGATGATCATACGTGTGCTTAAAAGAGGGAACATGGAGGGACATGAACAGCGAAGACACTGGTGAGCACACAGGGAGGGTGCAGTGCTATGGCACAAGTCAAAGAAGACCGCTGGCTACAGTTCTGCAAAGAGCCGCTCTGTAGAGGCTGTCCGAGTACAGCATATATGCAGAGCTTCCTAAGGATCACAGCGGTAGCAGAGATATAGATACAAATAAATAAGATTCCTTAAGACATGAAGATTATTGTAAAAACAATTGTTCCCAAAAGGAATTATTATATTAACTAATCCTGACCAAAATTCCAATAATATGCATGTTGGACCTTGTTACATGGATTCTAATAACCATACAGAAGAAAGAGACTACTGTAGAAACATTTAAAGAGGAGAATTATAAAGGGAAAGAGCTAAACTTCCACATGCCAAGACAAACCACAAAGTGAGAATTAAAGAATGGTAACAATGTCACAAGAGTAGATTAACAGAATAACAACTGTAAAGCATCTACTTGTGTCTAAGAATATGACATTACAGTTTTGTCAGGGCAGAGTAGACTGTTTGAGTGGTTATCAATACAGGGAAAAGTCTTCCTACTAGAAAAAAATTCAGATATCTTAAAAAGTCAATTTTTTTTTAAAAAAAAGCAAATTAAAAAAATTAAGCTGGGCAGTGGTGGCTCACGCCTTTAATCCCAGCACTTGGGAGGCAGGGGCAGTTGTATCTCTGTGAGTTTGAGGCCAACCTGGTCTACAGAGTGAGTTACAGGACAGCCAACGCGACACAGAGAAACCCTGTCTTGAAAAACAAAACACAAATACCAAAAAAGTGTTAGAAGTAAATATAGAATATTTTGATTATAACTTTAGCATTGAGTGTTTTCCTTATCTTTTCTTCTCTCCCTCCTCCTCTTTCTCTTTGTTTTTCTTCTCCTCTTCTTTCTTCTATATAGGCTAGCTGTCCTGAAACTCACTCTGTAGACCTGGTTGACCTCAAACTCACAGACATCCCCCTGCTTCTGCCTCCCCACTACTGGGATAAAAGGTGTGCATCACCATGCCTAGTGGGAAGAGTTTCTTATAAAAATATATCAATGAAACAATGGAAATACATCCACATTCAAGGGTTGTAAGACTTGATATTAACAATGTCAATACCATAGATTCAAAGCAACTTCTTTCAAAATTCCAATAATGGGATTGCTCATTATTAAGTGAGATGGCTCAGCAGGTAAAGGCTTTGCCGCTGCACCTGATGGCCTTGGTCCAACCCCTGGAACCAACAAGGTGGAAGGAAAGGACTGACTGCCAAAAGTTGTCCTCTAAGTTATACATATGTGTCATGGCCTCCTCCCTAATAAACAATGAAAAAAAGTCCAATAATGTTTCTTACATAAATAAAAATAGGACTATTCTAAAATTTATAATGGGGTATAATGGCATAGCTCATAGTGGAGCCTTTCTCTACCGTCTGATATGTGCACACCATTTATAGTATAACTCACAATAGCAAAAGTGGAAGCAATCTACATGTCTGTCCTAGTCAGGGTTTCTACTGCTGTACTGAAAGATCACACCTGAAGGAAAAAGAGCTATCTGGGGAAAAAAGGATTTATTTGGCTTACACTTCCAAATCACTGTTCATCATTGAAGGAAGTCAGTACAGAAACTCAAACAGGGCAGAAACCTGAAGGCAAGAGCTGATTGCAGAGACCATGGAGGAGTGCTTACTGGTTCACTGGTTCCTCATGGCAGGTTCAACCTGTTTTCTTTCTTTTTTACTTTATTTTATATTTTATTTTTTGGTTTTTTGAGACGCGGTTTCTCTATAGCTTTGGAGCATGTCCGGAACTAGCTCTTGTAGACCAGGCTGGCTTTGAACTCACAGAGATCCGCCTGCCTCTGCCTCCCAAGTGCTGGGATTAAAAATGTGTACCACCACTGCCCGGTTGGTTTGTTTATTTATTATTTATTTATTTATTTTTGTTTTTCGAGACAGGGTTTCTCTGTAGTTTTGGAGCCTGTCCTGGAACTAGCTCTTGTAGACCAGGCCGGCCTTGAACTCACAGAGATCTGCCTGCCTCTGCCTCCTGAGTGATGGGATTAAAGGTGTATACCACCACTGCCCAGCTATTTAGTTTACTTTTAAAAATCATAACTTATTCTAAAACATTACTAGATGCTTTTCAATATAAGTCATTTTTTTTTAAAAAACCAGGCAGTGGTAGCATATGCCTTTAATCTCAGCGCTAGGGAGGCAGAGGCCGGTGGAAGATGGATCTCTGTGAGTTTGAGGCCAGACTGGTCTATGGAGAGAGTTACAGGACTACACAGAGAAATCCTGTCTTTTTTTAAATTTTTTTTTTTTATTTTTTCGAGACAGGGTTTCTCCGTAGCTTTTTGGTTTCTGTCCTGGAACTAGCTCTTGTAGACCAGGCTGGCCTCGAACTCACAGAGATCCGCCTGCCTCTATGTCCCGAGTGCTGGGATTAAAGGCGTGTGCCACCACTGCCCAGCAAGAAACCCTGTCTTGAAAAACAAAATAAAACAAAAAACAAATAAAAATTATTTCTCTACTTTCAAATAACTAAGTAATTCATTTTGCATTCTGGTGGTAAAGATGGACACACAAAGCATAAAAGCTCTCACACGCACATACTTAAGTAGTTATAAAAAAAGAAAAAGTTTGTGTTTGGATTGTAGTATGAATAGAAGAAACCTTCAGGCAATGAATGATAATGATGACATTATTAGATGTATCACATCTGATATACATTTGTTGACTCTTCTAACAAAAGAAGAGGGTTGGGTGGTGGCACACACCTTTGACCCCAGCACTCAGGAGACAATGCCAGCCAGATCACTGTGAGTTTGAGGCCAACCAGTCTACACAGGGAGTTTCATGACAGCCAGTACCACATATCAAGACTCTGTCTCAGAGAGAAAGAAGAAAGGCTGAAGACAACTGTCAAAAGAGGAGTAGGCACCTAAACAATATTCTTTTTAAAAATATTAAATTATATTTATTGATTGGTGGTAGAGGATATATCAAAATGCTCTTGTGGAGTTCAGTGGACACCATGCAAGAGCAGATTCTTTTTTTCTACTTTGTGAGTCTCAGGGTTTGAATTCAGGTCGTCAGGCTTGGTGGAAAGCACCTTTACCTGCCAAGCCATCTCACTAGTCCTAAACTTAATTTTTAAAAAAAAGGATTTATTTATTTTTATTTTTGTGTGTGAGTGTTCTACACTAGTACTCATCGAGGCCAGAAGAGAGCACTGGATTTCTTGGAACTAAAATTGCAGACAGTTGTGAGACACCATGTTGGTGCTGGAAACTGAACCTGGGTCGTCTGCAACAGCAGCCAGTGCTCTTAACTGCTGAGCCATCTCTTCAGAGCCCACATTCAACATTCATATCAAAGTTTTTGACACAAAATGAAAGCCAGTCTAGGTAGCTCACCTCCTGATTCTAGCTCTCAGAAAGCAGAGGCAGGAGGATCCTGAGTTCCAGGCAAGACTGGGATATACAGTGAGATCCTGTCTTAAAAAAAAAAAAAAAAAAGCTGGGTATGGTAGTCCACTTCTTTAATCCCAGCACTCAGGAGGCAAAGGTAGGTAAATCTCTGTAACTTCCAGGCCAGATCCAAGCTAGCTGGGGCTACATAGCGAGATTCTGTCAACTACATATATCCCAAAATTGGAAAAAAATACTCAAAAATATTTAAAAAGAAGTTCCTAATAAAAAATTAAAACAATTATACTTTTTTTCTTGATCAAATTTATTAATACATTTAAACCACTTCCTATATAATCAATGAGTTTTCTGCCATTAAGTTTGTTGGGATCTATTTAATTTCCTGTTTAAATTTTTGTATTATTTATCTATTTCTATGTCTAGTGCATTCACGTAGTATGAACACAAAAGCTAATTAGGAAAAGTCTACAGTGGGTCTGTATCCTGGAGTTACCTACCCAGTTACCCTGGTAAGAGACTTATGTCTTGAAATTTTCATTTTCATGAATCTTTGCAGAAAGTACCTATTCAGTTGGGAGTTCTGCTTCAGGCTTCCTCCATTCTAAACCTTGCCCCTCACAGAAACCCACCAAGCAGTGGCTCCTCCCACGAAGCTGCTCAAGACCATGCTGACAGGGTATTTAAGCTCCAGTCCCTAGACCTGCCAGTGATTTATCTTCTTCCTCCCTCCCGCCTCACCTCTGGGGGTCTTGAGAGTCACTCAAGAGTGCTTGGCTCATTAAACCTGGACTTTTAAGTAAGCTTGATCTGGCTTATTGTGTCAGCGGAGAAAGCCACTATGGCGATACAAAAATACCTATCAGTACCTGTTCTCATTTTTAAGTCATCTGCACAATTAAAAACTGAATATAAATAAAATAAAATTGCTATATAAAATTCATGTTATTCTTTCCAAACTGTTAATGTAAAACTATATCAGACCTCGTTACAGTGAGATATGCAAGGCCGAGGGTCAACAGAGATACTCTCGGTCCCTGAGATGGAAGTTTCACTTTTCTCATCTAGCAACCACATGGTTCCCCTAGCTAAAGGAAATAAAAGGGAAGGTAAAGGAGAGAAAGGCAGAAGACTCAAATTTCCTAGCTAAGTGCTGTGGTGGTAAGCAGGGCATGGCGGCAGCAAGAGGGCAGGGATTGACACTAGAGCATTTCAAGGTAGTAAGACTTAGAAACCACAAACTCTAACCAACATCTAACACAAATAAAATGAAGAAAGGGCTAAAAAACAGTACAAGCACTATGCTTTAGGAATGCAGAAGGGCAAGGAATGGAGGGAAGGACTTCATAAATTAGCCTGGAGCTGGCTGAACATGTCTGACAAGATTCTCCTCAGAGTGCACAAGTTTTCTCTGACTCATGAAAACTGAGCTGAGACTATGCCAGAGCAGTGTGCAAAGACTGGGAAGGAAGTCTTTTGTAATCAACATGGAAAGGGAAAGTCTAAGAAAACTTCAAACACACAAATGTAGAAATAACAATAAGAGACCCACTACTGGTCTTCAGCTGCATGTCAGAGAATTTTTGAAGCTTTATTGTCTAGTTAAAATTAGGGCTGCCAGACCTTGTTCTACTCAAGAGATGCCCAGTTACATTTCTATGTTTTAGGTGTCCCTCAAAGTGTGCAAGATGAATCATCACAGCATGCATGGAACCCTGCTGGAGAAAACATAAGTGTTATTTTGCTGCTGCCACTGTTTGCACTTTTGAGAATCAAACCCAGGGCCTTACACACAGTAGACAAGCACCCTACCACTGAGCACACTCCTGGCCCTGAACATCAGTTTTTAAAAATACATTCTAATCCCATCACTAAGTTTTTGTTTGGCATACAAAGAAAATCCCTTTGTCTAGCATTTCCTATAACAGGAAATACTGTTTGCAGTATTTTGAAAAGTTCTTTAAAACCTAAGGCTGTTGAATATTCACTGCAATGCAGCAATGCTTCAGAACACAGCTACATTACACACCTAAAGTGTGACATATGTTTTCCAGACTATAAAGATTTTCCATGATGTGTCTAGGCTGCTCAGTTTCCAGTTAAACACAATTTAGATGCAGGGCCATTTCACATCTAGCATAGCTGGGGAGCTGAGTGGAACAGAACTGTTGCAGGGCATTTGACATTTTGACTCTGAGGCTTTCGGGATTTACTGACGCAGACTGGAAAGTTTCCACCAGAGTTTAGAAGAGCATCTCTCATTTTTACCTACTGTCTCTCAATCTAGTACCATGCCCAAAGCCACCCAAGTACTAAGAACGTGACATTAGGGTACACAACAGTTTTAAAATGGGATGAGATACGATTTTTTGCCACTATAGTTCACAATTCTGAGTTCTAATAATCCTGCTCAGAAGTTATCTATCCAAGTGATATGAAGAAATACTTAGCCTTAGTGTCAGCTGTGCTCCTTTCTCTTCTCCATGCTTTCCACTAATTGCACTGCAACTGACCTTTTGAGTTTTGACTTTGTGGGTATAGAGCTAACTCCGGGCAATTTTTATAATTTACTCAAATTTTTGTGAAAAGTTACCCTTGAGATTTCCACTAAGGTAATGAAAAGTTAACTGAGGGAGTTCTTTGGAGAAGGGAGATATATCTTAGGAGATATTGCTATAGCACCTCTTTTAAAATGTGTGGTGCGTGCGTGCGTGTGTGTGTGTGTGTGTGTGTGTGTGTGTGTTGCATGCTGTTTATGTGGAGGTCAGAGGAGAACTTATAGGAGTCAGTGCTATTCTTTCACCAGGTGGGCTCCAGGGATTGAGTTAACTTGGTAGCATGCCTTCACCTGCTGAGCCATCTCGATGGCCCTCAATTTTGATTGTTTCACACTGGGTGATTTTTGTTTTTTTGTTTTGTTTTGTTTTTGTTTTCAGTTTTGGAGACAGGTTTCTCTATGTAGCCCTGGCTGTCCTGGAACTCACTTCATAGACCAGGGTGGCCTCAAACTTGTAAGATCTACCTGCCTTTGCCTTCTGAGTATGGGAATTAAAGTCATGTACTACTCCCGTGTGACTCTAGGTGAGTATTTTCACACATGTAGGACTTAAAAAGTTTTCATGCAATATTACATATGTAAATAAGATCTTATGTTTGCAAATGTTTGACATAAAGGCTAGTATACGTTGAACATTCAATACAGATTAGTTGCATCTAGTTGAACATTATCTGATTTTGTTGAACATAAGACGACTATAAAATGAAATACACTCTGAGTTGGGATGGTGACTTAAAATTAACTTTATTTGGGGGATGAGAGTGTAAGGGATCTCTGAGTGGCAAGTGAAAGTCCACGTCCTATTATAAAGTTTCTCATTTTAAATCCCAGCTGCAAACTTCTACTCTTCCCATATTACAACAGTGGAGGTAAACTACACATGCTTGAGCATGCTGAACCCACAATGAAGAAAATTCTGAGAGGAGAACTGAAACTGGAGACACCAAATACCAGACAGCATACAAACGGAGACATCCTTTTAAATCCCATCAAGAAGCAAGAGACATTGTGGAAAGTTAGTCCTCTGGCTCTTTTCATGTTATAGGATATAAGGTAAGAATCTGGGAACTGGGTTCTATAACTGACTTGCAAGTTTCCACACAGAAAAAATAAAAAAGGAAAGAGACTCATATTTGCCATGTTGCAACCAGGGATGCTTTGAGGATTAATGACATAATGTCTGTAAAGAGGTTGGAGTTCCTCGGAAAACAGACTCTACCATAAATATAAAGTTATAATATTTAGGCTTAGTCCACAATGTGAGACCTGGTTTCTTTGGTACATGAGGTCATCAGCAGTTCTGTAGAATGTGCTCAAATACTCACCAAGCAATCTTTTAAGGCCCTCATAAGTAGACTGCCCAGCCAATATGAGCCACCTGGTTGGAGAAAAAAAAAATCACAGAGCCAGTTTTCCTTCTTCATGGCTCCAAGAGGATACATGTGGGGAATGTTGATTCCAAAAAGGAGAAAGGTGTAGCCAAGACAACAATTCCACAGCATAGGGCAGTGGTTCTCAACCTTCTTAATGCTGTGACCCTTTAATACAGTTCCTCATGTTTGTGGTAACCCCCAACCATAAGATTATTTTGTTGCTACTTCATAACTTTAATTTTGCTACTGTTATGGATTATAACATATATATGTGTGTGTGTTTTCCAATGGTCTTAGGTGACCCCTGTGAAAGAGTCATTCAACCCCAAAGGGGTCAAGACCCACAGACTGAGAATCACTGATTTAGGGTTTCCAAGCAATGCAGTAGGAGTTTGGCTCAACAAAATTCTTATCATTATTCTGACTTAAAGACTAATTTATGATTCACACAAGGAAACCTTGGAGTAAGTATAGGAATGAGAAAGCTTCTTGGAATGGTTGGCTTATATACTGAAAATATTTGGAGGCAAACTTAAGGGTGTTAGCTATTTTCCTGGGCTAACTGTAATGTCTAAGAGTTTAATGTCTTTGACTGCAGGACACTGACTCCTCCTCATTTATTTCTATGGTAAGGTTATCAGGGTTATCTTGCAGATACTTTAATTTTAACATTCCAAGGAACAGTCAATTCAACATAGGCATAGCTTTGTAAAATCTTGTGGTATACTGAATGATAGTAATGTTATTATGTAAAATATTTGCATTTCTCAGTTTTGAAAGATAAAATGAATTGTATTCCAAAAGCTTCAGGCATCAGATCTTCAAGATTTGAGGTTCATAAACATAACTCTCAATATCATTATCTCTCAATAGTAATGCCGAGACTGTTGTAATACCACAACATTTAACAGAAGATGAAAAAATACAAACGAGCCTTTTATTTGGCTGCTTTGCCTCTACATTTATTCTAGTTAGTTGTTCTTTCAATGGCTTCACTTTTTACTGACTAGTATGGTATTTTGGACAGATTGTTGGTAAGCACAGAAAAAAAATTTTAAGGTAAAGGGAACAGAAAGGGTATAGCCTTCTCAACATAGTAAAGATATAATTTCTAAATAAAACATTGACCTTAATTCTTCTTCCTCTTTCTAATCTTTATCAGCTCAGTTCTGAAGCAGATGTGAGGTGTGTCTAAGCAACTGCATGAAAAGAATGGAGCCTAAGCAATATATAGAGGATTCACAAGGAAGACAGGATTGGTGTAAGGAGGTTGGGTGTCAGAACATGACCAGGTTTAGGATTCCTTTGTAGAATTAATCTACATAAAGAAAAGGCTTATTGTAAAGTATCAAAGATCAAGTGGGGTGAGAAGCAGTTTGCGTGGAGAGTCAAGAGTCCTGGGGTGGGAGGGAGTGATACAGGTATATGTGAATGTGTATGAAAAGTGAAGATAGGAACTTGGTTACATTCCAGGGCACTAACTAAACATGTTATGGACTGACGGAGCCCAAGCCCTCACTGATAAAAAAATTACAAATATGAAAAGTGAGAAAGCCAGAATGATCTTTATAGATCATTCACACTGAGTTGGCAGTGTGAAATCATGGACTTCCACACAGATACATAAACATAGGTGTGGGTGTGTGTTTGTATTCATGCATTTGTGCACTGACATGTATTCTCAATATCTGTCCACTGAAAAAGCCCACAGCTTTGCTACTAAAAGAAACCACTACAAACCCAGGAGTTTCAGAGAAGTGGCTGATTCTGGGACTGGAACAGGTAAACTATAAATCTGGGACAGCTTGTTAAGCCTGATGTAAGGAAGTACTAAAAAAAAAAATTAGGAAAACACTTAAGCCTTCCTGGTAGGATAATCAATCACTACCAAATCTCAGAGATGATCTGAGCATAAAAATAGTCAGCAGTGGATAAAATAAAGACTCATGAATTCATACTGATATAAATGAATAAATGAGAAGTTTGATGAACATAGAGATAATGTACAGAGTTTCAGAGCACTTCCACATACTGATCAGTTGCAAAAAATTAAAAAACAAAAAAGACTGACTTTGTTATAGAGAAGCCTGGCAGATACCACCTTAATCAAATTACCAAGTAAACATATTAACAATGGGACAAATCAAAATCATTTGCCACTTGAAGGAAATAGTGACTATTCAACACTGCTTCTGGGATATTTAAAAAACACACATACCCTGAAACTAATCCTGAGGAAACACCAGCTGAATGCATAATGAATGAGCAGTTAAGTTTGTGCTGTTAAAGCATGCCAGTATCAGGATGGTCAAGGAAAGACTGAAGACCTGTTCCCAACTAAAGGATGCTTAAGACATTTAACAACTAAATGAACCACCAGGAATCTGACCTGAATCCTTTTGCAATAAAGAACATTAGGATAAGTGGAAAAACTTGGGTCAAATAAAAGTAATCCATAGAAGTTTATTTCTAGCTTTGATGGTTCTGTTGTGACTATGTAGAAGAATGGTCCTATTTCTGGGAATTGCTTAAGTTTTCAGGGGTGATAAAGCAAATTGTTCAAGAAAAAAAAAAAACCAAAAACCTGATTTGGGATAAACTTGCAGTTTCTCTATAAACATGGCATTATTTCAAAATAAAAGTAAATAGAAAAATGTTGACTTTTTAAGGAAAATATTTTTAGGAAAAGGACTTGTCTTTTCTGTTACACACATTTTTTGACAAATATTTTGGAAAATGAAGACACTTATTCTTTTCTAACCTAGCTACCGACTGCTCTGTGATAAGTACATGCACAAGTCAGGTGTAAAAAGGTACAGCACTAGTAGGGCAGTGGTGGTGCATGCCTTTAATCCTAGCAGTCAGGAGCAGGTAGATCTCTGTGAATTCAACCTGGTGTACAGAGTGAGTTCCAGGATGGCTAGGGCTACCCAGAGAAACCCTGTCTCAAAAAACAAAAACAAACAAACAAACAAAAAAGCACAGTGCCAAACAAATTGGAGACAATGAGAAGAAATTGGAAGGATGTAAAGTTATAGTCTGGACTGGAGCCTATCAGAAATGTCTTTTAAGACCATAGACATCTTTAAAAGACAATTCTGGATGTTTTAGGTCAACTAAACCATGCAAGGAAAAAAATAAAGGCAGAGAGATCATTACAGAGGTGTTATGTACTATTTGCTTTGACTGGCAGTAGATAGAATTGGTTTGATTTAAAATATATCTTGAATGGAAAGCTCAGGGGATTTCCTGATGAACTAGATGTGAGTTATGAGTTAAGCAGGATGACTCCCAGGTCTTTGACTGAAGTAACTAGATGAAAGATGGTATTATTTACTGGAAAGCAAAGGACTGAAGAAGTGTGATGTTATCTTTAATTGTCAACTTGATAGAACCTAGAATCACCTGGGAAAGCAGTCTCAGGGACTGTCATCATTGACTTAGGCAGTGTGAATGTTTCAGTTAATTAGTAGGGGAGGCTCCAGTCTGAGGTAGGAGGGACATCTGTTTATGCGTTATTTTCATTGGTTAATAAAGAAACTGCCTTGGCTTTTTGATAGGGCAGAATTTAGATAGGCGGAGTAGACAGAACAGAATGCTGGGAGGAAGAAGGCAATGAGGCAGATGCCATAGCCCTCCTCTCCGAGATGGACACAGGTTAGAATCTTCCCTGTAAGCCACCACCTCGTGGTGCTACACAGATTATTAGAAATGGGTTAAGCAAGATGTGAGAATTAGCCAATAAGAGGCTAGAACTAATGGGCCAGGCAGTGTTTAAATGAATACAGTTTCTGTGAAATTATTCTGGGGCTAAGCAAACTGGGCGGGAGCTGGGTGGGACGAAAAGCAGGCCTGCTTGCCTTATCACTACACCAGTCCACTGTGGGTAGTGCTATTTCCTAGGCAGGGGTTTCTGAATCCTATTAGGAGTAGAGAAATCAAGTTGAGCACCAAACAAGGGAACATATGTGCATTCATTTTCTCTCTGCTCGAGATTGTAGATGTGATGCTGTTTCAAGCTCCTGCTGCCGTGACTTCCCCACAATGACAGACTCTGGCCTGTATGTAACTGGTTTCTCCCCTCAGCTGTTTTCTGTCAGGGTATTTTATCACAGCAATAGAAATGAAACTAGGACAAGAAGTGAATAACGATAGGAAAATGAAAAGAATTGAGGACTAGATAATGGAGCTGTGGAGATGAAAGCCCGATTAAAATGGGTTAAAAAGAACAGAAAGCAGAGAAGTACATACAAGACCTTAAGGAAATATCATTCAAGGTGGAAATAGTTTGTATATGTAGTAAAAAGGACATTTTGGACAAGATAAAATACATTTGTTAAAATAAGGAAGCATAAATGAGCTTGACTATTTTCTCATGCCAGTAAGAAACCAACCTGACTCCAGGAAGGAGAATATGTTGGGCAATAGTGAAAAAGAAAACAGGTAGGGTGGAACCAGATTAGGAGCAGCCTGAAAGCTGGGTAGAGGTGTTTAGACTTGATGTAGTAGGAAATGGGAGCCATGAGACTTGTTGATTTGAGAAGTGATACAATCAAAGTTATAGTTAAGTTAAAGCAGATCAGATGGTGGTGAGGAAGCTGTAGAGGGTCTGGAGGCAAAGGAAACAATTCACACGGGAGTAGATGAATGTTTGGACTCACATTTTTTCTGTAAGATCACACTGGAAACTAAAGGCTTGGGGGAAAATTTGAGACACTGAGAGCCAGGGATATTGGGCAGGAAAATGTGTTCTGGGTGTGGAAGGGGATGGGTGGTAGTGAAAAAACTGATGTGCATACTGAATTTAACGTGGCAGTGGGACATACAGGGAGAAATGCTGAATAACAGCTTAAAGATGCAGAAATAAACATTTGGGACAAAGTGACCAACTTCAATCTAGTAAATCAAGCACTCCCTCAGATGGATGTGGGGAAGAACAGAAGCAAAAGAGAAATGTGTGCAAAGTCAGACAAATGAAAAGGAAACGAGAAGCCTATAATTCCAGAAATAAGGGATGTTTCAAAAAGAACATAATCAATATCATACAGTAGTTCCAGAAGAATGGAACAGGAGCAAAGATTATACGACTTTTTAATTTAAAAAATTGCTTTAGTTTGAAGAAAACGGCTACAAAAGTAGCTGCAAGAAGCAGCTCATTTTCTGCATGGAAGAACTGGTAAGGAGGAGCCAATTTAGAAGGAATCTGTAAGGCAGGGAAAGAAACAGGACGACAACTAGAACATGGGTAACCAGGGCTGGCTGAAGGCTACATTTCTTGTTTTACCTACTGAATCTTACATCAGTGTCTTCAAATTTCCCTTACGTTCCTCTTCTCTGAGAATTTCAAAGTCTAACTTTTGAATAATTTCAGGTTTATGATACAAAAGTAAATGGAAGAATTTGACCTCTCTGTCCTTATAAATCAATCGGAAATTATTTTTAAGATTTTTTTTCCAAAATTAAGCTTAGAGTTGTTCTGATAAGCTCTCAGAAAATTCTGAATGTGAAAACTTTTAAAGCCAAAGGTTTTGTTTGCTTGTTTGTTTTGTTTTTCTGAGACAGGGTTTCTCTGTGTATCTTTGGAGTCTGTTCTGAAACTTGCTCTGTAGACCAGGCTGGCCTTGAACTCACAGAAATCTGCCTGTCTCTGCCTCCTGAGTGCTGGTATTAAATGTGTGTGCTGCCACCATCCAGCTCAAAGTTTTAAGACAATCTAGTTTATATCCAGTGGCCTTCTACCAAGCTGAGATACTTATTTCCAAATGTAGCACAATGTATTAATAGTTTCTCTTCAGGTCATTCAGGCTTATTCTCTAAATATATTTGTAGTATTTTTACACTATTTTGAAGTCTATTTAATATAAAATTTTATTTAATCTTTGGCAATTCTTAAATCCTGTACAAAACATATTTATATATTTATTCATTCTTCAGATAAAAATACATAAAAATCTTCCAATACTATGTTCTCTAACTATTTCTTGAAGTATTTTCTGAACCAAAATGATGAATTGACATTTCCTTTACAAACCTCACTAGAGCACACTCCCAGCATTCCACAGGCAAAGGTAAGAAAATCTCCGTGAGTTCAAAGTCATCCTGGTCTACAAAGTGAGTTCCAGGACATCCAGGGCAACACAGAGAAACCTTGTCTTGAAAAACAAAACAAAATAAAACAAAACAAAACAGGAAAACTTCACCAGAATGTGATAAATTTCAAAGGCAAAAACTTATAAGGACAGAAAGCATAAGAAGACAATAGCTGGGCTGGAGAGATGCTTCAACAGCTAAGAGCAGTGGTTGCCCTTCCAGAGGCCCTGAGCTCTGTTCAGTTATCTTTAAGTAGGTAACGAGAAAATATGCACCACCCAAAATGTGGGACAAATCCAAGAGCAGGAAACAAGATACCCAATATCGGCAAAGAATTCCCTGAAAGCTGACAAAGGATGGTTTTAGGATGAGAACAGTACCAGCCAGAAAACCTTAGATGCTGATCAAAGATGAAACTGATGTTTGCGACTGGGAGAATTTGACCAGCATTGTGTACCAGAACCTTCTATGATGATGGGAGTTTTCATAAGCATACTGTCTAACACAGTAGCTACAAGCAAGAGTTTGTCAGATGTGCAAACACAAACATCAAAGACTGAAGCCATTATTTTATTGCTCTAGCAAAATTTATTAAATCAATCCTTCTCTGAGGGACATTCAGGTTATTCCTAATTTAGAACAATTATAAATAAAACTTTAATCATAATACTATGAATTAGGGGTTAAGATCATTTGTTGCTCTTCCAGAGGACCCAGATTTAGTTCCCAGCACTCATAGCAGTTGGCTTACAAATGCCCGTTATTCCAGCCCCAGAGGGTCAGATAGCCTCTTCTTGCCTCTTCAGGCACCACACACATGTGCATATGTTCTCAACACACACACACACATAAATAATAAATCAATTTTTTAAAATAAAAATACTATGAATAACTCCTTTTTCACATTCAACTGTAGGCAGGTGGATCTGTGAGTTCAAGTTCAACTAGTGTACACAGAGAGTTACACCAGCCAGAGTTACACAGTGAGACCCTGTCTCAAAACAAACTCCATGGTCATGAGGAAAACCACAAAGAAATGCACAATTAAATGCATCTATTTTAAGTGTATATATTTTTCTGTTTCGATAAAAGGTAATCATAGCACAATGAAGATATAGAACATTCATCATTCTAAAAATGTTCCCTTATGTCATCTCATCAACCAACCCAGACAAATATAGATTTGCTCCCTCTCATTATAAATCAGTTTGCTTTTATTTACATACATATTTTAAATAAGGTCTCACTGTTTAGCTCTGGCTCATCCTTGTGTAGACCAGGCTTGTCTTAAAGTCAGAGATCTGCCTGCCTCTGCCTCCCAAGCGCTGGGATTAAAGGAGTGTACCACTTAGCTAATCAGAGTTTACTTCTTTTAAGTTGTACAAATGTGTTCTTTTGTTTGGCTAACGTATAAAATTCATAAAAATTGGCCTGTATCAGTTGTTTTTTATTGCAAGCAATAATTCATTTTCCAAAGACATCAAAATTTGCTTATTCTTTGATGTACTACTGACATTTGGGTTGATTCCAGTTTGAAGTTATTATAAATAGACTTGTAATGAATGTGCACATAAAAGCCTTTATATGATTATGTGCTTTCATTTCCTTTGCTAAATACCAAGAATAAAAACTGCTACATTATGTAGTAAGTACATGTTCATAAATGCTGATGTCACCTCACAAAGCACTAAGACACGATTATTTTGGGCTTTTGTTTTGTTTCCTTCACTATGTGTCAACTAAGTTTCTCTTGTTGTACAATTCAAATTCCCTGACCTATTATGGCCTCTTATCTGCTAAACCTATCCAGTGATGTTTTCAAGTTGCAAATATGGTATTTGTCAGATCTGTGGTTCATTTTGTGCTTCTCTCTTTAAAAACAAACATTTCATATTTTCTTTCCTCATTATATCATGCTTTTCTTTAAATCTGTGATCACACTCATAATAGCTTTCTTTTAATTTATCTTATTGAGGTCTAATCTGCATAAAATAAAAACCATCTGTGAATTTTGATAAATGCATACACATTAACTACCAAAGTCAGTTCTATTAACAAACTCTTTTGTTCTTAGGACTCCGATTCAGCTTTCAAATCAATTTTCTATCTCTACAGTTTTCTTTTGCAAAATATTGTATAAGAGGTCGTCAGCTTCTTGAGTATCCATGTAAGGAACTCCATAGACTGCTCCAGCAAAGCTGAAATAATACTGTTTTTAATAAAGTCTCAGTCGTACTTGGAAGCACATGCATGTCATCCTAGTCCTGAGGCAAGCGAATCACATTTTTTTATTGATTTTTATTGAGCTCTACATAAGAATCACATATTTAATGCTGTTTCGGCTTCACAGAGAGATCCTGTATTAATAAAATAAAGTCTCTTGAAGCACCCCGAGTAATACAACAAATGAAGAGGTCTTTATTCAAGAATAGCTACTAGAAATTGCTAAGAATAACAAAAATCTAAGATATTTGAACTAAGACCATTTCCCCCACCATCTCAGTTCAATGAGACTTTATTCTGCTCTATTCCATTGCTGACTAGCTCAACCAAGAACAGAGGCTCTTGCTGCTAAACTCTAACACTGAGGGCTATCATCATACCCAAGAAACATCAACATTTACTTTATTCTCAGATACGTACTGCTGGCCATAAGAGCCAAGACAGTACAGTCATATGGAGGCATCCTTCTTTCACCCAACCCACATGGATGAGTTCTGTGTACAGCATCACTGAAATTCTGCAGCCCCTCTTTTGCCTTGGCAGTGAGTGCCTCCATGATATGATATGCAAGTAAGGAAGATCTGGGTCTACTGCCCCCACTCCACCTAGCACTGTTTTGGTATAAATGTGAAATGCCCACACAGGTTCATATGTTTAGACAGCTGGTCCCTAGATGGTCTTGTTTTAGGAGGTTCTGGGCTCTGGCTGGCACTAGAAGGCTAGTCTCAGGAATGGGCTGCTGAGAGTTACAGCCTGGCCCTCCTTCCAAGTCTTCCTGCTTCTTGATCTACCAAGATGTGAGGAGCTGCAGAGCATCCTGCACCATCACAGACTAAATCCATGGACACTCCAAGCCAAAATAAACCTTACCTCCCTTAAGTTGTCTCCATTTGAAACATTGCCACAGTGATAAGAAATACTAACCCAATACAGCTTCTGAAGCATCACTGTTACTCAGAGAAACATGGTATTGTCCTCACCACTAGCCCCAAGGCTGTGAATCAAAGACCGTTTTAAGGAAGTTAAGTAAAAGCTGAAGAGAGATTGGCTGGTTTACTGTTGATAAAGGTAGAAGACACTGTAAGATGATTCTTTCTTGGGGAAGACTCAGAAAATGGGTCATTTTTTTTTTCTGGAGTCAGAAACAATTTTCAAACACAAAACCCCAGACACATCTCTTCAAATGAGTTCAACCATGACTGAATTAGGCTAACAACTGTGACTGGGGTAGGGAATAGGGCACTGTGGAAAACAGTATTATCAGTCTCTAGCAATTTTAAATCCTGAGTGTGGTCTTGTAAAGAGACAGTGGAAAGTCATATTAAATTATTCTTATCCCAGTACACCTTTAAATCCCAGTGCTGAGGGGCAAAAATTGGTGGATTTCTGAATTTGAGACCAGCTTGGTTTTCACAGGAAGTTCCGGCCAGTCAATGATAAGCCACCCCCACCCCGCCACCACAACAGAACAGCCTACTATCACCAGTGTGACTATGGACAAACCCATAGCAGAATCCCTGAAGGGCAAAATCAGAGATAGTACTGCAGATGAAAAGTCAATTAACTGTAATAATCTAGCCAGTCATTAAATAAATAAACAGCAATAATCAGCCTTAAGGAGTAGGGAAAAAACCAGAACTTGAGTTGTTACTTTATCTAAAAGGTCAAATTTCAAACAGAAAGCTGTGGAACATAAAAAAAAAACAAAAAACAAAAAAAAAAAAAAACCATGACCTGAACTGGCAAGGTGTCCAAGTGACCAGATGTCAAATAAAATGCAGACTTCAAGATGCCCATTATAAATATGTTCAAGGGGGCTGGAAATATGGCTCAGTGGTTAAGAGCACTGACTGCTCTTTTAGAGGTCGATTCGCAGCACCCACATGGCAACTCACAATTGTCTGTAACAACAGTTCTAGGAGACCCAACATCCATGGCAAAACACCAAAGCACATAAAATAAAAGAATACGTTCAAAGAACTAAAGGAAACTATGATTATAAAAGTAAGTGAAATACAAAAGCATAAATTAAATAGACAATATCAATAAAATGATAGAAATTACTAACCAAATGGTAATTCTGGAGATAAAGAAAATTAAAAAAAAAAAATCACTAGAGAGATTCAGTAGCAGTCTGAACTAGTGAAGAAAACAATTAGCAAACTTGTAGATACAGTAAAATAAATTATAAAATTAAGAAAAATGTTTGGAAAATGAATGACAAACTATATCTATTTTGGTGCTCCATCAGATTATAATAGAGTTGTAACATGCCTAGTGAAGGCATGGACGAAGAAGAGAGAAAATTGCAGATGAAAAAGAGCCACCAGACAATGAATAATGATCAGTTTAGCAGAAGCGTTTGCAGGCCTTAACAAGTTCTTAAAAAGCTTAAGAGCCAAACAAAACAAAACAAAATAAGAACTTAAAAACCTAGATAACAAAACTGAAAGGTTTTCATCCATAATGACGAATATTTGTGTGCATATAAGCAAATCTATAGGGAAATAAATAAATAAGAAAATCGGTCATAGTTTTTAAAATGGTACATTCTCAGCTGAGCAGTGGTGGCCCACACCTTAATCCAGGACTCAGAAGACAGAGGCAGCAGGATCTCTGAGTTTGAGGCCAGCCTAGTCTACAGAGTGAGATCCAGGACAGCCAGGGCTACACACAGCCCTGTCATGAAAAAAAAAAAAGCAAAGAAAGATACATCCTCAAGAAAACCCTCAGAAGGTCTTTTAGGAAGGATCCTGGAAAAAGGCAAGTCACAGGAGTGGACAGCTCCCAGAGAACTGCTGACTCTGAAGCCCCAGTAGAGCGATATGGAGTAAGATGATGGACAAGATGTGGAGTGGGAAAATAATGATACCAATTATTCTGATCTGGTATAGTCCCTAGGCTCATGTATAAGTTTGTGTTTTTGTTTTCATAAACAAATTTCCAAAATAAAATAATAAAAACAAATTTTAATAGAAAAGTTTCTGAAATATATAGAAAGAAACACTATTATGGCTATATAAATGAGTATAGTAAACTGAGCGTTATTGTAAATAAGTCAAAATGTTTTTTAAAGTTTATAAAGCTAAAATGTTAAAGCAAACTAATTGACCATCAAAAGAAGAAAAAATTAGTGTAGTCTAAGTGTAGAATGGCTATCAATAGTTTGCAGTAGGGTGAAGTAATGGGGGCTGTTAGTCACTTACCACTCAGGTCTGACTCACTGAGAGCAACTTGCAGCCTGGCAAGCTTCTTTGTGGTAAGTGCCCTACGGAAGCACGCCATTCTCAAGTCTGCCATACCATATTTTTACTGTAACTTTTCTATGTTGAGATACGTAAATACTCACTACTGTGCTGTCACTGCCTACACCAATTAGTAGAGTAACATCCTTTCCAGGTTTGCATTCTGTGATAATAGGCTACACCACATTGTTAAACTATGTTGTAGGCTATCTCATCTAGGTTTGCTGAAGTACGTTCTGATATTCATACAACAGTGAAATCACCTAACAAGAGTTTCCAGCAATGTGTATGACTGTACTATAAAAAGTTCTTAAACTGAAAATAAAAGTCCCAGTTATTTAAATAATCTAAAGAAAACAGTACTGCTAAAACTGCCCTTAAATCCAATTTTCAAAAGCAGTATAAATGTATAATTTTCTTTCACCTATTAAAAGAAATTATATAAAAAAATGTGCATATGATATAAAGTTTCATCTATAACACAAATAAATATATTTTTTTGCCTGTACGACACAAAGGAGTCAAGTGTCAATAAGAAAGGAGATCATCAGCACGCTTTAACCCCAGTACTGGGGAGGCAGAGGCAGGCCGATCTCCGTGAGTTTGATCTACAGAGCAAGTTCCATGAAAGCCAGGGCTACACAGAGAAATCCTATCTTGAAAAAAAGGAAGGAAGGAAGGAAGGAGGGAAGGAAGGAAGGAAGGGAAATCATCGTGTTAAATAAGTTGGTCTCAGAAAGGGTAAATATCATTTGTTTTTATTTTTTTCTCAAATGCAGAGCAGTCGTGACAGAAAAGCAGAAAGTGACTATTTTGGAGGAGAAAGCCTAGCAAAAAGACTAAGGGGAGGCAAGGAGGGCAAGAGGGGGAATATGAGCAAAGCACAATGATAGACATTTATAAAAATGTCACAGCAAAACTGGGCGGTGGTGGCACACGCCTTTAATCCCAGCAATCGGGAGGCAGAGGCAGGCGGATCTCTGGGAGTTCGAGGCCAGCCTGGTCTACAAGAGCTAGTTCCGGGACAGGCACCAAGGCTACAGAGAAACCCTGTCTCGAAAAACCAAAAAAAAAAAAAAAAAAAGTCACAGCAAAACCTGTTATTTTGTATGCTAATTAAAATTAACTAATGAGAAAAAGAGATACTGGGGGATAGGAAGATGGCCCAGAAGGCAAAATGTCTATTGTGTAAGCATGAGGGCTTGTGTTCTAATCCCCAGAACCCATATAAAGCTGGATATGGCAGCCTCAAACCTGCTATCCCAGAGCTCCTACAGTGCCCGGGAGGAGATAGAATTCCCAGAAGATTGTAAACCACTGGCCTGGTGTACACAGCATCAAATGACAAGAGACCTCACCTTAAATCAAGTAAAAGAAGGGACTGACATCCAATACCATCCTTGACCTCCACACAAGTGCCATGGCACACATGAATCTGCACACACACACACACACACACACACACACCGTACATATACATACACACAGACACAGACATTAAAGAAAAAAGAGGCACTGGGGAAAAGTTGCACTTAGCCAGGAAAATGGCTATGGCTACAGGTAGAAAAGTAATAATTATAACAATGGTTGTACTTTTAACTTTAAGCAGTCTAAAGTATATAAAGCAATAATACCACAAAAGAAGAAGAGTACTGGGTCTATGTAAGGGTAACACTGAAATATCTCACTGGAATTAAACTAGTATGTAGTTGAAGCTGACAATGATAAATTGGTGTATGTATATATATATGTGTGTGTGTGTGTGTGTGTGTCTACTCCAGTTTCAGTAATGAGTAGGATGACTAAGTAACTGAAGAGAAAACCCTCAATATCATAATGTAAGACATCTTCCAGCATCAACTGTAAGCTTGGTATTTTTTAAAACAAATAGAAATAAAGCAGTTCTCTAACTACAACTGAATGAAATTAGAAACCAATAAAGAATAAAATTTGGGACATTAAAAAATATGTGGTGATTAACTCCAATGAGGAAATGGCCCCATGTATCTGTAATCCTAGCATGAGAGGCTGAAGAAAAAAGGATTATGAGTTTGAAGGCATCTTAAGCTACACCATAAGTTTTAGGCCAGCTTGGCCTAAATACAGAGTGTCATCTAGTTTATATAAAAATTAAATTGGGTTGGAGAGATGGCTCAACAGGTAAAGGTGCTTGCCTTCAATCTTGATGACCTAAATTTGATCCCTGAAACACACATGGTAGAAGAAAAGAACAGACTCCTGTAAGTTGTTCTCTGACCTTTAAACACACACACACACACTAAATAAATATAAAAAATTAAAATACAGACAATCAAGGCTGGAGATATTGTTCAATAGTAGATATAATACTTGCCAAGCACACAGAAGTCCCTGGGTTCAATTCCCAGTTCTGCAAAACAAACAAATAAATAAACAAAAGCAAGTAATCAACATACTCCTTTTTAAAAATTAGTTCATTGAGAATTTCATACAAAGAGTTTTGACTATACTCCCCTTTCCGAAAATCTTCCCAGATCTATTCACCCTCTGCTTCCCTTCCCACCCAATTCTCTTTTTGTCTCCCCATCAAAGACAGTTTGTGTTGTCCAAATCTGCAACCAACATACTCTGAAATATTCAAATATATCAGAAAGAAAGCAGAAAACACTGAGGCAAAGTAAATTGAAAACAACAAAACACATGCAGCTACCACTCTGCTCACAGGAATTTACTACTGCACATGTAGCAGAAATCTCATGCCTTTAGTGTATACATGTGTGACCCACCAAGAGGTGCCTGTCATTTTCTCTTTTATCACAAGAGACACAACTAACAAAAAAGAAAACCAGGCACAGGATAAGAATATCTACGACGACATTGCCACAGAACTGTCTCTTATATGAAAATCTCTTTAAAGCAAGAAGTTGAGATTCTTTAAAAATACCACCCTCTAGCTGGGCACTGCTGGTGCACAACTTTAATCCCAGCACTCAGGAGGCAGAGGCAGGTGGATCTCTGTGAGTTCGAGATCAGCCTGGTCTACAAAGCTAGTTCCAGGACAGCTAGGGCGTTACACAGAGAAACCCTGTCTCAAGAAAGAAAAAAGAAAAAGAAAAAAATTAAATTTAAAAACCCACCTTCTTCATGATCTACCTAACAAAGTAGACTACCTTACCACCTAACAAAATCCATTTTTTTTCTTTGTTAGCAGACAGCTTGAATCTCAGACAAACAAAGCTATTTCTTACTCCCTCACCCACTTTGCTTTCAATTAAACTTTTCCATGACAGTGTACTGTCGCCACCACAGTCATTTCTGTAATTCCTGGGTCAAAGTTCTCTTTTGTCCAATATGATCCTATGAGCCCTGCAGAGAAGTATGAGGGTATGCAAGAGTTGTTCAACTTGGAGCCCCCAAACATGATTTCCACCAACAACTGAACAGCTGCCTGAAGTTCCCTTCTCCAGAGTGACCATAACCAGTATGCTGTCTCTGGGAGTCACCGACTCTGTCAGTTCTTTCATCCCTGCAGGCAGAAATTCCCTCTTCTTTACTCTTCCCTGTACTTGTAAGTGGCAGTTGGGCAGTGGAATATGCCATTACTGGGACCTGGTGAAGTTTCTAGAGTCCAACTGTATCAGGGTTTAAGTTTCTTTTATCTTTTCCTCTTAGCCCTCATTTAAGATGCTGGTCCCATAAGAAGACCTCCACAGGGTCAGTCCTCCTAGCTGAAAAATCAACAAGTGGTTAGTATGTCATCTGACAGGTTCAAATCTTCTGTCATGTTTTGTTGTTATTTATTTAGTGTGGTTATTTTTCCTTTTCTCTTCTTCTCCTTTCCTTCTTTCCACACTGCTCCATCTGTCTTGGAGCCCTTTAGACAAACCTGTCTGTGCCCCTACCCTCTGTACTTTGTTTTTTGGGGAAATTCTCTTGTTCTACTCTGATGGCCCAAGTGAGTCCTTTCAGAGCTAGGCCAATCTTATTGAACATGGTACTACTATCTCAGCTACACTTGCAACATCTCTCTAGAAAGCCACCTACCACCTCAAACACATCATTTGCTGTTTTAACCTTGTATCTAAATTGGACTGTGATTTAGGTTTTGATGAGAACTGGCACAAAAATCAACATCTTTTGGGTCAGAGAGCTGGCTCTGCCTATAAGGCAGGCTCACATTTAAGACTCCTCATCTGTGGACTGGAGAGAAGACTCAGGGAATAAACTGTTTTCTGCACAAGCATGAGGACCGAAGTGTGGACCCGAAACACATGTAAAAGCTAGGAATGTGGTCCATATGTAATCCCAGTTTCCAGAAGGCAGACCGTGAATCTCCTGAGGCACCTAGCTAAACTAGTTGGCTGGCAATCTTTGAGTGTAACTGAGAAATCCTGCTCAGTCAATAAAATGGAGAGCAGCCAAGGAAGACACACACCAGTTCTGGGCACACGCATCAACACATACAAATACTCACTCTGCTGGCTAGGTTTTAGGTCAACTTGATACAGGCTAGAGTCATTTGAGGGGATAGAGCCTCACTGCCTTCATAAGATCTGCTGTGGGGGGGGGGAGGCTGGAGAGATGGCTCAACGGTTAAGAGCATTGCCTGCTCTTCCAAAGGTCCTGAGTTCAATTCCCAGCAACCACATGGTGGCTCACAACCATCTATAGTGAGATCTGGTGCCCTCTTCTGGCGTGTACATGTTAATAAATAAATAAGTCTTTAAAATATTAAAAAAAAAAAAGATCTGCTGTAGGCAAGCCTGTAGGGAATTTTCTTAATTAGTGATTTATGGGCTGGTGGCCCACAGTTCTATAAGAAAGCAGGCTAAGCAAGCCAGGAGGAGCAAGCCAGTAAAACAGCGATGAAAGGAGACAGAGACAGAGACCCACATTGGAGCACCGGACAGAAATCTCAAGGTCCAAATCAGGAGCAGATGGAGAGAGAGCACGAGCAAGGAACTCAGGACCGTGAAGGGTGCACCCACACACTGAGACAATGGGGATGTTCTATCGGGAACTCACCAAGGCCAGCTGGCCTGGGTCTGAAAAAGCATGGGATAAAACCGGACTCGCTGAACATAGCGGACAATGAGGACTACTGAGAACTCAAGAACAATGGCAATGGGTTTTTGATCCTACTGCACGAACTAACTTTGTGGGAGCCTAGGCAGTTTGGATGCTCACCATACTAGACCTGGATGGAGGTGGGTGGTCCTTGGACTTTCCACAGGGCAGGGAACCCTGATTGCTCTTTGGGCTGACGAGGGAGGGGGACTTGATTGAGGGAGGGAAATGGGAGGGGGTGGCGGGGAGGAGGCAGAAATCTTTAATAAATAAATAAATATATATATATATATATATATATATATATATATATATATATATATATATATATAAACAGCATTCCTCCAGGGCCTCTGCACCAGCTGCAGCCTCCAGGTTTCTGTTCTGTTTCAAGTTCCTGTCCTGACTTTCTTTGATAATGAACAGCAATGTGGAAGTGAAAAGCAAATAAACCCTTTCCTCCCCAAGCTGCTTTTAGTCATGGTGTTTCATAACAGTTGTAGCCCTAAGATATCCACGCACATATGGATACACATAACATATATGGACTGAATACCTATTAGATTTCCTTAAAACTAAATGGAGAATCAGAATAGATTCTTTAGAGATCCAGCCTGTACCGTCTCAGGCTACCGTTGTCCAATTGGGACAGATCTATAAACATAGCTCGTAAGTATGTGGGAGGAGTATCATTCCTGGGTTTTATACCATTATATTTATAGGAGTCCTAGGTATAGAGGCTCTGAAATTATTCCAAAAGATAAAGAAAAAGAAGAAGATAACTGTCTTTTGCAATACTGCTTGGCCTCAATATGTGTTTTTTGTTTGTTTTTTATAGATAGAGTTTCACTATATAACCCTAGCTGATCTGGAATTCAATATGCAAACCAGGCTGGCCTCAAGTTCACAGAGATCCTTCTGTTCCTGTCTCCCAAATGTTGAGATTAAAGGATTATGTCACCACACGTGGCTCAATATGGTCTTAATGACAAGAAAAGATGGCCTCTTAATATCTCTCTATATTCTAATGACATTTTACCATGAACTGCTGCTGTAAGAGACAAGAAAATGGGAAATCTGTACATACAGACTTTTATGTTCAGTCATCCAAGATCCAAAAATTAAAAAAAAACATAGCATCTACATAGCTCACAATTGCCATTTTAAAAACTTCTTTCAGAAGAGACAGATATTATATTCTATATGACACACTCTATACCCTGTGCCCATGGCTGGATTTAGGGCCTCCTGACATCTTGCCCCCCACAGTGTTTTCTCTATTACCACTACTTCCATGTGGAACTGGTCCACTTCTGCATTGCTAGACTCCTCAAGAAGCTAGCCCTTACTTTTCCTATGGGACTCGTGGACAAAGCTGGAATCAACTATTAGAATTTTCTCATTAAGGGATATATCTACTTGGAAAGGTGGGGTAGCTTTTATTAGAGTATATGTCTTCTTCTCTATTTCATATTTAGGACATGAAAAGAAAACTTTGCCAAGCTTTCACAATTACAGTAAGTTCCAGGATGAATTAATAAAATTCACAGCTTCTCCTATTTCTTCCCCTAGCATGTGTAATGACAGTTTTGGTTCATTACTGCATAACTGCTATAAAGACTAAATTAATTGTGATGTTGTAGGATATTCAGATCACACTTTCACACTCCCAAGGCTGCCAATAAAGTTTACCTTGAATCATAGACAACAACATCCACATAAAACCCGAGAGAAGCACAGCTTCTTGGTAGCAGCACTTTCTTGGGTGGGCTCTGTTTGCTAAGGCAAGTGTGCCTCATTTAAGAGAGGCTTCCTGACTCAGCTTTAGCTGCAAAAACCTTGCAGCCCTTTTAAGAGGCTCGACCACAAAGCACTTAAATGGTGTTTATGAATAGCTGATAGCATGCTTCTTGGTGGTGGCAGGGACCTTGAAACTCCACAGAGTTGTGGCAAAAAACACGGCTCCCACCAGTACCTCTGCCATGAAGCTGTACGCTCAGAAAGCTAAGGAATGGGGTAAATCCAGCCGTCAAAGCCATGGCTTTAATCTTAGCCATATCACTTAGCAAATTAAAGACTCATAGTCAGAAAAAGATACATACAGTAAAGGCAGATTCAGACCAAAAAAAAAACTCTCTAAACGGTGTACAGTGTGTTTAAAAATATATGTAGTTCTGGGAGAGAAAAGGAAAAGGATAAAGTCCTTAGAAAAAAAGAAAAGAGAGAAATTGGGTGTGGTGGCACACAATTTTAATCCCAGCACTTGGGAGGAAGAGTCAGGCAGATCTCTGTGAGTTCAAGGACAGCCTGGTCTACAGAGTGATTTCCAAGACATCCAAAGATACACAGAGAAACTCTGTCTCAAAAAATCAAAATTAAAGAAATAGAGTAAAAAAATTAAAGCCACATTAAGATGGAAAATACACAGAGAATCTGGATTCTGTATGTGTTTGTGTTGTCTTTGAACTGTATGACTGCTGAGGAAGGAGCAACAGCTGCTAGAAGACATTTGATTATAAATGCTGCTAGATTAATCCAACATATATTTTTAAAATGCCCTGACTTCAAATTTTAAGCCAAAAGATATGTTACTTTGAAGAAGAGGTTTTGCTTTTGTTTCCACAGAAAATTCATTCTGAGTTAAGAAAAATCAGGTTTGATCAATGAAGATCTCCCCCCCCCGAGAAATCTCTGATAGAAGCAGATGGTCCAGGTGTCTGAGTTCTACATCCACAATAGCCTCAAAACTGCTAGCTGAGATGAAAATGCTAAAGAAAAAAGAGAAAAGGTACCAAGCCACGTGGATAAACATAGATAAGAATTATGGGTTAATTTAAGTTGTAAGAGCTAGTTAATAATAAGCCTGAGCTAATAGACCAAACAGCTTTTAATTAATATAAGTCTCTGTGTGTTTCTTTGTGGCTGAAAGGCTGCAGGACCAGGAGGGACAGCAACTTCTAACTACAAATGGCACGCAATGTGGGGCAACTACATCCACATAAAACCTGAGAGATCTTGGGAAGGAATTCTAGACACAAAAGAATAGAGTTAAGTACGGCTTCTTGGTAGCAGCATTTTCTATGTGGGATGTTTGCTAGAGGCAAGTGTGTAGTCTTTATGAGAGGCTTCTTGACTCAGTGTTAGCAGCAAACACCTTGCAGCTCTTTTAAGAGGCTCTGCCACCAAACACTTAAATGGTGTTTATGAGCAGACACCAGCATTCTTCTTGGTGGGGGCATGGACCTAAAAACTTCACTGAGTTGTGATAAAAAAATATGGCTCCTTCCAGTATCTTTGCCATGAAGCTAGACCCTCAGAAAGCCAAGGAATGGGGTGGATCCAGGTCCCAAAGCCTTGATGTTAATCCTAGCTATATTGCTTAGCAAATTAAAGACTCACATGGTCAGAAAAAGAGAGATATACAGTAAAGACAGATTCAGATGAAAAAAACTCTAAACAGTTTACAGTGTGTTTAAAAATATATGTAGGCTTAGGAGAGAAAAGATAAAGAATAAAGAAAGTCTAAAGACAGACAGAAAAAAGAAAAAAAGAGAGCAGTTGGGTTTGGTAGCATATGCCTTTAATCACAGCACTTGGGAGATAAAGGCAGGTGGATCTCTGTGAGTTCAAGAGCAGCCTGATCTACAGAGTAAGTTACAGGGCAGCCAAAGATACACAGAAAAGGCAAAAATTAAAAATAAAAATAAAAGAAATAGAGTAAAAAAACTGAAGCCACATAAAGATGGAAAATACACAGAGAATCTGGATACTGTAAGTGTTTGTGTTGTCTTTGAATTGTTTGACTGCTGAGGAATGCCACTGGATTAATCCAACATATATATTTTAAAAGTGCCTTGACTTCAAATTTTAAGTAAAGATATGTTACTTTGGAGAACAGGTTTTGCTTTTGTTTCCATGGAAATGAGAGGCTGTGGATTCACTCTTGGTTAAGAAAAATCAGGTTTGATCAAGGAAGACCCACTGGAAAATCTCCAGCAGGAACAGATGACACATTATCCAACATTTCAGAGCAGCTCTGCTGCAGTTTTCTCTGAGTTCCACATCCAGAACAGCCCCAAGACTGCTATCCAAGATGATCCAGGCTCACAGAATACTCCAGTCAGGACTTGATCATAATCTTAAACTTTCTTTAGTCCCCATAAGATTATCAGCGCCCCCAATCATCAGCAAGTAGCCTAGAAAACTATACCCACAATCCTAAAAAAAATGAATTATGGACGTTTGTCTTTGTTTAGAATGTTGGTTACAAGTTGTTATTGATAATGGTCAGGAAAAAAGCTCAAGAAAGGAAAACAGATTCAGAGTCCTTGTTTTGAAAAGAAAACAAGAGGAAGTGCTATGGGATAATGCTCTTGTACCCTGTAAAGATTTGTCAGTTGTATTAGTTTATAAAACACTGATGGGCCAGTAGCCAGGCAGGAAGTATAGGCATGGTGACCAGACTAGGAGAATTCTGGGAAGAGGAAACACTCAACCTATAGTTGCCACCCAGATGCAGAGGAAGCAAGATGAAAATGATGCACTGAGAAAGAGTACCAAGCCACATAGCTAAACATCGATAAGAATTATGGGTTAATTTAAGTTGTAAGATCTAGTTAATAATAAGCCTGAGCTAATAGGCCAGACAGTTTATAATTAATATAAGCTTCTGTGTGTTTCATAAGCCTGAACTAATAGCCCAGACAGTTTATAATTAATATAAGCTTCTGTGTGTTTCATAAGCCTGAACTAATAGCCCAGACAGTTTATAATTAATATAAGCTTCTGTGTGTTTCATAAGCCTGAGCTAATAGGCCAAACAGTTTATAATTAATATAAGCTTCTGTGTGTTTCATAAGCCTGAGCTAATAGGCCAAACAGTTTATAATTAATGTAAGCTTCTGTGTGTTTCATAAGCCTGAGCTAATAGGCCAAACAGTTTATAATTAATACAAGCTTCTGTTGTTTCTTTGGGACTGAATGGCTGCGGGACCAAGCAGGGCAGAAACTTCCATCTACAATTAGCTCTTTGCTACAGCACCATGCCTGCTTGCCTGCCTGATGCTTCCCAACATAATGGAAATAGACTAACCCTATGAAACTGTAAGCAAGACCACAGTTAAATGCTTTCTTTTATAAGCTGCCTTGATCATGGTGTCTCTTCACAGCAACAGAACAGTAACTAAGACACAGACAAAAACCCTAAATGGGATCACAGTTGTGATGCCCACAGGGAACAAACAGAACATTTTTTTTACCTGTATTTTGCCAAGGGTATAAAGAAGTGCATAATGAAACCAACTTATTACAAGGCTTAGGAGATCATATAGAAAAGGGATGAAAATCCAGTTCTATTTTTTTCTGGCTTTTCTTGACAGGATTTCTCTGTGTAATCCTGACTGTCCTGGAACTCATTCTATAGACCAGGCTAGCCTTGACCTCAGAGATTTGCCTACCTCTGCCTCCGAAGAGCTGAAATTAAAGGCATGTGTCAATATGTCTGGCTATTTTTTCTTTTTAAAAAACATTTATTTCTTTGTTTGTTTATTTATGGAGGTTTTTCCATGTGATAGGTAAAAGGACCTGACTCTTTGTTGATACCGAATCTGTTCATTTTGCTCACTGGCCTTTTTGAAATTGATATTCAGAACTGCCACTGCCGCCACATTATATATCAGAGACTAGCCTTGAACTCTTGATCCTCCTGATTAAGCCTCACAGCTGGGATTACAGGTATGTGCCACCATGCCTAGATTCCAAGTCAATATCTTTATGTATTTTGAGTCCTGGGAAACACCACCCCTCTGTTAGGAAGGGATCTACTGACTAAATGAGGAAGAAGCAGTTCATTAACTGGAAGCCACAGTTGAAGGTGCCCCTAAAACAGGGTGTTCATTGGCTAGTCCTTTTTAAAGAGAAAAAGTTCTCCTCTTAGTATCTTTCAAGGAATACTTGATTTAGCATAATTCATACTCTGGGATACCACAACCCGAGGGCATGATTTTAACTTTCCCCCGGTCGTATCTAATTAAAACTTTGGGTCCAATACTCTTAGAAAAGATAGTGCCCCTTAAGTTCAAAGTCCTTCATGGAATACAGACCCTACTACAAAAATTCTTGGCCACCAGTTTATTTAAGCCATGCCAATTTCCATTAAGTTCTCTAGAAAACGTCACTATGACAGGATCTTAGAGATATAAGTGAAGTTGTTGTTCCCCATCTATCTTATAGTCCGAGAATTCTAGACTTTATTCAAATAAAAGCTAAATATTTTACTATTTTAATATTAAACCACTTATTACTTTACACACTATTTTACTCAGATACATGGTTTATCTTTATTTTTAAATGGAGGAACTCCAAAATTCAAGAAACTATCCAGTATACCTGGATTTGTAGCCTTAGGAATTTAGGGACAGTCTACCTGTTTGGTAATGCTATACCCAAGACCTAATGACATTATAACTTTAAAATGAATCCTATTATAATATAGTGATAATGACTTATTGATACTACCACTAAGATAGATTCAGACTACTGTACCATAGTTACTTTTTATTTTTCTTCTCCTTTGTGTGTGTGTGTGTGTGTGTGTGTGTGTGTGTGTGTGTGTGAAAGAGAGAGAGAGAAAGAGAGAGACAGATAGACAGACAGATAGACAGACAAAGACAGGCAGAGTCACTCTAGCAATGGCTGGCCTGAACTTGCTGTGTAGATCAGGCTGGCCTCAAACCTGCTCCTTTCTCAACCTGCTAAGTGCTAGTGTTACAGGTATAAGCGCCTATATCAGGGCACCATAATGACTTTTAATTTCCTTGCTGATTACCTTTTAGAATCCAACATGTAGGATTCTTACCCTAGAAGTCTGCACACTAGGCCCCAATGGAAAGCAGGCTAATATTTTGTAGTCTAAATCCAAATCTAAAAGACATGTTTGAGGGTTTCTAGGCTTGAAAGATTTCTGCTAAATATGGGCCCTAAATTATATCCTCTTGTAAGAAACTCTAAAGGAAGAGTAAGGAAGACCTCTTTGCTAGGCTAAAGAGTGTCAGAGGGCATTTGACCAACTGAAGACCAGACTAAGTCATACACCTCCATGTTAGGTCTCCAAATAACTAAACCTTTCATGTTTTCTATGTATGAAATGCTAGGTTATTTAAAAGCAGTAGCTACAACTACTTCAGTTTAAAAGGTTTACAAATTAACTTTGAGATATGATACGAAGTTCAGAAACTGCCCAGTTTAGAGTTTCAGAAATCAAGGGGCACCATTAACTTGCCAGAAGACTGACAAAATATCAAGCCCTGCATGTGTGTTAAAACTTGAAATTCAAGTCAGGCAGTGGTAGCACACACCTTTAATCCCAGCACTTGGGAGGCAGAGTAAGGCAGATCTCTGTGAGTTTGAGGCCAGCCTGGTCTACAGGAGTTAGTTCCAGGACAGGCTCCAAAGCTACAGAGAAACCCTGTTTTGGAAATAAATAAATAATAAATAAATACCTTAAAATTCAACTACCCTGCTCCCAATTTTGATTTCTCTAGATTATAAATATATAGAGATCATTAGACAAATCTTTCCCAGCCAGTCCTACTTGAAAGGTATGCTTCTGATTAGAGTTAAGGCTGACTGTTGACTGAAGGCAGCAGTTTTGTAGAAGTTGGTTAAGCAATGGTGCAGTTGTTGACTGCCATGATACCATAGAAGCAAGTGCCCTTCCTCCTTATGCCCTGGCCCCCAAAGCAGAGCTCCCTTGCCCTTCTCAGGTCCTACAACTAGGCCAATAAAGGATCTTAAGTAGCTACACAGACTTGATGTAAGCATTTCTAGTACTGCAAGTCCACGGGCTTCTGGAAGAGAATATTAATGGTTCTTCAACAGTTCAACTCTCTAAACAAATTAAATAACTTATTACAAGGAACATGAACAGGATGCATTTTTAGCAAGCCAAAATAATAGCATATTACAGATAAGATTGCAAAGAATGTAACAAAACCCAAGCTCACAACATAGGATCTCACAAAACAATATAAACTAATAGTCTTAGTGCTAGATTTTCCTGACCTAATCAAAATGCTGAATGCTTCTTGATCAAGTATATAAAAATGGAATAAGTGGGGATTATCTATCAATGACGCAAGCTATTTCACAGATGAACAAAAGGCTGATTGTAGAGGCATATTATTAAATACTGGGATAAAGCCACTCACCAGAGAAGGCATGCCCCCAGGGACCTAATAAAAGGCTACCTCTATAGAAAAAGCACTTCTAAAATTACTTTAAAAAAGTGTTTATTGCTATCAAATTTGCATATAAAATAAGGCTCAAACCCACTCAGCACCTCTACAACTTGGAACACCTGTCCAATACCTAGGTACCTAATAAGGGGAAACTGGCAATTACATTTTACTCAAATGCCTCCTAAAGCTGGACACTTATTAGTGTCTACAGATATTTTTACAGCATGGATATAAACTTTCCCTACTAGAGTAGAAAAGACTATAGCAATATCAAATGCCTCTTAAATTATTCTTCTACTTAGGCTATCAATATCCCTCCTAAGTGATGATGGGCCTACTTTTATTGTCAATGTAACTTTCTACAACTTTTGGGATTAATTATAAGATGCATTCTGCCTGTCATTCCCAGTGCTTGGGAAAAGTGAAAAGTGTCAATTCTAACTTAAAACAGTCTTTCGAAACTGGACGGTGGTGGCTCAGTCCTTTAATCCTAGCACCTGGGAGGCAGAGGCAGGTGGATCTCTATGAGTTCGAGGCCAGCCTAGTCTACAGAGTGAGTTCCAGGTCAGCCAGGATTGCTTCACGGAGAAAGTCTATCTCGAAAAACAAACAAACAAAAAAGTGTATGTATAAGTTTATAAGTCTATGTATCTATGTATGCATTAATGGAGGTAAGCAGAATCACAAGGCAGTCAGATTTATCAAACAGTTGTAATCAAAAAGCCATCCTCAGAATGCAGAAAAACTAGAAGCTTCTGAAAAGTGATTTGATAATATTCATTCAAGAGCTATAAAAATTTTAACTGTAAATTTCATTCCTGCCACTGTGTATCCAATAGAAAATAAGGAAAGGAGCTTTCACACCTGTAAAGGCATTTATTACAATGCTATTATAATACCATTATCAGGAATTAACCTATCTCTCTGTCACTAAGAAATGGTTGATTCTGATTTACAGCTTTGGAGGGTCTAGTACCTGACTGATTAGTCCCACTTTGAGTCTATGACAAGGAGTACATCATAGTGGGAGCATGTGGCAGGACAGATTGTTCACTTCATTACCAGGAAGCAAAAAAGAGGATAATTTTCAAAGGATGCCTCAGTGACCCACGGACCTCTTACTAGGTTCCACCTCTTAAAAGGTTTCATCAGTTCTCAATAATGCCTGCCTGCAAACCAAGCCCGTAAAATACACAGTACTGGAGAACATTTAACAGTCAAGTATGCCAGCCTAAATATTTTAAAATGAGAAATAGCAGAAAATTCAAATGAACCAACAAATTCAGTGAACTTCACATATAAAGACTAGGGTAGGACACGTAACATAAGTGCTAAATAAAACTATATATGCATGATTGAAATAATATACAAATAAGTCTATCCATTGGAAAATATTGGAAAGGATGGGGCAAACAAAAGTAAAATTTGTTTTGATAGGACAGTAGAACAAGTAAAAGATTTGAATTTTTAAAATACTTTAATGTTGTTAACTGCATTGTTTAAAAAGTTCTTTCAGCCAGGTTGTGATGCCGCACGCCTTTCATCCCAGCATTCGGGAGGCAGAGGCAGGTGGATCTCTGTGAGTTCAAGATCAGCCTGGTTTACAGAGTGAGTTCCAGGACAGTCAGAACTGTTACACAGAGAAACCCTGTCTCAACAAACAAACAAACAAACAAAAAGTTTTTTTCAGACTATGGATAAAGTTCAGTAGTAGAACATAAACCTAGCATGTACAAGGCCTGGATTCCGTTCTCAACAGCAAAACTAACCAAAGAGTTCTATTGAGCCAAAATCAACCTCTTCCCCACCTATCTGCTCTGCTCACAACTGCTATTTTCATCCACTGTATCCTTATGCCACAGAAACTACATAAAAAATACACTTGAAGTATGTGAAAATGATAATTACCATTTAATTATTTTAATTAATTTCGTTTTCTGGCCCTCCTAAACACAGACTGAATGTTAAGAGACCCAATCAGGATCTGTAGGTATCTAACACTAAGAATGCCTCACACAGTTCAGTCAGCACAGCTGTGGTAGGGCCAGGCTTGAGAAGTATTTCAAAGCATAATCAGACTGAAACATATCCAAAAGGATATGCAGTGCAAGGAGAAAATAAAGATTGAATATGTTCTTGGGAAGGCTGCTCGGAAGAATGATAGTGCCACAGATAAAAAGCATGAGAGGAAAATGATGTTTTGTCAGACACTGAAATTCTATTTGAAGAGGAATACGACAGATCTGTATGTAATACAAGTCTGTATATTGATGGTACTATGGTACTGTGGTGGTTTGAATAAGAATGGCTCCCACTGGCTCATATAACTGGAGTATTTTATGCTAAGCAAATTACAGACTCAGAAAAACAAATGCCATGTATTCACTCATATGGAGACTCTAGATTTGAGTGTGTGTGTGCACGTGCACACACGCGCATGTTTAGTTATCGGGAGTGGCATTATTTGAAAGGATAGAGGTATTAGGCAGTGTGGCCTTGTTGGAGGAAGTGTGTCACTGTGGTCACATGGACTTTGAGGTTTCAAAGAGCCCATGCCAGGTCCAGAGTCCTCTCTGTTTGCAAACCAGGATGTAGCTCTCAGCTACTCCCTGTCAAGATAATAATGGACTAACCCTCTGAAACTGTAAGCCCCAATTAAATGCTTTCTTTTTATAAGAGTTGCCTTGGTCATGGTGTCTCTTCACAGTGACTAAGACGGGTATGCAGGTCTGTACACGGATGGAACTACGAGGAATCTGTACATATGCAGTGCTATATACTAAAATGAATAACCTGTAGTATACAGGTCTGTACATTGATGGAAAGATCAATGTGAAGTCAGAGAAGACAAAGATAAAAGAAACCATGAGCTAAGTAGAAAACAGAAGCAACAGATGTGAACAGCACAATCAAAACATGACTTTTTAGCCAGGTGGGTCATGACACACACCTTTAATCTCAGTACTATGGAAGCAGAGATAGGTCAGTCTTTGAACCTGAGGTCAGCCTGGTCTGCGAGTTCTGGAATTGTCAAGGCTACACAGAGAAAACTGCCTCAAAAACAAAACAAAAGATGACTTTTTGAAAAGATTGATAAAAATACTGGTTTGGGGCATGTATAATAAAAAAAATGGGACTCAAATAAATAGCACTTGATACAAAAAAAAGAAACAACTACAGAAACATAATACATTTCTAAATTGTGAGCATCCATAAATAACTCCACATGGTCAGACACCTATATGTTCATATGTGTTCATATGTATATACATATGTATGTATGTATATATACACACACATAAATATTTATGGTGATTTTATTTCTGTTCCTCTCAACCTCTATTCCAGTACTGGGGCAAACTGAAGCCAGTTCCTCGAGGGTGCTCAACACATACTCTACTATGGAATGACTCTACCCCCGCATAAACAAAGAACAAACTACTTCTTTCCCTGTAGTTACTGTCCCCTCCCTTTTAGTGAAATTCAAAGAGAGTAGATCTCTGTAAACTCTGGAGTAAACAAGTATTTATTTTCTTTAAGTATTTTTTTTCTGTGTATATATGAGTGGGTGGTGCCCACAATGCCCAAAAGAAGGCACTGGATTTCTGTCTAAGTTTCCTAAACAAACATTTCATAAGCAGTATTCTAAGATGCTGACTGTAACTGAAAAGACTAACAAATTGGATTTTTTTTAATAAAAAAATTGTATTTACTTAGAAGCATTCAGAATGTCAACAAAACAGCTGCAATTTTTTTTTGCAATTACAGAGTGGTATTCAGTTAACAGAACAACAATTATCTTCGTATAAGCTGCATCATAGACAACTGAAGATGAAAAAAAAAACAAAAAACAAACAAACAAAAAAAACCTACCGTCCCCATATATAACTAATTTGTGCTGTGCACCAACAAGAACCTGCTTTAAATTTCCATGCCAATTTACAACCCCCAGACTGTACCAGGCAAGGTTAGTGGCTATTGAAAATACCACTAGGACAGGGCTATCTAAAGACACATTCGGTAGTGTGTTAACTATACAAAAAAAGACACTGTACAGTTTAAAAACAAATCTTACACAGCCTTACATTTCAATTTTTTTTCTTTAAAAGGAGTGAGTTGTGTACAGGGGGGTTAAATGCTTTATAGACAAGAAAAAAAACTGCGCTAGAACCAACTTATTCATCATCATCATCTTCTTCCTCATCTTCGTCTTCCTCTTCTTCCTCCTCTTCATCCTCTTCGTCTTCCTCATCTTCTTCCTCTTCCTTCTTTTTCTTGCTCTTTTCTGCCTTGACCACCCCCTTTTTCGCTGCATCGGGTTTTCCTTTAGCTCTGTAAGCAGCAGTATCCTTTTCGTACTTCTCCTTCAGCTTGGCAGCCTT
Organism: Microtus oregoni; assembly: GCF_018167655.1. Classification (NCBI taxonomy): domain Eukaryota; kingdom Metazoa; phylum Chordata; class Mammalia; order Rodentia; family Cricetidae; genus Microtus; species Microtus oregoni. The sequence goes on along the minus strand of NW_024543223.1, from coordinate 1,192,244 downwards.
CTTTTCATAGGGCTGCTTGTCATCTGCAGCAGTGTTGTTCCACATCTCTCCCAGTTTCTTTGCAACATCACCAATGGATAAGCCAGGGTGTTCTCCTTTGATTTTGGGGCGATACTCAGAACAGAACAAGAAGAAGGCCGAAGGAGGCCTCTTGGGTGCATTGGGGTCCTTGAACTTCTTTTTGGTCTCCCCTTTGGGGGGGATGTAGGTTTTCATTTCTCTTTCATAACGAGCCTTGTCAGCCTTGGCCATGTCTTCAAATTTCCCCTTTTCTTTAGCAGACATGGTCTTCCACCTTTCTGAGCACTTCTTGGAGAACTCTGAGAAGTTGAGAGAAGCATCCAGGTGCTTCTTCTTGTGTTCCTCCCGGGAGGTTTGCACAAAGAATGCATACGAGGACATTTTGCCTCTCAGCTTCTTAGGATCTCCTTTGCCCATGTTTAGTTGATTTTCGTCCGCGAGGCACAGAGTTGCCCAGTGCCCGTCCGGCTCTCGCTTGCCCCGGTGCTGTCTCTATGGAGCTCAATGTACTGCAATGGCTGTGAGAGCGGGAGCCAGCTGGATTTTTTTAAATTAAAAAATTCTGCTCAAAATTTTGGTAATATAAATTACTGATCCACACATTTTTTTTTTTACCCTGAGTAACTTTCCAGTACTTGGATTACTGGTTTAACAGAAGTCAAGAAAATAATCTTATAGTACCAAATGCCATTCAATTGCGTACAATGTACTTTATTGTAAATAATGGTGAACAGTGGTCAAGAGATAGTTTTATATTTCTTTTAAAAAGAACTGTTCATAAAACATCTCTACAAAACAATTAAAAAGAAATTTATAAAGGTAAATAAGATTTTACTATACGTTTGGCAAATTACATCTATGTACAATGTTTCTGTATAATTCCTACATATCAGTAAGTCAGACAAATGTGCTGATTTTCACTATTCAGTAGTAAAGGAAAATGAACATTAAAGTCACAACAACATACCCTGCACCTCACCATACCCTGCACCTCACCATACACTGCACCTCACCATACCCTGCACCTCACCATACACTGCACCTCACCATACCCTGCACCTCACCATACCCTGCATACTCACCATACCCTACACCTCACCATACACTGCATACTCACCATACCCTGCACCTCACCATACCCTGCATACTCACCATACCCTGCACCTCACCATACCCTGCACTTCACCATACCCTGCATACTCACCATACCCTGCACCTCACCATACCCTGCATACTCACCATACCCTGCACCTCACCATACCCTGCACCTCACCATACCCTGCATACTCACCATACCCTGCACCTCACCATACCCTACATACTCACCATACCCTGCACCTCACCATACCCTGCATACTCACCATACCCTGCACCTCACCCTGCACCTCACCATAGCCTGCATACTCACCATACCCTGCAACTCACCATACCCTGCACCTCACCATACCCTGCACCTCACCATACCCTGCATACTCACCATACCCTGCACCTCAACATACCCTGCACCTCACCATACCACTGCATACTCACCATACCCTGCACCTCACCATACCCTGCACCTCACCATACCCTGCACCTCACCATACCCTGCACCTCACCATACCCTGCATACTCACCATACCCTGCATACTCAACATACCCTGCATACTCAACATACCCTGCACCTCACCATACCGTGCATCTCACCATACCCTGCATACTCACCATACCCTGCACCTCACCATACCACTGCACATCACCATACCCTGCACCTCACCATACCCTGCACCTCACCATGCCCTGCACCTCACCATACCCTGCATACTCACCATACCCTGCATACTCACCATACCCTGCATACTCACCATACCCTGCACCTCACCATACCCTGCACCTCACCGTACCCTGCACCTCACCGTACCCGCACCTCACCGTACCCTGCACCTCACCGTACCCTGCACCTCACCGTACCCTGCACCTCACCGTACCCTGCACCTCACCGTACCCTGCACCTCACCGTACCCTGCACCTCACCGTACCCTGCACCTCACCGTACCCTGCACCTCACCATACCCTGCACCTCACCATACCACTGCATACTCACCATACCCTGCACCTCACCATACCCTGCACCTCACCATACCCTGCATACTCACCATACCCTGCATATTCACCATACCCTGCACCTCACCATACCACTGCATACTCACCATACCCTGCACCTCACCATCCCCTGCATACTCACCATACCCTGCACCTCACCATACCCTGCATACTCACCATACCCTACACCTCACCATACCCTGCACCTCACCATACCCTGCATACTCACCATAACCTGCACCTCACCATACCCTGCACCTCACCATACCCTGCACCTCACCATACACTGCACCTCACCATACCCTGCACCTCACCATACCCTGCATACTCACCATACCCTGCACCTCACCATACCCTGCACCTCACCATACCCTGCATACTCACCATACCCTGCATACTCACCATACCCTGCCCCTCACCATACCACTGCATACTCACCATACCCTGCACCTCACCATACCCTGCACCTCACCATACCCTGCACCTCACCATACCCTGCACCTCACCATACCCTGCACCTCACCATACCCTACACCTCACCATACCCTGCACCTCACCATACCCTGCACCTCACCATACCCTGCACCTCACCATACCCTGCACCTCACCATACCCTGCATACTCACCATACCCTGCATACTCACCAGAATGCTTATCACTAACAAGATAAAACACACTCAGTATACAAAACATACCTGGAAAAAGTGATGGAAATAGCCAAAGGAGATGAAGATGTGACATGGCCGCAGCTACATTAAGGAATGTAACTTGGCAAAAGCGCTTTGGAAGCTGCTTTTTACTACCTATCAAAGCTAACTGCACACATATCCTTTGGCATAGCAGTTCTACTCCTATCAATCTGACTTCCACTAGAAATGTGTGTGTATCTGACTGAAAAACATGGTCCATAAGTCTCAGAAGTACTGGTCCCAATGACCCCAAGTTGAAGCATATTCAAATGTACACCAGCAATAAAATGAAAAAATATCTGCTAGCAGAAGGAAGGGTGGCAATGTTCTTGTTAACTAGCATAGGAACTGTGAGGTTAAAACTCTTTCTAAGCAGGAGGTACCCTACTTTTTGATGTGACTGATGTTATTATCAGATTATTCAGTAGTGCCAAGACATGGTGAGACTAGCAATAATCCATGAAGCACAATTTAAGGAGGCTCTCATTTTTGGCACTTGAGGGCATCCAACTCCCTGGACATGTTTTATGTTGGTGGTATAGTGGTGAGTATAGCTACCTTCCTAGACATCTTGCTTGCCTCACCCATTTCCCAGCACAACTGTTCAGTTTGTGGGTATTTACTGAGATATATATTTTTCTGCATGTATATAATACTTTGACTTAAAACTGTCAAGAGGTCTGATCTATCTCATATCATAAATAAAATAAACTTCAAGAAGCATATATATTAGATTATTATTCATCATCTTAAATAGAGAAGGATTTCTTAAGGGTATCAGAAGAGTCTACATTAAGTAAACAGCTTTTCTTTCCCAAAGGCCTTCTAAAGACAGTGAGAAGACAAGCCACACATGTAGACAAATAATTACAACACTACTAAGTAAAAAAATGGCTATAAGAATTTTTTCTTTTAATTATGTGTATCTGTGTGTGTGCATGTGCACATGCACATGAAGACAGGTACCCTCAAAGGCTAGACAATGCGTCCCTTTGGAGCTAGAGTTCAGGCAGTTGTGAGCCACCTGACGTGGGTGCTGCGAACTGAATTCAGGTACTCTGGAAGAGCAGTATACAGTGTTAGCCACTGAGCTATCACTCTAACCTCCCAAACATTTTTACATCAATGAAGAAAGATAACTCTTATGCGCCAGAAAACTAGGATGACTAATGAAAAGATGCTCAAGTATCAGCAATAAGGAAATATGCTAAAATCATGCAGTGTTAGCATGTCAAGCAGACTACAAAAAACATAAATTCAAGCAATAATAAGTACCTGCAAGAATACAAGATCTCTCTTCCACTGTTGGTACAATAAATACAGGTACAGCACTATTTTGTGCTTTTTATCAAAGTTGAAAATGTGCAAGTCTGTGGTGGTTTGAAAAGAATGATCCCCATAGGCTCATATATTGTATGCTTATACATCAGGGAGTGGCATTATTTGAGAACAATCAGACCAATTAGGAGGTAGGACCTTGTTGGAAGAAGTGTGTCACTAGGGATAGGCTTTGTGTTTTCAAAAGCCCATTCGAGGCTTAGTCTCTTCCTCTTTATGGATCAGGATGTAGCTCTCAGACACTGTTCCAGAGTCTGCCTGAACGCTGCAATGCACCCTGTCATGATGATAATGGATTAACCTTCTGGAACTGCACACAAGCCCCCAATTAAATGCTATCTTGTCACAGAGACACTTCATGTTGCCTCTTTATAGTCAACAGTGACTAAGCTAGTATATTTCCTATAGACACTCCTGCATGTGTACCAGGAAGTGTGCATATAAAAGCAGTACACACCTTTTTAATCTCGGCACTCAGAAGGCAGAGACAGGTGGATCTTTGTGAGTTTGAGGCCAGCCTGGTCTACAAGAGCTAGTTCCAGGACGGGCTCCAAAGCTACAGAGAAATCCTGTCTACAAAACAAAACAAAACAAAACAAAAAAAACAAACAACAACAACAAAAAGAGTTTTGGGCCAGCTAGACTACAATATCTAGACGAGGGAGATCTTAACAAAAGGGGCAGGGAGGGGAGAGGAAGGAAGGAAGAAAAACTAGTAAAATACTAGTCAGGCTTAGTGACCCCTATTTCTGGTTCCACTACACGAGAGGCTAAAGCATATCTCCACAGACCCAGGGATCATTTGAAGTTAGGAAAATGAGATTAGATTAGGCAACACAGATTCTGTTTCAATAAACAAAAACAAGGGCCAATCTGAGTGTTATAAAACAAATAATCCCAGCACTAGAGAGGTAAAAGCAGGTAGATGTCCATGAGTTCTAGGCCAGCCTGGTCTATAGTGCAAGTTCCAGGTCAATCAGGGCTACATAGCAAGATTCTGTCTCAATAACAACAAAAATTTAAAAAAAAAAACAAACAAACAAGAGAGTAGGTCACACCGTTGGAAATGAAAAAAATATGCACAGTAATGAAATCACATTTTTTGACAGTCAAGCAAAAGACAGAGATCACAGAGTACTTGATTTTGATTACTTCTATATATTTACATTCTCATAGAGAGTGAAATTACAAAGAACCATCAGAGCTATAGAGAAAGAACTTTCTCAAAAACCTATTGTTGGTTTTAAGGTAAATGTTCTATGTATTTGTGTGAATATGTGTATAATTGTGAATACTTTCTAGGAAGAAAAACAATAGAAATACTTAGTAGGAAAATGTCAATAGGACATAACCTACTAAATTCTCTAATATAACTAGATCACTAAGAGAGGAAACTGAATTAACCAAGTTACCACAAAATCTAGATCCTTGTAAATACAGTTTCCCCTGTCAGGCTGTCCTGCTTACATTTATTTGGCAAAAAGAGACAAAAAAGAAAATCTCTTTTTTTTCCTTTTGGCTTTCTAAAACATGGTCTCAGATAGCCCAAGTTGACCTTAGACATATTATATAGTTTAGGATGGTTTGAACTTCTCTTATTCTTGCCTTTGCCCCTACAGTTGGAGGCATGTAGAACCTTGTAACTATGTAAACCTTTTAATTTATTTATTCTTTTATTTATTTATTTTTAATTATGTGTATCCTATAAAGAAAGTATTCACATTCACACACACTCACACACATATAAAGGATATATGCATGTATGGACAGGTATGTACATGTGAGTGCAGGTGCCCATGGAGGCTAGAGGTGACAGATGCCCCTGAATTTGAAGTTATGGAAGGTTTTGAACTACCAAACATGGGTGCTGGAAATGAAACTCAGGTCTTCTGTGAGAACAGTATGAGCTCTTAACCATGAGCCATTTCTCCAGTCGCTTGAAAAAAATTTCCTTTCTTTCTCTCTCTTTCGTGTTTTTGTTTGTTTGTTTGTTTTGAGACGCGGTTTGGTCTATAAAGCAAGTTCCAGGACAGGCTCCAAAGCTACAGAGAAATCCTGTCTCGAAAAAACAACAACAACAAAAAACCCTATTGTTTGTTACATTTGTCATATTTATTGAATCGAAACCAGGACTACCTCCCTTTCAATATACTACATACAATACAGAATTAAATATTTGGAAGGTACTTTTAGAAGCTACCCAGCATAGTCATCCAAAAATATTTCTGTAATAATAATAATTGTTGTTGTTATTGTTGTTATCATTATTATTCATATTGGTGTTTTGCCTGCATATATGTCTGTTGAGCATGTGTATGCCTGGTAGTCACAGAAGCAAGAACAGGGTGTCAGATTCCCTGGAACTGGAGTTACAGACAGTTGTGAGCTGCCATGTGGATGCTGGGTCCTCTGGACGAGTGCTCTTAACTCCTAAGCCATCTCTACAGTCCCTATAATCATCTTTTTAAAGTAGGATTCTAAGGCAAAAAAAACAAAAAGTTATTTTAATTTCAAAATACCTCCTGAATTATTTTTATAATATCCCTTCCCACTAAACAGCCTGAAAATGATTTTGTTCCAGAATCTTTTTAACTACAATGTCAGCACAAAGCAAACATTATTATCCAGACAACGGCCAAGGTCTCAGCTTTAAGTCTCTACAGAAAGAAAGTCAAGTGCTCTAAGCAATGCCTTTATCAGCCCCACTGGCTGCAAGCCCACCAACCCCTCAGCTTTCCCCAATGATCAAACCGCAATGCTTGTCATAGAAGTTGGTTTCATTCTTTTTTTTCCTCTGATTCAGGTTAATCTGTAAAATTTTCTTACCTAACCCTCTTGTGCCCAGTTACTACAGTAATCGAGTTAATGTATACTTTTATTGACTATAAACTTGCCAGATACTTAAAATATTTTAAGTACTAAAAATGTTACTTTTGAAATGTGAAAAAAATAAATATATAGGTACCTTTTAAAAAAAAATAAAGCACACTGGGATTTTTTTCTTATTGCTAGACAATAAGAAACATGTATTTCCTTCTGGAAGACTTTTTTTTTTTTTTTTACTAAAAAGTTCTTGACGTCAGAGGCTAGTTTTGTTTCAGTTTTCATACACGCCATGCTCCGCTGGACTCTGTTACAGTGACATGACCTGAATACACACTGAAAATGTCAACTGTGTTTAAGTGAAGCAGTGAAGGAGCACTAAAACTTGGCCTTACTTGGTTGCTGCTGTCCTCTTCTTCCTCGTCACAGTCAAGACCCTGATGGGCTATCTCGGTAGTGCCATTCTCCTGAGTGGGACTGTTCTCCCCATCAAGCATTCTGGTGGCCTCGGTTGTAACTTTTACTTTCATGCTGTGAAAGCCAGAGGAGACTGAGCCCATGCGAAGGCTCACAGGCTCCCCATCAAACAGCAGGAAGTGTGAGTTACCCCCTTCTTTAAAACCAGGGGGTTGGTAATCATATGGTGTCACTGCAGAAAGGGCAGAAAAAATTAAGTTTCAATAGAACAAGTGACAGTAATACTTCACATATAATACAAACATCTTTCGAATGCTTATAAAATCCTTCTACTTATAGACAGCATCACTTTAGTACTTAAGAAGGAATTTGACCAAAGGTCTTTACCTACCTGAATTATAATAATGGAGTCTCATGGTAAGTATAACATCATTAGGAAGGGGTCCAAGGTTCTGCATCAGTATATACAATTGACGGATTAGTAGGGTACAGGCCTTCTTAATATCATCACTGTTTATTCCACTTTCGAAGCTTGTACTACTACTATAATCACAGAAAAGTGGTACTTTCAATCATATATAGTATTTACAATATACTCCAAAACAATACAACTATTGACTATGTCACCTAATAAATTAAACATGAGGATATTTTTGTAGACAATTTTTAAGAGGTAACTTAATGGAATGATAGTACTTTCTGTAATGTACATGCAAAGGATTTCTGAATAATAAACACCCCTAAGGCATTTTAAATATGATCATTTTAAAATTTTGGCTTTCAAATAACCACATCTCACAGTAAAGAGAATAATGGTCTTGTAATTAGGTGACCTAGCATCGAGTAACAGTTGCGCTGTTAACCAGCTGAATGACCTCAGTCAAATCGTTTGCACCTATTCTAGGTCAGTTAGCCCATTTGAGAGATAAGTTTATGGACATTTCTGCAGCTCTTCAAACATGAAATCAGTCACTAGTGCTACACTTATCTACCATATGATTGTCTCTTAAAGAAATCCCCTCCTCATTCTTGCATGGATTGCTAAAGCATCTATTCTTATTTCTTTTTGTCTACACTGCAAGACATTCTCCATAAATTAATACTCCCAATAGGAGAGTCTCTGTTCATGTCACCTTCTTAAAACTCGTCTATTACCTCCATCACACAATCAAATAAAAGAAATGGTGTACATACAACTAATTATTTTCACCTCTACCCTCCCCTGAAGCTACGCCCACATGTATTTGCAGATGCTATTCACGTCGGCTGTACTGTGCTGATGCCCTGCTGCACCTATCCAGCTCATGTGCCATCTCATCTCTTCAAGTCTTCCCTATACTCTTCATCTTCCCCTCAGAAAAATTATTTGTCCCCGTATAGACTACGAATGGCTAACTCATTTCCACACCACTAGGCTTGGTCTCTAGCTACCTAGTAAAATTTGCTGAACTAATAAATGAGTGAGAGTTGGGCTAATTATCTTCTAATTAAAAATCTTCATTTCCCTCCAACGATTTCTTCCCAATTAGTCTCACATTTAAGTACCTTCAAGGACGAGCTACAACTGCAATTTATTTGCAGTACCTTGAACATATTGGCACTAAGCAATGAAAAATCATCCAAGTAATTAAACTGTTAGGTCTTTCCCTGATTTTTGGAGAAAGTGAGAAATCACAGCATAAACATATATTAAGTAGATATTTTAGCTCCTCTATCAATTTCCAACAACTACAAGTTTTGTCTACTAGGATTTTTAATCAGTCAGAATGAAGGAATATAAACATAATAGTCCATGGGGCCAGATCATATTCAGGACCCTCATTTAAGCAATCATTCTAGAAATATATGCTATATATTAACTTCTCATTTCCTTAATATCAGAAAGATTTACCTATTTGCTTTACTGTTAACCTTTCAACATGTGTCCCTAAAACAAACAAAAAAGGTTAATCTGGTTGCTAAAAATACGTATATTGAAGTTTTGGAGAGTAAGAGCAACTGTTTGTGGTGGGGGAGAGTGTGAAATACAAGGTTTGCAGCTGGGCTTCGTAGAGCAAACCTTGCCACATGTTAAGTTCAAGGTCAGCCTGAGCCACATGAGACAATACCTCCAAGAAAATAGTATATAAATACTAGTTAAATGTGGCTGATACTTTTATTTTATTTTATTTTTTGGTTTTTCTAGACAAGGTTTCTCTGTGGTTTTGGAGCCTATCCTGGAATTAACTCTTGTAGACCAGGCTGGTCTCGAACTCACAGAGATCCGCCTGCCTCTGCCTCCCGAGTGCTGGGATTAAAGGCGTGCGCCACCACTGCCCACCTGGCTAATACTTTTAATCTCCTTTCTGGAACTGACTTTTCCTCTTATATCTGAGTACTTTCTGCAAGTCTCAAATATGAGAGGAAAATTAAGGAAGTATTTGTGGTAGTTCAAACGTAATTGGCCCCCATAATCTCATAGGGAGTGGCACTATTAGGAGGTGTGGCCTTGTTGGAGGAAGTGTGTCGCTGTGGGAGTGAGCTTTGAGGTTTCCTATGCTCAAGATACTGCTCAGTGTCTCAGTCATCTTCCTGTTGCCTGCAAGATCAAGATTTAGGACTCTCAGCTACTACTCAGCACCATGTCTACCTGCATGCTACCATGTTCCCCATCATGATGACAATGGACTGAACTTCTGAAACTGTGAGTCACCCCAATTAAATGTTTCATTTATATGAGCTGCCATGGTCATGGTGTCTCTTCACAGCAATAGAAACCCTACAACAGTACTGGAGAGAAACCCTCAGCTCTCCAGGAAAACTAGAGAAAAGGTAGCATTTTTGCCAATTTTTTTCTTCAGAATTGTTTCTTTCAGGGTATCTATCTCCCTTATTGGAAGCAGTTTTCTACCCGTCTTTTTACAGTATCTATTTCATCTACTTCTACTACATTTCATCAGCAGTCCTTAGTTCACCATGCCTGTTGACTGATCTGAAGTCAAAAGCTTCTGAGAGAAGAATGTTGTTCCTTAACAAACATTCCATGTGCACAAGGGTCTTCCTTGGTTTTGCTCTTTGACTTGTTATTGGATCTAAAACATGGATTTTAAGACTTGATAGGGAAACACAGTGCATATGAGTTTCCCAAAGAGTGGCACACAGAAAATGGTATGTGTATGGATAACCAGATGATAGTATATGTAGGCAAATTAATCTGCCAACATTAAAGATGAAAAAGATCAACAGAGCCAACAGATTAATACCAACAGAGCCACTGAAACAATAGCCAGAGACAGTCATATAGGTTCTTTTCCTAACATCATGTTGACAGCCTTATTAATATATTTTAATTATGTGTTGTTTGTTTTTCAATATTTATTTATTGTTATTTTTGGTTATGTGTAGGCGTGTCTGCATGTTGGTATGTGCACATGAGTGCAGGTGTCCTCAGAGGCATGACTTCACTTAGTCTATAGACTTCAGATGTTAAAACAACTATTATCATTTCTACTCATAATAGTGGGGTTTATAGGGCTTATGAGAAAATGATTTAAGGCTTTCCTCTGGCCATATAGAAACTTATTTTACTTTACTCCTATACATTTCTTGAGTTCATTAAACAATTAGATTCTACCTGTCAAAGTCCATAGTGGTTCCCTTTTCTGTGTATTTGAATTTGAATTGGTATATCTCAGTTACTTTCTAGAAAAAACAAAGAGAACAGAGAAAGAGGTTAATTGTGAAACAAAACCACATTTTTACCTGATAAAAAGGAACATTTCATTGATGCTTCCTCCGAATGTTTCACAGCATTACTTTATCCAGGAGAAATGATAACTTAATCTCCCTCCTCTCAGCTAAAATTAAGTTAGGTAGCAAATATTTCCATTAAATTTTACCAGTTGAGGAATTATTCAGTCATGTAATGAATATTTCATCAAATGTCTACTTTGAGCTAGAAGGTGAACAAGGCAGAAAAGATTTCTTTCCCACCGAATCTACAAAGATTCTAGCTCATAAACAAAGAAAAGATAATTTCAGATAAAATAAGTGTTATGAACAATATAAAGTGGTGGTAGGAAGTACAAAATAGAGAAAGAAGTGCTAGATTCAGAGGGGTCAAGGAAGACTTGCCTGAAGATGTGGTATTTTGAGATGAGCCTCATGACATGTCAGTCATATACAGACACGTGGGGTAGTGCCTTGGGTAGACAGAGCAGTAATGCAAGAACTCTTAATTGAGAAGGAATGTATTTTTTTTAGAGTCCAAAAGAGGTGTGGTTGTGAAACTGTTTGCAGCAGTAAGGATTTTGAATTTTATTCTAAGATCATCAAAGTCTACTGAAGGTTTAAACAGGTCAGAGATCCCAAGACCTGATCATCTGTATGCCTTAAGAATACAGACAGTATGTTGGTTTGAATAAAAATGGCCCTCATAGACTCATATGTTTGAATGCTTAGTCACCAGTGAGGGAGTGGAATTATTTGAAAGGATCAGAAAGGTTAGGAGGTGTGACCTTGTTGAAGGAAGTGTGTCACCAGTGATACCAGGCCCAGTGTCTGTCTGTATCTCACCACCCCCTCTTGGCCTACAGATCAGGATGTAGCTATCAACTACTGCTCCAGCACCCCCTTGCATTCTGACATGCCCCTCACCATGATGATAGCAGACTAAACCTCTGCAAATGTAAACAAGCCCCAATTAAATGCTTTTTTCTTACAAGAGTTACCTTGGTCATGATGTTGCTTCAAAGCAAAAGAGCAGTGATTATGACAGACAGGAAAGGACCAGGTGTGGTGGCATGTGCCTTTAATTCCAGCATTTGGAAGGCAAAGGAAGGTAGATCTCTGTGAGTTTGGAGCTAGCCTGGTTTACACAGCATGTTCCAGGACAGCCAGGGATACATAGAGAGACCATGTCTCAAGAAAAGGAAAAGAAAGGGAGGGTGGGAGGGAGAGAAGGAAAAAGGAAAGAAGGGAGGGAAGGAAGGAGGGAGAAAGGGAAAAGGAAGGAATACAGACAGAGAAGTCATAAGAACAGCTAGAAAGTCACTGTGGTAATTTAGGGAAGGAGTGAATGGCAAGAAAGATTTAAAAAATGGAAAAAGGAACTATGGCTTATGGCATCAAGTCTTATTTCCTGCACTAAAAACTATTATTGCTATCTGCTCTTAAGGGTTTGGTAGAATACAGGGAACAAATTTCCTCATAAGAAATATATACTATTGAAAATAAACTAGTTCTTTTTATTAAACTGGTTCAGGCTGGTGACATGGCTCAGAGGTTAAGAGCACTGGCTATTCTTCCAGAGGTCCTGAGTTCAATTCCCAGCAACCACATAGTGGCTCTTGACATCAGTAATGAGATCTGGTGCCCTCTTCTGGCCTGCAGGCAGACCTGCAGGCAGAACACTATGCATAATAATTTTTTTAAAAAGTGTTTACAGTGCAAGCCTGATGACCCAATTTTTAATCCAGGGACCTACAGTGGAAGAACTGACTCCTGAAAGTTGTCCTCTGTTCTCCCCGCTCTTGCTGTGCGAAAGCACATATACATGGATAAATAAAATAAAAATTAATTTAAAAGATTTCCGCTTAAAAATAAATGTTTCACTCAGATAAATTTATAGTTTGTAGACAGAGCTGAAGATGCTAAAGGCAGATAGAGTATAAGTTAAAATCAGAACACAGAATATGACCTTCATTCATCTGGTTCAGAATAAATCCTTGACAATGTGGAATTGAGGATGTTAGCGTAACCAAGAACAGCGTTAGTGTTCCTGTTACCTTTCTCTATGATTTGGTCTCATAGATCTGCTGATCTTATACTTTGGCATACAACTTAATCACAGGTGAGCAGGTCCTGGGAAGTTAGCTCATATTGCCTGAACCTAAAAGACTGATTGTAATAAGTTAATTTTAAAAGAGAATTGCTTTTACTGGTCAGCCTATTTGAAAAAAATCAAAGGAAGCTCAGAAGGCTGTTTTGTGAATACAATAGAAGAGATGGGTCAGATTAGACATAGCTGCAGGTGCCTAAAAGCAACAGGTTCCCTCTGGATGGGCTAGATACACAGTGTCCTCTTAGCCAGTGGGAAGTGTAATTGTTAAACAAACAATGCCTATTCTTCTTGCCTGCCCACATTTCTAGTCAACTCTAGCCTCTTCATACCATGAGAATGTATTTTGTAAATAAAATGGACCTTTAAGTAGTTGGTAATTTTTTATTATGTGACTCCTAAACTGATTGTTTTACTGTAGAGATATATAACTGCTTTACAAAAGATGTTAATCGCAAGGGTAGAGAGAAGGCTCTGGTTAAAAACACTTATTACTCTTACAAAGAAGTTGGGTTCAATTCCCAGCACCTGTATGAGTTCTGGAGACCTGACACCCACTTCTGGCATCTAAGGGCACTGCACACACATGATGCACATACAGACAAGTAGACACAAATGCATGCAAATTTAAAGAATAATTATTTAAAAGTGTAATTCTTGATAATTTCAAACATACTCAGGCTGCTTCTCACTCTACATTCAAATCCACTGGAAAGACTTCTCAAGTCTGTCTCCAAAGTGGATCACAAATCCGTGTGATCTTTATTCTCTGTTGTCCAGCCAAGAGTTTTTGAAAGTACAAATTAGGCCAGGTATAGATTACACATACTTGCATCCCCAGCTAATCAGTATGCTGAGGCAGGGAATCACAATTTAAGGCTGACCAGGATAACTACAGATACCCAAACTCAAAATAATGTTTTTAAAAAAAAGCCAGGGTTGAGTTCAATTCTGAGGACTATAATAAAACAGTAAGATTGCTAGTCTCACAAAATTCATACACATAGTTCTTAATGATTTATAACAATTTAAGACTTATTTAGCTTATGTGCCTTATTAATATTCTCCTACATTTCAGTCTGTGCTTGTAGAAAAAAAGCTCATTATCACTTTATATTAATTTAGTTACTTTTCTCAGGTTATCTCTTTTTTGTTTTGTTTTGATTTTGTTTTCATTTTTTGAGACAGGGTTTCTCGGTCTAACAGTCCTAGCTGCAATGGAACTCGCTCTTGTAGACCAGGCTGGCCTCGAACTCACAGAGATTCACCTGTCTCTGCCTCCTGAGTGCTGGGATTAAAGGCGTGTGCACCACTGCCTGGCTTAAGTTATCTCTTTAAAGAAAGCAATCAGAACAAAACTGTGAGTGCAAATGTACCACAACTGTGCACACTTACCCTACTTCTGTACAAATGTACCACAACTGTGCACACTTACCCTACTTCTGTACAAATGTACCACAACTGTGTGCACACTTACCCTACTTCTGTACAAATGTACCACAACTGTGTGCACACTTACCCTACTTCTGTACAAATGTACCACAACTGTGTGCACACTTACCCTACTTCTGTACAAATGTACAACTGTGCACACTTACCCTACTTCTGTACAAATGTACCACAACTGTGTGCACACTTACCCTACTTCTGTACAAATGTACCACAACTGTGTGCACACTTACCCTACTTCTGTACAAATGTACCACAACTGTGTGCACTTATCCTACTTCTGTACAAATGCACTACAACTGTGCACACTTACCCTACTTCTGTTACTTCTCAACTAAACACATTGGGATTTAATCTATGGTTCAATTATTGTACTATTATTGTACTATGATCTCAGGAGTGCTGTTAATTTTAACACCATGTGTAAAGTCTATTTTTCTTCCAAATAAATAAGAATAGTTTTATTTTGTGCTATTTTGTTTATGGAAGGTTATCCTTTCAGGGGTATGACTCAAACTTTTGGCACAGTATCAATAAATGCCAGAGACTGTTTATCTGAAAATGTTGTTTCATGAGTATTTATGAGAATGAGATCAGAGAGCTACACAATTTTCTCAGTGCCTTGATGTTAGGCAGTAGCCAAGAACACTGTAGAACTATTGTAGGAGTGATAATGTAATCATCATTGCTATAGTGATTTGAATGAGAAATGTCCCTTATAATCTTAGGTATTTAAACACTTGGTCCCCAGTTGGTGGCATTGTTTAGAAATGTGTGGAACCTTCAGGAGGAACCTTGCTGGAGGAAATGTACCATTGGGGGTGGACTTTGGTAGCTTATAATCTCATTGCCTCTTCCAGTTTGCTCTCTCTGCTTTGTGTTTATGGTTGAAGTTGTAAGCTCTCAGCTTACTGTTCCCGCTGCCATGCTTGTTCCTTGTTCCTCCCTGCCAAAAGGAGCTCATTTCTCAAAAACTGTAAGCCCAAAAAAACTTTCTCTAAATTCTCTTGGTGACTGTGTTTTATCATGTCAACAGAAAAGTAACTAATACAAATGCTTTGTTTTGAGTTGGTTTGTTTTGTTTTTAAATTAACCTGTGGTGTTTGAAGTTTTTTATTTTATTTTTATTTTTGTTTGTTTTACTTTTTATTTTTTGTTTTTCAAGACAGGGTTTCTCTGTAGCTTTGGAGCCTGTCCTGGAACTAGCTCTTAGAGACCAGGCTGGCCTTGAACTCACAGAGATCTGCCTGCCTATGCCTCCCAAGTGCTGGGATTAAAGGTGTGTGCCACCACTGCCGAGCTTCCATTTTTTTTAAAGACTCAACTACTCTATCATTTTTTAGTAATGAGAAGTGTGCCATGAAAACCTAGTACTTAGGGATTGCTACTATAGTGTATAACTGGTTAAGTATTCAAAGTATTTTTGTTGCGTCATAGAGAACTTGGAGAAAAAATTAGGGGTCGGATGGAGCTCAGCTGGTAGAGGGCTTATCAAGCATACACAAAGACCAGGTTCCATCTCTAAGACGGAGAAAACCAGGCATGTGGTGCCTTGTAATCTCAACACACTCACATAAACAACTAAGGCTTTTGGTGGAGGCAGGAGGATCTAAAGTTCAAGGTGATCCTCATCTACACAGTGAATTCTAAAAACAGAGGATTGGGGAAAGAGATTCAGGAAGCAGAACCTAAGACCAGTTTGGCCATTAAGGAATTGCTACACACTTACTCGTGTGCAGCCATTTCCCCTTTACTTACATGGTTATTTGTAATCTTGCAAAAAGAAAATACTCAGGACTTAAAAACAATTTAGTCTTGAATATCACCAGTTAAACTAAATCCACTGGCTTAGAGAAGGAACATTCAAAGCAAGGGGAAAAAAAGAAAAAAAAAAGCTAGGAGAGACAAAACAGAATGAAAAGCCAAAGGGCTTTCTCGCTCCATCTCTGTGTCACAGGTACAAAAGTCATGACAGTGGCGCAGTAACACGTGTTTAAGGCTGTTCTACGCACTCTGAAAGGTAGAAAACAACAAACACCCTTATCCTCAAGAACTCCAAATAGTCTTAGGAAATATATGAATCAACTGAGAGGGTTAAACTATGGAGCTCTTCTGGGAAAGAACTTTAGAAAAGATAGAAGTTATTACAGTGAGTCAAAGAGGCTTTCACAAAAGACTTGAATACCAGCAGGCCAGCGAAGTTTAGGAATCACTAAGCAAGTTGGAGAATCTAAAGATAGGAATAAAGACTAATGCTCTCAAGCCCAGTGTGGAGGAGGTGTACAATTTTAATACCAGCACTTGGGAGGCAGTGGCAGGTGGATCTCTGTGAGTTCAAGGCCAGCCTGGTCTACAGAGCAAGTTCCAGGACAACCAGGGCTACACAGAGGAACCCTGCCTTAAAAAAAAATTAAATTAAATTAAAAAAGAAAGAAAGGAAGGAAGGAAGGAAGGAAGGACGAACGAACTAATGTTCTCAAAGTCTGTCAAAACATCAACAAGGAGAAATCTGGTGGTAAAGAGCTCAGAATTATTCTGAATCTTTTATTTTTCCAAAAGATCATAAAAAGAAATAATTAAAATAGATAAAGTATGGTCACTGAACATTTATATTAATGTTGAAATGTTACAGAAAAGTCTCAGCTCTAATCAATGTTGTTTTTCTTTTTTCTAACACTCTTACACAGTTTCTTAAAAAATTACATAATAAAAGACTAGTTCCACATACAATAAAATATAAAGTTCACGATAAACTGCTCTGTTCCTGTGGTTGTCTAGTAACAATCTACAGCCTCAACTCAGATAAACATACCTATATATGATACATATATTACCATCTTACCTCAGGTTCCTTGGGATTTGTGTACAGCTGTTTAAGAGAAAATATAGAGTACTTAATTTCCAAAATTTACTAGATTACTGCTCATTCAATACACCGTCTATGTAAAGGATTCAATTTGTGCTGTTAACTGAGTACTACCTGGGCATATTTCAAGCTAGAGATAGGATTAACCCTTACTTTATTAAGAACACAGAATCTTTTGTTTGTTTTTTTCAAGCCAGGGTTTCTCTGTGTATCCCTGGCTGTCCTAGAACTCTGTAGACCTGGCTGTCCTCTAATTCACAAAGATCTGCCTACCTTTGCCTCCAAGTTCTAGAATTAAAAGCATGTGCCACCACACCCAGCAAGAACACAGAATCTTTAGATCTATGAACACTAAATATGAGAAAGTTTCTTTTTTAAGATTTACTAAACTATACAGTGTTTTGCCTGCATGTGTGCCTGCACAGCAGAAGAGAACACCAGATCTTATAAATGGTTGTGAGCCACCATGCGGTTGTTGGGAATTAAACTCAAGACCTCTGGAAGAACAGTCAGTGCTCTTGACCTCTGAGCCATCTCTCCATCCCTCAAGAAAGTTCCTTAAAATTGATGTAAAGTATCCGTAAGAAAAATTACAGATATGACTGAGCTATAAAATAGTTAAATAATTAATATATATTATCAATGGTATCTCAATTTTCTACCATCATTTTATACCCATGGGTATATAAAATTTCAAAAAAAAAGTCCAAAAAAACTTCAAAACAATAAACTTTAAATCTGTTACATAACTAAAAAAATGAAATTGTGTCAATAATGGTATATTCTATATGTTCTCTCATGTAATATGTCAAAGAAATATACTGAATATTTATAATATCTTATTAAAGCTCTGATATATCCATTTTTTTCCTTGTTTTTGTTTTTTGAGACAGGGTTTTTCTGTGTAGTTCTGGCTGTTCTGGAACTCACTCTGTAAACCAAACTGATTTTGAACTCACAGAGATCTGCCTGCCTCTGCTTCTTGAGTGTTGGGATTAAAGGCATGTGCCACCCCTCCTGATTGATATATTCAATTTTTAAATGTTAAAATGCCATAAATCTCAAAAAGGGAGAAAGAGAAAGATTACTGTCCTAATGCTTCACTTGCCAAAAGTCAATGCAGAGTCAGAGATTTAGTCTTCAGGTATGTACTTACTGTTAGCACTGCCATGTGAAGCTTCAAGAGAAAAGAAAACTGCGTTATTATATGGTTGTACTATTGTATTGTCATTTCTGATGGAGACTAATTCAAATATTACTTCAGAGAGGTTCCAAACACTTGGGTGGGAAAATATTCAGAGGGCCAGAAAAAGGAACTAATAATTTCACTCATTCAAACAATGTCTATTACAAACACTGTCTTTACTGGGACAGAAGAAGGATACCAAAAAGAGCTGTTATTTTTCTAATTTGGGAACCAACTATATGCAAAACAATTCATTATTGATCAAAATATACCACAAGAATCTCTTAAAAGTACTTTTAAAACTAATCTAACAAGTTAAAAATATTAGAAAGTCTGTTATATCTTACGAATTCTTATCTCTCTATATTCCACACAACTATAAAGACATTTTCTCAGCTTTAACAAATTTTTAAATATATAGACATATATACAATCAAGTCTATGATAAATTTTTAAACCTAAAATATAAAATTTGAGGACCATTAATTCCATAGCAATTGACTAAAACTCTTTAGTGCCACCATGTGGCTATTTTTGTATATAACTGATTTTCATAGCCACATAGTAAAACTATTAATCATTTATTACATTATAAAATGTAATAATTTTTTAATTATACATTAAAAATCTGATCACTGATATCAAGAAACATGCAAGGGAGACAATAAGAAAAAAAATCACATGGATACACTATTATATTCATGGTTGGGTTTTTTTTCTGTGAAGAAACAATACAAGGTGTAAGGAGAACACCAGATGGGGACAATTTTAGCTGCAGGAAAAAAAGGAAAAACTGGAGTTAGGCAGGACATACACATGGGGTCTGGACAGAATTTTTCAAGCAAGAGGAACAGTATTGCAAAGATAAAGTAACTGACATGCTCTGGAGTCTCTATGTAGCTCAAACATGGGAGTGAGGGGCTATTTTGGAAAAGAAAACAGGAATCATTCAGCCTTCTTGATTATTTGAAGGACTTTAAACTTTATTTTAAAATTCTCAGAAAATTTTTAGGCATAAATAATAACATGATCAGACTTCAGTTTCTGAAAGAATGTAGTGTGGAAAGTGGGCGGGATTGTACAAGATGAGAGTGAAAATAAGGAGAAAATTATATAATTCCTTTTTATAAGAATTATTTTAATATACACATGCTTATTTTAAAGAATTCAAATTTTAAAAAAAATAATTCAAATTTACCATAAAATAAAAAGTACCCAGAGTTTTATAATTAGTAATATCATGGTCTTCAACAGAACACCTTCCAAGGGCTCTAGTTAATCAAAACTTGAAACTACATTTTTTTATTTTTAAAGAAACAGAGTCTTGTTTCATAGCCTGGATAGCCTTGGTCATGATCTTTCTGCCCCAATCTCCCACTGAACTACTTAATTTTATATACTCCCTGCAATAAGATCATATGAGAAAAGTTATAAAGCACTAACAATCAAAAATAATGTCAGTACTATTTAAGAGTCCATCAGGCATGTCCACCTTTTGATACTGTGAAATGACATTGTCATCTACAAAGTGCACACTGGAAAACCATGTAACTGAATTACAAAAAAACTACAACTGTCTGATGCTTTAACTGTTTACAAATTTGAATTGGACCACATTCATAGTTATCCTGAGCCACACGGCCCACAGACTGTGGATTGGACACAACTGTATCTAAGGTTTTGCCTATTCTTTTTTTTAAGACATATTAACTTGTGTGTATATGTTCTTGTCTGCATGTATATCTGTGCAGTATTGCATGCAGTGCCCACAAAGGCCATAAGAGGGTGTCAGGTCCCCTGAAACTAGTTACAGATGCTAGTGAGCTGGGTGCTGGACGCTGGTCCTCTGGAAGAGCAACCAGTATTCTTAACTATTAAGCCAACTCTCCAGCCCCAGAGTTTGTGTTTTCATGTTCCCAGAACAGTTCAACTACTGTTTTCTATTATTAACTCACTCAATATTTTTTAATTTGAAAGTTTCATTTATTATTTCTGTATATGTGTGTAAAATTCAAGTGTCTGGAGTACACATTCCATAGAATGTAAAAGTCAGAGGACAACTTTGTGGAGTCAATTTTCTCCATTTTTACATACATTCCAAGGATCAGTAGGTCGCAGGCTTGTGTGACAAGTACCTTTATCTGCTGAGCCATCCTGCCTGCCTCTAAATCACTCCATTCCAAAAATAACTTTCACAAGGTAGGTTCTGTTATGTCACATTTTTTGTTGAAAAAATAAGATACTGTGGTAGGCTGCTTGCCCAAAGTCACAAAGATATAAATAACAAAATCAGGATTCACCTCAGACTGACTATAAGAATGCTGATCTTTTTTAGTATTATTATTTTTAAATTTATTTTTATGAGCATGAATATTTTGTCTGCATACATGTATGTACACCATGTGTGTGACTCTTAGAGCCAATGGAATTAGATGGATGGTTATGAATCACCATGTGGGGGCTAGAAATTGAATTCTGGTCCTCTGTAAGAGCAACAAGTGCTCCTAACCACTGAGCTATCTCTCTAGCCCAAGAATGCCTGCTTACATTGTAATGCCTCTGGATAATGAACATCCAGGATATGATGCTAATTAATCCTGTGATGACCCTCAACCCATTCTCAACTTGTCCAAGTGCTCAGAGGCTTCAAAGATCGATAGTCATTTTTTCTTAAGCTAGAGATATAGTTTGCAGGCACAGCACTAGACTAGGATGTGTGAAGCCGTCCTGTACTCATCCCCAAAGATTCTTTCTTATAAAGATTCCCCTTAAATTTCTCTGCTGGGTTGAGCCCCTCTATTGTTCTGTTTTCCTGATGCATAGATTCTCCATCTTTCCTTTGGCATGCACAGTTAGGAGTAGTACTGTTTGTTACTTGTACTGTGACAAGGTGATGTCAAAATCTCTCTGCATTTTTAAGTTATCAAACTGACATGGAAAACATCAAGTCCAATATGACAAAAGTACTGACCAATCAGAAAGGGTGCAAACTTAACTCTCGAGTTGGGTTCCATGAACAACTTTTAGACTCTTTAATTGGTGACCTTTACAGAAGTCTGGGAAGTCTCAAAAGAAACTCTGGTGGGGCAAGGAGGAAAGTGTTGGTAGGAATTCACACTAGGACACCAAAAAGCAACTTCCCATTCATACAGAAGTACTGGCCAATAGTTTAACAACAGGTACAGCTGGGCAAGTGTGTAACTGCTAACCATCAACACTCACATGGGCACTACTCACCTTTTGTAACAGTCTATAAGCC
This sequence comes from Microtus oregoni, assembly GCF_018167655.1. Taxonomy (NCBI): domain Eukaryota; kingdom Metazoa; phylum Chordata; class Mammalia; order Rodentia; family Cricetidae; genus Microtus; species Microtus oregoni. Next base: position 1,170,296 of record NW_024543223.1, on the reverse strand, counting down.
CTTCCCTTATCTGTCTTATCTTTGTATATCTCTGTATATCCTCTAGGTCAACATGGAATAAATCATGAATAATAACTTCACTCAAGAGAGGGAATGTATAACTACACTAAATAATTAAATAAAAGCTTAGTCACCCCAACAGTTCTTAAATTGGAGCTGAAGAGTAAAGACACAGGAAAAGTGAAGGAGCATAAAGGCAGCAGTTTCATTTATATGCATCTGATCTCTTCAACCAGGCCTAGAGCCTTCGTTTTTCATGCTCTTCCTAATTGTCTAGGGAAGCATGAGAGATCATATGTATGTAAAATTTGAGCTGTGTTTTTAAAAAAAAATCAGTTATACATGAGTTATAGAATAGAATAAAATAAAATAGGGTAAAAACCCATTATTTAACTATTTTTTCCTTTCCCTACTGCAAACTGAATTACCACTATTCTGAACATATCCAATGTGCTACCAGATTGTTGTCTTCCCTAACCCACATCCTGTGGATCTTGTCCAGTGACTTCAGAGGAAATTTTGTGGTTAAAAAGATATGAGTATATAAAAAAGAAGAATGGAACTTTCGTTTCTAATTGATGTTAAGGGAGACATCACTGGGACAACAAAGACAAAATAAAAGAGAGTTGACTGGTGAATACAAAGGTAGGCACTGTTACACTGTTAAACACTACAAGATACAAAGTCTAAACACTTTGTAAACTTTTTTAAAGGTTAAAAGACAGTCTTTAATCCTGATGTAAATTTTAAAACATTCTTACGTATCTCTTCTCCAAAGCATCAAAACAACCTTGAATCCTGTTAAGAAATAAATATCCAATGTCACTTTGGACCACATGAACAGCCAAAAAATAAATCCAAGTATATAATTAGTTTACACTTCTATTTTGAAGTATATAAATTAACAATCATCTTGCCTTTTCTGTTTAGCCACATTTTAATTCTCCCAATACTTTTCCATATATTAATGGAATATTATAAAAATAGACAAGCAGTTCTGAAGCAGAGTCTTTTCTCTTCCTGTAACCACAATGTTAGGACACAGATATACCTATGATGAATAATCAAATTTAGAATTTTTTCTTCATACAAGTCCATTTTCTTCTAAAACTAAATCAATAGTTTAAAATAATACTGAATAGCTGCTACATTTTCCAGGAAAGAGGACTAAGAAAAGTGGTTTAAGGAAATTATTTTACAAAATAAAGTCTTATGGGTAATTTCAGCCATGACAAAAAATGTTGTTCAAATTTTACAGAATTTGCTTACCATTTAATAATATGTAATGACCCAGGGCACTTTTTGTCTTCCCGGAGAATTTTTAAACTGAGGTCTAAAAAAATATAAATGCAACTGTTGTACTGAAAAATCCATGCCAAATACTGCATTTCCTGCATATTTTTCTCTCTCTCTCTCTCTCTCTCTCTCTCTCTCTCTCTCTCTCTCTCTCTCTCTCTCTTGTTTTTCAAGACATGGTTTCTCTGTGTAGCCTTGGCTGTCCTGGAACTCACTCTATAGTCCAGGCTGGCCTCAAACTCACAGAGAGCCACCTGCCTCTGCCTCCTGAAAGCTTGGATTAAGGTATTTACCACCACTACCAGATACATTTTTAAATTTCTAAATACCTACTTTAAAAATAAATTCTATGTTAATAATTATCTCAGTACAAATTTTGGAAGCACTTTGGCAGACTTCCCATTCTACAGTGTAGCCCAGCCGAGTTTATTGCAAAGTTGGTTTCTATTACTTCATTGTTTCCTTCTAAGTAATCTAAGCTATCACTGAGATAAATCTCAACTGACAATTTAAACATAGTCCAAATTTAATTCTTTATTATTTCTTTCCCTCTCAATGAAAAAATTAAACACAAATGTATATATTATTCTCAAACATTTCCATGTGAAATATAACTACTTTTCCATAACAGGAAAGAAAAGAAAGACATTACAATTTCGGGTTAAAATTAGTATAAAATCATTGATTCATATATGATTTAACAGGAGCTTCTTGAATTTTGAAATATTTATTAATTTATGGATTTTTGTATATGTATGTACAAGTGCAAAAGCATGGGCCACGTTGCATGTGTAGCAGTTAAACAACTTACCGGGATCTCTTCTCATGATGTGTTGGTCTCAGAGATTGAATTTATTATCATTACCTTTGGCAGCAAGTACATTTATATCTGATGAGCCATCTCACCAGCTTTCCGTCTTTCATCTTTTAATATTGTTTTCCTATACTAAAGTTAACATCACTTCCACTATTGTTGAAGGATATGAAAATTATCCTAATTTAACAAATACTTAGAAATTATTATTTTTTTTTGCGAGACAGAGTTTCTCTGTGGTTTTGGAGCCTGTCCTGGAACTAGCTCTGTAGACCAGGCTGGTCTCGAACTCACAGAGATCCGCCTGCCTCTGCCTCCTGAGTGCTGGGATTAAAGGCGTGCGCCACCACCACCCGGCCTAGAAATTATTTAAAAAGAAGAGTGTTGTACAAACATGGAATATGGAACAATCTTTCTGTACACAGTGAATAGGTAATATTCTCATTGGTTAATAAATAGCTGACTGGCCAGTAGCTAGGCAGACAGAGAAGTTAGGCAGTACTTTCAGACCAAAAGGGTGCAGGAAAGAAGGAGGGCAGAGTCTCAGAGGAAGAGGAGAGAAGCAAGATAAACATGCTGTGCTAAAAAAAAAAGTATCACCACGTAGTAGAGTGTAGATAAGAAATATGGGTTAAATTAAGTTGAAAGAGCTAGTTAGTAATAATGCTAAGCTATAGGGTGATCATATATAATTAATAATAAGTCTCTATGTGGTTATTTGGGACCTGGCCAGCAGTCCCAATGAAAAATTCCACCTACATATGAACATTTTTGTGACATGTCACTTTAAATACAAAAACATTGAGGAAGACTCACTTCTACTATAAGTCATAAAAAAATGAAACTATGAAAAATGATTTTGTCTCCATGCCTACAGAAGTATGAGCCAAAACTCCTAGAAAGAAGCTGCCCTTTACAAGGCTGACTGGTTAAAACTTCAATGATTGTGGAAAGCTTGGAATGTTGCTGGTCCAGAGTCTAACTACAAATATCTTCTGCTGTCACTAGTCCCCTTAATACCCATTTATTGCCTACATGTTTATGAGCTAACATCCTTGGGTATATTAGGTGAGTCTTTTGGGGAATGTACTGACAGACTTGCTAGCTTACACCAACACAAAAGCTGAAACTGTCAGCAGACAGCACCTAAAGCTGATAAGCAGAGATTTCCCCCACTTCGCTATACCCACTACCATAAAAGTGTTTGAAAAGTGCCTTGATTAGTGACTTTCTTTTTCTGTCATAAGAACTTCATGAAACTACTTCCATACGAGAACATGGAATTTGGCTTTGGCAGCAACATAAATTTTAATCGCTCATAATTGGCTCGAGAATAAACTCTTTTAACTTTTTTTGTTTTGTTTTGTTTTTGTTTTTTTCAAGACAGGGTTTCTCTGTAGCTTTGGAGCCTGTCCTGGAACTAGCTCTCAGAGACCAGGCTGGCCTTGAACTCACAAAGATCCGCCTGCCTCTGCCTCCTGAGTGCTGGGATTAAAGGCGTGTGCCACCACTGCCCGGCCCTCTTTTAACTTTTGAGGTTAAGAGCTGTGTTTTTCTTTTTTTTTTTTTTTGTCAACAGTAATAATTTATATATAACAAGTATTTAATTTTCCAAAGCATGCCTTCTTTTATAATTCTGTGTTCCAAACAGGAGGGGAAGCTAATTATATGATACCTGTAAACAGATCTGTAAGATCCAATTCCATAAGTTTAAAGAAGTCATTAACACAAAGAAAGGTGCCATGATTACAAGTACCAAGCTTATGTGTTTACAGCAAACATGCATTTCACTAGTGTTCATTTGGTGAATCAATATTGTTAAGAAAATTACACTGGAATGAAGTCATGGTATATTATTAAATATAAACATGAGAAATTTCAAATTAAATTTTGAAAAAGTAGCATCTTAAAAGGAAATGTGTGGTTCTCTATATTTATTTCCCAAATGATAGTTCCCATTTTAGTGATTAGCCAACAAGACTAATCTTGTTATAACAATGCTTTTTAAAATTTTATTTTATTATCTTTATGTGTATGGGTGCCTTACCTGCAAGTATGTCTGCACACCATATGTGTGTCTGGTGCTAGGGAAGCCAGAACAGAGTGTTGCATCCCCTGGAGCTAGAGTTACCGATGGTTGTGATGTACCATGTGCATGCTGGAAATTGAACCAGGTCCTCTGGAAGAGTGCTTTTAACTACTGAGCCATCTCTCTAGCCTACCAGTTGGTGCTACAGCGCATATGGAGAGGTAAGAGGACAACTTGGAGAGCTGGTTTTCTCCTTCCACTGTGTGAGTTCTGGGGACTGAACTCAGGTTATCAGGCTTAATGGTAAACACCTTTACCAGCTAAGCCATTTTGCTAGTTTTTTGTTTTGTTTTGATTTGGGGTTTGTTTTTGTTTTGTTTTGTTTTGTTTTTTGAGACAAAATTTCTGTCTCAAAACAGCTCTGGCTGCCCTAGAATTCACTTTGTAGCCTAGGCTGGCCTCGAACTCATGAGATCCACCTACCTCTGCCTCCCAAGTGCCAGGATTAAAGGCAAGCACCACAACATCTGGCTTGATTTGTATTTTTAAGACAGGGTCATCTATGTAGCCCTGGTTGGGCTAGGATTCTGTAATCAACCAGACTGACCTTGAACTCAGAGCTCTTCCTGCCTCTTCCTGAGTGCTGGAATTAAAGATATACACCAGCACATGCGACCCACAACTCAGGTTTTCAAACAATCATAAGATTTTTTTTTTTTTTTGGTTTTTCGAGACAGGGGAGAGCCTCTGGTACAATTTATTCTAAGGAGCCAGATACAGCTTGAAATATAAAGTCATAATAGGGTAAATTTAAGGTCACAAAGAAACAGAAAAAGTAAGAGTTGAAGAACTTGGGGCCAGTGAGATAGCTCAGTGGGTAAAAGTGCTTGCTACACAGGAGTGAGTTCACTCCTGGGATAACCACAATGAAAGGACAGATTGACTAAAATTGGTCCTCTAACCTCCATGGTCGCATATGTCTATATATGAAATATACACACACACCAATAATAATAATAATAATAATAATAATAAAATGAAGAGGTAGGACTGGCTATTTTAAAAAGAACATAACTGATTAAAATAACTGTCTAAATAACCATACTAATCAACAAATGGATTTGCCTCTCCCACGCATATTTGTATATGTTAATAAGGAGAAGTTTCTTAACGGATTCCTTTGAACTTCCTCAGGGCAAAATGCATACCTCAAAGGACAAATTCAACCAAGGCACAAAATAATGTAAATCTTCACCATTAAGACAGATTTTTGTTCTGACTTTTATAGGGATGGCTTAGAATTAGTAAACTTAGCTCTACGCGTTTCTTTTTTCATTTGATAGCTAGCTAGAAGTGAATGGCTCCTTTAAGTAAAACCAAAACAAACAGCAAAATTGAAGTGGAAAATGAATTAGTAAATTGATTCTGAAGAACATGCCCCTGAGTTAGAATTAATGCACTCTGTGGAAGAGAGAAGGTTTGCTCTTGCTAAGAAGAAAAGGGACACTAGCCAAAACAATCATTTAATTCCACTTTACCATCCAAATGGCGATCTCTATAAGAACTCTCTGGGAACAGGCCCCTCAAATATGTTATACATGAGATGGAAGTAGCAAAAAGTTTCTTCACCATTATCAGTGACTCATGTTCATTAGTGATTAGGGCTGGGAAAATTGTGCTCTGGAAGAAAAACAAAGATGAAAATAAATCAGTATTCATGACTATATTCAGCCCACCAAACAATTGCCACAGGTCAGATGGAAAGACTTTTAAGATTTCAAATCTGATACATTTATAAGTAATCCAAAAGAAAACAGGGCTCTGGATACTGTGTTAAAATAGATCTTCTCACAAGCAAGGCAAAACAGAAAGGCAGGCAATTACTCAAATAATTCAGGACTAAAACAATTTATTTCAATGATCCATTGACCTAAGGCAAAATAGGAAGTTTTACTCTAATTATATAACCTCATACAATTATATAACTTTACACTCACCTCAGGCTTCTCTGGAATCTGAATTTTATTTACACTGCTCTCTCCAAAGTAACTATGTACGTCTATCTCACCCCTGCTTCTTCCTATCCCATATCAATGTGTAGCTTCTTGGCAGCATTTTACACTGTATCCGTATTTCTCCCACAAGTTACCTTAACACTACTTTGTTTTGTTGTTTTGGCAGAACTGGGAATCAAACCTAAAACCTTGTTCCATGTTGAACAAAAACCTGTTACTGAGCTAAACTTCTACCTGCTAAAACTATTTCAGCTCTCATCCATCCATACACACCTGACTCCCACCCCACCCCGAGTCTCATTTGTTTGTTTGAATAAGGTCTTCCTGTGTATCCCTGGTTGGCCTGGAATTCAGAATTCACTCTGTAGATCAGGCTGACCTCCAACTCAAAGGTCCTGTCTCTGCCTCCCAAGGGCTGGGATTGAAGGGTGCACCACTACACCCAGCCCATTTTTCTTTTCTTTCTTCCTTCCTTCCTTTCTTTTTTTTCTTTCTTTCTTTCCCTCCCTCTCTCCCTCTTTCTCTCTCTTTACTCCTTCCTTTTTTCCTTTTTTCTTTCTTTCTTAACCAGTTGTCCTCCCCAGGAGTCTGTTTTCAATCCTCTCCTCTACTCACAGTTCTCTTGGATAATCTCACGTCTTCTCACAGCTTCAGTTATAGCCTGTAGAAGACTTCAATTTCCAACTTATGTTTTCTGCCTACACTTTTAATATCTGGACATCTGTTCCTATACTGCTTTGTAGACCCTGAAATTCAATTTATCTCTGCTGCTCTAAGAATGTTGCCCAGTTTCATTCCTAGACAAGTAAATCATTTATTCCAGTTACCAGGTTGCGAATTTCATTCATCTTTGACTTTCCTCCATCATATGCCATATCTAAACCACCAAACTGTCTCTTTTTATAAACAATTTTTAAAAGCATGAAAAGAAGCAAGAAAAGTTCTCTCTGTGCTAAGTGTATGCCCCTGTGTGTGCAGGGACACACATGTAGTTATACAACCATGTATGTACACATGCATGTGGACACCAAAGGCTACCCTTAAGGTGTGGGTTTGTTTGCTTTTTTTTGTTATTGTTACAGGGTCTTTTACTGTCCTGGGATTCACTAATTAGGTGAATCCCAGTAAGCACCAGGGACCACCTGTCTCCACCTCCCCAGTGCTGGGATTACAAGTGTGCACAACGCCTAGGATCAAACTCAGGACCTCATACTTGCAGAATGTAAAGTTACAGGCCCTAGCCACTTGAGAGTGGCTTGAGAGTGGACTGGTAAGAGGGAGGAGGTGTGATGAAGAGGTTAAGGGCACAGACTCTGCATCCCAAGAGCCAGGTCCAAATCATTATTGTGTTACTACCATGATTTATGATTTGAGCAGAGGTCAGCAACCTTGTATAGTTGATGTCCAGATAGTGAATATTTTAGGTTCTGCAGTTAATTCTCTCTCTGCAATATAAAAGAAGATGCAGACACCATAAATAGGTGATTGTATTACAATAAAACTCTATTGCTAATAAATTGTTGCAGGTACCTGATTCTGCATTGATCCATCTCTCTTGTACCTCAATCCTTTTATCTGTAAATAGGCGTAATACTAAAACCTACTTTATAGAGGATTAAATAGAATAAAGTCTATAAAATGCTTCTATGGTCCCTATTTCAATCATTTATTGCTTTGGTTTTGTTGTTGTTGTTTTGGTTTGTGTCTGCATGCATGTGTGCATATGTGTAGTTTTACTTGTTATGTATTACTCTGTTAATTTGTAAAACATCAATTACAAAGCAAGTTCCAGGACAGACAAGGATACACAGAGAAATACTGTCTGGAAAAAAATAATAAAAGAAGAAAACCAAAAGAGAATGTATGTACTCTAATGGAATTTACAACCCAGGTGGAGAGAGAGAAAAGACTTGGACTAAAAGAGCAGAGACTGGGTTTCAAATGAACAGACAGACACTAAAGGTTGCACATGAAAGACAAGAGGAGCAGAGGCTGCACATGCAAGACAGGAGCAGTGGTTTACCTGAATAGGAAAGCTGTGGGAAAGCGAGACTACACTGGGCCCTACGGACAAGTGGCAAAGACAAGGAATGCTACTAGTACAGGCAAGGGGGCAGAAGTGTTGTAGTCATATCAGGGGCATGACTGTCAGATCAGGATAACCAATGCTGAGTGTTTAAGAAGGGTAGATATGGGAGAGAATCAAACAGAAGTCAAGATGCCCCAAATCTAGGACACTATACTAAAAAAGCTGTATTTAATCTTTAAAGCAACAGTAGATCCATGAAAGTTTGAAAATAATTTTCATTTTTAATTAAATATTTTTTTAATTCTGTCTTTGGGACTACCAGAAATATTTTAGAGAACTGCTGAGCCCTGCCAAGATTATAAACGGCAAAGTACTAGTCCTAAAAAGCTCACAAAGTTCTTCTTAAGAGCAAGTCATCCCTAGAACATTTTGTTGAAAGAAAATCTCCAAATAATACAATGTATTTGGTTAAGTTAGGGAAATTCCAAAATGTAGCAACAGAAAAAACTCTCTGAGCTGTTGTTACTAGAATGAGGCTACACTAATGTATGTCATCAGAACTTTAGAAATAAACACGCTAGAATTTCTGTTTCCAGGCCAGCAAAATTGTTCCTCGTATAAGGGCACCACACTTGATGGCCTTAGCTCCATCCCCAGGATCCACAAAGTGGAAAGAAATTCACTGGGAAGCCGGCAACTGATCTATGCAAGCACACATGGCACACTGCCCACTCTCCTCACTCAATTTCTTAGTTAGGGTTTCTACTTTTGTGATGAAACACCATGACCAAATCCAACATGGGGAGGAAAGGGTTTAACTTGTCTTATGCTTCCAAATCACTCTTCATCACTGAAGGAAATTAGGACAAGAACTCAAGCAGGGCAGGATCCTGGAAGCAGGAGTTGATGCAGGTCATGAAGGGGTGATGCTTACTGGCTTGCTCCTTGTGGCTTGCTCAGCCTGCTTTCTTATAGAACCTCCCTATCAAACACTAATTAAGAAAATGTCTACTAATTAAGGTCTGCTTACAGCCCAACCTTACAGAAGTGTTTTCTTCTTTTCTTCTTCTCCTTATTCCCTCCAATCTCCTCTTTTATTATTTTTCAAGACAGAGTTCCCTTCTGCAGTTCTGATTGTGCTAAAACTTATCCACCTTGCTCTGCCTCCAGAGTGCTGAGATTAAAGGTGTGTGCCACTACCACCCAGCTAGAGATGCATTTTTAAATTTTTTTTTAAAAATATATATATACTAGTCCCAGTTCCACCTCCCCACTTCTTCCACCCCCACCTTCCCCTATTCCACCTCTATCCACTCCTCAGAGGAGGTAAGGCCTCCCTTGGGGAGTAACAAAGTCTGGTATACCAAGGTGAGGCAGGAACAAGCCCCTTCCCCATATATCTAGGCTGAGCAAGGTATCCCTCCACAGGGAATGAGGTCCAAAAAGTTACTTCATGCACCAGGATAAGTTCTGGTCCCACTGTCAGGGCCCTCCCCCAACAAATCAAGCCAAATAACTGTCACCCACATTCAGAGGGCTTAGTTTAATCCTATGCAAATCCCTGGGTGTCAGGGTCCATGAGCTCCCACTAGCTCAGGTCAGTTGTGTCTGTGGTTTTCCCAGTCATGATCTTGATTCCCCCTTGTTCATATGATCCCTCCTCCCTCTCTTCTACTAAGCTCTAGGAGCTGGGCCCAGTGCTTGGCTATGGATCACTGCATCTGCTTCCAGTTACTGGATGTAGGTTCTGTGATGACAATTAGGATAGTTGTCTGATTATAGGGGAAGGCCAGTTCAGGCACCTCCCCATTACTTTTAGGAGTCTTAGCTGGGGTCATCCTTGTGGATTCCTGGGAATTTTTCTAGCACCTGGTTTCTCCCTAATCCCATAATGGCTCCCTCTATCAAGATATTTCTTTCATTGCTTCCCCTCTCCATCCCTCCCCCACCTCGGCCATCTGGAGCCCTCATGTTCCCATCCCCTATCCTCTCCCTTCTACTTCCCAGGTGACACAGATCTTAACTAGTTCCCTTGCTGGGGCTCTCCACGTGTGATCCTCTTAGGATCCTTCTTTTTACCTAGCCTCTCTGGGGTTGTGTATTGTAGCCTGGTTATACTGTGCTTAATGTCCAATATCCACTTATGACTACATACATGTTTGTCTTTCTTGGTCTGGGTTACCTAACTCAGAGTGCTTTTTTCTAGTTCCATCCATTTGCCTGCAAATTTAAAGACGTTATTGTTTGTTTTTTTTTTTTTTTTTTTTTTTACTGCTGAGTAATATGCCATTGCGTAAATGTACCAAATCTTCCTCATCCATCCTTTGGTCGAGGGGCATCTTGGTTGTTTCCAAGTCTTGGCTACTACAAATAATGCTGCTATGAACATAGTTGAGCAAATGTATTTGTGGTATCAGTGAGCATCCTTTGGATATATGTCCAAGAGTGGTATTGCTGGATATTAAGATCGATTACCAGTTTTCTGAGAAAACTGCCATACTGATTTCCAAAGTGGCTATACAAGATAGCACTCCCACCAGCAGTAGAGGAGTGTTCCTCTTACTCCACAACCTCTTCAGCATAAGCTGTCATTGCTGTTTTTGATCTTAGCCATTCTGACAAATATAAGATGGTATCTCAGAGTCATTTTGATCGCATTTCCCTGATGGCTAAGGATTTTGAACATTTCTTTAAGTGCTTCTCAGCCATTTTAGATTCCTCTGTTGTGAATCTGTACCCCATTTTTGAATTGGATTATTTGGTATTTTGATGTCTAGTTTCTTGAGGTCTTTATATATTTTGGAGATCAGCCCTCTGTCTGATGTGGGGTTGGTGAAGATCTTTTCCCATTCTGTAGGCTGCCATTCTGTCTTATTGACCATGTCCTTTGCCTTACAGAAGTTTCTAAGTTTCAGGAAGTCCCATTTATTAATTGTTCTCAGTGTCTGTGCTACTGGTGTTATATTTAGGACTGGGCTCCTGTGCCCATTTGTTCAAGGCTACTTCCCACTTTCTCTTCTATCAAGTTTAGTGTAATTAGATTTATGTTGAGGTCTTTGGTCTGTTTGAACTTGAGTTTTGTGTATGAGGATAGATATTGACCTATTTGAATTCTTCTACATTTCTTTTTTAAAATATTTATTTATTATGTATACAATATTCTGTCTGTTTGTATGTCTGCACCAGACCTCATTACAGATGGCTGTGAGCCACTATGTGGTTGCCGGGAATTGAACTCAGGACCTTCGGAAGAGCAGGCAATGGTCTTAACCACTGAGCCATCTCTTCAGCCCGAATTCTTCTACATTTCAACATCCAGTTATGCCAGCACCATGGGTTGAAGATGCTTTCTTTTTTTTCCATTGTATAATTTTGATTTGTCAAAAATCAGGTGTTCATGGGTGTATGGATTAACATCAGGGTATTCAACTTGATTCCATTGATCCACATTGTCAGTTTTTATGCCAATACCAAACTGTTTTTATTACTATAGCTCTATAGTAGAGATTGAAGTCAGGGATGGTGATATCTCCAAAAGTTCCTTTATTGTACAGCTTATTTTTGGGGGGGGGGGCTATACTGGGTTTTTTCTTTTTCCATATAAAGTTGAGTATTGCTCTTTAGAGGTCTGTGAAGAATTGTGTAAGGATTTTGATGGGGATTACACTGAATCTGTAGATTGCTTTTGGTAAGACTGTCATTTTTATTCTGTTGATCCTACCTATCCATAAGTATGGTAGATCTTTCTGATATCTTCTTCAACTTCTTTCTTTAAATACTTAAAGTTCTTCTCATACAGGTCTTTCACTTGTGGCTATTGCAAAGGGTGATGTTTTACTGATTTCTTTCTCAGACGATTTATCATTTTTATATAGGAGGGCTACTGATTTTTTTTTTTTAGTTAATCTTGTATCCTACTACATTACTGAAGGTGTTTATCAGTTGTAGGAGTTCCCTGGTAGAGTTTTGGGGGTCACTTATGTACACTATCATATCATCTGCAAATATTCAATGTTTGACTTCTTCCTTTCCAATTTGTATCCCCTTAATCTCCTTTTGATGTCTTATTGCTCTAGCTAGAACTTTCAGTATTATATTGAATAGAAATGGAGAGATTAGACAACCTTGTCTTATTCCTGATTTTAGTGGAATCACTTTGCATTTCTCTCCACTTAATTTGATGTTGGCGGTTGGCTTGTTGTATATTACTTTTATTATGTTTAGGTATGTTCCTTGTATACTTGATCTCTCCAAGACCTTTATCATGAAGGAGTGTTGGATTTTGTTGAAGGCTTTTTCAGCATCTAATAGGTGACCATGTGGGGTTTTTTTATCTTTCAGTATTTACATGGTGAATAACACGGACCAATTTTCATATGTCAAACCATCCTTGCATCTCTGGGATGAAGCCTTCTTGATCATGGTGGATGATTTTTTTGATGTGTTCTTGGATTCTGTTTGCCAGTATTTTTGCATCAATGTTCATGAGGAAGATTGGTCTGTAATTCTTCCTTAATTGTGTCTTTGTGTGGTTTTGATATCAGGGTAACTGTTGCCTCATAAAAAGAGTTTGACACACTATCCTGAGTGAGGTAAGCCAGACCCAAAACGAGGAACATGGGATGTACTCACTCATATTTGGTTTCTAGCCATAAATAAAGGACATTGAGCCTATAATTAGTGATCCTAGAGAAGCTAAATAAGAAGGAGAACCCAAAGAAAAACATATAGGCATCCTCCTGAATATTAACCTTCATCAGGCGATGAAAGGAGACAGAGACAGAGACCCACATTGGAGTACCGGACAGAAATCTCAAGGTCCAAATCAGGAGCAGAAGGAGAGAGAGCACGAGCAAGGAACTCAGGACCGCGAGGGGTGCACCCACACACTGAGACAATGGGGATGTTCTATCGGGAACTGACCAAGGCCAGCTGGCCTGGGTCTGAAAAAGCATGGGATAAAACCGGACTCGCTGAACATAGCGGACAATGAGGACTCCTGAGAACTCAAGAACAATGGCAATGGGTTTTTGATCCTACTGCACGTACTGGCTTTGGGGGAGCCTAGGCAGTTTGGATGCTCACCTTACTAGACCTGGATGGAGGTGGGTGGTCCTTGGACTTCTCACAGGGCAGGGAACCCTAATTGCTCTTTGGGCTGACAAGGCAGGGGGACTTGACTGGGGGAGAGGGAGGGAAATGGGAGGCGGTGGCGGGGAAAAAGACAGAAATCTTAAATAAATAAATAAATAAATAAATAAATAAATAAGAGTTTGACAATGTTCCTTCTGTTTCTATTCTGTGGAACAATTTGAGGAGTATTGGTATTAGACTTTCTTTGAAATTCTGGTAGAATTCTGTGCTGAAACTATCTGGCTCTGAGCTTTTTTTGGTTGGGAGATTTCTATTTCCTTAGGAGCTATAGGTCTATTTAAATTGATTATCTGGTCTTGATTTAATTTTGGTATGTGATACCTATCTAGAAAATTGTCCTTTTTATTTTATTTTTACATTTTCCAATTTTGTGGAGTACAGGTTTTTGAAGCATGACCTAATGATTCTCTGAATTTCCTCAGTGTCTGATGTTATATCGCCTTTTCATTTCTGATTTTACTAATTTGGATATTCTCTTTCTGCCTTTTGGTTAGTTTGGATAAGGGTTTGTCTATCTTTCTGATTTTCTTAAAGAACTGATTCTTTGTATTGTTCTTTTTGCTTCTATGTTACTATTTCAGCCCTCAATTTGATTATTTCCTGGTCTCTACACCTCTTGGGTGAGTTTGCTTCTTTTTGTTCTAGAGCTTCCAGGTGTGCTGTTAAGTTGCTAGTGTGAGCTTTCTCCATGTTCTTTATGTAGGCATTTAGTGCTATGAACTTTCCTCTTAGCACTGCTTTCATGGTATCCAATAAGTTTGGGTATGTTGTACTTTCATTTTCATTGAATTCTAGAAGTCTTTATTTCTTCTTTGACCCAGTAATGATTCAGTCGAGCATTGTTCAATTTCCATGAGTTTGTAGACTTTCTGCAATTAGTGTTGTTGTTGAATTCTAACTTTAAGCCATGATGATCTGATAAGATACAGGGGTTATTCCAGTTTTTTTTTTAATCTGTTGAGGTTTGCTTTGTTACCATGTATGTGGTCAATTTTAGAGAAGGTTCCATGAGGTGCTAAGAAGCTGAGAAGAAAGTATAATCTTTTATGTTTGGGTGGAATGGTCTATAGATAACTATTAAGTCCATTTAAGTCATAACATCTGTTAGTTGTCCCCAGCCCCCTCTGCCTTTTTTTGTTTGTTTGGTTTGGTTTTTGAGATAGGGTTTTTCTTTGTAGCTTTGGAACCTGTTCTGTACTTGCTCTGCAGTCCAGGCTGGCATTGAATTCATAGGGATCCACCTGCCTCTGCCTCCTGAATGCTGGGATTAAAGGCATGTGCCACCACTGCCCAACAAATTTCCTTATTTCTCTGTTAAGTTTCTGTGTGGCTGACTTGTCCATTGGTAGCAGTAGGGTGTTGAAGTCTCCCACTATTAGTGTGTTGGGTTTTGATGTTGATTTAAGCTTTAGTAATATTTCTAAATGTGGGTGCCCTTGTGTTTGGTGCATAGATGTTCAGAATTGAGACTTTAAGTAAGGAGTTTTCCTGTGATGAATATAAAATGTCTTTCTCTAATCTCTTTTGATTAATTTTAGTTTGAAGTCTACTTTGTTAGATATTAGGATAGCTACACCATCTAGTTTCTTAGGTCCATTTTCCCAACCTTTTACTCTGTGGTAATGTCTGTCTTTGAGGTTGAGGTGTGTGTGTGTGTTTTTTTTTTAATTTATTCATTTATTAAGGATTTCTACCTCCTCCCCGCCACCGCCTCCCATTTCCCTCCCCCTACCCGGGTCAAGTCCCTCTCCCTCATCAGCTCGAAGAGCAATCAGGGTTCCCTGACCTGTGGGAAGTTCAAGGACCGCCCACCTCCATCCAGGTTTAGTAAGGTGAGCATCCAAACTGCCTAGGCTCCCCCAAAGCCAGTACGTGCAGTAGGATCAAAAACCCATTGCCATTGTTTTTGAGTTCTCAGTAGTCCTCATTGTCTGCCACATTGGAGCACCGGACAGAAATCTCAAGGTTCAAATCAGGAGAAGAAGGAGAGGGAGCACAAGCAAGGAACTCAGGACCGCGAGGGGTACACCCACACACTGAGACAATGGGGATGTTCTATCGGGAATTCACCAAGGCCAGCTGGCCTGGGTCTGAAAAAGCATGGGATAAAACCGGACCTGCTGATCATAGCGGACAATGAGGACTACTGAGGTGTGTTTCTTATATGTGGAAGGATGGATTCTGTTTTTGTACCCATTCTGTTAGCCTGTGTTCTTTTAGAGGTGAATTGAGTCCATTGATAGTAAGAGATATTAATGACCAGTGATTGTTAATTCCTGTTACTTTTGGTTTTGGTGGTGGTGACAATAGTGTGCGTGTGTGTTTCCTTTCTTCGGGATTTGCTGGTGTGAGGTTTTATATTGCCTGTGTTTTCACAAGTACAGCTAACTTCCTTGCGTTGGAGTTTTTCTTCTAGCACTTTCTGTAGGTCTGGATTTGTAGATAAGTATTACTTAAATCTGATTTTTGTCATGGAATATCTTGTTTTCTCCATCTTGGTGATTGATGGTAAAGAGCTTTGCTGGGTATAGTAGTCTGGGTTGGCATCCATGGTCTCTTAGGGTCTGCAGAACCTTTTGCCTGTTCAGAACCTTCTGGCTTTCAGAGTTTCCATTGAGAAGTCGGGTATAATTCTGATAGGTCTGCCTTTATATGTTACTTAGCCTTTTTCCTTTTATTCTGTATGTTTACAGTGTTTTAGTATATGGAGAGAGGACTTTTTTTTTTTTTTGGTGATCTAGTTGGTGTTCTGTAAGCTTCTTATACCTTCACAGGCATATCCTTTAGATAGGAAAAATTTTCTTCTATGATTTTACCCAATATATTTTCTGTGCCTCTGAGCTGGAATTCTTCTTCTTCTATCCCTATTATTCTTAGGTTTTTCTTTTTATGGTACCCCAGATTTCCTGGATGTTTTGTGTTAAGAATTTGTTGTTTTTAACATTTTCCTTGACCAATGAATATGTTTCCTCTTTCGTATCCTCAATGCCTGAGATTCTCTCTTCCATCTCTTGCATTCTGTTGGTTCGCTTGCATCTGTAGTTTCTGTTCATTTATCCACCAGATTTTCCATTTCCAGTCTTCCCTCAGTTTGTGTTTAGAGGCATTTTCTTAATTGAGGCTCCCTACTCTCTAATGACACTAACATATTAAGTTGACATAATAGCCAGTACACATAAAAATAAATATAATATAAATAGGCACGTGCACACATGCACAATAAATAAAATTAATAAATAAATTAATGTAATAAACCCTCTTTCAAGTTCCTCAATGTGGTGATTTAAATGAGACTGCCCTTATAGGATCACGTTTGAAATCTTTGTTCCTAGTGGAAGGAGTTACATCATTGAGGGTGTGCTGTGAGGTTTCAAAAACCTATGGTCATTCCCAGTTAGAGTTCATATCTCTCTCTCTCTCTGTCTCATACTTATTGATCAGAATGTAAGCTTGTAGTATGAATAATAAAAACCCAGAGACAAATATTGGGGTTCAAGCTTAAGATCAGCTTAAGATCAGAAAAGTAAAGCAGCCAACCTTTTACCTCTACCAAATATTCAGATCCTGTCTCCACAAATCCTCAAACTCCACAATCCACTGAGTTCCTGTCTCTTCCCTTTTATATTCCTCTCTCCGCCCAGCCATATTGCTCATGTCTCCACCTCCCTAATGCTGGGATTAGAGGTGTGTGACTCCCCAACACTGGGATTAAAGGTGTGAACCACCACCTCTGGATCTTTTTCTGGATCAATCCTGTGTAACCCAGGGTAGCCTTGAACTCACAGAGATCAATACGTCTCTGTCTCCTGAGTCCTGCAATTAAAGGTGTTGCCACCATTCCCTGGCCTCTAGTGGCTTAGCTTTGCAATCTGATCCTCAGGCAAGCTTTATTTATTAAAATACAAATAAAATATCACTACATAAGCTCTTAGCTACTGCTCCAGTGCCATACCTGCCTACTGATATGCTCCCAGCCATGAGGGTCACAGATTCATCCTCTGAAACTGTAAGCCCCCACTAAACTCTTCCTTCTATAAGCTGCCTTGGTCATGGTATTTTATCATGGCAATAGAAAAATAACATTCATCAAATTAAAATTTATTTAGTCTAATTTGGGGGAGCTTTGCACAGTATTTTTAAATTGAAAAGACTTTAGAACTCATTTAACTAAATGTACGTATGTCATAGGCACTAAAGGGAATTCTAGAAAACTAGTGATTTACCATATCATAAAGTTGGCAAGTTACTAGTGTCCTTTTACTATATTATACAGCTCAACAGCTGGACTTCTAATAATTCTAATAAAGTTAATTAGAAGTAGTTACTACCCACAAACATCTTCAGATAAAAAGGAACTTCCAAAAAGTATACACGCATGAGTACACATAGAGACAAATGGACAAGACACACACTCACACCATCTGTACATTCTAGATGTGATTTTGCCACATGTAAGAATGTATCTTCTTTAGTAGTCTATATAATGACAATGAATTATCACTTTATGTTTTTGACAAATCACATTATATTCAGTGATTAGTTTAAAGGTATTTTAATTGATGCCAGGCATGGTTATTCACACCTGTAATCCAGCAGAATGACTATGAGCTCATACCCAACCTGAACTATATAGTGAATTTTGACTATGTACTATACTTCTAAAAAATAAAAACAAAATTGGGGATTTTAAGCCAGGCGGTGGTGGCGCACGCCTTTAATCCCAGAACTCGGGAGGCAGAGGTAGGCGTATCTCTGTGAGTTCAAGGCCAGCCTGATCTACAAGAGCTAGTTCCAGGACAGGAACCAAAAGCTATGGAGAAACCCTGTCTCGAAAATTAAAAAAAAAAAAAAAGGGGGGGTTTTGAACCTATAGATCCTGAGAAGTTAGGGTTTCAAGTTATTGGGTAATAACTGACATGGAATGCACAAAATAACTCACTAAAAACACTCCAAAATGGCAAAGTGATAGAAATAACTCATTTGTGAAGCTAAATAATTTGAAAGTATAAAGACATTAAATACAGGTAGTAAAAGGCCATTTGTAGTAAGAAAGACCAATGGCTGGAAAAGCCTCTGCAATTTTGTTACTCCAGGGACATTTCCCTTTACCTAAGCTAGTCTAATAGTTTAAATGTTACTGGTCATGTTTTTGTAAATATCTAATATATGAAAATACTATACTTTGAAATAGAAAGCATTATCATGTTTTGGTAGTAAAGCATGTTGCTGCTGAAAATTTAACTACTAAGTTGTGTGACCAGGAGCTGGTTACTTTACTTTTCCAAGCTTCAGGTTCTTCCTTCCTTCTCTCTCTCTCTCTCTCTCTCTTTCCTTCTTTTTGTTTTTTGAGACAGGGTTTCTCTGTGTAGCCTTGGCTGACCTGGAACTCAGTCTGTAGACCAGGCTGGCCTCGAACTCAGAGATCCGCTTGCCTCTGCCTCCTGAGTGCTGGGACTAAAAGTGTGTGCTACCACTGCCCTGCTCAGTTTCTTCCTTTCTGAGAGATTTAATTGAATAATAACATAATGCCCTTGGCACAATGCCCAGCACATAGTTAAGTGCTGAATAAATATTGACTTCTGTAGTTATTATCATTGTTTGTAGTATGAGATAACAGAACCACACTGTCACTTGAAATTTACTGGGAAAAGCACTTCATATAACCCAAACAAAGGTACAGTCGAAGCAAAAAAGTCAATTTGTTTAATTTAGAGTGAGAAAAATGCCTGCCATGCTGACTGCAGTTTACACACCCAGCTCAATGTCCCCCCCAGGAGGGAGTACACATTAAGAAGCTAGATGAGATTCGGTGTTGCCGCGGGGAGTACACTGGGGCAAAGCCAGAAAGATGACTGCTTGCTTTAAGCCTGATTTCTCCTTCAACTCCAAACTTTTTCTCACTCTCTCTCTCCCCTATAATTTAATATTCCTTGAAACAAGTCTACATTCACTCTTCTAACCAAACAAACCTTCTGACTTGGCACTGAGTACAGAATAAAGCATCAGTTCTTTAGCCTAGATTTTAAGATCCAAATTAATCTGTTCCCCAATTTCCTGTTCCATTTTGTTTCCATCTCCTGGCCAACGTGAGAGTCTTACTACAGAAGAAGCAGCTTTCCCTAAAGCATGCCATGCTTATTTATTATGAGCCAAGGCACAGGCTATGTTTCCTCAAGAAATTCTCTCTCCTCTATGAGCTTTTTCATCATTTCAGAGTATACAAAATCCCTAAATTGCTACAGTCTGAATTACTGTATTCTTTTATGGGTTCTGAGGTAGAGACAGCATCTCAATCTGGCTTAAGGTGACCTAGAACTCACTATGTAGTAAAACTGGTCTCAAGCTTGCAACAATTCTCCTGGGGTCTCTCATTCTTCTTCACATATATGTAAATATTTATACATATATGTATATTAACTTAATTACATGAATCTTATTTTTCTTAATCAGATTACAAACTTCTAAGATAAGGATCATTTTTTTGTATCTTCTCATAAACCAATACATTATTACATACAGAGTATATATTGAACCTAAACAAATAAATGATGAATTAATGACTGTTCTGGGATATGCTAAATCAGCCTGGGCATATCCAGCAACTAGCCTGACATACTGTAGCCTGTCAAGTCTGAATCATAAATGTCCCCCAAAATTGAAGATATGGTCATCAACCTGTTGTGCTACTGAGAGATGGTAGAACTTTTAATAGGTAGAATCTAATGAAAAGACATTAGATTATCAAGTGAGTCTCCTCCCACTCCCACCCCATTCCTGGCCACCACGGGTGTGCCACCTTGCTCTACTGTATTTTCCCCTGCATGTCCCCATGATGTTCTGCTTTGATACTGAGTCAAAAACAATAGAATCAACTTCTCAAACTGTGAGCCAAAATAAACCCTTCTTCCTCTTAAGTTTATTATTTCATATGCTGTCACCACACAGGAAGTGACTAACACATTCCCCCAGATTCTTAGCATCAAAGCTTCTCACAGTGCTCTCCTATTTAGTTCTGAAAATTACATCACAAGTTTCCTAATTGCCTCAGGAAGCAGATGTCTAATGAAGGACCATTCTCTTTAAACATCTCTTTGTTTCTGATTCCTTTTACTCTAGTAAACATGAAATAAGCACCCAGTAAGTCATTTTGTAATTGGTCTTAATTTTCCAAATATCCCCCTGCCCATTAGGCATTAAAATGTAGACATACTTTCCCAGAGTATTATGTACCAATTAACTGATAAAACCACTCTAACGAAATTTTAAATTAAGTAACTTACTAAGTGGTTATTGATTTTCTTTTAATTCTTAACAAATACCTTAGATGCTTCTAGTGTTCTGGTGTTGTGAGCGAGCTGAGCAGTAGTCATCGTGAGAGTGAGTCAGGATTCTTTCAACAATTCTAACCTGTTAAAAAATTAATTAGAGATTTGGCCTAACATAATACTTCCTATCTTGTCTTTCCAAAGATGAAACTGATTTTAAAATCAAAACTTAAAGTCAAGTAAGTTTAAGGATAGACTGTTTCCCAGACTTTTCTGTTTAAAGAGAAATTTACCAAGCTCAATTTTGAAAACACAAAGGGAGAATGAAGCTAAAATAGTTCTACCTGTCCCTATCAAAAATTATAAAAATCTGAATTAGAAATATTCTTATTTTGAATTTTTCAAATGAGAGCTATATAAATCAACTATAACTTGACAAGTAATTTTAACAATCATTTAAGCTTTCACTACAAGCTTTTTCTAAATCTGGTATGAAGTCTCTATATTAATTTTTCAACCACCCAAAAAAACTATAAGATAATCTATTTATTCATAAACACATTCTCAGAAGAAAGTCCCCTAACGATGCAACATATCTCATTTATCTTTGTTATTCCCTCAAACAGTAACTGTCTTCTTGTGCACAGCAGGGCTCAAAAACACTTCTTAGACTAACTTCTTATTTGTTTACAAACTCAAAACCTATTCAAAAAATGAAATTAACAGGTGTTGGTGAAGAGGTGGAGAATTAAAGTCTTTATGCATTGCTGGTTCAGATGTAAAGCAACCCAGAACACAGTATGAAGTTCTTCCGATTCTTAAACAAATTACCCTAATATGCAGCATTATCATTTCTAAGTATAAAGCCAAAAGAAATAAACAAGGAAGGGAAGAAGCAGGGAGGGTCTCAAATACTTGTTCATCAACTCTCATAGCAGCATTCTTCACACAGTCAAAAGGTGGAAACAATCCAAAAGTTGATCAATAGACAAATGGACAAACAGCCAGGGGCAGTGGCATGTAGGCCCAGCGACACTGGAAGCTAAGTCTAGGAGTTTGAGGTCAGCCTAGATAACATCGCAAGTCCTCATCTTTTAAAAAAAGGGTGGGGCATGAGGGTGGGGAATAGATGAATGGATAAACAAAAATGTGAAATATATATATATATGCTACTCAATCTAGAGAAAAGGATAAAATTACATGCCACAATGGAAATGGTAAATGGTTGGCGTTTGTCACATGACAGCTGAGCATTGCTAGACTGTGCACTGAGAAAGGCTCACATGATTAATTACACATTATGAATAATAGATCACAATTAAAAAGTTGATGAAGTTGGGGGGGCCCAAATTTATACTCAAAGACTAAATCATCATTTTAAAAAGTTTTAAAAGTTATGAATTAAAAGTGTATTTTTCAGTGGAATTTTTTAAAAAGTAAATCTATTTTCTTTCTGAAGATCTTAATTTTATTTCAATTTGGGTCTTATTTGTAATAACCCATTTAAAGAAATTCCACTCTGGCTCACCAGGGCTGTAACCTGTTATATTAGCAATTAAGGCAAGACTCTGGAAGATTTTTACAAATAAGAGGTTAGAATTATTTGAAGACAGTGCCACAAGGTGGTGATAGAGACTATAAGCAGATACTATTTAATTTCTCTTAAATTATTTCTTCAAAACAGCACTAGGTGACACTATTACAATATTTTTATATGAGTCTGAAATCTACCTGATGGTTCTTGAGTAGTCCTTAAAGGTTGTTTTCTTTTGTTGTCTTCAGAATGTAACTGTCAAGTCTGACCCAACACAACTATTTCCTCCCTTACATTTTAAGAAATAAGGAAGGCAGGCTTGAGAGAAGACCCAGCATTTAAGGACACTGGCTGCTCTTTCAGAGGCCTGGGGTTCAATTCCCAGAAGCCACACAAGTGATTCACAACCATCTAAAATGTCATGTAGGCATACATGGAAATAGAGCACTCATATACATAAATAAATATGTCTTTTTAAAAAAGAAAGAAGGAAGGAAAAGAAGAGTAGGTACAAGGGCTTAAGTTCCAGTTCTAACCCATTAGAATATAACCTCCTAAAGAGGAAGCAATAGATACCAGTAATTTTTTTTAAAATCACTTCCTACATTAGTAGAATTTTAGACAATTTCTGTAAGATCATAATATATTTCTGGAATGTCTAGAGAATCAAGACTTAAAAACAGCCATTAGTCAATTAGACCACCATGCACTATTTATTATGCACCTGTATTTTTAGAATATATGGATGGCCCAGATTAAATTAAAATCACTGAAAACTAATACATACAGGGCTGTTTCATCTGAAAAAGGATTAAAGATATTTGTAAAACAAGCAAAATTCAGTTTGATGGAACACAAATGGATATGTAAGAAAAGTAGAAATAGACTTTGGAATTAAGAAATCTGTGTTCTGGGCTGGAGAGATGGCTCAGTGGTTAAGAGTACTGCCTGCTCTTCCAAAGGTCCTGAGTTCAATTCCCGGCAACCACATGGTGGCTCACAACCATCTGTAATGAGGTCTGGTGCCCTCTTCTGGCCTGCAGACATACACACAGACAGAATATTGTATACGTAACAAATAAATAAATAAATTTAAATAAAAAAGAAATCTGTGTTCAAATTTGGATTCTACTACCTAAATTTGTATAACTCTGGCTAAATTAATTCCTCTGCAATCTAATTTCTTTTTTGTAAACATAAACATAGATCCAACTTTTCAGGTCTTATTCAGCATGCATCTGTAGTAGAACCATAGAACAGGGGTTAAGTACCTGGACTTTCCAAACCCTCAGTGTGCAATTCACTATGTAACCTTGGATAAGATATATGCCTCAATTTTTCCATCTGCACATTAAAAATGGAACAGTGACTACTTCACAGTTATTTCAAGATTAAATTTATTAAATTAATGTTACTTGAAACACTTTTTATATATGCTTCATTAAACATAACAAAGCATGCTTGCTTTAAAAGCAACAGAACAAAATACCTACTAGTCTAAGGCATTAGCCTGCGGCTGGTGTTTCTCCAGACTAGCAGTTCCCTCCCACTGTCCTCCCCGTCTTTTCTCTGGCCTACTTTCCTCTGGCATTTTAGTATTCCTCAAGCTTCTGTCCTAGTGTCTTCTATTTTTTTTTTCATTTCTAAACATATCCTCTGAGCAAACAAATATACTCACATTATATCAATCACTATTTCAATTCTAATGATTTTTGTATGTATATGCCCAACCCAGGTCACTCTGGGAGTTACTGACCTACAATTCTGTCCATTAGACAAATCCCCACTTTGATGTCCTTAGCACATCCAAATGTGAATTCTTGCCCCTCAAACCTCTTTCCTACCGAATGACATCATGAAACACTTAATAATTCAATCTGAAAATGTATAACTTAACTCTGCCTTCTTTTCTTATTTCTTTGTTCAGTCAATTTAGTAGTTCTCAAATGTATCAGCTACTCACTTTCTCCACATTGTTGTCAGCTTCTATGGGGGGGGGTCTTCTTTTGTGGTTAGTGTTGATGCTGCTACTGCTGTTGTTGGGGGTTTTTTATAATTTATTTAATGTACACTGGTGTGAGGGTATCATTTCCCCAAGAACTGAAGTTACAGACAGTTGTGAGCTGCCACGTGGGTGCTGGGAATTAAACCTGGCTCCTCTGGAGGAGCAGTCAGTGCTCTTAACCACTGAGCCATCTCTCCAGGCCCCTACTGTTGTTTTTATAGGCTCTCACTACATGGCCCCAACTTCCTGGAATTTGCTATGTAGCCCAGACAGCCTTGAACTTGAGATGGTTCTGCTGCCTCCACTTCTCAAGTGCTGAGATTACAAGTGTGTGCCACCATGCTAGGCGTGACATTTCTACTTCAGATCCTACCTGAATTCCTCCAACAACCCATCTACCCATTGCTGTACTCTGCCATCTCTGTTGTCTCATACTACAGCCACACTTTTCTAATCACAACCTTGATTATATATTATTTCCAAACTACAGTCCTTACATAGCTCTCCCACTGTCCTCAGAAAAACTCTTCACCACGAAGATCTGCCTGCCTCATGCCTCCCCAACCTCCTCAGTCATTTCCCTTGTGCTTCTGTGCACTGGCCATTAGTATACAGTTAACCTCTACTCTCTCTGACTTTCAGGCTTTAACAATATTTTCCTGGTCAGAAACACCCTCTTCTACTTTAAAACTTATCTACTGAAGATGGTTTAGTTTCCCAAGGAAACCCTGATTTCCATTACCGCCAAGTGTTTGGTATTTTTAAAGGGTTTTATGT
The DNA here is from genome assembly GCF_018167655.1 of Microtus oregoni. NCBI lineage: Eukaryota > Metazoa > Chordata > Mammalia > Rodentia > Cricetidae > Microtus > Microtus oregoni. Next base: position 1,145,378 of record NW_024543223.1, on the reverse strand, counting down.
TTTGGCTTGATTTTTTCGATACAGAGTTTCTCTCTGTGTGTAGCCTTGACAATCCTGAAACTTGTTTTGTAGACCAGGCAGGGCTTGAACTCACAGAGATTGCCTGCCTTTGTCCCCCAAATGCTGGGATTAAAGGAATGTGCCACCTCAGCCTGGCTTTAAAGGTTTTTAAAAGTGCAATTCAAAGGGTTTTAGTGTATTTACCAAGTCATGTAACCATCAACACTAATTTTTCACCTCGAAAAGAAGCCACATATCTGTTAGCGGTTTCCCATTCTTGCCTTCTATCAGTCCCTGGTAACCACTAAATATACTTGTTTTGCTTTGGAGACAAGGCCTTACCATGCAACCAAGGCAGGTTTCAAATTCATGATCCTCCTGCCTCAGCCTCCTAAGTGTTGGGATTTCAATCATGTGCCAATATACTTGGATTCTAATCCACTTTTCATGTTAAATCACATAATATTGTGACTTTTGTGTCTTGATTAGATGAATTTTTATTTCTTAGAATCACTATAGTTCTGCAACAAAATTAGTTACTCAATATCTCCTGCCTCAATGAGGAAACTCTATAGGAACAGAAAGAGCTTGGGCAAAATGGCTAAAGAGATGGCACAGCATGAAGAGGTACTTATTGCTCAGTCATGAGTTTAAATCCTAACTTTAGGCTCACACAACTGCATGCTGTTTAACTCCAGCTCCAAGTAGTCCTTCTGCCCTCTTCCAGTTTCCATGGACATCCAAACACACATGTGCACATAAACTCATAAAGACACATGCACATATACACAAAATAAGTATTTTAGAAAAAGAATTAATTTTCCAGGAAAATGATAAAATTTTAAGTTAGAGAACATTAAATATAATTTATTTCAAATACCTATCTTTGTAGATTAGAAAACCAAAATCCCAAGAAATCATTGGTTTCCCAGAGTCTAAAACACAGGAAGTTGGACACCCAATAAAGGAGCACTATAATAGTGACTCCCCAGATGAAATTCTCCTTTGGTTTCACTTCATGCACATGACTTACTCCCTTGTTTCTAAATATTATAGCCTCTTTCTGGGGTTAGAAGTTTATCTCAAGATAGTAAAAAGACCCAAATGATTTTTCAAAACAGACAAAATCCTTTTAACTTCTAATTACTCTGTTATTGCTGTTTCTCTCTCTTTAAACGACTGTTTTATGGAGGTCTCCTATCCAAGTTCAACTCAATTAATTTTTGAGCTCACAAGCCCAGAGCCCCCAGGAAGTATGAACTTAAGAGATCATCCTCTCTCAGAGAATACCTGTTTTGTTTTGACTCATTATCTGTGATAATTTGGGTGAGAATGAGAATATCGGCTCCTATAGTTAAATGTTTGGTCCCCAGCTGGTGGAACTCTTTGGGAAGGATCAGGAGGTGTGGCCTTGTTGGAGGAGGTGTGTCACTGAGGGCTGGGCTGTCTGAGGTTTCAAATAGTCAGGCCATTCCCAGTACTTGCTGTCTTGCTGTCTCATGGGAGCTATTTCACTCTCTTGCACTTGTGCCCTATGCTTCTCTCTCCTCTCTCCCTTCCTTCTCCCCATCCCTACCCCTCCTCTCTCTCCTCCTCCTTCTTTCCCCTCTCCTCCCTCTTCCTCCCCCCATCCTACCTTGTGTTTGTAGAACAAGATATAAGTTCTGACTAGAGTTTCAGTGCCATGCCTGCCTGCCTGCCTGCCTGCCTGCTGTAAGGACAGTCTCTTCAAAAACTGGTGCTGGAACAAAGGAACAACCACAGGAGTAGTGACGTCAGGGCAGAGAAAAAGGATAAGGTGTTAAACCAAATCCCATGCCATATATGAATCTAGATTCCAGTATGTGGGAAAACATAATATTTATCTTTCTGAGTCTGGTTTATTTCACTTAATATAGTGGTCTCCTGTTCCAATTAAAACAACCAAGAGCTATTCATGGTGGAAACTCAAGGTGTACCAGTCTAGTTCTCCCTACTCTCTCCTCTTTGTTTTTAGCGGGAGAAATTTTTCACCATCCAGGGTAGAAAACCGAGTTACCTGATGCTTCCGGTCCTCCTCCGCTCTAGGCCCCGATTCTACTTCTCCTCAGAGGGCTTTCCACTTCCACGAAATACTTCCAAATCAGGCTTCTCAAGGAAAAAGAGCAACAGAGAAGTCTCAACATGGGGACCACAGAACCCCACCCAAATGCCTTCCTCCGCAACCCCAGGAGGCTTAGGCCTTCAGGCCTTCACCTCGGGTGTGAACAGCGAGGCTTTGGCCTTCACCTCAGGCTACTTCGCCTCAGCCTCCTTCACCTCAGCCAGTGGTGGCAGCCAACGGCTTTTGCTAGGAAAACCCGCCCCTCGGGCTTACGAGTAACCAATGGCGCTTTCCGGGCAGGGCCGCAGGTCTCTTCGGGACAACTCTCCAAGGTTCACCCCTCAGGCGCAGCTCCACCTCATGAATATGCAAATAAGGCCTGCGATTCTCGCCCACCCTGGTTCTGGGCGGGACCACGTGCTGTGCCCCCGAAAAACACGTGGGGAACCCCCAGGGACTGCGTGGGGGCCACGTGAGGGGGCGGGGCTTCTGTACGGCTGGCCCGCCGAGGTGAGTGAGCAGCTGCTGCAGGCCAGGATGCCAGACCAGGGTTCCCTGGGGTCCGAGGGCGGAGCTGGTGCCACGGCGCCCTGGCTAGAGCCGGAAAGGCCTGGACTCCACAGGAGCAGAGCTTTGCAGTCCTGGAGGGCGGCTTTGACCTCGTCATCGTTGGGATTCTTCTTTGTGTTGGTGTTTAACTGAAACACGGCTATATTAACCATACTTTGCGCTTATCTTAACCCAAGACTCCCCAGACCTTTCCTGTCTGTGTACTATGGAACTTTCCAGAACTATCTGAAGTTCCTTAAACGGCTGTGGTGGGATTTCCCAAGGCCGTAAATGAATGAAATACTTGACATTTCTTATTTTATCCCCACGGGAAAGGAAAAAATGAGGTTCTTAAGAACACGGGTTTAAAACATAATGAGTAAACCACCATCTGGGTTAAAATAGTCTGGATTTTCTCAGCCTCAGCAGCGGTACCCCTCTCTCCAATCTTGACAATCAAAATGGCTTCTAGATTGCCAGCAGTCCCCTAAGGGGCAAAATCACATTTAATTCAGTTCTGCTTGGGTCTTTACTTTCCAGAAATAACCTTTTGTTTTCTTTTTAAGTTCCAACCACAGCCCTTGCCAGTCTCAAAATTAATTTGCTTCCTGACTGGACCATTAACCTCCTCTCTCTGCTGGTGTCTGTCTTAGTTTGTTCTCTGTTGCTGTAATACAGACCTCATTACCAAAAGCAACGTGGAGGAAAAAAGGGTGTGTTTCACCAAACATGGCTTCCACTCTGTCTTGAAATGAAATCAGGAACTCAAGCAGGGCAGGAGCCTAGAGGCAGGATAAGCAGAAAGCACAGAGGACTGCTATTTCAGCTTGCTTTCTTACACAACCCAAAACAGCCTACCCAGGGGTGACTCCACAGCCTTGCCCACGGGCCAGTCTCTCAGCTGAAGTTCCCTCCTAGAGGATGATGCTGGCTTCTGTCAATTAGACGTGTGTGTGTGTGTGTGTGTGTGTGTGTGTGTGTGTGTGTGTCTTCTGCCAATTTGACCAGTGTGTGTGTGTATGTGTGTGTATGTGTGTATGTATGTGTGTGTGTAACCAGGCCACTATTCTAATTGTCATCTACCTTGCAGTCTGAGCTCAGCCAACCACCACCCTGATCAAAGACCTTCCTCCTTGCCTTTCCACTAGTGGCTGTCTATCATATTCAGTTATTTTTTCTCACTTTCATTGTTTTGTTTTCTTCCCAGAACTTAATATGGGTTTCATTTCCTTGTTAACCTGTCCTTTCTATCTAGGATGTGCATGAGATAACAAGTTTCATCAGAAGACCTGTCTTCCAATATTCAGTATAGTCCCTGGCAAATGGTAGGCACTTGGCAAATATTGGTGAGCCAGGGGTTGTGGTGGGTACCTATAATTCTCAGCCATTTGGAAGGCTGAGGCAGGAGAACTACTCTGAGTAGTTTAGTAAGTAAGGTCCTGCCAATAGATAGACAGATGGATGGGCGGGTGGGTGGGAGAGGCAGTGTAGGTATATAGCTCAGTAGAACACCTGCCTCTTCAGCATGCAGCCCTCAGCTAAGCCCTCATATCCCCAAAGAAATAAATATTGCACCATCAGTGAGATGACACAGTAACTTGTCCTCTCTTCCTCCTAATCGTGTCATCAGCGTTTCTCTTCTTTCCCACTGCTGGCTCCTTGGAATTCCATGTGGAACGTGAGTGGATGGATAAGCAGCTGTCGTGAGTAAAGCCTGCCTGGTGCCCACTGCTGCTAAACTCTTGAGGGGATGTTAATTTTACTTCTTGCATCATGTTCATTGAAGGCATACAAGTAGATAATTGAATGAACTGATCACCGACTTAAGGAAAAATGTTTAGATAATCAAAATTGGCTGTGCTCGGGGAAGCCTTAGAAACCATCCTCGTCTCCTCCTTTGCTTCACAGATGAGGGTTTAAGTATTTGCTCTTGGTCCCTGTGCTTGTTAGGAGAGCAGATTGCAAGCACAACCCTTGGCTCCCATCTCTCGTTGCAAGGCTTTTTCTTGTCCCTAGCCAAGCTAGTTTCTAATTACTTTTCTGTGAGCCCAACCTGCAACTTAAACAGAAATCCCCACCAATTGTGCTTCTTGTCTACCAAAGGCTTGAGCTTGGTGCTCTTAGATCAAGTCCACACTAGGCTAATGACCCAGGGAGCCCAAAAATGGAATATGATACCCTCAATTTTGTGGCTGCCACCGACACCTGCTCCTCATCTTCCTCCTCTTTCCCTTTCCTCTTTTCTCTTCCCTCTCCTCTTCCTTCTCTTCCTGTTCTGCTTCTTCCTCTTTTTTTCTTTCCTTTCAGTAATAAAGACTGGAATTTGTCTCTACCAAAGCAAAGTACGTGGTTCATTTTGGGACAGAAGTGTTTACCGCTTTAGAGAATGACCAACAGGTAGAAACATCCACATTCTCAGAACTTTTATCTTTGTCAGAAATTGGCAGTTGTTTATGTTCTGACGTCTGGAAGTAAAATGGCATGTGAAACATAAAAAGAGAAGTGGGAGAAATCCTATCTGAGAGGACTTCACCGCCCAACCCTTCCTGCTTAGAGCCTTTATATCCTTTGACTCATCCCTCAGTCGCTAGTCAGAATCTTCCCCTTGCATGCTGACGAGGGTTGGTTTGTTTTTTATATTTTGGTTGTTGTGGTTTGGGGGAATTGTTTTTTTGTTGTTGTTTGGTTTTATTTGGTTTTGGTTTTTTGGAGATAGGGTTTCTCTGTGTAGCTCTGACTGTCCTGGAACTCAATCTGTACACCAGGCTAGCTTTGAATTCAAAGATCCACCTGTCTCTGCCTCCTGAGTGCTGGGATTAAAGGCATTAGCAGAATCGCATGGGTTCTTAAAGTCTTCTCCCAAGGCCTGTGATGGCATACTGTACCACAGGAAGAGCAGCTAGTTACCAAAAGGTTGCTACTTAGACCGGGCGAAGCTGCACGTTACATTTAGTTTAATCTGGGGAACCATTTGAGGGCTCTCACAGTAGACATCATATTGCAGACAAACTATATCCCAAAGAGGATGACCTCTCTAGAGGCACGTCCCTCTCAGTGTACAGAACTGATACCAAATCCAGAGGGCAGAGGTTAGCCGCCAGATAGGAAGGGGGAGTTATTAACATGTTTGCTTCCAACCTTCATAGGATGGCTGTCATCACCTCAGCCTCCAGTCCTGCTGCTGGTACTGTCGTGTTACTTCCTCTGCAAGCCGGCTGATTAGCTGTGGGGCTGTGGGAGAGGATGACCCAGACCCTAGGCTGGGAAGTTTAGAGCTTGGTGAGAAAGGGGGAGCTGCAAACACATTGGAAACCCAGAACATATTTTGTATATAGTGATGGGGCAGAAGGGTGTGACGTGGGGCAAAGCAGAAAAACCTTCCACAGGCGCTGTCCACAGGGCAGAGAAAGGCGTTTTAGGAGAGTGCGCACGGTCCCTTTCTTGGGTGATGACTAGCTCGTGCCACCCCGACAACAGCAGGCATTTTACCCCCACTTGAGAACCAAGAGAGAAAAGATGGCATGAGCTCTTCCCAGTGTCGACGGATGGCAGCATGCTCCCGAAAGCTAAATGAAGCCTCTGCCATCTCAAGGGTCTCGCTCGCTTAGGAGCAGAGCTGAGTGGACAAACCCCTCTCATCTGTGTTTTCTTCCTCGACAAGGTTAAGGTGAATGTGGCCCTTCCGTGCCAGCTGTATCGCTTCAAGCGCTCTCATTTCTGTTGGGATGTTATTTTATTTTGGTTTCCATGGGAGCATTCAGTAGTTTTGTGGTTTGAATCTTAAATGTTCTCCATCTACTAAAGGCTTGGTTGCCAGCCTGTTACTGTTGGTAAAACTTTTAGGAGGCAAGGACAGGTGGAAGGAAGGAAGGGAGGAAGGGAGGGAGGGAGGGAGGGAGGGAGGGAGGGAGGGACGGTCACTGTGGGGTGGATTTAGCTCTGCTTCTGCTTCTTTCCTTTCCAGTAGCAGTGAGGTGAGCAGACTGCATGGTCCTCGCTGTGATGCACTACTTCCCCTTGGGCTGAGAAACAAAAGCACCAACCAGACAGCTGAAATGATGAGCCACGGTTCGTATCCGAGTCACGGCACCAAAAAAAAAAAAAAGAAAGAAAGAAAGAAATGATGAGCCAAAGTACATCCCTGAGTTGTTTCTCTCCAGTATTTTAGCCATGGCGCTGGAAAGCTAAAGTAAGTGGCCGTGTGGCTTGGAGCGAGAGTCCTCGAGGTTCGGGTGAATTTATGAGGTGATTCTGGAGTCCTAGGAGTTTTAGCAGTAAAGAAAGAGAAGCAAATTGCTTGTGAGATCCGAAGTTCTGAATGAAACTGACTACATTGTTAGATTACTTGGGATTTCTTTCCTTTAGAGAGAGAGAAAAACATCAATATAGATATATGTGTGTGTATATAGAGAGAGATATGTATGTGTACATCTATATATGTGATTATACATACACATATATATACATACATATATATACATATATGTGTGTATATATGTATATGTATATATGTATATATGTATATATGTGTATATATGTATATATATACATATATATATCTACGATTGCCAACTTGGCTGAACTTCTGAACTCTCTTCATCCTCTGGCAGCTAAAGAGAAGCCAATCGATATGAAACAAACTCCCAACTGTAAAGTCTAAACACAAATGCCTGCTCCTTCTGCCTTCATCCTGTCAACCTACAAAACATGGCTTCCTGTGTAAGTGGCAATTTATTGTGGCCTTCATGCCCGCTCAGAGGTGCATATCAACCCCTGCCTCCTTGGGGGCCGATTTCTGACAGGCAGAGCTCTCCATGTGGATTGTCTGCTTCTAGGAAAGCCAGGTCTAATGAGCTGGAACAGGAAGTGACGGGCGCTGAGTGACAGGCTGCTCTGCTGCCTGCTTGAGTGCCCAGGACTAAGAAATGGCATCAAGGCAAACGCTGAGTACTCTAGCATTATAGAAATATTTGGCTACTTGGTTCTGTTTTCCACTAAGTATCAAGTTTTGGGGATATGTAAAACAATGTTATTCTTCTTAATGATCATCCCTTAATATGGAAAGTTTCAAATAAAAAAATAGTTTTGAAACTGGCTTTCCAGTTTGAAACCAGGAATAGCACAGGTAACAGAAGATGACAGTTACCAAAAGGTGGTTTAGAGCTCCAGTGAGGCCATATTGCGGCCTCAGCCCTGGGAGATTTCTTTCCTTAATTCACTCTTAACAGGTGATAATTAAATTTATAGTCTCCGATTGAGAGAGTCTGTAATTTAAGACGTAAAATTCTTAAGATCGCAGCATAGGCAGAACATAATCATGCAAGAAATGTGAAGCAGGCTCCTTAAAGATCCTCTCTGATTAGAGAACAACATTAGTTCCTCACTGCCAGGAAGGACGCTAAACAGCTGGAACTATGAGCCATCACAGGCAAATTACCAACTTCACGTTCCAGTGGGAGGAAAAGGTCGTGACAAAGGCGTTATTCGGATGTTTGCTGGATGGGGAGTCGTCTTCCCGGAAAGCTGGTGGGTGCCCTATTCTTAGTGCGCGCGTGTGCGCGTGTGTGAGTGTGTTCACGTGGGCGCCCTTGTGTGTATATGTATGCAGAGACCAGAGGTCCATCTCAGGTGTGAGTGTGTTCACGTGGGCGCCCTGTGTGTATATGTATGCAGAGACCAGGGGTCCATCTCAGGTGTGAGTGTGTTCACATGGGTGCCCTTGTGTGTATATGTATGCAGAGACCAGGGGTCCATCTCAGGTGTGAGTGTGTTCACATGGGTGCCCTTGTGTGTATATGTATGCAGAGACCAGGGGTCCATCTCAGGTGTGAGTGTGTTCACGTGGGCGCCCTGTGTGTATATGTATGCAGAGACCAGGGGTCCATCTCAGGTGTCGTCCATTCCTCAGGAGCCACCTCCTTTGTTTACTCAGACAAGGTCTCTCATTGGTCTGGGACTCTGGTTAGGCTAGGCTGGTTGGCCAGCAAGCCCCAGGGAGCTGCCTGTCTCTGCTCTCCAACACTGGGGTTACAGACATACATGTCACGCCTGAATTGTTTATGTGGGTTCTGGGGATGGAACTGGGGTGCTTGTGTGGCTATCGTCCCAATCCCAAGAACTGTGCTTTCAAATGTGCCAGGGACTCATTAGCGCCACGTCTGCCAGCACTCAGCGCGGAAGGGTATGCTGTGGCAAGAAGGGGAGGCTCGGGAGGGGAGCTCTGCCTTCTAATAGCTTGTTCTGCCACACTTTCTTATGAAGAGTGCCTAGACATGAGACATGTTGAACTGACACGTTTTTGTTGTTGGGAGAATCCTAAATACTATCCAAGCAACTGTCAGGGATTATTCAAACTCGGCATAGTAAGATTTATCTTCTAAAAGAAATATCATAAATGTCCTATTTTGGTTGTTTATTATTATTTTTTAGGTAGTCGTTTGTTTTTGCAGTTCTGAAGACTAAACCTAGGGCTTTGTACATTCAAAGCCAACACCGTATTGCAGAGCTATATTCCCAGGCCTTTTATACTTTTGTGTGTGTGTGTGTGTGTGTGTGTGTGTGTGTGTAATCTCAGCACATATGTGGAAGCCAGAGGTTGAGGTTAGATGTCTTCCTCAAGTACTCCTCTCCTTTGTTTTGACACAGGGTATCCACCCACTCAGTGCCTGCCTGGCCAGCTAGCAAGCTGCTGGGATGACTCTTGCTGCAGGCGGCTCGCCAGTGCTAGGATTAAAGGTGCATGCCACTGTACCCATCTTTTTATCGGTGGTGTTGGGATCTGAACTAAGGTCCTCATGCTTGTGTAGAAATGCTTTACCATCTGACTTTTAATGTTTGAGACCTAGTTTCACTGGGGTACTTAGCTTAGGCTGGCCTTGAACTCACTCTGCTCTGTCTACTTGCTTAGATTTAGAGTCACCAAGAAAAGCAGGGTGTGGCGATGTGTGTGTGTGTGTGTGTGTGTGTGTGTGTGTGTGTGTGTGTGTGTAATCTCAGCACTCAGGGGTAGGAAGCAGGATTCCCACTCCAAGGCCAACCTAGTCTGTCTAGCAAGTTTTAGGCGAGCTAGGGCCACGTGGTCAGTCTGTCTTTAAAAAACAAAAACAAATGGAAAAAAAAAATCCACAAGAAACCTAGAAGACAGTGCAGGAAGGCCCTGGGTTTATCTGTGAGGGAATTTCCAGAGGGGATTAAGTGAGAGGACAAGCCCCAGAATGCAGGTGGTGCCCTCCCATGGGGAAGAAGAGAAAGCTTGGGAAGTGCCAGGATTCCCTCTTCCTGGTGGCTGCCACCCCATAAGAATTGCCGTGGTCCACCATGCCTTCCCACCACAGTAGACTAGGTCTCCTGCAAGCATATGCACGCAGAGACAATACACCATCCTCCCTTCGGCTGAAATTTCAGTGGGTGTTTTGGTTCCAGCAGTGAGAGGTGGCATGCTTCTCTACTTGACCATCCAATGACTTTCTTGGAGGCCACTACCTGCTGGACGCTGCTGCCGATCCCGTCTAGTGCGGTCTTCACTTCAGCTATTGTAGTCGTCAGGGCACGGATGTCCGTCTGGTTCCCGTCTGTGGTGTCCCCTTTTGTTGATATTCTCATTTAAGTCTTGCACTGGTATCTGTATTTCCTTTGGTTGACTCAGTTCTCCTATAGTTCACTGAGCTCTTTTCAGAAGTCTTCTGAATTATGTGTTAGAGAAAGTAGATCTTAGGAGATTTATTTTGGTCCTTGGGGCTGTGTTTCCCCGTTATACTGTATGCAGTGTTATTTTGATGGCACATAAGCATTTGAAGAAACACTTGGCCTAGTCTTCACAGACTTCCACTGTCGGCCCAGGTAGGGACTCTTTGTGCCTCTGGTTTTCTCTGGAGCTTCTTCTCTGTGTGTACCTGTCCCCGTTGTGGGAGGTTCTGCAAATCCGAGCTTCTGGCTCCCTCTGGTGTCTACATGCAGTACTGCAAATGGGTAGGTAGGTTCTCTGCTGAGCACAAAGCCACCAGGAGCCTCCTTTGTTCCCAGGGGCTCCTGGACTTTACTAGTTACAACTAGAATCAGACAAGATTAAAAACCAGTCCTTGGGAAGATTCCCAGAAAGACAGAAAGTTGGCACACGTTCCATTCTTTCCTTCCAAAAGAAGAAACAAGAACTGGGCACCTTTCCTGGTCACACAGCGCTGTCTGGCTCGTAGAAGACTGTGAAAGCCATGGAGACTTACCTATTCGTTCTTTCCTGCGTACTTTGTTGGGTTTGGTGACTTTCAGTTGGTTCCTGGAGTTTTTGTTAAATCTTTATAAACTGTATATTGTGATATAAAGTCGGTCTATGGTCTATGGCCTATGACTTTCTAGTCCATTATCTTGCCAACCTCAATCTAGATTCTTAACTTTTTGGAATTGTGGTGTGCTGATTATATGAGAGAAGCTGTGAAATCCTACCTAGAAAAAAATACACATGAAATATGAGATATAAGCCAGGTATGGTGGCTCATGCCTGTAATCTCAGCACTGGGAAGACAGAGGCGGGAGGATCAGGATTTCAAGGTCCGCCTCAGCTACAGAGTGAGTGAGAGGTCAGCTTGGGGTACATGTGGTCACCCATTGCTGTGTTTGTACATGTATATGCATATATGAGAGAGAGACAGAGGAAGACAGAGGAGACAGGGAGACAGAGGCTGCATTTGTAGAGTGTTGCATTTATATACACATGACTGTATTCCTGTGCATATGCCCTAATTCAGAAGTCTTGATGGTCTGTGCAGTGAAGAGTTAAATAAGCAACTTTGAGCTACTCAGACTGCACATTTACAAGAGAACGGCGGTGGAGGATGGGCTCTGAAGCTTTGAATATCCTGCCTACAGTCTTTTATCTGCCTGGAGCCTTGGGCCGAGGAATTATGCCGAGACCTACCGGGATAAGCTGTTTTTATGTGCCGGAGATCCTAGGCCTCATTATATCAGTTTGATTTCTGTGCGCACTGGTCGTTCAACAGAGGTCTGTCTAAGTGAGTGACTGAACTGCGATAAAAGTCCTGGACCCTGGAGCTCACGAGAGCCTCCTCCTTCTTGGCACTTTGGACACACTGCTGAGAGACGTACTCTCTCTGGAACAGCAGCTGGATGCTCACTCCTGATCTCTCCTGGACTTTGCCCCATGCACCTTTTCCCTTTATGTCCTGATCTCTAGCCTTTCATTGTGATTAGTTTAACTGTGAGCATAGCCACATTTTCCGAGCCCACTAGCAAATTACCTCATCCTGGGGACCATTCCTGCTCTAAGCTGCTTGTGCTGATGCGGCCAGCCTGCCAGGCCCGTGGCAGTGTGTGACCTCCTGTCACTTAGCACTCTCAGCATGTATAAGTTGGTCCCAACAGAATGTCACTTTCCACATGCTCCAAAAGTCCAAGGATTCCAAGGCGGGTAGGTTCAGACCTCAGCATCATCCTCCCCAGCTCCCCAAATCCCAGTAGAATGCCTGCATGTGGGTTGGTCTCTTAGCCTTCTTGCTGCTTCTAGTTTCTCTCAGCACAGCATTCTGCCATACCGCCCCCCACCCCTACCTGCCACACACACACAGCTGAGGGCGTTTGCTCTGAAGCCACCCGTGGATACCTGAAGCAGAGGCACTGTTGAACCTCACCTCCAGCGCCTTCTGTGGCGACTCACCGCCTCCAATGCTGCACCGTTGTGTTTGCTATTGGAGGCATCAAAGCCAGCACGGGCTTCCTCGTACTTCAACTCCGTCAAGAGTTTGCCCTCATCAGAACTTTTAGCAGCTTCCCGCTTTAAGCATATGATTTATTTTTCTTTACTCGCTACCTCAAGAGTCTTCACCTTTCACCTGTACCCCCGCCCCCATTAACCTCTTTCTCCAGTTTTTCTCTCCGGACCCTTCTCAACAGTATCAGTAGCCCCTGGTGCCACTGTCTTGTTTCTGCCACTATGGCGTTGGAATTATATGGTATGAGCTCTTTTATGTCTGCCTTTTTTCTTTGGCTGGCTGCTGTTGGCTTGGTGAGATTCCTCTGAGTTGTTTGCTTGTGTGGTGGTCTGTCCCTCTCATTGTTGAGACATATTCTGTTGGAGATGCCACAGTTTAATTATTTCCAGTTATTTAGTTATTTCCAGTTTGGGGTTCCTGTGAACTAAGCTTCTAGTCACATTTATATCTAGTTGTTTATGTGGAAATATTTTATTTCTTTTAAGTAAATGCTGAAGACGATTACAGTGTCATATGGATGAGCATGTTTGTGAGGGGTTGCCTAGTATTTTCTAATGGCTTTCCAGGTCTGAATTCCAGCTAGCAATATGGGGAGGAGTCCCACCTCTTCACCACCGCTGCTAGTCTCTTCCAGCTTCAGCCGCTTACAGAGTATATAGTGGTAACGTGGCTCTAACTGGTGTGTGTCTAGTGACTGATCGTGCCAGGCTTCTTTCAAAACCACATACCTGCTGCAACTGCAGTTCCAACAGACCTGACGCCCTTTCCTGACCCCTGTGGGCACCGGGTATGCCTGTGGTGCCCATTCATTCTTACAAACACTCCTACACATAACAGAAAATAAACAACTTAAAGCTTACATTTATTTCTTCTCTGTGTGTGTGTGCATGGGAAGGAGTGGCAGGGTGCCACAGCACTCAGACGGAGCTCAGAGGACAACTTTTGGAAGTTGGTTCTCTCCTCCAACCATGTGAGTTCTGGGGACTGAACCCAGGTCCTCAGGCCTGGCTGCGAGCCCCTTTGCCCACTGAACCATCCCACTGGCCCTCTGAGCATCTTTGAACAGGTTGATTTGTCATTCTTTTGTTTTCTTTGGTGAAGTCTGTATTTTTATTTGGGCTGTTTATCTTATTACAAAATTGTAAGAGCTCCTTATAGACACACGTGTATGGTTGCATTCGTGCTGGTTTTTGAAGCAGGGTCTGTTCGTGGTCTGAGCACCAGCCCTTTACCCCAAACATGGCTTGCCTTCTGAGTCAGGGTCTCTCTCTACAGTCCGGGGTGACCTGGACTCACTATGTGCAGTCCTCTTGCCTGACGTAGCCCTCAGAGTCTAGGATCCCAGGCCGTGGTGCCCTGCTGTTTCCAGGTGCTTCTCCCAGTGTGTGGCTTCTGCTTTCATTTTCCTGACGATGTCTTGGGCTGAGCAGGCTCTGGTTTAAGTAAGAACATTTCACTCTTCAAGCACTTGCGTTCTGGTCACCTTGACCCAAGGTAAGGGCCAGAGCCCGGGGCAGCTTCTGCGAATGGATGTGTTATTTTTCCAGCAGCGGCTATTTAAAGACTTTTCTTTCCATGGGTGAGTGCACACCTTTAATCCCAGCACTCAGGAGGCAGAGGCAGGCGGATCTCTATATTTCAGGACAGCCTGGTCTGCAGAGTGAGTTCCAGGACAGCCAGGACTATTATACAGAGAAACCCTGTGTCAGAAAACAAAACAAGAGACTTTCCTATCTCCCACTAATATTGGCACCTTTGTAGGACTAATTGTCCCTGAATGTGTGGGCCATTTTTGTCCTCTGTACAGTTCTACTAATCTATATGTCTGCCTTTATGCTTTTCCTGATTTTGTTTCCCATGGTTTTACAGTAAGTCTTGAAAGTGTGTGATTTAACTTCTCTGATTTTGTTCTATGTTTAAGATTGATTTGACTTTGTGTTTTCACTGTAATTTTAGAACCAATTTGTCAATCTCTGCAAAATTACCTGCTGGGATTGCATTGAATCTTTAGATCAATTGGGACCATTTAACATCTTAATAATTCAAGCCTTTTAATCTATGACCATGGATTATTTCCCCCACGTATTCAGGTCGTCTCCAGTTCCACTCAGCAGTGGTTTGCAATTCTCATTGTGCAGGTCTTGTGCGTGTTCTGTTTAACTAATCCCTAGATACTGTCCGTTGGCTGGGGCTGCTATCATTATTCTTTTTTCACTTCAACTTGCAATTATTCTTTGTAGTGGAGAAGTCCAGTGGATTTTGTATGTCTGTCCTATTTAACCAACACAAAGACATCATGTAATGCTTAATATTTGACAATCAAAAGTTCCATATTATAGGTATTGTTATTAGCTCAATTTAGAGATGAGGAAACAGAAACCTGGAACAATGAATTAATTGCTAACATCCCACCGAGAATACGTGGCTGGGCCTGGGAATTGATTCTGGCACCTGGCTTTAGACATCAGAAGTCCTCAGACCTTTTGCTGTTTGGACACCTTCATAGTCTTAGCAATGACTGAGCCCAAGTGTGCGTGAAGAGAGGCGGGTGTGGTTGAGTACTGTCAAAAATGTTGGCTGACAGCTGGGCGGTGGTGGTGCACACCTTTAATCCCAGCATGTGGGAGGCAGAGGCAGGAGGATCTCTGTGATTTTGAGGCCTGGTCTACAAGAACTAGTTCCAGGACAGGCTCCAAAGCTACAGAGAAACCCTGTCTCAAGAAAAAAAAAAGAAAAGAAAAGAAAAGAAGGCAGACTTACCCATCAGATTTCAGTGTTTGCCCTAAGGTTCAGATCAAAATAGGGTTTACCTCTGGGTCAAGGGTAGAGGAATAAAGAAAAAAACTCAGAGAAAGACTCTGATATGTACAGTCCCACCCCCACCCCCTAATAATATAGGGGAGATATGTCCCAGCAGCCCCAGCAGATGCCCAAAGCTTTGAATTCTAGTAGAAATCAGACTTTGTATCTTTTTCTAGAATAGCAATGTATAGTGCAGTGCTGTGTTGAGATGGGGCAGAGCAGTGAGCTGTGTCCAGTCAGTCATGTGACCGTGGCAGTAAACAGCCAGCCCTACAGTGCGAGATGCAGCTTGTTGAAATAAGAGCAGCGGGGCTGCGTCCCCAGCACCCGGCCGCCCACATGGCTAGCTTAGCTTATGCCCCAAAATAATTACACAGAAACTGTATTCTTTTAAACACCGCTTGGCCCATTATATCTAGCCTTTTCTTGGCTAACTCTCGCACCTGGACTAGCCCATTTCTAATAATCTATGTAGCCCAAGAGCTGGCTTACCAGGAATGATCTTAACCTGCGTCTGCCTGGAGTGGGAGAATCATGGCGACTCCTTGACTCAGCTTCTTTCTCCCAGCCTTCTGTTCTGTTTACTCCGCCTACCTAATTTTTTGTCCTATCAGAGGCCAAGCAGATTCTTTATTATTTAACCAATGAAACAACAGATAGAAAGATGACCCTCCTCCATCAGCAGCTAAACTCTGAATTGCAGGTCAGCCACAAGCCACATTGTGAGAGCTTGTCTCGAAGAAAGGAAAGAAAATTAGACCACCTATGGACTGTTAAAGAATTCATATACAAAATTAAAAAAAAACTCCTTCAAATCAATAAGTAAAAATTAGTGCATTACCCACCGAGAGACTCCCACAAAAATGTTCATGGCAGCTCTTTAATTGACTAAAATTAGATAAAATCCAAATATGTATCAAGAGGAAAATAAAACAGTTTGTGATGTAGCCATATAATGTAATATGATTAGCAGTAATAAAAGAAATGGACTACTAATATACAGAGCACAGATGAATCTCGAAAACATGCTGGGCGAAAAGCCAGATACGGGGCTGGTCTAGCTCCTGGGGGGGCACATCCTGAACCATGCCTTGGAGTCAGCCTCCTACCAACCCCCAAAAGAAAACCACAGAACAATACAGACAACTGGGTGCACTGCACACACCTGAAGCCCCACCGACACAGAAGACTGGGTCAGGAGATCTCAAGTTCAAGGCCAGCCTAGGCAACTTAGCAAGACGCTATCTCAAAAACGGATGATGGTTTGGCTGGAAACCCTGAAATATATACTATACGGTTTAATTCATAAGCCATTAGAAACTAAGCCAAATTAATATGTAGAGATGCATATCAGACTGGTCACGTGTGGTAGACTGGGCATTGACTCGGTAGGACGCAGGCGCCCTTCCGAAGCGGCAACAGTGACCTGTTCCTGGGGCCCAGGTTATGCCATGTGCGTATATGTTAAAAATAAGGTGTATGTCTAAGAGTTGTGTACTTTACTATATATAAACTGTGTGCCAATTTTTATGAGACAAGGTATCACTATGTAACTCTGTCTGCCACCTGGAACTGGCTATGTAGACCAGACTAGCCTTGAACTCATAGAGATCCCCCTGCCTGTGTCTCCCAAGTGCTGGGATTAAAGGTGTGTGCCACCATACACAGCCCTATAAGACAATGTTTTTAAAACTTTAGGTTAAACAAATTGCTGAGGATCCCCAAAGGCCTATTTTTTTTATTTCTGTCTATCAAATTTTAGCACTTTAGGAATTGAAAGAGAAATTTTAAAATATTAGGTCATTAAAATACTATTAAATTCATTACATATTATGTAAATAATGTCTTTATGAAAAATAACTCTATTTTCTTAATAATGATAATAAAACCATCAAGCCTCACTGGCGGGTGCTTGTGTTCCCAGCATCTGAGAAGCAGAGGCAGGTTTGCATTCTAAGCCAGCCTGGGCTGGTCACAAGGCTGTCTCCGAAACCAAAATCAAAACTATTCCTGAGCAAACCGGTACTCTGATTCCCTTGGTGAGAAGGGAGACAGTATTGCCCTTCTTTAAGCTTTCTTTAATGTCGGGCTTAAAAGAAGACAGCTGAGTTCAAAGCCTGCGTCTGATTTAATTCCTTACAACCTCATATTAATCAGCCTTTGGAAACTCCAGTGTGTACCTGGGGGAAAGCAAATGAAAAGACAAATAGCAGGTTAGAATCATTAGGAAAACAACTTGGACCTCGTGACCTTCCCGAGTCTCAGAGAAGCACTAATGTCTCCCCTTGTGGCTGTGCCTTGCTTCCTTGGCTGCTGCTTCCATGTGTGGCTGGAGAAGAAATTAAATGCGGAGTGGAGTCTGCATGCCGAGAACAGCCCAGGTTTTCCACCGTTCCCTTCCCTCCATGACATTTTCCAGGTTTGGTGACTTTGGTGCCCAGGACATCTTTTCCTGTAGTCTTTTCTTCAGTTGGAGACCGTAGTCCTCGTAGTCCGAACAGCGGGTAGACAAAAGCACAGCACGCAGACGGTCTCAAGGTGACCTCTGTCCCTACATTCCTAGGCCCTCTGATCACCTGCTGGCACAGCCAGCATTCGTGTGATCTTCTGTGTGTTCAATATCCAGTTATAAAGCACAAGTGTAAGGCAGGCGGATCTCTGGGAGTTCGAGGCCAACCTGGTCTACAAGAGCCAGTGCCAGGACAGGCTTCAAAGCTACAGAGAAACCCTGTCACAGGTGTAGAAAGGCCACTTGTGTCCTGTCTCAAACACTGTCCCCACCACACTCCACGTATTGTGTTCACATCACCTGCGAGCCATCAGGTTCCTGAGTGACCCAGTGTAGTTTTAGGAGCGGAACTGCTGCAGGAGCAAGTCTTTGAACCGCCAGCACATCTCCCCAGCCAGCCCCTGAAATTTGTCTGTAAATGATTTGGGAAATTTCTGTACTACTTAGACCCACTGGTTTGACTCTGTCAAAGTCGGGAACATTCTGTTCTCCAATTTCCCCATAAGTGGTAATAGATACATTAGGGTGTTTTCCTCAAAAATTATTTTAAACTGTGAAGTGGGAACAGATCTTCAAACAAAACCTTTTATTCAACAAAAACCTTTTATTTCCATAATACTTAATTGCCGCTTTCTAAGGAAGAATATTTTTTAATGGCAAAACCTTGAGACAGAAAAGCAGGCTGCCACTCTTCACTTCCACAGCAAAGCGGCGAGAGTGGGCACCCAGGGCACGGTGTCTGGCAGTGAGAAGGAAGCTGGGGGGCTTCCGAGTTGCTGGAGGGTGACTAGAGCCCCAAGATATGAGGTCTGTTTCTCAGGCAGCTCCATTCCACCCCTGCACTTCAGGCTGCTCAGAACCGTTCAGAACCAGGGAAAACACGCCCCGTAGTGCGTAATCATACACATCTCCAGCCTTGGAGATAAACTCCATCAAGAGAAGGCTTGAGTCTCAGATGAATGTCGAGTGGCCCACTTACTCCCCCACTGAAGTGGTGTTTTAGTGCTGAGACTCATTCTGGGCACGTGTGTGATGTCCTTGTGTAGACCTCTCCCTGGGAGCACGTGGATGAGAAACGTGCCTCCCAGGTCCAAATTGTTTGCAGTGTCGCTAGCTGTGTTTTATGGGGGACACCAGGTATAGAAGGATTCCGACTAAGAGATGAGCAGGGTGGGGAGAACATCTCGACCTGAAAATACTGCCTAAGGTTTGCAGATAAGAAGCAAGAGCCCATCCTGTTCTACACGGCAGCCCAAGTGTGATTCCGTTGTCCTGCGTAAAACCCTTCAGGGTGGGGGTGTCTTAAGCCCACACAGCAAGTGAGGAATTAAAGCCCAGAAAGGGGTCCTGTCCACAAAGTCACCTAGTTAATGGCAGTGTCTAACTAAAACTCTGTGCAGTGTTCTAACGCTGCTCCCTTGTACCGCAACAGCCATTCTAAGGGAAAAAACCCAAATGTCTGACCAGGCTATGAGCCTTTGCTGAAGCTGCCAGAGGACCACCCCGTCCACAAATCTGCTGTTTCCTGGCTTGCTCGCCTCCTCATCTCCAAAGACAGCCCACAGAGTCCTTGCGTGGGACTCCTCTCTGGGCCGCTACATCATCTCTATGCTAAGGCTGCAGTGAGATTGGTCAAATAGTTTCCTGTCTCCAGCACCTTGCTCGATCATCGCTACAGTCTCTTCTGCATTGTAAAACAGCATATTCAAAGGGTTCCGAGGATTAGGAACTGGTCCCCTTTGGAAGACTGTGATTCTGACTATGTCAGGTAGAGCCTGACTGGTATTATCCTGCAATGGTGTTTGTGGTGGTTTGACTCATGTGTTTGAATGGTTGGCCCATAGGGAGTGGCACTATTAGGAGTGCCACTACTCCTTGTTGGAGCAGGTATGGCCTTGTTGGAAGAAGTATGTCACTGTTGGGGCCAGGCTTTGAGGTTTCATATGCTCAAGCTATTCTCAGTGTGGCGTACAGTCTCCTTCTGCTGCCTGCAGATCCAGATGTAGAACTCTCAGCTCCTTCCCCAGCACCATGTCTGCCTATGTGCCGCCATGTTTCTCCGCTATGACAATAATGGGTTAAACCTCTGAAACTGTAAGCCAGCCCCAATTAATGCAAAGAGTTGCTGTGGTTGTGGTGTCTCTTCACAGCAGAAGCAACCCTAACTAAGACAGCAACTGCTGCAAGGGACTGAAAACTGCCACCAGGGCTGTCTTCATGGGAATTGACTGGAACGCCAAGGAAAACAGGGACAAGCACTCCTACCGGCCTCCTGTCTTCTAGTCTTCCTACTGCTCCCAGTTTGTAAGACAGATCAAGAAGCCAGCTGGATACAGGGAGGTTTGTGTGGCAAAGCGGAGTGCAGAATGGCAGGCTGGGAGAATGACATCGCTTTGTAACAAACGAAGACACCAGTGTTCTCGTCTCATAGCGGGGCTATGTCTCAGCAAATCTATTCTAAGTTGAAAATACCCTAAATCAAAAATGTATTTAATGCATGGTTGGTTTCCCTCATGTTATGTGGATGCCTGGGATATAGTGATATTTTATTTATGTTTTAATAAATAGAGCTTGCCTGAATATCAGAAGAGCAAAGTTAAACCACAAGAGGTCAGGCAGTAGTGACACACACCTTTAATTCCAGGATTTGGGAGACAGAGGCAGACGGATCTCTGTGAGTTCAAGTCCATCCTGGGCTATACAAGATCAATGCAGAAACAAACCCAGGTGGTGGTGCCTCACACTGTTAATCCCAGCACTAGAGGGAATATAAAATGGGAGGAAAGAGAGGCGCTAGCTGCTTAGTCTGCGGTCATCCTGCCTTGGTGGAGGTAAGACTTTTCTAGTAGCTTGGCTGCTTTGCTTTTCTGGTTTTTAGGCAAGCTTTATTTATTAAAGCATAAATAAAAATATTACAATATTGGGACCTGTATAAAATGCCCGGGAGTGACTGAGAGTTTCATACTCACATCGCTAGCGCAGGAGTATCTAACGTTTGAAAGAGAGCAGTTGCTACTCAGTGGGTATTATTTTCACACCAGCACGCTAAAACCAAAACTTTCTAAGTCTACAACTCCAATATGTAATGATTCTAAAGCCAGGAAGAAAAAGGCAATCCAGGCTGACTATGCTGGCACATATCTGTGATCCCAGCGACTCAGGGCAACGAAGCAGGAGGATTACAAGTCCAAGGCTAGCTGGGGCAATTTAGTGAGACCTGTCTTAAAATGAAAAGTTAACAAAAAAAAGTGAGCATCTGGAGATATGGTTTCATGGTAGAACACTTGTCCAGCCCATGGGAGGCCCTGGGTGTGGTACCCACAGACTGTAAGACGTAAGCCAGTAACACAGCTGTTCGTTATCATGAACTATTCCACAGTGTGTGTAATTGCATATGCCACTGTTTTTACATCCTGGCGGCACGGTGGGTTTGTTACAGCAGCAGCAGCATAAACTGATGATTAATAGATTGTACTGTCATTTTATGATGCCCACCATAGTTTCCTGTGACTGCTGCCGTTGCACAGACTGTCAACATGCAGCACATGGCTGTGTGCAGCGGTGAGGCTGGTCGCTCCTGTAGAGTAGGAAGCACGGGAGTACTTACATTAACAAAACAAGAAGACCCATGAGGATGGGTTTCTACAGGGCAGAGGGGCTGACCAGAAGAACACTGTCTTAGTTAGGGTTTTTACAGCTGTGAAGAGACACCATGACCACAGCAGCTCTTATAAAGGAAAATATTTAATTGGAGCTGGCTTACAGTTCAGAGGTTTCGTTCATTAGCATCATGGCAGGAAGCATGGCAACACGCAGGCAGACATGGTGCTGGAGAGCAGCTGAGAGTTCTACATCTGGATTGGCAAGCAGCAGGAAGAGAGAACGGCACTGGGCCTGGCTTAGGCATCTGAAACCCCAAAGCCAAGCCCCAGTGACACACTTCCTCACAAGGCCACATGTCCTAGTTCTTTCAAATAATGCCACTCCCTATAAGTCTGGGGGGGGGGCATTCATTCAAACCACCATAAATGCCAATGGCAAAAGTAGACTAATTTGAGCAATTAAAGTGAAGCAGGAAGTTACATTTGTAATTAGAAAAGATTGTGTGGCAAGGAGACTATTAAAGATGGTAATATGTAAAGGCAGACCACCCGTCTCCTGGAGACTATTAAGGAGATGGTAATATGTAAAGGCAGACCACCCGTCTCCTGGAGACTATTAAGGAGATGGTAATATATAAAGGCAGACCTGTCTCCTGGAGACTATTAAAGATGGTAATATGTAAAGGCAGACCACCCGTCTCCTGGAGACTATTAAGGAGATGGTAATATGTAAAGGCAGACCACCCGTCTCCTGGAGACGGCAGTGCCGACTGTGTGTGGACTCATGTCAGCATGAATTACCTCCCAAAGTATGGAGCAGATACCCCCAGACACTATTTAGACTTTAATAAACAATCATGTAAATCAGTAAAGGAGACGGCAAATCCCCAGATACCATTTGGATACAGTTTTCTCCTAGGGCATGGTAGCTCTTTTATGTAAGCCCCGCATTAGGGAGGTGGAGATGGGGGATCAGGTGTTCAAGGCCATTCTGACTTAGTGAATCTGAGGCCACTCTGGCCCTAGTGAGACTTCCAGTTATTAAGAGTGGGCTTCCAAAGGGAACCGTGTAGGCTGGGAGTATGGCCTGGTGGTAGAGTGCTTGCTGAGCATGCTCAGTCAAGGCCATGAGTTTGGTTCCTAGCTCCCCCACCCTGAGACTGCAAAAAAATTATTCGCAGTTCAAAGTTTCTTTTTTAGGTGCTGGGGGCTTGAACTGAGCACCTTGCTAACACCCTAGCTCTAAGACACCTGCCAAGCCTGGGAGATTCAAAGAGACATTGTGCTGCCTGAGACTTTCTTTTATAAAATCTGCGCACATTTGAAATCAATTAAAATTGTCCTGAAATACTATTTTTCCAAACTTCTAACTAAAATAGTCCAGGAGCAAGCAAAAGGATGTTAAAGCTTATGATAACGAAAGATTACCTGTCTACACAATTGAGTGCTGTCCTGGGAGCAGCAGTCTCCCGGTGGCCCAAGCATGGCCTTCCTGAGGTGTGGGTGGGCCTTGCAAATGCTCAGGTTGTACCAGGTAGCAGAAGTGGCACAGGCTTGGTTTGCTTTGGTTTGTATTTTTATCTTTTTCTCCCTCAGGGCTGAGAGTTAACCTAGGTTTTATATCTGATAAGCAAGAGATCTGTCCAGACCAGTTTGGTTTGTAATTCTGTTATTTTATTTATTTTGAGACAATAGCTCACTGTCGCCCGAGTTATCCTAGAACTTTCTATGCAGATCTAACTGGTCTCAAACTTTCAGAGATCCAGCTGCCTCTGCCTAAGCTGAAATTAAACATGTGTACTACCATGCCCACTTGACTTGTTAGTTAAAAGTAAAATATATACTCTTCATAAATAAAACAAGAAAACACGCCACCACGAAAGCAGTCATCCTGAGAAGGCCTACCTGGCCTGGCGAGCCCTTTAAATCCTTGGCACAGTGGGAGCTTTGGGATGGGTTGGTTCACAATGGATTTTAGGAGAGAGTAGCATTTCCCACTGGGGAGATCCCTTCATACTGTCTCCGAAGAAAAAAGGCCTCACTACAAAGAACCCCGCCACCTGAAGAGCTAGAAGAAGCCCCCAAGCCTCAGTGTGGAGGGCCCAGTGACACTAGGATTTCAGGCACGGGAGCTCCTTGGGCAGAACCCAGCTATTTCATACCAAAGTCTCAAACCATGGGGCCTTGTGGCTGCAGACGTGGACTAGCGTGTGCTATAGCTGCTGAGCTGATGGTGAGGGCGTGTCTAGGTGAAGGGGAGTTACCACACACAGCTTCACACAGCACCTGTATGCCACCCTGGGCAGGAGACATTCCACAGAGACACCGTGCCTTCCCCCTGACTGCCAGACTGGTAAAACAGTGGATCCCGAGGAACAATCTCCTCGGCCTGGGCAGCCAGAGGAGGGATCTGTGTCCCGGGAAGAGGTTTGTAAGTTCTGACACCTTGTCAGATCACCTAGCAGGAGAGCCGGGAGCCTGGAGCCTGGACAATGACTGTGGGACCACACTAGAACTACCTAGTTATGCACACTTCTAGCCCACTATTTAAACCTAAACCTCATGCCAGGACCCCACAGATGACTTTATGCGCACAGGGTGGGTGGGCCACTAAACATCTTCATTTGTTTTTCTTTCCCAAAGTGGCCTCATTGAATATATCTCCTTTCTCTGCTTGCCTGTTTAATTGACTTATTGAAGATAGGGGCTTGTTAGGGTTGCCAGACCCAGACTCTCACTCTTAAGTCTAGTAATAACTGGAAGGCTGAGGCAGGAGGATCACTTGTTTGAAACCAGCACTACATTTAAGAGATACCCTGTCTCTTAAAACCAAAACACACCTCGTGTGATCC
Organism: Microtus oregoni; assembly: GCF_018167655.1. Classification (NCBI taxonomy): domain Eukaryota; kingdom Metazoa; phylum Chordata; class Mammalia; order Rodentia; family Cricetidae; genus Microtus; species Microtus oregoni. The sequence continues at coordinate 1,121,259 of NW_024543223.1, read as the reverse complement.
CCAGAAGAGCTGCCATAGGCCAGTTCGTGGTGTCAGGGAAAGCACCGGAAATGCTGGCACAAAAGCCTAACGGTGGGGTGGGATTGGGCAGAGACATTTCCCTTGCTGATGGGTACACTTCTTTGTGGTTGGAGTTTGTTTGGGTGGGAGCAGGGATGCGGCCTTGCTTGATTTACCAGAAACATGAATTTTCGTTTTGATGAAAAATAAATCTCTATGCTGGGTCCCAACTTGTTTTACATGTCTTTCTCCTGGCGCTGGCTCCACATGCTCACGGCGGCCTCCGTGCTCTGGGTGGCCACTCCTCCCTCCCCCTCTTCCCTTGCACTTCACAGTACTGTTCTTCAGAGGACACAGTTATTACCCTTATTCTTTTATAATCTCATATATAATCTCATACAAATATGCATATTGTGCATATTTGGTCATTTTATCCCCATTACCTTCCCCTCTCAATACTCCAGCTCACTCCCAGCAAGCTGCATCATATTTTCCTATCGTGTGTGTGTGTGTGTGTGTGTGTGTGTGTGTGTGAGAGAGAGAGAGAGAGAGAGAGAGAGAGAGAGAGAGAGAGAGAGACTAAGTTTAATTAGGACTGCTTGCATGAGGGAGAGTTGGTTTGGGTTTTTTTAACCAAGCATGACAACTTACCAGTGGCTGCACTGCTGAAGAAAAGGGCTTCCCCTCCAATAGCCACCCTTACTGCCAACACCTCTCTCTCTCTCTCTCTCTCTCTCTCTCTCTCTCTCTCCTTCCCTCCCTTCCTCCCTCCCTCCCCCCTCGGACATATCTCATATCTACCCCTATATGCAGGACAGAGACTTAGCCTTTCCCTCTCTGTTGCCCAAACACTTCATAGGATCCCCTGTGAGTGCCTAGTGCCTCCTGGAAACGTGCGTGGAGCACTCTTCATGCTGCTCTAGATACATCTTCCTTTCTATACTGCCTGTTGCTTGGCAAGACCATGCTCATCTGCCCCCAGCTCAGATGCCCGTTTGCTGTGTGGCTTGAAGCATCCACTGCCGAGCTGCCTCCTTTTGTCCTTTTTTCTTTTCATTGTTTTTGTTTGTTTGGTTTTGTTTTGTTTTTTTTTTGGGGGGGGGGGGGTTGACATAAGGTCTCACTCAGCAGCTCAGACTGATCTGAAAGTCATAGTAGCTCTCCTGCCTTAGCCTAGGTATGAAGGCAGCTACCACCTTTGTAATCACTGACAAAACCAAAAGCCTAATGGGGCCTCTGGGGAGCTTGTTCCAGCCTTCACAGCCAGAGATTCCTTGTGGAAGGTTTGCTACCTGACGGAATTCCTGTGTTCCTGAGAATGTCTGTCTGTTCCTCCTTGGGATACTTGGGTCTCGTGAAGGGGTCCTTGGGTGCATAGATAGGCAAGCTGTGGGGAGGGTGGAGCCTGAGAACACGCTATGGAGAAAGGCACCTGGTAAAGGACAAGCTGGTGCTAGACATGAGCCTTCGGGGAACATGCTGGAAGGTGAGCTGCAGAAGTCCAAAATTTAGGGTTAGATTTTGTGGTTGGAGGGATGTCAACCAGTTAAACAACAGCTCGGAGGGAAGAAATGGAATGGACTGATAGAGCTTTAAAAGCCCTCAACAGTCCGTCTGGATTGACAATTGTTGTCTTTGAGAATGGGAAACTGGGAATTGGTGTATTTCTTGTATTCTACGCTCACTGAGAATACTCAAGTACTTCTGGAGGTCAATATTCTTGGCCTTATACTGCTTTGCTGAGAACGTGAAGAACTGTGATAATAAGCGTTTTATAATGTCTGCATTCTACTTAACAGGAAATGTTCTTAAGGGTTTTGGGGTGGAGCTGGAGATTGAACCGTGAGTATTAAACCAGTGCACGGTTGCTGAGACATACCCCTAGCCTAGGTTAACTTTTAAACAAGTTTGGCGAACTGAGCAGAGATTTGGCGTCTGGGAGGCAGAGACCAACTTCTTGGGATTCAACTGTGAGTCCTACTGAGAAGGATGCTGCTCCGCTCTGAGTCACTTCCATGTCATTAGAAGGAGCTGGGACCTCAAGTAAGGGGCCCCAATTGCCCAAGTTGGTGAGGCCCTGGTGGTAGCTGGGGCCTTCAGGATGTCCCTCTGGCTCCCCCCTCTGCCTCTCAGGAGCTTCAGATCTTGTTTAACCAGCCCTCCTTCAGTACCTGCAACTGAGTGCCAGAGCCGCTGAGATAAGCCTCCACTCTGAGCTGTAAAGAAACAATTAGGCGCAGTTAATGGCCCATGATTTGTTATTCCTATGTTCTCTTCCCAAGGGTTCACTCCAAGTTATTACCCAGGAAGAAACATAAAACTGCACATAAATCTGTGCATGTCATAGAAACAGAGGAAGCATTTTTCCCTGTGTCTCCCTGTGATTATAATTTGTGGTTCTTCACAGTTGGAACTGCTACAGCTTGGCACAGATGGAAGGGACTGCCACTCTCTGGCTCACACCGCTGCAATGCAGGCATTTGTATAGAGACAGCCACAAAACTTGTGGGTCAGTGCACAATAAACACATGGGGGCCTCTTGCTAAATATATTAGGTCTGTAACTCAGACGCGTCAAGCCCAGGGTGGGAGACCCTCCTCAGTGTGGGGTCCGGACTCAGAAGGAACTATGCCTGTAAAGCCAATGCTGCTCCTGCAGAAAGAAGAACAAGGCCTTGCAGTGGGCTCCTCTCTTTGCAGGGCCTCTGCAGACGGGGAGGGAGCCCTGGATGACGAGGAGAATGAGCTGGCCAGGGGCACTGCTTCTGGAGAAGCTAGTTATTTTCTGTGTGTCTGTGACAAAAGACTTACAGCAGCAACTTAAGGAAGAGTTTATTTTCATGCAGCTTGGGGGTGCAGTCCATATGGCACACAGTGTGGGGCCTGGCACTCTGTCTGCAGTTAGGAAGCAGAGCGAGGAGCATTGGCACTTAGCCTGCATCCTCCTTTGTTTTCCCGATTGGCTTTATGTAGCCCCTAGACTGTTCGGCAGCATCTTTCTCACACACTTCTCTCAGTGTTCCCTTAGGAGGGCAGGGATCCAGGCTTGTCAACATAATCCAGGCCTGATAGAAGCCTGCGCTCCTATTGCTCTGTGACTGGCAACCTCAAATATAATCAAAAGTTCTAATAACTGTGCTAGGTGACCACGTCAAATGGATGAGCAGCCACGTGTAAACTCTCCAGGGATTGCATTCCTGAAGCGTGGAACTAAGCTCTTCCTTAGGAAACTGGGGGCTGGTAGCTCACACCTGTAATGCCAGTATTCTGAAGTGAGTAAGGTCAGCCTGGTCTATATAGAAAGCTCCAGGCCATCCTGGGCTACAGAGTGATACCACAAACTCCCCCAGAAACCCCACACCTGGGTCTGGTATGGTCAGTCACAGCAGACCTGTCAGAGCCAAAAACTGGGTGCTCCCATCAGAAGAGCAAACTCACCAGAGAAGGAATGAAGGTGTGTGACCCAGAGTCATCTGAGGACTTAGGCCAACCTCAGACTGGTAGATCCCTGTGCTGGCCAGTGCTATGTCCACTTGACACAAGTTAGAGTCATCAGAGAGGAGAACTGTAACTGAAAAATGCCTCCATTAAGGGATGTAAACAAGCCTGTAAGGCATTTTCCTAATTCGTGATTTGATGGGGGATGGCTCAGCCCATGGGCTGTTTGTTGGTCCTGGGTTCTATAAGAAAGCAGGTTGAGCAAACCAGGGGGATCAAGTCAGCAAAGAGCACTCCCCATGGCTTCAGTGTCAGCCTCCAGGTTCCTGCCCTGCTGGAGTTCCTGTCCTGACTTCCTTTGATGATGAACTGTGATGTGGAAGCATAAGCTAAATAAACCCTTTCCTCCCTAAGTTTCTTTGGTCATGGTGTTTCATCTCAGCATCAGGAACCCTCACTAAGATACCCCTATCTCATTTTACACACTAAGACCTTCGGGAGGAGAGCATCCATGCCCTGAGAAGTGTCCAAAGCAGGGCTGTGGATTGGGGTTCTTTTTGTGATCTTAGTGAAATAACATGAAGGAAAGTATATGAGACACATACTCAGAGGCTGATGAATGGTACTAGGTACTGATGACATTCATCTCCCATTGTAGTCCTGGAGCCTCTTCTGCTCTCCAAAAACTCCATCTGCCCCCTGAAATCTGCCCATCGTCACTAGACAACCTTGGTCTTGCTGGTGTCTGTTGTCATGTCCTTATATCCTCTACAGAATATTTCTTCTTTCCTAGTTTCCAATTTCATATGGATGGGATTGTACAGTGCACGATTTCAAACACTCAGTATTTTTCTTTTCTTTTCTTTTTTTTTATTGAGAAAAGGAAAAAAAAAGTTTCCCCCTCCTCCCAGCCTCCCATTTCCCTCCCCTTCCTCCCACCCTTCTCCCCCTCCCCCCACTCCTCTCCCCCTCCCTCTCCAGTCCAAAGAGCAGTCAGGGTTCCCTGCCCTGTGGCAAGTCCAAGGTCCTCCCCCCTCCGTCATGTCTAGGAAGGTGAACATCCAAAATGGCTAGGCTCCCACATAGCCAGAACATGAAGTAGGATCAAAACCCCGTGCCATTGTCCTTGGCTTCTCATCAGCCGTCATTGATCGCCATGTTCAAAGAGTCCGGTTTTATTCCATGCTTTTTCAGTCATAGTCCAGCTGGCCTTGGTGAGCTCCCAATAGATCAGCCCCACTGTCTCAGTGGGTGGGTGCACCCCTCGTGGTCCTGACTTCCTTGCTCATCTTCTCCCTCCTTCCGCTCCTCATTGGAACCTTGGGAGCTTAGTCCAGTGCTCCAGTGTGGGTCTCTGTCTCTATCTCCATCCATCACCAGATGAAGGTTCATAGGCAAGAGGATAACTATATGTTTTCCCTTGGGTTCACCTTCTTATTTAGCTTCTTTAGGTTCACCAATTGTAGACTCCGTGACCCTTATTTATGGCTAGAAACCAATTATGAGTGAGTACATCCCATGTTCATCTTTTTGGGTCTGGGTTACCTCACTCAGGATAGTGTTTTCTATTTCCATCCATTTGCATGCAAAATTCGAGAAGTCATTGTTTTTTACCGCAGCGTAGTACTCTACTGTGTATATATTCCACACTTTCTTCATCCATTCTTCCATTGAAGGACATCTAGGTTGTTTCCAGGATCTGGCTATTACAAATAATACTGCTATGAACATAGTTGAACAAATGCTTTTGTCATTTGATCGGGTATCTCTTGGGTATATTCCCAAGAGTGGTATTGCTGGGTCCAGGGGTAGGTTGATCCCGAATTTCCTGAGAAACCGAAACACTGATTTCCAAAGTGGTTGCACAAGATTGCATTCCCACCAGCAATGGATGAGTGTACCCCTTCCTCCACAGCCTCTCCAGCAAAGGCTATCATTGGTGTTTTTGATTTTAGCCATTCTGACAGGTGTAAGATGATATCTCAAAGTTGTTTTGATTTGCATTTCCCTGATTGCTAAGGAGGTTGAGCATGACCTTAAGTGTCTTTTAGCCATGTGAACTTCTTCTGTTGAGAATTCTCTGTTCAGTTCAGTGCCCCATTTTTTAATTGGGTTAATTAGCATTTTCAAGTCTAGTTTCTTGAGTTCTATATATATTTTGGAGATCAGACCTTTGTCTGTTGCGGGGTTGGTGAAGATCTTCTCCCAGTCAGTAGGTTGCCTTTTTGTCTTAGTGACAGTGTCCTTTGCTTTACAGAAGCTTCTCAGTTTTAGTAGGTCCCATTTATTCAATGTTGCCCTTAATGTCTGTGCTGCTGGGGTTATACCTAGGAAGCGATCTCCTGTGCCCATCTGTTGTAGGGTACTTCCCACTTTCTCTTCTATCAGGTTCAGTGTGTTCGGACTGATATTGAGGTCTTAAATCCATTTGGACTTGAGTTTTGTGCATGGTGATAGATATGGGTCTATTTTCATTCTTCTACAGATTGACATCCAGTTGTGCCAGCACCATTTGTTGAAGATGCTTTCTTTCTTCCATTGTATATTTTTAGCTCCTTTATCGAAAATGAGGTATTCATAGGTTTGTGGGTTAAAATTCGGGTCTTCTATATGATTCCATTGGTCGACTTCTCTGTTTTTATGCCAGTACCACACTGTTTTCATTACTGCTGCTCTGTAATAGAGTTTGAAGTCAGGGATGGTAATGCCTCCAGAAGATCCTTTATTGTATAGGATTGTTTTGGCTATCCTGGGTTTTTTGTTTTTCCATATAAAGTTGATTATTGTCCTCTCAAGATCTGTGAAGAATTTTGAAGGGACCTTGATGGGGATTGCATTGAATCTATAAATTGCCTTTGGTAGAATTGCCATTTTTACTATGTTGATCCTCCCAATCCAAGAGCAGGGGAGGTCCTTCCATTTTCTGGTATCCTCTTCAATTTCTTTCTTCAATGCCTTAAAGTTCTTGTCAAATAGATCTTTCACTTCCTTGGTTAGAGTTACCCCAAGATATTTTATGCTGTTTGTGGCTATCGTGAATGGTGAAGCTTCTCTGATTTCCCTCTCTGCTTCCATATCCTTTGTGTATAAGAGGGCGACTGATTTTTTGGAGTTGATCTTGTATCCTGCCACATTACTAAAGCTGTTTATCAGCTGTAAAAGTTCTTTGGTGGAGTTTTGGGGGTCGCTTATGTAGACTATCATATCATCTGCAAATAACGAAAGTTTGACTTCTTCCTTTCCAATTCGAATCCCCTTGATCCCCTTATGTTGTCTTATTGCTATTGCTAGAACTTCAAGCACTATATTGAAGAGGTATGGCGAGAGTGGACAGCCTTGTCGTGTTCCTGAGTTTAGTGGGATGGCTTTGAGTTTCTCTCTGTTTAATTTGATGTTAGCTGTCGGCTTGCTGTATATAGCTTTTATTATATTTAGGTATGACCCTTGTATCCCTAATCTCTCCAATACTTTTATCATAAAGGGATGTTGGATTTTGTCAAATGCTTTTCAGCATCTAATGAAATAATCATATGGTTTTTTCTTTCAGTTTATTTATATGATGGATTACATTGATAGATTTTCGTATGTTGAACCAGCCCTGCATCTCTGGGATGAAGCCTACTTGATCATAATGGATAATTTTCCTAATGTGTTCTTGGATACGGTTTGCCAGTATTTTGTTGAGGATTTTTGCGTCGATATTCATGAGTGAGATTGGCCTGTAATTCTCTTTCTTGGTTGGGTCTTTGTGCGGTTTTGGTATCAGAGTGACTGAAGCTTCATAAAAGGAATTTGGCAATGACTCTTCTGTTTCTATATTGTGAAATACATTAAGGAGTATAGGTATTAGGTCTTCTTGGAAGTTCTGGTAGAATTCTGCATTGAAACCATCTGGTCCTGGGCTTTTTCTGGTAGGGAGGTTTTTGATAACAGCTTCTAATTCTTCGTGACTAACAGGTCTATTTAGGTTGTTCACCTGGTCCTGGTTTAACTTTGGTATATGGTATTTATCTACGAAAGTGTCCATTTCTTTTACATTTTCCAGTTTTGTGGCATACAGGCTTTTGTAGTAAGATCTAACAATTCTCTGAATTTCCTCTGTGTCTGTGGTTATGTCCCCCTTTTCATTTCGGATCCTATTAATTTGCAAATTCTCTTTCTGCCGTTTGATTAGTTTGGATAGGGGTTTATCAATCTTGTTGATTTTCTCCAGGAACCAGCTTTTTGTTTCATTGATTCTTTGGATTGTTTTCTGTGTTTCTATTTTGTTGATTTCAGCCCTCAGTTTGATTATTTCCAGTCTTCTATTCTTCCTAGGTGAGTCTGCTTCTTTTTTTTCTAGAGCTTTCAGGTGGGCTGTTAAGTCTCCAATGTGTGCTTTTTCTGTTTTCTTTAAGTGGGCACTTAGTGCTATGAACTTTCCTCTCAGGACTGCTTTCATAGTGTCCCATAAGTTTGAGTAGGTTGTTTCTTTATTTTCATTGAATTCGAGGAAGACTTTAATTTCTTTCTTTATTTCTTCCTTGATCCAGGTGTGGTTCAGTAGTTGACTGTTCAGTTTCTATGAGTTTGTAGGCTTTCTGGGGGTAGCATTGTTGTTGAATTCTAACTTTAATCCATGGTGATCTGATAAGACACAGGAGGTTACGAATATTTTTTTGTAACTGTGGAAGTTTGCTTTGTTACCAAGTATGTGGTCAATTTTCGAGAAGGTTCCATGAGCTGCAGAGAAGGTATATTCTTTCCTATTTGGGTGGAATTTTCTATAGATGTCTGTTAAGTCCATTTGATTCATTACCTCCATTAATTCTCTTATTTCTCTGTTAGGTTTCTGTCTGATTGACCTGTCCATTGGTGAGAGAGGAGTGTTGAAGTCTCCTACTATTAGTGTGTGCGGTTTGATGGCAGCCTTGAGTTTTAGTAATGTTTCTTTTATGTACGTGGGTGCTTTTATATTAGGGCCATAGATATTCAGGATTGAGACTTCATCCTGATGAATTGTTCCTGTTATGAGTATAATATGTCCCTCTCCATCTCTTCTGATTGATTTAAGTTTGAAGTCAACTTTGCTAGAAATTAGTATGGCCACACCTGCTTGTTTCTTAGGTCCATTTGCTTGATAAACCTTTTCCCATCCATTTACTCTGAATAGGTGCCTGTCTTTGTGGTTAAGGTGTCTTTCTTGTAAACAGCAGAATGTTGGATCCTGTTTTCGTATCCAATCTCTTAGCCTGTGCCTTTTTATAGGTGAGTTGAGCCCATTGACATTAAGTGATATTAATGACCAGTGGTTGTTAATTCCAGTCACTTTTTTAGAAGTAGAGTTTGTGTATTTCCTTTCTTTGAGTTGTGCTGGTGAAGGGTCTCTAGATGTTTGAGTTATTGTGGTTATTGTTGGACTCCTTGGTTTGTGATTTTTCCTTCTATTACTTTCTGTAAGGCTGGATTTGTGGCTACGTATTGTTTAAATTTGTTTTTATCCTGGAAAATTTTGTTTTCTCCATTTATAGTGAACGAAAGCTTGGCTGGGTATAGTAGTCTGGGCTTGCATCCATGGTCTCTTAGTTTCTGCAGTACATCTATTCAGGACCTTCTGGCTTTCATGGTTTCCATGGAGAAGTCAGGTGTAAGTCTGATAGGTTTACCTTTATAAGTAACTTGGCCTTTTTCATTTGCAGCTCTTAATATTCTTTCTTTATTCTGTATGTTTTGTGTTTTGATTATTATATGGCGAGGAGATTTTTTTTTTTTTTGGTCCAGTCTGCTTCTTGAACCTTCAAAGGAATATCCTTCTTTAGGTTGGGAAAGTTTTCTTCTATAATTTTATTAAATATATTTTCTGGACCGTTGAGCTGTATTTCTTCTCCTTCTTCTATCCCAATTATTCTTAGGTTTGGTCTTTTTATTGTGTCCCAGATTTCCTGAATGTTTTGTGATGAGAATTTGTTGGCTTTGCTGTTTTCTTTGATCAGTGTGTTTATTTTCTCTATGGTATCTTCAGTGTCTGAAATTCTTTCTTCTATCTCTTGTAATCTGTTGGTAGTACTTGTCTCTGTATTTCCTGTTCGTTTACCCAGATTTTCCATCTCCATCCTTCCCTCGGTTTGTGTTTTCTTCATTACTTCCATTTCATTCTTCATGTCTTGAACCGCTTCCCTTACCTGTTTGATTGCTTTTTCTTGTTTCTCTTTATTTTCTTGGGTATCTTTGAGCGATTTATTCATTTCCTCTACCTTTTTGTTTGTGATCTCTAATTGTTTATGGCAGTTTTTCACCTCCTGTTTAAGGTCTATTATTTTCATATAATTCACTTTTGAGTCGATTTCTTCTAATTCTTCTAGAGTAGGGATCCCTGGATTCTGGTGATGTCATGTTGCCTTTCAGGTTGTTGGAGGAATTCTTGCCCTGGCGCCTTTCCATCTCTTCCTTCAAATGGAGCCAAGAGAGGCCTGGTGTCTTGGTCCAGTCTTTGCTGTGACTGACTCTCTGTTTGTAACTCTTCAGTGTAGAAGCAGGAACCGTCCGGTACAGATGGAACTCCTCAGCACCGAAACATAGACGCCTGGTAGTCCAATGACCCGCGGACAAAAGGGAGAACTTGGGGGGGCAGGGCGGGGACGGGTAGAACACAGGACACCCTGCTGCAAAAGCTGAAGGTGCCCGGGCTCCCTTTGGGGGGGGGGTCCTTGAGGCCTGCCCGATAGGCAGGCACTCACCTCTCTGGGTGGGTAGCCTTAGTGTAGGAGCAGAAAACTGTTCCTGAGCAAAGGACCTAGCAGAAAACGCAGGCTTGTGTGTGTGTGTGGGGGGGGGGGGGTCGTGTGTAAGAAAGACAGCCCTGCAGAAGGAGCTGGGGGAGGAGGGTTTGTGGTCTCTTCTGGGACAATCCGCCCCTGGACAGCACACACTCACCCGTCCAGATGAAACTCCTCAGTACCTAAACAGGGCCGCCTCACACTCAGTATTTTTCAAGACTCACGCATGTAGCCATGGCCTTGCCAATGGATGGTTTTGCTGTGTCTGGTTTGTGTGTTCTCCGTGCCTTAGTGTGAAGCTGGCATTTCAGACTGCTTACAGAGGCAGGAAGAATTTGGAGGGAAGGAGACAGGGAAGAACCTGAAGTAGTTTTGGGCACAGAGGACAGTGTGGTTGGAGAGGCTTTGCCACAGAAATACAGAGTGGGCTTGGGGGGGATGGGTTTACCTGACAGTTGCTTTTTAAGACCAGAGGGGTGTGCTTCCTCCAAAATCACAGTTGCAGGTTAGACAAGCAAAAAGTATCACTGTGAAGTTACCAAGGAAAAACACCCTTATTTCTTTTACTCCTTTGGGGGTTCCAGTTCAGTTCTGTGTGCCTAAGAAGACCAGGCAAGAGTTCACTGCCTATAGAAGATGAAGGAGTCACAAGTTGGCTGGCCAGTGCTTCTGCTTTCCCACCAGGGGCATGCTGGTTGGCTGGCTTGGAGGTGAGGTTGCCTCAGTCCTGAAGAATCTGACAATTGCTGGCTGTTCCCATATCATGTCCCCATATGCACTGACAAGTGAGGTCTCATGTGTGGTATATCCCAGGAGGACTTTCTGAAGCCAGGGCAGGGCGCCCCACTATTGCCAGAAAGCCTGACTTGGACAACACCTTTCTCTAGTATTTCGGCTTAGATGGTCAGAAGTATTTTGTCCCTGAGACCTGACAGATGTCCCGCTGCTCTCTGTAGGTGTAGTAGATGTTGGCGCCTGGAGCTGGCAGGCTACAGTTTCACAGCCACAGAGACTCTGGCAGGATGCCGTCCTCACACTGTAGACCAAACAGACTTTTGCTAAACATAACTTGCTTCCTCACTGGCTCCTCAACATCCCTACTGAACAAGAGTTTGCACAATCCTCAGACGAGCAATAACAGCAGAGAGTGGTGGTCAAGACCACCTGAACTAGGCAATTTAGGGGGCTAGACATTAGGTGCACACACTGGGTCCCTGACTTCTAAGCAGTTTGTTTGGTTGTCATAGTCACTAACAACATCAGCTGCAAACTAATAAGATTTTGTTGCTTTTATTTTTTTAAAGCAGGTACTATATAGTTCAAGCTGTCATTGAATTCACTGTGTAGTGAATCTGAGTCCAAAAGAGAACAAACCTAGTTTAGAAATTGAGTTTAAATGCAGGCTGGCCCCATTAGACCTACAAGTTACAGGAGTGAGGACAGCTCCCCACAGGAAACAAAGCAGTTAGTACCTACCTGCTTCTTTACTGAAATGTTGGCTATTCCTTGGATACTTTAATACAGCTTGGATAGCAAATTCAGAGGGAATCAGTTATCTATGTGTGTGGTACTGAGATTGTACCTAGGGCCTTGAGTATGCTAGCCCACCAATGGTGCTATACCCATCCTTTTTAAAAAAAATTAGATAGGCTCTCACCAAATTGTACAGGTGTACTGGCTGATTTTGCATGTCTACTTGACACAAGCTGGAGTCATCAGAGAGGAAGGAGCCTCAGCTGAGGAAATGCCTCCATGAGAGCCAGCTGTAAGGCATTTTCTCATTCAGTAATCAATGGGGGAGAGCCCAGCCCATGGTGGGTGGTGCCAGCCTCCAACTGTTAGTCCTGAACAAGACATAGGAAGTAAGCCAGTAAGCAGCTCCCCTTCATGGAATCTGCATCAGCTCCTGTCTCCAGGATCCTGCCCTGCTTGAGTTCCTGTTCTGACTTCTTCCTTCAGTGATGAACAGTAATGCTGAAGTGTAAGCCAAATAAACCCTCTCCTCCCCAACTTGCCTTTTGTTCATGGTTTCATTGCAGCAACAGAAAGCCTCCTAGAAACCAGGATAGACTTGAATTCACTCTCAAATCCAGATAGGCCGTGCATTGGTTGTCCTGCATTGGGCCTGTAAGTAGCTGTTATTATGGGTCTGTGCCACACTAGAAACACCGCAGCCCTTTGGTCCTGTGCTTAGCCCCCTCCCCTGCTTTAGACGTTTTCATCTTATGGCACTACTGCCCACCTCAGCTTGTTTCATGTTTCCCCTGCCACTTCTCACATCCAGCTGAAGGTGATCCGCAGTCCTGGTGGTGCAGTGGCTGGTACAAGGCTCATTTGCTGGATGGACAAGAAACTCGTGGGGCGTACTTCTGCAGCACCTATCTACAGTAAACCTTCTCACCTCAGTTCACTCTCTGCCAGCTATAGGACAGGCTGGCCTGTCGCAAGACACGTCTTGCCTGAACTTTTAACTCTGCTGCCTTTCTGCACTCACTCACCCTGTGCTCTGGCACAGTTCTCACACCTGCACTCCTGCCCAGACTCACACTGGCCTGACTTGGCTAGGCCATCATCTCCCTGGGTTTCATTCTTCCTCAGAGCTATGCTCCTGCAGTCAGTAGACTGTAGAGAGCACCAACACCGTCCATTTGACCATGACAGCATTCTCCTAGCAACTCCTTCCCTGTCCAGTGTCTCCACTCACAGCCACCTGCCCCAGCACTGAACATACCCAGCGATGCTGGAAACTTCTGATGTGGGCAATGCAGTGAAATATGAGCCAGAGGTTCCACAAAGCACATAGCCTAGGAAATGCTCTTACAGGACAGCCATTGGGAAATGGGAATGACCAATCAGATGCTTCACGAAAGTAATCTGGCATGCGTGTGGAAGCACAGTAGTTAGCTAGTTCTCAGTTCACCATGTAGGGAACCAACTCAAACAACCCAAAGCTCAGGTTGTCAGACTTATCAGTTGAGGCATTTTGCTGGTCCCTGCACTTTGTTATTGTTTTGGTGAAACTCTGGTCTCTCTTTTTGTTGACTCTGAGAAGCTTTGCAGGTCCCAGGTCTGTTGAGATAATAAACCTTCCAATATATTTATTTACCTGTTTTTCCATAAAAGGTGACATTTTTGAAGACAAATAATACTGAAGGCACATGCCATCTTGTGGAACAGCGAGTCAGGGATGCCCCTGAGTCACTAATGAAGCCTGGACAGAGTTTCTGCCTCCAGTGACATGTTAAATGAATCACTTACAGGGTATATTCATAGCTGATAAGTGCAAAGCCCCATGGGGGGGGGGCTTGGCCAGGGTCCCCATAATGGGGGAGGGGTACAGTGTCAGGACAGATGATCTTGCCTTCAGCCTAGATGGGGATCTAAGGCATACCTGATTAGCCAGTCTACCTGGAAGGCTCAGAATGGGTAAGATACTGGAAATGACCTCCTAACCCTTCACCATTCCCTTGGCATTACAGAGCCCTGGGGAGCAGTTTTAGTTGCTGGGATTCACTGCTACCTGGTATGGTCAGAATTGTAACCAAGCTTCATAAACAGATCAAGTGGAGGCATTTCCCCAGTTCAGGAAAGGCAGGTGGGGCATCCAAACGCAGCATACAACTAGAAGGCCAATTTCTACTTGGCAGTCATTGGGAAGCATGCAATGACCAGCTTACCAGATCCTGCAGGCTGGGGAGCACAGAGGTCAGGGGAGGCCCTACTGCTTCACTCCTTCCGCTGGCAAAGCTGGGCTAGAGGTCTAGTCCCAGGAGGGTGGGGGGTGTGGGCACACCTAGTGCAGGGGAGGAAGGCACAGTCATATGGAAGTGCAGCTCCCATTTTGAAAAGTCTTTCCTTGGAGGGTGGAGGCTGGAACTGGACCTTACCTATGTAACACTGAGCTACTCTCAGCTCAGCCGCTCGGTCTTCTAGGAAGCAAGTTTTACAGGAGGTCACAGAGCTGGAACTTGAGGACTCCTGCACTCAGGGAGCATCAAGGGGCACAGGGGCAGCTGCAGCAGCAGAAGCACCAGCAGGTATGCACTAAGATTAAGAAGGCCAGATGGGGGCTGGGTGGTGGCACACACCTTTGATCTCAGCACTCAAAAGGCAGAGGCAGGAGATCTCTGAGTTCAAGGTCAGGCCTGGTCTACAAAGCTAGTTCCAGGACAGTCAGGGCTACACAGAGAAACCTTGTCTCAAAGAAGAAGAAAAAAGAAGGTGGTCAAATGGTTGAGTGGTCCCTGGCGACATGAGCACAGAGTCCAGGGCATCAGGGATCAGCAAAAGAAGGGCAGGAACACACAGCCCTGCTGTAGGCAGAAACTTCAAGAACTTGCTTTTCACTTTTCAGGTTCAGGGACAGGGAGGAGCACAGTCAAGCTGAAAGAAGAGCCCGTGCCATCTAGTGTTATGTGACTGACTTAACTATTTCTGTGCCCACCTTTAAAGTTCTAAGATTTCTGATAGAAAAGCTGGGATCAGGATTTGGCAATGAGGCTTTGTGGCATCGTATTTTAAGACTGGGCTGACAGAATGGCACAGCCAGTATAGGTTCTTGTCACCAAGCCTTGGTTTTTATCCCCAGATCCCACATGCAAGCATAGTGGAAAGAGAACTGACTGCTACAGATTGTCCTCTGATCTACATATGTGTGTCACATACACATATGCACATAATGAATAAATAAGTAAGTGTAATAAATGTAATCCCAGCCCAGAGACTAGAAAGATGACTCTGTGGTTAAGCAGTAAGAGGCTTACTGCTCTTTGGTTGCTGGAAAACAAGTAGGTGCTTAAAAACCAAATAAAATTCAATGGCTGGGGGCTGGAGAGATGGCTCAGTGGTTAAGAGCATTGCCTGCTCTTCCAAAGGTCCTGAGTTCAATTCCCAGCAACCACATGGTGGCTCACAACCATCTGTAAAGAGGTCTGGCACCCTCTTCTGGCCTTCAGGCATACAGACAGAATATTGTATACATAATAAATAAATAAATAAAAAGATAAAATTCAATGGCTGCCTTTCAACATGAACCTGCTATGCACTAAGTATGAAACAGTAAAGATTCTAAGTGCTGACGTGGTTCTGAGAAAGCCTCTGTCATGCAGCAGCTACTTGGCCCTACACAGTCTCAGGGCAGTACCCTCTCAGTCAGCTCCAGCTAACACATGTGCCAGCCTGTGGTAAAAGACAGGCAGAGGTAACTACCACAGATGTGCAGTTTGTCCTTGTGATGCCCAAGTGCTCTGAATCACTGAGGAAATGGTTTAGAGTGCTTGGGCATGCTGGAAAGTTCCTTTGCCAAGGTCTAGAGTTGAAATGTGTCATTTTCCTTTGCCAAGGTCAGACTCGAAGTAGCTCCTCAAACCACTTCTCCTATGTGAGGGGGAAAAGGAGAAAGAGTTTACTACAGGGCAAAGAATCAGAACTCGTTAGCAGATGCCACTGTGTGGACACTCAACTTTATTCACTTTACTATATATTTAACAATTCTAAAGTATTTACTTCTTGCTTTGACAAAAAAATGAAAAATATAGGAGCACTGACTCCTCTTTAGGAGAAAAGGGTTTTATGTACAGCTACGGAGAGTTACGGTTCCTCCTTTACATACAAAGAAAATATTAATAAAAAAGTGCTTCATTGATCAAAAAGGGCGAAGAGCTGCAAGCATTTATTCACACTGTACAACAGACCCAAGAAACCCGTATCATAACCTCTTGGCACCTGTCACTAGGAACTGCACAATCTTCAATTACACCAACCTTTCCCTACCTGCACCTCCAGGCACAGCAAGCATGGAGGAGCACGTCACCCTGTTTCACTAGAGTCGGCCTCTGTGTGACTTGTTGCTTGAGGAATGAGCTCTGATACCCTGGGCTTCGTTTCAGCCAACAGTGCTAGGGAAGGCTTCTGGACTTCTCGCACCCACACTCAGGAATATGCAGAACCATCTTCCTGAGACACAGAATGCCCATGGTCAGGTAACAGCTTCCAAAGGAGAGGGGCATGGACCAGGCCAGCTAGAACTGAGGTGTCCACCCAACCACATCCAGTCCTCACACTACACTCTGTTCTGTTACCAGCTCGCGGCTTTTAGCAGAGCCAAGCATGGCCCTGGGGGTGGGAGCAGGCACAAATAGATGCCAACAATTCAAAGCACAAACCAACTACTCTCCACCCTTCCCACACCCACCTTCACCACAGATAATTACTGCTCTAAGGCTCTTTTTGGACCACATCAAAACTCCTCATGTCATTTTCTAAGAACCCTGCAATCACCAAGTGGCTCTTCATTCGTAGCAAAAGCCAGACATGTGCCCACTCAGGCAGCCAGAAGCAGGACAGGGGACTCCTGGGTCCTTCCTACTGCCCCCTGAAGTAGGGGAAGAGGAGGACTGATTGTGTGGAGAGCTTTGTAACTGTGGGACTCTGCCCCTCAAGGGGAGATGCATGATTGGTTTACTTTGGGAATGGGGACTTGTGGAACCCTGAGTCTGGATTTCCCTGTGTTGGTGGAGGAAGAGATTGTTTGTGGGACTAGGCCCCAGAAGAAGCTCCAGGTGCCTAGGCCCATGCAGGTCTTGAGCACAGCAGCAGGACACTGCATTCTGGCCGGTCTGCACCTTTATCTGGAAGCCCAGGCAAAGGGAGGCCTACCCAATCTGGTCAAGTTAAAGACAGAATCCATGTGGGCCAACATGTCAGCTACCCAGCCCCTCAGTAACTCAAAAGAAGCACAGACCCCTCTTTCAAAGTGAGGCCTGTGGAGTACCTCACTGTGTGCCCTTCCTCCCAATGTCATCCTGTTTTTACTTGTGAGTTGGGATGACCCTATCCCTCCCCAGAATAGCATTCTCCAGAAAGGTCCTTCCAGCCTCCCCAGCACAAAGGTTTACCAATCGGCTCTGCCGTAGCTGTGATGTGAGGAATGGTCACTCATGTTAAGCTGACTTTCTGTTGTGCTCACTCAGGCCTTCATTCTGGCTCCTTCCATTGGGAAGCATTGAGTCATCCCCCAGCATGCCAAAGAGCAAACAACTCAGCAGTTATAGGGGCCTGGCAACCTCTGGGCTTCCATAAAAAAAAAAAAAAAAGTAAGACAACTGGGGGCATTTTTCTTTTTAAAAGGCAAAGAGGGAACATGGAAAGGGAAGATGAAACAAAAATCAATTTACAATCCAGTGGTACATCCCAATCTCTGTACAGGTTGTTCCATGCCCCCATCCCAAAGTGTATGGGCCTCTCGGACTGCCCAGGCTGTGTATGAGCCTATGAAACGAACAGCAGCATGGCCTCTGCCACCCCAGGTCACTGGCTTCAGTTTGAAGTGGCAGCAATAGGCTTATCCAGTTCAAGGTCAATGCTGGAGCTCGTGGGATGAAGGCTGCTATAGCAAGACTTGCACACTCGACTGGGTTCAAATAGCTGCTGGCTAGGAACTGGAACCTTCTGGTTACAACAACTGGAGCAGAATACGTTCCCACAATTCCTTGAGACAAAAAAGAAATAAAATAGCATCAGTTTCAGGTGGTAGGTTTTTGTGGGAAAAACCCAACTTCAGTAAGCATTGCCGTGTATAGTCTAGATGTGCTAGGAACATGTTCTCTTCTCCAGGCAGGAAGACGCTAAGTAGGAAGACAAATCTACCTAGTAGAGTCACTTTCACTTCAGGCTGAGGACATGTGGCTGCCTCACCGCTCCAGCACATGGCTGTCAGATGCACAGAAAGATGCTCAGGAGAGCTCTCTGTGGATAAATGAGCCCAGCACTGAAGCAGCTGCCAGCTCAGCACTCAGTTCTGACCTGGTGACACACCCAGTGGCTGCACTGACCTTGGTACTGGCCATCTGGGTAGCTTAAGGTTACAGGGAGGCAAAAGGGAGGAGTTGACCTGTGGGTCCCTCAAAGAAGAAAACTATGCTACCCAGCTGGGGATGGAGAACCCTACCTAATGGTCATGACCTTAGAGGCAAGTTGGATGCAGACTGCTACCAGCAGCATGCAAAGCCAAAAGTCAAAGCAGCACTCGACACATGCTCAGCGTGAAAGGGAAGGGGAAGGACAGCCATGAAGAAACATATGCATGTATACATCCCTATTAGACAGCAGTCAGTTCAGCTATGCTTCACCACCCTGCCCCAGGCATCTCCAGGCTCCCCTCTCCTTTCCACCAAAACCCCTACTTCTTGCATCTGTGCAGCATTGAGCTGCACAGCTAGACTGACAACCATCACAC
The DNA here is from genome assembly GCF_018167655.1 of Microtus oregoni. Taxonomy (NCBI): domain Eukaryota; kingdom Metazoa; phylum Chordata; class Mammalia; order Rodentia; family Cricetidae; genus Microtus; species Microtus oregoni. Next base: position 1,102,831 of record NW_024543223.1, on the reverse strand, counting down.
ACACACACACACACACACACACACACACACACACACACACACGAAAGGTAACCAACACAGGATGGGTCCTGCCTACCTTACAATCCTACATTTTCTGAGCCCTAAAGCCCAAACCAACACTGATCAGCATAGCACAGGAAACTCCAAGGTACCTGACACAGCTCTCCAGAGATGAGAAGTTAATAGAAAAGCTTCCTCTGAGCTAATTTCTCAGTCACCCAGTTCAGAATGCAGACCACACTGGGTAGGAACCACCTGAGCACAGGAGAAGCAGACACTGACAACCACATGAGACAAAGCAACACTGTAGAAGGGAAGGTGGGATACAGAACACAAAGCCCTTCATTTCTAGAGTAGGAAGCACTTCACAACTTTCTAAGAAGCACGAGTCAGCAAGAACTTGTGATTCTTGAACACAGGAACAGGAAATCTCTGGATGCCTATACTTCACAACTTTCTAAGAAGCACGAGTCAGCAAGAACTTGTGATTCTTGAACACAGGAACAGGAAATCTCTGGATGCCTATACTTGTTTGACGTACCTGCTTAAGTTCAGCTTTTTTCAAAGCCTGACATGAATTTGATCAAGTAAGCTTTTCTATCTGACTTCCTTTGGGAGGCCCTGAAAGACCTAAGTGGAGTCATCCATGCTAAGTAATTCTCTGGAAAGATCGTATTTGGTTACTTCTGTCTCTATAAAAACAAAACAAGGAAGCAATGCCATTTGACACCATCCTGGCATCGATGAATGACTGTCACCTCTCCTCCTCAAAAAAGTCCTGAAGCCCACTGGCTTCTCACAAAAGATCATCAAGAATATAACAGCCCAGCTGGCCTGTACAGTCCACAGGGGAGCACAAGGCTACAGCAGACACGCCCCTGGCACTCTCTTTCACCAGCTGCAGTGGATCCCCGTGCCCACCTGCCTGCCTGTGCTCTCCCTTACGAGGCTTCAGGCCAATGAGTGCAGAGAAGGGAATGGCAGCATTAGTGTGGAGAAGTTATTGTGGGTGTGCAGACATCACAGACAAGTTGTTGCAAATGCTCACCACGTTTGATCAACACGGTCAGTGTCCCTGAAAGGAGGGGAAAAAGAGCTCAGAAGAGAAGCCATTTGGTCTAGGGGTACGGGGTGGGGGAGTCCTATGGTCCTAAGAGTGTCATCTCTCTACAAAGAGATTTTTCCATCACTTTCAATCCAGGCTCACTTCTACATATGAGCCACCGTATGATTCTAATAAACTTCCTATCCTAAGAACACTAAACATCTACCAGAGAGTTACCCCTGCCAGGACAAAGTAGCCTTAGTAACTCACTGCTTAACCTGGGAGAAAGAAGTTAGGAGCAGCAAGGATTGGAGACTGCCCTCAGTTATGTCTACTATTCCCCGGCCACAGCTTCTCAGCAGTAGCACAGGGAGCAGGGAGCAGAAAGAAGTAGGAAAACCAGGCTTCCTGCCCACAGCTATAAAACTGTTTTTGCTCAAAGTAGCTATCATCAGTTTTATGCTGGAAATAAGAAATGAAGATCTGCATGGTAGTTGTTACCTCACCAATCTGGGAAATGAAACAAAGTATGCCCACATTTCAAAATTTAATAGTGATCAATGAATTGGAACAGAGTTCCCGAATGCAGTTCTGGAAGGACCAATGTCAGAGGCACAAAAATGTGACCCCAAGGGTAGTTCACACAGAACACTGCTGGTAAGATGTCAAAGTTCACCTTCCCACCCTAAAAGCCACCCCAATGGCACCTGCAGTGGTGCTTCCTGCTGGCGAGCCAAAAGGCACTGTCACAGGCATAGCAGTGGGCAGCCAGGTGGTCAGGTAGCCAACGGGTCATCTGTAAAACACATGGGACCGGGTTAGTGACAGGAAGTGGGCCAGTCAGCTAAGTCAACAGAGTCACACCAGGGGGAACAAGAATCACAGGGACTACATAGGCTCCAGTGGTACCAGCGGAGCAGGCCTGCTGACAACAGGAACGTGTCCCAATTGTTTGCCTGGAGGGGACGCTGCTCTCCCCAAGGCAACATGGCAGCAATGGCACCCTGATCTGCCATGAGAGCTGGCAGAGGCAATGGAGAGAGAGGGCCAGCTTACTGAGTATCCCTGGCTTAGAGTTGATGGATGTGGGTTCCCAGACACAGAGATACAAAGGCTCAATTAATTCTACTGTGAGTTTCCTTCTTTGGTGAGGGGCATGGGGCAGGGACTGGAGTGGAGAAGAACTGTAGGACACCTGTACGGATGGCACGCAGAGCAGGGGCTGAGCCTGTACCTCTGTGTCCTGTTTATCCACCTGCTCCCAGCTGGCTTCAGAGAAAATCTCTGTGCTGCAGCGAGACAAACAGTTCTGATCCAGATTGCTTTCCGAGTCGGGGATTGAAGTCTGTTGGCAAACAAACACAACTGAACAGAATGAACCTGTCTCCTCCCGCAGGAGAACAGAGCACTGGGGTCTGAGTGCTAAGGTACCAAATGTGCAGTTACACCAGCCATCAGGTGCAGAGGTGGGGCTGGGCTCAGAAGGCTACATGGATTTTGTGAAGTGGCACTGAGTGGAAAGTTGTGTCTTAGGTTCCAGGAAGCAAGGGAAGTGAGCGAGATGGAGAAGGAACCCCTGTGTCATCTGTTCTGGGGCCCTGGTGATCTAGTCCAGCACTTAATGTAAACAGTGATTTGGATATGCCTGCCTCTTTCTGAAGGACTTTTGGGACATTGAGAAACCATTATTAATTAGTATGAAGAAAAAGCTAAAAGTTCCATTGGCTGTAAAGTCACTAGTGGGATGATTACTCCAGAACCTGCCTTACACTTGTAATGGCACCCATCAAAGAAGAAAGCCCCTCTGGGAACCCAAGAACACTGACAGCCTTGCTTCTAGCCCCCAAGCCTCCTCAGTGCTAAGCCCAACAATGCTAAAAAAAATAAAATAAAATAAAATAAAATCAATCCCTTCTCTCCATTTCTCCTGCCAGCACCTGCCACAGAATGCGTATAATCACTTGTACAAAAAAGAACAAAGCTCTCAAAGTTCTCGAAGTCTAGGAAAGCAGGCAGCTTATTAGTGAGGCAGGACAAACACTCCAACATAACAATATCAGCACTGCTCTATAAATACCATTGTGAACAGGCATGCAAGCCCTTCTAAATATATAATATTTTTATTTGGGGGTGGAGTAAACTGAGACAGGGTAACTGTAGCCCAGGTTAGCCTGAAACTCACTATGCAGCTCAGGCTGGCTTCAACCATGTGGAAATGCTCTGCCTCAGTCTCTCAAGTGTTTGATTACAGGCGTGACCCACAAAGCCTGATTGACACAGGACCCCATGTCATGCATTAACTCTCTCCCATTTTCTTAACTGCCTAGAAGGAAATGGAAAGTCAATACAGCAGAAAAAAGGCAGACTGTTGTCTCCATGGCCAAGGCTAATTCCTAAACAATCTCTCTCCACACAGCAATTTAAGACCTTTCTAGTCCTTTCAAAATCTGTTCCAATAACCAATGCTTCAGGTGCGAGTGTCATCTCTTTGGACAGCTTTAAAGGAATCATGACCTAACTTACCACTTCATCCCCAAAGTCCCCATTGAAGCGCAGAGAGCTGGTCAGGTACTGGCTCTCCAGGCGACTCTTCAGCTCCTGGACTTGTTTCTTCAAGGTCTCCACTTCTTGCTGGTGGCCAGACTCTATCTGACGCAGGCGCTGTTGGATTGTATCTGTGTATACAGGCATGCCATCATCATCCAGGTGGCTGCGGGAAGGCTGGTCAGGGCTGCTGGTAGTGGATGGCCTCCCTGAGTGGCTATTCAGCCACTTGTGGTGCAAGTTCCTTGAGTACAAGTGAGCAGAGCTGCAGCTTGTGGCAGACAGTTGGTGGCTCAGTGAGTCCTTATTCCTCCCAGTCTCCCCATTGGCACAGTGTCCATTGGGTGTGGGGTACTTCTGAAAGGTGCCAAACCCTGAAGGCTGTTCTGAAGTCTTATTTTCAGTCTCTAGGGCACCGTTGCACACAATTCCCTGTCTATATTTGTCTAATGGCAAGGCACAAGGAGCCCGCATCAGGCTGAGGGTGTTACCAGGGGATGAAGTCCTATATAGCACAGAATCCCATTGGGGCCTTTCAGCAGACCTGGGCTCTGGAGCCATGGGAAGCATGTCCCTGCCACTGAACCTACCACTGCTTGCCAGGCAAGGTCTGTGATGGAGCTGGGGCGTACTCTCTGACTTCACCTTATCCACTAGTAACATGTGCATGGAGCTGTTTGTGTGTGGTCCTCTTGTCTCGAATGGGACTTGGGAAGGCAGCAGAGAACTAGACTGTGAGGTACCAAGGCCAACTTTTGCATCTATTGGGACAGCGGGAGCTACATTTTCCCTGTCCTCTGCAATATTCTCTACTTGAGGCTGCTCCACAGGGACCTCCTGGGAGTCCTCTCCCCTGAGGGGAGCCTGGGGTGAACTAGAGAGAACATTGTGTCCATCCTGCTGTTCAGGAGTATCCTGTGAGAACAAAGGCAGGCTGGGGTCTAGATGGTTTCTTAGAGTAGCATCATCTAGCTCTGGTTCTTGGTGAAGTACGAGTGAGCCCTCAGTCACCATACTGCTCTCCTTTGCTAGGAGTGCCTCCTCTTTGATATCTGGTACCTCAGTGTGCGCCCTGTGGGCAGGTTCTTCTGTCCCACTCTCCTCTTTGGTGGCCTCTTGCAAAATGTTCTCCATCTGCCCTTCAGCCACACCAGCCGCCACAGATAGCTCAGCACCTCCAAGCAGCCTGCTGGGCTTCCGCAGGCTGTCCATAGCAGGAGCCTCTTCCCCAGAGCCAGCAAAGCTGCTCAGCTCCAGGGAGCGCCCATGCTCCTGCCATTTCTCATTCAGGCTGGGGTCACTGCTGCGCCGGCTGGCCAGAGGCACCATGTTGTCACAGGCTGTGGTCAGATTGTCAAATGATCTAGTCTTGGGTAGCCTAGAAAAAAAGAGTTTGGGGAAAATGAGAATCGTAGAGGCTATTTGGAGCGCAGTCGGGACATGTTTTTAAATATGTCACTGTTTCACAACTGGACCATTACAGCAGCAACATCTCTGAAACAAGGCTCAGATTCCTGCAGAGGCAGGGTTCTCCATCAGCACTGCCCCACTGTCAGTCCCCGCCTCTATAAGATAAAACCATACACAATTTCTTTTTCTGGTTTTTTGAGATGGAGTTTCTCTGTGTAGCCTTGGTTGTCCTGGAACTCAATCTGTAACTAGGCTAGCACTGAACTCAAGAGATGCCCTGCCTCTGCCTCACAAGTACTGGGATTAAAGGTGTGTGCCACCACTGCCTGGCACATATTTCTGAAAGCCATAAAGTCATTCTTTTATTTATTTTTCTCTCTTTCTTTTTTGATTTTTGAGACAGGGATGCATGTATCCCAGAATGGCCTCACACTCTCTACATAGCCTAGGAATGACACTGAACTCCATCTTCTGCCTCCACCACCAATGTGCTGACAGTACAGGAATGTGTCATAAATGCCAGGGCTATGCAGCACTGGAGCTCAGACCCAGGGCTTCATGCAAGTATTCTACCAACTGAGCTGCACTGCAGCCTTCAACAAGCATTCCTCGTGAAGCTTCGTGTCTCTCAGGTAGTGGCAGAATAGCTTGCTGGTTCTTTGTATTACACATTTTAAGTTCATTTATTATCTATCACTACAATCTTAATAAAGTTAATTTACAAGTGGCCAAAATTTCTCTCATCTCAACAGCATCAGAAGACCAATCAGGACCCAGAGGAAGAAGCAGAGAGTAGTGGGTAAACAAACCAGAGAGTCACAAAGACCTCAATGGATGTGGTCCATCACTAAGAAACTTCTCATGCATGTAGTAGAATAATGTAGCAACAGGCCAACTCACTTCCAGAAATAAGGCCTTACTATTTTCCTTAAGAAACTCGACAGTGGTGGCGCATGCCTTTAATCCCAGCCTTCAAGAAGAAGAGGCAGGCAGCTCTCTGTGAGTTCAAGGCCAACCTGGTTTACAGAGCAAGTTCCATGCCAGCCAGGGCTACACAGAGAAACCCTATCTTGAAACAAACAAAACAAAACCAAAAAAAGCAGCAGCATTCAAACTTCAGCCAGATGTGGCAGTTCATACTAGTAAATCACATCACTGCAAGTCTGAGGTCAGCTTGGGAGGGAAAGGCGGGGGGGGGGGGGTACGGACGGACGGACAGGAGGGGGAGAAGGAGAGGAAGGGAGAGGAAGAATCCCACCACACAGGACTTGAGACTTGTGGCCCCGAGCTCACCGGCTTAAGGGGGGATCGTCAGGGCTGGAGCCTGGGGCTGGGTATGGTGCACAGCTGTCATCTGTGGGAGTAGATGGAGATGGGCAGGGAAGGTATACTGCACTCCATAGCATCAGATTCCGCACATGGCACACGGGGTATAGCACCTGAGGAGACGGGGAGGACACAGGTTTATACAGACCCCCAAAGTCTCTCAGAAATGTCTAGAAATAAGGAACAAGAACAAGCACACCCAGGTGGGTCACAGATAAACAAGGAGGTGGTGTCAGTAAAGGAAGGTCTGTCTCCCAAGAGGACAGGTACAGAACCATGGGGTCTGTCTGGCAACAGTTTTCACTTAAAGAGCCTCTCGAGCATGAAAACCTAATGGATCCTTTAAAGACTGACATTATCTCAGGTGGTCTTTACTGAATGACTGACTTTAATATTAGCCTGATTTACTGCCTAAGAACCATTCTGTTAGACGGTGAGTGTCTGTTTCCTCAAAGTTCAGCTTCAGCGGAAACTGCCAAATCTGGTTTACAGACTTACTTAATCATGTGAAAAAGAAAGAAATCTCCCTCCCTTCCCAAGGAAGGAATGAAGCAGCATACATCTTTTAACTGTAATGAGAAGCATATCAATTGCAGCAAAGTAATATAACCTCTGATTAGCCTGCTTTGATTTCTAAGGGCTTAAAATGTATCTGACAAAGGGAACATAAATATATTTTGATACACATACATATGCGCCTCTTTTCTCTGTTTAGCAGAAGGTGTTCTTTGAGGGGGAACAAAGTCTTAAAAGGCCTACTAGCTCTCCATGTGGAAAGAATTCACAGACAGACACATGCCAGCCTCAGAAAAAGCTTTGTGTCTGACAGAAAGCTGCACTGGATCCTATTGTCTGGCTCATGGGGACAGTAGCAGGTACCTGGTAGCTGACCCTTCTTAGCCATAAAAGGCATCTGAAAAGGTGCCCAGTGCCTTCCCTCTGCTGAGCTGAAACATGCTAGGAACGCAGTGAGCTCTGGAAGAGGTACTGGCAACGATTCATGTCTAAGGTGGCAAAGTAGAGATGTGTACTACACCAAGAACCTTGAACCCAGCTGGGTCATGGGCAGGCTAGAGCATTATCAGAAAAACAGGCTTTGCTTAGACAAAACTGTAGAAAATGGAAAAATGGAACCAGAACCTTGAGACAGCAGACATATTTTTGCAAAAACAGGCACTACTCAAACCGGCTCCCACATGGTGACCCCATCCCCAAATCACTTCTGCTGATCACAGAGATGGGCTCAAAGGTACATACGGCTTCTGACTGAGATGAATACAGTAGGTTTTTGAAAGCCTTGTTGCCTGCCCGAAGAAGTGACCACACAGAGCATGTCCGTTCCTGAGTCTGCTTTTCCCCTCTCTCCTTGGCGTTGTTGCACAGGAATGTTCCAAACAGGCAGGAATAGGTATGCTGTACCAGTTTCACCTGCCAAGTCCAATCGGGCAAAATCAAACAGTAAGGTACATGGTCTTGGAAAGGAGGTCAGCCAAGTGAACAATTCACCATGACATCCCTGAGAACACTTCAGCTCACTCAAGGATATGGGGTGTATGTGCATAGGCAGTATACATATGGCCTCCTCTTCACAATTACCAATTGCAGGGCCTGATCCCAACCACCAGCACTTCTATGTCAAAGACAGTCTAATGCAGGAGGTAGACTGAAGGACAGCGGAACAGGGGTTGAAGCAGGAAGAGTACACCTTCCACCAAAGAAGAGGGAGCAGACAGCATTGGTAGAAGGACTGCAGAGAAGCATGGCACATTCAGATTGTTTCTATTTCTACCACTTTCTAGACCATACATTTTAGAAGTCAAGTTTAAAACAAACTCTGTTTACAGAGGAAAAGCTAGTGCACCTAGATTTATTGAGTGAAAAATAAAATGCCTATTAACTGCTATTGCTTTTAAATAAAGCAGTTCCTCCAAATTAAACGTGAAAATGCATAGTTTTGGTGAAAATGGCCCACTAACATTTGTATCAACATCCCCCTAAGTGTAGGTGGCTCCCAAAATGTAGAATCATTAAGTCCAAACTCACAAGGAATGCTTCATTGAACTCAAAAGAGCAAGGAAATTGCCTCTGAAGCTGATGAACACAGTCAAGCCACTGCAGAAACACTGGGCAACGTTCGTTCAGATCATCTGAATTCTCCCCATGACCGCACCGGTCAGCAAATTTATGGCCAAAATCCAGCCATTCCATCTCCACAAGGACTTGGAAACCCTGCAGGGAGGCACCAAGGAGAGATCACTTGTGTAGTACCATCACCTGCGACATCCCGAGCTCCATGTCACCTGTGGTAATCAATCTCCTTTAACAGCCTCCTGCTAAGTCCCTCTGGCCCAGGCTCAGAGCCAAAGGTTCCGTTCTTCCTAATGACACACCCATTTACACACACATCTCAATTCACCAGCTCCATTCAATATTCAAAATTTAAAGAACACTGACACAGTCTCTCATTTACTACATAAATGCTACCTGCCTACCTAAATTTCTCTTTTATTAATTTTTGTCTTCTATGTTACATTTACAAAGCTACATTCCTCAGCAGATTTTTTATAAATATTTGTATTTTATGTCACTTTATGCTTTTGTTCTTCTATCTTTAACCCATAATGATTATTTCAGAGCAGATGTTCCAGAATGCTGTGTGGTCCTGTCTAGACCCACCATCATAAGCATGCAGACATTCTTTGGCAGAAGCCCATTTTCCTGAGATAGACAAAATTTTTTCAAGTAGAGAAACTGCAAAAGAGATGTTTGTGTCCTCAGCACCTGTCATCTAAACCATGTTCTACTGAGCGAGGTAAAGAACTGGAAAGAGACCCCTCAGCCACACAGCTCTAGGTGAGGAGTATGATCATAACAAAGTGGCCGTTTCCACAGACCTAACTTCCAGTCCCCAACCGACAGTGCAACCCTCCTAAAAGTTTTCATCAACCTACCCTGAATGCTTGCTTACTCTTGCTCCCCCCTTCCCTCCCTCCTTCCCTCCCACTCTCAGACACACACTCACCTCTACTGTTCGGTAGTAAGGGTCCAGCAGGAGCTTAGCCAATGCCACAATCTGGGGAGTACGGTCCCAGCCATCTGAGCAGTGTACTAACACAGGCCGTTGATCACGGTCCACAGCATGTACTACAAGAAGCGCTGACTTCAAGAGCACAGACAGGTGGTGTAGCCACTTTGTGCTTTCAAGAGCTGAAAGCCAACTATAAAAAAGAAGATAAGAAAAGACTGATTTTTATGATTTTATGGTATCATATCCAATGCCTATCAAATTAAAAAGCAATTCCCCAAGACCTTTGTCTCTAATTACAGTGATAAAAAAGTCTATTTATAAAGCATGTCCAAATGAAAGAGTCAAGCTCCAGAATCAAGAGAGGGCAACTTTAGGAACAGGACTGTAATAAACAATGCCACACCACACCTAGAGCTTTAAAAAAAAAAAAAAAAACATTAATTTTTTTTAAAATTTTTTTTTGTTTTTTTGTTTTTTTTTTGTTTTTCGAGACAGGGTTTCTCTGTGGTTTTGGAGCCTGTCCTGGAACTAGCTCTTGTAGACCAGGCTGGTCTCGAACTCACAGAGATCCACCTGCCTCTGCCTCCCAAGTGCTGGGATTAAAGGCGTGTGCCACCACCGCCCGGCAAGACCATTAATTTTTAACTGTCTATATGGGAGGTGGTGTGCACATGAGTGCAGAAGCCCAAGGAGGCCAGACGTGTTAGGAACCAAACTTGGGTCCTCTGAAAGAGCAGAATGTGCTCTTAACCATTGAACCCATCTCTCTTCCCTAGCCACACCCTTTTTTTCCCCTGCAGTGGTGGGAATGAAACTCAGGTTCTTAAATTTGTTAATTAAGTGTTCTATCATTGAGCTATATCCCCAACCCTCCCTGGTTCTCTCTCTCTCTCTCTCTCTCTCTCTCTCTCTCTCTCTCTCACACACATACACACACACACACCACACACACACACACACACACACACACACACACACACATTTATTAGCTTGAGAAGTAGCTGGGCCCTGGAGCTAAGTGACAAATGCAAATGGATAATCCTCAAAGGAAAGTAGTCGGCTGTTCTTTGGTCAGTGCAATGGTCTGAATGAGAATGGCCCCATAGGCTCACATATTTTATTGCTTAGCCACTAGGAACTAGCACTATTTGAAAGGGCTAAAAGGATTAGACATTATGGCCTTGTTGGAGGAAGTATGTCACTAAGGGTGGGCTTTGAGGTTTCAAAAGTCCATGCCAAGTTTAGAATCTCTTTCTCTGCCTACAGATCAGAATGTAGCTCTCAGTTTCTGCTCCAGTGTTGCCTGCATGCTGTTTTGCTTCCTAGCATGATGATAATGGAACTGCAAGCAAACCCCCTCAATTAAATGTTTTCTTTCATAAGAGTCACCATGGTCATGGTACCTCTTCACAGCAATGAAACCCTAAGACGGTCACCTCTCCAAAGGACATTGCTTCATCCTCAGGGCTGACTGTGATAAATCTATTCATTTTTCGACTGGTTCATTGGTTTTCATTTTCTTTTTCCAAGACTGGGTTTCTCTGGGTAGCCTGGCTGTCCTGAAACTTACTCTGTACACCAGGCTGACCTCAAACTCAAAGAGCTACCCTTGCCTCTGTCTCCCTAATGCTGGGATTAAAGGTGTGCTCCACCACCACCCAGCAATTTAATTACTTTTACCAAGAGTCAGCACAAGCAGACTCAGGAAGCACCTGATGTTATAAATCCAGTTAAGAATGCAAAACAAACTGGATGTGACTATGCAGATCTACTGAGGGGACCCAAGGAAACAGCTATGGGCTTTAGCACAAATACCTAAAAAAGAAAATCCTATCTTTATTGGCACATCTCTGTCTTCCTGAAATAATAAAGAAGGGGCTTTTAAATATTTATCTGTTTTACAGAGTACTGCTCCTAATTTATCTTATACTCAAGCAATCCCCTTGTAGGGGTACTACTTTACCTTCCTCGCTGCAAATTCCAGCTATTCTTTTTCTTTTTTTAATTCTCTCATATATTATATCCCGACAGCAGTTTTCTCTCTCTTCCCTCTCCCCAAGACCCATGCCCCAACCCTTACCCTGGAGGAGGAAAAGGATCCCACCCAACCATCAATTTTTAATAAGCAATAGAATTAGAACATTATTACTGAGTCAAATTACTTTAGAAATGGAAGCTAACATGTAAAAAACCAAACAAACAAAAAACTGACTTAACAAGTTTAACACATAGAACATAACGAAAAACTGGAGAGATGTTCAGTCGGTAAGATATTTGCTACACATATATGACAACCTGAGTTGGAGTTCTTTAGTATCCAAGTTTAAAAAAAAAAAAAAGGTTGACCCTGAAAGCCTTCTCCCTTAGACTAGCTTTCATAATACCTGAAGAGGCTATGCAAGCTTCGAAAGGAGGGAGGCTGCCAACAGTCCTACCCAGCTGTGATACCTATAAACCACAACAATGACCAGCAAGGTATGAAATCCCTACAGGTGCAACAGTGACACTCATGTCTTGGCAGTAACCAACCCTGCTCAACAGGAGAGAAATCATGACTGGTACTGGAAAACAAATACCGAAGGGTAGTGAGAGCATGGACCTTAGAGGAGAATCCACAAGCGGCATGTTACTTACTAACCCAGTATAATTCCCAATTGAGTTTCAAATACTTATCCATTTACTCACAGATAAGTGAAGTTTTCACCTTTCATCAAACAAACGTCTCTGCAATAAGTGGAGACCATTACAGAAATCACAACTGGCCAGAGTGTAGAGAACAACTGGGTGTGCAGTGCCTAGCGCCAATCGGTAGACACATCTACAACACAGCTCCTGTACCTAAGGCTCAGGGAACACTGTAGAAGAGGGAGTGAGCGCCTGTAAGAGCCAGGGGACCAGGGAATCTGCTGTGAGACTGTGTCTCCTAGAAGTGATAGAGAAACCTGAACAATATGGCTGCCTTAATAAGATCTGAACAAGTATACCACCAACAGAAATGCTAACTTGGAAAGGTCACTCTCACAGGGTTCCGCCCTGTGACAAAGAACTAAACATTAACTAGGTAATACTTACAGAGAGAGAAAGTCTTCCATGGAGATGGAGTCCCTAACTAGTTCTCCAATGCCAAGCAGCCAGACTTGAAATTCTCACATACAATCAGGGTATGTGTGTGTGAGAGAGAGAGACAGAAAATGGTGACTTCACATTAAGACACCTCAATTCGGCTGGGCGGTGGTGGCACATGTTTTTAATAGCACCTGGGAGGCAGATATAGGCAGATCTCTGAGTTTGAGGCCATTCTAGTCTACTGAGCAAGTTCCAGGACAGCCAAGGCAACACAGAGAAGTTTTAAGTTCAAAATTAAATTTAATTTATTTAAGTTCAAAAATAAATTTAAAAAAACCTGCAGAAGAGCTGGACTGCTTTGCCAACAGCTCAGGTTTTATACTGCCTGGTTCATATCTACAGAGACTGAAAGTATAACTAAAGTTCACTACAGAAAGAAAATACAAAAATAAATAAAATAAAAAAAACCCTGAAGAATATCTACAATCTTGTTTTTGCTGTTGTTGTTTTGCAGTAACAACAAAAGAAGCACACAGACCAAAGCCCAGGCCTTACTTTCCAGGATCCGGCATCTGTGTACACAGCAGTCGCAGAGACTGGAAACTCCTCCGGATAGAATGGATGTTTGCCATTCCCATAAACACAACTTCACAGTTTGGGTAATACTCTGGAGAGAAAAACAATAAAGAAAGCATAAATACATTCAACTTAAGGATCAGATGAGCAAATTTAACAGCAACAAAATGGCAGCACTCAGACAGAAGGGGCATGACCGATTCAGAAAGGGTATCTTATTAGGATTTTGTGTTTACTACCTCAATTTTCACCCCTGCTTCTCTCTTTCTGTCTGTCTCTTTCTTTCTTAAAAGATTTATTTATTTAGTATGAATACTGTGTTCTAGCCACATGTATGCCTGCAGGCCATGGTTGTAAGCCACCACGTGGAAGTCACCATGTAGTTGCTGGGAATTGAACCAGTGCTCCCAACCTCTCCAGCCCTACCCCTGCTCTTCTAAGAAGTCTACAGCAAGTGTACTAGGAAGTAGTGATTCACATACGTACTGTGAGAGACAACAGTGCTTTCAGGAGACCAGACTAAGAACCAAAGCCTCCACAGCAGCACTGACAGACTTGGAGAGAGACGAGCTTTCCTATCACGCAAAGTTGGCACAGAGGAGGAAGATGATTGGCACTTTGTCCAAAGCACACGAATGTCAAGGATCCAAAGAGCTGCCTGGCTTCTAGATGCAGAGTGAGGAATGTGCCTTGTCATTTATCCTAAATTAAGTCCAGGTTGTGAGTGAGCTGCACTTACAAGGACAGATTATCAAGGGACGATCATACACTCACCTGGGCATTCACAGCCTCCTCCTTTGGCTCGATTTGCCACAGCTGCTGCATAGGAGCGTGCATCCAAGATCAAAAGTTTCTGTGGCTGGAGAGCTAAACTTTCTGCTCCTGAAGCATTTGAAAGAGAGGAATCTGCAGAAATCAAGAAGAGAGTAAAAGCTAAATGAACCTAGTTTTCCTAGAACTGTGAAAAATCAGAACCAGAGGCATTTATATTACAGTAAAACAAAACAAAATAAAACTCAAAGCAACAAAGTTCCCTAACTAGACTCTGGTACACAAACTTGGCTTCAGTCTACCCTGTTTTGCCTTCTGATTAAAAATTGATGGAGCTGGAGAGATGGCTCAGTGATTAAGAATACTAACTGTTCCTCCAGAGGTCCTGGATTCAATTCCCAGCACCCACATGGCAGCTCATAACTATCTGTAACTTCAGTTCCAAGGGATCTGACACCCTCACACAGACATACATGCAGATAAAACACCAATGCACATGAAATAAGTTATTTTTAAAAAAGAAAACCAATAAGGAATTATTTTACAAAAGCAATTCCCACATCACATGAAGACCCATATTGCCCAATCTCTTACTCCCATTTCTTTCTTTTTTTTTTTTTTTGTTTGTTTTGTTTTTCAAGACAGGGTTTCTCTGTAGCTTTGGAGCCTGTCCTGTAGTAGACCAGGCTGGCCTTGAACTCACAGAGATCTCTCTGCCTGCTGAGAGCTGGGATGAAAGGCATATGCCACCACTACCTGGCTCTTATTCCCATTTCTACCGCTGTAGTTCTTTCATAGAAGCTGGTATTTCTCAGGCTGGAGAGATGGCTCAGAGGTTAAGAGAACTGACTGCTCTTCCCAAGGTCCTGAGTTCAATTCCCAACAACCACATGGTGACTCAGAACCATCTGTAATGAAATCTAGTGCCTTCTTCTGGCCTGCAGGCATACATGCAGACAGAACACTGTATACATAATAAATAGAAGGGAGAAGAAGCTGGCATTTCTCTCTGTAGATTGGTGACAACCCAAATCCTCATTATAAACACTTCATTTTTTCATGATGGCATGGAAGACAACATTAGGCTCTCAAATCAAGCTTGAAACAAAAGGTCTCCCAGTGATTTGTCAAGACCTGTCAGTCCTCAAACAATCTCACTGAATTCTCTTTTACAAAAGTAAGTATAGCCAGGTGTGGTGGCACATACCTTTAGTCCCAGCAATCAGGAAGCAGAGGCAGGTGGTTCTCTGTGAGTTTGAGGCCAGTCTACTCCAAATAGTGCGCTCCAGGAGAGACACTCAAAAAACCCAAAGTAACATTGTGTCTTCTAAGAAAAGGCCACTTTTTAAGAAAAGCTTCCCAGGTGCTTTTAAAAACTGCTGTCATGGGCCTAGAGAGCACCTTACCAAACTCCACATCAGAAAGATCTCCGCCATTGGGAAAGTCCCGACAACTGTTCCTAGTGGAACCCTTGCTGATACTTGATTGGGAGTCAGAAGCACAAGCTTTGGCCACTGACTGCACCAGATGTTCATCGTCAGCATTCCGCCAGCCCCACCAGCTAACCTCCGGTTGTCCACAGCGGGCAATGACAGCTCCATTGCTCTGGTGCCTGTGTGGAGGCAAGAGACAATAACTACTATTTCAAGACCCCAACCTGATGCTCTGTACTCACATAAAAAGTATGGTAGGTGATTATAAGTTCTTTAATGAATAGCTTGACACTAGGTAAATACTGAATTGGCTTCAAATCTTTACAATATTAATAGGGGCAGAAATGAATAACAATGTAGCACAAATAAAACCCAGAAACAGATATTGGGATTCAACCTGAAGAGCAGGAAAACAAAGCAGACAAGCCACTAGAGAGCTCTTACCTCTATGAAATCTTTACTGAAAGAGAGTGAGTTCCTGTCTCATCCTCCCTTATATTCCACTCTCTGGGATTAAAGGTGTGCACCACCACTGCCTCGTCTGTATGGCTGACTAGTGTGGCTGTTTTGCATTCTGATCTCCAGGCAAGCTTTATTTATTAAAATACAAATGAAATATCACTACATAACAAAACCTACATAACTTTCTCAATTATCATCCCATTATAGTGCTCTCTATAAAGTTACCAACAAATGATAAATGAATATTCTCAGAGAAAATAAACTAACACTCACAATTTAGATATTCAGAATGTTTGTTTGAGAAATAAGCTTTTTAAAAAAATTATGACTACTATAATTCTGCTATGTAATAACTAAGTACAAATACCTCATTTCTAATACTGAATCCAATGCATTAGATGCTAAAGTATAGAACAAATTCCTTTCCTCACTTCTGAGGGTCCACTGTAGTACCCATGCTCATTACTGCTGGCTTGAGGATTCTTTTTAAATATTGCCCATCTCGGCAGCTGTAACATTCACCTGGCCCACAGTGGACTCCTGAAGTTATTTTTCTTAGAGGCACAGCACTCAGTGACCCAGCCAGTCATGCCTCCTTCCTCGGGCTCATAGAAGGAAGAAATCACAATCCCAGTAAACCTTACTTTGACAGATCCTTTTCCAAAGGCAGAACTCATTCTCAGAGTCTACTCTGAGATGCTATTAAAACCTCAGGTGTTTTCCAGTATGTCAATTTAAAAGTTGGGGAAATGTAATAATTAGTAGTAAAACAGGAAAAAGGTTCAGACACACGCTATATCATCAATACTGGAATGTGTCACATAAAGTGAAATAAGCCCATCACTGATGACATACATTGTAAGATTCTGCTTATATGACACATTCAGACAGGTGAATCTAGAGGAACAATGTATTACTGGGTATACATTGGGTTAGAGCAGCTGGGGAAGGAGGAACGACTGCTAATGAGTATGAGGTTTCTCAGGGTAGTGAAGATACACTTAAGACAGATTGAGAGATGGGTTATACAACTCTAAATGTAATACACTAAAAACTGCTAAAATAATGACATACTTCAAGCTTATTTTTGGTTATAAAACTAATCATCTGGCTATATATAAAGATGGAGGGCTCAGTGGGTGAAGCACATGCCTGGGCAAGCCTGGTACCCTGTACTCTATCCCTGAACCCATGAAAAGATGGAAGGAGGCAACAGACTCCACAAAATTGTATCACATGTGCTGTGGTATATGTGCCCAAACACACCACACACGTATAATAAATAAATCAATGAATAAATAACATTTATAAATCTTTTTAAAAAGATTTTTGTATATATTTTATTTCTGTGTATGTGGACGAGTCTGTGTGTGGAAGGAGAGAGGTCAAAAAAGGACAACAGATCTCTAGGAGCGCAATTATAGGCAACTGTGAGGACCCAATATGGGTGCAGGTAACCAAACTCCATTCATTTGAAAGAGCAGGAAGTGCTCTTTATCACTTAGCCAACTCTTCAGCCCCAATAAATACTTTTAAAAAAATTCCCCAATTCAATACCCTGAAGAAAATGCCCATATTTTTAAGAATGCTCCTGAACACACACACATGTAAATCTGCACACAAACAGTACAAATGTGTTTACACGGAACACAGTACTCCATTCCTGTTTCTTCTTTAGGGAACAACTGGGGAAAGTTTGCTTTTAATTCTCAGATTCACAAGTAATAAATTAATTTGGTGGTAATCAAACCATAATAGAACAGTTTGCTAATAGGTTTTCAATCCTCCTTCACTGTGAGCAGCAGGTAGAAACAGTACACATTATTACCAACACCTCATTGGCTCACACACAAATGAAACAAATGTCAGGAAACCTAATGGATTCTTGCTGTGCATCCCTAGTAGGCTGGGGAAGCATAGAGCTGAATGACTGCAAAAGGCTTCCCAAAAGAGGGTAGTGGGGACTTTCTGAGGCTTCCTGTCTCTGCGAGGCTTTCCAGCACTGAGCCAGGACCAGCAGACTGTACTCTTCAACCTGGGTCTTAGGTTTCTCAGGGTCAACTTGGTCACTATAAGTAGCAGAAGTCTTTTAATCTCTGAAAATGCTTGATATTTCATCAAAGATAGCTCAAGCCAGATAGCTACAATTACTTTAAAAGGAAAAGTATAAAGAAAATAAGGTAAAATAGACATTTTACTACTTTAACAAAGAGAATATGGAAAAATACAAAAGGGTAAAATGTCTAGTAAATGAACCCACCTACTAGAGTGGTATATTATTTGTGTTTTAATAAATAAAGTTTGCCTGAAGATCAGAGGGCAAAGCAGCCACATTAGCCATTCAGGCCAGGTAGTGATGGCATACACCTTTAATTTCAGGACTCAGGAGACAGAGGCAGATGGATCTCTCTGAGTTCAAGGCTACCCTGGACTATACAAGACTGATCCAGAAATAGATCCAGGTGGTGGTGGTTCGCACCTTTAATCCCAATGTTTGGGAGTCACACACCTTTAATCCCAGCACTAGGGAGGTGGAAACAGGAGCGATATGGCTGGGTGGAGAAAGAAATATAAAGGGGAAGAGACAGGAACTCAGTGAAGTGTGGAGTCTGAAGATTCGTGGAGACAGGATCTGAAGATTTGGAAGAGGTAAAAGGTTTCTCTAGTGGTTGACTGCTTTGCTTTTCTGATCTTCAGCTTGAATGCCAAAATCTGTCTCTGGGTTTTTATTACTCGTGCAACAACCTACTAAAAAATAGAATGCTTCCATTTTACATGAAAATGCAGTGGTTTTAACTGCCTCTAATTCAATGGTCAGAGAAGCTCCCCATAGATACAGTGTTTCAAATGATTGACAAGTGCAAAGACAGAGGCGTTGTGAGCCTCACTACAGATGAGGGAGGCCTCCCAAGATCTTGCTGTGTTAGAGCAACTCCACAGTTCTAATCAGTGCTGCCAAGGAACTGCTGTTAGTTATCTCAGAAATCACTGCTGCAGTCCACAAATAACTAAATCGAGGAAATCTTGGATTTAGAGGCATCTTGCCACCTTTGGTAGTTTGAATACAATGTGATGGTTTGGATGAGAATGGGCACCATAGGCTCATAAATTTAAATGCTTAGTTATCAAGGAATGACACTTTTGAGAAGGATTAGGAGATGTGGCCTTGTTGGGGTAGGTGTGGCCTTGTTGGAGGGAGTATGTCACTGGGAGTAGGCTCTGAGGTTTTAAAAAGCCCATGCTTACAGATCAGAATATAGCTCTCAGCTATTGCTCCAGCTCCATGATCCCTGCCATGATGATAATGGACTAAACCTCTAAAACTGTAAGTAGTCCCCCAAGTAAATGCTTTCTTTTATAAGAGTTGCCTTGATGTGGTTTGAAAAAAAAATGGCCCCCAAAAGGAGTGGCACTATTAGGAGGTGCAGCCTTGTTGGAGGAAGTGTGTCATTGTGGGTGCAGGTTTTGAGGTCTCTTTTCTCAAGCTTCACTCAGTGTGAGTCGATTTCTGTTGCCTCTGAGTCAAAATGTGGGACTCTTCAGCTCCAGCATCATGTCTGCCTACATGTTGCCATGGTCCCCATCCTCAAGATAATGGACTGAATCTCTAAAACTGTAAGAGAGCCACCTCAATTAAGAGTTGCTGTGGTCATGGTGTCACTTCACAGCAACAGAACCGTGACTAAGACAACACCTCTGCTGGCATTGAAGAGTGGTGGAGTGTCCTGAACAGTCTTCAACACATCCCTCACAAAACTAAACATAGGAATCCAACTTGGAGATCAGAGATGTAAGATACACATCCTGCGATAAAGAATAGCTCCTGGAAGCCTGCTTGATTTACATGGGCTACATCAAGAACTTTCAAGTTTAATCTCTATAATCTTGATTTTCTCTCAAAGACTGAAATGAAAATTTCCATTTATGTATATATTCTAGGATCTCTAGAATTTGGAACCCTAGAACTCATGCCTTCTAGAATAACATTTTAGAAAAGAAAAAAAAAGCTAATGTTTTATCACATTCTAAGGAGCTTTTCTTACCTAGTACAATTGTGCTTTCTGCCTAAGGGGGGATTTATTGAAGCCTGTTACTCAAAAGATGAAAAGTATTTCCCCCTTCTGCTCCAAGTCAGCAAGTCTCACAAATGCCAGGCCTCTGATCTAATACAGCTGCCCGTCACAACAGCAGCCAGCTTCTTTTCCCATTCTCATAAATCCCTTCAGCTTTCACTGCTAACTCACATGTCAATTCTCATCACTTGATAGGTAAATTTGGTGACCTACTTTTCCAGTAGTGTATGAAAACAAAATGATGAAAATGGAAAGCGAAAGCTTAATGGTTTCCACTGACTTTCTGTGTTCAGGGTGGGCATTAGAATTTGCCTTCAACAGACAGGAATGCATTAAGGAATACACTTTCCTAGGCCTCAATACTTGAGTGCAATGGCTTCTGGTGGGCAGTTTTGAACTAAGCCATGGTTTTAGCTCACCTTGGGCAGAATCTAAAAAGTTTGCACACCAGAAAAATTAAATGGAGACTGTTCACATTACAAAACACAATAATGACTTCCTAAAACTATAATATGATTGTGTAAGAACAAAGAGGTCACTGACTTATCTCTGAATCATTCATCTGTCCCTCTAAACCACTCCTCACTCATGCTCCTATAAGCAACTTTAAAAGCTGCAACTGAGCTGGGCGGTGGTGACGCAAGCCTTTAATCCCAGCACTCGGGAGGCAGAGGCAGGTGGATCTCTGTGAGTTCATGGCTAGCCTGGTCTACAAGAGCTAGTTCCAGGACAGGAACCAAAAGCTACGGAGAAACCCTGTCTCGAAAAATCCAAAAAAAAAAAAAAAAAAAAAAAAAAAAAAAAACCTGCAACTGGTCAGCAAGCTAAACCAGATGGAACCATTTCTTAGGCCTGTAGTGTGTGTCCTATCTGGGATGAATAGAGGTTCATTCATGTCTTCCCACAAGAAGACACATACAGCTCTCATGCCTTGGATTTCTTAAACTTTCCATCCAGTCTCAGCATTTCTAATTCTATCTCAAAACAGGAGTCTTTCCACATGTCAAAGTGACAACCACAGACACCATTATAGTTCATTCATTTCTATTCTAAGTTTCACCAATCTTTCAACACAAAAGCCCCTGCTAAGGTTAAATGCAGCAAGCACAAGAAAGAATGCTCCTCCATACACACACACACACATGTTTTTTTGAGACAGAATTCGTAGGCATAGCTGTCCTGGAACTTGCTTTGTAGACCAGGCTGGCCATGAACTCACAAGGGTCCACGTGCCTCTGTCCCCAGAGTCTGGGATTAAAGGTGCACACCCCCACAACCCAGCTTAAATATAACACCTTTTTTTTTTTTTTAAAGACAAGTTCTCCCTGTGTAGTAGCCCTGTCTAGCCTGGAAGTCCTTATGTAGACCAGGATAGTTTTGAACTCACAGAGATCCACCTGTTTCTAACTCTGGCCCAGACACTTTTCTACCAAAATGATCCTCAGTGTCTACTCACACCACCAGCTAGTGTTCTGGACACAATGGGTGTTGGTATATTTCTTTCTGCAGGCACAGCTTCAGCAATAAGGAAGCATGGACTTGCCAGGGATTGTCTCTGAACCCAACCTCACCTGTCACTTGTCAGGTTAGCAGCTGTAGAGTCAGTGAGCAACAGGTGCTGGGGCAGTACTACCAGCCTAACTGGGACTGGTCTGGCTTACTTACCTGTAGATAACAGCAGGGATGCGCTTCCAGGATCGGAAGCCTGCCACGCTTTCTAGTTCTTTGTCAGTGATCCAGGCAGGTACTATGAGCTCTTGTGGATAACTACCACACAATCTGTTGGATAGAAGAGGATGGTGGTGAGAAGAAAGGAGGGGGAGAAAGGAGTGATATTAATATGGGGGACTGAGAGAGAGATGCAGAAGGAAACTATAGAAGCCAGTACAGGATCACTGTTCATGCCACTGCAGAGCCAGCTAAATGGGCAATGAGGGTGCCTGCTTAGCATGTTCAAGGATCTGTATTTATTCTCTAGCACAGGAGAGAAAAAAGTAACAGAAGAGAAACTGAAGGGGCATTATTTGAGTTTTTAGTCTCCTTAACTGAATGAGAAGCCATTATTTTGCTTATATTTTATACACATTACCTTTGATGGTTCAATCTGATTCTACCTTTTGTAATCTGATAAATCTAGCAATAAAACAATGAGACTCTCCATGATAATTTTGTTATAATTAATGTGTGTGTTTGTGTGTGTATCTTATTTTTAACTACGGGAAAAGCCACTTAAGTTGCAGGAAGAAAGCGTCTATGTCACTTCCCTTAGCTTCAGTTTTCCAGGCTCTTGTCAAAGGAAGCATGAAGAGGACAATGCCTACCACTTCAGACTTCTAGAGACCTCCTCAGATTAAGTTACTCAATCTCTGGTTTGAACCAGGAAGTCCTAATGTAAGTAACAAGTGCAGCCAAGCAATATATAGATACAATACCCAGAACTGATCCCAATGAGCTAAATTTGTAATGTGAATAAGCTATTAATTATAATTTCTATAAAACACACCTCAGAAGAAAATATATACTCTCTCTATAAACATGCTGTCTCTTGCTTGCTCTACCCCCCCCCACACTCTTGATTAAGGTAGCGTGTTTGTGCAGTTCATTTTAAAATGTAATGTATACTTAAAAATATAGGTTAATAGATAATCATCTATAGTCAAGCTTATAGTCATGTTAGTTAAATTTTCTAGCTGTACAGAGATATATTTCAGATGGATAGGCATTCTTCAAAAACTACAGAATATGGCATTTAAAATGTTTTAGTAACTTAAAATTTTTCATTACAATGAGACACATCTGCTCCTGACAGCACAATTAACTCAAGAGGAAGATGGACATCAAAAAGGCTCCTTATGGAGTTTGCTAGTCATTTGGGCAAAAAACTGCTCTTGCCTGGACTTCTTGAAGTTATATGCTGTATGAACTGGACATACAGGACCCACAAAAAAAAAATGACTGCTAAAGTTGCCTAACGAAGGTGAGACAGTCCTTTGGGGGTTCCTGCTTCATGAAAGGCACAGAAGAAAGTGACTGACAAACTGTCAATATAGGCGAAACTCTTTAAAATTTACTGCTTCATGAAAAAGTCTGCTGGATACTATGGGCCTGTAGGCTAAAGATGGATGCTCCAACATTACAGAAGAACTTTGGGTGGCTGTCCAGGCAGCAAGCTATCTCTGTTCTAGAGTAACTAGATAATATTATATCCTTCTGGAGTCTTTGATGGAGTTAAAGACTAGATAGTTATAAATGCAGTTTTTCTTAGTTATTAATAAAAGATAAAGTAAATATAAATGCTATAACTATAATTCTTACTTAATACCTGTTTTGTTATATGAATTTTACTATGTTAAAGCTAGAAACTTCCTTTTTATTTAAACAGAAAAGAAGAAATGGTGGGGAAGTCCTTCTGTCTATGTGTTGCTTTTATTGGTAAATGATTCAAAAAAACCATGGAGCTGCCAGGTGGAACCTTGCTGGTAGGCCACGAGTCTCATGATAAAATATAAAATGGGTTGATTTAATGTGAAAGAACTTGCTAGGACAATGCTAGAATCATTGGTCAAGCAGTGTTTTAATTAAAACAGTTTCTGTGTGGTTATTTCGGGAGGCTGGGATTAAAGGCCAGGAAATGAACAAGTAGTCTCTCACTATATCCCTCTGTCTCACTGTGCTCTCTCTCTCTCTCTCTCTCTCTCTCTCTCTCTCTCTCACACACACACACACACACACACACACACACATTAAAACAAAAGGGTATATGAATTCACAAACCATCCGTGCTATCTAGTTTTCATGTCAACTTGACACAAGCTAGAGTCGTGTAGGAAGAAGGAAACTTAAGAAAATTCCTCCATAGGATTGGCCCATAGGCATATACTTGATTGATGACTGATGTGGGAGGGCCCACTGTGGCTAGTGCCACCCCTGGGAAGGTGATCCTGGATGAATGGTACAGAAATCAGTTGAGCAAGCCATGGAGAGTAAGCTAGTAAGCAAACAGTACTTCTCCATGGCCTCTGCTTCTGTTCCTGTCGCCAGGTTCCTACCCTGAGAACACCCCCTGACTTCATTTGATGAGGGCTGAGATATGAAAATGTAAGCAAAAAAAAAAAAAAAAAAAACAACCTTCCTCTTGTTTGTTTGTTTTTTTTTTTTTTCGAGACAGGGTTTCTCTGTGGCTTTGGAGCCTCTCCTGGAACTAGCTCTGTAGACCAGGCTGGTCTCGAAACTCACAGAGATCCGCCTACCTCTGCCTCCCGAGTGCTGGGATTAAAGGCGTGCGCCACCGCCGCCCGGCTTAACAACCTTCCTCTTGAAGCTGCTTTTTGGTCATGGTGTTTTCAGCAATAGAAATCCTACCTAACACACCATCACCTTCATCACCCTCTCTTACTCTATCCTATGCGTTATTACAAGATTAGGACTTAGGAGTTTTGATCACTCTACACTACAGCTCTTTCTTTCCTGCTCTCATTTTCAGAAGATAAAGAATCATATGTTTAAAAGTCACTGAACCAGGAAGATGGCTGTGGTTGAGAAAAGCTACACAAACTTCCTAACATCCATTCAAGCTTGTTTTTTGTTTGTTTGTTATGTTTTCCTAGACAGGGTTTCCCTGTACAGTCCTGGTTATCCTTGAACTCATAGATCCACTTTGTCTCTGCCTCCCAAGTGCTGGGATTAAAGTCATGTGCCTCCATTCAAGCTCTTGCCAGTGACTATGGCAACTACTCTAATATCTCATCTTGTTCTTTTCATTTTGTTTTAGGTTCAAGACTAGACCTGGACCTCATTCTTTGGCAGTAGGATGACTGTTTCACAGTGCTGGAGACTAACTTACTCATAGGAATCAGTGATTGTTTGTGCACTGTCTAGCAGACCCCACCCCTCTTTCTGAGTCACTGTAGGTAAGCAGCTGCAGGGTAGGGAAAGAGGGTTCCACTCAGCAAAGCCTATGTAGCCTCAGATTCCTATGGTTTTTCTCTACTCCAGTTTGCCTCTGAGAGCAGCTCCATGTGAATGAAGCACTTGTACCTTTGTAACCCCAGGTTCTTAACTTCTTGGCTAGGCCCACATGAAGAGCTGCAGTAAGTGGTAGGTTTTTCAGTTAAAATTGGCCAAGCACAAATAGACGAAGAAAATGACTATTATAATTTGAGGTAACTGAAAAGATCAAAGGATGATTAGTGCTGAAAAGAAACTTATAAGAAGAGATTCATTTCAGTCTCCTGGACAGTTAGTTTACAGAAACTAAGACTGACAAAAATCACAGTATTTAGCCATCTTTTCTCTAAAGCATTTACATGTTTTAAGGGAACAGGTAATGGATGAACATTTAATAATAGTTATTTAGTATTTAATGGTTAAATAGTCAAAGCTGTGAAATTTTGCCATTAAGATTAGAAATGAGGGATTAGGGCTATTCTTCAGGAGGAAAGTGCTTGCTGTGCTATCATGAGTACCCAAGTTCATTTCCCCAGGGCCCATGTAAAAGGCTGGGTATGGTGGCTTGTGTTTATAATCCTAGCACTGGGGAGGTAGAGACAGAAGGTTCCTTAGAGTTTGTTGGTTAGCTAGTCTTGCTGAAGTGACAAGCTCCAGGTTCAGTGAGAGACCCTATCTCAAAAAATATGACAGGTGATAAAAGAAGACACTTAACACTGGCTAGCCTCTGGCCTCCGCCCAAACCTACACAGATGCATGTACATGCGCACACACACACACACACACACACACACACACACACACACAGAGTGTCTGTCCTTCCTTTTAAGATCACCGATCCTATCTCTAACATAGCACCAAAGTGGTGATGAAAACACTACGCCCACCATAAGCACAGTATCATCTAGACACGCATGTCGAAGGGAAAATGGAGGACTGCAGGGGTTAAAGGAAGGTTCCAGGATCTTATTAACTAAGGATCATTTCCCACTCCAGGAATATTGAACAAAAGATTCCAAAAGAACTCTGAAGAACATGAATTTTGAGCTAATAAACTAAATTCCATTTCAAAGTACCTACGTTCAATGTTCTGCCACCTGAGAACTGGGGCTCTACAAATATCCATGTGACTCACTTGTATTTCTCATTGATGTTGGAAATCCTCCAGGCGTTGTTCATATCAAAACCCATCCGCTCCACTTCATTCTTAAACCTTGACGTTACATGCTCCCCTAGAGACAGAGAGAGACAGCAGAAACAAAGAAATAAATAAAAATTTTCAAAATGGAAAAATGGTGTGGGACCATGGTCTATATTCTGTCAATTATATTTTAAATAAACACTGATTGGCCAGTAGCCAGGCAGAAAGCATAGGCGGGACAACCAGACAGGAAGTAGAGGCGGGTCAATGAGAAAAGGAGAAT
Source organism: Microtus oregoni (assembly GCF_018167655.1). Classification (NCBI taxonomy): domain Eukaryota; kingdom Metazoa; phylum Chordata; class Mammalia; order Rodentia; family Cricetidae; genus Microtus; species Microtus oregoni. The sequence continues at coordinate 1,076,726 of NW_024543223.1, read as the reverse complement.
TCTGGGAAGAGGACGTAGTCCTGTCCATCCACAGAAGAAGCAAGATGTGACTGCCTTGCTGAAAAAGGTACTGAGCCATGTGACTAGCATAGACAAGAATAATGGTCTAATATAAGTTATAAGAGTTAACAAGAAGCCCGAGCTAATGAGCCAATCAGTTTATAGTTAATGTAGATCTCTGTGTGATTTCTTTGGGACTTAACGATTGCAGGAAACCAGGCAGGACAGAAACCTCCGTAAACAGAAAAAGAAAACCACTACTACTTTGCTCTGTTCTATTTACATTGTTGTAAAGGCAGGAATGTATACATAAATAACATATATTTAGCTTTATTTGAAAAAGTAAGCAGAAAGAAAAGAGGACTAACTTAGATGAAGAATTATGTCATTGCCAAGTGGTGGTGGTGCACGCCATTGATCCCAGTACTCAAAAGGCAGAGGCAGGTAGATCCCTGTGAGTTTGAGACTAGCCTGGTCTACAAAGTGAGTTCCAATACAACCAGAGCTACACAGAGAAACCCTGTCTCAAAAACCAAAACCAAAACCAAAAAAAAAAAAAAAAAAAAAAAGATATGTCATCTTAGCCACTGCACATCTTTAATCCCAGCACTCAGAAAAAAGAGGCAGACAGAGGCAAGTATATCTCTATGAGAATTCTAAGGCAGCCAGGGGGTTATATAAGAAAGACCTTATTGCAAAAAAATGTTGGGTTGCTTGAACTTTCTGTGGGTATTGCTGTGCTCATTAACTACACTCAATTTTTCAGAGGGCAAATGGTCTGGCGGAGGTTAGTATGACACATCTCTCTGTCCCAAACCCCATGTTTTTTCTTGTAACCACACAGACTACTTTCCTACGCCCCCACCCAAACTGACAGTATGCATAAAAAGAAATAAAATCTGTCTTTAAAACCAGCAAGATTAGTAACATAGATCTAAAATTCTTATCTAAACCTTCTGGGTCACGTTTCAGGACCTGGGAATTCTCTGGCTTTTAGATAGCTAAGACAGTGCATGTATGGAAACACTACAGTCACAGTTCCAAGGGAGCTACTAAGGCTCCTAGTTCCTCAGACAAACACGTGCACACTTCACACCACAGGAGGTAACTCTGTCAGCTCAGATAAGGTCAAACCGCAAATAGGTTAAGAAATGCCTTCTGGTTTTCAGAGATTGCAGCAATCAGGCAAGTGATCACAGGATCCTAACTGCCAGTGACCAGAAGTCCAAGGGAACACCCCATTATTAAAAGAAACTCTAGGCATTTGTAAGAACACATCCCATCCCCTAGCTATAACCCGGTCACATTTCTCATAAATGTGGCCCTTTCTCCCTGAAGACCCTAACAAAGGCAGAGCCAGACCTACACTTAAAAGGCTTCCCATTTAGAGAAGTGCATGGTTCTGAAGCATAACTTACTAAACAAAATTATCAAGCGGGCTCCTAATGTGTACAACCCACATTGCCAGCTATAAAACAAATGTTTGCCGGACTAAAAGAAAGCACAACAAATAAAATACGCAACAGACTGCTTTAGAGAGAAGGATAAAGCTTTGCTTTCCCTGGGGAGTGAGCTTCAGAGCAGGAAACACCAATTGCTTGGATGAAGGCCAACCCTGTAAAACCATGTTCCATTTAAACTACTTTTCTTGAGTTTAAGCTAAGGTATCACATGCTTCCGGAAGATGAGCTATAAAAAGATAATGTTCAGAGCAGCAGGAAGGAATAACAGTTAAATCTGGTCCATTTGGAAAAGTTTTAGAATCGATGTAACAGACTCTCAAATAGGGTACTAAGCTATCTGAACTGAGGTGCCATCTGTCTACAAATTGTAAAGAGTATTGGCCCTTTCATTTAAAATATAAAGCTGTAAAATTGTGGAAATTTTCAAGTTTGTTAAAAGGAGATAGCCGGAGAGATGGCTCAGTGGTTAAGAGCACTGGCTGTTCTGACAGAGTTCCTGAACTCAATTCCCAGAACCCACTCGGTGGTTAACAACTGTCTATAATGGTATCTAATACCCTCTTCTGGTGTGCAGACCTATATGCAAACAAAACACCCACATACATAAAATACATGCATACATACATACATCTTTAAAAGAGAAAGGTGTTGTCCCTTCTCCTGATATACTTTTAGGTTTTACAGAGGTAGAATGCATTTTTATTAATGGTCTTTTATATTAACACCTTGATTTTAGGATAAACAGTTATCCTAAAAGGATCCTGTGATTTTAAGAAATAACCACTGGCTTCTGGGCACCATCTTGGCAGATAATCTATTGTTTAAAACTGAGCTATGCTGGAGACCTAGAACAGAAAACGGCCACAGGGCAGGTGTTTAACCTGCCACAGCCAAAGGGATCTACGGCTTGAGAGGCAGTTGTGGCCAGGAGCAGATCTCATTAACTGACACTAACTCTAGAGTTAGACAGACTTGAGCTTGAGGTCTGTAGGTAGATCAGGCTCTGGAGTCTGAAAACTCTGCAGTTCCAATGATCAATACTCAGGGGGTTAGAAAGCGTGGAAACAGGCCCTTCACCCGTGCAGATCTGAATGCCGTGGATGCTTCTCCCACTCTCCACTCTCTAGCTAGGACACAAGGGAAGTCTACAGGGGTATAAGAAATCTGTCTAGCCCACCAACCACAAAGATAAGTGTGGCCATCAGAAGTTTTTGGTACACAAACAAGAGAAGCTATAAAAATGAAGATAGTTAGAGTAGACATTAGATACAGGCTCAAATCAGCATAAATCTGAAAGAGTAAGAATCAACAGGTACAGCTAACCTTTCCCTTCCTCACCATGCATACTGGCAGTCTGCCATCTGAAGCTGCTAACATGTCAGCTTTTCCTTTCATTCCTCCATTTCCTTTATAGTATTTTTGTGGTAATATTTTCACTTCTAACACTTTTAAAAAGTTTTTATTTATTTTAAAAATAGTATGGATGTTTTATCTGCATGAATGTCTGTGTATCACTTGCATGCTGGTGCCCATGGAGGACAGAAGAAGGCATAAAATCCGCTGGAACTGGAGTCACAGATGGTTGTGAGCTACCATGTAAGAGCTGGGAATCAGACCCTCGTCCTCAGGAAGAGCAGCCATTGCTTTTATCTTAACTGCTGAGCCATCACTGAAGCTCCAACTTTTAGGTCTTTAATTCTTATTCTTCATAACTTAATCTAGCATACTATTATCCTTTCCTTACTTGGTTTTTCCTTTTATATTTCTTATTATCTTTCTTCCTATGATATTTTAAATAGTATTTTGACTTTATTTTAATGGTTTTTGGAGACAGGATGTCACAAAGCCTTAGTTGATTCTAAGGCTTATCCTCACACCTCTGCCTCCCCAGTAATAGAATGATAAGCATGCTCCATCATGCCCAGCTATCTTGTTAGCTTTTAATTTAAAAAACAAACAAAAACCATGTTTTCTATTTATCTTCTTATTCTCACTATTATTGCATTGTATAAATGCAGGCTCATGCATGCATGTGCAGAGGACAACTTGTGGGGATCAGTTCTCTTCTCCCATCTTGAGTACTGGAGAGCAAACTCAGTACTTAAGCAGCCAGGACTTTTACCTGCTCAGCCATCTCACTGGCCCTTTTGTTTTAATTATTATTCCTATTTTTACATTATCTAATTAAAAACTTTAGATTTATATGTTTTATTTTATATGTGTGGTTGTTTCCTGAAGTATATATGTACATCACATATTTGCCTGGTGCCCTCAGAAGACAGTAGAAGGAGTCAGATCCCCTGGCATTGGAGTTACAGAGGATTGTGAGCCTAGGAACTTAGATGAGTACTAGGAACCAAACTTGAGTCTTCTGCAAGAGCAACAAGTGTGTGCTTTAAACATAGCACCATCACTCCAGCCTCCTCATTTATCTAATTAAAAAAAAAAATCACAAATAGGTTATCATTTTCATTTTCCCTTCCATAACTTCCCCACTTGTCTTTTTCTGTATGTTAACTTCCCCTGTCTCCTATAACTCGTCCACTCACTACTCCAGTTTGCCCTCGCAGCACATTCTATATTAGTTTCACCACTCTCTGCCCCACAGCCTCTTCTAATGTAGGAGTGAGCTTTAATCAGGCTTGGATCAAATGGGTTCTCTGTCAAGTACGGTCTGACATTGCCATCAGAAGGCTTATTTTTCCCTTCCTCAGTGGGAGGAAGGCCCCAAGATTAAGCTTCTCACTAAGAATACCTTCAAATAAAAAACAGAAGCAACACCCGAACTAGCAGATTCACAAATCGCAATCTAGGAACAGAAGAAACATGAAAGGTCAGAGCATTTTAACTCCCCGACTGCTGAAATCAAGGCACTGCCAGATGAAAAATCCAAGTTTATTGGTGAAATAATTGGTGTTCTCAAAGAACATGCAACCAGCAACTAAAGAAAAAAGTCAGCAAGAAACAGACAAAGCAGTGAATGAAAAAAAATCAGTAACATGGATGATAAAACAACATGGAAGAAAATTTCAGCAAAATTGGTGTTTTATAAAAAAAATGTTAAAAATAAAGAACTTGGTAAATCAGATTTTAAAAAAAATAAAAACAGTGGAAAGCATCACCAACAGACCACCCATGCAGAACATTCTCAGGGGTGGAGGCCAAAGACAAGAAAAAACCATATTAAAGCATTAATAAAAATAATTAGTCAGGTATGGTGGTGCACACTTTAACCCCAATAATCATAAATTCAAAGTTAACCTAATCGACATACAATTCCAGACCAGCCAGAGCTATACAGTGACACACTATCGCAAAAACAAACAAACAAGTGAACATAACAGTGATAAATACTGGGACACAGTCAAACCTAAGATAAAGATATAAAAGGCCCATATATTAATAGAGAACAATTTATTGAGAAGATATAACAGCTGTAAAGGCATATGCATCAAATGTTGGGGCTTCCAATTTCATAAAACAAACATTAATGAACACAAAAGGTCACATAGTTCCACAGTAATTGTGGATGACTTCTATACCCCACATTCATCTTTAGACATGTCATCAAAATAAAAATTCACAAAGAAAACTTCAGAATTAAACTACATCATAGATCAAATGAATATAATAGGCTTCTACAAAATATACAGAATATACATTCTTCCAGTAGTCCCTGGAACCACCTCTGAAATAGATCACATCCTAGTGAAAAGTGGAAAGCTTATAGCTTGAGTATTTAATTTCTTTTAAAAAACCTATTTAGCTGGGCGATGGTGGCGCACGCCTTTAATCCCAGCACTCAGGAGGCAGAGGCAGGCGGATCTCTGTGAGTTCGAAACCAGCCTGGTCTACAGAGCTAGTTCCAGGACAGGCTCCAAAGCCACAGAGAAACCCTGTCTCGAAAAAACCAAAAAAAAAAAAAAAAGCGCTATTTGTAGACATTAAAAAACCACACTTGCCAGGCGGGCAGTGGTAGTGCACACCTTTAATCCCAGCACTCGAGAGGCAGAGGCAGAGGCAGGCAATCTCTGTGAGTTTGAGGCCAGTCTAGTCTACAGAGTGAGTTACAGGACTGGCTCCACAGTTATTGAGAAACCCTATCTCAAAGACAACAAAACAAAACAAAACAAAAAAATGAAACCACAGTCATGTCACACAAACATAGTAAAGACAATACAAACATATATAAAAATGAATGCTTTAAATTTTTTGGATGTTATATATTTATTTATACGGGCTGGGTGTGCATACCACAATACATGCATAGAAGTCAGAGGATAACTTTCAGGAGTCAGTTCTCTACTTCCACCGGGTAAGTCCTGGGGATCGAACTCAAGTCACCAGGCTTGGTAGCATGTATGTTTACCTACTTAACCATCTAGATGGTCCAATACATATTTCTTTAAGATAACTGAAATATTTTTAAGTGCTGAACAGATGGTTCAGTGGTAGTAAAAGTATTTCCCATGCAAGCTTGACGACCTGAGCTCAGATTCCAGGAACCCCTGTAAAAAGCCGTACACAGTTGCACATACCAGGAATCCCAGCATTCACAGAAAAGAGGTGGGAAGTATAGATAAGAGGATCACCCAGAAACTAATGAGCCAGCTAGCTTGGAATACACAGCACATCAAACAACATGGTGGAAGGTGAGGATCAACACTCAGTTGTTCTCCAACCACCACACGCACGCTCACTCCCAAACATGTAGATACACATATGCATAAGAAAGTGAATAAAAACTTAAAAATCAGAGATCTCAATAAATAACCTAATGATGCACCTCCAAGGACTTACAAAATAAGGGCAAGTCAAACTCAAAAACTGGCTGGCAAGAAATAATAAAGAACAAGGCAGAAATTAACAAAATGAAGAATAAAAGAGCAATACATAGGGCTGGAGAGATGGCTCAGTGGTTAAGAGCATTGCCTGCTCTTCCAAAGGTCCTGAGTTCAATTCCCAGCAACCACATGGTGGCTCACAACCATCTGTAATGAAGTCTGGTGCCCTCTTCTGGCCTGCAGACATACACACAGACAGAATATTGTATACATAATAAATAAATATTTTTTTAAAAAAGAGCAATACATAAATCAAACAAAAAGCTTGCTTGTTGCCAAAAGAGGGAGAGAAGACCAAATTAATAGAATTAGAAATGAAAGGGCCAGTGAAACAGCTCACCAGGTAGAGAAGCTTGCCGCCTAGTCTGATGGCATGTGCTCCATTCCCAAGATCCAATAGTACTAGAGATGGATCTCAGATCATCGGGCTTAGCAGTAAGCTCCTTTACTTGGTGAGCCATCTCACCGGCCCTTCATAACTAATTTTAATATATCAGATCAAATAGAAGCAAAGTGGCATTTCCTCTAAAATGAGGAATGAGGGTCTTATTCAATATAGTACTTCAAGACTTAGCTACAAGAGCAAAATAAGAAAAAAACAATAAAAGAGATACAAATAAGAAAGTAAGGATTTTACAGATGTCATAATTTAGAAACCCTAAAGGCAACCTCAAAGCAAGGTGTGTGGTATGCACTTGTAATACCAGCTCTTCGGAGGTAGGTAGAGACAGGAGGATCAGGAGTTCAAGATCAAGGTAGTTCTTCCTGTGTGGTGAGTATGAGGCTAGCTTGGGCTACATGAAACCGTGCCTCAGATTGAATGAATGAATGAACAAACAATCACCAGAAAAGTCTTGGACCTAATAAACTATTCCAGCAAGGGAGTGGAACAGAAAAAAAATCAACATATAAAAAAATTAGTAACATTTCTGTATGCCAAAAAATTCCATTCACAATAGCTTCAATAAATGAATGAATGAATTAATGAACCTTACCAAAAAGGTAAAGACCTCCACAATGAAAGCTTTATGACATAAAGAAATTGAAGAAGTCATTAGAAGAAGAAAAAACTTCCTGTGCTCACTGATATGCAGAATTAATATTGTAAAACCGGCCTACTAGTTGCAATGCATCTACATCAAAATTTCAATTACATTCTTCATAAAACTACAAATACAACCCTAACTTTTGTGTGAAGCATAAGACCCTAAATAGCCCAAAACAACCTTATGCAGAAAGAAATGCTATTAGTCTCCCAAACCTGATTATACTACAGAGCTACAGCAACACAAACCATATGTACTGACACACAAAATGAGATATGTAGACCAAAGAGTTAGAAATAAATTGACACAGATACAGCCTTTTGAGAAAGGTATCAAATTATACTTGGAGAGACAGACAACTTAATAATGCTGTGAAAGCTGGATTTCTACATGTAGAAAAATCAAACTGGAATCCTGTCACCCACCATGTACAAAATAAAAAATAAAAGTAAATTCAAAGGTCTTATTGTAAGACCTGGATCTTTGGAATGCTAGAGGAAGAAAACAAAGATGGAAATTCAAAGGAAGTCCAGCCATAATGTTTATCTATACTTTCCAAGAGCTGGGATTACAAGTGTGTACCACACACCCTCAAGATATAGGAAACTACCTCCTGAACAAGACCTCAATAATTCAAGGAAAAAAACCCTAAGAATTAATAAATGTGTTCCTATGAAAAGTAAATGCTTACACACACAGCAAAGAAAACAATCTCTATAGTGAAGAGATGGATCACAAAGCTGAAACATCTTTGCCCACTACATATTAGACAAAGGATACAACATACATACAAACATACATACCTAGAGAAAAAAATTAAACACACACACAAAAAGAACAAAATAAAAACAAATCAATCAATCAATAAATGATATGATGAAGTGAACAGGTAGTTCTCAAATGAAGAAAAACAAATAGCCAATAAATATTTGAAAAAGCGTTCAATATGCCCAGCTATCAGAGAAATGCTAATTAAAACTGCTTTGAGCTTTCATCTCACCCTAGTTAGAATGGTTATTGCCAAGAAACCAATAACAACAAACACTGGCCAAGAATATAGAAAGAGAAGAAGAGCCCTATATATTTCTGGTAGGAATATAAACCAGTAAGCTCACTATATAAAGTAATAGGAAGGTTTCTCAAAAACTCACTACTATATATACCCAAAGGACTTTTTATTTTTTGAGACAGGGTTTCTCTGTGTAACAGCTCTGGCTGTCCCAGAGACTAAAGTGGCCTCAAACTCACCAAGATCTCCCTGCTTTTTCCTCCAAGTGCTGGGATTAAAAGTGTGTGCTATTCTTGGCCAGTAACCCAAAGGACTCTTAGGTCAACTACCAAAAAGTTATCTGTACGCCCATATTTATTGTTATGCTAGTTATAATAGCTAAGAAACTTGAACAAGCCTAAATGTCTAACAATAGATGAATCAATAAAAAAAATGTTATCTACACAATGAAATTTTGTCTATTTACTAAAAATTTTACACGTATTTGTGTGAATTTGAGAGGTACACATTTGCCTCAATGTTCACGTGGAAATCAGAGGATAATTTTCAGGAGACAGTCTATAGGCTCTAGTGATTAAACTCAGGTCATTGGGCTGCACAGCAAATGCTCTTACCAGCTGAGCTATCTCACTCACCAGTCCCCATCTCTCAAGCCCACATCTGTGTTTTTTAAGCCAGAAAAGTAAATACAAATACATCTAGAGCTGGATTCTCCTTAAATTTCCATCCAAAAATTCCAATGTCTACACTGATAAAACATTAGGCATACTGTAATATCCCAACTTACTTCACTTAAATTTTATTTATTTATTCGTTACTGTGGGTGTGATGTATATGTGTGAACACACATATGTACCATTGCATGTATACCCGTAACTTTGAGGAACTGGTTCTCTCCTTCTACTTTTACTTGGGTTCCAGGAATTGAATTCAGACTGTCAACTTAGTGTGGCAAATGCTCTATCTACTGAGTTATCTCGCTAGGTTTTTGAATGACTCTTTATTTCTGCTTCAACTCTTCCTGTTTGCCTCTTCTGCTCCCTAATCTACCTTCTCAACCTTTAATATTTCTTGAACTACATTTATACACTCCAAGCATTTTAATTTTATTGGAAATAAATTTTTAAAACAAATAGACAATCTTATTCATAGGCCACAGTGTGAATCTGCAATTTTTAAAAAAATCTAGCTCCCCAGATGATTCTGACAGGCAAGGACGCAGACTAGCACAAGTCAGAGAGGTTAAAAGATACCCCTTTCAGATTTCTAAGTGATGGGGAAAAATCATTTTTTCTATGTATCAAGGTTCCAGAAAATCCTTGAAGTACACATTTCTTGGGCTCTGTCCAATGCCTGAAGACAGTCAACCTAACAGTAGTGTAGGATCCAAGCCCATGTTACCTACAGATAAACAAGATGTAATGTAAGTGATGGGCACTTCTTACCAGAGGTCAGAGAGTAGACATGGCACTATTAACGTAATAGATGATCAGTCATCTGTCACTCTAGTTTGAATTTAAGCCTGATTTCTACCACAGAGGCAGCACCAACAAGCTGACTATGACAGAGAATGGAAACTGTGGTGGTTAATATCAACCATCAACCTGATGAGCTCTAGAGCCACTTCGGAATTAAGTCTTTAAGCATACCTGTAAGGAATGACATACATTGGTTAAGTGAAATAAGACATGCCTATTCTGGCAGTACATTCCCTGGGCAAGGGCCCTGAATTAAATAAAAAAGGAGAAAGTGGTCTGACCACAGACACAATATATGCAGCTGGCCCAAGTTCCTGTTGCCATGTGTGGTGGTTTGAATAAGAATGACCCACACAGGCTCATATATTTGAATGCTTAATTACCAGGAAGAAGAACTCTTTGGAAGGATTAGAAGGATTAGGAAGTGTGGCCTTGATAAAGGAAGTGTGTCAATGGGGTTGAGCTGTGAGGTTTAAAGGCCCATGCCAGGTCCAATCTGACTGAGATAATTCCTACTCGAGATGTAGCTCTCAGTCACTTCTCTAGCACCAAGCCTACCTCCCTGCTGCCATGCTCCCCACCATGATGATAAAGGACTAACCACTGAAACTATAAGCAATCCCCAATTAAATGCCTTCTTTTATAAGAACTACCTTGGTCAGCGTGTCTCTTCACAGCAATAGAACAGTGACTAAGACATGACTTCCTCACCATGATGAAGTATCATGGACTATGAGCAGGAATAAACCTTTCCATTCATTGTTAAAGCACCTTTTGTCAGGAATTTTGTCATAGCAATGAAAACTGTAACTATTGTTGAAGCTGAGGATATGACAGTGAAGGTGACAGTTCTGAGTACACTGTTGCCTGAATTGTGGTTAAAGTAGAGTCAAGATTTAACAAGGACTTCCAAGCCGGGCGGTGGTGGCGCACGCCTTTAATCCCAGCACTCGGGAGGCAGAGGCAGGCGGATCTCTGTGAGTTCGAGGCCAGCCTGGTCTACAAAGGGAGTTCCAGGACAGGCTCCAAAGCCACAGAGAAACCCTGTCTCGAAAAACAAAAAAAAAAAAAAACAAAAACAAAACAAGGACTTCCAAGTTTTGCAAATGAATCCTTAACAATGTTAAGACCTCTTCCAAGGCTGAGTAAGTCCTAGAGCACTGGCTGCAATGTGGCTGGTTCCACTATGACACGCTCAACAGCCAAATACTAAAATTACACAAATACTAAGACATCCCAGTACCCTGCCTGCTGATACACTCAGTACTTAGAAGGAAAGAAGTCAGGAACCACTCTATGTATGACTAAAAGACTAAACCAACTTCTGTACCTCGACATCTATACTTATGGTTTCATGTTCTGGGGAAGACTATACAAAGGCATCACTCTGAAATGTCTCACGTTGTTTCATCCTTGAGATGACATAAAAATATGGCTGTCTGGAATATTCCTATTTTGTGAGTAAGCTGTGGCCACCAACATTCAACACTATTGGGAAAGCACTATAACCAGGATAGCTGGAATGAAAAATGCTACCAGAGTATTTTTTTTTTACTCAAATACAAGTTTTCTCTGTGTATTACATAGTAAATACAGTAAAAGAAAAAATCCAAACATATTCTTTCTCCCACTCTCTTTCTCTAATGTCAGTAAAATTCCATGTAAGTGGTTAACAGGTTAACATCAATGTGAACTGTGCATCTTTTTTTTTAGTGCTAATGATCAATCTTTATTTATACTTTTAGAAATAATTGTTGTATGAATATAGTTCCTCTGAACAATAAATCATGTTACTTCTTTTAATTTTTATTATAAAAAAATTTAAATTTCATTACACATACCTAATCCAAGTTCCCACTCCCTCCCTTCCTCCCATTCCCTCCACTTCCTCCCTCCCCATCCATTCCTCAGAGTAAGACATATTGCTTTGGGGAAGGTGCAAGGCCCTCTCTACTATATCTAGGCTGAGAAAGCTATCCATACAAAGAGAATAGGTTCCCAAAAAGCCAGTACAAGCAGTAAGGATAAATTCTGGTACCACTGCCAGTGATTCTGTCCCAGCCATGCAACTGTCAACCACATTCAGAGGGACTAATTTGGTCCTATGCTTGTTCCTTCCCAGTCCAGTTGGAGTTAGAGAGCTCCCATTAGCTCAGGTAAACTGTTTCAGTGGGTGAACCCATCATGGTCTTGACCACTTTGCTCAATTTCTCATTTTTCCCACTCTTCAACTGCACTTTGGGAGCTCAGTCCAGTGCTTCACTGTGGGTCTCTGCCTCTGTCTCCATCAGTTTCTGGATGAAGGTTCTATGGTGATATTTAAGATATCCATCAGTCTAACTACAGGGCAAGGCCAATTTGGGCACCATCTCCTTTATTGCTTAGGGTCTTAGCTGGGGTCATCCTTGTGGATTCCTTGGAATTTCTCTAGAACCAGGTTTCTTGCTAACCCCATAATGACTCCCTCAATCAAGGTATCTCTTTCCTTGCTCTCATCTCTGTCCTTTCTCCATCTCGACTATCCCATTCCCTCAAGTTCTCCTTGTCCCTCCCCTTTTCCGTCCTTCTTCCACTTCCCCCACCCTTCTGCCCCCACCCCTATATTCCCAATTTTGCCATGTGATCTTATCTATTTCGACTTTCCAGGTGGATCTACATATGTTTTTCTTAAAGGTTTGCCTTGTTACTTAGCTTCTCTAGGATCATCAACTATAGCCCTAATATCCATTGCTTATAGCTAGTATCCACTTATGAGTGAGTATATACCCATATTCATCTTTTTGGGTCTGGGTTACCTCACTCAGGATGGTATTTTCTAGTTCCATACATTTGCATGCACAATTCAAGATGTCATTGTTTTTTGCCACTGAGAGTACTCTAATGTGAAAATGTGTTCTATTTTCTTTATCTATTCTTTGGTTGAGGGGCATCTAGGTTGTTTCCAGGTTCTGGCTATTACAAATAATGCTGCTATGAACATAGTGGAACATATGTCTTTGTAGTATGATTGAGCATCTTTTGGGTATATGTCCAAGAGTGGTATTGCTGGATCCTTAGGTAGGCTGATTCCCAATTTTCTGAGAAACCAACATACTGATTTCCAAAGTGGTTATACAAGTTTGCATTCCCACCAGCAATGGATAAGGTCCTCTTTTAAAAGTGTGTTGTGAAGTAACAGGTAAAAGACAAGCAAGCCTTACAAGCAAAACGCAGGCAACTCCAAGTCAAAGAAGGTCTCTTAGAATTAGTGTCACAAACAATGAGGTGCAACAAGCTCACTTCTAAGTTACTATTTTAGGAGACAACAGAGAAATAAAAACTGAAATAATACACAACGGTTAAAACTCAGCAAATGTAAATATAAGAATTGTGCATTTCACTGTAACTTTACCATTAAAAAAAACTTTTAAAAAATGTGGCTTTTTCTTTTTTTTCAAATTTGATATAGGATCTTACTATGTGGGACTGGCTATCTGGTCTCACAGTAGACCTTGTCATGTAGACCATGTATGTGGCCTTGGACTCAGCAGAGATCTGCCTCCTGAGTGCTGGGATTAAAGGTACACCGAGCAAAAGCCACACACACACACACAATTTTAAAAAAAAAAATGATGACAGGGCAATGGCTGGGGAGATGACAAAGTAAAGAGTTTGCTGAGCAAGCAGGAGGACCTGAGTTTGAATCTCTAACACCCATGTAAAAAGCAGGGCACAGTGGTACATGCCTATCATCTAAACTCTAGAGAGATGAAAACAAAGGTTTTGCTAGAGCTTGTTGGCCAGTTAATTTGATTGACTCAGTGAGCTTTACCCTATCTCAAAAAATAAGGTGTATAGTCATAGAGGAAGACACCCAGTATCAACCTCTGGTCTCCACACGTATGTGTATCTACCATCTACACACACGCACCTGCGCACACACATTGACACTACAAATAATTGTCTTAATATATGTAAGATCTAGACTTCAATTCCTAGCACATCATACACATCTTACATACACTTTAATTTTAATATAATATTAAATATATCATTTTAATAAAAGATCAGGTGAAAAGTAAAAGAATAAAATGAGAAATTAAGCACTTTCACAAAAATGTCCAAGGCTTATGTGGTTCAAAGTCTACTCAAATACCATTTTAATATGAATGTTACCAAATACATATACAAAATTCACAGCTTCTTTTCATTAGGGTTTCATAACCCCCACAACCTTCTTATAGTCAATATAGGCCTAGGAAACCACTAAAGTGTCAAACAGTTTTCTTCCCTTTCCCTAGAAAGGAGGATATGTATCTTACTAAACTTAGAAAACCGGAAACACACATGGTACTTTATAATAATAGACAGAGATTGAAGACATGAATCATATAGGTTCCCATTTCATGATAAAGGCACCTTCAAGCAAAGTTCTATAAGAAGTCTGGCCTACCTGGTCTGCACAAGTCTCCATGCTGTTCTTTTTCACTGGCGTAGACCTCCATGCACCAAGCATGGTATGCAAATGAGAAGAGATCTTCTATTTTACCAGGTGGTCGGATTGCATTGTTCAATCTCTTAAGCCAGTCTTGACACTGCTCAAAGGTTGGGAACTGACACCTTTGCAAAGCAAAACAAGTATGAATGTAATCAGATAACAGTTGATAATGAAGTCTAAGAAAAGCCACCATTTCAAGAGTGCCTGTTCATAATGAAGGATCAACTAGAAGTGAAGAAAGCATCACAGACAGTCATTCACTACTACTTACAATAAAAACAACAAATTGCAGCCAGGGGTACAAAATCTTTAAAAAATGGGAGGGTGGACATATGGAAAATCTATTATTTTGATCTAATGAATCTCTTCTGAAAGTAATTAATGGTGATTATCAAAGTAAAGCATTAGTTTGTCTCTCCAATGAATTAGGTCTCACCCTACTTCTTCAGATAGTTCTAAAGTCATCTATCTCTCTCAAGAAAAGTCAGAAAAGTTCAGAAGTTCTTTTTCTTTTGTTATGATATAATAGGTCAACCTAAAAAACAGACCACAACACTATCCATAGCCAGTTGGGAGGTGGTTTCAAAATTTGTCTACTTAGCAATTAGGACAATCAGATCCAAATTAAGCCAGAGGACATGCAAACTTTCAGCTACAACCACACAGAGAACAAAATAGTTGCATTATCAACAGCAATTTTCAGTATATACAATTAAAGGGTTAGAATAATTAATACAAATTGAGTTTTTGAGGACTTACATAACTTTTATTTTTAAATGTAGTACTGAAAACTGAAACTACACAAACTTTAAAATCTGAATGGCTGTCAGTTATCAAAAGTAAGTCAGAAAGTTAAAGCAGGAGTACTACAAGTCTCAGGCCACCTTGGGCCACACAGACTGCTTCAGGAAGGAAGACTAATGTGAGTAGCTAAAAAGGCAAGTTAATGTTTTCCTTACACCCTTCCCTTGTCCCAACCAAGGTAGCTCATTAACATAACAACACGGTATTTACTGGTACCCCAAAACAGATCAAAGGAATAAAGTAAAAATGTCAAGAATGGAGCATGTCTAGAGTTATTAAATTAAAAACCTATTTTAGGCATAATTTTGCAACAATTAGGGTAAAATTAGACTTGATAAAATCATGAATAAATGTTAAACTTAAGAGAAATTTTGGTGAGAGATAAGACACTTGTATTTTCTCAAAGTGGTTTATTGGTTATATGGGGAAGAATGTAGAAATTTACTACTGCTGCTGCTGCTGCTACTACTCTATTACTAGAGAAATTGGGTAACACTCCGGACTAATAAGAAGTCATCAATAGGGGACAAGTAGATCAATTGTCTCTAGATGTAACACAGGACCTTGAAAAGAAAGTGTGTGTCTGTGTGTGTGTGTGTCTGTGTATTCCAATTGTAGAAACCTAACTTCAATTTAACTTTGAAGAAACTCTAGACAATCATAAAATGAGAAACAATCTACTGAAACTACAGTATTCAAAATGCCACTGTCATAAAAGACACAGAAAGGTTACAGAAAGATTCCAGATTAATGAAGATTACAGTCATGCAGCTAAACACATTATCTGACTCTGAATGAATTCTCTACTGAATGTGCTGAATGAGAAGGGGTGAGAATGAATGTTATAAAGGACAAAGATAATAGATCTGGCAAAAGTCTTATCATCATATAATTGTGAAGCTGACAATGGTATACAAGTTATATGAGGAAATATTCTATTATTAGGAAAGGATTTAAGGTTGAAGAGCCAAGTGGAGCAACTTAATTTTTCAGAAAAGAATCTCAATCTCTCATTTCTCTCTCTCTCTCTCTCTCTCTCTCTCTCTCTCTCTCTCTCTCACACACACACACACACACACACACACACAGGCTCTGCAAATAATAAAGTAAATTGGGATACAGTAGTAACAAGGGTAAATGTTACACGACTGCTATTTTAATTTTTATACTTTTTTTTTTAAATTTATTTATTTATTAAGGATTTCTGCCTCGTCCCCACAACCGCTTCCCATTTCCCTCCCCCTCCCCCGATCAATTCCCCCTCCCTCATCTGCTCGAAGAGCAATCAGGGTTCCCTGACCTGTGGGAAGCCCAAGGACTGCCCACCTCTATCCAGGTCTCGTAAGGTGAGCATCCAAACTGCCTAGGCTCCCACAAAGCCAGTACGTGCAGTAGGATCAAAAACCCACTGCAATTGTTCTTGAATTCTCAGTATTCCTCATTGTCCGCTATGTGTATGTCCAAATAAAAAGTGTCTGTTTATATAACAATATTCACTAAAAATAAAATATTTCAGGAACTAACTAGTCAGAAATTATTCTAACAAATGGAGCCTTCAAAAGACATTTTGCTAACAAACTATGTAACAACAATTTAAAGAATATTTTTGCCAATACTTCACAGCCTCACAAACACACCACCTACCTGATAACTTTGCAGTCTTTGCATGTCAAATGAAGCTGGAATATATCACGGCATTCAACACTTTCTATAAGCTGTAATGGAACCTAAAATTAAAAAGGATAAAGTCCTCTTAGTCAAAAGGCACTAATGTTGCAGGCACACTCAGCCCAAATGATTAACAGGGAAAGAAGCAATCAGAGCCACAAGTTTAGCTGGACCAGTAGTGACTTACTAGAGCCCATTAGAGTTTCCCTTTCCCTAAATCAATGACCTCAAGTCACAGCATGATGACCACCAAGAAGAGGTAGGGACTTTGGAAAAGAAGAGGGAATAGATCCTTGAATATCAAACTCACAAGGTCATCTCTCAAGGTTCTACTTTAAGAAGCTATGATTTGCAGTAACACAAAAGCTGAAGAGCTCTACACAGAAGTACTACAGGTCTAGTGCAAACAGGACTCCAAGTGTTCATTGTTCCAGATGGCAGAGTAGATTCATTCCTCAGTTCTTAGCAAAGGAGGCTTCTGAAAAAGGAGGAGGCCTAACTGCCTGCACGGCACACCAGTAGCCACTGGTCAGAGTCTCTACTCAGTAGAATAGAACACAGATAACAAGAAGTTATACAGTAGTCAAAGAAACTAAAATAGGCTAGATCCAACTTGCTCAAAAAAAAAAAAAAACAGTTGAAGAGCCTTGTTTGTCAAGTAGGACTCAAGGCTTGAGTGAATTGGAATGGTCCCCCTCCCTGACAACTAGGTCAGCAGGTCCTACTTAACAATAGTGGACAGAGATCGATACGCCAGTGAGAGAGAAGAAATGTCTCTCAAGTGTGTAAACGACTCTCAGGTTGACGCAGTGACATTCTTTCTGAAAATATCTGACTTAACCTCCAACTACAAAAGCATTTTCCAAACAAGATATGAAAAAATAAAAATTCATTTTTTTCAAGGCAGGGTCTTATGCATTCCAGGCTGGTCTTAAACTCCCTATGCCACTAAAGACAGCTACTAACTCTCTTACCTTCCCAAGTGCTAGAATTACAGTCTATACCACCATGGCTTTATTTGGTGCTTTGCATTCAGGGTTTGTTCGATGCATGCTAGGCAAGTACTCTACCAACTGAGTTACAATCAGCCCTGAGTGCATTCTCCCACCCCACCCCATCCCCGAGACAGGGTTTTTCCGTGTAGTCCTAGCTGTCCTGGAACTCACTCTGTAGTCCAGGCTATCCTCGATCTCATAAAGCTCCATCTGCCTCTGCCTCCCAAGTGCTGGGATTAATGGTGTATACTACCCCCACCCAGACTGCATACACTCTTAAGGCCTTGTGAAAAAGAGTAGCTTACTTGTCCCTAATGCTGTATCAAACCCAGTCAGAATGTGGCTATAGGAACTGCAAGTAGCACTCCAAAAATTTGCTTAGGTTTGCTCACTGACCATGCTGCCTCCAAAGAGTAGCCCCATGTCAGCCCTGCTCATTTCAGAGCTGGCTTACTACAAACTCTGACCTACTAGCTGGCAGAATAACAAAAAAGATCTTTCTGGTGTATGGTGACCAAAGGTAACTGCTAGACAAAGGAGAATACCAACAGCTGTTAGACTGCCACCTGTTAGGCACTGAGAGACTGACCAAGAAACAAAGTTTTATAAACCATTTCTGCTTTAAACTCTGTTTACATGATATTCTAAGTTTATTTATTATTCTGTGTACACACACAACACAGTAAGCATATACAGGTCAGAAAACAACTATAGGGAATTGGTTCTCTCCTTCCACCTTTATGCAGGTTCCAGGGAGTAAACTTGGGTCAGCAAGCTTGTCCAGCAACTGCCTTTAGCTTCTGAGCCATCCCTTCCACTCTCAGTCTACGTTTTTGATCATAATACTATTACTTATTATAAAATTTATTTTCACCCCACAAAATATTCTCGTAAGAGCACCAACTAGGGCACTGGTAAAAGAGAATAGACTCACACAGGAGACAGGTTTTCAAGACTGCAAGGTAACATGAAACAGCCATCACCCAAGAGTCTCATGCCACCCACTGTGGTTTCAGAAATAGCAGATTAAGATCAGTCTGTTCAATTACACAACAAAAACTGTTTTAAACTTTCATAAATCCCACTTGAACACTTAGTTGCTTAATAAATTATCTAAGTTTCAAAGAAATATAGTTTGGAAAAAATAAAGAATAGACGATTGCTCATACCAGGAATGCTACAAATGGACTCTCCACAGAGGTATTTCACTCTAGGAACTGTAAACTTGATGTTTACTGAGGTTGTATAGATAAAAGGAATAGTGCTCATTGTATCCAAGCCTATAAGCAGTCAATGTGCTGTGAAATTAAGAGAATATTTGATATTAGGTAGCTATTTAAAATTTAATGGCAACTTTTTTTTCTGAAGTGCTAAAAATGCAAAGTAGGGCATGCCACCATAGAGATAGCACATTTGGGTTCTAATGGCTTAAATATGCATGATTTAGATAAAATGACCTTTAATAGTTTTTTGTTTTGTTTTGGTTTCGTTTTTTTGTTGTTTTATTTTTGTTTTTGTTTTCGAAACAGGCTTTCTCTGTAGCTTTGGAGCCTGTCCTGGAACTAGCTCTTGTAGAGCAGGCTGGCCACAAACTCACAGAGATCCGCCTGCCTCTGCCTCCCGACTGCCGGGATTAAAGGCGTGCGCCACCACAGCCTGGCTAATAGAGTTTCCTGATCTCCTGTGTTTTGCTGTAGCATTTATCTGCTGAAGAAAGAGCAGAGGGTCGCAGAGAGGGGAAGGGAGAAAGGCAACCACTATCAATCCTCTGGTCTAGATCTAGGATCTGTTGCAGGAGGAATAAGCTATCTTGTTCCTAGAATGACCTCAGGAACCCTAGCACTGTGGTGTTTCTCAATAAGAAATGTGCATAGTCCCTACAATGTCAAGATAACTTTGCATAATCATTTTTCTGTGCAAACACAGTGTCTGGGGTTTTGTAAGTGACACATGGCTCTAAGACTTAGAGATTTAAAATGCTAGAGAAAACACTTTCATCTAAGGAAATGGATTAAAAGTAAGAACTGTTGTCAGTTTCTTAAACATTAAAATCACACTATGAAAAAATATCACAATACAATCTACTCATATAGTTACTATAAGAAATAAATGATGAATGACACAGGCCTAGTCACAGAAATGCACTGTTTTAAAATGAACTTAAAATCCAAAAGGGGAGAGAAGATCTAATATTCATTTCAAATCCATAATAATTTCAAGTCATTATTTACTGAGTTGCAGGTATCAAGAGACATATTGGATCCTAAAGACACAAAGACAAATCAACAAAGCGTTACAACATGTCTAGTAAAAGCTGTGAAAGTATGTTTACATACAGAAGCAGGCCACTGAATGCAATTACTGCCAAGAAGGGAACAGACTTGAGCAAAGCTTCACAGAGGAAGTTACTACCTGAACCAAGTTCTGAGAGATGAAGAGAAAGTCCCCAGGCATGAGAGAAGGGAAAATGTGCAAAGTATGAGGTCTGCCAGAGGGGCCCAGTTTTACTATTAGAAAGGAGACAGAAAAGCTGACAGGGACAAGGACCACAGCTTCACATCATGCTGCATAATTGACTTTCATAGAACAAATAAAGAAAACAGCTTTAAGATGGTAGATGATGTGATTTTCTTACAGACCCTAGTCCCAAACAAATCTAAAAATAGACCTTTAAGTATTTAGCCAAATCTAGTGAGCTGATAAATGGGATGATATGGGAAAATGTAATAAGATGAACCTTTATCATTCTCACAGGCAATTGAATTATAAGTTCTCTGATGCCAGCCACTTAAAGAACAAAAAAAATTAAGTTTAAGTTGAGTGGTAAATTGACTCCCTCCCCTAGGACATGGCAGGGAACTTTCAATTGCTGGTTTGTTTTTGTTTTGTTTTTGTTTTTTTTTCCCCGAGACAGGGTTTCTCTGTGGCTTTGGAACCCGCCCTGTCTTGTAGACCAGGTTGGTCTTGAACTCATGGAGATCTGCCTACCTCTGCCTCCAGAGTGCTGGGATTAAAGCGTGTGCCGCCACCACCACCCGGCACCATTTCCACTTTTTATCCACTGGTCAGAAATGATCAAATCCAAATGAACCATTGTGCTGGTTAGTTTTGTTAACTTGACACAAACTAGAGTCACCTGAGAAGAGCCCCCCCCCCCCACGCTTGAGGAATTATCTCAATCAGATTGGCCTGTGGGCATATCTGTGGGGCGTAATCTTGATTAATGATTGATGTGGGAGAGCATAGTCCATGGTGGGCAGTACTACCCCTGGATTCTGCTTCCATTACTGCCTTCAGATTCCTGCCTTGACTTTCCTCAATGATAGGCTGTAAGCTGTAAGGTGAAATAAACCTTTTCTTCCCCAAGTTGCCTTTGGTCATGGTGTGTATTACGGCAACAGAAAGCACCCTAGAACTCTGTGAACATAGTACATTTTCTTTTTCCTTGGTGACTCTGGTGTGCACTGTTAGCTAATGGACTGAATAGAGACATAACCCAATTATAGAAGGCAGGCAGAAGAATTCAGGTCAAAATGGCTC
The DNA here is from genome assembly GCF_018167655.1 of Microtus oregoni. Taxonomy (NCBI): domain Eukaryota; kingdom Metazoa; phylum Chordata; class Mammalia; order Rodentia; family Cricetidae; genus Microtus; species Microtus oregoni. Next base: position 1,055,402 of record NW_024543223.1, on the reverse strand, counting down.
GAGAACGTGAATGAATGAACGAATGAATGAGTAAGTAAGTAAGTAAATAAATAAGTAAAATGTTAGCTCAAAAACGACAGCCACTGATCTTATAAATCACAGGCTGCAACTTGAATAGTTAGGTAATTTCTAGAAAGATGAATAAAATTAATGCAAGCAATAGATTTCAAAGAATCCTCCAAATCACATAATCTGAATGTAGACCTGAGCTCTTAAAGACATCACAACACACTTCTCTGCACTGGCACTCAAATGCAGAAAGCCACAACACCGGCAAGTAAAGGGGAAAAAAAATACTTCCACTGGTGGAAACTGGTGAAGTTGTGGGGCTTTCTGGGCTGGTTCACTGGAGACTACCAAGGACAGAAGTGCACTGGAAGAACCAGTTCTACTTAGTGGAACCTCATAACCAATAAAGAGCAAATGCACTCATAACAACTTCCAACTTCCTTTGCATTAGTAAGAGTTCATTATGCAAATAAACAACATACTAACATGGATCCTTACCAATGTAGGAGCCTGATATGTCAGTCTGTAATAAACTTTGTACCTTTATAAAGCTTAATAAAACAGCAGCATCTGGTACAAGTATTAACTAACAAGCAGACAAGATGAATTGTTTTAAATAAATCATAGGAGTACCTTACCAAACAGTCCTTGAGCATGAAATTAAATGAGAGAAATGCACAGTACAAAATGCTTTCAAATACCCAAGCCTGTACAATTCTTATTTCTTCCTTTTCTTATCTACCTTACAGGAAGGATGGTTGGTAATCACTTACATTAACAAGTGACTCCTTAAACTTGATGTGAAGTCTGTAATTAGAAAGGGCAATGATGGCATCCTCAGCACGGCCCACATACTCTGTGCTCTCTCCATGAAGTTCAAGGAAAGGAACCTGGAAAACAAAAGAAACCTTTCATAGTTCCAGAGCAGAAATGGTCCAGATTAAATGATCAGGTGAACAAAAGGACAATAAACCCTCTGCCATACAGGTTTAAATCAAGAATCTGAAAGACAGCTTACACTCACCTAATTTCAATATACTTACCAAAATTAGGAACTTTTATGATGATAAATAATCATACTAAACAATGACCTTTTAGGAAATAAATCTTTCAAAAAGGAACAATGTTTTCCAGATTGCACTTCTATATGTACAGTTTAGGAAATGCATCTATTATACATTATTTCAATCCACTAGTTTTGCTCCATCGTTATTATAATACACTGTCAAAAAATGGTCTGTAATTACCTGCAGATTCTCATCTTCTCGAATCAGCTGCTTCCTGGGAAATATCTGATTGGCTTGGATGCACTCCAGGCTATGCCGCATCTCTTCATCCTGGAAAACCCCAGTGTTTAATTTAAAAACTTCTACTTATCATCCATACTTGATTTTTCTGCCATGTTTACTTATGTAATCACAATAATAATCCAATGACCATTTTGAAACAAGCAGAAAAACTCAGGAAAACTATCCCCCAAAGTGCTTCATCTACTATCTTAGTTATTGCTATAGTTTGGATAAGGGTTCCTCAAAGGCCCACATGTTAAAGGCTTTGATGCTAACACACAGCACTGTTAGCAGGGAGCTGGAAATTCTGAGAGGCAATAAGAGGAAGATAGGCCAATGAAGGGAGCTAGCCCCTTCCCTGTTTCCTCCGCACCACAAAGTGAGTGGGCTTTCCATCCCATGTTCCCACTTTGATATAAACCAGGGCCAACTGACAAAGACAATCAGCCAAAATAAATCTTTTCTCTTTTTTAGTTTTTTAGTGGACTTCTCTCAGCATTTGTAATAAGAACAGAAGTCTGACTATTACAAGTATCCCTAATCTGAAACACACTGATGCAAAAATTATCAAGCATTACAGTCTCTGTGGGCACCAAGAGGCTGTGGTGCCTTTTGAAAGAAACCAATAAGCAGTAATTTTGCTCCTTATGTTATAATTTTACATCTTTATTTTTGAAAAATATATACTTACTTAAAAATAAAGAAATTATGTTTGAAACTCACTTCAACATAATTAAGGGGTATAATAAAGGAATGGGAGAAGAATAAATGAAACAGCTCTATGAATTGATAATTCATGAAACTATTAAGTGCTGAATGTTAGTTTGCTACACTGTATATCCTTTATGCAAAATCTGCATACAGAAAGCTTCAAAAAGGTGTGCTTTAGGGTTGGAAAGATGGCTCAGAGGTTAAGAGCATAGGCTGCTCTTCCAGAGGACTGAGTTCAATTCCCAGCAACTACACAGTGGCTCACAATCATTTATAATGAGATCTGATGCCCTCTTCTAGCATGCATGCATACATGCAGGCAGAACAATATACATAATAAATAAATAACTTTTTAAAGTGTTTTAATATAAAAGAAAACAAACAAAAAAACTAAACTAAAAACTAAATTTCCAAAATTTAAAGCAGTGTAAACCACTATCCCTGCTCATTCTGCCTTACACTACCAAGAGGTCTCTTCCAGTTAAGACAATTTCAAAGTAGGAAGTCAAGCACTCTCAAAAATAACTACTTTAGCCGGGCAGTGGTGGCGCACGCCTTTAATCCCAGCACTTGGGAGGCAGAAGCAGGTGGATCTCTGTGAGTTCGAGGCCAGCCTGGTCTACAAGAGCTAGTTCCAGGACAGGCTTCAAAACCACAGAGAAACCCTGTCTCGAAAAACCAAAAAAAAAAAAAAAAAAAAAAAAAAAAAACTACTTTACACTCTGGCTGTTACAGTACAGGGAGGCCCAAAAGACATAAATAGTCCATGAGAGAGCCTGGCTCTAGATTATGATGAACTCTGCTCACATAGTCAGAACCCCCTCCATTTTCATTTTACTGGGGATCAAACTGGGGCCTCAAACATGTTAGACAAGCACTACACAGAAAATTTTTTTGGTTTTCTGCTTTCTATAGATGGGGTCTCACACTATATCTCAGGCTGGCCTAGAACTCAGTATATATGCCTGTGTGCACTTCTTTCTCCTTACATAGGCTGGAGAGTCCTACTGGGAACAAATAACAACCCTGAAAACATCTGCCAAAAGACACACTTTAAGTCTCATTTAAAATCCTTTGAAAAATAGAGGTATCTAGGAGAAGGAAATGATGCAGGTGGTGTTGGGGAGTAGGAGTGGAGTTGGATATCATTAAAACAATGTACATGCATGAAACTGCCAAAGAATAACTGGAAAAAAATCTTTAAGAAAACCAAAATTCAGTATTCTAGAATTTTCTGTAAAAACTAAGGCTCAAAAACAAAAATCCAAATGATAAAACAATACTATTTACACTAAAATAAATCAATGACTTAACAATTTCAAAGAATTACATAGCTAATAAAGTAATTATCAGGAATCCAATAGACAAATGAGAAAATGTTTAAATAATAGCAAAATTGAAGCTTGCGTTATAAGACTTATGACTTAGACATATACTGATACGTACATGTGAGTGAGTAACATGGACCAATCAGAAAACAATACACACAACCATGAGTTCTCATAGCAAAATTCTAACTTTTTTTTTTTAATTTGATATAATGATCTTGGGGTAGTCTGAATGAGACTAACCCCCACTGGCTTACATATTTGAATGCTTGGTTCCCAGTTGGTGGAACTGTTTGGGAAAGACTAGGCTGTGTGGCCTTATTGAAGGAGATGTCTCACGGGGGATGGGCTTTGAGGTTGCAAAAGCTCTTGGCTACCATTTCAGCACCATGTCTGCCATTTGTTCTACCATACTCCCTACCATGATGGTCACGGACTAACCCTCTGGAACCATTAGTAAACCCCCAATTAAATACTTTCTTTTACAAGTTGCCATAGTCATAGTGACGGTTTAAAAGAAAATGGCTCCCGAAGGGAGTGGCACTATTAGGAGGTATAGCCTTGTAGGAGGAAGTGTATCACTGTGGGGACAGGCTTTGAGATCTCTTTTCTTCAAGCTTCATTATGACAGTCACTTGACTTCCTGCTGCCTGCAAGATGTAGCAGTCTCAGCTCCAACACCATGTATGCCTATATGCTACCATGCTCCCCATCATGATGAAAAAGGACTGAATCTCTGAAACTGTAAGCCAGCCACCCTCAATTCAATGTTTTCTTTATAAGAGTTGTGGTCATGGTGTCTCTGCATAGCAATTAAAACACTGACAGTCATGGTGTCTCTTTACAGCAACAGAACAGTAACTAAGACAGATCTTTTATGATGTGTGGTCACACTGCTCCATAACTATTGGGATCTCCAGAGGACTGTGCTAGGTACCACAGAGACCTCAACAGTACCAGGAAAAGGACTGTACGGCTGGCTATTTAGCACACGGTGAAGGGCAAGCAGTGCACAGCAGAGCTGCTTTGATGCCCAATTGCTGATCATTGGCACTGGCATGCACATCATGTTAATATTAAGCAAGCACACTTTTAGCTTTGAAAACTGAGGGAAAACAAAAACTGTATACTTTAAATTAAAAAAAAACAGTAAAATGTCATCATGCTTTGGGTACAAGATTAAATTGGAAAATTGTGATGCCCACTGGTCCACCTTTAAAAAGGGAGAAATTAACTTCCTCTCCCTTTTAGTACGACATTACCATACAACTAGCTGGGCAAGGATTGTTGCTATTTCACTTTTTTTTTTTAATTTTAAAAAGCATTTTCCACGCGTCCCTAATGAAGTTAGAAATTAACATGCTATTTTCAATTTCCTCTTTGTGCACCAGCATGAAACACTTAGGGTCTAGGAACTACCACATGGTTAACGACAAAAACAAACAAATAAATCAGACAATGCTATAGAGAGCAATTTCTCTAGTCCTCAAAGCTTTGCTTACACTTTCTTAGGACTGATGAGATGTAGCTGGCTGTGTTCCATTTTCTCTGCCTAAATGGCCCATAGGCCACCGAAATGCCCATTGTGTTCTTCAAGGAAAGGGAAAGGCTGGGTGTGCACAGCTGCCCATCTGTTATGGGTCAAAAGAATCTTTTTTTAAAAAAAAATATTTATTTATTTATGATGTATACAATATTCTGTCTGTGCATATGCCTGCAGGCCAGAAGGGGGCACTAGACCCCATTACAGATGGTCGTGAGCCACCATGTGGTTGCTGGGAATTGAACTCAGGACCTTTGGAAGAGCAGGCAATGCTCTTAACCTCTGAGCCATCTCTCCAGCCCGGGTCAAAAGAATCTTAAAGGAAAGGCAGGGAATTGCTGCCGTCCAGAAAACAAATTCATTTAAAATGTGTGCTATGGTGACAGTGTATGTTAATTAGCTCAGTTTGATCAGTCTATAATATATAATTGTTTTATAAAGCATTTTACAATATTTCACAATTCTGCAAATCAAATAAAAAAATTGTGAGTGGCCATCTCACAATCTCTACACTCACCAAACAAACACATAAAAATCATTTTTACATGTCTTGCTTCTTAGAATGTTTTTAGGGAAAGGGAAGAAGTGAGCCTGGGCCTCACATATGCAATAGCATGTGGTTTAGCCTGAGCTACACCTCCAAGCCAGCTTCCTATTAAAGGAAGATATGAAAATCCTGGAGCCCGAGAATGATATATTTCAATCTTGCCTCCATTTACTGACTGACTTAAGGTGTGCTACATATCTAGCTCTCAGGATTCGGCTACCGTAAAAGTAGCTCTTCTATTCATAGTGGACAGGTACTGAGGAGCTGGCAAAGGAGGTAGAGATAATTACGAAGTGGGCAAAACTGAAATTATTTCTTATAAAACATAAACAGATGTATTAGTGTTCACGTTTCATCAAGATAGGAGTCCAACTCTAATTTCTTTATTTCTGTACTTACCATGACCAGTCCAGGGCAGGAGAGACCCCGTCCTTCTCCAATCTCTAACAAGGCTCTTCTTTCTCTTCTCCTTGAGACCTTTTATTTTAGGAAGGAAAAAAAGGGGGAGGCAAAATTGGCAATAGTTTTTCCCCTAATTGGTCATACCCTAATTAAAGAGACTGCATACACAGACCTGAAATTCAACCAGAGTCATCCCTGAATAAGCTGAATATCAACCAGCCAAATCCTCACCATTAGTTCTAAACTGAATAACACCTTTGTGGAAGTATTCCTAACTTTAACTAGCTCTGTAAGGAAAGTGAAAACCATTGACATTCCTGTGTTGAGAGTAATTTTCAAATGTTATGAATCTTGAAGATTAAAAAAGCAATAATTAAAATCAATCTGCAAACACAATATTCTCCTAATGTTTCAGGATATTTGTGTGGCTTATTTTATGGAAAATGGATCACCCTGTCTATGGAAACAAATTGACTTAGCAGGTAAAATATGAATCAACTGCTCTATTATCCTGATATTCTGTACTTACCTGAAAATTCCTGAGCTACTATAATCCTCTCACCTGTGCTTCTAAAAACAAAAGAACGTCCAACTAGAAATGCAGAGGAGTGCTAGCACTCTCCCGAAGGGCTCCTTCCCTCAACAGATTACCATCATACAAACCTGGTGTTATGGCTTTGCTCAAGTTTAATTTAAAAAAAAAAAAAGGATGGTATTTTGGGGAGTTTGAACGTCAATACTCAGCATAAGAGCTGTAAAAGCAGCATTAAATAAGTGAAAGAGAACATCAAAGGAACAGCGGGGCCAAGGCTCTGTCTGTGCCTGTTCCTCTGCTGGGTTGTGAGAAAAGGATTATTTTAACAGAGTGCTATGAGGGACAATCACTGTTGGAGACAAGGGACAAAGAAAGATGCTGAGAGCCCTGGATGTGACAGTGCAATACCAGACTTACAAGGCAGCAGTGACACAGTAGTGCTACCAGATTCTTCATAGTCTCTGAAGCGATAGTTGTGTGTATGCATGCATGTGTGCACACACACACAAACGCACACAATGAGTTGATCCACTAAATGTGACAGAAAGGTATCTCAAACTTGCTGTCTCAGCAACTAGAAAAGGGACTAAGGACTTTCCTGGTGAAGGACACCCTTAAGAAAAGTGAATTCCTCAGCCCATAAGTGATAGGGAAAAAGAACACAGAGAAACCAAGTTTGTTTCAGATGCCTATTGCTTATCCAGCTGAAAGTGACAACATCATTCACATATTTAAACTACTGTACTATGTTTGTTGTTGTCTTATGTTGTTGTGAAATGAACCCAGGGCCTGGTCACGTGATAGGCAAGTCTTCCACCACTGGATTATTACTTACAACTCAAACTGCTCTATCTTAACACAGACATAAATTTGATACATGTTCTAATTATTAGTATTACATACTAAAAACTGGGCCCAGTGGCACACACTTGTAATCAAAGCACGGAAGAGGCATAAAGGAGGATCCTTGGGGCTCACTGACCTGCCAGTCTAGTAGCTGGTGAGCTTTAGGCTAATAAGAACCACAAGAGATTGCTTTTTCTTGTTTCTCTTGGTTTTCTTGCGTGTCTTTGAGCGATTTATTCATTTCCTCTACCTTTTTGTTTGTAATCTCTGCTTAAGGTGCTGGCTTGGTGGGAGCCTAGCCAGTTTGGATGTTCACCTTCCTAGATATGGACGGAGGTGGGAGGACCTAGGACTTACCACAGGGCAGAAAACCCTGACTGCTCTTTGGTCTGGAGAGGGAGGGGGAAAAGAGTGGGGGGAGGGAGAGAAGGCTGGGAGGAGGTGGAAACTTGTTTTTTTTTCTCCTTTTCTCAATAAAAAATAAAAATAAAAAAAATAAAAAATAAATAAATAAAATATAAATACAGAATATGGTGACAGATGCCGAAGGCAGCAAGTGGTTCACCAGTCACTTATTCTACAGTCTGACAATGGACCTTCTTTTTATGGATGTCCAAAGTAACCAAGTTGTGTCTTCCAAGGAAGGTCGAAGAAAGATTAGTATTAGAGAGATTTATAAATGTGATTTGCCACCTTGGATGCAAATCTCATGAGCCTCTTTAGATTGCTTTGTCTTAACTATTTTATTAACTTCCCAGCAATTGTGAGATGCTTGTTCATCATCTGAACTGAATGCCAGGCCATTTTCTCTGAACATCACTGCAGAGCTAAGCCAGCTAACCACACACCTGCAGAGCCTGGCTCTTCCTCATATTTCTGGAGTAAAATGAAACACTTTACTTCAGGACCTGGGCCGGTTGTGGTATCCTGAACTGTCATCAAAGGGACTAGATGATGAAGTTTGGATATATAGGATGGTTTTCCTCTGTGTACTAAATCTGTGTATATATGTGTATATGGATGTGTGCACACACATTAGTTGGTGTGAATTTGGGCATACCTGTGGCAGTCAAAGGAGAACATTGGATATCTGTCTTTACTGCTCAGATAGGGTCTCTCTGCTATTTTTCTACTTTGTATTTCAGGCTAACCAGCCTACCAGCTCCTGGACATTCTCCTCTCTCTCTCTCTGGTCTCCCATTAAACTACAAGAATTATTGATACTAAAAAAAAAAAAAAAAAAAAAAAAGAACCACAAGAGAGCCGGGCGGTGGTAGCACATGCCTTTAATCCCAGCACTCGGGAGGCAGAGGCAAGCGGATCTCTGTGAGTTCGAGACCAGCCTGGTCTACAAGAGCTAGTTCCAGGACAGGCTCCAAAACCACAGAGAAACCCTGTCTCGAAAAACCAGGAAAAAAAAAAAAAAAAGAACCACAAGAGACCCTATCTTAGAGCCAGGTGGATCTCTGAGTTTGAAGGCAGCCTGGACTACAGAGCAAGTTCCAGGACAGCTATGGTCACACAGAGAAACAGAGAAACCTGTCTTGAAAAACCAAAACCAAAAGGGGATGGGGGAGGGAGGATCAAGATCCTGCCTCTAAGGAAGCAGATGGCATTCTTGAAGATGCTATATAAGGTTTTCACACATGTACACCTGCACACATACATGTACAGGCACACATTTTAAAGTATATGCATATGTATAGAATGTAGGTGGAATATGAAGAATCTGAAATTCTCAGAAGTACATCTCTGTGAAAACAGTTCGACTGTTCCCAAAAGAGCTATGTAGTCATATTTCCCATCAGTTTTACTGCTGGGCACATACCTGAAAGGATGGAAGGATTTTCTTATACAAAACTTGTACACTAAGAAGCTGGGCTCGGTGCTGCATAATTGGAGTCCCAGATACTCAGGCAGCTGGAGTTATCACTTGAGCCCAACACAACAAGAACCCATCTCAAAAGCAAAAAGAAAAAAAAACATAAACAGAAATCGAAAGAAATTAAAAATTAAGCCAGGGCATGGTGGTGTATACCATGGTGGTGTATGCCAGCACTTGGGATGGAGAGGCAGGCAGATCTCTGTGAGTTAGAGGCCAGCCTGGTCTACAGAGTGAGTTCCAGGACAGCCAGGGGAAAGACCCTGTTCAGAAGGAAGAAAGGAGGGAGGGAAGAAGAGAAGGACTGATTTTAAGGCTCGTAAAACATTCATGCAACAATATTCATAATAGCCAAAGAATGGAAACAATTCAAATGTACAGCAAATAAAAAGATAAAGCAACATATATAGAATGGAATCTTATTTAACAATAACAAGAAAGGAAATACTGACCCATGACAGCATGGATAAAAAACATTATGCTAAGTGAAAAAAACCTGGAATGTAAAACGCTACAAATTCAATTAACTATCCAGAACAGGTATATCCAGAGGAACAGAGAGGAATATGGAGTGCTTTCTGTGGGCTCAAGGTTATATTCATGGGGGACAGAAATCTAGAATGAGACAATGAAAAGGTTTGTACATGATGAATATACTAAAATCCACTGAGCTGCATACCTTGGAAAGAGTGGTCTTTATGTGATATGAATTATACCTCAATTAAAAAGTGGGTAAAGGGGGATGAATACTCAAACTAAGTATAAATATTTTTACTCCAAAGAAAGTTACAGAATAAACTGAGCAGCAACAACCTTAATTTTAAACACACGGGCTATGGTCTCTAACGTGCGCACAAATACACAGAGGGTGTGGTTATGGATTTTTGCACCTGGTTTTAGCTTTTTTTTTCTCTTTAAGGAATTCATCTCTTAAATGTATCACTACAATACACATAGATGAAGTGATAAATGAAGGTACATTTGGAATGAAGAGTACCTGTGAAACAAGATGGACCATGAGCTGATAACTTTTCAAGATCAGTGAAATGGGTAAATAGAGATTAAGTTATTGTCTCTATTTTTAGACCCTCAAACAATGCAAGCTATCATTGAAAACCTTAAGTTTTCAAAGGAACTGAAAAGAGTATATTGAAGCTTTAGATGCATTTCTATGTTTATTTCATATCTAGTTGTGATATATAAGATATGGGATCAACTTAGATATCCATGAATGAACTAACTATACATGCAATAGAACACCAGTCAGCCATAAAAAGAAGAAAAGTCTGGCCAAAAAAAAAAAAAAAAAAAGGAAGAGAAGAAGGAGGAGGAGGAGGAGGAGGAAGAGGAGGAGGAGAAAGCCCAGCATGGCAGTTACACTCTGAGCACAAAATAAAGAAATTGAGTCATTGCAGTTAGTCTGGTAAGCACCTTAAACATCTTCATGTTTTTGTTGTAATAGTATTACATGCCCTTCAATGGAAGAATGGATGAAGAAAGTATGGAATATCTACACATTAGAGTACTACTCAGCGGTAAAAAAACAATGACTTCTCGAATTTTGCATGCAAATGGATGGAAATAGAAAACACTATCCTGAGTGAGGTATCCCAGACCCAAAAAGATGAACATGGGATGTACTCACTCATAATTGGTTTCTAGCCATAAATAAGGGTCACGGAGTCTACAATAGGTGAATCTAAAGAAGCTAAGTAAGAAGGGGAACCCAAGGAAAAACATATAGTTATCCTCTTGGCTAAGGGAAGTAGACAAAATTGCCGGGGAGAAAATTTGGATCTTGGGGTGGGGTGGGTTGGGGGTAAGGGGAGATGGGGAGAGGAAAGTTAGAAGGGAAGGAGGTCGGGCCTTGGGAAAGCAGGAGGATTGGGATAAAGGAAGGTTGGACAGGGGAGCACAGAACCACAATTCTTAGTTAAGGGAACCACTTTAGGGTTGCCAAGAGACCTGACCCTAGAGGGGCTCCCAGGTGCCCAAGCTGAGGTCCCCAGTTAGTTCCTTGGGCAGTTGAGAATAGGGAACCTGAAATGACCCTATCCTTGAGCAATACTGACGAATATCTTGCATATCATCATAGAACCTTCATCTGGTGATGGATGGAGATAGAGACAGAGACCCACACTGGAGCACTGGACTGAGCTCCCAAAGTCCCAATGAGGAGCAGAAGGAGGGAGAACATGAGCAAAGAAGTCGGGACCACGAGGGATGCACCCACCCACTGAGACAGTGGAGCTGATCTATTGAGAGCTCACCAAGACCAGCTGGACTGTGACTGAAAAAGCATGGGATAAAACTGGACTCTCTGAACATGGCGAACAATGAGGGCTGATGAGACGCAAAGGACAATGGCACGGGGGTTTGATCCTACGTAATGTGATGGCTTTGTGGGAGCCCAGCCAGTTTGGATGTTCACCTTCCTAGATATGGACGGAGGTGGGAGGTCCTAGGTCTTACCACAGGGCAGAAAACCCTGACTGCTCTTTGGACTGGAGAGGGAGGGGGAAAGGAATGGGGGGAGGGGGAGAAGGGGGGGAGGAGGGGGCATAGGGGGGAGGAGGGGGAGGGAAATGGGAGGCTGGGAGGAGGTGGAAACTTGTTTTTTTTTCTCCTTTTCTCAATAAAAAAAGAAAAAAAGAACTGTTAAAAACATATGTAAAGAGTAAACAATTAGTGTACAACAGTGCATTGTCTCTTTGAAAACTGGGAGGTTTGTGCTCAAATGATAAAACATAGTTATTATTATTGTGTGATCCTGCAAGCCCACTCCTATATATCTAACCAAGAAAACAAAACATACATTACATGAAATTTTCTATAAATGTGTTTACAGCAGTTATTCAAAATAGTCATAGGACCAGGCAGTGATGGCACACATCTTTAAACAAGCACTCAGAAGGCAGGAGCAGGCAAATCTCTGTGAGTTCAAGGCCAGCCTGATCTAGAGAGCAAGTTTCAGGACAGCCAAGGTGACACAAAGAAACCCCATCTCGAAAAACAAAAAACAAAATAGCCAGATCTAAATGACCACTACGGATGAATGAATGAACAGAATGCCTCACACTGAAACAGTGGGCTACACCATTATAGTTAAAGGAATGGATGAACCTTGAACACATTACACTAAGTGAATAAAGCCAGTCACAAAAGACATAAGATAGGGTTCCAGAACAGTGAAATCTGATAGACTGCTGACGGGATAGAAAACAGACTAGTGGTTGCTTAGTGCTGGTGGAGATAGAAGGTGAAGGGGATGACAGCTAAGGATAAAGACTGTCTCTCTGAGATGATGAGACACAAGTGACTAGGTAATATGTGAACTGCACCTTAGAAACTTACTTTAATAACTAAGTTGCCTCTGTGGCACTTCACCCACACCTAAGTACAGTCATTGTTAACTATTTTGTACTTTTGTTTCAAAAGCTTCTCTATACATATATAAAAATGCACATACTAGAACCCTAAAAGAGGAAGAGAAGTAAAGAGAATCACACTATATTTACTATTCTCCAATTTACTTTATTCTAATAGTAAATCAAATCCTTCTTACATCCGTGCGTATATTTGGATAGCAGTCCGGCATTTCATTATATCTCAATCTACTATAATCTAATCAGATTACCTGATCATACATTTATACCATTTCCATTTTTCCATTACCACAAAAAAAGTTATTTAAAAACGACAATAACAACAAAACCTATCCGTAACTCTCTATACAAGTCACTATTTCTGTAGCACTGGGTCTTCAAACAGTCTACTGAATGAAAGAATATAAACTGTGTGGAGGGGCCATACAAGGGTTACTGCTAAAGTGTGCATACATGTATGCCTCAAAATCACCACAGTCATCAACTTGTAAGGTTACTTTTGTTGTTTGTTTACTTTAGTTTTGTCTTTCGATGCAGGATCAGAAACGCAGCCAAGACTGACCTCAAATTTATAATCCTCCTTCTTCTCCTGAATGCTGGGATTATGAGACCTCACCACTCCTGGCCTCAACTTGGTGAAAGTTCTAAGAGTTCTGTTATTTTAAAAATTAGATAAATTACACATAAGCAATATCTGTACCAACTATTAAGCACATTTTTATGTGCACAGAAGAATGGTACAGTAATGGTTAACAATGGCCACCCCTCTTTAGAAAAGGGTGGGATAAGGACTAGAGACCCAGGCCGGTCAGTAGTGCTAACCTAATACACACAAGAGCCTGAGGTTCGTCCCCCAGATCCCAAAAAAACTGGGTATAGTGACACACAGTTACAACCCAACACTTGGAAGGTCGGGAGGAAAGACTAGAAATTCAAGGTCACCATCAGCTACAGGGTAAGTCAAAACCAGCTGGGAAACATAAGACCCTATCTCAAAAAGGAAAAAGTAGGAAGAGACTTTCCATTCTCATACTTTTAGAACACTTACTTTATATTTCTATTAGATGGGTTTGTTTTTGGTTTGGTTTAGTCTGGTTGGTTCTAAGACACGCAGAGTCTTGCTGTGTTAGTTTCAGACTGGCCTTAAATTTGTGATCCTCAATTTCCTAAGTGATGAGATTATAGGTGTACATTACCACATCAAGCTAGGAAAATGTATTTTTCTATATAAATTTTTTTGTTGGCCTTTCTGGTTTTGTTCACCCCCTATACTATATACCCCAGGCTGGCCTAAACTCACAACTGTAACCCAGAACTGGCAGAGATCCTGTTGCCTCAATTTCCCAAGTGCTGGGATTACAGGAACAAACCACCATGTCAGCTACAAAGTTATTAAAAGGAAATTGAAAATAACTATTATAGAAAAGGTTTTCATTTGGGGCTGGAGAGATGGCTCAGAGGTTACAAGCACTGACTGCTCTTTCAGAGGTCCTGAGATCAATTCCCAGCAACTATATGGTGGCTCACAACCATCTACAATGAGATCTGGTGCCCTCTTCTGGCGTGCAGGCATACCCACAGGCAGAATGTTATATACGTAATAAATAAGTAAAAAAAAAAAAAAACAGATTTTCATTTAACTAGCCTAAAAAAAGTACAGATAGGGCGTCCACACCCAAGATCCGTTACCGTCTACGCAGCTCGGAATTCGTGCCTCCGTCTACGCAGCAGCCATGCCGCCGTACACCATTGTCTACTTCCCAGTTCGAGGGCGCTGTGAGGCCATGCGCATACTACTGGCTGACCAGGACCAGAGCTGGAAGGAGGAGGTGGTGTCCATAGATACTTGGATGAAAGGCTTGCTCAAGTCCACCTGTCTGTATGGGCAGCTCCCCAAGTTTCAGGATGGAGACCTTACCCTGTACCAATCTAATGCCATCTTGAGGCACCTGGGCCGATCCCTTGGGCTTTATGGAAAAGATCAGAAGGAGGCTGCCCTGGTGGATATGGTGAATGATGGGGTGGAAGACCTTCGCCTGAAATACATCACCCTCATCTACACCAAATATGAGGAAGGGAAGGATGACTATGTGAAGGCCCTGCCTGGACACCTGAAACCTTTCGAGACCCTGCTGTCCCAGAACCAAGGAGGCAAAGCCTTCATCGTGGGTGACCAGATCTCCTTCGCCGATTACAACTTGCTAGATCTGCTGCTGATCCACCAGGTCCTGGCCCCTGGCTGCCTGGACAACTTCCCCCTGCTCAGTGCCTATGTGGCACGCCTCAGTGCCCGGCCCAAGATCAAGGCCTTCCTGTCCTCCCCTGACCATTTGAACCGTCCCATCAATGGCAACGGCAAGCAGTAATGTAGGGAGAGACCGGAGCTGCCTGTCCTCCTTTCCCCAGCACTAATAAAGTTTGTAAGACTTTGGAAAAAAAAAAAAAAAGTACAGATAATGGCCTCAAAGAAAACTGATAAAAAGCAATGACTAAACACAAAGGAATTGTGCTCAGATTCTGCTCAAGTGCAGCATTCCTTATCAAAAAAAATGCACCACACCAGCGGGGTTCAGATTTCAGGGTTCTTTCAGACTTTGGAACACTTAAGATTGTGGATTTGGGGATTAGGAATGGCTATCCGATACTAAAGTTATGACCATAAGAGTAAATCATATTATTTATGTGAGCCTCGGATTCATGTGATATATTTAGTATTCTCAGCCGCATAATTAATTATCTTTTTATAGTTATTACTATTATGACTCAATCATATATTTGATAATGCATGATCCTACAGGGATAGATTGACTTTGGTAAGACAATGCCCAAAATAGTCTTTTTGTATATGCACACTTCAAGCTTTAAGACAAAGTGGAAACAAGAAGGGGTACAAACATCAGAATAAAGCAAAGGAACACACTGGAGTACATTTGAAAGCTAGGAAGAAGTTCAGGGTAGCTACACTGGTGCATAGGAAATAAGTGACTACATATAGACAATTTGTTGCATGCCACTCTAAGGAACTTGATCCTGGCATGGAAACTAGGTGAGGTCATTGCCTAACGGTAACTGAAGAGAGAACAGGTTAAAGAGCAGGCCAGTATTCTTCCAATTTTTATTTTCTCTGAGAGCTGAACATTATGTTAAGGGGTAGAGTCACCCAAAGCTAAGAGTATATATTAAAAATCCATAAGGAAACCTACTATTTTGTAAGTTAATAACAAAATAAAATGTAAGACAAAAAAGTTTCAACAGAGATTCCCTGCATGAGTAGATAAAGGTACTCTAAGAAGTCATCAGTTACTAAAATGAAAAGCCCCAGGACCAGGGTGAAGCCACTTCTCTATGAACCCCTGGGGCTCCCCAAACAATATTGTTACTACACTGGTTGCCCACTAGAATTACACAGTAAAACTCTACGACACTAAAAGCTTTGGTCACAGGATATAAGGAAATCAAGTTTTAGCTGAACTAGAAGCTTCCTCCCTTTCAGAGGGTGTTCCACATGCTGGAGCACTGTCATTAGCAGTCTTACTTAGCTGTGAACCCTGTGTGCTATACTACCAACTGGCCAGGCAAGACATGCCCAGCAGCACAATAATGGCACTACGTTAAAGGGGCAACAGCTTCCTGACTGGACTTATCACTCCACTGAAGCCAATGCCTGCCTGGTACTGTAAACCTACTGAAAATCCCTAGTTGAGGGGTCATATACTGTAGTAGCTAAGCTACTGCTGTCCTTAAAGTGAGCATAGCACACCTCTCAAATTACCTTCTAAATATTTTTATTTATCCCCACAGAACAGTGCTGCTATTGTCTGTGGTCAAAAGCTTATTTTTACAAGGGACAGAGGTTACTGAAGAAACTGGCCATCTAGTCTGAGTAACTGTTGAAAGTCGAGCCCTCATGCATGAGACACTGCACTCCTACTCTAAAACTCAGGAAATAATGCAAAAAGGGGAGGAAATTATGTATAAGCTGGAGGGAGGGATGGAGTGCTTAGAATACTTTATCTTGTTGTGTTTTCTTTTTTCTTTTCTCTTTTTTGGGGGGTGCCTGTGTGTTTGTGGTATTCAAGTATGTATGTATTCTCACCTCACATGTGTTGGTATATATGTGTGCATATATAGACATGAATATAGACACATGAATGTAGAGGCCAAAGGTTGGCACTGAGTATCTAAATCAATCACACTTTACTTACTAATGCAGGATCTGCTCTGAACTGAGAGTTTGCTGACAAAGAAGTTGACCCTATAACTCAAAATAACAACTACTCAACACATTTTCAGACATAAAGAACACTGCAATATGCCACAAATAGACACATAAAAGGTAACCTGGCATGGGTACTAATGAAAATGGACAGGGACAAACAGTGTCACAAATCTAATTTGTAAATATGTTTTCCCTGCTTCAAATCAGCAGAGTGATTACAGGAGGAAAACAAACTTACCAAATGAATACTGTCCTGAGAACTTTTTCTTCTATAAGGCTTCACAAGGAATTCTGCAAAACAAACAAATATCCTACCATCATGATTATGCCAATTGAAAGCCCAGCTTACCTCTCACACTAACATCTTTAATTGCTGTATGGACTGCTGGTAGATGTTCAGACTTTTTCCTCACATGATTCAGAAACCTAAGATGTTCCTTTCTGAGCTTCCCTCAGTGAACAAGTATTATCTCCCACAGCTGGTGAGGGAATCTCTGCTGCTTATCATACCTATTCTATCCTGTCTTGGACTTCTAGTTCAAGGTCTTTTGTGCATACAACTGACTTCTACCAAAGGATCTAACATTGTTTTGAGGACATAAAGTAATGGGTATATAACTACAAACAAAGAATTCCTGCCATTAGGCAATAATCTGATCTTTGTAGAAATAAGAGAACTATATACCCAATCTCTTTGGGGCAAATTCTCTGTAGTATTTATTTATAGACAGAATCTTTCAGCTTGTTTTGGAGCTTGGTTTTTCCATTTGTACTTGTTTGGGGCAGTGTTGTTTAGTTGGTTTTAGTTGTTTGTAACAAAGCCTTACTCTGTAGCCCAAGCTAGCCTGGTATTTACCATGTAGCCCAGATAGCCTACGATCTACCTGCCTCAGCCTCCTGAAATCTGGGATTACAGGTATGACATACCATATTGAGTACAGGATTATTATTTAAATTACATGAAGTAAAATAAATGAGTAAGACCAAATAGAGTACCAAAACTCTAAAGAATTAGAAATGAAGGGCAAAATTCAAGAAGCAAGACAATGATATGTTGGTGACTTCTCAAGTAGATTAGGTCCAGTGGTAACTAGGTGTGTAAAGAATAAAACTCAAGACACAGGTCAAATCTATGGAAAAAAACAAACTTATGAGCCAGGCAGTGACGTATACTGTAATTTTAGTATGTAAGAGACTGAGGCAGCAGGACTGCTGCAGGTTCATGAGTAACCTAGGCTATATACAAAGACTCTTTTTTTACAAAAAGTAAAAAGAATAACCAGCTTACAATGCCATATAAATCAGACAACACTCAACAAAAAAAAAAAAAAAAGACTGAAGTAGATTAGTTAGCTCTGTGTCAGCAACGACTCCTCAGCCTTAGTCAGGTAGTGTATCATCACTGTAACGATGCCAACCAATCCATTCCTCTAAGGACAATGTGCCAGATAAGGGCTATATAAAGTTGAGTCTGAAAAAGGCTCTCTGGTACCATAAGGTTATAAACACAGCAGAAAATAGAAGATTTATGTTCTCCTCTTCATTGAGATAGAATGTAATGTGGCTACGTTAAATCCAAACAATTAATAAAAGATCTAACTATAATGGAAGTTAAATACATGAGATACAAATTGAAGCAGAGGATAGGACAGGCATAGAAAAAACTTGAAGTTAATCCTTTAGGATTTACCCTAGATTCTATCACTAAGGAGTAGAGGAACAAAAAATTAAATCTTTCTGAACCTATCTCACTAAGGCACAAATTTCTATGTACATATATATATTATATGTGGTATGATATGTATATTATATATATCACACATATATAATGCCATGTGGATATAATGTATCATAGGAAATAGCCCGGGGCTAAGGTCAAAGTTCAGGACCTATATCTAGTTAGAGCCCCAACATCCATGTAAAATGACAGGCATGGTAGCATGTGCCTATAGTCCCAGCATTGAGAATGTGAAAACAAGAAAATACCTGGGACTTGCTGGCCTGCTAGCCTACCAAATCAGTGAGTTCCAGGTTTAGTGAGAGACCTTCTCAAAAAATAAAGTGGAAAATCAATCATGAAGACACCCAAACACAACCTCTGGCCCCCTTCATGCCCACTCACCTCCACCCACATCCAGGCATGGGAGAGTCCTAACAAGTGTAAAGTACAATATACCTGATTTTAAATACCATGATAGTGTATATTACTGTGCAGCTGCAATAGAAGTTAACAACTTAAGGGCCTGAAGGCTCTGAGACCATAAGGGAATACACACATTCAGTTCCTATACAAACTAGTTTGTGATTAGCTGCATGCAACCTGAAACACTGGCTTCTGCAAAGACAAAGTGACACCAGTTTATATATCATTTATACTGTTTAAAACTAAATATGAAAACAAATCAAGTTAAACCAAATTAGTAAGGAAAATCTAAAGAGAGGGTAGGCCCCCTGTAATATTTGGGGGTGGGGAATGTGTAAGTAGAACTTGTTGACTCTGGTATGTTTCAGGGGGAAAATAGAGTGCTTTTTAGGTGGTCCTCTCTCACTTTTCAAATGGAGGATAAGAGTTCAAAATTTTAAGAAGGCAATATTAAAAACTTATTTTTAAATAATCTATTTTCCACTGAAATGAAAACAAAAGGACTTTCCTGTCTATAAATAGTAATAAACAGATTCTGATATAATTGAGTACAGAGGCAACATTCAAACATTCAAGGCTGCAGATGTGGCTCAGTTGACAGAGTGCCTGTCTAGCATGAGAAAAGGCCCTGGAGGTCCTGGTTCAATAAGAATAACCATTTGGTGCATGTCTAAGTGCTAGCATTCAGAAGTGGAAGCAGAAGGATCACAAGTTCAAAGCTATCTTTGGCTATAAAAGGGTTCAAAGGAGTCATGAGCTACACGAGAGCCTGTCTAAAAAAATTTTTTTAAAAAAAGAAAGAAACATGAAAGAACAGACAAAACTCAGTGATGTTAAATTTTAAGAAGCATATCTTGGTGACTTTTCTCTGAATCTTAGTGCTTCCTTGCTATGGCTATTAAAGTTTCTAATATCTAAAACTAGACTTCTGTAGCACATTTGGTAGGATTATTCAATGGTGGGAAAATGATTTAATCATAAGAACTAACCCAAAGCCAAGTATTTAACAGCTGAATGAAATGAGTATAACAGAAACTTATTCCCTGAACCTAAAGTTTTCTTTGGAGTTTTTGCTGCTGAAATCAAGAATAAATGAAAACAGAAACAAGTATTCAGTCAAAAAAAAAACTGACTGCATTCATTCCCCGTGGTAAGTAATGAAGAGCCATTCATCTAACAGCACTTGTGGGTGGGAAGGGTGATGCAACAATGAATAGGGTTCCTACCCTTGTGCAGCTGCCATCTGGTCTGTGTGACTTTCCAGAATTATGACATTTTCTCATTTATGAGCATGCTTTGTAAAGACAAATGATGGTACATACAGAAGGGGTCAGTGCCTTGACGCAGTGAGACCACCAAGCAACATGCTTAAAATCAAAACCAGACACTGTGTTTCTTTTACACTTCTGAAACATTAAAGACTAAGAGCAGTCAGAGCCCTGAATGCAACTTCATGATTAGTTTACTGCATTTTCTCTGCCAGCTGTGAGACATAGATAAGCAGCTAAAATATCATCCCCTACACAAAAACAACCATCCTTCTCCAGAGGGAAAAAAATAGCAAGTTATCAGAAACAGCTAGACTCCATGTTATTACATTTCCGTATCAACAAACACACACTGGTAACAAGTTGCTTCAAACAGTAATAATCAAATACCACTGCTAAAAAGAAATATTTGGTTTCAAAAGGAAATAACCGAAGGACCAACCTGGTATAATTCTGGAATTAGACAAGTGATGCAGATTGTGTGACTCATTAGTTGTACACATTTCTTTTTAACATGGGAGAGATTCTGAACACAATCCTCAAAGGGAGCTCTGCTACAGAATTTCAGTTGGTGACAACACTAAAGGTCATTTGTCTTCGATGAGTAGCTGAATTACTGGCAGCTATTTTTCTAGCTGTGGACCTCAAATGTGACAAGTTTACACTAAAGTAACTGTGCTTTCCCATTTTTAGACACTAAGATTGATTACACCTCACAAATACCTTCCTACATTCCTGTCTCAAGGAACCAAGCACGAGGATGCCACATATTCACAGAAAAGATTAACTATATTCAAACCAACAGCAAATCTGACTGGTAACCTTCAAAATAACTTATTTTACAAAGACTTTTAATTTTAACCTTTTAAATGGCAAGAGAGAGAGAGCACCAGCTACATATGATGTCTATTATCATAAAAGATTAAAACCAAAGATCATATATTATTTATTTTTTAAAAGTTAACATTTAAAACTTCAAAAGTGGAGAGATATTAAGTTCTGACTTGCTCTTTATAATCACTTTGGTGCAGAATACATTCTTTTCATATTTGACTCAGATGTATTAAGCCATTAACAGAATTATAAGAAGTTCCACAAGTAATCTATAATGTTATTACCTGCCTAAGGCATCACTTTACTACCGAAATTAAGAATTAAAAATATAATTTTGGAGTAAGAAAAATAGTTCAATGGGTTAAGTAAAGAACTCAATTTGGATCCCCAGATCCCATATACAAGCCAACATGACAACACACACCTGTGCTGGGGAGGTAGCGACAAGGCCCAGGTTCAGTAACTGTGTAAAAATAGGGTGGAAATAAAACCACTTGATGTCAACCTTAGGCTTCCTAATGTGTGTGTACTAGCAAGTGTACACACCACACACACTATAAGGCAGTATATTTAGGTAGGTCTGCCATCTAAAATGAAGAAATGCTTCCTATTTCCTAAAAGGGAAGAGACATAATTTATTGAGAATAAAAATGCCTGGGACTTGAGAGAGCTCAGAAGTTAACAGTATTTGCTGCTCAATCACAAGGACCAACATACTCACGTACGGAAGTTAACAAATTCCAACTCCAAAGAACCCAAGCCCTCTTCTAGCCTCTGAAGGCAGTTACACATACATGTGTACATACACACACACACACACACACACACACACACAAAGTAAATAAAGTCATTTTAATTTTTTTCACTTCAGTTTATGTGTGGGGATATTTTGCCTGTGGGTATGTCTGTGTAGCATGTGCATATAGGGTCCATGGAGGCCAGAAGAGGGCTTCAGTTCCTCTGAGAATGGAGGTACAGGAGGTTGTGAGCTGCCATAGGGTTGCTGGGAAATGAACTCAAGTCTTCTAGTAGAACAGAGAGTATTCTTCACCTGCTGACCCTAAAGTTATTTTTTAAGACTGCTCAAGTCTCATTATTAACAAAAGATGATAGGAACTCTAGCATGCAATCACTAGAAATTAATTTAATTAAAAGCCAAGTAGGATCAATGTGCCTAAGTGTCAGAGGTAGTTTATTATTTATAATTACTGTGGAAACATCAGAAAGACTATCTATAGCACCGGAAAAAAGTTTCCTGACTTTTGTTCCAAGGTGTGCCTCTGGAAGGGCAAATTTCCTACAAGCATGAGTTAAGGTCTTACACTTGTTCTCAGTTAACTTCAGGTAACAGAAGTAACTGGGGAAGTTGTCCACATTCTTTTCACCCTACCTTGCACTAAATCTGTCCTCAACGCACAGATCACACATTCTATTAAAACTGAATGACAATTCAAATTTCAGAAATTTAAATTCTCATAATCATAAGTTTACAATGACTTCCTCCTTAACATTTATTTAATATTAAACCCCAAAATCTATCCCTTCTGCTTCCTAAAAAACTTAGGTGGGTTTCTTAGATAAAAGACTTAAAATATCTGTCCCTATGGAGATGGATTAATTTTACAAACAGGTTCTCAAGCAAATTCTGTAGTAATGTTTAATTTAAGAACTCCTATTTTTTTCTCCTATTTCATTTTTTTAAGAATTTCATATATGAGTACTTTATTTACATCATAAAAACTCCTCTCTATTTTTTCTCCCAAGACAGGGTTTCTCTGTAAACCTCTGGCTGTCCTGGAACTCACTCAATAGACCAGGCAGGCCTCAAACTCATGGTGATCCACCAGCCTCTGCCTTCCAAGCACCGGGACTAAAGGCATGTGCCACCAACACCTGGCTAAGAACTTAGCAGAAAAAGAAAAGAAATCTGTAAGTTATGTAGCAAAACAAAAACAATTTTAAAAGCCACTAAAGCCCCAAACTGACATTGCTTATACCAGCACACTTTGCTCCTCAATCTTCCCACAAAGCAGAATCTCCAGACCCACTTGAACACTAAATCCTAAGCCTCTCAGTGAGCAGATCCATAACAGATTTTTTTTAAAAAAAATAAACAAACAAACAAAAAACCCCAGTCTAAGATAAAGGACAGCTTG
Organism: Microtus oregoni; assembly: GCF_018167655.1. NCBI lineage: Eukaryota > Metazoa > Chordata > Mammalia > Rodentia > Cricetidae > Microtus > Microtus oregoni. Next base: position 1,032,304 of record NW_024543223.1, on the reverse strand, counting down.
CTAAAGGAACCCAAGAACTATCTATATCCATGTATAAACAAACAAGTATGTCTTATTTTCCTATCTTCTCTAGACACTTTGACATATTAAACATGAATTCTAGGAAAAGTATGAAAGTAAACCACACCCCCCCCCCAAAAGAGGTATCAGTAACCCAAACCAAGCTGATCTGTACACTGCTTATCATACATGAATACTTTATTAGGAATGATAAGGTTTTCTCCCATTCCGTGAATTGACTCGAGTTTTATGTACAATAACAGGCATTAAAATGGTCAAGAAGGGGATATAGCTCTGCTGATAAAAGTGTCTGCCTTGCAGGCATGAAGCCATGGGTTCTATCTGCATCAACCTTAGAAAGGTTAAGAACCAGAAAGCTGAATGAAAATGCATAACAATTCTTTCAGCATACAATATAACAATAAAAATTAAAAATTTAAACTTTTGAGCTGGTCAGTGGTAGCAAACACCTTTAATCCCAGCACTCAGGAGGCAGAGGCAAGTGGATCTTTGAGTTCAAGGTCAGCCTGGTCTACAAAGGACAGCTAAGGCTACACAAAGAAACCACGTCTCCAAAAGAAGTGAGTGAGGGAAGGAGGGAGGGAGGGAGGGGAGGGAGGGGAAGGAGGGAGAGAGAGAGAGAGAGAGAGAGAGAAATAAAAATAAACTTTGAACTGATAGCTTCACAATTAAAAACTTCTGTGCTCAACAGTTAAAAGCACTTCTTGCTTTTGCAGATGACCTGGATTCAACTGTCAGTCCCTATGTGGTAGCTCACAACCATCTGTAACTCCAGTTCCTGAGATCAGATGCTCCTTCTTCTAACCTCTTCCAACCTCCACAGGCACCAGGCATGCATATAGTGCACAGACAGAAAATGCATGCAAAGTAGCACAAACATAAAATAAAAATAAATAAATCTTAAAAAAGTCTTTCCAATCCTGCTCTACTTACGTAGCACATAGAAAGCAAACAACGAACTGTCTACCTCTCCAGCCTGTAAGTGCATTCAGTTAAGAGTACACTCAAAGAAATAGAACTCACAAGGTAAAGGCTGTGTGAAATAAAAAGAGCCTACTCTTCTACAGGCCTAGTTAAAATTTATATTCTGGCAATTAGGTAGGGGGCTACTCATATTTCTGAAAACAAGCCAATAAAAACTTAAATAACCTCCAATAACTACATACCACAATGAGGGCTCTGTTCATGTGGCAAACTCAAATAGCCTTTCTAAGCAGTCCTTAGAATATTTAAAGCCAAGAGACCACAAATCAGCATCTTCACCACATACTCAGGAGAAAATAAAACAAAACACCCTTTACACTGGCAATATTTATCTCATGTAAACAGAAGGTACATATTATGACTGACATCCCAAATATGTACAGGAGGAAAAATAGAACTTTTCAACTAATGCCAAAGGAGTTCATCACTATGTTTTACTGATGAAAAGAAAATCAAAAGTATCAAGTTAAATAAAAGTTAAGTAAAAGGAATTTTTCCTTGCACTTTTAAATAACTACATTTAAATCAGCAATTCAAAAAGTTTAAACAACCCTGAATTCACACAGAAGACAAAATTCAGAACCATGGCTTTAAAAACTTCTTCAGCTGTTATTCTTTTTTTTTTTTTTTTTTTTTGTTCTTCGAGACAGGGTTTCTCTGTAGCTTTGGTGCCTGTCCTGGAACTAGCTCTTGTAGACCAGGCTGGCCTCGAACTCACAGAGATCCGCCTGCCTCTGCCTCCTGAGTGCTGGGATTAAAGGCGTGCGCCACCACGGCCAGGCCAGCTATTATTCTTAACTCAGTTGGAAAATCAAAGGCAGCTTTTTAAAAGATATGCCTCTATTCATACAAATATTGGCAAAACAGTCTCAAGATGGAAAGACAGCCAAACAGAAACTTATTCTACATACATTATAGAGTAATCCAAAGATACTGCTCATACATGAAAAACAGTGACAAGCCAGATGTGGTGGTGAGGCTAACACAGCAAGGCAACAGAGTAATACTTCCACCTCTAAGTAAATAACTACTACTATTCAATTCAGATGACAGAAAAAATATGTAACTAAATAAACAAATCATTCAATTAAGAAAAATAGTTCATACAGACAAGACCTGTCCAATGGACAAAGGGTGTATGAAGTAATTGTAGGTAGCAGTCCCCAAAACTTAGAAAGACTGACTGACACACAAACACACACACAGATGAATGCACATACAAGTGCAGACACACAGCACAATATGTGGTATACATGTCATTCACAAACAGTAAGGTTTTAAGCCTACCAAGCTGCTTTTTAAAAATATATTTTGAATATGTCACTCTCCCTGTTTAATACTCTCTACTATCACCAATGACAACTTCAATAATAAAGGTAGCAGCTAATATCATTAAGTCAATCCACTGGTCTTGTTTCTGTCCCTGCCTGTTCTTTTATCTGACAAACCAAGTAAAAATAAATACGACCCTCCAATCTGTCTTACATTATTTAGCAGTAAGCACATTAAAGTACCACCATGAATACTTCCTATCGTCCCTAAAGTTAAAAAATATATACATCCCTTGCCTTTTACCATTGCCATATTACAAAGCAAACTGCCCTTCAGAACTAAGTAGTCTATTTATCTTTAAAGTTTTAAAAGGTATCTAGATATCTTCCCTAGATATCTTTTTATTAAAATTTAATCAGAAGCCCTACACTGTGGTCTACACCCTTAATCCCTGCACTCAGAGGCAAAGGCTGGTAGACCTCTACCAGTTCCGAGTCAGCCTTGTCTACATAATGAGACCCATTTAAAAAAAAAAGAAAGAAAAATCAATCAGCCTATAACTGACACACGATGTACATTTAAAGTGTACTTTTCAGTGTTTTATTAAGAAAAAGTATGTATTTTATTAAGAAAAGTATGTATTTATAATTTTAAATACATATTTAAGTACACAGTTAATGGACATCCACAGTGCTGTATGATCAGTATCTAGAAAAATCACTATCCATATTTCAGAATCTTTTCATCCTACTAAACTGCACCTCTCCCCACGCTCTGTAATTCATTACTTCCTCCCCTCAGTCCCTGTATTCACTGTCACTTTGTTTTGATGGATTTGCCTACTCTAGCTTATATAAATGAACTCATCAAGTATTGATTTTATATCTGGCTTATTTTGGCTTATTTAGCACAGTATTTCTAGGTTTGTTCATGTGTAGTATATGAAGAATTATAAGTCTCTTTAACACTGGGTACCATTCTATTGTCTATATATTCTTTGTTGATAAATGTATCTGCTGACTATCCTACCTTTAAATACTATGAACAATGTTATGAACAATGGCACATAAAACTGTGAGTCAAGCATGGAAGCTCGCTCCTATAATTCCAGTACTTGGGAGGTTAAAGCAAAATGATGACAGATTCCAGGCCAGACTGGACTACACAGAGAGTTCCAAGCCAACCTGAAGTATACACTGATACACTGAAACTTTATTTAAAAAAAAAAAAAAAAAGGTCTGTCTGGGTCCTTCTATTTCTTTGTAGTGTATAGCGAGATGCATAACTGCCGAGTCAGTCATGCATTTTAATCTCTGAGGCCAATCTTCCAAGGTGCTTAAAACAAGGTAACAGCGCTCTAATTTATTTATGCCCCATCAACACTTTCATTTTTTAAAAATATTTATTTATTTAATGTTTTCGTGTACCACATGTATGGGGGCTTGAGGAGGTCAGAAAAGAGCACTGGATTCCCTAGAACTGAAGTTGCAAGTTGTGAGCCTTGATGTTGGTACCTTTATAATACTGAGCCATCTTTCCAACATTCTCAATTCACTTTTTGGCTAGTAGCCATAGTGAGTGTATTATATTATCTTCTTCCTTTGATTTGTATTTTCCTAATGGCTGGTGATGCCATAGAGCCTTTTTCATGTGTTTACTAGCCATATTAACGTTTTTGGAGAAACATCTATTCAAGTTGCCTTCAATGGATTTGCTATTTTTTGTTTTTCCCCTTTGCTGTTACTGAGCTGGTAGTCTAAATACCCAATCCCATGGGTTAATTTTTCAAATAGCCAAATTATTAGAATAGAAATATTTGATCCTACCTATTACTTATACAGAATTCTTAGCTACTTCTTTTGGCCCAGGCAATGCTATGGAAATAATTTAGAGAGAATTTGGAGGAAAAGTATATACCATGAAGACATGAGTCAAAAATCCTAAGAGAATTATCCCAATGCCCAGAGGTCTTTATAGAGTCACTTTACTCAAACTTCTAGTCCTCAAGATACCCAAGTTGCCTGCTAAGTTCTTCCTTCAATTATGCAAGATGTTTCAGTATTCTGCCAAAGACTCTGTATCTTCCTCATGTTTATTTGTTTAAGCTTTAAGTGAGTTTCGGTGTCACCAATAACAAAGAGTCCTGAAAAATAAATCATACTTAAGTCAGGTGTATCAAGTTTAAAAACTAACAACAAAGAGAAAGAATTACTGCAACCTAGATAAGAAATCAATCTGTTCACTATTCCCTGTATCAACTGAACACAATACTTTTCCTAATAATTGTTAGGTAATACCCATGAGATACTGAATAGCTAGCAAAACTTAGTTTTTTTAAAGTCTTATCATAGTTTACTGACAAGTACTCACTTGAATTCATTTTTAGTAACTTTTCATTCATGCTAACATGAAAAATTAGGGTTAAGATTGTAGCACAGAAAATGGGTCAAGACCATGGAAAACCCACAGAAACAGCTGACCCTGGCTAGTGGGAGCTCACTGACTCTGGAATGATAGCTGGGGAACCTTCATAGGACCGAACTGAATGTGGATGGCAGTTGTGTATGGCTGGTGCAGTCTGTGGGGCCACTGGCAGCACAGCCAAAACTAGTACATGAACTGGCTCCATTTCCTATGATATGGTGGAGGGCCTTGATCAAGTGAGTCCCCATGGGGAGGCCTCACCCCCTCTGAGGAGTGGATGGAGGGGGAAGTAGGGAGAATGAGAGGAGGGAAGGGAAAGGGAACTGATATTGGTATGCAAAATAAAAAAAAAAGTTGCCTTAAAAAAGAATGTAGCTCAGTAGTAGAGTACCCACCTAGCACGTGCAAAGCACTAGAATTGATCCCAAGTATCAAAAGAAGAAGGAAAAAAAAAATCTATGGAGAGATAGAGTAAGGAAGGAGAAGAAAAGGAAAGTGAACTTATATATATATATATATATATTTTTTTTTTTTCTTCGAGACAGGGTTTCTCTGTGGTTTTGGAACCTGTCCTAGAACTAGCTCTTGTAGATCAGGCTGGTCTCGAACTCACAGAGATCCGCCTGTCTCTGCCTTCCGAGTGCTGGGACCAAAGGCGTGCGCCACCACCACCTGGCCAAGTTAACAATATTTTAAGCCATCCAAATTCTAATATATTCAAAAATTAGTTTAAAAGGACAAAAATTCTATTGTTTTATACTTAAAAAGTCATCAAATAGTTTATTGACCCTATTTAAACATTCATCTCCAGAAATATATTGATGTATATATTGCATTTTACTTCAATATATGGAGAAATGAACTATTGTTTTAGAAATAACAGTGATGATTCTAGCAAAGTACAACATATAATTCATTTATTATAATTGATTATCCTTTTGTAACTGATGATTGAAATAAAAATGTGTTTAACAATCACAAACAAGCATTTCTAAAGTTCAGGTAATTTTACATTAAAAAAAAAAAACAGCTCAGTGATTCTGCCACAGTAGACAAAAGCCCTTCTGACTGAGGCCCCACTCCAAACCACTGGGCTCCGTCCTCCCAAAGCTAGCCAGCACATGTCCCTATTACCCACTGCACAGAGAATGAAGCCACTGATCACTGCCATGTGTGTTGCACACATGCCCCCCGTGCCCTTTCTGATGAACACCCTGAAGAAAGTCATCCAGGTGTTTCAGGCCCAGGGATGGTGGTTGGTTGTAGATTTGTGTTGATTGTTGATACTTATTTACTGTATAAATATGTGATTTATCATTTGTTTAAAAAATGACTGAAAACAAAATTAAGAGATTCAAAGTGCTAACATGCACAAGGCCCTCAATCACTATCTAGACAAAAAGAAAAATAAGGACACATGAATACAAACAGTCTAATAGTTTGTACATAGCTACTGCAAATAAAGATTTATCAGGGTGAAAAATATGACACAAATTTTCTACTTATCTTGTATTCTTCCTGGTCACACCAGCTAAGAAACCTTAACTATCAACTCCTTTATATCACTTTCTTAACACTTTCTAAAGAATAAAACAATGTTGTATTTAATCTTCTCATTGTTGTTTCCTTGTCTAGTGTATCCATATTTATTTTCATCCTGTGTGTTCATGTCCTTTGTCCATACCAAGAAAGGAAGGAAGAAGGAAGAAGGAAGAAGGAAGAAGGGAGGGGAGGGGAGGGGAGGGGAGGGGAGGGGAGGGAAGGGAAGTGAAGGGGAGTTGGAAGCTAGGGAGATGCTGAGTAGCTAAAAATGCTTTCCATGTAAACTTAAGGACCTGAGTTTCAATACCCAGAACCCATATACAAGCTGGACACTGTAGTTTCAATCTGTAACCTCAGTGTGCCTAAAGGGAGATGAGACAAAGAGATGTACAAATCCTCAGGTCACAGGACAGCTAGTCTGGCAGACTCAGTGGAAAATAAGAGACTATGTCTCAAACAAGGTGGGCTGACACCCAAAGTTGTTTTCTGATCTCCACAAGTATGTTATGGCATGTACATGCCCACATTACTCACATGTGGGTGCACACACACACACACATATATACACACTGAATATATTTTAGCCTTAAGCATATTTTTCCATATCATTTGCTTTTTGACTTGTTTATCCCTCTCTAAACAAATGTTTACTTTCAATGCAACATTATTTACTGCCTGCTTAGTATAATTATGATTATATAATATATTATGAAAACATAATCACAAGAAGACTTTAACCCAAATGTTTACAATTACTTTTTCACAATTGTCCAAAACCAGAAACCCAAAATATCTAACAACAGGTGACTAGATGAATCATTGTTGTGTATTTCTATAGTAAACTACTCAGAAATAAAAAGGGACTAAGGTAATGTACTTACCTAACACATGTGAAATCCTGAGTTCTAGCACTAATATTACAAAACAACAACAAATAAATCCACTGATTCCAATAAAAAGTGAGTCAAAAACATGATGCTGACAATATCACAGTGATCACTACAAAAAATTGTATATCCAGACCACATGCTACATTTCTCCAAAAGCCACCAAGGGTATGTATCTATTTCAAACCTGTCTCAGGGAAGGTAACCATGAAATCCCTGAAATCAAAAGGCAAGAATTTACAGTCCACAAGGTTTTCAAGCAAACCCTTCAAAAGGACAAATTTTTCCACACATGATGATGAACAGGGGCAATACTGTCAGGATTAATTGGTCATCCAGAACCTTTGATCAAGCAAACACTGCTCATCTGCTGGTAACAAGTACTGCTCTTTCCAAAAGACAAGGGAAGAAGAAATTTGGTCCCCAATCATTTCCCAGTTTCCTACTCAGAAGAAAAAAATTGTCTAGGTTTCAACTCCCATCAAATGTCTCATCAATTAAATATAGTAATACTCTTAGTTATAGCTGATAGCTGAAAGTCCAAGCCAACGGTCGTTCTTAGTCATATCATCACACATGTAAAGTTGTCTCATAGTAATGTCCACTTTGAAAAGTTAAGGCACATTTCTTATTTTATTTTTAGTCCTAGGAGTTGAACACCCAGAACCTCATGCATGCTGGGTAAGTGGGTTTTTTTTTTGTGGGGGGGGGGGATTTTCGAGACAGGGTTTCTTTGTAGCTTTTGGTTCCTGTCCTGGAACTAGCTCTTGTAGACCAGGCTGGCCTCGAACTCACAGAGATCCGCCTGCCTCTGCCTCCCGAGTGCTGGGATTAAAGGCCTGAATTAAATCCCTAGCCCTAAAGAGTTGCATTAAAACATTTTACTTCCAGAAATCGATCTTCAGTTTTGCTCAGTAGAAAAACAGCATATCCTGCTGCACACCTGTGCCCGTGCACAGCGGGGAGCAGACCAGGGGGTTGAATCCTTGAGCGTGTGGAGGCTAGAGGTCAATCAGTACAATTCTTCTCTCACTGGTATGAACAGAATTGTGTGTATAGTTCCAAATCAAAGACTGAATTCAAAAAAGTATGTACTTACAGAAGAATCTGCTCGGTACAGAATACCAAAGAAAGAAGTAAAGCGTATTTAGAAAACATTTTACTGTTGCTCATTTTTTCACATCATCCACAGTGGGTCATGTGACCACATTTAAAAGACTGTGTTTTGAATTTTTTTTCCTGCAACGAGGTAGTGGAGAAAGGACTATCAAATTAAGCAGCAAACTTCACCAAAGAGCAAATTATTTTTCAAAAGTCAAATTTAAAACAGAACTTCCTGAGCTGAAGAAATGGCTCAGCAGTTTGGAATGCTTGCTGCTCACGATATAGCCCTGGCCATTCTGGAATTTGCTATATAGAGCAGGCTGGCCTCAACCCCACAGAAATCTACCTACCTCCGCCTCCTGAGTGCTGGGGTCAAAAGAATGCACCACCACTCTGAACACAACTCCCTCTTTTATGCTTAAGTTTCACTCCAGTTCCTACTGTTTTACACACAGCCTTTCAGAGGATTGGTCCAATGGTCATTAAGTCAAAAATTGAACATATACACTAACAAGTTAAGCAATGTTTTTTCAAGGTATTCTTAAACAGCTTAGGATCAACCTGACTTTGCCTCAAAACCCAAACCAGATCTTACAGAAGTCACTTTGTCTTTCTCATGGTACCAACAGCAACTGTACCCAACCGTATTACAGGGAATAAATATACTATATAAAGATCAAGCAAACTAAGAGATGCACCTATTAGCTTTTACCATTAATGTCATGCTATAGATCAGCTACTACACACTCTCTCAAAAAGTATATAATTATCTCTCCTGAGCCACCCCACAACCTCATAAAATTACTGGAAAACCAACAAATTGGGAAAAATAACTCTTAAAGGTTTTAATTATAGAACTGTGTGTGTATGCATGTGTGTGTGTGTGTGTCTATAGAAGGTGCAAGCAGGGGTGGGGGAGTGCGCGCACACACATACACACATGCACAAATTTAAATATTATAACTGAAAAATACTGCAAAAGTAGTCTAAGTAACAAATTTTATCTTGTTAAGTAAAACTAAACTCTAAATAAACATTTATTTTCATAAAGCTAGAATCAATGATCTACATGCCAATCATTATGGTATATATATTTTTCATGCATTATCTCATTGTATCATCACAGAGTTGTTGAAGCAGACCCTACCTTTACGTTTCACAGTGGGGGATTCAAGCTCCCCAAGGATTAAATGTTTTGTCTAAGGCCAAAGAGATAGCCTGTTTCTAGATTCTAAAATACCAGAGTAGAATAAAATCAATCATCATGCGACAAAACAGTTTGTATGCCCCAGTTTTCCCCAAGTTAATAAAATCTTTTCAACTTCTCCAAAGATTACAATCTATAATAAAGTACTGAAAACAATTTAGTAAAAAGAAGATACCTGATCAATCTTACATTAAAATGCAAACCTGAAAATTGTAGAAGTTATCTATTTAAGAAAAGAGCGGCTGTAGAATATGCAGTCAAGTACCACCTTCTTGGGGGCTGGAGAGATGGCTCAGAGGTTAAGAGCTTCGCCTGCTCTACCAAAGGTCCTGAGTTCAATTCCCAGCAACCACATGGTGGCTCACAACCATCTGTAATGGGGTCTGGTGCCCTCTTCTGGCTTGCAGGCATAGACACAGACAAAATAAATAAATAAATATTAAAAAAAAAAAGTACCACCTTCTTCAAGTTCTTTAATAAAGAGTTCTTTATCTTGTTTAGATGTGTGTTGAGATCCTGAGTACTCTAATTTTCACAAGCAAATTTAATTGCTTTCATAGATAATATAAAGAAAATACTGTCTTTAGCCCATAAATCACCACCCAAACATGGGCACTACTACCGGAAGAACAAGAGCAGCTGGGCAAGCACAACACGTCATCTACACAGTCCTGAAGTTGTAGACTACAGAAAGAACAACTAAACACACCTGTTGTGTTAAACTGGCTCTCTTCTCGTGAGTGTGTGTGTGTGTGTGTGTGTGTGTGTGTGTATTCATGGGTGTGAGTGTCTTGGGAACTGAACCTAAGGCCATGCTACCTACCACTGAACCTCCAGCCTACACCATCACATTTACATGCAAAAGACTGATAAATGCTTCTCTCAATTAAAAAATTAAGTGAAGATACTTTCAAACAAGAAATCTGCTGACAACATCTCAATAAAATACAAACACAACTTCAAAATGTCTTAACCAGTAGTAAACCAGCAGTATATTTGCATCTAGTTAAAATTTAAATATATACTGAAATTTCTAATGATATGCCAACTTGAAGTAAATATGTGAAATATTTTGCCAGTCGTGAGGTGTATCCAAGAATATGGATACAAAAATTTTATTCAAAAATTATACTACACAAAACCATTAAAAAACTGTCTGTGGTTAGGACAGGGAGCTGGCATATATCTTTAACCCAAGCACTAGGGAGGTAGAGACAGAAAGATCTGTGTGAGTTCCAGAGCCAGCCAGGGGCTACACAGTCAGATACTGTCTCAAATAAATAAACACAATAAAGTCTATTGATACGCAAGAGAGAATGTTTTTTTAAATTATACTGGGAAAACAAATTCTGAAGTATTTAGAGGGAAAATACAGTGCCTCTAACTTATTCTCAAATGACTCCAAGGAGAAAACTGGGGAAAGACATGTATAAAACAAAATATAAAAAAAAATTCAAAAAATACCAGGAGTTCCTTACACTGCTTCTAGAACTTGTGCTGAATTTCAAACTATATTATAACAAAATATTCTTTTTTCAAAGTGTGGAACAACGAGACACGATAAATAATATTTCATTTAGGTCATAGGTAGGTAATGGACATTCATTATAGCATATCATGTGTTTCCTTAAGGTTAAAAATGAAAAGGAACTCTACACTCTAATCCCAGTAAAGTGTCTTTAGAATGTTGCTGTTAAACATCTGAGTCATATCACTGGCTTCACTCCCATGCCTTCCTTTGATTATAACTTTGCTAACTGGTCAGGTATGCCAATTCAGTGCTCTGTAAACTTTGCAACCAAAAAAGGAAACATTCTGAAAAAAACTTCTATCATGACTTGAAAAAAATGAAAATAAATAAATAAATAAGACAAAGGCGCTAGGGTAATAAATGACAAAAATGGTGACTATCTCAAGTGTGTACTGAGAAGAAAAAGGAAAAAAAACCTAAGGAAACAACTGGAAATGCTGTTCATCATATTCTATCTACAAATCATGAGTCTATGAATGAATATCTTATTAAGCTTTAATTTAAAGATAATACATCAGTGGTTCTCAACTTTCCTAATGCTGTAATCCTTTAAATATAATTCCGCATGTTATGGTGACCCCAACCATAAAATTATTTCCTTGCTACTTCATAACTGTCATTTTGCTACTGTTATAAATAAGAATGTAAATATCTGTGTTTTTCTGATAGTTTTAGGCAACCCCTGTGAAAGGATCGTTCTACCCCCAAAAGGGTTCATGATACACAGTGCTGTAATCTCAGCACTCAGGAGGCTGAAGAAAGATCAGAAGTTCAAGGTCAGTCTGAGAAACAAAGCAAGATCCTGTCTTGAAACAAAGTAAGAAAAGAATAATCATGAACACAGTTTTAAGTGGAACATGTGCAATGAAATCAAAGTACAGGTGATGACATAAAGGTGACTATCAGAGTTCCTATCAGAAGGCTGGAAAAATGGTTCAATGGTTAAGAGCACTGGCTATTCTTCCAGAGTTCCTGGATTCAATTCCCAGCACCCACATGGCAGCTCACAACTGCCTGTAACTCCAGTTCCAGGGGATCTGGCATCCTCACATATACATGCAAGTAGAACACCAATGCACATAAAATTTTTAAAAAGTTTAAATATATATGTATATAAAAATACTGAGTCCCTAACAAATAACATGACATTTTACTGAATATGTAGTTAGCACTAATTATCTTAACAATAGAGTTAGAAGTGTCTATTAGATTAAGACTGTCACGTGTTGGATGAATAAAGGAAATGTAGTACACGTAACAATGAATACAATTAGCAATAAAACAGAAAAAAATTCTTGTCATTTGTGACAACAGGTTCAAACTGAAAAACACTACATGCTAAACGAAGTGAAGAAAGTATAGGTAGACAAAAAATATCACATGATCTTACATATATATATTTAATCATAAAAAGTAGGCCAGGCATGGTGGTCCATACCTTTGATCTCAGCACTGGGAACAGGGTTTGGGGAAAGACTGGTGTATCTCTGTGAATTCAATGGCAGCCTAGTCTACACAGTAAGAGCCTATATAAAAACCCATTTTTGTTTTTGAGTTGATCTGGGGTAAGAAACTTGCCACATGAGCTTGATGACCTGAGTTTGATCCTCAGAGCCCACATAGGTCCATGAAGTCACTCCATATATGTGCTACAGCATGTGAGCTGAATACACACACACACACACACACACAAAAAAAAAAAAAAAAAAAAAAAAAAAAAAAAAAAAAAACATGGGCACATATTTTTTTTTTTTTAATTTAAAGTTGATCTGGGACTTGGGAGATGACTCAATGGATAAAAATGCTGCACCATTGCTGGGAGATGGTAGTACACACCTTTAATCCCAGCATTCCAGAGTCGGAGGCAGGTGGATCTCTGAGTTTGAGGCCAGCCTGGTCGATAGAGTGAGTTCCAGGACAGCCAGGGATACACAAGAAATCCTGTCGGGGGTGAGGGGAAGAAGCTGTACCATGCAACCATAAGAACCTGAGTTCAAATCCCCAGAACCCACATAAAATAGACACACAGTGCAAGTGTCTGTAATTCCAGTATTCCTATAGAAAAACAAGCTGAAACAGGAGAATCCCCAGAAGCCCACAGGCAAGCTAGTCTGGTATATTCAGCAAAAAGACTCTTTCTCAAAAAGGCAGAAAGTCTAGAACTGACCCCCAAGGTCCTTTGACCTCCACGTGTATATCAATGCAGACACACACCTGCATTCACACACACAAAGTACACACATATATACATACATATGAATCATATATGGGTGCAAAAAATGGGGGGGTGATCTATAGAAAGCTATAAAGAGACTTGGTTGTTAGAAAGAAGAGGAGAGATGGAAAATACTGTTAAATATTTAGATAATGAAAATGTTATAAAATTGTGGTAATGGGTGTGCAATTCTTCGAACAATAACAAAATCACTGGCTTGTATAATCTGAATGGGTGTAATATATGTGAATTACATGTTTAAAAGTTACTTTGTGTGTTTACATGTGGTATTTGTGTGCAGGTGTATGCAGGGACACACAGAGACCACAGCTAGACTTCCTGGCAAGCCCCAGAGATGCTATTGTCTCCACCTTCCCAACTGGGGTCCCAGGTACATGATCCAGCTTTCTACATTGGAACTAGCCATCTAATCTCAGGTCCTCATGCTTGCAGAGCAAGCATTTTAGTGATTCTCATCCCTAAACCTCATTAAAGTTATTTTAAGGGAGGAAGGACAGAAATCAGGTTAGACACACTAGACATTCTATACAACACACACAACATACACACACCCGCGCATGTGTTTATTTAAGTCTGCTTTTTTATGAAAAAGAACCAAGAATAATGAGATACACCCTTAATCCCTGAACTCAGGAGACAAGAGACGGTGATCTCTATGAATGGGAGGCTAGCCTGATCTACACAGCAAGCTCTAGGACAGTCAAGATAAACAGTGAAAACTTGTCTCGTTAAACAAATAAAGAATCCCACCAAAAAAAAGTGGGGAGGAAAGGGGGTGTCGGTTCAGTCTCCCTTCTAAGAGGACTACAACATTTTTTAAAAAAGCAAACCTTGAGTAAGAATTAAATATTGAATCACTTTATACATTTTCTATTCAAAGCAATATCTGTATGTATCAGACCATACAAGGCAAATGTCAATATATACAACAGATAGCAGGGCTGTGAGGCTAACATATGGCAATCGAGAAGGGTAGATCAGCTATTGCTAGCGTCCTTCCACTGCATTATATCTCTCATTTCAGAGATTCAAGTTCTGATAACTTTGTTGTGTCAGTTATTCAACTGCATGATTTAACACAAATTTTTGCTTATTAAATAGGGATGTAAAGTTGCCAAATCATCATTCAGAAATATGCCACAACTCTAGGGAAACAAGATTTCTAATTAACTGTTCTTAAAATTAATCATTTGTAGTTTGTAGGTTTTTGAGACAGGGTTTTTTTAGTTCATATTTTTTTTTAGTAACCTACGTATATATCATAAGCTCAGAAGTCCTATTAAGAGGTCTAGGTATGAACATTTCTTTTTTTTTTTTTCAAGACAAGATTTCTCTGTAGTTTTGGAGCCTGTCCTGGAACTAGCTCTTGTAGACCAGGCTGGCCTCAAACTCACAGAGATCCGCCTGCCTCTGCCTTCCGAATGCTAGGATTAAAGGCCTGCGACACCACCGCCCAGCTTGAACATTTCTATTAAATTGTAAGAGTCCAAACTAATCTCTAATGACAGCAGTCAGATTAGTCATTCAACAAGGAATGATACCTTCATTGGGTAGTAATTTCACAAGAATACGTATTTGAGAATATGTATTTGTCAAAAATGCACTAAGTAAATGTCCTTGTAAACAAATTTATCTTAAAAGTTCTTTATTTTTTTAAATAGAAACATGGAAGGGACTGAATAAAGACGACTCAAGGGTTAGAAGTATTTGCTGCTCCTGCAGACAACCTAAGTTCATTTCTCAGCAATCACATTAGGCAATTTGAAATTGCCTGTAACTCCATAGAACCAGAGGCATCTGATGTCTGTAATCTTCAAGGGCATCTATGCTTATGGCACATACCCCAGCAAAGATACAGACACACATAACTTCAACTTTTAAAATACACAGAAATATGGGCTGGTGAGATGGCTCAATGGGTAAAGGTACCTGCGGCCAAGTCAGATGCCCTCAGTTTGATCCTTGAGACCCACATGGTGGATGGAGGGAGAGAACAGATGCCTACAAGCTGTCCTCCAACCACCACAGAAATGCTAAATAAATAAATCTAAAAAAAAAAATTTTTTTTTTGGTTTCTTGCGACAGAATTTCTCTATGTAACAGCTCTGGCTATCCTAGATCTCGCTCTGTAAACCAGGCTGACCTCAAACTCAGAGATCCACCTACCTCTGTCTCCCTTCCGAGTGCTGGGATTAAAGGCCTTAGCCACCACCACCTGGCTATAAAATATTTTTAAATAGAAACAAACAGTTCAAGCTTTGGAAAATTATTGGGAAACTAAGTATTAAAAAATTCACTGATTTAAATGAAAATCAAGTTAGGCTATTTTGATTTCTGCTTTGTTTTGATAAGGCATCACTGTGTTTAAAGTTAATCTCAAATTTGCAATCCTCCTGTCCCTGTACCCCCTCCCCGTCCTAAGTGTTAAGACTACAAATCCTAGCATGACTCTACCAACATCTAATATTTGTATCAAGGCACCATCACATCGAATCCTAATGATATATCACAAGGCCTACCTCACTTCATTGCATCCTGTAGGTGCTATTATCTTGCATCATCATAAGGATGAGTACAATGCAAAATATTTGAGAGATCATACTCACATAACTCATCATACTTTATTACAACACTTTGTTATTGTTATTAATATTACTGTACACAGCCTGGTGGTACATACCTTTAATCCCACTTGGGAAGAAAGAGGCAGGCAGATCTGAGCTCTGAGTTCAAGACCAGCATGGTCTACTTAGTGAATACCAGGACAGCCAGAGCTACACAGAGAAATCCTGTCAGGGTAAAAAAACAAAAAACAAAAAAACACCTTATTGTACGTACTTTACAAATTATCATATATGTACACAACAGAAAAACCATGTTTATAGAGGGTGTGATGGCGTTATGTGCAGCTTTCTAGGTACCCAAAGTTTCATCTACTGTTGGTTACAAGATTGTTGTTCAGTCAAACTATTTTCAGCAAGGACACTGTACCCATTCAGAGGGAAAAGTACACACTTCTCAATGAATAGTGCTGGAAATTTTGGATTCCTACATGTGAAAGAATAAAGTTAGCCATTTAGTTTATATGAAATGTAGAAACTAGGTCAAAATGAAGTAAAAACTAAGCGATAAAACTCTTAGAAGAAAACAGGAAAAGCTTCATGATAGTGCATTTGTTATCAAAGACATGGGGAACAAATGAAAAACCAAACTGCATCCAACCAAGGAGAGAATCTTTTGTGTATTCAAGAGTACTACCAAGACTGTAATAAAGGACACCTACAGAATGGGTGAAAACATTGGCAAACCACATGCCTGGCAATAGATTAATAACCATAAAGTATTCTTAGATTCCTACAACTTAACAACAACAACAACAAAAAAAACCAGTAAGTATAAAGTGGGCAAAGGATTTTGTTACAGTCTTTAAGTCCCTCAAGCTTCAAATTCAAATGTTATACACTGATTTCCAATGTCACTGTGGAGGTAAGGCCTTTACTAGTGTGATTAAGGTTGTATAGGATCACTGTGCTTATGAGAGATACCAGAGAGTTCACTATACAGAAATCAGCCCTTGGCAAAAACTAAATCATGCCAGAGTCTCAAATAGAGACTTGAAATAGACATTATTCCAAAGTATGTCTATAAAAGGCCAATAAGAAAAGATGGTACTTGTCTTTAATCCCAGCACTCAGGAGGCAGAGGCAGGTGGATCTCTATGAGTTCAGGACCAGCTTAGTCTAGAGAGTTCCAGGACAAGCTCCAAAACTACAGAGAAACCCTCTCTCGGAAAAAAAAAAATACACCCAACATCACTAGTAATTAAAGACATAAAAACCTAAACAATTAGGTACTACCTTAGACCAGAAATTTTTATTTCTTGGAACTACTATTTAATTTCTAACTTCTCTATTTTTGTTTGGAGACAGGGTATTCATATAGCTAAGGCTGGTCTTGAACTCCTAATCATCCTGCCTCAACTTTCTAAATGCTAGGAATACATATACATGTATGTATATATATACACGCACCACCATGTCTACTTAACAAGAATTTTTTTTGGTTTTTTATCTTTTCTTCATTAGGAGTTGGTTAGGATACAGTGGGATATAAGATACAGCCATTATGATAGATTTCTCGTAAATTAGTAAGCACAAAGTAACGTGATTTAGCAACTGTACTTCTGGATATGTACTCAGAAGAAAGAGAACCAGTTACCCTGAATAGATACTTGTACATCAACATTCATAGCAGCATTATTTACAATAACCCAAAAGACAGAAGCAAAGCAATTGTCCATCGATGGGTAAATATATAAATATGGAACATATGTACAGTGGAGTATTATTCACTATTTAAATGGAAGATAAACTTTGAAACATTATTCTGAAAAAAATTAATTACTCCCCTTCCCAAAAACTATTATATGTTTCCATGTATATAGAGGTACTTATAATAGTCGAATAGTCAAATTCAAAGAAACAGAAAATGAAAGAGTGGTTGAGAGTACTAGGGGGAGGAGCAAAAGGGAAATTAGAGTTTGATGAATAAAGAATATTCCTAAAGTGTTAATCTTAGTCAAGAATTTCTTGTTGGGCATATTCTTAAATATGAGAGACTCCAGCAAAATGTTTATTCCTTTAGTCTGTCATAGATGGTTTAATTGGCTAAAATAAGTTATTTTAATTCATACAACATGCAATGAATGACCAAAAAACATTTTAGCTACTAAAGAAAAACTAATGAGTTCAGGAGTTAGCTGATTATATTTTATTTTATTTTATTTTATTTTGGTTTTTCTAGACAGGGTTGTGCAACCACTTTGGAAAGAAGTGTGGCAGTTTCTCATGAAATTTGGGATCAACCTACCCCAGGACCCAGCAATACCACTCTTGGGAATATACCCAAGAAATGCCCTATCATGCTACAAAAGTATTTGTTCAACTATGTTCATAGCAGCATTATTTGTAATAGCCAGAACATGGAAACAACCTAGATGCCCTTCAATGGAAGAATGGATGAAGAAAGTGTGGAATATATACACATTAGAGTACTACTCAGCGGTAAAAAAAAACAATGACTTCTTGAATTTTGCATGCAAATGGATGGAAATAGAAAACACTATCCTGAGTGAGGTAACCCAGACCCAAAAAGATGAACATGGGATGTACTCACTCATAATTTGTTTTTAGCCATAAATAAAGGACATTGAGCCTATAATTCGTGATCCTAGAGAAGCTAAAGAAGAAGGTGAACCCAGAGAAAAACATATAGTTGTTCTCCTGGATATTGGAAGTAGACAAGATTGCTGGGCAAAAATTGGGAACTGGGGGGTGGGGTGGGATGGGGGTAAGGGGTGATGGGGAGAGAAAAGTGAGAAGGGGAGGATGGAGAGAGCTTGGGGGAATGGGATGGTTGGGATAAAGGAAGGATGGATATGGGAGCAGGGAAGTATATATCTTAATTATGGGAGCCATTTTAGGGTTGGCAAGAGCCTTGACTCTAGAGGGGTTCCCAGGGGTCCAGAGAGATGTCCCCCAACTAGGTCCTTAGGCAGCTGAGGAGAGAGAGCCTGAAATGGCCCGATCCTATAGCCATACTAATGAATATCTTGCATATCACCATAGAACCTTCATCTGGTGATGGATGGAGATAGAGACAGAGACCACATTGGAGCACTGGACTGAGCTCCCAAGGTCCAAATGAGGAGCAGAAGGAGGGAGAACATGAGCAAGGAAGTCAAGACCGCGAGGGGGGCATCCACCCACTGAGACAGTGGGGCTGATCTAACGGGAGCTCACCAAGGCCAGCAAGAATACATCTTTCTAAGAAGTGTTACTTGCTAATCAAGAAGAAATAATAAGTTCAAAATTAACTGGAAATCATGGAAGCCATTTAAATCAGGTGGCCAGTTTAGAGATCCATGCTCAATACATGAACTCACTTTTCGGCATAGGAAAACAATAGTAGACACAGGTGCATTGTGAGGCTCTGCTAAAAACCACATCTCTAAACAAAGTTCCAACAGCACAAGGACAAGTCACACTCACTAATATTTCAAATTCATCTCATGCCAGATGCCAACACCAGCTGCTAACCTCCCTAAATTTAAACTTGCATAAGTTCCAAGGCAAAAATTTATTTTAAAATTTTAAAGTACACATATCACTTCCCCTCTGACCTTAAGTATTCAGATGCCATTTAATTCATTAAATGGCATTATCATATAATCTTCAAGCTAAATATTTTATCTATATAACATGTATCAATTTGCCTATTACTATTTATGTACTACCTCTAACTCACTATTATTTACCTAAAAATATTGATAAAAAGAAGTGATAAACTATTCATCCTCATTTATAAATATTTAAATGCTGTTATCTGGTAGACCCGTGCTAGTAAAACAAAGGACCTGTAAATAAGAATGGCTTGACTTAGCAGTCAAATAAAAATCATACTTTATATGACTATAAGGGCTCCTGCAGGGGGAGACTAAAGGGGTAGCTAAAGAGCACTGGCTGCTCTTCCAGGGACCGGGGTTCTATGTCCAACACCCACATGGTGGCTCATGATCATCCAGAACTCCTGTACCAGGTGATCCAATGCCCTCTTCTGGCCTCAGAGGGCACCATGAACACAAGTGGTACACAGACATTACATGCAAGCAGAACACCCATACACATAAAATAATTTTAAATGTTTAAAAACAAAGTCTCATAGGTATTATTCTGCAATTGTAATGCAATTTCCATTTTTAAAATCTTACTATAGCCAGGCTGCTGGTATTTGCAGCTACATGACAGTTTAACATCAGAGGGTCACATAAGCCCAGAAGCTAGAAGTCTGCCTAGGCAACACAGCAAGATTGATGAAAGAAAGATGGGAGGAAAGAAGGCAGGCTGGCAGGCAGGCAAGCAGGCCTACAAAGAAACACTACAGGAAAAGTCCTTGTTGAGTAAAAAAGAGTAGTGAGAAATACTGTTACACAAAATTGAACTGTGCAATTGTAAACAATAACCCAAATATAAGGCATAGAACTTTGCAAATAATTTTCTTAGAATAACATAGTGCTTCTTTATATAAAATCACCATTTGCAACTTGCTTTCCTCTTCAAATATTAAAGCTATTTTTAAAAGCTTTGTCTTCTAGAATTGTTTTAACATTCTAATTAACACAAGTTGGTAAGACCCAACAAAAAAACTTCTTGAAGCTGCAGATTTAGCTGAGTTGGCAAGGTGTTTACCTTGAAGTTTGATCTCTAATACTACATATATGCACTGTCTGTGGTGGTGCACACCTGTACTGCCAGCACTCGGGAGGCAGAAGAAGCAAGAGTTCAAGATCATTCTTTACTGCCTGTGAGCTGAAGGCCAGCCTGGTCTGTATAAAGTCCTATCTCAAAAAAAAAAAAAAAAGTTTTTCAAACTTTTAGTTACACATGCTAGAGTATTTATTACTGACCAAGAACGGAAGTCAGGTGTGTTAGCACATGCTTCTAATCTCAGCATTCAGAACGGGAAGACAAGAGGACTGCTTTGAGTTCTACATCAGCCTGAGCTGCAGAATAAGACACTGTCACTAAACAAATAAATAAATACAACCGACAACTCAGTAAGTAAGGCACATGCTGCCAACCAGGAATCCACATGGTAAAAGAGAGAAGCAACTATATTATAGCTTGTTCTCTGACCACAGGTAGCTCTCTGACCTCCACACATGTGCCTGCACACATATGCACACATGAACACACATATCTTGGAGTTTTTACTGCTGTGAAGAGACATCATGACCATGGCAATTCTGTTTATACACATTTAATTGGGGTGGCTCGTTTACAGTTTCAGAGGTTCAGTCCATCATGTTGGGAAGCATGACGGCATACAGGCAAGACATGGTGCTGGGGCCAGGGAGTCCTTACATCTTGACTCAGAGGCAACAGAAAGACAACTATTCCTGAGAATAGAAAACCTCAAAGCCTGCCCCCACAGTGACACACTTTCTCCAACAAGACTGTGACCACTTCAACAAAGTCACATTTCCTAATAGTACCACTCCCTATGAGTTTATGGGGGCCAAATACATTCAAACTACCACAGTACACATGTACACACAAAAAAAAATATATTTAAAAATAAGGACAACAAAATAATTCAAAATTGACTCATGAGATTATATATAAATAAATACAAATATAATATAAATAAAATGTTTTTGTTTTGTTTTTTGAGACAGGGTTTCTCTGTAGCTTTGGAGCCTGTCCTAGAATTTGCTCTGTAGACAAAGCTGGCCTTGAACTCACAGAGATCCGATTGGCCTGCCTTTGTCTCCAATATGCACGCACATATTACAGTAAACATGTGGAGGTCAGAAGAAAATTTTTAGGAGTCAGTTCTCAGTTCTCTCCTTCCACCATATGGGTTCTAGGGATTAAATTCAGGTTGCCAGGGTTGGCAGCAAGCACCTTTACTGACTGAGCCATTTTACTGGACTCATCATGTATAGTTTTTTGACTAATATTTACACAGTATTATTTTTCTGTCTTTTCATGTTTCAGTTTCTCTATTCATACTGCATTTCTTGTGATAAGTTTATAGTAACATATCGGGGTTTGAATAAGAATGCCTCCCTTAGACTCATTTTTAACTGCTTAGTTACCAAGGAGTGGCACTATTTAGGATTAGAAGGTGTGGCCTTGTTGAAGAATGTACTTCACTAGGGGTGGGCTTTGAGGTTTTAAAAGCCCATGCCAAACCCACTCTCCCCAGCCCACTCCGTGGAATCAGGATGTAAAACTCTCAGCTATTTCTCCAGCAAAATGCATGATAAAATGCTCCCTATTTCTCCAGGACATGCACAGTAACACATTCCCTGCCATGATAATAAAGGACTACCCTCTGAAACTGTAAGCAAGCCCCCAATTAAATACTTTCATTTAAAAATGTTGCCTGATCATGGTCTTCACAGCGATAGAACTGAGACATTGAGTGTTGTTGTTTTCATAAAAACTACCAGGGTCTTGTACTTGCTAAGCAAGAACTTGTACCACTGAGCCATACCTCTAGCCTTGTTTTCAAGGCTAATACAAATAGCAGGAACTCAGGCAGGATAGGGACCTGGAAGTAGAAACTAAAGCAGAGACCACGGAGGAAAACTCTACTTACTGGCTTGCCTCCCATGCTTGCTGAGTCTGTTTTCTAATACTATCCAGGACTGCCTTCCCAGGAGCAGCCCCAGGGGTAGTACTGCCCATAGTAGGCTGGGCTCTTCCACATCAATCATCAATCAAGAAAATGTCCCTTAGGCTTGCCCACAGGCCAATTTGATAGGGGTATTTTTCTCAATTGTGTTTCCTCTACCCAGATGACTCTAGTTTGTATCAAGTTGGCAAAATAACTAACCAACTATTATCATAAATTTTTCTTCTAAATATATCACAAAATCCATAATTTATTGTTACTATACCCAGTCTGAAATAAACAACTATATCCTTTTCCTTATTTTTTGGTACTGAGATTAAACCTATGACTTCAATTGTACTAGGGAAGTATTCTACTTTTTTTTTTTTAACTTTTTATTGTTCAGACTAGCCTGAAACTTGCAGCATCAATCTTCCCTAGTATCTGGGATTATAAACATCAGCTACCAGGCCTGGTTTCAGAGAAGAAAAGATATCTTTATGTGAACTCTTCTAGGCTTGCCTTTTTTATAGTTCTGTTAGAAGAGGCCTAGAGAGCACCCTTTATCATAGGTCCAACTTAGCCTTGCTAATAAGCTCTCAGCTGAAAGTTAGGCCCAGAATTAAGTGACATCTTTTTACTCTGGTGGCTTAGCACTGGAACACCTGTGTAATGTAACTGCTACATTTATGCTTCCCAAGTAGTGGCTTACTATATAATGATTTTTTTTTTGACAACACTTGAGAACCTCATTCAATGCCTGGCATCTAGTTTAGGAGAGACAAAGGGCCGCGGCAGCCTTCTAAAACTTGTAAGTTCCCTTGGGACAGGGCTCCTCCTCTCCTTGGATTCCAATTTCTTCTTTCAGGAAAGTACATCAAAGCACCAAGCTTGGACAATCATAAAACTTAGGTAATTTATTTCTGTTCTTTCAGGGATCACAGTTCTGTACTATTTATTGTCTAATTCCAAGACAATTTCATGTATTTTGTTTGCCTGGATTTTTTAGGGTTGTTGTTTTTTGTTTTTTAACTCTTTAGGGACCCATCACCTAGCTCCCAAATAATCACATGGAGACTTATTCTTACTTATGAAGGCCGGCCTTAATTTGGCTTGTTTCTAGCCAGCTTTTCTTAAATTATCCCATCTACCTTTTGCCTCTGGGCTTTTTACCTTTCCCTATTCTATATACTTTCTTTCCTTCTTACTCCAAGGCTGGCTGTGTGGCTGGCCCCTGGTATCCTCCTCTCCTCTTTTTCCTTTTCTTGCTCCTCCCTCTTCTCTCTTCTCTTGAGCCTAGATTTCTCCTATTCATTCTCTTTGCCTGGCAGCCCTGCCTATCTTTTCTACTGCCTAGCTACCTGCTGTTCAGCTCTTTATTAGACCAATCAGGTGTTTTAGAAAGGCAAAGTAACACAGCTTTACAGAGTTAAACAAATTCAACATAAAAGAACACAACACATCTTTGCATCGTTAAACAAATATTCCACAGCATAAATGAATGTAACATATCATAAGCTAATATTCCACAATAAAGTAGTCTCAAACAAGTTATACCACCATAACTGGACTAATTTAAATTTTTGTAAATACAGAAGTCTGAGGTGACAAAAATACACTATAGTTTAGCAATTGGTGAGAGAGCCTAGGGAAGCTCCCTCTCTAATCTGTACACTGTATAATATGTGACTACATAATTGGCAAACTAATCCATGACAAGATGGCTCAAGGAAATAACCATCTTTGTTGTTGAGACCTGCAGAATAAAAGGCATCTCCTGACTTGGTAAGTAGAATCAGATGTACTCCATCTGCCCTGTTCTGCCTGCTCTCCCCAGGCCTGTCCACGTCCCATGAAGTCATCTACCAGTCTGGGAACACCCATCATTATATAAGCCATTACTAAATCAGCTTCCCAGCAGACAGAATCTGGTGAAGTCTTCCATCTTCTCAGCCAGCCAACTCTTCAGATAAAGTTGCCTGCCTTGCTTCAACAATTTATCTTTCACCTTTAGCTCATAATGCAACAAGCAGTCAGATCAAGGTAAATGAAACAAGTCATTATGATGAAAGAGTGAAAATACATAAGAAAAGGGGATAGGAACACACATACACATGAAAAACTAATCAGCATCACAGTTTGTGATTTTATTACTACTCTTTTGGGTGTGTGCGCACACGAGCAGCATGATGCAGAGTGCACCTGTGTGAGTGCACAAGTGCATGTAAAAAGGACAAACGTCTCTTCCCCTATAGATCTCCACCTTTCTGATATTTATTTTTATTTTATGAACATAACTGCATCAGGTATGCACTCACGTACATAAAATAAACCTTGAGCTGGAGAGATGGCTCAGAGGTTAAGAGCACGGACTCCTCTTCCAGAGGTTCGGAGTTCAATTCCCAGCAACCATATAAAATAAACCTTATGAAAGAAGTCAAAACAGGCATCATATCCTCTGGAACTGGAGTTACAGACAGCTATGAGCCATTGGTGCTGAGAACAAATCCAAATCCTCTGCAAAAGCAGGTGCTCTTAACCACTTAGCCATCTCTGCAGCCCCAATAAGTTTTTAAAATAAAATGAAAATGTTTGATTTACAGTTAACAGCATAAGAATATTTATATAGCCGGGCGGTGGTGGCGCACGCCTTTAATCCCAGCACTTGGGAGGCAGAGGCAGGCGGATCTCTGTGAGTTCGAGACCAGCCTGGTCTACAAGAGCTAGTTCCAGGACAGGCTCCAAAACCACACAGAAGCCCTGTCTCGAAAAAAAAAAAAAGAATATTTATATAGCTGGGTGGTGGTAGCACAAACTTTAATCCCAGCACTAGGGAGGCAGAGGCAGGAGGACCTCTGTGAGTTGGAGGCCAGCCTGGTCTACAAGAGCTAGTTCCAGGACAGGCTCCAAAGCTTGAAATCTTGTCTCGGAAAAACAAACAAACAAAAAGGAATATTTATATAAACAGGTTATTTTCACTTATTCCAAGTGGGTTTTTCTAGGAATGAAGTTTGCTAAATAACTGACAATATTCTATGAAAACTCCTAGTTTTTCAGATTCTGTAGTAAGTTATAAAAGATCTAGCATTTAGACATGTCCAACCTGAGACTCACACACATCAAAGAAACCCAAGCCAAGCAAACCAACAGAACCAGAATTTATTGCCTCACAGGATACCGAGGCGAAGCACTGAAACAAAGAATGAAGACACCAGGCCCTCGAAGGCTCGGTGCCACAAGATGCAGTCCTTCATCTCATGCTACTCGGTACTTGCCTGGCCTCATTCTCTCCCTGTGCAGCTAGACGCCTATCTCTGACAGAGCAAGAATGGAGAGGCAGGCAGCTAGAGACAGTCCCAACTTCACAAGCCCAAAAGAAAACTGATAGCTGTTCTTATCATTTGTGTTATCAATTGAGTGAGAAGGTGAAGGGGAAAATATCTATCTATATACACATAGATATATAGATAAATATCAAATGTCAGTACCTTATACCAATCTGCACAGGAGGAACAAGTAGAAAACTGCGCTAGCCTGGTAGACATATTCTACCTTTCAGACACTTAAAAAAAAAAAAGAAGAAGAAGAAATGAAAATGCTTACTGAATATAAAATCCAATGGTTTGGCCACTATATATGTTGACTTATTTTTCTAATTTTCTTTTTTAAAAACTTTGTGTGTACATATGTTTTTGTAAGTGTTGTGCCTCCAGGTATGTGGTGTATATTATATACATATCTGGAACCCACAGAGGCAAGATGATGTCAGTTAGAACTGGAGTTACATGGAGCCACCATGTGGGTGCTGGAATCAAACTCAAGTCCTCTGTAAAAGCAGCAAGGACTCTTAACCACTGAACCATCTCTCTCCAGTCCCATGTTGATTTACTTTGATGTCATAAATTAAATGCAAAGACTTCAAAAAATGTAAAACTCCAGCAAATATCCTATTCATTTTATTAATATAATTAAGTATTGTAAGATAATTTCTACATGCTTAAAAAAAATCTGGTTTAAGGATAAAATCTAGGAATTAACAACAATTCTACTAAATGTAAAAGTAAGGATATCTAACCCTGTCACAAAAGTCACTGAAAAAGTCCTACCATGGGGAAACAAGGAAAAGATGCAAAAAATCAATAAGGCAATTTAGTAATCTCATATTTCAATATCTTTAATAATGGTCCAAATTTAAAAGTATAGTATAGATTCATACTATTGTTGATCACCACTGGCAGCCACTAACATCCATAAAGCATTCAAGAATCTAAGTATCTGAAGAGAAATGGTTGTTCTTTTAAAAAAAAAAAAAAGAATTTTTTTTAAGTGGAAAGAAATCTAAAGTTACCCACATATCTAGGTTTTAAATTACTTTGTTTCAAAATAAATCATTTCAAAACAATTAAGTATTATATAAAAGCTGGCAACCTCAAATTCTTGGCTGGTCTACTACTGATGCACTTAGTTACTTGCTTTTTTTTAGATTATTTATTTAGTATACAGTGGGGGTTTTGCTGTATATGTCTGTTGAAGCTAAGATCCTCTGAAACTGGAGTTACAGGCAGTTATGAGCTGCCATATGGGTGCTGGAAATTGAACCTGGGTCCTTTGGAAGAGCAGTCAGTGCTCTTAACCACTGAGCCATCTCTCCACTCCCCTAACATTGTCTTTTAAGGACAATCTAGGGCAACAAAATATTCTATTTTTAATAAGCAGCATATTATGGTCATTTATGATAAAGAATTAAATACAAGGTGAAGTTTATTATTTATTAACACCAAGTTATGTTGAGTTCTGAAAATTGGAGTCAACAAAAATGAAGCATTGTAGAACATATATATGAGTCAAGATTCTTGGCTTGTAATAGCCAAGACATACAGAGCATTCTTCTAAGTACTTTACCATTTATCAATCAATCTTACAATTCTACAAAGTAAATAACAGTCCCCTTGTTTTACAAAAACGGAAAGTGAGGCAGATAGAAATAACTTTCTCAAGTCATAAACTTAACTAATAAATAATTTAAAGACACAAGTTTAAATCATATAAGAAATTACATGGGCCCAAGAGACAGGCATGTCTCTGAATTTGAGGCCAGTCTTGTCTATAAGCACGATTTCCAGGACAGACAGTCAGGGCTACACAAAGGAAAAAGGAAAGGAAAGGGAAAGGAGAAGGAGAGAAAAAAAGGAAAGGAAAGGGGAAGGGGAAGGGGAAGGGGAAAGGGGAAAGGGAAGGGAAAAGGAAAAAAATAGGAAAGGAAAGGGAAAGGGGGAAAGGGAAGGAAAGGAAGAGAAGGGAAGGGAAGAAAAGGAAAGGAAAGGAAATTAAGTGGAACCAGTACATGCACAGCCAATTCAAAAGACCAGCAGAGGGCTAGGTTCAGTAACAGGGTTCAATCCCCTGCATATTGTAACTGAGTAACTGGGGTTTATTTTTCATTTTATTTTTTAGATTTACTTTATGTGTATAAGTATTTTGCCTTATGTGTATTTTGTGTATGTATGTGTACCCTGTGTAACCCTGGTGCCTGCAGAGATCAGAAGGCACTGGCCCCCTGGAACTGGAGTCATGGATGGCTGTGAGCTGCCATGTGGGTGCTAGGAACCCAAATCCAGGTCTTCTGCAAGAACAAATGTTCTTAATCACTGAACCTTCTTCTCTCTAGCCAAATACTAGTGCATACTATTCTGAAAGGTCCTTGCTATGAGGAGCATTACTCCCAGGAGGTACAAGCAAGATCTCATCTTGATTTCTTGGCTGCCTTTTACTGATGTAATCACAACATTAAGCTTTGAAATAGAATCCTGGGATAGGTCATTCCCTTCCAAGTGTCTATCATTACTTCTTAGTGAGTCAGCTTTTGCACTATTGCCAATGTGCTTTCTATTGGATTTAGTATGAAAACTTATTTTTGTAGAGTAGAAACAGTGACATTTCAAGATTTCCTCAATTATCAAGCAGGGAATACAGAGACATATCAAAGCGAGCCACTCAAATGTTTGAGTAACACAACCTCCCCACATACACAAATAAAAAATTTGAGGGGAAAAAAGACAAGTAAGCAATACAGAGAGAAGATTACTGTGTATGCCAGTGTCCAAAACTGTCCTGCAAAACTTCCTGATAATTTTCTTGAGTAGAATTTATGCAAAGCACATTTAAATTTGTATAACCCTGAAGACAGAAAAGTCATATTAACTTTCTCATTTCAGGCAAGAATATCACTGAAGTGAGGGAAGTCTATGCCCCTGTACCTTTTAAGAGAATACTATTAATTTTAAAGGGGGAAAAAAAAGAAAAATAAAAGCAATCCTTAGAGACAGTAAAATAAAATAAATACTGAGCCAGGCATGGTGGTACACACCTTGATCTCTGAGTAAGCAGCCAGTGTGGTCTACAAAGCAAGTCCAGGACAGCCAAGACTACATAGAAAAATCCTACCTCAAAAAACAAAAATAAAGCAGGGCGGTGGTGGCGCACGCCTTTAATCCCAGCACTTGAGAGGCAGAGGCAGGTGGATCTCTGTGAGTTCGAGACCAGCCTGGTTTACAAGAGCTAGTTCCAGGACAGGCTCCAAAGCTACAGAGAAACCCTGTCTCGAAAAACCAAAAAATAAAAATAAAATAAAAGTAAAAATACTGAGATGGGCAGATATATGGATGGATGAATGAACTGACACATGGACAGGCAGGAAGAAAGAAACCAATTCCAGAGAACAAATTGAGACATCATCTCCTTATTCTGAATACAGTAATAAATCATTAATGTTTTGGGTATAAATGAAAAAATGCAGATAAATATTTGCATGTACTGTTCTCTTTAGACACTAAATTTTTCCTATAAATTTTAAAAACTAGTGTCAGGCATGGTAGCATATACCTTTAATCCCAACACTCAAGAAACAAAGGGCAGATGGATCTCTTTAAGTTTGATGCCAACCTGGTCTATAGAGTGAATTCCAGGACCACCAGGACTGTCACACAGAAAAACCCTGTCTCAAAAAACCAGAAATAAATAAATCATATATAACTAGTATTTTATGTGTATATGCCTAGTACTATAAAACTAGTATTTTATGTGTATATGCCTAGTACTATAAAACTAGTATTTTATGTGTATATTTTATGTGTACACAGTACATCTGTGTACCACATATGACTGATGCTCTTAGAGTCCTGTTAGATCTCCTGAAACTAGTTACAGATGATAGCATATCCTCTTAACCACCGAGCCATCTCTCCAACCCCAGTAAAGTTTGTTTCTTTGTTGTTCTGGTTTTTGGTTTTTTGGTTGTTGTTGCTGTTGTTGTTTTGGTTGGTTGGTTTTGGTTTTGGGGGGTGTTGTTGTTTTTCGAGACAGAGTTTTGCTGTAGCTTTGGAGCCTGTCCTGGAACTAGCAACTAGCTCTTAAAACCAGGCTGGCCTCAAACTCACAGAGATCCGCCTGCCTCTGCCTCCCAAGTGTTGGGATTAAAGGCTTGCACCACAACAACCCAGCTCATGTAAACAGTTTATTCTCACTTATTCTTTTTTTTTAACTTTTTAACTTTTTATTTTGAAGCAATTACTCTCACAGAAGTTGCAAAAATAGCACAAAATGTCCCTTGTACCTTTTTCCCAGCTTTCCCAATGGCAACACCTATACATGGTGGCACAAACTGTCTTCAAAGTTCCAGAATTTCCTTCCTTTTCTTTTTTCTTTTTGTTTGTTCTTATTGAGCTATATATTTTTCTCCTTTCTCCTCCCTTCCTCCCCTTCTAGTGAATTTTTCTAGAAATGAAATTTGCTAAACAACTGACACTATTCTAAGAAATTACTAGTCTTTTCAGATTCTGTATTAAAGCTACAAAATGTCTAGAATCCAGATATGTTCATCCTGAGGCTCACACGTGTCCCAGACAGTTTCGAGTATTCCAAAACATTTATAGATGTTGGAATGGTTTGGTATTGTGTTCACATATGTGGAGGCCAGAGGTCAGCATCAGATGTCTTCCTCAATTACTCTCCATGTTATCTCCTGAGACTGACCCTCTCACTGACCCCAGAACCCAATGATTCCACTAGACTTGCTGGCCAGTAAGGTCCTTTGCCTTGCTCAGCACTGGGATGACAGACGCATACCACACCTAGATTTTATTTGAGTGATAGGGACCCAAAAGTCAGGCTTGTGTAAGTTCTATCGAGCACTCTTCCAACTGGCCCATCTCCTCAGTGTCAGGCACTTTACTCTTTTAACCATGAAACAATACACATGTGGGCATACATACAAGAGTACACGTAAGGAGTTTTCTGGCACCTTTATCTGTAGTTAACAAAACCTAAAAATAACACAAATAAGCTAAAGGATAAATAAACTATGGCATATTCATACAATAAAATACTATTATACAATAAAAACTGATTACTGATAACCAGAACACAAATGACTATCAAATTACACTATATTAAGTATAATAGGCCTATAACCTCTGCCCTTCAGAGGCAGAATCTGCAAGTTCAAGGCCAGCCTAGTACATAGAGCAAGTTTCACGACAGTCAGGACTACATATAGCGAGACATCATCTCAAAAAATAAAAAAAGGTTACATGCCACAAGGTTCTATTTATATAGAATTCTAAAATAGTCAAATGCCATACAGACAAAACAAGTAGCCAGACCAGATTAACTACATAAAGGAACATAAAAAAATTGTTTAAGATAATGAAACAAACTATTCTTTCTTGATCATAATGGTTTTTACACAATTATGTGTCTCAAACTCAACACTGCTGTATATAAAGTATATCTTAGTAAACGTTTTGTTGTTGTCGTTGTTTTTGATTTTTTGAGATGGCTTTGGAGTCTGTCCTGGAACTAGCTCTTGTAGACCAGGCTGGCCTCGAACTCACAGAGATCCACCTGCCTCTACCTCCCAAGTGCTGGGATTAAAAACGTGCACCACCGCTGGCCGGCTTAGTAATAAGTTTTCTGCTTACTTGTCATGGCCAAAGCTGTTGGCTTAATCCCTAGCACCAAATAAAAGGGGAAACGCATGCTCTCTTGCTCGGCAATACAGCCTAGTAGCAGTAGTACTGTAACCCCGAAATAGCAAGTATGCATAGCATGAATAAGGCCATGAGTAAGGCCCTGTAATCCAAGCTACTCACGAGGATGAAGCAAAATTGCTTGAGCCTACGAATTCAAAGACCAACCTGGAACATGTCTCTAATCCCAGAGAGGTGGAGGCAGGAAGATTAGAAATTCAAGATCATTCTCTGCCACACTGAGAGAGCTCTAGGCCAAACCTGAGTTACATGAGACTCTTTATCTCAAAGATGGATGGATGGAATGGATGGGATGTAGATGGCTTTAAGCACATACTACATTTAAAGGAGAGAGAACAAAGCTTTCAATTGAAGTGTAGCAGCTCACACAAAAGTGCTCATAGCCAAAGCCCAGTGTGGTGTCACCTGCCTTGAATCCCAGCACTTGACAGGCAGAGCCCTGAGTTCAAGGTCAGCCTGGTCTGAGTGTCAGGATAGCCAAGGCTACACAGAGAAAACTTGTCTCAAAAAAACAAAAAGTGACACACAAGTATCACTCAATGATTCTTAAAAACTCAACACAGTCATAACATCAACAACTCAGATCTTAACTCAGAATATTTCCAGCACACCTCTCTTTTGTCCTCAAAGCCAAAGATGATTGTTCTGACTTCTGGTCCATCTTTCAATTCTGTCTGACTGATTCTTCTTGTTTGTCTGTTACTATTGTTTGCTTTTTGTTTTTAATTAATTTATTTTATGTATATGTTAAGTGTTTTACCTGTGTATATATGTACCACATGCATGCCTAGTGTCCATGGAGGGCAGAAGACAGCATCAGATCACCTGGAACTGGAGTTTTATGGATGGTTAGGAAAGACCACAGGGGAGTTGGGAACTGAATCAGGGTCTTCAACAAGAGCAACAAGTGCTCTAAAATGCTGAGCCAGTGTTCCAGCCCTCTATTTCTTAAACTTTACAGTAATGTAGTCACACAAGTATGTTCTTTCATATATGCTTTAATTATCCTTCTTGCAAGGAAAATATATTCAAGTCAGATGTAATAAAAAAAAGTCCTATCAACACTATCAAAAATCATATTCATCAAATCCCCCCAGGAGGCAGGCAGATCTCTGACTTCAAGGCCAGTGATTTGGGGGAGGGAGGGAGAGAGAACACAACACAAACTTAAACTATAAATCATTCTCAAAGTAAACTTCTCAAACATAAAATTTGAAGTATCATTGTATTTAAAGGTAAATACTGGACAGTGTGACTAAATGACCCTGCTTGATGATATCAATAGAACCTTCACTATGGGTTTCGTTGGTGGTGTAATCTTCCAGCTATTAAAGGCTTTCAAAATGCATCTGATGAAAATCAACACCAATTCAGAGGTAATATCAATTCTGGGAGGATCCAAGTACCTCTGATTGAAGGTAAGCTTTGCAGAGTGTAGGGGACTGTCTTCCACCATCAACTGCTACCTGATACAGCTTCAGGGCAAAGAAGACCCCTGGAACTCCATCATCAGTGGTGTGCTGGCTGCACCAAGTGGACTACTGACCATGGTGGGCTCCACAATATTGGGAAACATTCTGTTGGCCCTCATCAAGGGTGTCACAATATTACTTGGCAGTTCCACAATGCACCCCTATTCCTGGAAGACCCCAGTCAACTAACCCCTAAAGAAGGAGCACCAGTTTCAGGTTATCCCAACTACCAGCAATACCTCTGAGGAAGCCAGTGCCTGCCCCCACCACCATGGGAGCTACTCCACAGTTCGTTCCCAGATGAGCTAACTCCAAAGGAAGACTGGCTCCCACATAGCCCTTTGACAATCCAGGGAGGGCCTCTCAGACTCCACTCCCTTTCCAATTAACATACTTCTATTTATTCTTGCAGGCCCAAAGTATACCAACTTCAAATTTCTCTTGCCTACATTCAACTAATCAACAGATGTATACTTCCTATAAGGGTCTAATTGGCCAGCCATTTGCCACAGTCTCACTCCAGCTGCTGTTTCTGAGTATAGTACAGAATAACTGTTGCCAATCTCTCCACAGCCTCACTCAGGCACATTACTACCCAACACCTCTCCCTGAAGTTGCCTTTCATTTCAAAAACCTAAAAGGACTCAATACAGATAGTAAAAGAAAATTTCAACATTCTAATAATTTGAATCTAACAATTTATGGAATATATTTTGCAAGCTTATCTTTGCCTCCACTATCTTCTATTTTGTGCTAGTAGAACTACAACTCAGACTATCTGCTTGCCTCTGCCTCCCGAGAACTGGGACTAAAGGTATGTGCCACCACCACCGCCTGGCATGAGCCATGTGCTTCTAATCCTAACACTTAAGGGGTATAGGCAGGAGAATCTCAAGTACAAGGCCAGCCTGGGCTTCAGAGATCCAGTCTCAAAATAAAAAGCAATAAACAGGCTGGGGATACATCTCAGGGGCAGAGTGCTTGCCAAGATGAATAAGGCTCTGTGTTCAATTCCCAGGCCAAAAACTAAGAGGAGGAGGAGTCATCACTATCACAATCCAACAAAGCGTTTTTAAAATGGTATAGACCAGGCCCTTCCAAACAGAGAGAGTTAAAACAACAGGTTACTTGTGGTACTTTGCAAGCAAAGGAAGGCAAAAGCATATTACTTCACTCAGTCTCCAAAAGCTGAACTCTAAAAAGAACAAGGATGTATTACAACAAAACTGTTTTCCACAAACCATTTCACACTGTTTATACTGGTTCCTGTCATACAATTTGTCTTTTTTTAATTCAATTAGTCAACAATCACAAAAAGTATAAAGTTGATGATTTAGGTGTATATTACCCTTATTATATTACAAATAAACTCTCTCTGGACGCATTAATCCCATCACTCAAGAGACAGACACAGGGAGATCTTTGTGAGTTCAAGGCCAGCCTGGTCTACAAAGCAAGTTCCAGGACAGCCAAGACTGTTACACAGACAAACCCTGTGTCGAAAAGGAAAAAAAAGAAAGAAAAAAAGAAACAAAACAAGACTCTCAATTGCATGGGGCACTTTATAAATCAACTAAACAGAACTATTTGTAAAACTGGAGAAACGCTCACTGAGAGGCAGTAGCAGGTAAATCTCTCTCTGTGAGTTTGAGCCCAGACTGGGCTACACAACAGTTCTTCCAGTCTAGTCAGTCACGTGGTGAAACCTGATCTCAAAAAAAGAGAAAAAAACAATATTCCATCTTAGAAATCTTAAACACTGACAGCCAAAGCAAAACACAGCAAACCTCAAGAGGAACTCAAAGATGCTCCACTGGGTGAAAGAAAAAGGGATTTAAGCTTCATCTCTAACTCTCATCCTTGTTCATATTGTGTCCTACATTTCATAAAACACAAACAAACATATAGTTTATAAATTAAACACCAAGGTATTGAAGATTAATGTTCAAATTTTCCACTGATGGGACAAGCAACCAAAAAGCCAAAGGCCTAAAAGTATTGCTTGCGATTGAACTCATGTTTACCCCTCCACAGAGTTTAACTATAGAGGTTTAAGTCTTGGTGCTGAAAAAAAGAACAGGGAAACTAATCCTCTTTAATCTCACAATTATAAGATATAGATGGCAAATTGCCATATGAAAATAGGTTCCAACATGTTGATGGAAATTAAGACAACCATGCTATCAATATGATAGCTTCATTATATCCAAATTTTAAAACACCTCCATTTTAAGGGATGGAGGTTCTAAGCATTGTTCAAGGCTCATTATTCAACAGCCAGGAAAGAAACAAAAACAAGAAACACACCCTTTGACCTGATAAGCAAACTTAAAAGAATAAAAAAATAGCATAAATGCAGAAAATGTCCAGACAAGTTCATCACAGAACTGTTTTAAAAAATTAAGGCAATGTAAATTAACAAAAAACTGCTATAAACTCTGATTAAAGAATACTAAATCTCCATTATAAAAATATAAATTTCACATGGAAAGCTTTTCTTGTAAGTATTCCAATAGAAAATGCATAATCAAAGAGTTATAATTCAAGTTGGACAGACCATCTCTACTTTTATGTATTCTCCTGGAATGGTTCAACTGGTTTGTCATTGGGTTGGTTGCCTGGGTTTGGTTGTGTGTTTTGTTTGTTTACTTTTTCAGACAGAATCTCTTGTAGCCCAAACTGGCTTTAAATTCACTATGGGGATAAGGTTAGCCTTAAACCAATCCTCTTGCATCCACCTCTCTCCCAAGCACTGAGATTACATATGTGCACCACCACACCCAGCATCTTGTGATTTTTTTTTACAATTTACATATACTATAAAACTCATAATCAGAAGTAATTTCATTTTAAAAGAAACTATATGAGGAGAAGAAAGCTGAGGAGAGGAGGGTGGAGAGGAAAAGAAAAGGTAAAAAGAAGGAAGGAAAATAACATCTATTCCATCCTATGTGAAATCCAAATTTAACAATATATGTGTGTGTTTATACATAATATATATACATATACATATACATGACATGAAAACATGAAATCAAACAAGGTGGGAGCAAGAAGTCCACCATAAGAAGAGCGGAAGCAAATGCAAAGGGTAAATGAATTTACATGAAAAGTACAATGTTATACATGAATGAAACTATAACACTAAGAAGACAAGACATTTTTAAACAACTTAGGGTCAGTAAGATGGTTCAGCAGATAAAGAGGCCTGCTGTCACCAAGAGTGACAACTTTAGTTGACTCCTTGGGACAAAACAAACAAGGTAGAGCGAAGTGACTTCCACAAGTTGTCCTCTGACACTTAAGATGCCTACCTACATCCATACCTGCACATGAACACACACATACCCACATACTAAATAAAAATATAGTAAAAAAAAAATGTTAAACCTAAAAAGAAAGTTACAAGGCTAGGGAGATAGTTCAATAGGTAAAGTGCTTGTCACACAGTTATGAGAACTCAAGTTCAATCCCCAGAAACCCCCTAAAACTCTGTGTGTTGGTGCCCCATGTTTATAATCCCAGCACTGGTGAGGAAGCATGAATAGGCAGATATTTAGAGCTGGAAGGTCAGCCAGTTGGTCAGCTTAGACAAATTCAAATACACAGTACCAGGGCCCAATGAGAGACTGTCTCAAAATACAAGATGGGCAGTTCTCAAAGACTGATACCCAAAGTTAACGTCTAGCCTCTGCTCTAAGACACATGTACACACATATATACCTGCACATATCTATGCAGCCCTGGCTGGCCTAGAACTCTACATGTACATCAGGCTGCCCTCAAACTCAAAGATCCTCATGCCTCTGCCTCTGCTTCCAGAGTGCTGGGATTAAAGGTGTACATCCACACCCAATATAGATTTAGATGATGATGATGATAACAGTAATAAACATAGTCCTCAAACCAACAGTTTTACCATTAGCATTGTACTAACTTATCTTTTTAATACTTTTTTAAATAACCACACTGATTGCATTAACCTGTAATATGTCACTCAACATTTAGAAAACACAGTTTTGGGGCTGAAGAAATTGCAGAGAACTTGGGTTTGGTGCCCAGAAACCACATGAAGGCTCATAACCATCTTCAACTCTCCAGGGGATCTGCTTTCTCTTTAACCTCCACAGGCTCTAGTACATACATGGTATACACACATACACATAAAATAAAATAAAAATTTTAAAAAGGAACAAAAACACATCTAAAACTATACACAGAACATGCTAAGCTCTTTGCTCCATCCATTTTCCACCACAGGCTCCAAAATAAGAAAAAAGATCAAATATAGTAAGTCTATTCTACATAATCCTTATCGGCATCTGAATTGACAGGCTTTACTCCAGTTCCAGTAGCAAGGCCCAACCAGGGCTCATACTGCAAGATGAGATCCACTATTAACAGATACAAGTATTGCAAGGTTTCTCCACTTCTGTTGCCTTTTCAATGGCATTAGGAAATTCTGCATTTAAAAACATGCATCTGGTTTACCAATGCTCACAAGCCAACTCTGTTTATTGAGGCGGGGCAGTGAGACAAGGTTTCTCTGTATGGCCCTGGCTGTCCTGTAACTAGCTATGTAGATGAGGCTGTCCTCGAACTCACAGATATCCGCCTGCCTCTGCCTCCCAAGTGCTGGGATTAAAGTAGACAAACCAACTCTTTCATGAAAATCTTTTTAAAAAGAATTCTAGGGGCTGGAGAGATGACTCAAAGGTTAAGAGCACTGGCTGTTCTTTCAGGATCCAGATTCAATTCCCAGCACCCACATGGTGGCTCACAGCTATCTGTGTAATTCCAGTTCCAAGGGATACAATACCCTTACATAGACATACATGCAGGCAAAATACTAATGCACATAAAAGTAAATTATTTTTTAAAAAATTCTAATGCAATGGGATTCTAACATCATTACATTTTTAGGTTGTTTTTCATATACACCATTCCAGTTGATCTTCCCTCACAACAGATGAAATAAGTAGACACTGTTCTTCCTCTAAAAATGAGGGAATGTTACATGGCTTCCCAGAAAAAAAGAGCGGGGGTTAATGAGTAACACTAGGTAGAATCAAAACTTACTGTTCTATCCACTATCATGATAAAACAATTTTCATTTGTAGTATAGAATACAATTATGAACTTAGAAGTACAAATACAGTATAAAAATAAAAATGAAAGCATCAGTATCAAAATCACAAAATTAATATTAAAAATAGCAATGACATGTTAATAATTCTAGTAGTTGTCTTGAATTACTAGGAAACCTAGTTCAATCCAATATGGAAGTGACCTCAAACTTAATTCTAAATCAATGTTTCACTGATTATGAAATTACATAGAAATTCACCATAGAAGCATGGGAAATAGCAAATCTGACAAGCTGAGTTCCATCCCCAGAACCCACATGATGAATGGAGAGAATAAACTCCTACAAGCTGTCCTCTGACCTACACATGTGTACCATGGCATGCATGCACCCACATTCATACGCACAAATAAATAAATACAATTTCTAAAACTTAAAAATGAATTCACCATTTAAAATTACAGAACCGGGTAATATGTTAAAAAAAAAAAAAAACAGCCACACAGATTGCAAACTTCTCCAAAACATTCTCAGTATGGCTTCATACCAAATTACGAAGTTCCCTCAGTGAAACCCAACTTGATTTCAACATTAAGAGTATTACAACAGCATAAGTATGTTGTTTCTGCATATTTGCAACATGCACTCAAGTTCCAGAGCACTTTTAGGAAATGTATAAAATCCACAAGCTAAAAGCAAAACTCAAGACAGAATATTGTTTCTGGGATTTTAGGGCAAGGGTTTTGTTTACTTTTTAAACTTTTGTGTGTGCATGTGTAGTCATGTGAGCCACTGCGCATATGTGGAGGCCAGAAGAAAACTTGGAATTGTTCTTTCCTTCCACCACATGGGTCCAGGGGATCAAACTCAGGTTGGCGGGCCTGGCAGTAGGTGTCTTTACCCAGCGAGCCATCTCTCAGAGTCTTACTATTAAGCCCTGGCTAATGTGGCACTTATTTATATGGCCTGGCAATTTTCGCCTGAGTTGTTGTTTCTTTTAAATAAAAGATGCACTTTCCTATATATAAAAGTAATTTAAAATGTGTAAAATTAGCCTAAATATGAGCTCTAAATTATCTAGATAAGGAAACTCAAGTCCAGAGAAGTAATATCCCAACAACAATTAATGATGCAATGAAATCACAATCCATGATCAATGCAGAATTTCCCACCAGTGTGTATACTACCTCTAAATTCAATACAATGTGTTAGCACCTAAAGTTTTGGCGGGTTGTTTTTTTTTTTTTTTTTTTGTGGGAGGGTGGGGTCTGCAGCTTTGAAACCTGTCCTGGAACTTGCTCTGTAGACCAAGTTGATCTCGAGCTCAAAGAAATCCGCCTGTCTCTCTACCTGAGTACTGGGATTAAAGGTGTGCGCCACCACCGTCCAGCTACCACCACCGTCCAGCTACCACCACCGTCCAGCTACCACCACCGTCCAGCTACCACCACCGTCCAGCTACCACCACCGTCCAGCTAACACCTAAAATTTTAAATACATTAAGACTCAAAAACAGTTCACAGTCTACAGAAAACAGAATCTCTTAAGGAAAAGTCAAAGTTGCAAAGACTGAAAACTCCCTCTTCAATGTAAGACATCACATAATTTTAATAACCGATTTTTCTCATATCAATACTATTCATTTGCTTAAAGAAATAATCTGGAAAGAAAATTCTGCTGAGAACTGGGCTAAGTAGTGGGGACATCAGGAAACAAAAGGCTTCTGATCTTTACTGAAACCAGGTGTACCTCTCTAAAACTACTTCTCTGTAGTATGACAGGATGCGGACCCTATGCAACAGTAACAACACCTTCTTTCACCTCTTCCAAAACTGCAACAATCCTCAACACACCCCTCTGAAGTATGAATACATCCCTTGACAACTCAGAATTCCACTTTACCACACGAAGTATTAACCAGGACTCTAAGCAGGTTTTTAAACTGACTTTACCACACCTCACAGCCTGAGGCAAATCTCAAGAACTTTTCACAATCCACTGTACACCTTCCAGGTTCACAACCCTGGTCTCAAATGACTGTAACACACCCTCCTAGCCTCCACTTTACTAGAAACCTGAGTCAGATGGTTCAGGAGTAACTACAATGTTGGTATGTTAGAAAGCGCCTTCAGGACCCCTCTCTGCGGGCAGAAAATCGACTTCACGCCTCACTTCCCCTCCTTTCCTCTAGGCTCTGCCGTCCAATGCCTCTCTGGACATACCCTCAGTTAGCAGCCAACTTGATAAACTGTGTTCTAACGCCTTATGAACAAAATAACTATGCGGCTCACAACGCTCAGGGTTACCTAAATGTAAAAATGGTAGATGTCTTCATAGGCAATCAATCCAACCTTCCAGAAGATTCCACACTTAGCCTAATAATATACTGCACAACATTTACCCAAAACGGTGTCACCCTGCAAACTCTTATATTCGCTCAAGCCATCGAAAAGAAGTCTTTCTTCGGCCACCAACTCATTTGGCCTCCAAGTAAAAGCACAAGAGGGTGGGTCTTT
The DNA here is from genome assembly GCF_018167655.1 of Microtus oregoni. Lineage (NCBI taxonomy): Eukaryota > Metazoa > Chordata > Mammalia > Rodentia > Cricetidae > Microtus > Microtus oregoni. The sequence continues at coordinate 991,795 of NW_024543223.1, read as the reverse complement.
TGGATAATCACCTTCTATATAACTCAATCATAACCTCTGACGGGTCACTGTTCTCATGGTGAGAAACAAAGTTGGACCTCCACTACAAGAACATATGCACTTTTTAATACAAAAGGCTACACATCAAAAAAAAAAAAACCAAGTGGGTGTCAAGATAGTAGGAAAAGTAGACTGTAAACTTCAGTCTGAAGACGACTGAACATCAAGATCTAACTCCCAAGTGAGATGGACAGCCTCCAGAGTGCCAACGCTACCCCCTAACTGTGAAACAAGTTTTCAGACCCCAACCAACAAAATCATGTTGGGTCCCGAAATGCAATATGTCCAGCACAATTTCAACCCAAGAAATAACATTCATATTTTGCAGCGCCATTTGACTAGTGTTCCCTGAACTCCTTCACGCACCCCTGAACTTTCATTCCCCTTCGAGCACTCCCAGGTCAGGAGGATGCCCTGCTGCAGTCAGGCTGAGGCCCGCACCGCTTGCCCGAAGGTTCCAACAGCACGACCTCCAGCCTCTCCCTCCGGCGCAGCCAGGGCCTCGGGCCACACACTCACCTCCCGGGGGCCCGGAAGCATTTTCCAGGGCGCTCTAGGGGTAGCGCCCCACATTCTGAGTGCTACCGGCCGCCAGGTTCAGGATGGCCGCCGAGCTCGGCAACCCCGCCTCCCCCGCGTCGCCCGGTCGGGCCTCTGCGATCCACTCCGCCAGCTCGCCCGGGCGGCCGAGGCCACCCCAGCCCCCCGCTTGCCACCGCCTCCTCAGCCGGTGACAGCCGCCGCGCCCGGCCGAGGCCCGCCCCTCCTCCAGCACCTCCTCGCCACCGGAGTCGGGGCGGTGGGCTTCTTACCAGGTAGCAGGACATGGCGAGGCCCGCCACCGCACGGCCTCCTCCGCCACCCCACGAGGCTGCCAGCCAGGGCCGGCGTGGGGCAGCGCCTGGGCCGCTGGAGCGTCTCTGCCGGCTACTCCGCTGCCGCCGCTGCCGCCGCCTTCTCACAACCACAACAACATGGCGGCAGCGGCCACACAGAGCGCGCGCCCGAGACAGATCGGAGCTGCTGGCGGGGGCGCGCGCGCACGCTCCGGCGCTGTCGGCCGTCGGGGGCGGATAGAAGTGGGCTGGCTGTCACGGGATGGACGGGGGCGGAGCCTGGCGAGTTGGTCACGCCCCGGAATGTGGGCGGGGCTGCAGGTTGGCAGAAAGTGGCTGCGTTGAAGCAACCGCAGATGAGTGAAAAAAGAATAGAAAAATGGGAACTGACTAGATGAACCGTTACGAATTAAGAAAAAGAAAACCAAAGACTAAAAAGATGTTCAGGAGGCTTCTTTTACTAGCTTAGTAACTCAAGACAGCACCTTAGCTTACTCTACTCTCTATTAGAACAGTAGTGATATTATTTCCCCAGCAGGTATAGGCAATATAAAACTAATTTAATACGGTGCATGTAAATATAGTGTGCTACAGGTTATGCTCAGAATACAAGTTCAAACTGCCTCAATCTCAGCTCCTAATAAAAATCTCAGTGCTCAAACAAAAGCAAAAAAAAAAAAATTACTCAAACTAACCTGCAGAAGAATCCCATAGTCCAAAACTGTACTAATTTAGGTCAGCAGTTCAGAACCTCTGGGTTGTAACCCCTTGGGGATCCAACAACCATTTCACAGGGGTGGCATATCAGATACTCTGCACATTAGATATGTCCATTACGATTCACAACAGTAGCAAAATTATAGTTATGAAGTAGTAAGGAAAATAATTTTATGGTTGGGGGTCACCACAACATGAGAAACTATATTTAAGGGTTGCAGCATTACGAGTTAAGAACTACTGCCTTAGGTTCCAATAAAACCCGACCTTCTCTCTTTCCCTCAGTTAAATCCTTGACTTTTCCAGAAAACCAGTGAATGAAATTCATCCTTGTGTTTGTTACATTGTTTTTTTTTCTTCCTCGGCACTCTGCAATTATTTGTTTCTTTGTATTCAACATCATTGCCTTTCTGTCTCCCTGGAATTTAAGAACTATTAGAAAAAGAAGGATGTGTTTGGCGGTTTGGCCCTGGCCTTTAATCCCAGCACTTGGGAGGCAGAGGTAGGTGGATCTTAGTGAGTCCCAGGTCTCTCTAGACCTAGAATTGTGCAACACAATAACCAAACAAATCTCCTAATTAACTAAGGAATAACAGGTATTTATATTTTATCTAGCTGAATCTTCACAGCTTTAATGGGTAAAGGCTATCTCCACTTTACAAATGAAAAATGTTAAAACCCAGAATCAGCTGAATTTAACTAAAAATTCAAACCCAAGCCCAGCTGATAACAAAACTATACTATCACTCACTGGGTTGTGCTGCCCACAACATCAGAAAATCTCGGGAAGGCACCGCATCACAGTTCGAAGTTAGGAAAGACTTCCCCTTGTTCCCTGAGAAACCGCTGTCTTCCTCCTCTTCCAGGCAGTGGATTGTGTGTCAGTTTTCACCTTCACTAGAAAAGCACAAGGTTAAATAAAACTGAAGTACAATGATTGCAGCTCCTCTTTCAGACCTAAAAAGAAGACCTAGTAGTGATAGGAACAAATCCTAGGCTTTCACTTTAGATGCCACTGTCCTGAGTTCCCCTGTGTATATCATCATGGCCTTTGTGGGACAGGAAAAAAAATTGGACACCAGATGGATGAATGAAATGAAACATAGAATAATAAATGGGCTGCTCCCAATGGGTGGCCACTGATTGGACTGGAACTAGGACTTAACTGCCAGGGCAACCCCATGTTGGATAGATAGCTACTGATGAAGTGGCTCTGGGTGGACAGTTCAACCACTCCCCCCAGTCCCACAGTCCCCACAAGAGCAAATGAGTTGGTGTGTCACCTTCATATCTCTCTCCCTCTCTCTTATTTTTTTTTAATTTTTCCAGATAGGGTTTCTCTGTGTAGCAGTGTTGGTTGTCCTGGAACTCACTTTGTAGACCAGGCTGGCCTACAAACCCGCAGAGATCCACCTGCCTCTGCTTTCCAAGTGCTGGAATGAAAGGCATGTGCCACCACTGCCAGGACCATGGGCAGAGGGTGCCATGTGCACTTTCATCTCTTTTTACCAAGAATAACAATTTGCTTTTTGATCTGGAGTGAGAAAGGAAACCTTTAACTGGATACTCAACTGTAGGAGGAAGCCACTTGTTGGTTCCCAGCTGTTCAGCTCTGAAATAATCACACAAAAATTGTATTAATTAAATCACTGCTTGGCCCATTAGCTCTAACTTCTTATTGGCTAACTCTTACATCTTAGTTTAACCCATTTCTACTAATCTGTGTATCGCCACGAGGCTGTGGCTTACTGGCTAAAGTTCCCAGTGTCTGTCTCCAGAGGCTTCATGGCTTCTCTCTAACTCCGCCTTCTTCCTCCCAGCATTCAGTTTAGTTCTCCCTGCCTAGCTCTGTTACTGACTCAGGACAGTTTCTTTATTAACCAATGGTATTCACAACATACAGAGGAGAATCCCACATCACTCAACCAGTATTTAAAGCATTCAAAGGAATTTGCCTGTACCCATGAATTCGCAGTATGCATTGAATCTTTCAGTGTGCATTAAGCTATGTGAGCATTTTCTATGTAAATCTAATGTCACATTCACCTCAACCTCATGCTGTACCCGAGATGCGAAGGCTGGGGTTGAACTCAAGCAATCTGACTCTGGGGGACATCTCTGAACATTATCCTACACTTCATCCCCACTATGGCTAATCTATAAGGTGAATGTTAGCAAATCGTCTCTGAAAACAAAGCAGCAAACTGCTGCATGGCCTGGAAAACTCACTTCATGGGGCCTAGGGATGTAGAATGTGTGCTTAGGATGCACAAGGTGCTAAAGTCCATTTCTCTCATCACAAAATAGATTTCAAGGACAAGTGCTAAGAAGACAAAACGAAGAGAACGAGGCTAAGTATGATGATTTAAATTTGAATCCTGGTACTAACTTGTTTCTCATTTCCTTTTCCTGTCCTCCGGTTTTCGTCACCCATGTGGTCATTGTCGCTACTTTGCTTAGCACACAGAGCTGTGTAAAAGTTTTCTGATGTAATGGATTTGAAGAGTTTTTTAGATTTGTTTATTTTATGTGTGTGAATGTTTTGCCTGCCTGTATGTCTGTGTGTCATGTGTGTGTCTGGTACCCCTGGAGGTCAGATGAGAGCATCAGATCCCTTGGAAATGCAGTTACAAATAGTTGGGAGACACAATGTAGATACTGGGAAGCAAACCCAGATCTTCTGCAAGAGTAGCCAGTGCTCTTAACCACTGAGCCATTTCTCTAGTTCCAAGATTTGAGGACATTTTATATTTTATAAACAAACTAAACCAGTGAATAAGATCCTTGCATGCAGAAGACAAAACCCAAGGTAGAGTCCCAGGAAGAGAGGAAAAGCAAGCCAGTTCCAGAGGGCTGTCTCACTGCCCATGTTTAACATAAGGGGCTTCTTCTCCCGGCCTGACCTTCCTCTCCCCTTTCCTGCTATCCTTCACTTCACTCTCTCCTGCTATATTCAAGAGTGAAAAATATTCTCCCAGCTTCTTTTTTTTTTTTGATTTTTCGAGACAGGGTTTCTCCGTAGCTTTTGGTTCCTGTCCTGGAACTAGCTCTTGTAGACCAGGCTGGCCTCGAACTCACAGAGATCCGCCTGCCTCTGCCTCCCGAGTGCTGGGATTAAAGGCGTGCGCCACCACCGCCCGGCTTCTCCCAGCTTCTTGAAGACTCTTTGAAGTAACCCAAGATGGAAAGGCTGACCGAAGGAGTGTGGAAGCTTCCCAGAGCCTCCAAGTCCTCCTGGGAGTCCTTCAATCCCTAAAAACACTAGGCCCTGCTGAGAAGCTTTTGTGGCTTAGCCTCCAGTCCTCACAAACTTCAGTAGCATCCTCTTTACCTGCCAATCTGGCTCATCAACACAGTAAGTTTCCAGCTGCTGAAAAACAACTTGTCCAAAGCAGGCAGAAATTGAAATGAAGTCATGTTTCCTGATTCAAAATTGTTTAGATGTGAATTCAGGATAGACAGCAAAATTTTGGGACTGCCTATCTTATCCAACTAATTTTGCATAGCCCCAGCCCAAGTTACATGAACTATGGCATATTCACTCTCATAGTGCCCGCGAAAGAGCTTAACCATGGATTGAAATATCATTTTGTAGGTTTGTTTCTAGGCCTTTAAGTTTTGGGAGATTATATATGATTACATCATTTCCCCCTTCCCTTTTCTCCCTTTGTCATACCTAAATCCATGGGTATAACAAAGCCACAAAAGCCAACAAAGGAAACTGAGTCTCATATGTAAAAGCAAAGAGCCTTTTTAATCAAGTTTGCAAACTCGGTCTCTCGGTATGTCCAATGTATTGGAATAACCAGAGAGCCCCAAGAATTGGGTTTTTATAGTAGTAAAGGTAGGGGTGAGGGGTCTCTGAGGTTCAGGACCCCTGATTGGCTGACATTTGTCTAGGGGTGCCCTAGTGAGGTGCTGGCGGGTGATCCTATCTACAGCGGTTGGAATATCAGGCATTTCCTTTTAATGTCCTGCCCTTGGGTGAGGGTCGGGTTATCTCAGCCTGTGGTTCTTTTCTGCCACCAGGTATTGCTTCAGGGCAAACCACTGAGACCCAGGCCTCCTATTTAAATTCAGAGTCCCAGGTGATGTGGTTGGAAGTAAAGAATTTCCTTTTGATGACCAATTATCACGGCTGGCCCTCACACCTTCAAACCCTGCCAGGTACCATGATTCCCTCTTTAAAATTCATGGTTTCTTTTTTTTTAATTGTCGTGATATATGTGTGTGTGTGTGTGTGTGTGTGTGTATCAGGGCCTGTTTTTAACAAGCAAGAAAGGAACCTATCTATATTCAAGAAAATATTACAGAGACTTTAATGAGAATATAATTACTTTAACCAAAATCATGAAAGTGGGTATTTTTAAAAATAATATAAACTATATGCCATTATTAGAATTGTTACTTTTATTCTGTATCCAGTGATATGAATATAAAACAAGGAGAACAGAGCCCTGTGTGTGAGCTTAAATTAAAATTTCCAGTAAGTATAAACTATCTCCCAGGATTTTTCAGACAACACATGCTGTCCCTACTGATTGGAGTGGATCAGTTCAATTTCAGTCCTAATTCAGTGTAGAACAACGGGTTTCAAGATGTGGTCCACAGGTTCTTCAGGTAACCTGAAATTCTCGAGGGTCTATATGGGTTAAAACTCTTTTCATAATAATACTAATTAACTATTGTCTTTTCCCCATGTTGATATTTAAACCAACGCCCCAAAAGGACTCTAGTTTAAATTGCTGGTGCTTTGTCAGAAAGCACCAGTACACTGTGTCCTAACAGCCATTGTATTCCTCACAAAATGGGCTGGTACTAAACAATATGTCAGTTTCACTTAAGAATGTCTTTTATAAAGCAGTTAAAAAAAAAAAGTTAATTTCATTGGCTCCAGGCCTTTGATGACAAGCCTTTTGCTCTTCCGTATGTTGAAATGGAAATTCCGTATGAAGCCCTTTTTTCAAAGTTTATTGAGCTGAAATTCACAGAACAGTTAATTAATCAAGTTAAAGCAAACAAGCCAGTGGCACGTAATAGCATCAGTGTTATGCAAACGCCTCCTTTATCCTATCCCAACATTTCACCACTCAAAAAGAAAATCCTGGGACCTACATTATCTCAAGGAAGAGCCTTCTGCCATCGTCCAAGCTGCAGGTGAACTGGTTTCTTACTTTAAGAAACACTATTTTTACATGAAAGAATGGTTAGCCTGCAACCTCCAGTTTGTCATAGTTGGTTATTTGGCTTAATTGCCTCAAAACTTCAATGAAGTTTTTAACTTCATGTAAAACAGATTATTGTATTTATTACAATAATAAAATCAACTGGTGGTGCTTTGTTATAAAAATAAAACAACAGATGCACACCTTTAATCCCAGCACTTGGGAAGCAAAGGCAGGCAAATTTCTAAATTCAAGGTCAGCCTGGTCGACAGAGGAAGATCCAGGAGTCTGAGAAACCCTGTCTCAAAACAAAACAAAAGAGTTTTTTTCTACTGAGATGAGTGGTAATACTAGCAAAAATGAATATTTGATAACATAATGAAATGAGCCAAGAATGCTACATAATCCAGTGAACTAGTATTTTCCATACAATCAATTCAGTATGTTACCAAATCATACCCATTCCAAGTAGAAGACAGACCCATGAATTTTAGTGCAGTAAAGTCCTAAAAGTTCATTCATATAAATTACCCAACCAAACTTTAGACTCCGGCAAGTTTTAGTATATCAAGAAAAAATACATGCAAGTATCTCATTTGTATGAGACAAGACTTTCTTTAGTACTTTCGCCAGAGAAAATTGCCACAAATCCACAAATCAAATGCAAAAACAAATGTAATAGTGCAGGTTTCGCATACAGACAAGCATGTGCACACACATGCACATAAACATATATGTATTGGTTTTTCAAGACAGGGATTCTCTGTAGCTTTGGAGACTGTCCTGGAACTAGCTCTTGTTGACCAGGCTGGCCTCAAACTCACAGAGCTCCACCTGCCTCTGCCTCCCGAGTGCTGGGATTAAAGGCGTGTGCTACCGCCAACCAGCTAAATTTTAATATTTTTAAAGGAAGAAGAAGAAAGGAAGTTGAGAGAAGGATGTGTAGTGGGATTCAGAAGAAGTTGGAGGGGAAATAGAGGTGGATAGTGATCAGATTTCATTGCATGCAAGTATGAATTTTCAGATAATAAGGAGCTCACCTCCAATCCCAGCACTCGGGAGGCAGAGGTAGGCAGATCAGGTTCAAGACCAACCTGATCTACAGAGCAAGTTCTAGGCTAGCCAAAATAACATAATAAAATGCTGTCTCAAAACAAACAAAAAAGACATATATACAAATGGCCAGCAGGTATATGAAAAAACATCCAACTTCACTAATCCCCTACGAAATGTATATTAAAACAGAAGTATGCAGTCTGAGGAGGTGGTTCAGCAGATAAAGTGCTCACTGCACAAGCATGAGGGACTGAATTTTGGACCCCAGTAGCCATATAAAAAAACAGGCATAGCAGAGAATGACAGAGGCAGGAGGATCCCAGGGGCTCAATGATCAAGCAGTCTAGCCGATCAGTGAGCTCCAGATTTAGTAAGAAACCCTGTCTCAAAATATAAGGTGGTGTACAATAGAGAAAGACAGCAAACATAGACCTCTGGCCTCCACATGTACACACCACACACACGCACGCACGAGCGCGCGCACACACACACACACACAGAGTTAGCTCACAAAGAAGGGTTGAAGTGTATTGCTCAATGGTAAATGTATGCTTGTATGTTTAACATGAATAAGGCCCAAATCAAACATCCAGCACCACTGCATGCCCAAAATAAACAGACATGAAGAAAGAATACAGTTCCTTTTAGGATGAGTATTATCATCTAGGACAGGCCAACAAATGCTGGCGAAAATGTAGAGGAAAGGGACCTTCACTGTTGGCTGGGATGTCAGCCAGTAAAGACAGTATGGAAAACAAATGAAAATACTTAAAACCAAAAATAAAAGTGGGGCTGTGATGTAGCCCAGTTAGCAGAGTACTGCCAGACATACGTGAAACCCTGGGTTTGATCCCCCTACCTCATGACTACATATACCTGGAGCAGTGGTACATGCCTGTAATTCCAGCACTTGGGAGGTAGAGACAAGATCAGAAGGTCAAAATCATCCTTGGCTACAGAGTGAAGTCAACTTGGATAACACAAGACCATGTCCAAAACACTAAAAATAGAATCAAAATAAGATCCAGCAATCTGCCAGGCGGTGGTGGCACACACCTTCAATACCAGCACTCGGGTGGTAGAGGCAGGCGGATCTCTGTGAGTTTGAGGCCAGTCTACAGAGCGAGTTCCAGGACAGGTTCCAAAGTTACACAGAGAAACCCTATCTCAAAAATCCAAGAGGGAGGGAGAGAGAGAGAGAGAGAGAGAGAGAGAGAGAGAGATTGATTACTGGTTACATATCCAAAGAAAATGATGTCCTATGTAGAACAAACATCTACCAATCTACCGACTTGTGTTCATTGCAGCATCATTCATAAGATCCAAGCAATGGAAGGAATCCAAGTGTGGATTTCAACAACGGATGAGTGGATAAAGAAATGTGGTCTATACGAGTTAGCATATTACAATAGCACAAGTGATTCCTATTGTCCTCTCAGGGAGAGCTACCTACAGCCTAGCATCAGTGGAGACTGAAAACCATGGGAGGTAGAAGGCCTGGGTTCCTGACTCAGCTGAGCCACTGACTCACTGGCGGATCCAACCTCACCAGTAGAGCCTCAGTTTTCCCATCCAGAAAATGAGAGGGTAGGATGTCATGTCCTGTGGAACCTGCCAGGCCTTCCATCATCCTCTGATTAAAGGATTGCCTCCCTTTGTTTGATGATTGCATCGGAGAATCACAGATTTGTGCCTTGAAAGGACTCAAGGGCAGGATGTCTCCCTGGCACCCACATCCTGTTTCACAAATCAATAAACTGAGGCACAGAGAAGTTAAACAATTGGTTTAGCCACGTTGCAGGAGTTGGGGGGGGGCAGGACCCAGTGGGGAGAGGAGAGGGCATCGTCTGTTCTTTGAGAAATGACTCTGAGGTTTGGCAGTTCAACCACCAAATGCTTTCACAAACACTCTGCAGATCCCGTAGGGATGCAAATCTCACTTGAGCCTGAGAAAATCAATACTGTAAGGCCTCCACTAGGTTAACAAGCTTGATGGATGTTTCATGTTACTAACTAAATCCACCTTTAAAAAGGTCAGGTGCGCCCCTAAATTCTCCCAGGAAAGGCAAAGGAAATGAAATTGGCAAGAAGTTAGGCAAGGGGGAGGATGGGGCAGGCTTCTCCTTCTCTTCCTCACCCCCCCTTCGACCCAGTGTAACAAGACACACCCCTCTCAGCGTCCAGTTCTCTCTGCCACAAGCTTCCCTGCAGCCTGGGCCAACTCACCAGCTACAAATAGAATCAGAACCCACTGAAAATAGCTTCTCTTCCCTCCTGTCCAGGCTCACTAGGACACCCTGCCCCACTGAGCAGGCCACAAGCCAAGAACTCAGATAGAGGGGTTATGGACCACCATCCTGGGAGCAGGAGTCCCAGTAATAGCTGACTCTTTAGTGCTGGCTCACAGCCAGCATTATATCCTCTTCCTGGCTATAGTTCCCAGGAAGCCAAAAATGAAGGTCCCTAGCTTGGCAGTGGTAGCGCAACGCCTTTAATCCCAGCACTCTGAAAGCAGAGGCTAGCAAATCTCTGTGAGTTTGAGGCGAGCCTGGTCTACAAAGTGAGTACCAAAACAAACAAACAAACAAATGAACAAAACAGTGAGTTCCAGGACAGCCAGGGCTACACAGAGAAACCTTGTCTTAAAAAAAACAAATAAAAGAAGGAAGTCTGGGCTATTGGCTTGATTCAACAGTGCACTTGAAGCTCAGAGAGGTGAGGTGCTTTCCCCAAAGCCACACAGCCAATGGGAGGTACAGATGGAATCTGAATCCTCTCCTTCGAATAGGTGAACCATTGTAATACATTCATCTCCATGCAAGGCCAACTAGCTCCAGATCCTTGAGGTTGAAAATGTTAACATAATTAGTGTCAGGCCCGTGCCAGGCTAGACCACTCATCCTTGATAAGCAAATTAAAATGCCAAATTAATAATGGAAAAGACTTATTCGCTGTGACCCCACTGAAAAGAGACAAAGAGATTAGTGTCCTCCAATCCAAGTCCATCGTCACGGTCCTAACTTGAGGGTTAGATTAAACAGAGGACAAAGATATGACTATTTGTTTGCCAGTGGTGGTGACACACGCCTGTAATCCCAGCACTCAGGAGGCAGGGGCAGGCAGATTTCTGTGAGTTCAAGGCCAGTCTGGTCTACAGAATGAGTTCCAGGACAGGGCTACATAGAGAACCATGTCTCAAAAAAACAAAACAAAAAATGAATATGTAAGTATTCATTTGTCCTTCACTGTCTCAGGGTCCTGCAGAAAGGCGGTCTATAGTTGTGAGTACCCTAAGTCCCCTTTCTGGCTGATACCAGGCTCAGCATCTTCCTTCTCCCAGATGTCCTGGGAGGAATTTCAATCCCTTGGGACATCTTGTTTCAATAGCCTGGAGAGCCAGAAAGCCAAAAACAGCTCCAGTTTAAGAATGTCTTCATTCCCGACATGCCAGCTACAAAGGGAGCTCAGATCATCCAGGCTATCCTTTGACAGCTAGAGAAACTGAGGCACACAGGGAGAGCGGACTCTTCTCAAAGCAGACAATTAATGAGTAAATCAAACACCCAGGTCTCTTGGTTCAGAGGCCAATTGTTTTCGCAGAGCGGAGGCAAACAGAATCACCCTTGTTCCCTCTCTGTGGAAACCCCGAGGGTTTTGTTTTTTGGGTTTTTTTTGTTTGTTTGTTTGTTTTTTTGTTTTGTTTTGTTTTTTTGTTTTTTAACTTTTCGGCTTCAACAGAGCAAAGAGCTCAGAGCTCCTACCCGCTTCCGAGCTCCCAGACACCAAGTCTGGCAGACAGGGCATCCTGAGATCACCTCTTCTTCCTGCTCTGCTCAGGGTGTTTAATGATCTAGGGAAGAGAGAAAACAGCAGGACATAAATCATGGGTAACACAGGCTGGCTTTCTCCTTTGCTGAATGTGGCCGACAGGACCCGGCAAGGGGAGAGAATTTGCAGGAATTTGTTGGCTCATTTAAATCCAAGGTCCAACTGCACACATTTCTCCTACTCCTGAGAGCTAGATGTGTTTTGCTCTGCCCCAAGATCCCATCTGTTATAAAGTAATTCTCTAAAAGGTCTCACCTTCGGTGGTAATGACAAAGGAGGAGAGAATGAAGCCAAGGGAGCTCCGCTGGGGAGGAATTAAGTTATTTAAAAAATGTTTCAGAGGTATGAAACAATTTTACAACTAGTGTGTCAGAAAATCTCAATTCCATTTCCAGCCCAGCTATGCCTCTCTAGAGTCTGCCAGGCAGGCTGTTTCCCTTGAACTAAGGAGCCAGGTGAGATGCACACACTCCCTCAATCTTTTCTTCCTCCCTTTCTCCCTTATTTCTTTCAGAACATGTGTATTAATTTTGACAGAGGATCTATATGTAATCTCAGCTGGCCTAGAGCCTACTATGTTGACCAAGACGGTTTTGAATCTGTCTCATTTCTCACCTTAAGGGAAATTAAAGGCATTGGCAACCACAGCTGGTTCTCGCTCTCTCTTCCTCTCTTTATGTTTTCCTTTTCTTTTTTCTTTCTTTCTTTTTTTTTAGATGGAGTCTCATGCAATCCAGGCTGGCCTCAAGTCTGCTGGGTAATGAAGGATAACTTTGAACTTCTGATCCCCGTTTCTACCTCCAAAGTGCTGGGATTACAGGCATGTGCCACTGTGCCCAGTTTATATGGTATTAGAAATCTAACCCACAGTTTTGTACTTGTAAGGCAGGTATTCCACTAACTGAGCTACATCCTCAAACTCAATCTCTCTCTCTCTCCCCATCCATTGTCTCCAGTGATGGGGTAGAGCTTAGAGCTTCATGCTTGTTTGACTACACATTCATCCCTGTCAATCTCTTTGCTGCCAGCACTGGTTGAACATTCCCTTTGATTGAGCACAGGGACAAGTTCTGCTCATGCAACAGTGAAGAATACAAGCCTGGCCTCTGCTTTCCTGAGACTCACAGACTAGTCAGGAAAGCAAAGAAGCCCAGATTAGTGCTCAGATGGAGAAACTGAGGATTCGTGGCTGTGAAGATATAGAAGAAGCCACCCTAGATGCAGTAAGGTCCAGGGGACATCGATTTAGAGACTAAAAGAGGGAATAGACTAGACCAGTGAGGAATGGGGGCTGACATCTGTAATACCAGCATTCAGAAACTCAAGGCAGGAGATTTGGGATCTCAAAGTCATGCTCTGCTCCATAGCTCATCTGAGGACATTCTGGACTACATGAGATCCTGTCTCAAAACGAACAAAATCAAGCAAATAAAACAGATGTACATTCGATAAAACCTAAGGGGAGAGAAAATGGACACAGCACAAAGACCTGGAGGCAAAGGATGGCTGATCTATTCCTTGAACCATTGAAGCAACAAACTGAAATAGGCATTGGTTTATTTAAGCAACTTACTGTGGTCCTAAGAGGAGAAGGATGCCGAAATTCTATGACTTAATGTGGTGTTAGTCATAAAGTGCAGGCTGGGTTACACACAGTTACATTCTTTCACTATGACAAGTGCTTCATCAGCACCTCTAGGAATAGCCCTGTCCCAGCAACTCTCTGGATGGTGGCGGGTCCTTTTATTGTACTTATTCCATCTGTTCCCCTATGTCCCACGTTCCCAGCATTTTAAACAGGTTGAGGTTCTACAAATTGACGTACCCATCCTCCCTTATCAGGGTACATGTGGCACAAAAGGACAACTACTATGATACAGATGCCTCTGGCTCTCCAGAAAAATCACAGGATTATATTCAGCCAGAGTCATTTTTGACTCTCAGCCCAAAGACCTGGGAAATTGCCCATGAGCACATCTATAGGAAATTAGGCTTTAAAGGCCCAAATCAGGAGCTCCAACATGTATCTAGAAATTGGTCTTGTTGGGCAATGGTGACACACATCTTTAAGCCCGGGAGGCAGAGGCAGAAGGATCTCTTTGAGTGGGAAGCCAACCTGGTCTACAGAGCAACTTCCAGGACAGGCTCCAAAGCAGACAGAGAAAGCCTGTCTCGAAAAACCAAAGAAAGAAAGAAAGAAAGAAAGAAAGAAAGAAAGAAAGAAAGAAAGAGAAAGAGAGGGGAGGGAGGGAGGAAGGAAGGAAGGAAGGAAGGAAGGGAGAGAGAAAAAGAGAAAGAAATTAGTTTCTTGTTTTCATCAAAGACCCAGAGAAATCAATTGACTCTGTCTTAGGCAAAGAGGTAACCAATCCAGCCTTGTAACTTCTGAATTTCCCTTGTTTGTGAGCATGATATTATACAGGTAGTCTTAAAACTAAAGAGAACAAGAAGCTGTCATGGTGGCCATGATTTGCAGGACTTAGGAGGCAGAGGCAGATGGATCTCTATGAGTTAGAGGCCAGCCTGGTCTACATAGTGTGTTCCAGGACAGCCAGGGCTACATAGTAAGACCTTGGAGAGAAAGAGAGAGAAGAGAACAAGAAACGAGTTTCTCAGCTGAGTAAGGGCGTGTGAGACACTCTGCCTTTATCAGAATTGTTGCACAACTTCCCAGAGCCTTGATACACGAATGCACATCGTGATCACACGAAAGTTACAGCTGGGCATGGTGGCTCAGGCCTGTCGTCCCTGCACTTGTAAAGTCGAAGCAAGAAAAGTGTCGCAAGTTTGATGCCGGCCTACATAGTGAGTCCTGGGCCAGCTTGGGCTGCAGAGTGGGAGCCCTGTCTTAAACCACAAACAGAAAAAGGAAATTGTAGAGTTTGCAGAACAAATTCCTGGGACTTATAAACCCACGTTGAAAATGTTGTATACTGTCTTCCTAACTTGGTAAGCATATGTTCTTATATACAGCGTGAGCTCCAGCTGTATTTTAGATGAATGGATGGGTGTCTAGATCCTGATTGTTGGCCTCTAGCCAGACAGCACTCTCCCTTTTTGTTTCTTTGGCTGGTCAATTTTGACACAGGGTCTCACTATGTAGCCTTGACTGGCTTGAAGCTTGCTGGTCCAAACTCACAGGTCATCTGCCTCTGCCTCACAGTGCTGGGACTAAAGAAATATGCCACCATACTTAGCTAGCTTCTGCTTCTGGAGCCTTATGTTTATCTTCTACAACAAAGTACAACAGAATATTTCTATAAAGAACCAGACAATCAGTATTTTAGCCTTTGTAAACCATATACAGTTCTACAGCATCTTCCTCCCTCCCTGCCTTCTCCTCTTCCTCCCACCCTTTCTTCCTTTCATCCTTTCTTCCTTCCTTTGTTTCTTCCTTCCCTCCCTCCTCTCTCTGAAGTGTGAAAACTTCTTAGCTCTCAGGTCAAGAACACAGGTTAGTGGTAAGGACAGAGCAAGATTTTGGCCTGACCCATGGTTTGCTGGCTCATGTTCAACCATGCTCACTATATCTATGAATGGTGTGCAGAAATTTTCCAGGGTTTCTGCATTTTGCTTTTGTTGGTCCTTTTAAACCACCCTAGACAGTAGCCACTAAGCTACTTCCCTTTTCTAAAGCATTAGTTTTGGGGATGGCTCAGTGGTAGAGCACCTGTTTAATACACTTGGTTCAATCCCCAGTTCTCCTACACACACACACACACACACACACACACACACACTACCTTATTGAAAGAATAAGACACCACATGAAGATGCTCAAGAGAATGCTAAGAGAGAATATGGGATAAAACTTCCAAATTGCCAGGCAGAGGTGGTGCACACTTTTAATCTGCCATGCTGTGGCTACTATAGGCAAACTTAGTATCAGGGACTGGAGCAATGGCTCAGCAGTTAAAAGGACCTGGTTTAAAGTCCCAGCACCCACAAGGTCGCTCACAAATGTCTGTAATTCCTGTTCCAGGGAATCCATCACCCTCCTCTGTCGTCCTTGGGAGCCAGGCATACAGGTGATACACAGGCATAGCTTCAGGAGAAATACCCATGCACATAAAATAACTAAAAAGACAAAAACAAAAAATGTCTGTCAACCATTTTGCAGGTCCCCTCTCATTGGACCTCAAGCTGGTTCTAAGAGGCAAGTTAATATGATCTCCACTGATGCGCCAAGAGGCTAGTTAACGTGTTTACCTGCTTAGAGTCAGGTAATAAGTACAGTTCCCACAGCGTAAAAGCCAGTCTCCCTGGCTCCACAGTCAGAAACTGTTTCACTGTCTCCTTCTGACGGGAACCACTTCCCTGAGCTCATGATCAAGGTATTCACAGTCAATTTCTTACAGTGTCGTATTTAATTACAGAGAACATTAGCTTGATTGATAAACGTTTCTCATGCTGGCCTTCATTCAGTCTCTATTCAGATTGATTTCTTGCATTCACCCAAGTTCAATATTTGAGTTAAAATTCCATTGGGTTCTTGGCTCAGAAATACATTTATATAAATATACCCAGTCGGTTTTTGACAGATGCCAAAGTAATCCAATAGAGGGAAAAAATAGTTTTTTCAAAGATATCTAAGTAATTGACTATCCACAGGCAAATGAATAAACTTGGATCACATAAAAAATTAACTCGAAATGGATTTACGGCTTAAATGTAAAATGTAAAACTATACAACTTTTAGAAAGAAAAAAGAAAATCTTTGCAACCTGGGGCTAGGCAAAAAGTCTTTAGCTCCAACATCAAAATACAACCCATAAAGGAAAAACTAGTAAGTTATCAAATTTATCATAATTAAATACTCTATTAACCTTATCAAAATTAAAAACTCTATTGACAACAGCATAAAAGAGATGAAAAACTTACAGACTTGAAGAAAATATTTGTAAACTATATACCCAGCAAAGAACTTACAACACCTAGCAGTTAAAACCCAGACACCCAGATATGGTGGCACACGCTTACAAACCCACTCAGAAGCTTGTGCCAGGATTGTGAGTTCAAAGCCAGTTTGTATTATGTCATAAGTTCCAGACTAGCGGGGTTATACAGTAAGACTTTGCCTCAAAAAAATAAATAAAATAAAAATAAAAAAACAGTCAAATAGTGGTGGTGCATGCTTTTATTTTTTTATTTTTTATTTTTTTTTTGATTTTTCGAGACAGGGTTTCTCCGTAGCTTTTGGTTCCTGTCCTGGAACTAGCTCTTGTAGACCAGGCTGGCCTCGAACTCACAGAGATCCTCCTGCCTCTGCCTCCCGAGTGCTGGGATTAAAGGCGTGCGCCACCACCGCCCGGCTTGGTGCATGCTTTTAATCCCAGTTCTTGGGAGTCAGAGGCAGATCTCTGTGAGTTTGAGGCCAGCCTGGTCCAGGACAGTCAGGCAGTTACACAGAGAAACCCTGCCTCAAAAAAACTTTTAAAAAAGGAAAGAAAGAAAAACAAACAAACAAAAACCTCACAAACACCAAACCAATGGGAAAACTGGAAACGATGTGAACAGACATTTTACTAAAAGCAATGCATAATGGCAAATGGACATGAAAGGATACACGGCATCGTCAGAACTGCTAAAGTGAAAATGGACGGCAGTGCTGGCAGCTGGCGAGGATGGAGAGCCACCAGACTGTCCACACTTGTGCCTTGTCAGTGTGCACACCACACGCAAAGTCACCGTGGAAGAGATACAGCAGCTCCCACGTAACTCAACACCTAACAAAGACCATTTACCCTAGAGAAATCAACTTCATAATCAGACAAAACTTCTGCATGCTTGTTCTAGAAACTTCATTTCTAGTAGCCCCGAGTGGAAAACCACCACTCCCAAACGTCCTTTAGTGGACGCATTTTAAGCACACTGGTAAATCTATTCCATGGAATACTACTCAGCAGCAAAAAAGGAAAGAGCTTTTGCCACTTGTAGCATCTTTGTTGGTTTTCAAGAAAATCATGTTGAATAGAGAAAAAACAATCCAGGCTGGGGAGATGGTTCTGCAGGCACTTATCACCGGACTGAAAATTTAAGTTTGATCCCTGGAACCCATATCATGGTAGGAAGGAGCCAGCTTAGGAAAGCTATCGTTTGACCTCAACATGCATGCTCCACATACAGACAAACATCACACACACACACACACACACACACACTGCTGCTATCACACACACACTATTACCACACACACATTAGGTGGAGGCTTATTCATTCCCTGCTGCCCAGACCCGAAATAATCACATGGAAACTATATTAATTGAAACACTGCTTGGCCTATAAGCCTATAGGGCCTCTTGTTAACTAATTCTTATATCTTAAGTTGATTCATTTCTGTTATTTTATATTTTACCACGAGGCTCATGGTTTACTGGTAATGTTCTGGTGTGTCTGTTTCCTAAAGCAGCTACATGGCATCTCCCTGACTCCACCTTCTTTTCTCCTCCATCTCTGCTTGGAAATCCTAGCACCTGGGAGGCGCTCTACTCTGCCCTGCCAGAGGCCCAAAGCAGTTCTTTATTAACCAATGGTAACAAAACACATTCACAGCATACAGAAAGAAATCTCACATCTCACACAAACACACACACACACACACACACACACATATACACACACACCACTACCACCACACACACACATACAAATGAATAAATAAATAAATAGCTGGAGAGAGAGATGGCTCAGCGGTTAAGAGCTCTTGCTATTCTTATTCCAAAGGACATGAGTTCAGTCCCTAGCACCCACATTGGATAGCTTGCAGCTGCCTGTGACTCTAGCTCTGAATCTGATACCCTCTTCTAGCCTCCTCTAGCACTAGTGCACATGTGGTATGCACACACACAGACACATACATACACA
This sequence comes from Microtus oregoni, assembly GCF_018167655.1. Lineage (NCBI taxonomy): Eukaryota > Metazoa > Chordata > Mammalia > Rodentia > Cricetidae > Microtus > Microtus oregoni. The sequence continues at coordinate 973,290 of NW_024543223.1, read as the reverse complement.
CACACACATAAAAACTAAAAATAAATCTTCCTTTAAAGGATGAAAGTATGCTCACACCAACAGCAAATATACTAAAATTGGAACAATACAGAGAAGATTAGCACGTTCTCTGTGCAAAGATGACTCAAATCCATGAAGTATTCCATATTTAAAAAATGATAAACTGGGAGATGGTGGTGCATGCCTTTAATCCCAGCATTTAGGCAGAGGCAGCCAGATCTCCATGAGTTTGAGGCCACCCTGGTCTACAGAGTGAGTTCTACATCAGCCAGGGCTGTTACACAGTGAAACCCTGTCTCAAAATAACAACAACAACAACAACAAAACTTAAAAATACTATCTCAAGCCATGCAGTGGTGATGCACACCTTTAAACCCAGAATTTGGGAGGCAGAGGCAGGTGGATCTCTGTGAGTTCAAAGCCAGCCTTGTCTACAAGAGCTAGTTCCAGGACAGGCTCCAAAGCTACAGAGAAACCCTGTCTTGAAAATAAAACAATGGGGTGGGGGGACAATAACAACAACAAAAACCCTATCTCAAAAGCATACATACTGTGTTAAGGTTAATCTTGATTTTTAACCTTACAAGTTCTCAAATCACCTAGAAGACAAACTTCTGTGAAAGAGTTTCTTCCTTCCTTCCTTCCTTCCTTCCTTCTTTCTTTTTTTATTTTTTTTCATGACAGGGCTTGTCTGGTTAGTCCTAGCTGTCCTAGAACTCTCCTTGTAGACCAGGCTGACCTCGAACTCATAGAGATCCCCCTGCCTCTGCCTCCCAGGTGCTAGGGTTAAAAGCATGCACCACCACTGCCTGGCTGTGAGCGAGTTTCTAGGTTAATTGAGGTGTGAAGACCTATCCTAAACACAGATAGTCCCATCTTATAGACTGGGGCACCGCCCTGAAGAAAAGGAGGGAATGAACTGAGACTGCATTCACTTTTCTCTGCCCAGACCTGGAGGCCAAAGTAAGCCCTCCGATCTCTGATTTGTTCTTGTCAGGTATTTTGTTGCAGCAATGAGAAAAATAACCAATACACTGTGTGGTTCTATTTATAAAGCATCCTTTATGTGAGCTGGAGAGACAGTAAGTAGGTTGGCGCTCACTAGTAAGGATGGAGAACAGAACGTGGTGGCTGTAAAGGGAGGCACAAGGCGTCCTTTCAGTGGGAATGTTTTGTAACCCAGCTGTGGGGGCAGCCAAGCAGTTCTACACACATGAAAAAAGTTATAGAAATAAATATACAGATGCACAAAGATAAAAGCATACATGAAGGCTGAAAAACTGGTAAAATCTGAAAATGGACAAATTGTGTTACATGTTACATGTATTCATTCATCCATCTAGCCATTAATTCATTCTTTTTTGGTTTTTCATTCATCTTTAAATTTTTATTTCTTTTTATGTGTTTGTTTTGCCTGCATGCCTGGTACTAGTGCCCATGGAAGTCGGAAATGGAAGGAGGTGTCAAGGTCCCCTGGAACTCAGGTTAAGGATGCCTGTGAGTCACCATGTGAGTACTAGGAATCAACGTGGTCCTCTGCAAGAGTAACAAGTGTTCTTAACCACTGAACCATATCCCTGGCTACATAACCCTGGCTGGCCTGGTACTTGTTATGTAGCCCAATATGTACTCAACTTCACAACCAACCTCCCAACAGCTTCCCAAGTTCTAGTATTATGGACATAAGCCACACCTAGATGGTAGGCCACAAGAATGTCAAGTTCCTAGTTATGATAGTTACACGTGCTATTACCATAAACTGGGCATGGTGGTAATGATACCTGTATTCCCGTGGTGCCTAAAATCCCAAATATTCTGGAGGCTGTGCAGGAGGATTATGAGTTTCAGGCCAACGTGGGACTGAAAGACTGCTGGTTAGCGTTTGTCAACTTGACACAAGCTAGAGTCATCTGGGAAGAGAAAACTTAGCAGAAACCCTCCACCAGATTGACCTGTAGACATACCTGTACAGCATCTTCTTGATTAATGGTCGATGGGAAGACCCAGTTTACTGAGGGCAGTGCCCCTCCTGGACAAGTGATCTTGAGCTGTATGAGAAAGCAGGCTGAGCAAGCCATGGGGAGCAAGTCAGTAAGCGGCATCCCTTCATGGCCAAGGAATGCCTTCAGCTCTGCTCCTGCCTCCAGAGTCCTGCCTTGAGTTCCTGCCCTGACTTACCTTCATGATGAACTACAGACTATCAGCTAAAATAACCCTTTCCTCCCAAGTTGCTTTTGCTCCTGATGTTTATCACTGAAATGAGAAGCAAACTAAAACACAGAGCAAGACCCTATGCTTAAATTAATAAATACCGATCAAGATAGTACCTATGTGGGAGTGAAAGGATTAGGGGTTTCTTAGAATGATTTATTTCTTCATTTCTTCCCTTTCTTTCTTCCTTCCTTCCTTTCTTCCTTTCATTTTTTCCTTTTAACCTGTTAATTAATTTTGGCTTATAGTTTAAAAAAAGAGTAAGAATCTACTGTGGTGAGCAGGAATGGTAGCAAGTGGCAGGCAGGGTGGTTTTATTTATTTATTTATTTATTTTTGATCTTTCAAGACAGGCTTTCTCTGTGTAACAGCCAGCCATAGCTGTCCTGGAACTAGATCTTGTAGACCAAGTTGGACTTGCCTCTGCCTCCCAAGTGGGGATTAAAGGCATGTGCCACCACCATCCAGCTCAGAATGATTTTTTTTTTTTTTTATTTTCGAGACAGGGTTTCTCTGTAGCTTTTTGGCTCCTGTCCTGGAACTAGCTCTTGTAGACCAGGCTGACCTCGAACTCACAGAGATCCGCCTGCCTCTGCCTCCCGAGTGCTGGGACTAAAGGCGTGTGCCACCACCGCCTGGCTTCAGAATGATTTCTTATAACTACATTTAAACCCATAGTTATCTCAAAAGGTTTTTGTTGTTCTTAACTTCCGAGATGGTTGCTTCATGGCTCAAGGTGAGTTTGCCATTTAGTTGGTCACTTAGCTCACCTCTAATAACTTGTGTCCTCCATACATCATCTCTTTAACACAGCCAGGGAAGAAAGAAACACTGTTATTATGACTCCATTTAACAAAGGAGGGAATGGCAGCTCCGCGGGCGATAAGTCACGCTCTAGTCCACAGAGAGATGAAGAGTCCAGCGCAAACCAGAGCCTCCACACCCACGACCTTCGCACCGCACCTCCACTCTGTCAGTGGTCACCTCTCAGATCTTTGCCGAAAGACTAGCCAAGGTTTTCCTTCTCTGGAATTCCTTGAGATTCCCTTAGATCTTTCCAGTTCTCAAGACTAAGTGTAAATCCCAGGAGCATCACTTGAACTGTGTCCCCTTAGAAAGTCGCTGAAGCTTCAGTCCCTAAGTCGGAGCTGGAAATTCCAGCTTTGTCGGTGGATCACATAAAGCAGTGCATTTCAAAGGGCTCTGGGCGCACCAAAGGGGGCAGTTATTATTAATAACAGGGGACGATGACGTAAAAGCTAAATATAGGCCACTCGGTCCTCTTTATCCTCTGGTTTGATGGGAGATGCTTTGAGGCTGAGTTTTAGACCTTTATTTTGTCTTAGCACCTTCTGAATGTTCCCTAGAATGGCTGGTTCCCAGGAGGCCTTGCTAGCTATGGTTCTGACAGAAACATGGTCAGAAAGAAAAGTAGAGTATTGATGATAAAAAAAAATAAAAAGCCTTGTGCCTAAGCAAACTTTTCTCATAAACTGTGAAGAGAACAGAGTATGGTTTTAGTCAGAAACTGGCCCCTGGACTTCCTGTCGCATAACCCCAGGTAACTCCTTGTTTTCGACTTTGCAAGGGTGGTCTCTGTCTTTTCAGGAGCACACAAGAATGTGGAATTTGCAAAGTACTTTAAGGTACACCATGCCCTTACTATTTATACCAAGCAGGCCCCTTGGCTGGCTTCAGGGCAAGGTTTTTCCACATAAAATCAAGCTTTTTGTGTGCTTTCCCAGCTATGACAGACAACCTTGCGAATTCGCAAACAAACTCCTCAGCTTTATTACTGGTGCCAGTAACACGGCTTTTAAAGGTACCTTTCATCTCCACATCTTAAGCAACGTTGCAAACAGTAATTAAAGCTCCCCGATGAGGGAGGAGGTACATATTATCCAACACATTTCCAAACAGGTGAACCCAGACTTACAAATTAAAGACCTGGCCAATAGGTCACCAGGGGTTGGAGCAGGGAGGAGAGTAGCAATAATTCTAGACTTAGAAGCCAGGGGTGGTGGCTCAGGCCTGTAATACCAAGACTTGGAAAATGGAGGCAGAAGGATTAAAGAGGTTCATGCTCAGCTACCTATGGGGCTAGCCTGAGCTACATGAAACTCCACCAAAAAAAAAAAAATTCTAGACTTCCCAACTCTTGAATTCACCAGGGCTTTGGGTAGTAAGAGCCTAAGAAGCAAAGTGGAAGTGACCCCTCAGAACTGGCAGAGCTCATACAGTGATTACAGGGGCTGGGAAGAGGAAGAGGAAGGAGCCTCCTCTTAATAGTACAAGAAAAGGAAGGAAGAAAAGGAGGACGGGGATGGATATATGAGGGAAAACAGGTGGGTGTACGGATGGATACCCAGATACATAGACGAATGACAAGAGCTGAAGAAGGAAGGAAGGCACTTAGAAAACACTGTAAGTATATTTTATTCTTGAATTTGGTTGAAAGCTCACCCCAAGACTCAAAGATCTTTGTGGAAGAGAAGGGCAGAAAGACTGCAAGAGCCAAAAGAGGTGGATAACTTCCAGGACACTGTTTCCCAGGCATGAAAGGGCCAATGAACTTAAGAGGGAGTGTGGCAGCCTGCACACCACCTGCGGAGGCTCCACCCAGACAACGTGTTCTGTCTACAGACAGAAGGACACATGAGTCACCTCTAGCTGAAGAGCGCTGAGCATTTGATAGCTGTTGGGAGAAAGAGGGCCAGTCTTTTTAAAACGATGTGACCCCCTTGTAGCCTGACCATACCGTGGAGCAGACATGAATCCCGAGAGTGGGTGGGTGCCACAAACTGGATTCAGTCAGGAAAGAAAACACTTAATCTCAGAGTTAGGTGGGAAGGAATGGAAGGGCTGAGAGGCTAAAGGGAAAGAGTCGAGGAGTATAAATATGTCCAAAATGTGTTGAACAAAATTCTCAAAGAATTACTAAAAACATCTTTACTTAGACTGAAGGTAGAAGGAGCTTGACTAAAAGTGCCCTATTTAGAACACCTGATTTTTATAAGTAGACTAGGAAGTTGCTTTCTAAATTTAGAATTATGTACCCACAAGAAACTGGGGAAAAAGTCATAGAAAAAGGATATATATACCCATGATTCAACGTGTTTTTCCCCCTCCCCCCATAGGAACTTCTTACACAACTCTATTGTAGTATCAAAACCAGGAAGCTGCCATAATATAATTAATTAAACTATAGACCGTAATCAGATTGTATCATTCTGGGAAGCATAAAACTTTGCTTAAACTCTGTTTAAAATTTTCATTTCTTACATGAAGTGTTCAGATTTTGAATATACAACCTGCTAGAGTTTAGGTGGCAAATGTCCCCCAAAGTCCCACATATAAAGACTTAATCCAGATGGTACTATTGGAAGACCATGGTATTATATATATATATATTTCTTATTACATGTATATATTCTATATATGTATTATTCTTACTGAGGCTGGAGAGATAGCTCAGCAGTTAAGAGCACTTCTTGCTCTTGCAGAGGAACCAAGTTCAGTCCCCAGCAGCCTCATGGCTGCTCACTGTAACTCCAGCTCCAGAGCATCCAACACTCTCTTCTGGTCTCCAAGGGCACTGCACACACATGATGCACAGACTTACATGCAGGCAAAACACCCATACACATAAAATAAAGATAAATAAATATTTTAAACTACATGTATTTATTTGTATTTGAAGGAAGGACACACAGTGAGTGTGAACATGATGAGTCCAAGAGCAGCTTGCAGAAGTCAGTTCTCTCCTTCTGCCAAGAGAATCCCGGGAATTTAACACTCGTGGGCAGGCTTGGCAGCGAAGTACCTTTACCTGCTGAGTCATCCCATTGGCCTGGTGGTGACATATTTAAGAGGTAGTGCTGTTAGAAGGCACTTAGGTCATAGTGCACTTGCTCTTGAAGGAGATTACGGGCCCCATTTCTCTCCTTTGCTTTCTGGCAATGAGGCAAACAGTTTTGATCTGGCATGTGCGCCTGCCATGATGTGCTGCCTCACTGAATACAACGGAGCCAGTGTATCACGGACTGACACTTCCAAAATGCGAGCCAAAATCAATCCTTGCTCTTTACAAGTTGTCCTGATGTATATCTATTTACATTATCTATATACAAATATATCTAGACTGCATTTCTTCGCTTCAATGCATCTTTTTATTTTAAAAAATTGTGTGCGTTTTTGACGGTCATCTGTTTTATGGTGCTGGGAATGGAAGCCAGAGCCTTACATACTGCAGAAAAATATTTTACCACTGAGCTATACTCCCATTCCCCACCCCCCACCCCCATGTTTTTTCCAGGTGTGGTACATTCCCTTACTTTAGGTTGTCTGGAGGCAAAGAAAGCTGATCTCTGTGAATTCAAGGCCAGCCCAGTCTACTTGGTGAGCTCCAAGCCAGGGTGGGCCACAGTGAAACGCTGTCTTGAAATAATTGATTTTCACTGATATAGATGTTATCACCACCCCCACTTCACTGTGTTCCCAGGGCTCTCATACCCTCTTTAAGTCAGCATTCCCTCTTACACGACCATCACTCTCTCTTTCCTTTTTTTTATTTATTTGTTTATTATGTATACAGTATTCTTCCTGCAGGCCTCATTACGGGTGATTGTGAGCCACCATGTGGTTGCTGGGAATTGAACTCAGGACCTTTGGAAGAGCAGGCAATGCTCTTAACCGCTGAGCCATCTCTCCAGCCCCCACTCTCTCTTTTCTTTATTTTTGCTGTATGGTGCAGGGGTTGGAACCCTGAGCCTTGTGCATGCCAGGTAAACTCTCTACCACTGGGCCACAGCGCCAGCTGACGATTTCTCTTTTATTGTTATCGTTTGTTCTATCTTGGAGCCATAAATAAATCAAGCCATGTTCCTTCCTGTACCCGGCTTCTTTCAGTCAACCGTGTATTCATGGACACATGACTTGGCCTGTGGCAGTGGTTCATTGCTTTTCCTTGTGGGGTGCAGTGATTTTTTTAAATTAGGTTTTAAAAACTTATTTATTTTATTTTTTGTGTATGGTGTGTTTGTATGTGTATCACATGCATGCCTGGTGTCCCAGGAGGTCAGAAGAGAATGCTGTATTCTGTAGTTGTGAGGCACCATGTGGGTGCTGGGAAGCAAACCTGGGTCCCCTGGAAGAGCAGCCAGTGCTCTTAACTGCTCAGCCAGCTCTCCAGCCCCACATTGTTGTTTGCGGGTTTTTTATTTTTTGTTAATGAATAGACAAAAATTGTTTGTGCATTTTCTGAGGGTGGACATAGTGGTTGTATCCAGAAATTGTATACAGTCAGATTGATTTGTTTAAGGCTCAAGATAGAACAAACGATAACAATAAAAGAGTTATTGTCAGCTGGTGCTGTGGCCCAGTGATAGGGACTTTACCTGGCATTCTCAAGACCCTGGGTTCCAACCCCTGCACTAGACAACAAAAATAAAGGTAAGAGAGAGTAGTAGCTGCAGGAGGGAATGCTGACTTAAAGCACTGAATAAGAAAGCTGTGAGCATCCTTGTACCTCTGTGATGTCTGTTCAACCTGTGGGCTCATCTTTTTACACCCATTCACTTACGGAGAGTGACAGAGAGAGGTGTGCACACACACAGAGGATGTGACAATCTGCGTGTGTTAATTTCTCCTCCTATTATGTGGGTTCTAGGACCAGAACTATATAGTATAGATTCTACAACAGTTTTGTTGTTTTTGTTGTTTGTTCTTTGTGTTTTGGGACAGGGTTTCTCTGTGTAGCCCTGGCTGTCCTGGAACTCACTTTGTAGATCAGGCTGGCCTCGAACTCACTAAGATCTGCCTGCCCCTGCCTCCCAACTGCTGGGATTAAAGACATGTGCTACCACCATCTACAGCAGTTTTTATTTTCCAAAGTAGTCATACCAAGGTACCAATTTACTTCCCAGCCAGCAGTGTGTGAGACATCCACGGCACTATACAATTTTGTATCATCAAACTCTAATAAATGATTATACACAAGTCAAATTTTGATTGGTCTTGGCCTCCGAATCCTTGTTTCCAAGTATTTTCTTATTCAGAACCAATAGTGGAAAAAGCACCAAAGAGATCTCAAATGCCATGGGGCAGGAAGGTGACATCATGGGTCAGAAAGTTAAGAAACTAGAATTGTCATTCTATTGGGAGATTTGGAACGGGTCACTGTACTGAACCACAGTTTGTCTTATCTCTAAAAATAAGGCAGATGGGGAGGACCATTTCTAAAGCCCCATTTTAGCTCCAAAGGTCACCATTCCAATGTGGAAAAATGTTGATGTTGTAACGCTAAGTGAAAGGGTAGAAAAAGCATGTGCTGCTACTTAGAAAAATACAGTCGCCCAAAGGCAAGGGCTAGCGGGAAACACAAACTGCTTGTGTTTTCTGTTGCTGTATATTTATTTTCTGCCCACATTTAATAATAGTTTTTACTTTGTGCTTGTGTCACTTTTAAGGTATTTGACTATGCAAATATGTATTTAATATGTTACTATAACTTGATAATATTAACATGCCCTATTAACATGTGAATTATTTTCCTTTTTTAAAATTATATGAGACATAAGATTTCATTTCCTCTGAGTACACCCTCAACTAGGCTTCTTAGATTTTTTAAAATTGTTTAATTATTTATGAGACTGGATCTCACTACAGTATTGGCTGACCTGGGACTCATTATGTTTATCAGACATTCACATAGATCCCCTTGCCTCTGCCTCTTGAATGCTGTAATTAAAGGTGTGTGCCTTCACACCTGGCAAAATTTTATTTATTTACGTGTATATATGTACAAGTTAACATATGGCACACACATACAGGCACCACCATAGCACACATGTAATTTTTTAAATTTATATTTATTTATTATCTGTCTATGGGAGGGTATACAGTTAGTATATAGAGGTCAAAGGGCAACTTGTAGACGTTGGTTCCCTCCTTCCATCATGTGGGTCCCAGGAATCAAACTCAGATCATCTGGTGGCAGGTGACTTTACCCAGTAAGCCATCCTGACAGCTGAAATCCTTTGGGGCAGGTGGAGGGTGGGGGCAGTGCTAAGAATGGAACCCAAGGATTCACACACGCTAGTAAATGGAACTCTACAGCTGACTTCCATTTACCCAACAAATATCTACCAAGCACCTTCTCTCTGTGGCCCTGAGGGACTGATGGATGAACTCAAAACGAGATCTGAATGTCTAGGAATTTGTCACCTACTGCAGGAGACAAACACAAGCAAATAGGCACAAGCAACGTGCTAAGGTTTATTTTAGGCAACCTGGGAACTTAGAGAAGGAGCATTGCTTAGCTGAAGATGGCAAAGACTTACTGGAGTACATAGCAATTATCTGAGACCTGAAAGATGACTCAAAGCATGCCAGAGATAAAGAGGAGCAGAAGTAGAAAGAACATCCTGCAGAGCGGGACCTTCTGGGCCACAAGCATGAGGCAGGAGTTTAGCATGGCCTGGTTAGGCAACACAGCTGGTTTAATGGTGGATGGTAGTTGGATAAGACAAGATAAAGTTGAAGAACTTATATACTAGCTCTTCTTTTATTTTTTTATTGTTTTTAATTGAGTTATATATTTTTTTTCACTTCCCTCTCTTCCTCTCCCCTCCCCTTCTACCCTCTCCCATGGTCCCCATGCTCCCAATTTACTCAGGATATCTTGTCTTTTTCTACTTTCCATGTAAATTAGATCCATGTATGTCTCTCTTAGGGTCCTCTTTGTTTCCTAGGTTCTCTGGGATTGTGAATTGTAGACTGATTTTTCTTTGCTTTATGTCTAAAAGCCACTTGTGGGTGAGTACATATTATATTTGTCTTTCTGGGTCTGGGTCACCTCACTCAATATGATGTTTTCTAGATCCATCCATTTACCCGCAAATTTCAAGATGTCAATTTTATTTTTCTGCTGTATAGTAAGTACTTCATTGTGTAAATGTACCACATTTTCCTTATCCATTCTCCGGTTGAGGGGCATTTAGGTTGTTTCCAGGCTATGACAAACAAAGCTGCTATGAACGTAGTTAAGCACATGTCCTTGTGGTACAATTGAGCATTCTTTGGGTATATATACAAAAGTATATATCTTTGTTTTGAGGTAGACTGTTTCCTAATTTTCTGAGAAATTGCCATACTGATATCCAAAGTAGCTGTACCCATTTGCACTCTGACCAGCAATGGAGGAGTGCTCCCTTTATTTCAATCCTCTCCAGCATAAGTTGTCATCAGACACACTAGCTGGTTTTTCGAGTCAGGGTTTCTCTGTAGCTTTGGAGCCTGTCCTGGAACTAGCTCTTGTAGACCAGGCTGGCTTTGAACTCACAGAGATCCACCTGCCTCTGCCTCCCAAGTGCTGGGATTAAAGGCATGTGCCACCACCACCCAGCTGACACACTAGCTCTTATACTGCCATGGGGACCCACTGGAAAATACCAGCCTGGGATAATCAGGACCATTCAGCTCTGCCCCCATCAGGTGGAGACTCCGCTAGATGCGTATGAAGTAGACACTTTGATGCCTTGAAGACACTACTGTGGTTTTCTCTTATGAAGAAAGGTAAGAAGCATCTTGGCTGTCAGCAAGGAACAAGGAACAACCTCATCCCAAAGGTAAAAAATGGTGGGGCAAAGGCCAGACATTGAGAGAGTGGAGCATTCCTCCCAACAGTGGCAAGGATCATGGGTGGGCACCAGGAAAGGAACCTGAGCCCGGGGCAGCAAGAAGCAGAGATGTACGTAGTACATCTGTGGTCAGTGAAAGAGAGCATCCTGAATACAAGGCAACAACCCAGGATGCAGTCCCACCTCAGGATCTCCACAAAGGCTGTTTTCTACCTTTGCTGACAAGCTACCCTAAGCAGGCCCGTCACACTGAGGGACCCCTGACATCCTCTGTCTGAATCACAGGAACTTAGCTGGAGGCAGGGCTAGTCTTGATAAAGCCTTCAAGGCCAGAAGTTAGTCCTTGACAACTTATCTGTCGCTGTCTGCTCTTCCCAGATACTAGAACTGGCTGGGTGTTGCCTCCTTCCAGGAAAGGCCTGGACCTCAGGAGGATTCCAACTGTTGCCTTTCAGAGCCACTTTCAGGAGGGACACTAACTGAAGATACAAAACCTACTTTTCATGTGTGTGCTGGGGATCTTTCTACCATTTACCTACATCCTCAGACCCCCAAACATATTTATTTTATATATGATATCTGTACCAGCCAGATGGTTGAGCAGGTAAAGGTGCTTGCCACCAAGTCTGATCACCCAAATTTTATCCTCAAGGCTCACACAGAGGAAGAGAACCTAACCAAATTCCCATAAGTTATTTTCTGATAGAGAGAGAGAGAGAGAGAGCAAATTAATGTGAAAAAATAAATCTCAGAAAACCTGAATCCTGTTTGCCATGGTTCCCCAGAACAGAGGTCTGCTCCGAGGCTTCTGAGTGGACAACTGTTACTAGGAAGTGACCCCACAGAGCAAGAAGACAGGAAAAGAAGAAAAGCAGAAGTTAGGAACAGGGTACGGTGGTGCACGCCTTTGATCGAGTACTCAGGAGGCAGAGGCAGGAGAAGCTCTGAATTCTGCCAGCCTGGTCTATACAGTGAGTTCAGGACAGTCAGAACTACACAGTGAGACTCATCTTAAACAAAACAAAACAAAACGTATGGGAACAGGGAATGTGGCTCAGTTGGTAGAGTGCTTACATTGTGGGCACAAAGCCAGGGTTCAGTCTCTAGCATCACATTACCCAGCATAGTGGCACACACCTATGGTCCCAGCACAGGGAGGGGGAGGGTGGAGGCAGGAGGATCTCTGTGAGTCAGAGGTCAGGCTGTTCTACATGGTAAGTTCCAGGCCAGTCAGGGCAGTGTAGTGAGACCCTGTCTCAACAACAACAACCAAAGCAAAAACAAAAAAAGAAGGAAAAGAGTTTAAGATTATCCTCAGACTACATTGTAAATTTGAGGGAAATGTGTGATACATGAGACCCTGTATAAAAAGAAATAAAATAATCCAAGGGGCTAAGGCAACAGCTCAGTCTATAAAGTGTTTGCTTTGCAAATGTGAGAACCTAAGTTCTATCTGCAGCACTCATGTAAAAAGCTAGGGGGGCTGGCACACACTTGTAATCCTAGCTCTGGGACGGTGGAAGCAAGCAGATCCTGGGGGCTCGCTGGCCAGCCAGTCTAGCCTAATTGGTGAGCTCAACGCTAGTGAGCAATCTTGTCTCAGAGGAGATGGATAGCCTTCCTGAAGATGAAACTGGAAGTTGTCCTCTGGATTCCATATGCGCTCTCTCTCTCTCTCTCTCTCTCTCTCTCTCTCTCTCTCACACACACACACACACACACACACACACACACACATTTTTTTAAAGCTAAGATAAACAATGGTCCTAATATGGTAACTAATGGCTCAATCCTTGGAGACCTGCTGGACTGCCTCAGGAAATACATCTTGGAAACATTCCCTCTGAATAATAAAGGGCAACACACTTATCCACCAATTCCTATCCCTATTGGGCAAGGGTTGCTTCACAAGGTACTAATTGTCTGTTGTCTAATCCTTCCTAGTTACATATGGATGAGCATTTAGCTTGGTGAGTGCTCCGCAACCCCATGGTGTAGGATGAGAGAGGTAAGGTACTGTCTAGCTGTACCGTTTTCTGATTGGTCAGGAGTGTCTGATTTCCTCTGTAGACAGCTTAGCACTAGTCCTCGCTCCCTTTCCCGGTCTTGTGCACCGGACATCGACCTGCATGTGCAGCCTTCGTTTCCCTTGTTTCTGACCACATCTCTATTTTAGGGTAGGGAATCTGGCTCTCCCCAACTTCCAGTCCCTGTGGCTGGGTGAGGGAAGCTAACCTCCTAATTTTTGCATGCTTCTAAACCCAAGATTAAGTCCCAAATTCAGCCATTAAACATAGTCTGTACCTCTCACAGCAGCTATGGTTTGAAAACAGTCAATGGGCCCTGTCGATGCTTAGACCACCATTTGAGTATCTACAAAGCCATATACATATGAGATACAATTTCATCCTAAGTTCCAGGGGTGAAGCACAATGGGGTTAAACCAATCTGCACATCCATTTTACTGAAGATTCACACTCATTGTAAAGTAGGCGTATCATCTACATGGCTCACCCAGCGATACTCTCAGAACTCTGACTTGGAGTCTGAGAATAAACATGTTCCTTCTCCCGTGGAAGAGGGAAGGAAGCTCAGAGCTCCATCAGTACTAGAAGGCATCTAAGATCCAGAGTGAACCAGTCATATCCCTCACGGCCTGTGCCAAAGCAAAGACGCAGAACTGCTCTTGGAGGACCAGTGGCTTGTTGTATCAATCAAACCTGAAGCTCAACATTCTCCTTGTGGACCTCCAGCTAAGTGAAGCAGTCACTCCCTTTCACTGGCCAAAGGAACTTAAGGTAGATCTTCTTAAGCACCAAAAAGAGCCATTACTTCATGCATTACAAAAGAAAAAAAAATCCAGGGCTGGAGAGATGGCTCAGTGGTTCAGAGCATTGCCTGCTCTTCCAAAGGTCCTGAGTTCAATTCCCAGCAACCACATGGTGGCTCACAACCATCTGTAATGGGGTCTGGTGCCCTCTTCTGGCCTGCAGGCATACAGACAGAACATTGTATACATAATAAATAAATATTTAAAAAAAAATTCCAGGGTAAACTGGGTATGATGGTACCTGCCTGTAATCCCAACACATGGGCAGCTGAAACAAGAGGATGGAAAGTTCAAGGCCTGTCTCTGCTTACAAGAGAACTGTTTGTCTGCCTTTGTGGGGGTTGGTCAGGGGTTCCAGACAGGGTCTCACTATGTAGCTCTGCCTGTCCTGGAATTCACTCTGTAGCCCAGACTGGCCTCGAATTCAGAGATCCACCTGCTCCTGCCTCTTGAGTGCTGGGATTAAAGGTGTGCACCACTACATCCAGCTTTGTTTGCCGTTTATTAAAAATTTTACAAAAAGGTGGGGGCAGGATGCTGGGGATATTGGCTCAGAGCTCTTCCTGAAGGCCCATGTTCAGTTCCTAGCAGCCGTATCGGGCATCTCATAACGGCCTGTGACTCTGGCTCCAGGGCATCCGATGCATCAGGCCTCATGAGCACATGCCCTCATGCACACACTCATATGCACACTCAAACATACACACTTTTAAAAAATCAGAAAAAAACAGGTGGGCATGGTAGCACAGGTCTTTAATCCCAACACTCAGGAAGCAGAGGCAGGTAGATCTCTGAGTTCAAGGCCAGCCTGGTCTAAGTGATGAGTTCCAGAATAGCCGGGGCTATTATACAGAGAAACCCTGCCTCAAAAAACACTTTAAAAAATTATAAAAAGAAATTCAAGGAGCTAGTGTCAAATCATTCCTTTATAATCCCAGGATTTAAGCAGCAGGATCTTAAATTTGAGGCCAGTTTGGGCCCCATAGTGAGAGAGACCTTATTTCAAAAAGGACTGGAGAGATGGCTCGGTGGTGGAGCACTTACTGTTCTTGTAGAGGAATGGGTTCAATTCCCAGCACCCACAGGCGACACACAGCTGTCTGTAACTCCAGTTCCAAGAGCTCTGATACCCTCTTCTGTTCCCAAGTGCACTAGGCACATATGTGATGTACAGACACACATGCAGGGAAAACACTTGTACATAAAACAAAAATTAACTTTAAAAAGTTAAAGAAACTAAAAGAAAAAGATCAGACAGATGGAGGTGTTTACCTTTTCTCAAATGGAGTTAATGTTCCTTACCAAGAGACCAGAAATACTTGATAATGTCTACAGATATTTCCGATGGTTGTCATGGGGGCAGGGAGTAGAGAGCTGTGCTACTGGCATGCAGCAGGTAGAAGCCAAACGTCTAATAACAGCCAGCAGTGCACAAACCAGCGTCCAAGGAAGAAGAGCGCTGGACTGGACGGGTGCTCAGCAGGTAAGAGCACTGGCTGCGTTCCTCCAGCCTTCACAGACACCAAACCCGGGTGGTGCCCAGACACGCATGTAAACAAAACACTGATCGACATAAATTGTAAAAATGAAATAATTTTAAAGTGGTCTATCCTAACAGACCTGAAGTTGAGAAGGCTGCTTGAATAAGTCAAGGTCACCTCAAGTCAGGGCTCCAGCGACTGCTGCTTGAGCCCACGATGGATGTGTGGTGCCCACCAGGGTGCTTTGGCTAAGACAGGGGAGAGAATGAAGTCTGAAAGACAGCAGAGAATGGAGCCCTGCCACCTCTCGGACACCCTAACCTATGCCAACTTCATTCTCAGACAAGTGCATTCCAGAGCGAGCCCTTTGTGGATTCCCGCATAATTTTTTGGCACTGATAGCCTGTGCTTCAGGGAACCCCGGGAGGTCTATGGCTCCAAGCCCAGGGTCTCAAACTCCATTTCTACCTGTTTGCCTGGCATTTGCCGTACGAAATTGAAAATTAATAATTTATCTTGCAGGATGAATAATTCAACAAAGAGCACAAAGAGCTGCTAGTGACAGGTGTCGTCACAAAACCAGCTCATTCCCCTCCCTACTTCCCCCCACCCCATCGTATCTGAGCCAGGCAGAGAAGGAAAAAAGAAAATTAAAAAACAGCCAGGCTAATGACAGTGAGTTCAGTACTGACTGCCATAAACAGGCTCTCTTTTCAGGCAGGAGAATTGATAAAGACATCAGGGCTGCGAGATGCAATTCCGGCTCTTCCTCTACCACATCTTTGCTAAGCTCTCAGACCCCACCATCTATCACAGCTCAGCTTAAGTGGCACCATTTTCAGGAGGTACCTGCCGTCTAGCCCCACCAGCTGCAACTGAAAACGGATTTCTATCTCATGCCGTATTTGATAGATCTCTTGCCGCCTCCCAACCTGCCTCAGGCCAAGCTGTCTGCTGTTAAAGAGTCTTGGGCTTTGGGGGGTTTTCTAGATGAAAAGGAAGCAATTTCAACAAAGTATCATAAACTCTTTTTCACATTGAGATGGGGGGGGACACTCTTTTCTTTCTTTTAGATTGATTCTCACTATGTAGCCCAGGCTGGTCTCCAACTCTCGAGTTTCCTGCCTCAAGCCCCAAGGACTAAGATTTTAGGGGTGCTCCTTTCAGGACTGGATGAGAGCTTGCAGCCTCTCTACTGAAATGTGCTCCCCGGCACATTAATGTACAATTCAGAGGGTACATAGATTTCAGCATCTCTTTGTGAACCCCAAGATTAGAACCCCTGCTTCCCGGGGGAGGGGAGAACATGTCTTGTTGAGAAGATGGACTACAGTCTGGTGTGATGGTTCAAAAGCAGGCAGATCCGAGTTCCAGGCCAGCCTGGTCTACAGAGTGAGTTCCAGGGCAGCAAGGGCTACACAGAAAAATCCTGTCTAAAAGAAAAACAAAAGCTGGGCAGTGGTGGCGCACACCTTTAATCCCAGCACTGGGGAGGCAGAGGCAGGTGGATCTCTGTGAGTTCAAGGCCAGCCTGGTCTACAAGAGCTAGTTCCAGGACAGAAACCAAAAAGCCACAGAGAAACCCTGTCTCGAAAATCAAAAATAAATAAAGAAAAGAAAAGAAAAACAAAAAACAAACAAACAAAAAACAAAGCAAAACAAAACAAAACAACAAAATCTATAGAATGTTTGAGGCGCCACCCTCATGAATGAAATTTGACAGCCTTGTAAAAGAATTTAATGGAGGATTTCAACCCTCTTGCCCTTCTGCATCTTGCCAGGTAAGGAAGGACACAGCTCTTGACTTCTCCAGAAGGTGAAGCAGCAATGTGGAAAGCAGGAAAAAGCTCTTACAAGACAAGCAAACCTGCTGGTGCCTTGGCCTTGGACTTTCCGGATACTTACTTAAGAACAGCGAGAAAGATGCTCAGTCAATAAAGTGCTTGTCATGCAGGCATCAGGAGCTGAGTTCAGATCCCAGCACCTGCATACAGCCAGAGGCCACAGTGTGCATTTGTAATTCCAGTTCTTTTGTGGACAGAGACAAGTGAATCCCTGGAGCACAATAGCCAACCAGCCTAGCTGAGTCAGTAAACTCAAGATTTAGTGAGAGACACTGCCTCAAAAAAAAAAAAAAAAGATGGAGAACAGCTGAGGAAGCCATTGGAGGGCAACTTCTGCTGTCTGCATGCACATGTACACACGCGAACATGTATACACACATATGCACACATTCCCCAACCACCCCAAAAAATAACAGTGAAAAATAAATACCTGTTCCTTCTAAATTTCCCAGTCTCAGGAATTGTGTTATATCTTCACCAACAACTATGACAGCTTCGTCTCTGGGCCTTTTCCAGCCCTTGCCAGGGAAGTGAAAAATCAACAAGGAGCTGTGAGATGTGGTTGTATGGCCCTGGGCAAGTTGCCCATCTCTGGGCCACGGTTTCTTGGTTTGGAATTGGGAAGTTTGGTATAAAAGATTAGACTGGGATAAGGGATTTAGCTCAGCAGCAGAGCACTTACCTAGCAAGCACAAGTCCCTGGGCTTGGTCATCGACTCTGAGAAAACAAATGAACAAACCAACCACAAGGAAATCAGAAGATTGCACTGGTAATTAAATCACCCTACTCATTCATCAGTGTTACTGGCCCTGGCAACACATGGATACAACCCCCCCAGCATCTGAGAGGCTTGAGGAAGGCAGAATGTCAAAGTTCAAGGCCAGTCTGGAGTACAGAGAAAGACCCTGACTCAGAAAGCCCTATTTCCAAAGAAGTTTTAATTCTTTATTAATTGCTATATGGGGGATCAAACCCAAGGCCTTGGGCATCCTGGGCAAAGAGCCTACCGAGGAGCCACATTCCCAATCCTCACTCAGCAAGTACTTAGGAAGTTTTAGGCTCCAGGAACCAAGATAAAAACTGAAGATACACTATAGTATGGCCGGTGAATAAAGCAGATAAAGTCTTGAGAGTCTGAACACTTAACCTAACAAGGAAGGCGTGGATTAAATAATCACGTGATCAGTACCAAAGGATAAACTGCTCAGTGCCAAGCAAAGGATGTATAGAAAATAGGGATGTTATATCAGGGAGATGGTTATAACCTGGGTAAAATGAGGGGTCGAAGCTGGGGTTTGGTGGGTTTTTGCCTACAGTATTTGAGGTCCCAAGTTTGAATTCTGAGGACCTACATAAATGCCAAGTGCACTACTAAGTATGTATGCAATCCCCAGGGCTCCTCCAGGAAAATGGGAGGATGAGACAGGAGAGTACCACAAAGTTTGAGTGACAGATAGCCTGATATACACCTGGGAGAGCAACAAAAAGATCATGTCCCAAACAAGGAGAAGGCAAGGACCCACCCAAAATTGTCTTCTGAATATCCCCCCACAAACACTACAGAAAACTACAAACTAAATTTCCCGACATCCTATCTGTTGGAGATGCCCTTAAAGTCCTTCCTCTCAGCTCCTATGTAAGAAATATACAATGAGAACAAATTTAAACAGAAAAGTTTAAATTACTCTCTTGGTGTCTTCCCATGACTCTCCCTGCCCCAGTACCCTCTGTGGTTCGCATCCAGCCCTGAAGGAGCTGTTCCCACCTCTTGCTTCTGTGGCTCTGCCATCCCACGCTAACGATTATGGAGAGAACAGGACACACCAACTGCCACTCTGATGGGTGGTTTGAAAAGAGCTTCCAGGCTGCCTGGAGCACACTGGCACCCCTGGCAGAGCTTTAGTCTGAAGCCAGTCGGGAGACTTCAGTGCCAGTGCCCACTTAGCTGCCAGGCAACCCTGAGCAGGTCCCATCCTCTCCCTGGGGCTCAGTTTCCTCATCCGTAAATGAGAGGCTTACATCTAACATTTATTAAGATTCCTCGCTGCCTTGCACTGCTGCCCTCCGATTTCTGTCAACCTTTCTGTGGTTCGCAGACTGGCGACAGGAGGAAAGACAAGGGCTACTTGTAGATTAATGAGAGGATAACAGCTGCCTTCAGATCAAACCTTGCACCTTCAGAGCCAGGAGGCCTGGCCTTCGTTATCATTGACTCAGTTTTCTCGCTAAAGCCAGGGGTTGGGAGAGCAGGGGGAGAATGTGGAGCAGCTGCTTTGCTGTCGGAGGCCCAGTGCTCATTCTCTGGATTCTTCCAGAATCAGCAAAAGCTTTGATGGATTCAGCAGAGGGCGGGGGGGTTGGGGAGATGCTGAGCAGAGACCTATTGAAAGAAAGCTTGGCTTAATGGAAAACTGCCGGCGACAACAGTTGCTGACTGGGGACGGAGTGGATTATGAAACCCTATATTTATGTAACACTTTGCAAAGACATTTTAACTGCTATTAGTTATTTCTCTTGAGGGTGCTTCTTTACACATTGTCAGCCCTCACACCAATCTTTCTCATTCAGTAGTCTCCCTGGCTTTGGCAGATTGCAAATGAAAACAGCATCTATATATAGAGAAAGAGATTGTGAGAGGAAGGAGGGCTAATTCCCCTCTGCCTCGAAGCACACTGGCCTTATGCTGCTTGGGAAATAGCTCCATCAGTAAAGTGCTGATCCGAGGGCCTCGTATGAGGACCTGAGTTTGGTCCTTAGTACTCATGTGAAAAGTTGGATGTGGGGGGCTGGAGAGATGGCTCAGTGGTTAAGAGCACTGATTGTTCTTCCAAAGGTCCTGAGTTCAATTCCCAGCAACCACATGGTGGCTCACAACCATCTGTAATAAAATCTGGTGCCAACTTCTGGCCTGCAGGGATACATGCAGGCAGAACATTGTAAACATAATAAATAAATCTTTATTTATTATGTGGGGCCAGTGAGATGGCTAGGAATGTAACGGTACCTGCTACCAAGCCTGAGAACCTGCATTCAATCCCTGCTCTATAGGCAAGGGGCTGGAGATTGAAATACATACATAAACACACAGAGACAGAGACATGGGTCATCCGCGAGAATGCCCCCTTGAATCAAGAATGCCCACTTTATTGTGTTCCAGGGCAGCTTATATAGGGTCTCCTTGACCAATAGCCACACCCTCTCAGCTGCAAGCCCATCAGAAACCACTCCCCTGCCATCAGAAACTCCAGAGGGTCTTGTGTTCAGGGCAGTTGCAAGCACAGGAAAACAAGTTGTTTGTAGGAAATTCAGGGTCTGGGGGTTCACAGTCCCCAAAACCTGGAACCCACATAATAAAAGGGAAGTTATGTTTTGACCTGCATGAATGCCTGTATACACTGTGTGTGTGTGTGTGTGTGTGTGTGTGTGTGTGCCTCTCTACACATGGACACACACACAAAACTGGCTTTATAATATATATATAATATGTATATATATATATATATATATATATAGTTTACAGACTAGTGAACAGGAAACAAGACAGCTACTATTTGTAAAATATATACATATATATGTATTTTTATTTTGATACCGGGTCTTTCTATTTATCCCTAGTTGGTCTGGAACTTGTTATGTGAACCAGGTTGGTCTTGAACTTATGGCAATCCTCTTGCATCTGCCTCCCAGGTGCTGGGACTACAGGCACCACATTCTGCTTTAACTTGCTTCAATCTAAAGTGTGGAAGAAGCGACACTGTGAGTTTCAGAGCCTACAGCCTGAGAAGTCTAGAAGCTCCATTTTCACCCTGTTGGGGTCTCAGGGTTTGAATATAAAATACTCCCTACAGGTCGGATTGTGAAGCTCTTTGGGGATGTGATGGAAGCTTTTATTTATTTATTTTTGTTTGTTTTATACAAGATCTTGCTCTAACCAAGCCTCCTGTGCTGGTTACCCATTATCGTCAACTTAATACAATCTAGAATCACTTGACAAATCACTCGAACTGAAGGCTCAATCAGACTGGCTTATGGCCATGTTTATGACAGGTTGTCTGTATTAGTGATTGATGTGGGAGGGCCCAGCTCACTGTAGGTGACACCATCCCTAGGCAAGTAGGCTGGGCAATATAAGAAAGGTAGAGAAGCATGAGCCAAAGAGCAAGTTAGCAAGTTTTTGTTTCAGTTCCTGCTTGAAGTCCTGACCTGACTTCACTCATCATGGCTTGTCATCTGGAAGTGCAAGCCAAATGAACCCTTTCCTCTCCAAATTGTTTTTGGCCAGAGTATTTTATCATAGCAAGATAAAACAAATGAGAACACCTCCAGATGATGGCATTCCCAACTGGCATCTGATTGCATCTTCCTGAAAGACCCTGAGCCAGAGCCATCTAAATGAGTCACTTTGGAGCCCACTAACACTGTGTAAGATAACAAGTTATTATTAGTGTTTAGTACCCTACGTTATAATGACTTGCTTCCAGTGCTAGATAGCTAATACAATTCAAATGGCTAAACTTTAAGTGTGTTAGGTTTCCATTACTATGCAAAACACAAATCTATTTATAAAGAGAAAGGGTTTGTTTCAACCCATAGTTTTGGGTCACAGCCAATTTACCCTTTTGCTTTGGGCCTGTGGTAACATATCTCAGCAGGAGGGAGTGCAGAGCAAAAGGTCTTCAAGATTGTGAATCAAAGGAGGAAGAAGAGACCAGGGCTCCATAATCCCCTTCAAAGACTCATTCTAAATGAGCAATGCCTCTTAATAGTGACATAGGTTGGGCACAAAACCTGTAATACCTGAGTCCTTGGCGGGTGTGGGGTGGGACTCCCAGATCCAAAGGACAGCACTGCATCAGGAGTCATGTATGCTGAGTCCGAGGGGTTGCCCTACAGAGTAACCAAAGTGGACTAGTCGGAAAACCTAAACTGGGCGAGGTAGTGCACACCTTTAATTCCAGCACTTAGGAGGCAGAGGAAGGTGGATGTCTGTGAATTCAAGATCAGCTGGTTCCAGGACAGCCAAGGCTGTCACATAGAGAAACCCTGCCTTGAAAAACCAAAAAGAAAGGAAGGAAGGAAGGAAGGAAGGAAGGAAGGAAGGAAAACTTAAGAAGAGGAGCGGGCCAGTCAACACACTTGCTGGAGGAATAAAGAACAAAGAAAAGCAAAACTGATTCACTGGCTCTGTCATCCAAGCGAGGCAGGACTCAGGTCTGGGTACTGTGTCCTGTGCTAATTTTCTCACTCCATTTGACAACTTTCTCCCTAATGACCCTTACACTTGGTTGGCAGTAAGCACCATGAATGCTCCTCTCCTTTGCCAACCAAAATATTTGCCCTTTAAGTTGTTAGTTGCTGTTCTCATTTGGAAGAAAATACAGGTCAAGAAATTTCTTTGTATGTGTGCATAACTGGTGTCTGGATTGAGGTTTCATCTGTTTTGTTTTTGTTGTTTGTTCTATTTTATTTATTTACTTTGTTTTTTTGGTTTTCCAAGACAGGGTTTCTCTATGTAGCCCTGACTGTCCTGGAACTCACTCTGTAGACCAGGCTGGCCTCAAAGTCACAAAGATCCACTTGCCTTTGCCTCCCCAGAGCCCAAATTAAAGGTGTGTGCCACCACCACCTGGCCAGAGACTTCAACTGTTTGACTGGCTTTTTAAGTTAATTTTAGTTGGATATGTGAGATCTCAAAGAAAGATGCCTCCTTTCAGACTCTCACGTTCCTTATGGTTCTGTTTTGGGACAGGAGAAAGAGGGAAGGGATGTGAGGATAACGCTCCAACAACAGTCTCCCTGCTCCCTGCTTTTTCCCCTCTCTTCTCCCTCGCTCCCTTGCAGCCTTCCTTGTGTCTTCCTTACTTCTACCCTTTCTTCTTCTCCCCCACCCCATTCCTTCCTTTCTTTCTCCTTCTGTGCCCTTCCTCTCCACTAAAATTTCTTGGACGCCCATGTATTAGTCAGGTTTCAGTCACTGTAACAAAATGTCTGAGAATATCAACTCACCAGCGGTCAGACCAAGTTTATTAGGCTTCATTGTTTCTGGGCCTGTGTTGAGGCTAAATCAAAATGGGGTGCACAGCCGGGCGATGGTGGCGCACGCCTTTAATCCCAGCACTCGGGAGGCAGAAGCAGGCAGATCTCTGTGAGTTCGAGACCAGCCTGGTCTACAGAGCTAGTTTCAGGACAGGCTCCAAAGCCACAGAGAAACCCTGTCTCGAAACGCCCCCCCCCCAAAAAAATGGAGTGCACATGTGGAACGGAGATAGTCACTTTGTGGCAGCCAGGAAGGAGGGGGAAAGAGAGGAGAGAACAGAAGAGAGGAGGAAGGTCAGAGGGGAAAGAGTTGTACCACTGGAAGCAAGATGCATTCCTCCAGGATGCTCCCCAGTGTCCTACTTCTGCCCACTAGGCCACATGCCCTAAGGTTTCCCCCACCTCCTGATACATCATCAGCTGACATCCATATCTCTAGCACATGATTTTTGGGGGTTCGTTTCAGATCCAAATTATAGCAAATTGCTGCTATGTGTTGAAATTTTCTATATTATCTTATATAAATCTTACAATGATAAGGTGAGAATTAGGGAACTTAGGGAATCCTTTTTATTTAATTACTTTTTACATTTATTTAGTGTGTGTATGTGCACAGCCCCACAACATGTAGTATGGATAACTTGCTGTAGTCATTTCTCTTGTTCCACCACACGGGTTCTGGGGTTATCCCCTTCTACCATGTGGACTTGATGGAAAATAACTTTACCTATTTATTTATTTATTTATTTATTTATTTGTGGGTTTGTTTTTGTTTTTCGAGACAGGGTTTCTCAGTGTAACAGCCCTAGCTGTCCTGGAACTAGCTCTTGTAGCCCAGACTGACACTGAACTCACAGAGATCCATCTGCCTCTGCCTCCTGAGTGCTAGGATTAAAGGCGTGCGCCACCACCACCTGACCCATAGTGATCCTTTTTAAAGATAGGACATATGCTACCCAAACAAGAGGGACCTGCCTCAACAAGGTGAAAGGTGAGAACTGACTTCTAAAAGCTGTCTTCTGACCTCAGCATGCACACTGTGGCACTGCTCTCTCTCATTCCAACCACCTCACTCACACAGCAACATGCAAAAGAAAAACATTTTTTTAAAAAAACACAGCAAGGTATTTGTTGGGTCCTATATGGTGATTCAAGCCTGCAATCCTAACATTTACTTGAGTGACTGAGACAGGAGGATTGTGAGTTCAAGTCCAGCCTAAACTGTATAATAGGCACAATAAGACCCCATAAAAAGAAAAAGAAAGAAAAGAAAGCTGGAAGTGGTCCTGCATGCCTTTAGTACCAGCACTGGGGAGACAGGCAGGCGGATCTCTGTGAGTTCGAGGCCAGCTTGGTCTACAGAAATGAAATGAGACTAAACAAAGTACGTTTGGAGAAATGAGGTTATTTTCCAGCTCCGGTTGTTGTGCTGGGAACTGAACCTAGACCTTGAACCCCACCCCTGAATCATACCTACAGCCCCAAGTTGGGTGTCTCGTTGGATGTATTTTGTCTGTCTACCATTATAGTATGTAGCTTCAAGACCTCAGTAATTTGAGTATCTTTCTTTATACTCATAGAGAAAGATGAAAACAGCACATTCATTTTCTCTGGAAGTCCTAATTAAATGTTCCTTGTACCAAAGGATTTCCTTCCAACCAAGTACCCAGGTACAGACCAGATTTCCTTTGTACTCAACATATTTGCTGACAAAGAAAAACAAGACAGTCTTTTCCATGACAATAGAAGATTAGATTGACTAAAATATGATAATGGTAAGGGGAGTATACACTATCCTGACACATTTTGTGGCGTGTGGCCACAGCTTCTACTAGACTTGAGATCCCTCTAAACTTAGCTCTTGAGCCTAAGAAGGTCATGAATGTAGGTTCTGGAGCCATGCAGGGATGATTCTATCCCCACTCTACTCTCTTACTGGCTCTGGGACTCTAAATGTCTCAATAAAATGGCCTGGAACTTGCCATCTGAGCCAGGATAGCCTTGAACTGGTTTTCTTCTTGTCTCAGGCACTGAAGAACTGGGATTATAGGTATGTATCACTACGACTGCCTTCTACTTCTTACAATTTTTGTAGTCAAGGAAATAATAGACATGAAGTTCATAATCCATTATCTGAAGAATAATAAATATTTTCATTATATCACAACTACCTCTACTATGTCCTGAGACCCAGGGTAGATGGGTCATGTCTACTTGGCAGGCCAATTCTATGATGCTTCTTTCTGATCCCCATATCCTGCTGCTCATATCCTCAGCAGGAGTTGTGACTTGATTCTAACAAACAGAACACAGCAAAAGAGAAATCACCTTTGTGATGTGGTGAGATTGTCTTCCTAGAGGCTCCCTACTACTTTCTCAGTTTGCATTCCTTGAAGCAAGCTCCTTTTTTTTAAGATTTTTTTAAAAATGTGCACTGGGGTTTTGCCAGCATGCAGGACTGTGTGAGGATACCAAATCCTTTGGAACAGGAGTTACAGAAGGTTGTGAGTTGCCATGTGGGTGCTGGAAATTGAACTTGGGTCCTTGGAAAGAGCAGTCAATGTTCCCAACTGCTGAGTCAACTCTCCAGCCCTATGCCTAGATTCTTAACCTACATAAAATGTGGGTTATGTTGTTCTAAGTCGCAGTCTATGAGAATTTGTTACATTGTGAAATATAACCGATTAGCAAACGCCTCTCGCCCCATTTCTGGTTTAAAGCCCATTGCCCCACTTCTTCAGCAACTTAACATCTATCCCATTACTTTGTAGCTATTAGTTTCCTTGTTTCTCCTACAGTGTGAGCTCTTCCAGGGCATAACCCTAGCTGGCCTGGAATTCTCCGTCATTCCTCGGTCTCCTGAGGGCTAGCATCCCCAGAACTTGCCGATGAGTATTAGCAACTAGTTTTCTGTGATAATTCTTATCCAGGCTTGTGAGCCATTAGCTCTGCATCATCTGAGTCTTTTTCCAGGAAAAATTGCATCCTACTCTTAAGATAGTTTCACTCAGCCTTTCTGATTTAAAGTGGCGCACGCCTTTAATACCAGCACTTGAGAGGCAAAGACAGGAGAATCTATGTGAGCTCGAGGCCAGCCTGATCTACAGAGCAAGTTTCAGGACAGGTTCCAAAGCTACACAGAGAAACCCTATCTCGAAAAACAAAAAACACAAGACAAAACCAAACAAAAATTTTCTGAATTAAATTTGTAAAAGGGTAACTGAGGAAGTGTAAATCGGGATTTTGAGAGTTTCCCAAACTGGAATGCCTTAGGGGGAGGGTGGCCACCGAGGAAGAAAGAGCAGGGTCACGTCCCTAAGCCTGCAACGGGCGGGGCCGCCTCGTTGAAGCCCCAGTACCTCCAGGGGGCGCGGTCGTATCATAGGGGCGTGGCCCGGCCCCAGCATCTTCCCGGACAGTTGGCTCCGGGGGAGGGGCCGGGAGAGCAGGGCAGGGCTTCCTGTCTGCGCCTGCGGAATCGCCATTTGACCCCGGAAGTGTTGGCTGTGTGTAAGCTGTCACCGTGTACGGCGGCTGCTCGTCGCGGGTGTGGAGCCGGGAGGTGAGTGAGTGCCCGGTCCCCACCAGTGGAGCTCGGCAGGAGCCACGCTGTGCTTCGGGCACCCTCGGCACCCCCAGCATACGGGCTTCACGGCGGGACCAGGCTTACATTGCCCCAGGGGCCGTGAGTCGCCCCAGCGATGCCAAGAGAACCAGAACCTGGAGTTCCGGTTCGGTTTAAGGCTTGGCCCCAGAGTGGCCTGGGACAAACCCCAGTCCCCATCTCCTCCTCCCAAGCTTCAGTGTCCTCGGCTTTCATTCCTTCAGCATGTGTTTGTTGATCGACTCTCATGTGCCTGGTACAGAAATAGGCGCCGGGACTACAAACAACAGAAGAGACAAGGCTCTTGCCCTCGTGGAACTTAGAGTCTAGAGGAAGGAGACAGTCAGCCAGTAAATGCATAAAGCAATTAAAGATATGACAATCAGTCACAAGGACAGAGATTATTTCAGGGAAGCTCTGGGAAGGTTTCTAAACAGAGGGATGTTAAACCAAGACTAGCAAAGTGATGGGTGACAGTCAGAGAAACTGAGGCAGCAGTAGCCTTGGAGATGCTCCTTGGCTGTATAACAGTTGTTAGTTTTCTCGAAAACACTTTCTTAACGTTTGGCCTTTGCTGCCCTGCCCAGAATAAGAGGTATAGTGGTGCATGACTGTCCTGGTGTTTTACAACTCAAAGTCTGGTTTTTGCTTTACTTTTTACCCATACTTTAAGTGAAAACTCAAATCCTCTTTGATCCCCTGTCCTCTAAGTCATTTTTGCTTAAACTTCATGAACCTTGCACATTCGGCAAACATCATGACACTGATTATTAGCTGGGTGGCAGTTGGTTTTCTACCTGTTCTCCTGAAGACTAAGTTTTGTGAATGGCACCACCAGGTCAGTTCTTTGCCCATGTTGGTATTTTCTGAACATCGTTACCTGGCACATAGTAAGGACTGAAGTATCTAGAGCCAGGTGTGGTGACACATTT
The DNA here is from genome assembly GCF_018167655.1 of Microtus oregoni. NCBI lineage: Eukaryota > Metazoa > Chordata > Mammalia > Rodentia > Cricetidae > Microtus > Microtus oregoni. The sequence goes on along the minus strand of NW_024543223.1, from coordinate 945,712 downwards.
CTGTAATCCCAGTACTTAAGAGGCTGATACAAGAGGATTGGTTCAAAACCAGCTTAAGCTACATGAGACCCTGTCTACCCAGTCTCAAAATTTAAAATAAAAAGTACAATAAAGAAAAAAGAAGAAGAAAAGCCAGTAGGTGGTAGCGCCTTTAATCCCAGCGCTAGGGAAGCAGAGGCAGGTGTATCTCTGTGAGTTCGAGGCCAGTCTGGTCTACAAGAGCTGTCTTCCAGGACAGGCCTCAAAGCTAGAGAAACCCTGCCTCTAAAAAAAGAGAGAGAGAGAAGAAAAGAGCGAGCCAGATGTAATATTGCATGTTGTGATGTATGCCAGTACTCAAGAGGCTGAGGCAGGGGATTGCTGGAGCTAAGAACCAGCCTGTATCACAAGACATTGTCTCATAAATAGTTTAAAAGGTAAATTAAAGTGCCAAGGAAAGCATTTAGGAGAGTACTTAGTGTCTAGCAAGCACATTGCTGTTCTCTCGTCAGTATGTCTCATATCACCAGGGCTGGGCCACACAACCTGGTAACCAGTGGCTGATGATATCCTCAAAAATCTGTCAGGACATAGTGATTTCCTCCTGCTAGTCTTGATTTGTTTCTTGTTGTCATTGGGACTTTTTTACTGGCATGTCTTTTGAAAGGCTTAATTCCCTGATTCAACCAATACACGTGTTCTCACTAATAATAAGTGGTGTTAGAAATAGGGACCATGGAAGAGCTAGTCTGCTGGTTTGGCTTTGTGAGCTGTGTTCACATATATGTGGGCACAGTGTATGTGTGTGGAGGTCAAAGATCAACCTCAGGAGTTGGAATTGTTCCTCAAGTCATCTACCTTGTTTGTTTGTTTGTTTGTTTGTTTTGCTTTTGAGATGGGCTTGTCTAGTAGACTGTACTGACTGGCCAAGGAAACTTTCACCTTCTGCTTTCTCAACGCAGAATTCCACGTTTTTAATGTGGTTTTGGGAACTGAACTCAGATTCTCATGCTTGTGCCGTCTGGATAATGCTGACTGAGCTATTTCCAAATCCACTTTGTGATTATTTTATTATTTTTGTTTGAGATTGAATCCAGGGACTTGCATGTGGTGAGCACAAGTTCTATCACTGAGCTGTACCCAGCTGACCAACTACTGCCTTTGAATCCAATTTGGCCCCTTCGTGGAAGGGATCATGTGTTGGCAGATTCCTATGGATTTTCTCTTCCTTCTGTTAGTTTGTCATGCCTTCCTCTGAAGCCTGGAGAAGTCTTGACACTCTCTATATGAGGAAGAGTCCATTGTCCCAACCCTTAAAAGACCGAAGGTCCCCTAAGAATTGAGAAGAGTTTCTTTTTCTTCTGAAGAACGTAACTCAGATGGACTAGACTAGCATCCGTGATGAGTTCTGTCCCCACCACAGCAAAGAAGATTGCTCCTCATAGTCTTTTATCCTTCATTTGGTGAGGCTGCATCTGCTAGGCCTGTGCTGATTATAGGAAAGACAGCAAGAAAAAGAACTGTGGGTAGTGTCTTCACAGTGCCCACAGGCTGCTTGAGTACAGCTTGAGGCCCTGGGTTCCATCCCAGCACTATAAAAACAAAACACAAAAAGTAGTCTAGGTCCTTTTAGCTAGGACTTCTTTCTTATGGGAGTGGAGTTATCTGGACGGTATTTTTCTTCAGAGCTGAGAACTGTTTTCAGCAAAAAAATCATCCCTTTACGCAGCAGATGCATACCAGGTCTTGAAAGCCCACATGAGGAGTTCACTGTGGCCAGGGGTCGATGCTGGTGCTGGGCTCAGTCCCAGACTAGGCCTTGCCTCTAGGAGTCTGTGTGTCTGCTCTCTTCTTCCCATCCATATTCCTTTCAGGAGGGTCACACTGCACAATGCCAGCTCTGCCCCTGGAGCAACTCCAGATCACGCACAAAGACCCGAAGACAGGAAAGCCAAGGACTTCGCCAGCGCTGGTGAGCCAATGTCTTGATGTTGTTCAGCCTGATAGCAACCAGCCTTGCAATTCCAGAAGCAAAAACTAAATCCTTTTTTGTTCCAGGAATAACCCTAGGGCCAATGGCTACTGCTGAGTAGTTGAGACGCTGCTATGCCCTTGCAAGCCTAGTATAGAACTTTATTTCTGAGGAACAGTGGAAATTTGAATAGTATCTTCTATGTCAGGTCCCCTCCCCAAAGCATTTATTTTATTTCCAGTCAGTCTGAAGGCAGTTTTTGTTAGGATTTTTTAAAAATGCTGCAAGATCCCCAGTGGCAGTAGGCAGCAGAAATGTTGTAGGTTCCCGAATGGTGGTAGCAGGCCTTGTGGCGGCAGGCAGAGGACCCTAGGAGCAGCCAGTACCAGGCAGAGACAGCTGCAGGTCCCTGAGAGGTGGCTGGTCCAGGCAGGGAGATACATGGCTGGTCCCAGCTAGCTCGGCAGTGTGAGCAGGTGGTGGAGGCATATGGACACATCATACAGAATAGAATTGGATATTTATTACTTAGAGGAGGGGGGGGGAAGAAGAAGAGGACAGAAAGAGAGAGAAGGGGGGGGAGAAGTGGGGAGAGAGGCAGAAGCCAAGCTGCCTCTCCGAGAGGAAGATGGAAAAGAGTGAGCTTAGGCCGAAAGCTGAAGATCAGCCTGCCTCAGTGGATGGGGGAGGGAGTGGGCGTGGCTTGTCTCTTAAAGAGACCAAAATCATAACAGTTTTGTTTTGGTTTTCTTTTCTTTTCTTTTTTTTTTTTTGTTTTTTGTTTTTCGAGACAGGGTTTCTCCGTAGCTTTGGTGCCTGTCCCAGAACTAGACCAGGTTGGCCTTGAACTCCCAGAGATCCGCCTGCCTCTGCTTCCTGAGTGCTGGGATTAAAGGCGTGTGCCACCACTGCCCGGCTTCATAACAGTTTTGATTTAGTCTGAGCTGGGCTAGAAATGGCTCCAAGTCCTGGTTTGGTGATTGACCTTTGTGGTGGCCTTAAGATTGCATGTAGGAATATAAATATGTGTTTAAATCTAAGCAGCTGCTCATGCTTGTATTGGATCAGTGATTTCAGAGGTCGGGCCAGTCTCTTATCTGGGGCAAGAAGTGAGACATACAGGGCCTCTGACAGGGCCTGTGAGACCGAAAACTAAGGAGGCTGTAAACGTGCCAGTTCCCACCATCAGAGAGAGATTAGAGCCATGGAGAGGTGCCAGGCTGCTAAAGAAAGGGACAGAAGTGGGGATTTGAGTCCTTGTACCCACTTGTAGATTTCCCAAGAATATGAGCTTACGTGCGCAAGGTGGGAAGAAATAGTTTCTGGAGGCTTGAGTAAAGTTGTGGGAAATGGGAGCTAAGTGTTTTATTTCGTGCATTTTGGTTGGCTTTATTATTTCCTCTTCAGTCTCTAATAATAGAACGTAACATGTATGGGATACCTTGTGTGGGCCAAACCATTCTGAGCAAAGCACCCAGATTAACTTTTCTTCTTCCTTTTTCCCCCTCATTTATAACTAGTTCTTTGAGAATTTTGTGCAGATTCATCCCTGATTCCTCACCCAGCTAACTTTGTGTCCTCTTGTTTTATGAAGCCTATCAAGTCCAGTTGGTGCTGACCATATGCTCTTGGATGTGTGACCTTTCTTAGAAGGTGCTCAACCCACCAGCGACTGTGCCTTTAGAGAGAACTGACTTTACCCTCCATCAACTGTTAGTTGCCAACAGTTCCAAAGCTAGGGATGAGACTTCGTGCCCACCTCCCCAGGTTACCCCTGTGTTTAAACTGGGTGTTGATGGTGAATTAGCTCTGTCTGGACAAAGCAGGAGGGGAAGGAAGGCCCTGGCTGGGGAACTCGGGAATGCTTGAGGGAGCCTGACTCTTAGATCAAGCACAGATCCCTGGGGGTAGCACTATGACAGAGCTAGTGAACATGGGCTTTGTACATATTTGGCAAGTTCTTTAACCTCACTAGGTCTCAGGATCCAAAGAAAGATAATAATGGGCTAATAATAGTGGGGTGACTGTGAGGATTACATGAACCCTCTGTGAGTTAGTCCTCTGCCTGGAGCAGAGCAGTTAGGATGGTGAGAACAAGTAGCAGCTGTGACGTTGAATGGGGTAGGGTGGGGCGACAGATTAGCTCAAAGACAATTTCCTGGTCTTGTTGGTCAGACTGCGGAACATTAAGCTCCTGAAACATTGTCCTGAGTGTAGGTAGGGTTTTGTCTTTTGAGTCTCAGCTTGGGGCAAAAAGATCTCTGCCCTAGGAGCAGGCGTTACAATGCCTCTTCAGAGTGAGGGTAGAGCTTATTGATGTTAATTGAGTAGTTACTTACTTTTTAAGGATCATGCACTTGAAAAGCCTGTAAGAAATATGGTTGGACCCTTAGGCCATTCCTTGAAGGACAGTAAAAAAATGAGTTCCTGTCCAGATGTAGAGGCTTGAAGGGCAGTGTTTCCCTAGTTTTCCAGAGTGGAGAGGCCCTAAACGAGTCGTATTGAAAGGTGGGGTTAAACTTGATTAGGAGAGACACCCCTGGAGCTGCTACTCTCCTGCTCTGAAGCCACCTATGGCTACTCATTATGGAGTAGAGTTCCCTCTTATGGGGCTTGTCATTCTAAGCCCCTCAGAGGCAAGATCTGGCCATTCATTCTCTTGTTCAGCTGATGAATGTGTGGAGGTCCTCTCAATGTCAAGCCCGGAGGAAGTATCATTGAAAGCCAGTAAACTGCATATTTAAAATCAGCACTTTGATTTTTTTTGACATTGGTAAGATATCAATGAAACTGTCACCATCACCAACGGCCAAGACAGTGGACATTTTACCTTCCCTAAAAGTCCCCTGTGTTCTTCTATAAGCCCCCCGCCCCCATACCCAACAAAACTGATCCAAAAGTGACTTTGATGCTGTTTAGCAAGTGCTGTAGTCAGGTGAGCACAATGCAGGTGCTGGGCAGAGCTGTGGTAAACCCTAGTCTGGGTGGCAAGAAGGTCAGAAGGACAAGCAGTGAGCTCAGGGTAGCACGTGTGTTGGTCTGCATTGTAAGCTTTGCTTCCAATCCTGCCTCAGATGCCTGTTTAACCTCAAGACCTTAGGAAAGTTCTTGGACCTTACTAAGTCTTTGTTTCCTCCTCTGACAGATAAGGAGAATACTGTCTCCCTTTTAGCTAATTGTAGATGAAAAAGGAAATAGTGAGTTTAGCGTACCTGCTCCATCAATTGTGGCACACACCTTCAGTCCCAGAGGCAGGCAGATTTCTATTAAGTCTGAGCCCAGCCTAGTCTACATAGCAAATTCCAGGCCTGCAGGACTCTATCATCACACTTGAGAAAGAAAGAAAGAAAGAAAGAAAGAAAGAAAGAAAGAACAAGGGAGGGACAGGGAAGAGAGGGCAAGGTGTCTTTCCTCCACCTAAAAATCCTTTTCCTCCTCTTGGTTCAGTTTAGGTACTGGCTCACCTGAGAAACATTCCTTTTCCAGGGGCTGCTATTTTCCTCCTGTGCTCCTATGACCCTCCAGGCCTAAGTTGTCGCTTCATCTGTTTAGGGCTTTCTTGGTGACTTAGATGTGCATCTTCCTCTGTGGAACATAAACCTTGTGACTTGGAGAAGACTTGAGACTCTGATCTGAGACCTGCAGCACAGGTCTTTTCTTGTCCCCAACACCTGTTAGGGACCCTGTAAAGAGTGTCAGCAGGTCAGGGAGGAAGGAAGCTTGGAATGCAAGGAGATAAGCTCTCTTTTCAACAGATTAGTGGCTGGAAGGCTGCCACTCTGCAAATGGGAGAGGGTCCCCTAGACCTGTATGCTAAAGGACTGCAGTGAATCCTTATGAAGCTTGTGGTACTTGCGTACTCCTGCAGAGGCCCACAAGGTTCTTGATTGTTCTAGAGCTGGCTGTGGAAGTGGAAGGCTGTGGCTGATAAGAGCTGAGGCCTGGCCCTCCTCCTATTACAACTTCCCCTGAGAAAGCCACTCTCACTTAGACTGGGGTGAAAGCTGAGCCCTCGAGCCCATCGGCTCTTCATTAGGTGAACAAAGTGGGGTTTGTTCATGGTTAGGCTGGGAGAGAGAACTTGTGACTCTGAAGCCGAGATCTGCAGCTACTTGATAAAAATCTTTAAAAAAAATTAGTAGAGGTTTTTTTTTTTGGCTATATAAAGGAAAATAGTGATATATAGAATATGATGCTGTTATATCAGATTATATCAGAGAAAGAAAACAGACTCAAACAGATACTTGATGTGCTTACCCTATATTCTAGTGTAAAAACCTAGAAAGGTAACTAGGACAGCATATGGTCAGTGGTTTCTCCGGGGAGGCCATGGAAACGAGGAATGTGCTTCCCCTCTCCCTTCTCTCTCTCCTTTCCCTCCTTCTCGCCTTTTATTTCTCCCTTCTCCTCCTTAACCTCTCCCCACCACACCAGGGATTGACCCCAGGTCCTCACATACCCATTCTGACCACAGAGTAAAACAAGATGCTTATGTGTAACTTGATAATTAAATATTAATCTTAAAAATATATGTTCACTGTTTAAAAATGGGAAAATAAGGTCAAACATGATGACACCTTTATTGTAGCACATGGGAGGCAGAGGCAGGTAGATCTCTTAAGTGTGATGCCAACTGATCTACACAGTGAGCCCTTGTCTCTAAAAAAAGTCCTGAAAAATATATTGAAGCCATAATTCCCTAACCTCAAGATAGCCATTATAAATTTTGGGGATTATCCATCCCCTTCTTTTTTTAATTTTTATTTTTATGTAAATTGGTGTTCTACTTGCATGTATATCTGTGAGGATGCCAGATCCCCCGGAACTGGAGTTATAGACAGTTGTGAGCTGCCATGTGAGTGCAGGGAATTGAACCCTGGTCCTCTGGAAAAGCAGCCAGTGCTCTTAACCTCTGAGCCATCTCTCCAGAACCCCCTTACTTGTTTTTTTACAAGTGTGTGCCAATATGTGAATACATAGACTTTAAAAAACATTCCAAACCTGTTTATATTAGAGTTTTGTGTCCTTTTTCTTACCTTAATCTGTCCCACACCACTAAAAATTCTCTAAAAACATGTTTTTAACAACCGCCTGTGTTCTCTAGGTGCAACCATGGCGCCTTTGTTAGACACACTGGGTTCTTTATACTTACAAGCTCCTTGGAGGGTCTCTGGTTGGAACAGCCAAGTACTGTCATTGCTGTGGGTTGGCAAATGGGCCCTCACTGACTAACCTCTGCCACGTTAACACGTGGTTTTTGGATCCGTAGCACCCTGAGCAGAAGGCAGACCGGTATTTTGTGTTATACAAACCGCCCCCTAAAGACAACATTCCCGCCCTAGTGGAGGAGTACCTGGAACGCGCCACCTTCGTAGCCAATGACCTCGACTGGCTCCTGGCCTTGCCTCACGATAAATTCTGGTGCCAGGTAACATTCTATCAAAATTAACACTAAGACAAAGCACATGACATGTCCTTGGTTGGTTGCTGTTTTTCTCTCCCTTAGGAGTTGCTTTTTTGTCTACCTTCCTTGATCCTTAACAGCAAATAGTGGTTTGGATTGCTGTCTCATGTTGCAACCTTCCTGATGTTTACTCACTGTCCAAGTGTCATTTTAAGAAACTTGTGTTTAGCCCTGGGCTCATTCATACCTCTTTGGTCTCTTGGGTTGGAGTGTTTGCAATAAGTCAGGGCTGATGGGCCATGCACACCTGTGTAGTCTAACTCAGGAATTGATCCTTGCTGTCTTCTCTCCTGGCTTAGGTTGTTTTTGATGAGACCCTGCAGAAGTGCCTGGATTCATACCTGCGCTATGTACCCCGAAAGTTTGATGAATGGGTGGCCCCTACCCCTGAGGTTGCTGACATGCAGAAGCACCTACACCGCAGCATTTTCCTCACCTTCCTTCGAATGTCCACTCACAAGGAATCCAAAGTAAGCCTCTGATTCCGTGACAAGTCTCCATTCGACACCCTCTGCCAGGCTCTACCCCTGGGAAAAAGCTCTGAGAGTGTCAGCTTTCCTCTGTGTCTGCCCTCTTTATTCCCGTGTTTTGGGGGAAAAAATCTGTGCCACCTTTTCCCCTTATCCTCTAATCCACCAGCCTGTCCACAGTACACCCAGTGTTTTCATCAGCCGGAACCCAGAGTCCTTGTCACAGCTGACAGTGCCTGTATTCATGTGACAGAGGGTAACGACATTGACTCTGACTTTCTGAAGAACTCGTGTACTTTTTTAAAGATCTATTTATTCGTGTATTTTTTGTGTGTGAGTCTTTGTCTCCATGTATGTCTTTGTGTGTGTATGCTTTGTCTTTATGCGTACCAGAAGAAGAAATTTGTTACCATTACAGATGGTTGTGAACCATCATGTAGTTGTTGGGAATTGGACTCAGGACCTCTGGAAGAGCAATTGAGTGCTCTTAACCTCTGAGCCATGTCTCCAACCCTCATATGTTTACTTTGAAAAACATTTATTTTGTTTTTAATTAATTTGTATGTGTATATTTCTCCATATTTATATATGTGCATGTGTGTGGGTGCTGAATATTCCAGAGAAGGTGTCATATTTCCTGGAGCTGCAGTTATAGGTGGTTTTGAACCACCCATGTAGGTGCAGGGTCTTCTGCAAGAGCCATAATCACTCTTAACCACTAAAGCATCTCTCTAGACCCTCATGTATGCACTTAATAGAATCATTACTGGGAGTTTGCCTTAGTGGTAGAGCCTGGCATGATGAGTAGTCATCTCCAATACTGAAAAACATCATCAATGCTGTCTTTAATTATTCAATATTATAAAAATATGAGAAAGGTAATAAGTGCTACTCATAAAAATCCCCTGGCTTAAAGTTATGACTGGTTTTTAAAATTGTATTTCTTTATTTATTTGGGTGTGTGTGTGTGTGTGTGTGTGTGTATAGGTGCATTTGTCAGAGGACAGCTTGCAGGAGTTGGAGTTGTTTCTCTCCTTCTGCCATGTGAGTCCTGGGGATAGAACCCAGGTCGTCAGACTTGGCTGCAAGTGCCTTCACCCACTGAGACACATTGTCAGCACTCAGTAACACTACTATTGGTACATGTTCCTTCAGGGACTTTTTGTTCTTTGAGTGTGTGTGCATATGTGTGCACATGTGTGGAAGTCAGGGGACAACTTGTGAGAGTGGCTTCTGCTTCTACCCTATAGGTCCTGGGGGTTGAAGCAGGTCATCAGACTTGTTGGCAAGTACCTTCACATACTGAGCCATCTCACCAGCCTTCAGAGTCACTACTGTTAGTGTGCATGTTCCTTCATGGAATAGAAAAACTCTTTAAAAATCTTTGTTTTGAGAGGAATAGTAGCTTTAATTCCAGTAGTTCAGGAGGTAGAGGCAGACAGATTTCTGTGAGTTTAAGTCCAGCCTGGTCTACTTAGTGAGACCTAGTTTTTTTAAAAAGATATATTTTATTATTATTATTATTATTATTTTGGATTTCTCTGTGTAACCCTGGCCTATTTTAGAACTCACTGTAGGCTAGGGTGGCCTTGAACTCAGATCCACCTGCCTCTGCCTTCTGAGTGATGGGATTAAAGGTGGGTGCCACCACTGCCCGGTGTATTTTTATTACTTTTAATTATATGTGTATGTGTGTTGGTATGTCCAGGTGTGTATGGAGTCTAGAGATACCAGATCCCACTGGAGCTGGAGTTGTAGGAAGTTGTAAACTGCCCTATGTGAGTACTAGGAACTGAACTCAAGTTCTCTGAAAAAGCAGTATGTGTTTTTAACTGTTGACCCATTTCTACAGCCACTGGAAATATTTTTTTTAAGATTTCCGTTTAATTTTTACTTATGTATGTATGTGACCATATGTGTCCGTGGCGACGGAAGCCAGAAGAGGGTCCTCTGCAAGAGCAGCACTCTGGCCCTTCCTTCAGGAATTTTTGTTGGCTGGGAACAGAGAATTTAAAGACATGGATCTTGGAGTTGAGGTGTAGTTTGGTAACACAGTATTGCCTAGCGTGCTTATATAAGGCCCTGGATCTGGTCCCTGACACCACAGTGAAAAAGTATCTTGTTTTATTTGCTTCTTTGTGTGGAGACAAGATCTCCTTGTGTAAGCCAGACTGACCTCCAACTCTTCATCCTCTGTCTTAGCATCTAAATATTGATATGTATGTTTTTTAATATGCATGTACACCACATGTGTATATGAGCCCTCAGATCAGACATCAGACCCCTTGGAACTGGAGTTATAGGAGGTTGTGAACTACCATGTGGGTGTGAAAACTAAACCTGGGTCCTCTGCAAGAGCAGTAAGTGCTTTCTGCTGAGCCATTTCTCCAGCCCCTCTGAATACTGATTTTGTTTTGTTTTTTTGAGGCAAGTTTTCTCCCTGTAGCCCTGGCTATCTTAGAACTCACTCTGTAGACCAGGCTGGCGTCAAGCTCACAGAGATCCACTTGCCTCTGCCTCCTGAATGCTGGTATTGAAGGCCTGTGCCACCACACCTGGCTTTGAATACTGACTTTTTACAGGCACTCACCAGCAAACCCAATGGATCTTAATTTTTAAATCACATTTTCATTATAATTAAATTCCAAATATATGCATATACCTGAGTGAAAGTTTGGTGCATACAGAACAGGAATCCCATGTTCCTCTCACACCACTGTATACTTACCACTGTTTGTTTAATGTCTCTTGAGTTTGCTTATTTTGTTGAACTGTTTTTATGTAACCCCAGACACTGTGCTGATTTACCCATAATACTTAAAAACAAACCCCAGCTGACTCTTTGATGGTGTTTCTGTTTTTGTTTACATGAAACTGCAGAACTGCTATAATTCTGGGTCTTCATAAAGCTCAGACATAAGGTATAGCCTGTCCCCAGCTGAAGATCATCAGTGTGGTTTCTCATGAGTCTGCTGTTGCGCTGTCTGCACATTCAGCCTCCATTCTCTCTCTGTACTTTCCCCTTAGGATCACTTCATTTCTCCATCTGCATTTGGAGAAATCCTCTACAATAACTTCCTCTTTGACATCCCAAAGATCCTGGACCTCTGTGTGCTCTTTGGAAAAGGCAACTCACCACTCCTCCAGAAAATGATAGGTACGTAGAACGTAGGACCTGGGGGTAAACATGCCAAACCAGAGGTTACAAATGCTTTGTTTCCACAGTACAGGAGTATTAGAGACAAGTGGTGCTGGGAAATTACCCCACAGTTGTAATATATGCATACATACATAATACACACATAGATGTGTCAATTCTGAAATAAATGAGGGAGTCAAAACAAAACAAAACTGTGCCAGGCAGTGCCTCAAGAATCTGTGAGTCTTGCTGGGTGGTGCATAACCACAATCCCAGCACTCAGGAGGTTGAGGCAAGAGGGTTGTGAGTTTGAGGCCACCTTGGGCTACATGCCATACTGACTATTAAATTGGGACCTTGTCTCAAACAACAGCCAAAACAAAATGTCTGGATTTCTTAGTGTTAAATAGGTGTCAGTCAGTGGTATGAATGAGAAATTTGCTTTGGCAATGAAAGTCAGATTACAATGACATTAGCCTTCTTTGGAATGTGGCCTGGGCTCTGTCATGATATGCATATCTTACTTGTTATCTCCATTGGATGCACACAGGAGCTGTCTGGGATCAGTGCTGTCATTGTCCCCATTTATAGATGAAAAGACTGAGGCTGAACTGTAAGGGACTTGCCTGAAAGTCTGTAGTAATCAAGAAGCCAAGCTATAACTCAACAGTTATGGAGAATTGACCCTAGAACTCTTGTTCTTTCTGCCCCTGCTTCAGGGATAATGGGGCTGCCTCCAAAATATGCAGCATTGCAGAGAGCAGATGGGATCATAGTTTGGAGACTTTGTGTGTGATTGTGAAAAGAGTAGACACTAAGTTGTATTTCCTAACACAGAAGTGGGCTATATGTTCACTCAGAAATGGAAGTGGTAGGGGTTGCTGCAGAGGATATGTCTCAGTTAATTCCCTTTTTAACTGTAGTTCGTAGTGTTGGGCCTGGAACAGGGTGGTGTTCATTCAAGCACTCCTGCCAGACTTCCTCAGCCTCGGACTATAGGGTATAGTCTTCTAAATATCTCAACCTTCCTCATCCTCAGACTATAGGGTATAGTCTTCTAAATATCTGATTGCAAAACTGGGTAACCCTTGGGGAGCCTGAGGTAAGAGCTGTATAATTTCAAGTTCAGCCTATACTATATAGTGAATCCTGGCTTTAAAAAAAAAAAAAACAAAAACAAAAAACGGGGCTGGAGAGATGACTCAGATGAAAGATGAATTTCATAGATTTTGAGAATTTTCTTTTTGTTTGAATTTTTAAATTACATTTCAAAATTTTCCTTCATATGGGAGTAGGTTCTCTCCATCTACTAAGTGGATCCTGGAGATCCAACTTAAACTGAGGTCATAATCTCGGTGAAAGGTACATTTGCTTGCTGAGCCACCTTGCCGACTATCTTGGTAGATCTCTGTTGCTGTGATAATCACCATGACCAAAAGTGAGGTGGGGAGAAAAGGGTTTGTTCAGCTTACAGTTCCATATTACAGAGCATCATTGAAGAAGTCAGGGCAGAAACTCAAGTTAGAAATGGAAGAAGAAGCCACAAGGAATGTGGCTTACTGGCTCACTCTCCATGGCTTGCTCAGCCTGCTTTCTTATACCACCCAGGACCACCTGCCTGCGTGTAGTACCACCTACAATTGCCTGAACTGCATCAATCTCAATTAAGAAAATGTCCCACAAGCTTGGCTACAGGCCAGTCTTGTGGTGGCATTTTCTTAATTGAGGTTCTTACTTCCCAAATTACCCTAGTTTGTGTCTAGTTGACATAAAACTAGCCAGCATGGTAATACCTTTATTTTGTTTCTTTGTTTGGTTGTTCGGTTTGGTTGGTTGGTTTTTCAAGACAGGGTTTCTCTGTGGCTTTGGAGCCTGTCCTGGAACTAGCTCTTGTAGACCAGGCTGGCCTCGGACTCACAGAGATCCACCTGCCTCTGCCTCCCAAGTGCTGGGGTTAAAGGCATGTGCCACCACTGCCCGGCTCTTTTCTTTTGTTTTTTGGGCTGTTTCTTACTCTCTAGCCCAGATGGACCTGGAAGTTGATACATAGCCCAGGCTGGCCTTGAAGACAGCCTCCTGCTTCTGCTTCCCAAATGCTGGAGCCTTCTTAATAAACTGACAAGGTTGGCATTGGGTATCAGCTATTAGCTTTCGGAAGCAGGACTCATCAGTTGGTTTCTCTTGAGCTCTGTTGTACATCGGGAGAAAATGTGGTCGTTGACGATCTGTGTGGCAGTGTCTCCTGCTCACCGCAGGCCTGTCTGGGAAGAGGAGCTCAGAGGATGCCACTGCTTAGTCTTTACCTTTGTAGTAGTTTTATTTTTTTTTAAGATCAATTAGTTTATCTTAAGATAATAAGCAATTTTCAACTTTTATTTATTTTTTATATGTGTGGTGCTCTGCCTACATGCATGTGTGTCTTGAGAATAACCCAGGTCCTCTGCAAGAGCAGCCAGTTCTCTTAACTGCTGAGCCATCTCTCCAGTCCCAAGATATATTTATTTTTATTTTATATGTATAGATGTTTTGCTCCACATATATATGTACACTCTGTGTGTGCCTGACACCCATGGAGGCCTGAAGAGGACATCTGGTCCTGGGGACTGAACCTGAATCCTCTGCAAGAGCAGCAAGCACTCTTAACTGCTGACTGTTGAACCGTCTCTCTGGGCCTGATTTGATTTTGTTTTTTAGGAGCTTTGTGAGTCTTTTGTTTGGTGTTGGTTTTTTTGTTTTGTTTTTTTGAGACAGGGTTTCCTGTGTAACTTTGGAGCCTGTCCTGGAATTCGCTCTGTACACCAGGCTGACCTCGAACTCACAGAAGATCTACCTGCTTGTGCCTCCCAAGTGCTGGGATTAAAGGCCTGTGCCACCATTGGAATCTGATAAAGAAAAGAGACTCTGAAGACCCCAAGGATAGATTATGAAATTTGAGTTATCTTTCTGGGCTTAGTGGTGCATGCCTTTAATCCCATCACTCAGGAGACAAGGTGGGTAGATCTCTTATTTTGAGACCAGTCTGGTCTACAAAGAGAGTTTCAGGACAGCCAGGACTGTTGCAAAGAAACCTTGTCTCAAAAATACCAAAGGAAAAAAATATGAAATTGGAGTTACTTGTTGCTTATAAAAAAAAATAAAATCTCTATTTTTCTGGCAAGCAGTGAGGAAATGTTCTGGGTGGTCTGGGTGGTCAGGGTGGCAAGAGGAATATGCCATGGCCCAGAGAGTGCCTATGTCAGAGAACTACCTGAGGAGGTGATACATGTCTTACGGTGGGGTGAGCTCCGGAGATCATTCCAGGCAGAAGGAAGAGACAGTCTGTTGTCTGAGGTTGAGGATGGTTCAAGGGATGTTTCTATTGCAGGGAATGGAAGCAAGTTGGCCTAGAATGCCAACAGGGACTAGATTTCTCAGGGCTTTATGTGTCATAGAAGTTAAGGCTTGCCCTGGAGGATCAGGGCAAGAGGAACTAGCAGGAGCAAAGGTTGTGGAGGGGCTGGCTCAGACTTTCCTTGTCTGTGGAGGAAGAGGGTGTAGATGATCCAGACACACCTTCATAGATTACACGGTCAGCACCTAAGGGAGGCAGGAGCCCTGAGCTAAGGAGGCTGTGCTAGAAAAACTCAGCTTTTTTGGAGTAAATACTATCTATCCTAGATGGTGCTGATGAAAAGCCCAGCTATTTGCTTACTCATCAGACTCAACTGGAAATTGATTTCCTTCCTGCTTAGGTATCCTGGAATTGGACTAAGGCTACAGAATTATCCATATTGTATGCTCTAGCCCTCATATACTGTGCAGGAGAGAAACAGAGAGAGGAGAGAGAAAAACCTGTTTCTCCCCAGATAGTTCCTCTGTCCTACTCTTGGCCATGTACCCCTTTGAACTCACCCTTTGGCCTTCTCAAACAATACTAAAATCAAAGCATTGTCTGGCACTTGCATAAAAACCAGACCTCCACAGAAGTAGGGGGCTCAAAGCTGCCTACGAGCCTGAGAGGCAAAAATTCTATCTTAGACTTTTCAGGGCATTGGTACTTCTCATCCTCACGTCCCCAGCTATGGTTCTTCCTGTCTTCCTCCCCCATCATGTGGACAGAGAAACACTGGGTTCTGTCCCAGCTACCATGTGCTGTCAGCACGCTCGTGCAGCAGCAGGTGGAAAGCCGTAAACATCGACAATGGGCTCCATCTGGACAGAACAACTACAGATGTGTGCCAAGTCTGTCTCTGTGCATTGCTCCCGCCTCCTGTTTGCAGGAGGGTGGATTGAGATGGTAGCACCTTCAAAAGTAAAAACTTCCACACATTTCTCCCTGGCATCTCCTCATACTTTTGAGGTGTGGCTTGGCAAGAATCCTGAGCTATTTATTGTAGGTTTATTGAATAAAGGAATTATAATTCCCAATTTTCCTGGCTAATGCAAGTCCCAGTTCAGTTTGGTCACTCCCTGGGGACATCAGGACTAGCTGGTTTGACCAGGGCTACTCTTTGTTTTATGTAATTCAGAGGTATTTGAAAAGTTAAATTGTACTGAATAACTTTCTTTCTCAACCCTGGAGAGGGTTCTCAGTGCCAAGCTCAGTGCCAGCTGGGCCTGAGACAATACTCATTATTCTCGATTCCCCCACAGACAGACCTAGGGAACGGGAGAAAGGTCACAGCATGCCTATAATCAATGTAATGTGTCCCCATCCTCCTGACCTCTCCCCATTTCTTCCCTTCCCTTCTCTTTAGGAAACATATTTATCCAGCAGCCAAGTTATTATAATGACCTGGATGAAACCGTTCCCACCATACTTCAGGTACCGTCTCTCTTACCCCGCCCGGGAGAGAGTAAGTTGGACTTTTCTTCAAAAACCTGAGGAAATGTTTGCTTTCCATTCCTTTTCCAGACACATCTTGAAGTGTGGCACAGGGGTAGAGTGCAAAGCCCCAGCAGATTCCATCTCCAGCAGGAGAGAGAGGGGAGAGGGGGGAAGAGGAGGAGGGAGAAAGAGAACTCGTCTCCCAGATTTCCTCTTTGTCCTGTTCTCGACTACAAGTCTTGTGATTCACCCTTTGCCCTTCTTGAACAAGACTGAAATCTAAAGATTTCACTTATACAAAAGGATTTGGTTTGCATTTTTTATTTTCTAGCAGCCCTATATTTCCAAAAGTAACTTTACTCCTTTCAGAGGCCTGCATTTCTCAAATAGGAACTATGAAGGTTTAAAAAACCATTTCATGAAAGAATAACGTGTACTGTAAAAATATGAGGAATGGGGCTGGAGAGATGGTTCATCAGTTAAGAGCAGTTAAGAGGACCTGGGTTCAATTCCCAGCACCCACATGGCAGCTTATAACTGTCTGTATGTACATGCAAGTAAAACATCAATGTACATAAAATAAAAATATATAATTTTAAAAAAGAAAATATGAGGAATGTTAAAAAGCTGAAAGGAGCTGGGCATGGTACCTCATGTCTGTAATTCCAGCTCTTGGCAGCTAAGTTCAAGGCCTAAGTTATAGTAAGACCCAGTCTCAAAAAAAATGTACAAAAAGTAAACAATCATAGAGAATATTATTCTTCCGTAACCCCACCATAAAGAGATCCCTACACATGCATTTGTTTTAAGTAACTTTTGGAATAGTTATATGGTAGCCTGTTTAGCAATAATATATCAGCACTGAGGAGGCAGAGGCAGGAGGATTCCTGTGAATTGGAAGCCAGCCTGGTCTACATAGTAAGTTCCAGGCCAGCCATGGCTATAAAGTGAGACCCTGTCTCAAAAAAACAAAAATAAAAATTTAATTGCAAAAACAAAGATAATATTTCCCAGAAGGATGGTTTAGTAGGTAAAGGTGCCTGCCACCAAGCCTGAGGACCTGATTTTGATTCCCAGAACCCACATAGTATAAGGAGACAATGAGCTCCCACAATTGTCCCCTGACTTTTACGCACATGTCCATACACACACACACACACACAGATTAAGAAGGAAGAAAGACAGTACTACCAATTCATTCTTACTTGATTTTATAACAGGTTCATTTTCAACTCTGTTAATTTGTCTTTTGTTAATAAAGCTCTGGTGATCACTGAATGTGATGGCTCACATCTGTAACCCCTGCACTTGGGAAGTAGAGACAGGAGGATTAGGGGTTCTAGATCTTCATCCTTATCTGCATAATGAGATCAAAGGCCTGCATGAGACCCTTTTCAAAACAACACGTACACACATATGTAAAATCACCCTATAAGCTGTCATCTACAAAGGAGTCTAAACATTTCTTAAATGTTGCTGAAGGTATTTCTCAGGTATTATCATATTTTGTTTAGTCTGTCCAGTCAAGTCATAGATGCGGGATTCTTGGGACTTTATATTTTATATGCATGTTGTATGTGTGCTTACTAAAGATGGAAACTCGGAGTTCTGTTTTTGAGACCGGATCTCACTGTAACCTTGGCTAGCCTAGAACTAACTATGTAGACCTGGTTGGCTTTGAATTCAAAGAGATTCACCTATCTCTGCCTTCTGAGAGCTGGGATTAAAGGTGTACATTACCTCACCTAGCCTGGAACCAGGGTCTTACTTGGCCTGCATGCTGTCACTGAGCCACACCATCAACCCTACATGGTTTGTATTTAATCCTATTCACCATCCCATTGGATGGTCTGTCCCGAGGTTCCAAGGCAGTTCTTGGGTCACCTGCTCCTAGTTGTGGGGTGGGGATCCTAGGTGCTTGTTCAGGATATGAAAGAGAGCCCTTTTTGCCTTTCTTAGGTCTTCAGCAATATCCTCCAGCACTGTGGCTTGCAAGGGGATGGGAGCAGCACCACACCCCAGAAACTCGGAGAGAAGGGTCGGTTGACTCCTAGTGACATGCCTCTCTTGGTACGTTTGTTCCTGGGCCCAGCTTCTTTGGGCTAGAACCCTTAAGCCTGGTTACCCTGGAGCTGAGATGATCGCTAATGCTGCCGGGCACAGTGGTTTCTTCCCTGCCTTTGACCTCTTTTTTTGATATAATCTGTATTTCTACCTGCCCTGTGGGTTAAGCTTTAAAGAAGGTTTTGTGGAGTATCAGAAAAGTACTAGGACTTGAGAACTGGGTCCACCCTCAGGTAGTTTTGCTCTGTGGGCCCACTTCTTGAGCCAGTCATCGATTCAGTGAATTTATCCCAAGAGACTATGCTGAGTCTGGGGGATAAAGCAGAAGCAGACATGGTACCCATCTCATGGCGTTAGAACTTTAATGAGAGTGACATACAGAAAGTACACTTCACAGGACCTTGGTGCTGTGCTAAACACTACAGACAGCTGGGATGTGGCAGCTGTGAGCTACCTTCTTGGCATTTGCCATCTGGTGGGGAAATATCTGTTGAGCAAGTGCTTCAGAAGAGTACGTGCCAGGAGCCATGGGAACAAATCATCTTAGCACTCTGAGCCTCAGTTTCTTTATCTGTAACTTGAAAAGCCACCCAGCTTGCTTCTTCAGGATGGCATGAGACTCAGCAGAACAGATGAGCAAACACCCTGTGTTCTGTGTACCCTCTTCAAAATGTGAGCAAGGGGTGGGCTTGCTGCTCCTGTCTCCCCAGGCTGGATGGTTTCTCTCGGCACAGTGTTCAGATTCAGTGTTCATTTTCCTGCAGCATAGAAGAGAGACTATCAGAATTATAGGTGACGTTAGCCATCATTGAGTGCAATGGCAAACTATGAGACAGGATGACTACATGGCCCAGGTTGCCCTCCTAGAGATGGACCATTCAGGCTGTCTCTGGGGCCTCCACTTCCCTGTGTCTCCTCTCAAGCAACTTCCTGCCTGCTGGGGACTCTGCACTCTGCAGAGCTGTCTTGGAGCTTGAAAATAATACTGTGTCTTCTCTTGACAACAGGAATTAAAGGACATTGTTCTCTACCTATGTGACACCTGCACCACACTCTGGGCCTTTCTGGACATCTTCCCTTTGGCCTGCCAGACCTTCCAGAAACATGACTTTTGTTACAGGTACATTGGGACTTCTGCGTGCTAAAGTAGGGGCTCCGGTCCATGCATCACTCAAACACATATTGACTATTCCTTAGAGTATACTAACTAGTCCAGGGCCTGGCAGTTAAGAGTACTGGTTGTTATAATGGGGAACCTGGGTTCAGTTCCCAGCACCCATATGACAACTCACAACTGTCTGTAACTCCAGCTCCTGGGGATCTGACACCCTCACACAAGCATACATGCAGGCAAAACACCAATGCACATAAATTTAATAAATCATTAAAAGATAAAGTCCATCTTCTAGTCTGGGGACACATAATGAGAAACACAGGTAAAACTGTTGCTGAGAGGAGCCCTCCTAATCTTGTCTAAGAATAAGACAAGGGAGAGAGAAAACAGCAAGAAGATGACAGTTTTCAGTCTGCCCTATCATGAAGCACAGATTGACAGCCAGTGAGGACTGACGTGATGAGGAAGCAGCAGAGGTGTTCCTTCTTTGCTGCAGGGATATGTAGGAGAAGACTCCTCAAAACAGCCTTGAATACTGAGCAAGAAGCCTGGCACACTTTCCATCTCAGCTCCTCAGGAGGCTAAGGCAGGAGGATCGCTCAAGCCCCAGGATTTGAGGCTAGCCTAGTCAACATAGATCTGGTCTCAGAATCTAAGAAAAGGGATAAGAATGTTCTAGACGGAAAGGTCATGGTGACAGGAAGGGTGTTGACGCAGATGTGAAATATACAAAAAATCCGGACTAACTGCCAGGTGCCTGCTTTTAGTCCCAGAATTTGGGAGGCAGAGGCCAGCAGATCTCTGTGGGATCAGTGTCAGCCTGGTCTACATAGAGAGTTCTAAGACCTCCAAGGCTACATAAAGAGACCCTGTCTCAGCATGGCGGTGGTGGTGCATGCCTTTAATCCCAGCACTCGGGAGGCAGAAGCAGGTGGATCTCTGTGAATTCAAGGCCAGCCTGGTCTACAGAGAGTTTCAGGAGTGACTCCAAAGTTACAAAGAAACCCTGTCTCGAACCCCCCTCCAAAAAAGAAACCCTGTCTCAAGATGAATAGATAGATAGGTAGATAGATAGATAGATAGATAGAAAAAATAAAATTTAAAAAATGACAGGAAAAGGAGTTGGTAATAAAAAATGAGGGGTCCCCTGTTTGCCAGAGTGTGAAGTGTGGTGAAACCCTGGCAGGAGTGGGCCTTCATTCTGTAGGTAGTGGAAACCACTGGAGAGCCCATACAAAGACTGCGCTGAGATGGAGAGAGCTCAGAGGAACTTCCAGGAGGGAGACTCTGCCCACTTAGCATCATGAGATCTTTCTGTGCAGTGAGAAGGTGGGAAACATGGACTTGGGCATTCCCAGGCTGGTGTGAAAGGACCAGCAGCCTACTCATTGCCTTTCCCAGTGGCCTGTAGCTGTTGCTCTTGCCAGGCATCTCTCTCAACCATTTGCAGCAGCTTCTGGGAGCTGCCCAACTCCATTTGCCCACCCATCTATCTGTCCGTTCTGTCATTTACTCACCCGTTCAACAAAACATTTATCTAGCTCTGACACGTGCCAGAGATGGCAGCTGGTCCTCTGACTCCTCCTTGGTCTTCTCTGCTTGTGAGAGGCAGACATTTGATCAGCTTCCCTGGGATTATTAGAATGAAATGCTGACCAGTATTCTCTAGGGAAGAAACATCTTGGGTTAGGACTGTGGCTGTCCATTTTAGGGAGGAAGGTGTTTCATTATGATAAAAGAGCATGTGGAAATGTAGAAAAGATGGAAAGCCAGAATCTGAAACCACTCTTAGGAGTTACATTGCTCTCAGCATTTTCGTTCTGCCTGTTTTCATTTACTTTAAGCATTTTTCTCATTTTGTCCAAGCATCTCCCTCAGTAAGCACAGATGGCCTCTGAGGGAGGAAGCTTTGGAAGAGCAGATTTTTCCTACAAGAGGCGGTGGAAGCAGAAGAGTTCCCACCCATCTTGGAGTACGTGGAAGGGTTGCACTTTGGAAGTGACTCTGCCTTTGACTCATGTTTAGCCTGCAGCTGGCCAGCTTGTTCCAGCCTGTACTGCAAGCTAGGAAATCCTTTGCTAGCTACACCAACATATACACAGCTCTCCCTCCCCCCGTTCACTCCTGGTTAGGGGTCACTCTGACCCACAGAGCTCTTTCCTTTGGCCCTCTTGTCATCTAGTGTGCAGCTTCTGCCCTTGGGTCATGTGTCGGTAGTGCTTTCACTTTGACAGAACTCACAAAGTGCAAAATAGGGCTGGAGATGGCTCAGCAGGTAAGAGCGGGGCCTTTCTTCTGAAGGAAGGAGTTCATTTCCCAGCATCCAGTCTGAGCCAACAACTGCCTGTAGCACCAGCTCCAGGTCTTCTGGACTCTGTGGGTACCCTCACATATGTCACACACACAAAAAACTTTAGAAAAATGTAAACTCTATGGCGAACTGTCTCCCTCCCCCTTTATAGTTCTTTCCATCACACGTCAACACTGTCATAGTTTGGGTGGAATTTTCCAGAGATATGCAATATAGGAAAATATGCACATTTTACATTCCCCTCCCTTTGCTTTAGCCGTGATGAAAATGGAACCTAGGGCTTAATAAATGTTTAGTAGGGACTCTACCACTCTACTATGCTCTCAACCCCACCCCCTTTTTAAAAATTGAAAACTGGGGCTGGGGAAAATGCTCAGTGCCTCCAGTGTGACTGGGCAGCACTGTGCATCTGGCATACTGGACACCAGAGACAGTGTGTGTGTGTGTGTGTGTGTGTGTGTGTGTGTGTGTGACTTTTTTTTTAGTTATTTGCTATTTCAAAATAAATGACATTGTATCCACATCACTTTGTACCTTTGCAAGCATATTTGAGGATTAATTCCTAGAAGTAGAAATGCTGGGACAGATGGTATGTGCATCTTTAATTCTCACTTTTCTTGCCAAATCACCTTCCATGGGAGTTGTTCCAGTTTACCCACTAACAACACAGCCTGGCAAGTGTTGAATCAGCTTGGGCCTAACTGCCCTCTCTTGCCTCTGCTGATGCCGTGTCTAGCAGGGCCTGTTCCTTTGGCTTGGCTGTTCTCTGCCACGTGCAGTGCTGCAGTGAGACAGACATTGCAGAAGCCAGCCAGAGGATGGGCACATGCTTCAGAGCACTACACTGGGCACATAAGTGCGTCTCTGATTCGGGGAAGCAAGATGTTTGGAGGAAGAATTACACCCTAGAAAAACAACAGCTGCTCTGTCAGTTATCAGGGCAGCATGTTCTGTGCGCAGTGAATCTGGCCCCCGGAAGAAAGACTCCGTGGTTGAGTATAGCCAAGTAGTACACAATGAGGCCTGGAATGCTTCAGAGTTTGAGAAGGACAGGGCGAGGAAGAGATGCAGGAGGAAAAGGATAGCTGCCTCCCGGGCTTGCTCACCCATACTAATCTCAAACGTCTAGGCTCAAGCCATCTTCCTGCTTCAGCCTCCCAAGTAGCCGGAAGTATAATCATATGTAACTGTACTGAAACTCATAATGTATGTAATGTATAATATTTTGAGAAAAATTCAGATCTTATTTATGTGTATGAATGTTTTGCCTGCATGCATGTGTGTGCAGCATGTTCATGCCTGATGTCCGTGGAGTTCAGAAGAAGGCATACAGATCCCCTGGAACTGGAGTTACAAATGGTTGTGAGTCACCAAGTGGGTGCTAGGAACCAAACCCAGGTCCTCTGGAAGAGCAACAAGTGTTCTTAACCACATAGCCATCTCTCCGATCCTGTGTGTTTATAATTTTTTTTATTGTTTTGCTATTGAAACAGGGTCTTGCTGTATAGTCCAGGCTGGCTTCCAACTTGTGATCCTCCTGCCTCAGCTTCCCAAATGCTAAAATTACAAGCTTTTAACTTTTTATTAAGAGCTGTAGAAAACGGGCTGGTAAGTCCCAGCACTCATATCAGGCAGCTCACGACCATTGTAATTCCAGCTGCAAGGAATGGCACCTTCCTCTGACCTCTGTGGGTATCTGTACTCATGTCCACTACCAACTGACAGACAGACACACACACATAATTAAAATAAATCATTTTTAAAACAAGAATTATAGTTAAACCAACTGGCTTAGTTCATAAAACAAATATGGAGTATATGATACATTTGAGTCCTGAGCACATTTAGTCTGTTCTGAATAAGCACATTGTGTTAACATTGTCACATGTAAACAATTTATAGAGATTCCAAGTCATGCAAGAAACTAAAACTTCATATCTTAGAACCCAAGTGAGAAAGATTGTTGGTAACTGTGATTTCAAGACTCCTAGGGCTGGCATATTTTGAGCAAGAAGAAAGATAATCTCTCTGTTTCATAATCCCAGGGAGTCCTTGTAGCCCTCTGGTCCCTTTGTTAGATACAGCTATGGTTATTTTCCATAATGGGGCAATACAGTACATCATTCTGGGGTAGGCTCAGAAAAGCCCCTGGGTAGCTCCCAGACAGTTGGTATAGGATGGGATGGGAGCAGGGAGTTGACTCAGTACAGCAAAGTAAGGCCCTGAGTTTGATCTCTTCAGAACCCATGTAAAAATGTGAGGTGCTGGGGAGGTAGGAACAGGAAGATCCTGGCCTTCTGACAAGTCAGCCTAACCTAATTGGTGAGCATCAGAACTGCTTTCCTGAGACTAACACTGAAGTTAGCCTGTGGCTTCCACACACACAAGAACACCCACATGGAATTATGGGAGAAAGAAATGAACCTTTCTGCTCTGGTATTTATGTATTAATCTGGCCTTTGCCTGTGTTTGCTTCTGCAGACTAGCTTCCTTTTATGAGACGGCAATCCCTGAAATGGAGTCTGCAATTAAGAAGAGGAGGCTTGAAGACAGCAAGTGAGGCAGGGACAAAACTACAAACGTTGTGTGGGAAGGGGAGCCTAAACACAGGCTGTGGCACCCTCACTGCGAGGGCAGAGTGGGAAACCAAGGACCATGGTTGCGTGGTCTCCTAGTCCTGGACTTGGTGGTCTTCTAGCCCAGCTTTGTTATTTTTGTTATTTTTTTTTAACTCTAAGGTTTTTATTTTATTTTTTATCTTGTGTACTGAGGATTGAACCCTTGGCACATGTTCTTCCACTAAGCTACACTCTAAAACCTTAAAGATTGGTTTTGTTTTTGTTTTGTTGATGGGAGGGGCAGGATTCAAGACAGGGTTTCTTTTTGTAGCCCTAGATATCCTGGAATTTACTTTGTAGACGAGGCTGTCCTCAAACTCACAGAGATTGCCTGCCTCTGCCTTTCACGTGCTGGGATTAAAGATGGGCACATCACTACCACCTGGCAAAGATCTAAAATACATACATACATACATATATATATATATATATATACATATATATATATACACACACACACATATACATACATATATATATATATATGTTTTGTGAGGACTTAAAGAGAAATACTTTGGCAAGTAGAGATTTATCATTTACTTGCTTAATTTTTCTTAATTTTTATTTAGCTCTTTGAGAATTTCCTACAATATATTTTGACCATATTCACTCCTCCACCAACTTATCCGTGATTCACCCCCCACCTACCCAACTTTATTTTCTCTCTCCTTTTTTTCTTTTCTTTATTTTTTTGTTTCACATATCAGGTCAAATCTGTGCTCTTGGATATGTGACCTTCCACTGTGGTGTGCTCAACCTACCTGGGGTCACTCACACCTTTAAAGAAAACTGACTCTCCTGATAGCTGTCAGTTGCCAATAGCGCCTCAGCTAGGGGTGGGACTTTGCTCCACCTCCCCCTGCATACTGGGATTTGCTCTGGTTTGAGTTGGCATGTGACCTGCTCATTTTGTCATAATTGCCGTGAGTTTATATGTGCAACTGCCCTGCTGTGTCCAGAAAACACTGTTTTCTTGTAGTCACCCACAGCCTCTGGCTCTTACGATCTTTCCAAACCTTCTGCAGTGATTCTTGATCTTGGGATAAGAGGGTTTAATATAGATGTACCATTTGGGGCTTGGCATTCTGTAAGCTAGCACAAGCAGAGATGTAAATATTAATTGTACACTGTCTTGCTACAGGCCACCTTATGAGGATTGTCTGAGAGTCCTTCTTGGCCACTAAATCCGTTAATTCTGTGTCCTCCAGATCTTAGCAGATTATGTCTGGTCCCTGCATGTAAGCTCAGCTGTTGATTCAAGTTCTTGGTAATTGACCTTGCTGCTCCTACCCTCTCTTTAACTGAGAAGTGGTCTGGAGCCAGCTGGCTACCCAGTATTTATAGCCTTTTCTCAGCTGCTCCTATCAGTGGCCTTTAGGATTACCTCAGTTGTGGGGAAGTTCCCATGGTTTCTTTCATCTTTTAAGTCTACTTCACTTCTCTCTGAAGGCTGCTAGGTGACATGTGGCAGAGGCTCTCCCACTCCAAGAAAAAGCTGATGGAGGTGTTTCACATCATCCTGAACCAGATCTGCCTCCTTCCCATTCTAGAGAGCAGGTGAGCTCCACGGAAACTCTACACATGGCAGGTGTTTCTCATCACTCCTCCCCTCTTTCTTCCTCTCTGCCAAACATAATGGGAAACCCAGAAAAATGTGTTTCTCCAACTGGCCAGAGACAGGAGAGGGGTAGGGTGAGCATCCAAGGGGCCTCAGATCATCGTGCATTGCATGAGCTCATCTTCCCTCGTGTCCTGTCCTAGCAATGACAACATTCAAGGCTTCATTGAAGAATTCCTCCAGATCTTCAGCTCCGTGCTGCAGGAAAAGCGGTGAGTGGGGCTGAGTGGATACCAACTCTGGGACAGGCCCATGTCTCTCTCTCCAGTCCCATGAAGCTTGCACAGCTTACATACTTACATGGAGCAGAGGTTCTGGAGCCTGTGGTTGGTAGCAGACATGAGGTGACCTTCTGGAGTACATGTTCCTATGGCTCCAGCCCTGACCCGCCTTCCTGTGCTCTGCCCCGCAGATTCCTCCGGGACTATGACTCATTCTTCCCTGTAGCTGAAGACATCAGCCTACTACAGCAGGCTTCCTCAGCCTTGTATCCTACTACAGCTCACTGGGCCAAGGCCTGACTAGGTCAGACATGGCATTCTGGGACCCAGAGGGGCAAAAGGCAACCCCTGGAATACTCAAATCACGAAGTCTAACGAAGGCCCTAGTTCCTCTTTTTCTAGAAGTTACAACCGCTCTGATGCTTGGGGCAAGAGAGAACCTGTTCTCTCTATATGTGTTCTGAGGCTCTGGTCTGTGTGTAAATTGTACTCCAGAAACCTTGAAGCCCATTGTAGGAGATGAGGACAGGTAAAGTCCGCTAGGAAGTGTTACCCGAGGAGGAGGCAGACTATACCTCACATAGCAGAGCTCAGGGTGGGCACCAGAGGAAAATGCCCAAGCCAGAAATAGAACAAATAGAAGATGCCCTGGTCCAGGCTTAGGTTAAGGACAGTCATGTTTCCAGGGGTTTGGAGGACAAAAAGAACTGGGTCTTTGAGGAGCCCTCAGATGTCGTGTGTGGCTGTCTGTAAGTGGGCAGGAGTGTCTGGGCAAGTGAGCTGGGATTGACCAACATTCAGGACCCTTGTGTGATACCCATGAAGAAGTTTGGGCTATGTGCGTCAGATGCTGGGGAGTGGGGAGTTGGGAAGCAGAATGACATGGGCTGTTACTACCCTGGAAAGGCTCTACTTGGCTCTGGGAGAGAATGCTGGCCTGGGACCACCAGAGACTGGGATCGCTGTTACAGGCCTCCCTGCATGGGTCATGAGGATTTGGTAGAGTGAGGGTGTGGGGGCAACTCCGATTTCTAGCCCAGTGCCCAGAGTGGCAGAGAGAAAGAAGGACTAGGAAAGAGCTGCCCTTTGGGCCATTTTGTTGCTGAGTTCAGTCCTGACTCAGGGACCTCCAGTTGGCCTTTGCCCTTTTCAGAATACCCTCAGCTTGGTGGACAGAAAGTCCAGTGAAAGTACTGTTGGCCCTCCTGAATATCCGAGCAAAAGTAGCTGTGGGATGATCTAAAAGTCTGGACACTGGTGGTAATCCCCAGCCCTGTCTGCCCTGAGCTGCTCTGCCGAGCAGCGGTGCGAGAGTTCGAGGCCTGTGTGGCAGTATTCTTTCTAGCACGCTGTTCCACTCGGCACCCACCAGGCAGGCCAGCAGGCCCTGGCAAAGCCTCATGGTCAGATGCTGGACAGGGACTGCAAAGTCATACTACCCAGAGCTGGGGAGGTGGTTTCTGAGCGAGAGAGCCCTTAACACTGCATCATAGGGATGAGACCCGGACTGCCTACATCCTACAGGCTGTGGAAAGTGCATGGGAAGGGGTGGACAGACAGAAAATCAAGGACACTAAAGAGCCATCACAGGCCAAGGATCCTAATAATGGAGTCACGACAGCAGTGAAGCCAGTCAGTGAAAGGCCATCACAGCTGGAGAACTCAGAGGAGGATGAGGAGGTGTGTATCTGGGGGTTCCTGCCCCTGATCCCTGGTTCCCTAGCCTTCCTGGCCACCTCTTGAGAGATAGGCAAGTGGCTAAGTGCCCTTGTTTCTGTTTCAGGGAAAAGAGTCCCCATTGGAATTGGTAGCTTCCAGCACTGGGGCTGCTGTAGTACCCTGGGGATAGAAGAGAACACAGCCCTTAAACTCTTAAACTTGGTGCCTCTCCTCTCCTCTCCTCTCCTCTCCTCTCCTCTCCTCTCCTCTCCTCTCCTCTCCTCTCTCTCTCTCTCTCTCTCTCTCTCTCTCTCTCTCTCTCTCATTTTGAAACAAGGTAATAAAATGCTCAATGGTCCAGGCTAGCCTTGAACTCACAGCAGTCCTCCTGTCTTT
Organism: Microtus oregoni; assembly: GCF_018167655.1. NCBI lineage: Eukaryota > Metazoa > Chordata > Mammalia > Rodentia > Cricetidae > Microtus > Microtus oregoni. Next base: position 917,880 of record NW_024543223.1, on the reverse strand, counting down.
ACCTCCAACTGCTGGGATTACCGGCGTGAACTACCATGCCCAGCCCTGTTTCCCTCTATAAAATGAGGTGAAGCTTTTACTTGTGGACTCCTTCTCCAGCCCCTCCCCACGCTGGGTAAGGTGGAGTTCCTTTGCTGGCAGCTGAGTGTGGTTCCAGACCCACCTCCCAGGGATCACAGGGCTCCACTGAACAAGCTGGGACTCAAGTCCTGGACCCAGTGCCTCCTCTCGGGTCAGGCTGCTCAGTGGTAACCTGACCTACTGTTTGCCAACGGTGTATGGCAGATCTCTTGTGTTCAGTGTAGTTGCTCCTCTGTGTATAGAGATAGGTGTGATGCCTGCTTCCATGATATTGTTGGGGTTCCTAGGGCTGCTATATGGAACTCTCTTGATTCTGGTTGATCCTCAGTGCCCAATTAGCAAATGCTACTGTTCTTCCTGTTAAACCCCATGATTCTTTCTTCCCTGTTTGGCGGCTTCTCTGAGCCATGGAGGTCTTTATCATCAACATGATGCTCTAGTGCTGGTGCTACGCAAGCATTCCTCCACTAAGCTGTATCTCTAGCCCTTTATTGTTTTTATTTGATCGTCTCCTTAGAAAGCGTTATAAAATGAAGCCATGGGGGCTGCAGAGATGGCTCAGCAGTTAAGAGCACTGAGCTATTCTTCCAGAGGACCAGAGTTCAATTCCCAACACCCACATGGTGGCTCACAACCACCTGTAATAGGATCTGATGCCCTCTTCTGGCACGCAGAGCACTCATACAGAAATATAAATAAATAAAATGAAATTTTTTTGAAAAGTGAGGTCACAGTATGTGAAATGACATCTCCTTACTGAAAGCAATGTGACGTAAGGGAACATCTCCACATAGTCTCACTGGTAGTTGCTGTTGTCCTTCAAAGGCAGTCACTTTGGTAGAGTTGGGCAGGATCTAGATCACTAACACGTGACTGTCTGTGGAGACCTTCTGCACACCAGTACTCTGCTCTATGGGTAATGTGCATCCCTTCATTGAACCATCTGAAATAGCCCCATGAGACCAATGATAGTGTCCATTTCATAAGGAGGGAACCGTTCAGAGAGAGGATGTACAGTGCCCCCAAATCACACAGGCCAAGGGTAACTCACCTAGGAAGTCATAGAGCCCCTCTTTTCACAAAGGAAGAAAATAGAGGCTCAAATTTAAGTCACTTGGCAAAAGCCCTACAACTAGGAGGGGCAAGGCCAGGGCCCCTGCTGATGAATGCAATGTTGTTTGGAGACTCTTACCCTTTCGTGGGGGCTGCTTAGTCTTTGCTCCATCACTCTGGCTTCCATTGCAGTGCAAGGGTGCAGCAGCTGCCCTGGGCCCGACCATGTGTGGTGTGCAGCTAGACTCCCTCATCTCCCAAGTGAAAGACCTGCTGCCAGACCTCGGGGAGGGCTTCATCCTGGCCTGCCTGGAGCACTACAGCTATGATTCAGAGCAGGTGATCAACAACATCCTGGAGGACCGGCTGGCCCCGGAACTCAGCCAGCTGGACCGCAGCCTGAAAAGGTAAGTGAGGTAGATGGAGAGAGGTCCTCAAGGCAGGGTCTCCTTTCCTTGCCTCTCGCTCCTCCCCTAGACTGGAGGATACATTTGCTCCTTTTTCACAGCAGTGTTTCCTGCAGTTTGAACTAGTGCCCTTTCTAAAGAAAGCAAGCTTGGGGCCTGTAAGATTCTCAGCACAGCTGGCTGTCCCTGAGACTTTATAGGAAGACTACTGGAGACTAGCAGTGTGGCAAAGGGTGCGCTCTCTCTCTCTCTCTCTCTCTCTCTCTCTCTCTCTCTCTCACACACACACACACACACACACACACACACACTCCAGCTCCAGATCTGCCTCATTGTTAGCATATTCCCAGTTTCCAAGTTATGATAGCCAAAGCTACTCCCTTTCTCTGCACTGAAGCTCATGGTTTTGGTGCACTGCTATCCCGAAAGCTTCAGGGGACAGCAAGAACAAGGGTGCGTGTGGATGCTTCTTCCATGAACAAATCATGTTTGCCAAATGAATGAATGAAGTTAGCCTTGTGCCTTTGGCCACATCCCTCAGCCTGTTTGTGTTCCGTGTTATAGATGGCAGTGCTGAGACACAGGAGGTGGACTAGGAGCTGAGAGTAGAGCTCAGCGGTAGAGCATGGGCTTAGCTGTGTACAGTGCATTCCTAGCATCCAAAGCAAATGCAGCTGCCCTCCATCCCCCGCCCCCAGCCCAAAACAGAAGTTGAGTGACATATAACTCCCTGGCTTATAGGGCCATTGTGGACATTTAAATGAGGGATAGAGCTTTGAAGAAATAGAAAACTGCTATGCATGGCACACAGGAAATGAGGGTGAGGTGTGGCTTTGGGCCCTTGACAGGAGCCAGGTTAAGTAAAACCTAATTAAAGGCTCCCCATTAAAGAACTTATGTCCTAGGCTAGAATTTTGGGGTGGAGTGAACAGTATGATGGGAAGAACACAGTGTGGCTTAGGACAGTCGACATCAGCCAGCAAGGCCCTTTCAGTTGATTTCTGTGCTGTGGCCCCCAGACAGGTGAAGCCGGACCCCACACCCCTGCTGACATCTCGTCACAACATCTTCCAGAACGACGAGTTTGATGTGTTCAGCAGGGACTCAGTGGACCTGAGCCGGGTGCACAAGGGCAGGAGGTGAGTATGGCAGGACATGGGGTCTGTGTTCCAGTTCTGGAGGGTGGCAAGAAAGAAAAGCCCTTTGTTTTTTGGGTTGTTTTTTGTTGTTGTTTTTTTTTTGTTTGTTTGTTTGTTTGTTTTCGAGACATGATTTCTCCATGAAACAGTCCTAGCTGTTCTGGAACTCACTCTGTAGATCAGGCTGGCCTTGAACTCACAGATCCACCTGCCTCTGCCTCCTGAGTGCTGGGATTAAAGGCATGTGCCACCACCAGCAAAGGCCCTTCTTGATAGAACCAGCCATGGATTTTCCCCTCAGAGAGTTCCACCCCTCCACTTTTTAATTTATTTTTATTTTATGTGTATGAATACTTTGTCTCTATGTATGTGTGTGCACCGTATGCATACCTGATGGCCATGGAACGTATCCATAGAGGCACCCTGTGGAACTGGAATTACAGACAATTGTGAGCTGCCATGTGGGTGCTGGGAACCAAACCTGGGTCCTCTTAAGAGCAACCAGTGTTCTTTTTTTTTTTTTTTTATTTTTCGAGACAGGGTTTCTCCGTAGCTTTTGGTTCCTGTCCTGGAACTAGCTCTTGTAGACCAGGCTGGCCTCGAACTCACAGAGATCCGCCTGCCTCTGCCTCCCGAGTGCTGGGATTAAAGGTGTGCGCCACCACCGCCCGGGAGCAACCAGTGTTCTTAACTGCTGAGCCATCTCTCCATCCCCTCAGGGGTCCCTCTGAATCCTGGCCTTATACACTGTCATCCTACAAGAGCAGGTTCCTTAACAGTGTGCTGTAAGTCCAGCTTTATGTGGGGGGTGACTGCTAGTGATAGATACCTCCTTGTAAGTGGTAGAAGGCCAGAGAGCCACATCAGTCCCCTTGTCCCTTCTAGTATGTCTTTTGATGTGTATGTTGACTCTGTGGGTGCAGAGCTAGACGGTGCTTCCTAGAAGCCAGTTTTTGACCTGATTTTTCTCTAGGCTGTGATAAAACAAAATTAAGTCACGTAAGTTTTTTCCAAAGATGAAAGAATTCTGGTTTAATTTCATTCATTCTTTCTTTCATTTTTAGTTTATCTTCTTCCTACTTTTTCAGCGTTGTAAAATCCATCCATGGCCTATTCATTCATTCAATAAATGCTTGCCTGGTGCTTATTGCCTTGGGTTAATTTAGTACCAGAGCTGTAGTGGGAAGTAAAGCAGACACTGCCTACACCGTGTGAAATGTGCACTCCTCAGCTCATCAGACAAGCACGATAGTGGGCAGCCTCCTGGTCCCTAAGAAAGTGACAGAGAACTGAAGGATGTTTAGGGGTGGCTCAGCAGAGCAGGGAGGAAACTTCCCAAGCTGAGTGAGCAAAAGCAACAGTGGCTCCAAGACCAGTGTGAGTGTAGTAAAGGTCCCATGAACTCATGAGCATTTATGTTTTATAGAGGTCACCCAAGCTGGGCATGGTAACTCAAGCCTCTAATTCCCGCACTCAGGAACCTGAGAGGATTTTTATTTTTTTTTTTCAATAGTGAGTTCCTATCTAATCTAAGTGAGACCCTGTGTCACAAATAAATAAAAATTAAATATTGGGCTCTGGAATGGCTTCCTCTGGGAAGAAACTGAAGTCAGTGGTGGTGGCATAACAATGACAGCCAGGTAAAGAATGGGGGGGGTTAATCTGCTTCAAAGTCACATTGAGTCATAGAACCTGGAAATCCAGGGGCTCTGTTCAAGTGCAGCCTGTGCTGTCCCTATCATAATAGTGGGAACAAGAGATTCTAGAAAGGAAGGAGACTGTTAGTCTTGGAGCTGTGTTCTGGTAAGAGTCCTGTGCAGTAACACAGTTGCTTTTTCAGTTCGAGTCCAGGGCTGCACTTCACCTGGGGCTGTGTGCTGCCAGAGGCTTGCTGACTGAGGGCTCAGCAGGCACAGGGCAACTCTGAAGCCATCTGGCTGAATGCACCAGAAATCCTGGCGCACTGCTTCATCAGTCCAATTGTGAGACCCCTGATCCCAGGCAGAGCTGTTGTTCCTGTTGGTGGCTGCTGGAGGGAAGAGCCACACAGGGTCCCCCAGGCCAGCAGAAGGTGTGGGAGCCTGACTGGTAGGACCCTCTACAGAGCTTAGCATCTCTGGACACAGGGTTCCCCTTGGCGTTCATCTGTAGGTTCAGCTAGGTCACTCCACATCCCCACCCAATTGGAGGTCACCTATGAGCATTTGCCAGTGGGCTGCTTTCAGCTGTCAGGGTCATCAGAAGGGCTGAAGCAGCCAGGTGTCCTAATTCTGTGGCACTCTGCCTGCCAGCAGAGACAGAATGACCAGTGTTTACCAATCCCACTCTGGGCAGCCCAGGGGCAAGGATTGTAAAGAGGTAAAGCCTTCATTCATGGTTCAGTATTTATCCACTCAGTAAATATTTATTAAGTGCTTTACTAGCGTGAGATCCTATGCGAGGCACCAGGAAAACGAGGTGAGCAGAGTGCCTTGGCTTTGCCCACAAAGGGCAGAGACCGTGGGAAAGACAGATCATCAAATAATCAGGTGCACCAGGAGTTCAGCAGGGGCACCTGCCTAGTCAGGGCAAGGTGGAAGGGCGAGGGCCCTGCCTTCGGGTAGCAGGTGGAGAATTAAGTAGCACAAAGCAAATCACACCTGTGTACATATGCATTGAATCTGATGAACATGCTTGGCTGCTTTGGTAACAAGTAGAGTCTGGTCTGTTCTCTTACACACAGAGTTACAGAGGGCAGAGGTGGGGCTTGGTTACCCTGTGGTTGGTTTTTATTTGGAATCAAGCACAAGATATCTTCTGGGACCCTGGCTTAGGGGGTCCCTAGAGGTCTGTGAAGGACTTCAGCTATTTGATTTTTGGCTACTAGAAACCATAATGCCCAAGGGAGTCCAGACAAGATATTCTTGCCTCTCTTTTATCTTTTGTTTAATTTTGTTTGTTTTGTTGTTTTTTTTGGTGATGCTAGGGTCCAAACCCAGGGCCTTGCACACTACCATTGTGCCACTACCCAGCCCCATCTCTTTTTTAGAGAAGAACAAAGCAGGCCCAGAAGCTTCCATATTTTTCTCATGTGTCATGAACAGAACTGGGCCAGACTTCGGGGCCCTAATGTAGAGCACAGAAGTGGAGCAATCTGAACTTGAGTCTGAGCTGGGCCTGGCTCACACAGTCCCAGCACATGGGAGGTTTTAGAGCTTGTGGCCAACCTGGGCTATATCAGGAGATCCTGTTTCAAAATAAGCAATGAAGAGAGGGAGGGAGGAGGGAGGGAGGGAGGAAGGGAGGCAGGCAGGCGGGCTACTAGAGTAGACTAGAGGGTAGCTTTGGTTGATCAAGCACCTATGTACGCAGCATGTGCCCTTCTAACTCCTTTGGACTGCCCTGTAGAACTCTGGAAGATAACAAGAGTTCCCCTCAACAAAGGTTCTGTGGCCAGATATGTCTGTGTGTTTTGTCTGCTTCTTGGAGAATCACAGAGTACATTAGCATGTAAGACTGACAGACAGAAGAAACTGAATTCATTTTGTTGAGTTCAGCAAACGGTGGTCCATGTCTGTATCTTTTATATCTTCTTTTCCTTTAGTTTTGTTGCTGTTGTTTGTTTTATTTTGTTGTTGTCTTCTGTTTGAGATGGAGTCTAGCCTCAGACTCACTAAGCAGCCAAAGATGACCTGAGCTCATTGTCATCCTGCTCCCGTGTCCTAAGCATTCGGGGTCGAGCCGTGCACCCTATGCTCAGCTTTACCCATCCTCTCATTTCATTCTCGGCTCACCCCTGAGAAGTGAATACCGTAAGCAGGAACCAAGTAGGTTTTTGTTGGCTTTGATTTTGAGATAGGGGCTCACTGTGTTACCCTGGCTGGCCTGGAACTAACTCACTGTGTAAACCAGGCTGGCCTGAAACTCACAGAAATCCTCTTGTCCCTGCCACCTTAAAGCTGGGTTTATCTCCCCCCCCCCTCCTATTTTTTAAGTTGCAGATGGTTGTGAGTACACATGTGAGTGACAGAAATTGAGCCTAGGTTCTTGACAAGTGCAGCCAGTACTCTTAACCCCTAAACCATCTCTCCAGTCCTGCTAGTGCTAGCTTTAGAGGCAGGCACCCCACACCACACTGGACTGATTTAATGAGGCTAGAGACTTGTGACCACACAGCTTAGAAAGTGTAGAGCAAACCCAAGTCAGGACCTGAACCTTCCTTTAGAAGCTATATGGCTCTGGGCAGGTTTCTCTGCCTTTCTGTGCCCTACCTGGAATGTTTGTTGTCTCTACAGGCCACTAAGGACCTGTTTGAATCAGGTTTTTATAGAACAGGGTTGAGTAGATGATAAGAGAAAAGGTGACCAGCTTCAGGAGAGCAGGCATGTTCCCGGCCTTGCTGCCACTTTCTAGAAGGCCAGGATTCCAAAGACAGTCTGTGAAGTTCTTGTTGCCTGTATCTAGAGGAGGGTGAAGTCCTGGCTTATGAATGGGTCTTTCCCAGGTGCTTGGTGGGATCTTCTTTCTTCTTGGCTCCAAATCCAGACAAGAAAGCAAAGCACAATGCCCTAGACAGGCAGCCAGGCCCCTGGCTCTGCTGCCTGTCGTCTCTCAAGGCCCAGGTGGGATCCATAAAAGTTGTCTTCTCCATCTGGCCCTGCAAAAAGCCACATAACTAGACACCATCCACCTTCACCCAGAACCAGGAGCCTCAGGGAGCTGCCAGACGAGGATGACACCTCTTCTTCTTCTTGGGCCCCTGACCCAACATAGATAGTACCTGGCATCTCAAAAAGCGTGGCTGAGTGCCAGAATGTGTTCTTACTAGTGGTACCAGCCATGGGAAAGGCTTAAAGCCCTTTCTCCTTAATACTTCTTTACCAACCTGGCAAAGAAAGAGTCTCTGCAGCACCAAGGCCATCATCACAGCTCCACAGCCCCAATCCCGGTGGCTGGGAAGGATTCCTGGATTGGTCTTTTGGGTTTTTGTTGTTGTTGTTTTTCAGTTGTTTTATTTAAAACAAGGGCTAGTGTAGCCTTAGCCGGCCTCCAGCTAACTTTGTAGCTGAGACTGACCTTGAACTCCTGATCCTCCTGCTCCTTCCTTGCTAGTGCTGGAATCACACACTTTTGCCTTCAGCTTTGTGGTTTTTGTTTGTTTGTTTTGTTTTGTTTGAGATAGGGGTCTCTGTAGTCCAACCTGGCCTTTAACTCTTGGCAGTTCTCCTACCGCAGCCTCTCCAATACTAGGACTATAGGCATGAGTCACCACAGCCAGCTAAGATTTCTGTTTACCTAAGAGTTCACTCAGATCTAAACCAAATACAGCATCCTTTCTGTCCCACTGTCATGGCTTTCCTCACCCCTTCCTCCAGACATGTGCTGGTGCCGCCCTCACTTGCGTCTGTCAGCGGCAGCCCACTGAATTTGGCATATTTTGTGCTGTTCACCCCACTCCACTGTGAGTACAGATGCATATCTGACCTGTTTTTCAGTCTCCTCCCTGCTCAGGCTTAGAATGGCTCTGACAGGTAGGAAGATTGTCACAGCACAGCAAAGCCTTGCCAGCCATACTGAGACTGCAGTCCCAGCCTGTACCTGGTCCTAGACAAGCCTACAGACCCAGACGCCTGCCACCCACCCAGAGCCAGCTGTTAGACGATCTGCATAGAATCTGCACGGCTCTGTGTCTCCCTTTTTTTTCTCAGACCCCTTCCTCTTGATACATTCCAGAGATGGAATCTCATCACTAAGCTAGATTTCTTGCCTGCCATCTCTAATTGATTTGCCCCTGCAGAGCCAGAGAAACACATTCCATGAGCCCATGTATGTGATTGACAAGCCAGGATTCTCTACAAGTTTGCAAAGCCATGGTCAAGAGACCTGAGGCCCTGCTGACACTGTGATGTGCAGTTCAGTGTGAGCCAGGTGTGTCCCTTCCCCCTCCACTGCACCCATCTGTCCTCGTTTTCGACATAACTGATGGCAGTCGGAACTACCAGACTTTCCTCCTCCCATGGTACTCTTGCATGGAAGCTGGCCCTGCATAACAGGGACAGGAGCTGTAGTGGAGGGTGAGAGGAAGAAGCCAGACCCCCTCTTGCCTCACCCAAGAGTGTTTAGGGCTTTCCTGGGCTTAGGACGAAGACTGCATGTGGCCTCAGCAGGGTCTGAGGTCTACAGAAGGGAACGCAGCATCTCTCTGGACCTTTTGCCCTCCACACTCTTCCAGACCTGATGGTGTCCTCCCTCTCTCCCTGCTGTCCCTGGCTCCAGGAAGGAGGAGAATGTGAGGAGCCTGGTGAATGACAAGCGGGCTGTGGCGGCGCAGAGGCTTCGCTACCAGCAGTACAGTGTGGTAATGGAGGAGGTAGGCTGCCCAGCCTGGGCCTCTCAGGGTGTGGGAAATCCAGCAGTCCCCTAGCTTCTCTGACCCATGAGTCTGCTGTTGCAGGTCCCAGTGCAGCCAGGAGAATACCAGGTTGATGACTACGAGGACGAGTATGATGACACATACGATGGCAACCAGGTGGGCGCCAACGATGCAGACTCTGATGATGAGCTCATCAGCCGCAGGTGAGTCGCTAGGCCGGCCAGCCAGATTTCCCCAGCCCCACTCCCACCCTCTGCTCCATCACCTCTCCCCTCCCCACCCCTGGTCTTAGCAAGTCATGTTTTTTCTTAAGTGTGGAACATTTTCCTCAGCAGAATCTTGTAGGGATTTACCTGTGCAGATCAAAGCAGGGCTTCCTGGTGAACAGAAAGATTGGAGATCCCTAGGGCCTCAGCTCAGCGGTTACCCCCTTTAAAGAATCTGGCGACAAAAGCAAAGCCTGTTTGAAAACCCCCGTGGGAAGGTTCCCTTGCCTCCTGAGCAGTGCCCCTCCCCAGCCTTCTCCCCAGGCAGGAGGCCATTCTCCAATTCTTTGATCTCACTTTCTTTCCCAACCCTCAGGCCCTTCACCATCCCTCAGGTGCTGAGAACCAAAATGCCTGGAGAAGGACCAGAGGAAGACTATGACGAAGTGGAGGAGGTTGAAGAGGAGGCCCCCAAGGTCCGTCCTGGGCGGGTGGCAGATGAAAGAAATGCAGCCCTGAAGGGCAAATTAGGGCTCTGGGCCTGTCTCCGCCTCTGTTTGGAGAGCTGCGGCTTTGATCTCTGCTCCGCTGCCCAGAGGGCTCTCAGGGGACAGGAGGGGGGGGTCTGTCAACAGCTGAGTCATCAGGTGTTATGGTCTGGAAGAAGGAAGGGTAGCTGTAGGCTGCTGTGCCTAGGCTGGCTTTTTTAAAAATCAGACACGACTTAGAGCCCTGAGGAAGTAAGCTAGACCTCTTGTCTGAAAACTCACTTTTAGCAGCTAAACTTTTTCTTCAGCTGAAATCTTTGTTTTTTGTTTTTTCAAGACAGGGTTTCTCTATGATTTTGGAGCCTGTCCTGGAACTAGCTCTTGTAGACCAGGCTGGTCTCGAACTCACAGAGATCCGCCTGCCTCTGCCTCCCAAGTGCTGGGATTAAAGGCGTGCGCCACCACTGCCCGGCTCTTCAGCTGAAATCTTAACTTGAAATTCAAGCTAGAAAACAGATGAAAAGTGATTTTGCTCCATGTGAAGGGAGTAACCAGGCACTCTACAGTCCCCAGCAGCCCCCAAAGGATGACAAAGTCAGATGTTCCTAGAGCTGTGCGGAGGCATTAAGTGCTGTGGTAGGAAGTGCATGGCCTGCCACAGGGCTCTCAGCCACAGGCTCCAAACCAAGTGAACCATCTTCCCCTGCCACTAGTTCTTCTCCTTTGGATATTATTATTATTGTTATTGTTATTATTATATTTTGGTTTTGGTTTTGGTTTTTTGAGACAGGGTTTCTCTGTAGCTTTTTTTGGTGCCTGTCCCGGAACTAGCTCTTGTAGACTAGGCTGGTCTCGAACTCCCAGAGATCCACTTGCCTCTGCCTCCCGAGTGCTGGGATTAAAGGCGTGCGCCACCACCGCCTGGCGGATATTATTATTATTATGCCATGTGTCAAAGCCTGCCTGTTTGCCAAGGTCCTAGCTTTCCCCTGCACAGGTCCACCATGCACTCGGAGCATAGAAAGTGGTCCTCAAGAGGAGTTCTCACTGAGCCCTCTGCTGTGGCACCAGAGTGAGACCTGACTTCCAAGTCTCAGGGCAAGCCTGCTTCCAGGGACCTTAATCAACTTTCATGGTCTTTTGTGTCCTTTCCTGGTGGCCATCTCAGCCATACCCACACGCATTCATTGATGTGCCTGCTGTGGTCCTTTCTCCCCAGCAGCCTGCCCCACATCCTTTAGCTCCCTCCCTCCCTAAAGGAGGCTTCAGCTGGCAACCAGCTTGCTCTGTACTAAGATTGCCTGCCCTGCCTGCTGTGGATGCCTCAGGATTCCTCCCAGCAGGGATTCACACAGCCTAGGGAAATGATTGCAGATTTTCACTTCTCTTCCTTTCACAGCTGGACCATTTCATCCAGGATCCTGCAGTGCTGAGGGAAAAGGCTGAAGCCAGGCGCCTGGCCTTCCTTGCCAGGAAGGGGTGAGCATTAAAGGGGCTAATCCACGGGAGGGGGGACCATCAGGGGAATCCAGCTGGCCATGCAGGAAACCCTGGGTGCTTTTTAAGATAGGGTTTCTCGTCATAGTCCTGGCTGTCCTGAAGCTCACTCCGTAGACTAGGCTGCCTCTGTAGACCAGGCTAGCCTTGAACTTGATCTGCCTTCCTCTGCCTCCCAAGTTCTGGAAATAAAGGTATGTGCCAGCCGGGCGGTGGTGGCACACGCCTTTAATCCCAGCACTCGGGAGGCAGAGGCAGGCGGATCTCTGTGAGTTCGAGACCAGCCTGGTCTACAAGAGCTAGTTCCAGGACAGGCTCCAAAACCACAGAGAAACCCTGTCTCGAAAAACCACAAAAAAAAAAAAAAAAAAAAAAAGGTATGTGCCACCACTGCCCGGCCCCTGGGACTTTTTGGGTAGTTATTTAGCTCCTGTCCAGCTCTAGGAAGTAACTATTAATATCAGTATCATTGTCCAGTTTGACCCAGAGACATTAAATAACTTAGTAAAGGTCATACAGCATTAAGTCTCCCCAAAATATCAGAGCCAATCAAAGTATGTGCCTAAAGTCATAGCTACTTGGGAGGCTGAAGCAGGAGAATCATTTGAAAGCAGGATTTCAAAACCAATGTGAGCAGCATAGCAAACCCTGTTACACATGAAAGCCACGCATCACAGTGTGAGCCCGTGAGCCCAGTGCTCAGGTTGCAAAGGCAAGAGGGTATGGTTGGTTTCTGTTGTTTTAACTCTTTACTCTTTGGGGGCCCGCCACCCAGCTCCCAAATAATCACATGGAGACTTATTCTTCCTTATGAATGCCAGTCTTAGTTCGGTTTGTTTCTAGTCAGCTTTTCTTTCTTTTTTTTTTTTGTTTTTGTTTTTTGTTTTTCGAGACAGGGTTTCTCTGTGGCTTTGGAGCCTGTCCTGGAACTAGCACTGTAGACCAGGCTGGTCTCGAACTCACAGAGATCCTCCTGCCTCTGCCTCCCGAGTGCTGGGATTAAAGGCGTGCGCCACCTCCGCCCGGCCTTTCTTTTTTTTTTTTTTTAAGATTTATTTATTACATATACAGTGTTCTGCCTGCATGTATGCCTACACCCCAGAAGAGGGCACCAGATCTCATTATAGGTGGTTGTGAGTCACCCTGTGGTTGCTGGGACTTGAACTTAGGGCCTCTGGAAGAAGTCAGTGCTCTTAACCTCTAAGCCATCTCTCCAGCCCTAGATATCTTTTCTTAAATTATCCCAATCTACGTTTATCTACATTTGCTGTACTTTTTACCTTTTCCCCCACCCCCAGAGACAGGGTTTCTCTATAGCTTTGGAGCTTAGCTCTTGTAGACCAGGCTGGTCTCGAACTCACAAAGATCCACCTGCCTCTGCCTCCCAAGTGCTGGGATTAAAGGCTTGCGCCACCCAACTAGGTTCCTTTTTCTTAGTTAAGAAACTGGTCAAAGTCTACTGTGCCAAGAGTAGAAGCATAGGTCATGGGTGGAAGTTCAGTCCCAACCTAGATTCTGGGTATAGGGGACCTGACCAAGAGACATTTGATTCCATGCTGAAGGCAACAGAGTCAGAGGTTGTTGACGAGAGCACAACTGTTCTGATGTTTTCCCTCCCAGCCCTGAGGGAGCACTCTGAGTAGACCCGGAGGCTGTGGGCCAAGGGACCAAGTTAAGACCTGGTGTGTAAACATAGAGCATTGTCCCATTTGTAGGGGGCCACCATCCAGCCCACTAACAGTTAATACTCGTAGATGGGTGTTGGGCCCATCTTCAAGGTCTAAGAGAAAATCAGGCCCAAGGCTGGGGCTCCATTTCCTTTCCTATCTGGACCTGGGCCAGTGTGTAACCTCAGTGGTAGCCGCTAGGGTGGACTGTGGAGCCTTCCTATCAGAGCCTTGTCCAACTGTGTCTCTCATGGGGTGGGTATTACTCTTGCAGGTACCGGCCTGAGAATTCCGCAGCAGTGACAGGCAGCCCCCGGGGCCACGGACAAACCCGAGAAACCACCCAGGAGCGCAGGAAGAAAGAAGCCAAAAAGGCAACCAGAGCCAACCACAACCGTAGAACCATGGCTGACAGGAAGAGAAGCAAAGGCATGATCCCATCCTGAGGACACAAAGATGCCTGGGTGAGGGAGGCCCTCAAGGCCACCACCATACCTCACCTGCCAGCCAGCCATGAGCACCTTCTTGTCGAACACAAAGTGCCTTATCCCTTGGTGCAGGAACCCAGTGCCATCAAGTAGGCTCTCTCCCAACTGTGCTAGCGGGAAAAGATGGGGATGCAAAACCAAGGTGTCCTTTATCTTGTGCAGCAAGATACCACCTCACGGAAGTCCTGGATGCAGCAGACCTGTATATTCAGAGACAGCAAAAGGCCCGTGAATAAAGTTTCTGACCTTCTAACAATGTTCCGTGACATGCTCCAGCCTTTCCCTCTGTCATACCTCAGTGACACCACCACCTGAAAGACAAGAAGGCACAGTGGTACCCACTCACTGTCTGTTGACTTTTCGTGTGTGCCCTCAGCGCCCCTCCTAACGTTGCTCTTCCTTGCTGTGTGACCCGAGCACATCGGCCCTTTCTCTGTGCCTGTGGAAGGATATTGCGCCTGTGTGAGGCCTAAGGTCCATTCTGTTGCTACCTCATGCACCTCCTCCCCAGGGGGTGGGCACTGTTTCCAGTTCACAGTACAGATCGGAAAGTGGGACTTGGAGAGCTGGGAGTGTGCTCCTAGGCCACAGATGAGGTGGCAGAGCAGGTCTTGGAAACAGTCTGATTCCTGGCTGTCAGGTTATAGATCATTGTAGATGATGGGAACCCCTGTGTCTCAGCTGGAACGAGGACACTTGGCCATTACAGGGCCTCGTAGTTATAAATAGACCGTTAGCCCCTAACCCTCCCAAATCTAGAGATTGGAAGCTACTAAAACGGAGTGAAGGTATGCTGCCAAGCCATTGGAGTCCAGGTGTGGCCCACTCTGCAGTGGGCATCAGTTAACAGGTCCCTTGGGTTTTAACTGATATGCAGGGGAGCTATAGTGAGCTCTTTGCTGGGCTGATCCTGATCCAGCATGGCCTGGAGTCTAAGCTGCAGACCTCGGATGCCAGGGACATTGATTTGATTGCAGTTAGGACGAACAAGCAGACAGACACTTGATGAATTGTTTTGTTAGGCCAGCCTGCGCAAGTGAAAATCAATGGCAATCCCTGTGCCTTGCTGGCCTCTGGGAGCATTTGAGATGCAGAGTGGGGATGGGGTGATGGCCTCCCCAAGGGCTGCTGAAGTAGCTGAGATCTGGCAGGCTTAGCCATCCTGACAGGCAGCAGGAAAACAGTTTCCTCCTGGAAGCACTTACCATTGGCCCAGCTCAGTGGCAGGGTCATTTCTCCCTGACTGAGCTCAGACCAAGCTGCTGTCTCCTGCAAGGCAAATAGGTGTTTGGAGCTTTGCCTGCTCTTATTCCCCACAGCCACCTCGAGGACTGCCCGGGTTTCCTGGGAGCAGTCTGGCTGAAAGAATAGAACACCACTATCTTTCTGTTTCCCGACATGTCAGGCCAGACCAAACATCCTCCAAGAAGCAACGTGTTGCTTGCACCTTTTAGTTCACCAGAACTGCCTTTCACAGCACTTTGAAACCAGCTCGGAGCATTCCTGTCACCCTTCCTCTCGGCCTAATGAGAGCACTGGACCAGATGAGTGGCACTATTGGGTGTTGGTGAAGTCCCTAGAGATGGAGACTGAGGCTGTTGCTCAGTGGTAGAACAAGTTACATAATACTACATACACAAAGGAAGTCCCTAAGGGGATTCCAAGTTTAAGAATAGCAACCCAAGAGTGTTGGGTTGGTGGACCATTCGGTCCCTGTCCCACTGCTCTCCTAGTTGGGTATTTTCTAAGTGCCTTTTCTGTGCCCTACAGAGAATGTTCCCATCATATATGTTTCTGGAGAAACTCTTAAAATCTTGTGCCTCTGAAAGGACACAAGACTCAAGTGTCTTTAATCCTAGCCTGTGAATGGCTGCGAGAGCTTCTGTGCCCTGGAAGGCAAAACCAGAGATGGATTCTAAGAGACCTAAGCCTGTGGGGAGGGGCTGGCAAGGACTCTGCCCACAGTAACTTGGTCGTGGCTGCTGTCCTTGGCAAGCTGCATCCTGGAGGAGAAAACAGTTGGCACAAACGTGCATGTCACTGCCCACCAGGAGCTCAGATTCAGTAATATGTGCAGAAAAACAAATCAGACTCAATCAGAGTTAGACGTGGTGGCACACACTTATTTCTTGGGGGGTAGAGACAGAGTTCAAGGTTAGCCCAAGCTACATGTGACCCTGTTCATAAATGAATACAAACTAAATCTGAAGAACAAACTTAAGGGCACAATGCGTGAGCAGCGTCAGGCATTGTTTGTGAGAATTTTAACACTACGTTTGCACCCTGACCAAGTGTGGAAGGGAATGCATGGGCTGGCCGTGCTGGTAGCAAGGCCATGGTTACTTCTGTTGGGAATAAACACTTTTCCTGAGCCAGAGTCTCTCCTCTGTCTTCCTGGAGTTCATTCTCTTGCTTACCCTTCCAGTGTTGGGTCAGGTGAGAAAACCAGGGTACAGGGAGGCCCAAGGTCACACAGCTAGGGACCCTGGATAGGATCAGACCCAAGAGTGTCTCCTGAAGCCCCACTCTTAGCCATGCTGTTCCTCTCACTGCATCAAGGAAGACACCGGCAAGTACTTAGAAGACAGGATGCTTGGACATGCTAGGCTGCTGGGACTCCCGAGTACAGGGGACGTTGTTCCACAGAGATGGATTTTTTTCTTCTTCTTTTTTTTTTTTTTTAATTTTCATTTTATTTTCTGTGCTGCTCCCTCTGCCAAAGCTCTCCAGGTCTATGCTGGCTTGGTGGCAGGGTTGTTTCCGAAGGGCTCTCTTTTTTTTTTTTTTTTTTTCTTATTTTCTTTGTTTTCCACCTTCAAGAGGTTTGTCTAGTTTACTGTTCAACCTACTGAATAATGCTTTGGTTTTGTAGGTGTGTTTGATTTTTTGAGACAGGGTGGCTTGTATAACCTTGGCTGTCCTGAAACTCCTTCTGTAGACCAGGCTGGCCTCAAACTCACAGAGATCCACCTGCTTCTGCCTCCTGAGTGCTGGGATTAAAGGAATGCATAACCACTGCTCAGTCATGTGTGTTTGTTTTTAAAGAAGAAACTGTTTTAAAGCTTTATGTATGTGTGTGTGTGTGTGCGCGCCTGCATCCATTTATATGTACCACCTGTGTGTAAGTGCCTGCAAAGACCAGAGGAAGTTGGGTCCTGTGGACTACGGTGCTGGCAGCTGGACCTGGGTCACCTGCTAGAGTAGTGCACACCCCTAACCTCTGAACTCTCTCTGCGAGTCTTTATTTTGTTTTGAGAGACTGGCTCTTGATATGTAGTTCAGGCTGACCTCAAATTCAAGATGCTCTTGCAGCCTCCCATGTGTGGGATTATAGGCATGAGACCTCTCCTCGGGAGAGAAGAGGAGGAGTGCTGGTGTCCTGATCAGAGCCTGAATGGCACTGAAGCCTGGGAGTGCTCTGGCCAAGCCTAACCTGTCCCAGGGACCAGCCCCAAACAGCCAACATCCACATTTGCTTCTCGCCCTAAGGGTCAGCCTATTGGAAAGCTGAGAGTGGAGGACTAGGATCCCTATTTGGTGCATGTGTTCAAAGCCTTCTGGGTGTCAGCATGTGTACATAAGGCCCACCTCTGCCCTCCTGGAAGTCACAGTGCAAAGGGCATGTGGACATTAAATGAAATGTTTTGCAAAAACGGAAAAATGAAGAAGCCAAGGGTGCTTGTTCACTGGGCAGAAGCAAGAGGTCACCAGAGACTATGGAGCACTGCATACATGGAGTGCACAGACATACATGCAGGCAAAACACCCCCACACGCAAAAGAATAAAAACAAAAATGGTGCCATCTGCAGCCTCTGTGTGTGCAGGGTTTGAGTGGGGGGGGGTGAGTCCTGAACCAGCCATGAGAGTCTGCCTTCTTATCACACAGAAAACTCTACGATCAATTAGTAAGGTGTCACCTGGCCCTTAGCATTCTCGGCTTATTAAGCCCCTGTGTCTTTCCCAGGCTGCTAGCTAGCCCATGGTCTTGAGGATTTGTGGACTTCTGTGGGGCTCTCCCAGACACAGAATTTCTGTCAGTTCACTTGCTGCGACCTGAATGACAGAAGTGAGAGGCACTGAGTTCTAGTTTTCCAGAAATGACATCATGACACCAACTGTTTTTCCAGTTGCAAGACCTCACCCACCACTGTGGCATAGCTCTTAAGTGTTCTGCCATTCCAAGGAGGTCATTATGACTCACGCCCCTCCTGGAAAAAAAAGTGGGAAGTTTTCACCCAAGAACCAAGCTGAGCCCCATTCCTGTAAGCTTCAGCTCCAGGCCCACTTCCCATCTCACATTCTCATCTCCTTGCTCAGCGTTCTTTCACCCAGATTCTCAGGCCTGTTCATGCCTGTTCTCTTTATTGCTCATCCACCCATAAGGAGGGTGGGGGCGGGTCAAGAGAGCCCTGGGCTGAGGCCAGAAGCCAAGTGATGAGGAGGTGGCTCAGCTAGTTATGAGTATGCTGCCTAAGCGTGGTGAATTCTCATGCCTGGCACC